>NC_047051.1:76798723-78151963 GCF_011762595.2 Tursiops truncatus
AAGGAAGGAAGGACGGAAGGAGGGAAGTTACAGTGGATGAAATGAAATAGAGAAATAAAATCCAGGGCGACTCTTAAAGCAGTCTCGTCCTTGGTCAAAACTAGTAGACTAAGCATCTTTTTAAAAAGTTGATAGAAATCCTGGTGCTGGGAGCATTCACAACGAAAATAGACAAAAAGCTGATGAACGTGTTGTAGCGAATCCTTGCATATGAGTTTACGTGTTCGTAGTTTACCATCTCTGATTCTCTCTGAGTTGCATGGATTTAAAGTTGGTTATACTAATCTGAGGAAGACATTAATGTAAAACCTTTTTTCTCTTATAAAAAAATAAATCATTTATTTTAGTCTTTCAATCCGAGATGACTACAGGAAATATCCTCTTAATTTTAAAACATTGACCACGAAGTTTTGAAAACGAACTAATTTCCACACTTACTAAGGGAAATGATACAAAATTCTTAAAATAATTAAACCATACTTTATCGTCTAAAATAAATACATCACCTGTAGCGACTATTTGCAGAAAACTAACATTGCCTTTAAAGTCACAGCTCAAATGTAATCATGCATTTGCATTAAAAACATAATTTAAATCAATCTATAAGCTTCAAGTTCAATATAAAATTAAACAGCATAAGTTTTAAATGAATTTGAAACAGTTATGATTATATTAAATCAGGTTTGAGGAAAGTAGCACATTTACAACATTTTAAGGCGAAGTCTTCACTTTAGGATTTTTTAAAAACGTAACCAGAACGGGGTCGGCCCTTCCCGCTTCCCTGTGCAGTCTCTGCGAAGCCTGGGCCACCTGCAGACTTGTGCAGGTGAAGGCCTGCCTTTGCTAGAAGACCTTCCGGGGAGCAGACGTGCCCCCGGGCAGAGACCGCATGTCAGCTAGCGTGCCCAGTAGCCCCCAGCCCCCTGGAGAACAGGCTCGGTGTCTGGCTTGATCCGTTTGTTTGTCCTAAAGTTTGATTTCAAGCATCAGCACAGTTCCAGGCAACTTGTGGGGACCAACAGCCGTTTACTGAACTGAATCCATACAGCGGAGCAGATGCAGGGGCTTCGGGGGGCTGCTGAGATGCTGCTGTCAAGGACCAGCCCAGAGGAGCCAGCCGGCTTCCGCCTGGAGGCCCCCCGCGCACCCCCGGGGAGCGGTGCGGGGAGCAGGCACCTTAGGGCTTAGCGCAGTGCCTGGTGCATATCCCAGAGCCCGGCCGCTGCGTGCCTCCCTGGCTACAGTCCTGGTGGTGATTAAGGAGACAGGAAAGCCAAGTCCGGCGCTGAGGGTGGCACGCAGGCCTCCTCCTGTGGCTGGGCGAGTGGACCCCAGAGCTCGTGTACATAAGCCCCAATCCAAGGGACTGTTGGGCTGGGGGAACTTGTTTCCCAACTCTCAATTCCCCAAGACCTGCCCAGTAATCTGACACGTGGGGGTGCAAGGAACTTTGGTTTGCCAGTGAAGTGTTACAGTTGTGCTCTGTTGCGTTATATTGTATCATATGGTGCGGTGTGGTACCAAGCCCAGCTGTTTCATATGATATTAAGGTAAGTTTCCTCCCAGGACCATAAGGATAAAGCCAGCTCTGGTGCACAGAGATGATTCAGCCACCTGCACAGGAGGAGGTGGGCAGGGGAAAGGGGCCACCCTCTTAGACTGGGAGGGGGACCTGTGAAGAGGCACAGGGTGGGAATTCACCTCTTCCACTTTAATCGTAGAACTATCAAGAAATCTAGCAGGGAGCGCAAGGGGGATAAGTCTGAAGGTGGTGACCTTGATGTGGAAATAGGTTGACAGTTAGTCCCAGCCAGGTCTGTCTCCGGATGCTGCCTTATTATCCTTCTCTGTAATGCTCCTCGTTCTAGTGTGAATTGGACTGTGTAACTTGCTTGTATGGTTGAAATGTATAAAACTGGACGTTGATTTCTTACGGTTAGAATAATGGTGGCAGCAGTGGAAAGCACATGGCAGCTCCACTGGGTGGTAGGGCAGTGCCAGATAACCTGTCCCAACCTTGTCCCCGTCCTGTGCTTCCCCAGGGGCCCCACAGAACTCAGAGAGACAGCTCAGGATACTTGTGAATTTGGGGGGAAACACAGCAATGCTGGACTTTGGTCAGATGCCCTGGGAGCCGTACCTTACGGTAGCTCCCAGTCTCAACATTTGCTTGTAGCTGAATCCCTCCTGATGACGTCATATCTTCACGAAATTGGGTTTTTGTCAGTTGCTGAGTCAAAAGCAATTCCCGTGGGAGACACAGGGTGGGCCAGGAGTGAGGTGTCGGGGACCACGCGATTCCAAGGTCAGAGGAGCTGTGTGTGCAGAGGGGACCTCGTACAGCTGAGCCTTACTCAGCAATGGGGGTTAGTCAGGGAATGAAGTGAAAGTATTATTTTTTTCATTCAATTCACGTAATTTTTTTTAAATGGCTGCTAAGTTGTTAGGATATAAACATATATTAAGTTACATAGCTACTTAACAAATGGAACTGTTAGATATTTCTTTTGGCCTGGGGCACAGTAAACAATTACCAGAATACTAAGGGTATGGTAAAAACGTGCACGATTCAGGTTGGCACTGAATTTGCAGCTTGTAGATTGATTTTAAATGATCTATTTTTGCTTATATTATGTCTCTACAATGGCATCATTTAATTTGAGCTGCGACTTTAAATACAATCTTCTTTTTCTGCAAATAGTTACTACAGGTGACGTATTCATTTAGATAATAAAGTATTGGTTTAATTATTTTAAGAATTTTGTATCATTTCCCTTAGTAAGTGGGTAATTTAGCTTGTTATCCAAATTTCACATTTTTTAAAACTGAGAATACATTTCTGCTAGTAATCTCAGTTCGAAAGAGTAATATAAACGATTTATCCTTTTTTTAAATGAGAAGAAAGGTTTTACATTAATATCTTCCTCAGATTAACATAACCAAATTTAAATTCATGCAACTCAGAGAGAATTAGAGATGGTAAACTACCAACATGTAAACATATGCAAAAACTTGCTAAAACGTGTTCATCAGCTTTTTGTCTATTTTCGTTGTAAATGCTCCCAGCACCAGGATTTCTATCAACTTTTTAAAAAGATGCTTAGTCTACTAGTTTTGACCAAGGACAAGACTGCTTTAAGAGTCGCCCTGGATTTTATTTCTCTATTTAAGTCACTTTAATGTCAACTGTTCTGTCCCAGGACATTTTTTCTATCTTAGTACAGGATGTCCTTTTCTCTTTGTAAACCACACGGTGACAAAATGTCTATAGTCCTGGGTGTTGGGGGACAACGTACAAGGAACACGCCTGCACGTGATCATCGTCCTAGCCGCCATGGCCTTAACGGTACGTGATAATGTTGGAAGGGGCGGGTCAATTCGGTGTGAAGGTGGCAGTTCAGAAAGCAGAGGGCGTCGCATGAGTTATCGCTGTTACTCTGAAATCCAAACATTTGATAACCATTTTTATTTTTTCAAATAATTATTTTTATCTTATAGGCTGATTCAATATCTATGAATAGGAGAAAACGCTCCCTTTGAAAGAGGGAACTCTCAAGTATGCATGTTAAACTACTTTCTTCTAAAGTTTTTTATTATTTTAAAATTCATTTTTCTTATTTTTGTTTTGTTGAGGAAGTTGAGAACGACCAAGGAAAGTTCTGGACAGCAATAAGGAAAGGAAGCCGGCAGTGCAGGAAGGCAGGTTGCCTGTGACCAGCCGTGGGCTGAGCCACGGAGGAAGGACTTCAGGCTTCGATGCGGTTCTCACCCAGCTCAGGGGAGATACGCGAGGGGCGTTTCAAGTTCGCTATAAAAATACTCCTACACAGCCTCTCGCCCGCGGAAGCCAGGGCTCTGTTATAAACATACGATTGCAGTTGAACTGGATGTGATTGAAATGTTTCGGTTGGATGTATTCATGACAGTGACTAGAACATGGGAACAAGTGGAGAACATAATTCAGCCCAAGAAATACATAGAGCGTTAAGAAAATGATTAGGAACGAGGGGTTACCCGGAAGCTGGAGGTGGACCCAAAGCAGAGGGGGTCAGAGAGGGGTCACATTGGAAAGACCGAAGCATGAAAAAGACAAGAGTTTGCAAGGAGCCCTCCAACCCCCGCCTCAGAGAAGTGCTGTGTACCGTGCGCGGTGCCAGGATCAGAGATGGGGCGCAACTGTTAGATCACATCCTTTACTCGGGCCGGATTCTTTTAAGCAAGGAATCCTTTTTAACCTTCCTGTGAACTACGTAGTCCCTATTGTAGCACATCTCCCGGGGCTGCCGTACAAAGTGCCTCAGACCGCGTGGCTTCAAACAACAGAAATGTATCGCCTCGTGGTCTGGAGGCCGGAAGTCAGACATCAAGGTGCCTGCAAGCTGGTTCCCTCTGAGGCCGCGAGGGAGGGTCTGTCCCAGGTACCCCCCCGCTCCGCTTTCTGTGGTTTGCTGGCATCCTTGCCGTCCCTTGGCTTGAAGAAGCATCACCCGATCTCTGTCTTCACCTTCACCTGGAGTTCTCCCCGTGTGTCTTTGTATCCAAATTTGCCCTTTACAAGGACACCACACACACCGACACCCTCATCTTAACTTGTTTGTCTGCAAAGACCCTATTTCCAAATAAGGTCACGTTAGGATGCCAGCCTCTTCTTGGGGACACCATTCAAGCCATGACATTCACTCTTTTGATCGTGACACCAATAAATTTTCTTGCCTAGTGAATATTACACATTCTGAAGGCCCTGGTTTACTAGAAAATGGAATAGTTTAGTCTTGCGGGCTTTCAAATATTCTATGTGCAATTATTCCCAAAAGCTATTTCTAAACAGGACCTTTTAATACAACCAAGCAGGAGTCCATCTTGACCTAACCATTTACGTAAAAACACAGTAGTAGAGGGCATTTACTGACGCCACTTTAAGGCAGCACGTAGCAGGCACAGGAACTCATGAAGTTTACCCAAAACGTGTTGCTTCAATTACAGGAGAAAGAAAAGTGAACAGTTCCTGGGTGCCAGACTTATTTTTCTTATTTATTTTTAATTCACTTTATCTTGCTATGTTAAATGCACCTTTGTAAACCATCTATCTCTTTGCGAAGAATGCAATGTATAAAGAGATTAATCACTGTTAAAGTTCACATATATAATCTCATTTAATCCTCACTACATCTCCAATTTATAATTATTATATTTCCCCCTTTTATAGATTAAGAACCTGAGAGGTTAAGTTATCTACAAAAGGGCATATCATTAATGAGCATAAAATTCAGGATTAAAATCTAGTGCTGACAGATTCTAATGTTTATAATTAATATAGTACGTAGGAACAGTTTTAATAGACTTCATTTTTAGAGCAGTTTTAGGTTCACGGTAATACTGAGTGGAAAGTACAGGGAGTTCTCATGTACCCCCTCCTCCCAGCATGCACAGCTTTCCACACCATCAACATCCCCACCAGCTGGTACATTTGTTGCCATTGGTGATCCTACACTGACACGTCATTATCACCCAGAGTCCACAGTTTTACGTTTGCACACACTCTAGGTGTCGCACATCTGTGGGTTTGGGCAAAGGCGTAATGTTATGTATCCACCGTTATAGCATCATACAGCCCCCCAAATCCCCTGTGCTCCCCTATTCATCCTCCCCTGGAAACCACTCATCTTTTCACTGTCTCCATAGTTTTGCTGAATACTGTACTTTTTTTTTAAGGCAAACAGTATTATAAGGCTTATAAGGAACATAGCCCCCCTCCCTAGTGTCAGGCATCCCTAGCTCTCAGTCCCATTCCCCAGCAGCAACCTGTTATAAGCCTTCTGGCTGTTTTCCCACTGTTTATCTCCGTATTTCTGAATTATAGTTTTATATTGCTTATTCTTGATTTATTAATTTTAGACATTATCTATTTGGACCTTATTCATTAGCAACTATAAAGCTTCCACATTCTTTTACATTCTTCCCCACTTCCCTCTTTCCCAAAGTACGTATGTCATTGTTGCTGTTAAATATTCAGTGTATACCTTAGTCTGAACGTGGAAGTACTGGTCATGGCTGAGAAGAGTGGTAAACTACGATTACATTTCCTTTCGTTCCAAACTTTTGTTCCCCCTGAAGTTATTAATGGTCTTGTTTCGCAAGAGTTCTTGTTATTCATACGCTTAGTTTTCTCTGTTCTTACCACACATTCCTTCCATGCTGTACGTCACTATCATAAACACCTTTGACACTATGATTTGCAAGATTAAACATATCAGGAATTTACGAGCGAGTATGAGAGTTCCAGTTGCTCCACATCCATATCAACACTTGCCTTTCATTGTTAGCCGTACTACTGGGTGTGTGGTAGGATCCCATGTGGCTTTAATTAGCCTTTCCCTGATGACGAATCAAGCCGAGCATCCTTCCAGGTACTTATTAGCCATCCAAATATACATCTTCCTTGGAGAAATGTCTATTAAAACATTTTGCCCATTTTTATTATTTTTTTGTATTAATTGAATTTTGGTAATTCTATATATTCCAGACACAACTCAGATCACTGTCTTGCAAATATTTTCTCAATCTGTGGCTTGCCTCTTCATCTTCTCAGCGATGTCTTTTGAAGAAGAAAAGTTTTAAATTTTGATGAAGTTCAGTTTATTGATTTTGTTTTTCTTTCATACAGTTCATGCACTTTGTGTTGCATTGAAGGAATCTTTGCCAAACTCAAGGTCATTAGGATTTTCCCCCGTGATTTCTTCTGGTAACGCATTGCCCAATGAAGTAGCCACTGCCTCCAAATGGCTAATTGAATTTAACATCAAATAAAATGAATTTTTTTAAACTTTGTTCCTCAATCACAGTAGCCACATTTCAAATGCTCGACAGTCATATGTGGTTATTATTCTGGGAAATACAAAGTATATTTCCATCATCAAGAAAGTTCTATTGAATAATGCTCTAACATTCTATCGTGTTACCTCTCACATTTAGGTCTGTGATGCATTTGAGCATAACTTTTGTATGTGGTGTGAGGTAAAGGTTAATATTTCTTGCATGTGGTTACTCAATTGTTCTAGTATCATTTTTTGAAAAGATTATTCTTTCCCCATTGGATCGCTTTTGTACCTTGGTTGAAAATCAATTAACTGTGTATATTTGGGCCTAGCTTTAGACTGCTTATTCAGTTACACTGATCTCTTGGCTCCCAATCAGTGACAATACTCCCTTATTGGAATCCTAAAGAATACCTCTGCGGTTTTCCTTCCTTGGCTTGCGGTTTCACATTGCTGAAGATATTGGAATTTTCTCTTTTTTCAGGTGTTGGACACGCTGTCTTGTCTCACAGAATTCTCTCTTTTTCTGCTTTGCCTCCCTATGTTGGCTTCTTATAGGAAAGCAGAGCTACATTTCGCTCCTCACACCTCTTTCTTGTTCCAACATCAAGTGACACTTGATTGTACTGAACACTGAGTTTTGAGCACAGTCAAATGGATGCATGTAAGGAGAGTTAAGAGGTAAGAGTGGAATTCTGCAAAGTCAAAATACATTCGGTGAAATCCATTTTTCCTGAACTTTTTAGGAGACAATTATGGTGTACATTAGAGGTATGGGCATCTAGACGTGAAAAAAGGTTTTGAATATACTGATTTCCTGCATTTTCTCGTCTCTGCCCCTAGAGTCACAGTTTTAGATAGCTGTGAATGCTCACTGAGAAGTTCCTGGTCGGTGGGGTTCTTATTTCAAAAGATGAAATGCTCCAGTACCAGTTGTGATTGTTTTTAGTTTGCTGTTACGGTTTAAAGTCACCTATGACCCCATCATTTCCCTTTTCAATCTGAAGACTTTATCCATTTGACATGGGGAAAGGAAAGGGAATGTAATTCCTTTTGAGATGATGGGAGCCCTTGCACCCCTGAGCAGACTGAGGAGGAGAGAACTGCAACTAAGTCAGAATCTGGAAGCATTTCTGCAAAGAGTCCTTCTTCGAATCCTTAGAAAAGTGAAACTACAATGACAGCCACCACCCCACCACCACCACGAACAGTAATGACCAGTAATGACGAGGTCAGCCACCCATTGAGACTAAGGTGAGAAGGAGACCATGCCCGCCCTCCCCCGCCCGGTGTGATTCCCCAGTGAGCTGCATGATCTGAGAGCTATTATGTAACAGATATGTAGGGTAATTATTCCATTGATTCCACAAACATGGACTTTGATCCACTGGCTCGTTAGAGATAGCCAGAGAGTTGCCATGGAAAGACCATTTCACAGAATTATTAAGTGATTCCTGGGCCCTATTCAGAAACGCTGAGAAAAAGGAAAATACACACAGGTTTTATTAAGGTATTAATTCATTCCACTCCTTTCTATCACAGAGAAAGTAGGCTGTAGCTAGGACAAATGTCCCCCCAAATCAAGTCTCATGGAGCTGTTGTGGTCAACAAAAAAGTATATATAATTCTCGAACATAAAACAGGGAATGGATTCAGGAGCCTACAAATCAAACCCTCAGAAATGCACTTTATGACAGGCTATTTTATAAGGTTCAGAATTTGGATAAAGAATAAATAAGGGAAATATTTTGTCTTCTCAAAATGCACATTTACAGCTACACTTAAGTCTAACTGTGTCCTCACCAGTACGTGATGTGCACACGCACACGCAAAGACGAAATGGCATGATTGATACTGGGACTATCTGGGTTAGGGACTATCTGGGTTAGGGACTATCTGGGTTAGGGACTATCTATCTGGGTTAGGGACTATCTGGGTTAGGGACTATCTGGGTTAGGGACTGTCTATCTGGGTTAGGGACTATCTGGGTTAGGGACTATCTGGGTTAGGGACTGTCTGGGTTAGGGACTATCTGGGTTAGGGACTATCTATCTGGGTTAGGGACTATCTGGGTTAGGGACTATCTGGGTTAGGGACTATCTATCTGGGTTAGGGACTATCTGGGTTAGGGACTATCTGGGTTAGGGACTGTCTGGGTTAGGGACTATCTATCTGGGTTAGGGACTATCTGGGTTAGGGACTATCTGGGTTAGGGACTATCTATCTGGGTTAGGGACTATCTGGGTTAGGGACTATCTGGGTTAGGGACTGTCTGGGTTAGGGACTGTCTGGGTTAGGGACTATCTGGGTGGTCCTCATATAATCTGGACATGTCGATATTATAGCATATATAGGGCACAGATATACCACGATAAAAGGAGAAAACAATTCCACTTGAATTTCCCCAGGGCATAAACTACTACAGGGCATAAATGGATTCACTGAATTATTCTAAGCCTAGGAAGTTGAATTAATTCCTTTAACATACAAAAAATTAGATTTTAACAAAATTGAGTGTGAGGCCATAGCTACCCTCCTTAAGAGCCTAGAGGTGTGCTGAGTCCCTGAAAATTTGACCACTGAGGGGCACAGTTTTTAATTAAAATGAATTTAAGTAGTTGCCTGTGGCTAGTGGCTACCGTACTGAACAGTGCAGATATTGATTGCTTCCATTATCACAGAAGTGATTAAACAGTGCTCTCTCAGTGAAAACGGTGTCCAGTGGTGCCCCGTTGATTAAAGTTCCTTGACTTCCTTGCAGAAAATGTGCTGGAGTAAAACCTAGTGTTACTGGTCTAATATTGTACTTTGTTTATAGAGACAATACATTTTGTATACTTTATTATGTTTAGGAACAAGACAGATACTTTGATTGGAGAATGTACAGATGAATGTAAATATTTCATTTTAGATTGTGCTTTTCTGTACTAGAATTTCCATGTGTTCTTTTTCAATCATTTTTACTTCTCTATTGATATTCCCCATCTGTTTCCACACTGTGTTCATATTTTTATTTAAATCCTTCAAACTGCTTGTTTTTATCATATTAAAGTCCGTCACGTGTGCCATTTCAGGTCTTTTTTATTTTTAACTGATTTTTCTCCTACTCATATTTTTCTCACTTTTTCTTCTTTATGTGTCTGGTGATTTTTTATCGTCTGCTGGGCTAGTAGATGCCCCTTTGTTGAATGTCCAAACGTGACTGCCTTCATTTAAAGGGAATTAAGTGTAATTCTGAGGCAGTTCAGCTTGATCTTTTAAGTCTTGTTTTTAAGCTTTGTTAGGGCACGCCTGCAGTAGTCTTTACTCTTGGGCTAGAGTAGCCCTGTTCTTAAGGCATATCTCCTTTGGGACGTCGCTTGAGTGCTTGGTGTGTTCAACGAGGTCTCTTCATACTACTGCACTGTTTCCCAGCCCCACGTGAGTTCTGGGATTTCCACTCAGCTCGCTTCTCCTTGGTAGTTCGCCTGCCATGTCAGCACCTTGCCTTCTGCAGGCAGAGTCAAGTGTCCGGTCAAGGACTCAGGGGACATCTGGGTAGATTTCCAGGCACTCCTTATATCCTACCCTCCAGCTCTCTCTTTGGTCCTACTCTCCAGTCTCCGTCCCTGCAGCTCAGCAGGACTGCCTTGTTCTATGTGGGCCCCCCTTGTGTTGCACGATACCATCAAACGGATGCACCGTGGTAAAAATAAATAAATAAATAAAATGCAAACTGGCTTTTTAAAAAAGCAAAGTCCCACAGAAAAATCAGTGTAGAACATGAAATGAAGGTGATGGCAACTAAATCTGATTCCAGTAGCAGACACGCATGCCTTTAGTAATACGGTATAGTTATTTAAGAATGTAATTAAAATATCATTTTTTTTCTGCAGCCGACATGTATTACTTTTTTCAATTGGCTACAGAGCTGTTCAATTGGCTACCTAAAAATTTTTAAGTTGAACCTAACTTCTTAATAAACAAACACTTAAGAGTTTCTTTTGGACGAAGCTGCTGTGGGAACTTTCCCGAGACACGAAGGGCACCATGACCTGGGCGAGTTGGGGCCCTCTGGACCAGAGAGCTCATCTGTCTGGGCATCACTGTTCCTACCTGCAGAGGCAAGGGTTGTGGTAAATTGTCCTCAAGTTCTCTTTTTATTCTAACATTTTAGGAATCTGTTTCTGTATTACGACAGCTGATTCCTAAGTGGTCCCTTGAATGTGGAATGTTAATTTGGCCATTTTTCCATCGGGGGAGGAAAGAAGAAATGCTGAGATTGCCAACTTGTCTGAAGCAAGGGTCCCCATGGCTCCTAGAAAAAGAGGGAGACAAGACAGATCCATGAGTGTCTCAAGCAGCTAAGAACCAGGATTTTAAAATCAGTTCCAATCCCCACGTCAGACATGGCCTGGCTCTAATCCAGAAAAAAGCACGGTATCCACCCCAGAAGACTCCCACACCTTGAGAACACGGCCGTTAACCTGGGTCCACCACGCTAACCTGGGGCCAAAGGACTCCATGGGGAAAGCTCAGAATGTCCATTGAACTTGGACAGAAAAATAGTCACCTTTATTTTTATTAACCTTTAACTGAAATTGAGCATTTCCTTTGGTTATGAATGTAAGTCCACAAACCACAGGAGTATCGGCATTCCCTATGACCTTGTCACCAACTGAAATAATCAGTATTTTCATGTCACGGTACGCTTGTTACAAATATTTCAAAATATCATTTACACTCCCAACCACTCTGAAATTGCAGTCATTTTTGGGCCTGCTACAGAACTTGTTACTTAGTGCATTATGGAGGAAAATTATTACTATATCACAAAATATTTTAAAAATATATTCTGATATTTGCATTTCAATATGAGTTGTTTCCTTGGTAATCTTAAATCTTAGTTTTAACCTTTTATTGCGGAACACTTGGAACATACATAAAAGTAGATTAAATGATATATAGAAGCGCACATACCCATCACCCAACTATACCCCCAAATCCTTTCCAATGCTACATTATCTTGTAGTAAACCCTAGATGTCATATGATTTCATCTGTAACTATTTCAGTGTGTACTTCTAAAATATAAGGTCTTTTTCTTAAAGTATAATCGTAATACCATTCTCACACTTTAAAAAATCAACACATCCTTAAATAGCATCAAATAGCCCATCAGTGTTCAAGTTTCTAAACACCCATAAGTGTTAGCTTTTAAAAAAATGTTTTTAAATTAGAATTCAAATAGGGTCACACTTTTAATTAGTTGATCCGTCTTTTAAGTCCCTTAATTTCTAGATTCTGCCTCATCTCTTCTCTCTTCTTGCAATTTATTTCTTGAAGTTAAAAAAGGGGGGCAGGGCTTCCCTGGTGGCGCAGTGGTTGAGAGTCCGCCTGCCGATGCAGGGGACGCGGGTTCGTGTCCCGGTCCGGGAAGATCCCACATGCCGCGGAGCGGCTGGGCCCGTGAGCCATGGCCGCTGCGCCTGCGCGTCCGGACCTGTGCTCCGCAGCGGGAGAGGCCACAGCAGTGAGAGGCCACAGCCCTGAGAGGCCCGCGTACTGCAAAAAAAAGAAAAAAAAATGGGGAGAGGTTGTTTATCCTGCAGAGTTTCCCCATCTGGGTTGTGGGTTGCATCCCCGGGTCATAGTTTATCACGTCCCTCTTTCCTCTGTTTCCTGTCAACTGAGAGTTCATCTAGAGGCCTGATGCCATCAGGTTTGGGGGCAGAAGGAAGCCATTGGTTTTCAATGTTTAGATCCATTAGTTAAGTGGGGGTTGCACAATGCTTTATTTGAACTCTATCATTCCTATAATTTATTATCTGTAATATTTCTTCAAGAAAAAAATATGCCTCATCAACTGCTTGGTTACCCAGTGATACAGTTAGTATAGAAAGATGGAATACACACTCTAGATTCTTTCCCCTCGTTTACCAATTTTCCAGATAATGAGTCAGTTCCTTTTTATACTGTGGGCTTCACCCAAAGGTCAACCGGGCTGATGTCACAGAACAGTTAAGGCCTCCTATCGTGGACCCTCCCGGGAGATGCAGAGGGTGATCTGGGCTCCTGTCCAGTCATCCCAGCCACAGTGATGGCCGTTTCTCCTCCAGCACACCCTTACTCTCCATCTCACGCATGCTGGTGTTGTGCTGTGATGTACACACGGAAACCAATCCCGCAGCCGCAGCTGTGGTGTCGGAGGGGCCACCAACTTTAAATTCGATGGTCTGGTTCAGACACTGGCTGCGCCGCTTACTAGCTGGGCCCGTCCTCCACTCCTCTGAGCCTCCGTTTCTTCATAAGGCGGATGGCAAAAAAAAAAAAAGGCAAAAAATTATACCTCACTGGAAGAAATTGTTTTGAGAACTAAAGAGGAAAACATTCCTGAAAGATCGAGACATTGTTGGCCCTCAGCAGGTATTTGTTAAACCTGACTTAGTTCCCCCAAAGCAGGGGCTTGTTAATTAGATCTTCGGTAGCAGCCAGAGGAGTCAAAAGAAAATGTTTACCGTGAGATACCCCTGACTTAGACCCCGAAGTCACAGCACATCCCTACCCACCAGGCTCTCTCCCGTCTCCCTGGCTGACTTACCCCTGTTTCCTCCCCTCCCTCCCTCCGTCTTCCCTTCCCTCCTCCACCCGCCTCCTCTGTCTTGGTCTTTCTCTGTCCCTGGACTCTCTCTGTCTTGGTCTGTCTCTCTGTCTTGGTCTTTCTCTCTCTCGGACCCTCTCTCTCACATGCTCCCATGTTCACTTCTTTCCTGTTCAAGGCACAGGGTGCTCTGCGGGGTGGGAGCCTCCCGTCTCTGAAATGCTCTTTGCAGTGAACCACGTCCCACCCACGACAGGACACGTCCCCTCTCTTCCCTTGGTCCCATAAGCTCCCTTCTTCATGACCTTGCAACACAGCTGGCATCCCCCCCATCCTGGGCTTGAAATGCCTGTATCCTGCTCGAAGCCCCGGTCCAACGGGAGTATCTGTGCTGTGTTTCGGTCCATCCATATACGCTCAGGGGGCTCATCCGAAACATCAGCTGGGCCCCCCAAGCCCCTCAGGCTTCCCTTTGTGCACCAGCCTGGCCAGGTTCGTCTTCCATTTGAGGAGCTGGGACCCTGGCCCTTCAATTGCCCCCCTAAGCAGGTCAACCCCCATACACACTTCCCTTCCCTTTCGATGACGTAGCGGCCTCTCTGAAGCAGAGCTGCCCCTCGGGATATAGTTCCCGTGCTCACAGCCTGCAAGCCCTTCAGCAATATCTCACGCACATCTCTCACCAGTGTCTCATCCACCGTGTCTCATCAACGTCGGTTCTCGGGCCTCGTGTCTCTCCTCAGCCCTCAGAGGTCTCACCGAGGGGGCGTGGTGGGCAGCCTGGCGCATCTCGGTTGTGCGGACGTAAGTTAAGATGTGAGCGTCCCCGTGTATCAGCCGTGTCCCCTGAGCCTTAGTTTCCCTGTTTGAAACGGACATGAAAGCACCTGCCTCTCTCTGTTCTGAGGCTCGTTAGTGGCGGTCAGTGCTGGGCGCGCGGGTGGCTGACACACCTCGGAGGGTACACCCCGCTGGGTCCCTGGGCCCCCTCCCTCTCTCCCTGTCCAAGGTCGCGGCTCTCCCTCCGCGTGGTTCTAAGGTCATTTCCTCCTGGTGCCAGCTGCTCCCAGGCAGCGGCTAATGCCACGCTTTGGAGTCAGAGCAGCCTGGGTCCAGATCCCAAGGCTGACGCCTCCTGTGTGGTTTTCAACTCTGGAAAGGGGAGAGGATTCTTAGGAAGACGCAAGAAGCCAGTGAGGGTAAAAACACAGCACAGCGCCCGGTAGCTTGTGATTTGGGAAGAACAGTTTTTAAGAAACGGATTTGTATGCATAACACCCATTTGCAGCTGGTGATGGTGGAGTCAGTGACTAATAAAAATGTCATTTCCTGCGATTTTTATAAATTACAGTAAATATGCAGTAATCACCCCCATTAGCTGCTGAAATGCAGGCAGCCATCTGGAGGGGAGGCCCGGGACCTCAGTGAAGCCTCAAGAGGTAGACCCCACAGGTGCAAATTGACACCTAGGAAAACAGTAGTTAGTACACGCTAGAATTTGGAGAAGGGGAAGGTGTTAAAATAAATGTATGTCAAGCAAATTTGGACTTCTCCACGAGGATCTGTCATGTCAAACAGGAAATAGCTATAAATTACTTGTAATAGTAAAAATCTTGTCATTTAGAACCTTTAAAGCAACGGGCTCATTTAACACATCAACTCAGAGATCATAATCTAGGACAGTCAGCCTGGGTATTTATTTCACTTTTAATGTGTAGAAACCAGAGCAAACTATGCGTGATCCACAAAAGACCCCTAGCCTCCCATCAGCTCTGGGAGCCACAGAACGGGGCAGAGAGACTGCCTGGGGCCCGGGGTGAGGTGTGTGTCAAGACAGGAAAACCCTTCCTGCTCCTAAAAAGACAATTAAGACGTGATTGGAAGTGTCACGGCTCGGGTCGCCTCATAATGAATAATTCCAAATAAATCCCACCATTATTCTGTTTATTTGTTTTACTTAGAAGCTATTTGAAGTCGTTGGAGCTGAAAGTATGTTTCAACATGCCAAGCGTATTGACGCTATCTTGTAATCATCTTGCTAACGAGTCCGCAGGCAAACGATAATTGGAATTCTGTGTTTATTTCAGATACCTCAATATATACTACCCGCAGATAGGAATCCAGCTCAGAGACGTTGGTAAAGGGGCTGCAACGCCCCCGAGAAAGTGGTCCGGGAGTGCGACTCCAGAAGACGAGCACGCAAAGCCATCCTTCTGCTGCCTTATCGGGAGGCTCGGTGGCAGCAAGGTACTTCGGACAGAGCTGCCTAATGAAGTTTGCATGCACTGAATATATATTTGATGTCGGTTGATGCAGGGTGGGGGGAAGGCTCTGGGGAGAAGGAGTGAGAGAACGTAGCCATGCACCAAACTAACCACTCGCCTTTTCCACCAATAGTGGGAGTTGGGCACGGAGCTCACATTCACACCTGTGTTGTCATCCTGAGCTCTGAGGAAGGACCGAGCTGGTCTCCAGAAGGACACTAACCCAGGGCTGCAATACCTCCCGCTTCCCCTGTCTTCTTCCTGGTGTCCCCACCTTCCACGTTTGCTCCCTTACCTGCCAAGCACACACACGTGGGACGCACGCACGCGCGCGCGCACACACACACACACCCCCCACAGCCCAGAAGGGCGCAGCAAGGACAGCAGCCACATTCAGAAACCCTAGGTCTGTTGTTTGGGTAACTTTGCCCCTTTTTTACTCTTCCACGTTCTGCCAAGTCCCACTGCTAGTGGGGTGAAAACCTGCCACTGTCCAAGTGTATGAACGCAGGCTAATTTTAAAAAACACTGAATTTAATATTAACGAGAAATTACATTTTAAAATTACCTTCAAACTGATACGCAGTTTAACTAGTTCCTTGCACTTAACTGGTTACCTTAAAAATAGTTGTTGGTTTGTCTCTGAATTTAACCCTGTTTTCATCATAACCGCTAATTTTCGTAGATGGGTTACTGGTTGTTAGGGAAGAAGGGCGCTTTGATGACAGGAGAGCATATATAGGCAGAGAGTTTAGACACTATTCAGATCACTTCGGTAAAAATTTTGTAATTCGGGAAGAAAACCTGATCCTGGGAAACAAATTATCCAGATTAACAGCCTCTAGAACCAACACCCAACCCAACCAAACGAAACCAGCCTCAGTTCGTCACTTTACTTTAGCAGGACATGTATGTATGTGAAGTAACACATTGATTTTTTGGAATCAAATAAATTGAAGAACTGGGTTCTTTCTCTAGCATAGGTAATTTCTAGAAATGCCAGCAACCTACATAGTTAGCCTCAATGACTGGAGTATTACTGATGAAAGAACGTTTGTCTTTTTTCTCTTTTTTTGTTCTTCTTTGGTGAATTGAATGGATAACCGTCTAGATTCTGCATTTCTAAACTATATAGAACCGTAGAGTAATTGTTGCCTGTGTTGACTGCATATTATTTTAACACATCCATTCATTTTAAGAAAGTTAATTTCTATAGAATAATGGATAATTGTGAAAATATTTGGTGCAAAATGGTGCAAATTCATTATTTGACTAACAACTGTGCACACTGCGTTTTCTTGGTTCTAAGACACACGTGTTTAGTTTTATCATCTCTGGAATCTAAGTGCTCCATTACCCTCAGTGACAGCTCACAGTTATAAGTGGCAGAGTTTTTTCCTTCACAGTGGCATGTAAAATAAAGATGCATCTTACGGTAACTGGCATCTTAGGCTTGTTGAAAAGAAAAAGTGCATGTGAGTGGTCGTAACCTACAGATAATTTCTTATCCGTGTGGTCAAGGATCAGCTCTTCTTTTTTGTGTGTGTGTGTGTGGTACGTGGGCCTCTCACCGCTGTGGCCTCTCCCGTTGCGGAGCACAGGCTCCGGACGCGCAGGCTCAGCGGCCATGGCTCACGGGCCCAGCCGCTCCGCGGCATGTGGGATCTTCCCGGACCGGGGCACGAACCCGTGTCCCCTGCATCGGCAGGCGGACTCTCAACCGCTGCGCCACCAGGGAAGCCCCAAGATCAGCTATTCTTCCTGGACACTTCCTTACAGAGAGATTATAAATTACATGCCCAAATGTCAGCATGGCTCTTTTTATTCTAAAAAGTCTCGTATTTATCATAAGTGGTTCGCACTAGATCGCTCTGTGTATTTGACAGAGGGGCCTTAGTGCCTTGGACCAGAGGTGGTCCAACACCAACTGAAAGATTTCCCAATGAAAACTCTAGAAGACTCTCAAAGGGTGAAGGAAGGAGGCCAGTTTCCCAATTGGTACCCAAGCTGATGATGAGTCAGAAAAGAAACATCAAAGTTAGTGCCACTGAATGGGATTTAGTTAGTATTTTAAATTTCAAGATGAGCCCACAAATTGTGCATCAAAATACTAAGCTACACTTGTGCTTGCTTTCTGGAACCTTTACAAGGCAATTATTGTAATGCAGGAAAATCTCTACCACTGAGCCCACAGCCATGTCACGCGATCGTTCCAGCCCGAAGTCTTTCTGCGTCTTTTCTTGGAGCCAGACGTCTTGGAGAGGATTGGGAGCCAATCCTTTTTTTTCTTCTTTTTTTTATAAATTTATTTATTTATTTTGGCCGCATTGGGTCTTTGCTGCTGCGCGCGGGCTTACTCTAGTTGCGGCGAGCGGGGGGCTACTCTTGGTTGCAGTACACTGGCTTCTCATTGCGGTGGCTTCTCTTGTTGTGGAGCACGGGCTTTAGGTGCGTGGGCTTCGGTAGTTGTGGCACACAGCTTCAGTAGTTGTGGTTCTTGGGCTGTAGAGCATAGGCTCAGTAGTTGTGGCGCACGGGCTTAGTTGCTCCGCGGCATGTGGGATATTCCCGGACCAGGGCTCGAACCCGTGTCCCCTGCATTGGCAGGCCGATTCTTTTTTTGTGTGTGTGTGTGTGGTACGCGGGCCTCTCACTGCTGTGGCCTCTCCCGTTGCGGAGCACGGGCTCCGGACGCGCAGGCTCAGCGGCCATGGCTCACGGGCCCAGCTGCTCCGCGGCATGTGGGATCTTCCCGGACCGGGGCACGAACCCGTGTCCCCTGCATCGGCAGGCAGACTCTCAACCACTGCGCCACCCGGGAAGCCCTGGGAGCCAATCTTAAATACTAGGTCAGTCTGAGGTGATGTGGGGACAGTAAGAGAGAAGAGAAAGAATTTGTTTCGACTTCTAAATTTTTAAATGCTAAGGATTCCAGACAGGAAAAATGGACCTATCGCCTCTGTGCTCCAGCAGCAGCCTCTGTGCACAAGCTTGCTGGCCTGTGGGACACAGAGATGTGGACACACGGGCATATAGTGAGCGTCCGTGTTCATTTTTTTCTGGCAGAGATGCTACTGCTCTACTCGCGGCCCCCTGTGCTTTCCCTCGTCTCGCTCTTCCTGGGAGCATTACCTCACCGTCCTATACATCCGATTTAAAGGGAATTACCTATTCCTTCAATTATTTGTCCCTTATCAACTGATGTTACACTACAAGGATTCGTATTCAAAGGCCAGAAAGAAAGAGCACGTCATGGCATGTGGCCAAATAAAAGAGTAATGTTCTGGTGAATTTAGCCTAAATAATTTACTGCTATATAAAGGTGGAAAAGTGGAAGGTGAACCCTTTGACCAATAAATCTCTCCTGCCCGTGAAAGCCTTATCTGGGCCCCTCCGACATATTCCGCGCACAGAAGCCATCATCACCGGCTCTGGTTCGTTATTTGTAAGCCCTGATCCTTCTGCACTCGGTGTCCTAAATACGGATAATTAGCATCAGTTTATCACACTTCTGCATATTTTCTCTTCTCTCCAAACATGCACGCTTCTATCGGCTGCTGTTGGGCCGCAGAAGATTATGGAGACGGATTGCAGAGAATGAACGTGCTCCGCGAGATTAGGAAGGAATAGAAACAGGAACTTGGCCAATGAATTCCTCGCGAGAGCCTTATCATGCAATTACACGTTGCCTCGCATCACACTCTCCCAGCCTCTTAATCCAGCGCCCCACCAAGAATAAGATTTCACTAATTTCTGAATTACTGCATCGCCTCCCAACTCGCTCCCGAGAACGGTTCGAAGGAGAAATGCTGCCGAAAACTACACACCCAACTTTACAATAAAGCATGAAACTTGAAATGTCGGAAAGGGCGGCGTGGCTCGGGATGGCTCCGCGTTTTAGCTGCTACTAAGCCTTGTGGCCTAGAGAGACACTCACTGCCCTCTGAGCCCCAGATTCCCTCACGGGCCACTTTGGGGGTTCAGAACTGGATGAATGGGAGGATTATCTTCTCTTAAACAAACGATCTGATGCGTTTTAAAACAGGACAAAGCATTCACTGATTTTCTTATCATCGCTGCTGATGACAGCCGTGGTGCCCTGAGTACCCTGGGCGGTCACTTGACCCCTTTGAGAACAGGCTCCCCCCTCAAACTGACTTTTTCCCAATCAGGGCCACCACCCCCTTTCCCGGGGCTGACACGTTATAGTTTCTTAGGCACGTCAACCTGTATAAACGGGAGAAGTCTTGCCCCCCCCCGCCCCGCCCTCCGCCGTGTCTCACAAGAGTGTAACCACGACCTGTCCCTGGGCATCCACACTGGGGCTTTCTCTCGCTCCTCTGCCTGTTAAGGTCATTCTCCCCGCGCTTTGTAATACTTAGGTATTTTTTTGTTTGTTTTGTTTGTTTGTTTAACATCTTTATTGGAGTATAACTGCTTTACAATGGTGTGTTAGTTTCTGCTTTATAACAAAGTGAATCAGTTATACACATACATATGTCCCCATATCTCTTCCCTCTTGCGTCTCCCTCCCTCCCACCCTCTAGGTGATCACACACCACCGAGCTGATTTCCCTGTGCTATGCGGCTGCTTCCCACTAGCTATCTACCTTACGCTTGGTAGTGTATATATGTCCATGCCTCTCTCTCACTTTGTCACAGCTCACCCTTCCCCCTCCCCGTATCCTCAAGTCCATTCTCTAGTAGGTCTGTGTCTTTATTCCCGTCTTACCCCTAGGTTCTTCATGACATTTTTTTTCTTAGATTCCATATATATGTGTTAGCATATGGTATTTGTTTTTCTCTTTCTGACTTGTTTAAGGAGACTCATTACGCCCTTCCATCCACCAGGGGACTATTTCTCGTCCAGAGCAGCAGTCAGGCACTCAGATGCACCCACAAAATCAAGGTGCTGCGGCGGGAGAGAACCCTACAGGCCTGCGGTGATGATTCCCGGAAGGAACGGAAATCCAGATCAAATCTTCAAAACGTTTGCGCTTGCAGACAAGAAAGGCCAGGTCCTTGTGTGAAGAATTCATCAGCTAAAGAGACTCGCAGCAGTTGTGAAGAGTGTTTACTGTGATGTGCCTGTACTTCGCTTTCTCCAAGTGTTGTCTGTTAGGGCCTCAGGCAGGACGGGGAGAAAGAAAGGATCCCACATTTCAGAAGACCCGCTTCCAGGCTTGGAGTCCAGAGTCAAAACTGGACAACGTTCGTACAAGGAACGTGTCCGAGTGTTTCCCGTGTGCCAGGCCCTGTTCTAACACGGAGCCCCCGAGTAACAACACAAAGAAAGAGGCCCGCCCCGACCAGCTGACAGTTACGATGCTGGCAAGTCCGACGCTGAGGAGGACGGGTTTGCCTTCTGCAACCCGGCCCATCTATTGGCTGACAAGGATTTCCTTTTTTGGAGGGAGCCAGACTGGAACCTCGTTCCCTCACTTGAGAGGGAGAGAGGGACCAAGGCCTGCGAGCAGGCTCGGGGAGGCCCTAGTCTGAGGAGCTACACTCCCTGTAGGGCCAGTGGCTCGGAGTACGCCTGTCATGCTAGAACGGCAGCCTCGAACACAGCAGCTCCAGGCTGCCCGCGCCTCGCGTCCTAGTATCTGTCCAGAAACAAGCAAATACATCTTCCCCACACTGATGTCGGGGCAGTCCTGCTTTGCTTTCCCTGAATCGTCCTCCCTTCCAAAGCCACTGCAGTCCACCCAAGGGGGCCGGGGGTCCTGATGAATGGGGCAAGCGGGCCTAGAGAAGAAACAGGACCGCGTTGTTTTCCTGTCCCGAGACGGGGGCTCTTCGGCGTGGCTCCGTCTCAGTCCCCGCTCTAGGACGGCTCAAGCCGAGAGGCAGCAACCGGCCAGGCCGAGGCTCAGGCGCACTTGGGACGTGGGTACCGGAGCTGGGGAAGCCCCAGCCCAAAGTGTGAAATCAGATGAGGTGTTCTTAGTAACTCCCTGGGTCATATTTCCTGAAGCTAAACTGGGGGGACGGGGCGGTGAGAGGGAGCCGTTTGCCATTAATCTGGGAACAAACGGTCAAGCTCGGTGACTGGGCTTTTCGCTTTTCTTTTCTCACTCTTCTCAGTGCGGGGAAGCGGCGCGCCCGCGCGGAGCGATTGTGAGGCTCTGCTGGAATTTGGCAGCCCGTGGGCTTGGAGAGCAGCCCCATGCTGGCCGCTATTCAGCGCCCCGCTCTCCTCGAGCTTTGCAAGTTTCACTCAGCCGTGCACTCAATGGCTTCACAAAGCTGATTACAAGCTTCAGCGCATTCCTGAAGGAGCCAAAAGCGACGCAGGTGCAAACGAGCCGAGGGAGCCCCTTATCCCGGTGACAGAATGGGACAAGCTGGGAAAGGCTTGGACCACACAAATCCAAGCGCACCAGGCGGCAGAAAGCCTGCCTTGGGAACCGGGGGTCATTATCCGCCCTATTCAGCGGGGCCCGGGGACCCTGGGGGCCCGGAAGGCCAGCTCGCGAGGGAGAGCCGGCGGCCGTGGGGACCCCGACGGGCCTGCGGCTGGGTTGGGACGCTGGCCGCCCGCGACTTGTGCATTTGCACCGATGGCGCCAGTGAAATCCGTGCTCGGACAGGCCCGGGTCAACACCAGTAGGGACAGAGGACGCAGCCCGGTGTGTGGACTGCGCGCAACCTTTGTTCAACCAGCGTCCAGACCGCACCGCCCTGTCCCTGTCCCAGCCTGGCGCTCCGGGGCCCGGCCACTCCCCCAGGCTACCGACCGTCAGCTCCGAGGGTCACTCTGCGCCCTTTCTCCCCCAGCCCGCCTTCCCCATCTGTCCTCGTGGCAGCCGGGTCCTGCGTAGGGCGACCCCGACGCCGTAAGGTGGCAGGGACAGTGTCCGCGCGGGGAGTCAGGATGGCGGGTCACCGGGCCGCCCCGTCGGAGCGCGCTCCCCGTGGCCTAGGATGCCTGCGCCGCGAGTCGGACTCCACGGCGGGGAGGAGGGCCGGCCCCCCTCGGGGGATGAATGACGTCCCCGGCTGCGCTGGAGGACAGAAAACCAGGGCCGCGGGCGGCGGAGAGAGAAGGGCAGCGCCGCGGGGAACGCGCGTGAGAGGAGGGCCCGGGAGGGGGGCGCGGGGGGTGGGGGAACGCGGGCGGAGCTGTGGGGTGGAGCTGGCGCGCCGGCGGCTCTCGGGCAGCCCGGCGCTGTGTCCCGGCGAGAGCAGCGTTACAGACTTTGCGTGGGGCGGGGGTCCCCCTCGTGCGCACCCCCTCGCCCCGCGTCCCCTCGGCCTCGGCCCGGTCGGCCGCGTGCTGGACCCGGCTGCGCCCGGGGGTCCCCGCGGGCAGGGCGCGCGCGCCGACGCTCTTTTGTCTGATAACTAATTTGAGTTAATGCGATCTTTATGTAAAGCTAACAGCGGATAATTGTCTATTTTCTCGCCAACAATCTCCATCACAATCACTTATCTGGAAACCTGCGGCTGGATTAATCGTTATATTCCCGAGATGAGCGTCGCTGTAATGCGCAGCGAACGCGGGTGGGGACAGGAAAACGCCTCCCCGCGCCTGCGGGCCCTCGTGCCGGCCATTCCGGCTACTGCCCGGGACCCGGTGGCCAGGGGGGTGGTGCCCACGTGCGCGGCTGTAGGGCGCCTGCCCCAGCACTTGCTGTGCGCGCGTGGGTGGCGCGGGAAAGCAGAGGCAGAGGAAGGGCGGGGCAGGGGTGAGGGCGACCTGCAGGGCTGCGGGGCAGGGCGGCAGGGGGCCCCACTGGGCCTCGTCAGGCCCTCGCGAATCCCGACGCGGCCTCCGGCTCCACGCAGCCCAGGAGCTGTCAGCGCCAGAATCAGGTCTTCTGACCTGGGTAAAAGGGTGCCCTCCGCTCCTTCTCCAGAAAAGTTTCTCCCTCTCTTGGCCTGGGTTCCTCCAGCTTCATCCCCTGCCCCACCCACCCGTTCTGCTTTAAGTCCCTCCCCCACGATACCCCTCCTCTGGGATCCCCATCTCTGCAAATTATAGGCAATATTTACACGCCCTGAGGTTGAAATCCCCGGGAGAGAAGATTTTGGGTGTGGAAACACGTCCCACTGCCTCAGTCCCCCGGGCGCTCCCGTGTTAGGGGGAAAACACGGTGGCAGATGGATCTGAGGCCTCGCGGGGAGAGGCACTTGCGTGGCAAAGATTTTGCCTTTGACCTGAAGTCAGAACATCAGTTCAGATGAAATCCGGGCGGCGGTGGTGGCGGTGATCAGCGCGTGACCGCCATGTGCAGGATGAAGTGAAAACGATTGACTTCTGAACCCAAGCACTTGGTGTGGCTGGTCGCTTGGAAGCAAACCGTTTGATTCCAGTCACTGCTGCAACTCAGGTGGGCTGGCCAAGGGACCAGCATCGCAACTTTTCAAAATGGCGTTTCCGGAAAAGAGCAAAAAGTCAGTCTCAATTGGTGACAGTTTTCGGCCACGCGGAATGGAACTATTTGTTTCCCTTTTGGCAGCAAAACTCTTAAAATTCTAGAGTGAAAGAATACAGGGAAACAAAGTGCCGTAAAATCAATGGATTTTTAGATAAAGGGGGACCCCAAATTACCCCCTCCCCAAATAAGGCGTTGTAAATTACTGTTCAAATCCTTACGCCTTCCCTTTCCTCTCCAGCAACTTGATGAGGTCTTTAAAAGCAAACAAGTAAATCCACTCTGAGGTCGGCGGCGGCCCAGCCGGGTTTCCCAGGCTGTTTTTTGTGCGGCGGTCGGGAACGTCCCACTTAGCCTCTCACCTGAGCCTTGTCATCCGGGGCATCTCGAAGTGATCTGGGAACAAAGCTGATCCCCGCGACAGCCCCGATGGTCAATCAGGCAGAACAGACTATGCAAATGCAGCGCGGAGACGCAGGGCCGGGAACAGTGGCCCCATTGTCTTGAGCATTTCAAAGCGCTGAGCAGCTGCGCAGACGTGTCGTCTCGGACCCTCGGTTGCCACACTAATGTCATCATTGCAAAACATCAGATTTTGAAAACTATACAATCCGAATTCATTAGCAGCCTCCGCAGCAAAGGTTTCTCTTCTCCGTGACAAGTTGCAAACTCCAGATCCCCTTCTGTTGGGGGGAGCAAAGGGAGGGGGGAGAGTTTTGCAAGTGACAACCGCTGATGATCCGTCATTTCCTCTTTCTGGTGGATTTGAGGGCTATAAACTCCCCCGTCCTTGGAGCTCTGAGCTTGGACGTGTGACTCAAGCACCTCTGAGATGTCGACCTTTCCGCGTTTTCTCCTAAATGTTGCTTGCAAGTTTTAAATTCCTGAGAGCAACCAAAGTAACAAATGGAGTGAATTTAACAGAACCTCATCTTCTCTCATGATAACACCAGTGAGAGGTTTTGAAGTTCTTTTCTTCAGATTGAACTCAAAACGATGCCTATTAGGGCCACTGTGTGCCCTAAAGCGACAAGGTGGTTACACGAGGGCACGCCCCTTGGCGCCGCTACAAACGGCTCGTGACTCTGGGCGCCCACGCGACACGCATCTTAGGGACCGGTGTACCTGTCCCGACCTGACTGCTGAAACTCCTCCCTGCCCATCGCCGCGCGCCCCCGCCCCCCATCTTCCAGGGTGACCTTGTTTTTCTGAAACTGGACGACGGAGGGACGCCCTGGGCTCACGTGCGGCGCGGGCGGGTCGGGTGCAGGCACGTGGGGACGCGGGGACCACGCGGGGCTGTGCTCCCGGAGGCCCCAGGGCGCAGGTTGAGGCAACTTTCCGCTTCTCACGCGCAGCCCAGCCATCGGTGTCAACCCATCCTGCTGTTCTCAACAGGATTCCGTGCCCGCTCTCCTCTCTCTCATCCGTGGGCTGGAAATTGTCCCCAGGAAAAGGCAGTCAACGCAGAGAAAGCCACCAGGTCAATTCGTAGCCCGGAGCTGAGGTTGATGGCGGAGGCTGAGCGGCGGGGGGCCGAGGTCTCACCCGAGCCCTAGGCCGGCGGCGCCTTCCAGTCTCCTGACCAACTGGGCGGGGAGGATTTGACGGAGAGTCAACCAAATAAAGGTTTTGTAAACACGAGGAGGACAGGGGAGTAGATGGAGAAAAGCCCCCAAAGGCTGTGTCTTGTTTGGTGGGGGGCGGGTGCGGGTGGAGGCCGCGGTCGGCCCCCAGGGAAACGCTGTAGGGGGCTTTGCACGAGTGCGGACACCTTGGAGGGAATTGGACTAGAACACTCTTTTTTTCTCCCCCGGAAAATTGTATGCATTTGGCCTGGACCCTACAGTTGCTCTTCCAAGCCTCTTCGTGCCTAGGACACCCCTCCCCTCCCACTAACCCCCCAAACCCGCTGGGCCTCTCCCGCGCCCGCCCCGGCACCCAGGGCAGCGGGACCAGCCCGGCTGGGGCGCGGCCGAGGCCAGAGGGGGCTCCCCGGACCGGGCCACTGCCGGAGGATGCTGCCAGCTCCAGGAAAGCAGAGTTTTTGCCGGGTTGGATCACCAGTGTCTCTCCAGGGTGTGGACAGCACCTGGTTCCTGGTGGGCGTCCAAAGCACGTTTGCTGAGGCCCTGAAGGGGCCCTCGTGTGGCTGGAGGTGGTGGCCCTGGTCAAGTTGGAGGGGAGGTGGGGGGCCTCCCAGCAGAGGCGGCTCCAGGGCCCGCTGGGCCAGGTCCACAGAGTTGGGGAGCCTGGTCCTGCCCTTGACTCCGTCTTCAGCTCTCACTCACACGCGCCATGTGCATTCTTACACACTCATGCACCCACACACACTGTGCACTCACCACCCTCACAAGCACCCAGAGTCTCCTTCATACACACACATGCTACCCAGGGCCACACGCATGCTCACTCTCACACCTGAGTTGCGGGCACACACACATACACACACACACACCCTGGGGTCCCACCGTCACAGACTGGCTGATTCTGGGGGTGGCTGGTGGCTGGGGGGAGAAGTCACACAGCTCTACCTGGTACACACAGCACGAGTGAGCTAATCCTTGTAGGAACTCAACAAACACAGCAGTGAGGGACTGGGCAGTTTATTTCCGACCCTTTTCCTCTGAGCTCTCCGAGCCGGATTCCTGTCCCCAGCTAGAGTGGGTTGAGTCATCACTTTGTTTGTGTCCAAGTTCACTTTACCCCAAGATGTTTCCCTGGGCTGCTGCTTACACTGCTCTGATCCAACAGGGTAGCCACGGGCCATGTGTGGCTTCTGGGCACCTCGCATGTGGCCAGCCTAGGTGGGGACATGCTGAGCGCACACCACACACCAGGCTTTAAAGACGTGGTGTGAAAGAAAGCACGCAGAACACCTCACTAATCGTTTTAAAATATTGTTTTCATGCTGAAATGTTTATATTTTTGATATAGTGGGTAAAATAAAACGCATTCTTGACATTAATTTCACTTGCTTCTTTACACTTGTAAAAATGTAGCTGTTGGGAAGTTCAGCCTGAGTTACATGGCCCCTGTTTGTGGTTCGCGTTGCATTGCTGCAGAGCAGCCTCTGACTTTCCCAGGCATCCTTCAGGAAGTGGAAGAGGAAAAGCAAAAATGGCGGAAGGAGCTGGGCCTGTGGTTCAGCAGGAGGCGGCGCAGGACCGCCTATGCTAGAGTTGCAGTTGTAACTCTAGAACACATAACATATTCTCCAAGCTTCTTCTCTTTCATGAGAACTCGTGGTGGGGGTGGGGTGGCATCACGCATTGTATTTTATCGCTTGATTCATTTTCTTTCCATTTTAACTTTAATCCCGTCTAATTACTGTATTGTGATCTCAGTCAGCAATCTGAAATGAACTCTCAAGTAACTTTGGAAGAATCGTGCCACGAATGTTGGGTGGTGATGAGATGTAAATTACAGCATGTTATCCGCTGAGGTCTACACAGGTTGAAGCAAACCCTTTCCTGCTATTTTCAAATTTCAGGTCAGCATTTTGGTACTTATCTGCTTTACTTTTTCCCCCTGCCAGGTATTACCGCCACCACCCACCACCACTGCAACCCCAGACAAAACAAACAACACAGAAAGCTTGAGCCAGAGTTTACACCCAGTGAAAATGCTTTCTACTGAGCAGGAAGGAAATTCCTTCCAGATTTTTTTTTTATGATTGACCCATAGGTTTAAAAATCTGTGAAGTCACACCTCGGTTGAGGAGACTACAATACACTGCTTGCAAGCTTTTTAAATTTTAAATAAGATTTTTCAAAATAGTCTAACACTTTAGAGACAAGAGTTCTAAAAATAAAGTTATAAAACGTAGAAATTGTATTTCATTTTTGATGACAGCAAGAGATAAGAGAATGCTCTAAGACTATTGTTTATAATAAATTCAGTATAACTGTAATATGAAAAATCTGCATGCCTATATATTTGCTATACACACATTATATTTTTTACATATTTATCTTGAGAGTTATATATGTAGTGAAAAACCAATTCAGCAAAAATGTGAGATGGGTCTATGTCGCCAGTAACTGGAAGTATCTCATGATAATTTTGGATAAAATTTGTTTTTATCATAAAAAGAACCTTTCTGTTACTCAATATTAGTACGTTCATTTACTGTTCTATTTTTGGCTAAATTAAATTTAACTAAGGGAAAAAGAAGATGTTGTAGAATACCCAAAATGCTCAAGGTTTTGTGGGTAAGCTCACTGAAATGGTTTACTCTTTGTATTAATTCCTTGGAAGATGTCATTCTTGTTGTCCAAGGCTTGTGCCCAATTAATAAGAAAATAATAGAAATTTAAATTCTTTAATTGGACTGCCTGGTTTTTTTTTTCAGAGTTTCCAAGGAAATAACTGAAAATTTAGCATGTAGCGTGCTGAAGAGCCAGCAGCATCCCATTAGACTCAAGTCCTCTCACTTAGGATGCGTAGGATGGTGTCGTTGTTGGTAGGTGAGGTGGTTTATTTCTGAGATGACCCGTGTTTGCTCTCATTAAATTGACTGACATAACTGTAAGGACTGAAGAGCCAGAATTCAAAATTTAGCCACTGACTGTCAACTCCACTCTTCTTGTGCTTTCTCAGAACCACCTGAAAGGAAAAGAACAAAATACGATAAACAAGCGTAGAGGCTCAGGCTCATGGCGCCCAGACCGGCACTGTGGGAATTCCATGTGCCCGCAAAGGTCCCAGGGATCCATTCTTTGGCTTATTTCATCTATGTGTTGTGTGGCCTCGTGTGCTTCGTCCTGGTATAAAACTGGAGACAACACTTTCATTGGTTCCTCCAGTTTTCTTTTTTCCCCTAAAGACTATAATGGTTATACATTTTCAAATATTCACAGGCAAGATATTCTGGATAAATAATCTAAGTTAACAAAATTAGGTCAACGTTCGTACAGGGCTAGTGCGATACGTCCCTCGTGTTGAAATGATCTGGTGTCAGCGACAGTGACTGAAAAAGCACCACAGACCAAAAAAAAAAAAAAAATACAAGACTTATTACAACATGTCTCAAAAGCAGATAAGAAAGCGATGGCGCCTTCTCGTAAATGAGGGGTCTTATCTAGATTTTAATATGGCCGTAAGCAAATTGTGAAGGGTTTGCAAGTTAGGCAACTTGTGTGGGAAAGCAGGCATTTCTAAAGTTTCTAGAATTCTAAGCCAGGCACGATGGTTTGCACACCCATCCGTTGCTGGTGGGGTCATTGTTCTTTTCCTCAAGATAGAAAGCCCGAAGTTTATCAAATTCAGGGGCACATCGTCTGGACAGTCTACTGCGTTCTGGGATGCAGAGGGTCCCGGAGAGTGACACCCAAGAATCATTGCGAGAGGGCCCCTTCCTGCCTCTTCACTGTTTAACTTCCCACATTCTTTCTCTCTGATAACTGCTATTGATACTGATAAAATTTCTTAGGACGAGACCAAAACACCAAGGGTTGGAAAAGAAGGTTCTTGAGACCTTCACACAGCTAAAGTCAGTAGCGTAACTCAGTTTACTTTCCCCAGTCAGCCCCTGCAGCCGCTTTCTGGGGGGTGGCGGTGCTACATGTATCCGATCCTTGGTCATGGTTCTTTTATCAAAGGTCACTGACTTGTCCTTTCTGTTACCATTACAACCTATTTATTAACACAAAAGATACTTAATACGTTGATAATTTGGTATGATTAACAGAATGGCTGTTAGAAAATATATTTCAAAAATAGACACGGACTAGTCTAACACCTAGACGATGCCACCCTTTTCAAATTGACTGTATTTAGAACGTATTTCTGGGTGGCGGTATCTGTGGTAGCCTTTATCTTCGGGTTTAACTTTCATTTCTAATGCAAACGCACTGGCTCAGGCGTGCAATAAACTGTAATGAGATAAAACCAAGGAGAAAATCCGGCGGCCTAAACCCAAAAATTCCTGATTGCGTCCTAATAGGAAAGTGAGTGCTTTGCCGAAGAACATCGTGGTCGTTCAAATACCGCAGCAAAGCAGCAGCTGCGGGCAGAGAGGAACTCTGGAGAAGCAGCTGCCGGAACAGAAATAGAAAAAAGCAAAACAAGTCAGAGTCTGAGGTCCGGAATAAAGGATTCTTCACAATTTAAGATAGTAAATTTCACAGGAAAATGAGAGCTGAAGACCACCCCGGTCTGCTCGCGGGTCTGGGGTGAATGTCGGGGTGAACTGACAGGACCCCCATCCCAACAGTGTTCTTGGTGTGGGGTCTGTTTAGAAAGCCCAGCATCTGTGCTTTGGCCACCAGAGCGCTCCAGATGCCAGGGCCACTCGTGTCCATGGGAAGATGGGGTCGCAGGGACAGATGTGGCCCTTAGTATTTCACCCTCCTTACCTGAGTCTCAGAAGCTCCCGCTGGGATGATCTGACCTTAGCGTTTGGGGGATTGGCTCACCTAACAGGCTCACACTACCTTGGGCATTGTGTCTGGATGGCCTTTCACACGCTTGCTGGCTGTCATCCAGCCAGACCCCCACGTGCCCAGCGGCAGGGTCATGTCTGGGGAGTAGGAACAGCCCTTCCAGTGGCGCCCTGTCCCCTCTGAAGAATAGTACGTCTGTAGCCCCTTTGGAACTGCTCCAGAAGCCACATTTTGTGACACCGGACGATGGGGGAGCATCCTTCCCGATCACGACCCAGACCCCCCCCATACCTCTTTCCTTCTGGATCTGAGCATGCCCCGGGTTTGTGGCTTTTGGAAGCTTCTGTTTCATGTCCTTCTCTCTTGAGGAGAAGAGATGGAACAAAGGGAGGGAAGGACTCTCCAAGCTCAGCCCATGAGCACATCTTTCTGAAGATCTGATGCGTTTCTAGTCTCTGCAAAAACTAACCAACCCTCACAAGCAGCAACAGTAACAGAGTCCTGCTCAGAAGAAAGGTGACAGCAGTGGGGTAGGAGTTCACCTCAATAGGTATTTGTTAGGTATCTATTATCTGTCTGGTACTTGACAAAGTGCAGGAGACAAAACTACAAGAGATAACGGTTATGATTTACGCGCTTAAGAAATTCTCAACCTTGCGGGAAGAGCACGTGAACGCTTGAGTGGCGCACAGTGTGGCCGTTCCGTGGGCATCTGTGCCTGCTGCGATCACGGTGTCCAGGGACCTCAGTCCTGGAGAAAGACGAGGGGAGGGGAAAGGCATTCTAGGCGGGGAAGAGCATTGACAAAGAGGAAGTGGTGTCAGGAGGTGCCAGCGCCTGTGCCCAGGAGCATCAGGGAGGAGCAGCTGGGGTGGTAGTCAGGAGAGCTCCCAGAGGGAGGCGGGAGCTGCTCAGGATCTTGGAACAAGACGACGCCTGGGGGGCCGAGGGGAAGGCAGCATCCCGGGGCAGAAGCTGCTGGATGAGGCGGGTGTTCAAGTGTCCTGGGGCGGGGCATCCCTGGCTTGGGTCGGAGCAGAACAGCACCTGAAGAGGAGGTGACGATGCTGGGCAGGGGTCCAGGTGATCACGGCGGCCTGGACAGCCGGTAGCGAACGGAGACCTGATTCTCTGCGTGAGGAGGACCCAGCGAATGTTTTGAGCTGGAGGAGACATGAGGGGTTTGTGGTGAGGTCTGGGTTTGTGGCTGTGGACAGTTAGGGTTCTAAAGGGCTTTGCTTCATTGCTCCTGGGTCCATGAGAATCCAACTGTCCTTGCCAAGAATCTGAGACACAGACAGAAAGAGAGAAAGAGCCAGAGAGCCACACACGGAGAGACAGAGAGGCAATCGGAGACAGAGACACAGGGACCAGAGCGGGTGGTGAGCAGGTGGGCTGCCCCTTTCTGGCTGTGCGTGGACCACCATCTGGCCCCCTGCTACCCCTCTGGTCGCATCTTGGATTCACACTCCACTCTGGTTAGTCCCTTTTGGCCAGAGTGACCTCCGCACTGGTCCGCCTCAGGGCCCTGGTTTAGCCGCTTCCTCTCCCTCAGGCAGCCTCACTTCCTCTCTCAGGCAGCTCTTTGCTCCAAGGCCATCTTGTCAGGGCTGCCTTCTCTGGATCCGCCACCCCCCGCCATCCTTCTTTCTTCTTTGTTGATCTCCAGGGCGCTTCCATCAGGGGACACCCCAAAATACGCCCGGTTCATTTTGATGACTGTCTCCCCACCCAGAATGTCAGCCTCTGGGACGTGGGTCTCGCCGTGTGGTTTGTTGCAATATCCTCAGTGCCTAGAACAAGGCCAGGTACGTAGTAGGTGCTCACGGGTATCTGCTGAAGGAAGGGGGGAAGAGTAGGTGCCCGAGGGCAGGATGGAGACAAAGGCCACAGAGAATCAGGAGCTGCTGGGGGGTGAGCAGACCAGGCCAACGCGAGTCCAGGCAGCGCTGGAAGCGGGTGGGCAGCACTTAGAGGCCACACGAGGAGGCCAGCTCGCAGTGTTGGGCGCAGAGGAAGGCGGGACGGAGGCCGGGCCTTGGGATGCCAGGGTCCAGGGCATCTTAGGGGAGTCGGCGTGATGACCAGGATCCACAGAAGACGCCCGTGGAGGACGGGGCAGCGAAGAGGTAGCGGAGCAAAGGCAAGGGACAGCCTGTGCGCTAAAGGCAAGCAGGCTACACGCACAAGGCTTGTTGGGGGAAGATAGTTTCCCAGGCACTTTTCCTTAAAAATAAAAATTGGTTTGCCAACATTGATAAAACATAAAGTGCTTCTCCCGCTATAATGAGCCTTTAAATAAAAGTTGATAATAAAGATACAAACACATAACTGATGCTTAAATATGTATAGATGTCGTCTCCTGTCAATTTTTCAAAGAATTAAAGAAACGAAAATGAAACTATAGAGAATCTCTCTGTATGTTCCTTATTCTGGTCTGATTATTTCCACTTTAAACCTTGTTAAAGTGGCCCTTGAAATGTCCAAGACTTAAAGGTCAACACACACTTTGAGAAAATTATGTCACATCCTTAATTTGTACAGAGGTCGTGTGTCGACACAGGATATTTTCTTCCCTTCAGATTGAGCTGGTGGGAGGACAGAACACAAAAAGGGCTAACGGGTCACACACACAGCCCGCCAGGGCCCCGGGGGGCGCCGGCACACCCCGCCTCCACCGGGATCACCTTGCACAATCTCCAAAGCAGCCCCAGGAGGCTGTTCGGGTCCCGGGTGTGACCTGATGCACCATCTGTGTGAGTGGCGGGTGCGGCGGCGCGGCCCCAGTCCCGCTCTCAACCGCCCTGCCCTGCCCCACTGGGCCTTTGCGGAAAAACATGAAGAAGAGAAAGAGATGTTGTCATCCCTCAACTCTGATTAGTGAGAAAAAACGGTGACGACCTTCACATTTTGGGGGTTGAGAAATCATGTGACCTTTTCCCCAAATTAGTACAGATGCTCTGAAAAAAATATGCAGCCAGCTGTCCATGCCTATGAATTAAAAAACCAGTAAATGCTACAGTCCTGATAAGGTGGGTCCCTGAGAGAAAGGGCCCGGGCAGGCGAGTCTGCCAGCGTCCAGCCTGCTGCCCGGCCCCTCCTGCTTCCAGCGCCAAGAGGCCCCTGGTTTGGATGATTGATTACAGAGGTGACCTAGTAGAAGGGAAAGAAAATGAAGGGTGATGGGATAGGGGGTCAGGAACACCCCTGAAACAGGGAGGACACCGCACTCTGGCCACACCGCATTGGGCATTGGGTGACCGAGGCCTGATGTGTGCAGAGAGCAGAAGAATGGGAGACCGGGCTTTGGGAAGGGCCGACTGGCCGGACAGCCCCACCAGGGGTTGCATTGTGTCCCTAAAAGACATGCTGCAGCCCTCACCCCCAGAACCTCTAACGCGACCTCATTTGGACATGGGGTCGTAGCAGAGGCACTTAGCTGAGATGAGGTCACACCGGAGTAGGGCGTCCTTATAAGAAGGGCAGAGAGGGAGGAGGCCTCGGGAAGTTGAGGCAGGGATGGGAGGGACAGGCCTAGGAGCTAAGGGAGGCCGAAAACGGACAGCAGGAGCCAGAGGCTAGGAGGAGGCAGAAGGACCCCCCACGGGGACCTCAGGGTGGCCTGGCCCTGCCGACCTTTGATTTCCCGCTTCTGGGTCCAGAGATCCCAGGGAGCCGTCTGCTGTGCAGGCCCCGTGTGCGCTCCTTTGGTGCGGAGTCTCCCCCGTGAACAAGCCCTGCAGGGGAACCGACCCTCCACCCTCCCCACACGCGCCTGGGGGGTAGGCACGTCCTCAACCAGAGAACAGCCCGTGGGCTGGGGGCACTGGGGGCCAGCACGGCCTGGGGCTTGTGGCGTGGGTCTCGGGGATCATGACCCCGGAGCCCTTCTCACCCCTAGGCCCAAAGGCACAAAGGAGGCCGTGTCATCAAACGAACCCGGGGCAGGCTGTGGTATAAAGAGGCGCGAGCCGGGGCCACAGCCAGGGGAGTGGACACCCCTCCACCCCTCCAGCCCCCAGTCATGCCCGTGACTGGGCCCGTGAGCCATGGCCGCTGCGCCTGCGCGTCCGGAGCCTGTGCTCCGCAACGGGAGAGGCCATAACAGTGGGAGGCCCGGGGGAAAAAAAAAAAAAGCAACACCCAGTGGGCCCAGCTCCCCACTTGGTTTGAATTTTCAAGTTTCCTTCTCGGTTTTGTTTTGTTTTTTTCATTTTCCCATGGACCCAGCCAGTTACAGCTGGGGTCCCGACCCTCCCACGTTGTCATCTCTCAGCTGCACTCGGTCCAGGGCCTGAGTTTGCAGCCTGCCTCCCCGTCCCCGCTTCTCGGGCTGGCAGGCCGCTGCACTGGCCGCAGGAAGAGAGGCCTCGGCGCCGGCAGCGTTCGGGATGATGATTTCAGATCTGATTGCACCGACCAACGCACGGCAGCGTGATTGCCAATCAGTCCGGGAGGAGATTAGATTCAAAGCCGCATCGGCGTAGCTGGATCCCACCTTGCAATTATTCTAAACTAAGGCAGCACTGGCGCTGCCACTCAGGTCCAGGACCCTGCGATGCCCCTGGGGTGACACAGAGGCTCAGGCGTGTTTTACTCTCAGCTCCTGGAGCCCTGCTGGGCCGACGAGCCCCAATCAGGGGGCTGTCAGGGGGCTGTCAGGGGGCAATCCGACGCTGCCCGGTGCCCAGATTGCTCTCGAGGCCGGAACGACCTCAGGGGCCTTAATGGGCTCGGCAGCTGGGGGCGTCCCCCGCAGACCCCCGGAGCTCTCTGGCTCACAGCTGCGAGACCAGCAGCCGCCGGCCACGTGGCCCGGCCCCAGAGGGGTTGGGAAGTGAGGCCGCTGGGCTGGTTCAGATAACGGCACCCGCTGGGGATGACAGACTGTCCCCCTTTCACTCCTGCCCCCCTCAGCACTCTCAGGGTGAAATCATATGCTTGGAACTTGAATATGAACAATAATAAACGAGGAGCCAAATAAACACTCCTCACGTAGCGAACGCACCACCGGGCAGGAGACAGGGTGCTACGCAGATTCACGCACACGTTTCAAAACGAGCGAATTGGATGCGAAGACTCAGCGCCATTGGGGCCTTTGGGGAGCAGCGCCAGCCCGCACAGCCACCGGGAGTGGGCTCCGCACCCCTGCCTGATCTCCCCACCACGGCGCTCGGGGCCCAGAGCCCGTGTCCTTCTGCAGGACCGTTCGGTCCCCTCCAGCCCCAGGGCCCGAGAGGCTCCTCCAAGCTCCCTGAGGGTATTTTCCAGCTCGAGTTTGTAACGGAACACTGCAATCATGGGTCCGTTTCTCTGTCCCTCTCACCCCTTTGGGACAGGAGCCCTGCCTCTGACTTGTGTCTTCAGCACTGAGGACGGTGCCGGCCTGAGCTGGACTTGGCTGTGGGAGTGGGGAGGGAAGAGCTGGGGGGCAGGCGAGGAGGAAGCCAATAGCTGCAGGAATGGGGTTCGCTCCCCTCGGTGTCCGCAGAGCACTGCTGGGAACGAGCAGAGGCGGTCAGGGGCTGAGCCCAGGGCAGGGGTGCCGAGGGCTGCCCCCTTCCTCACTGCGGTCCCAGTGTCCCTGCCTCCAACTGGACACGGCGAAGACCAGCTTCTCCCTTTCAAAGTCAGGGACTGGGACTTCCCTGGTGGTGCAGTTGTTGAGAGTCCACCTGCTCGTGCAGGGGACACGGGTTCGTGCCCCGGTCCGGGAAGATCCCACGTGCCGCGGAGCAGCTGGGCCTGTGAGCCATGGCCGCTGAGCCTGTGCATCCGGAGCCTGTGCTCCGCAAAACGGGAGAGGCCACGGCAGTGAGAGGCCCGCGTACCGCAAAAAAAAAAAAAAAAAAAAAAAAGTCAGGGGCTAATCCAGGGATTGGCTGGCACGACTTGTGAACATTTTTGTTTTTACCACCCCTGAATTTCATTCTTCAGAAAAAAGACCATCTTTCAGGACTGGTTGAATAAATAGATGACCGTGAACAGTGTATAAATGGTTCTCCCCGCCCCATGGGATGGCAGGATCCTCTGGGAGCCCCGGTCGTGCTTTACGCACGGTTGCTCTAGACCCAGACGGACACGGGCTGCACGACGCCAGCGTAAGGAGCCCTCCTGGGAGGTGCAGGGCAGAGGCAGGTGTCTGTGCTGTAGACAGTACGGCTGGTCCACACTCCTAGAAAGATGAGGGCTTCCTGTGACCTTCATACAAGGCCCAAGGCCCTTGGCCTTGCCATGCGTATGGACTGGTCAGCACCCGGTCTGTAGCTGGACGATCTGGTGACAAGAGCTGTAACATCCCCTATTTAAAGTCTTGAACCAAAAAGCTCCGAGTCTGGGTGCAAAGAGCTTTCCTGACCAAGGGAGACGTGATATTTTGTGTTCAGCGGAAGCTCACCGAGGCAGCTCTGGACGGTTCCAACGTCGCCGTCTTTGCGCGGTAGGTGGGCGAGCGGGGTGTTCACGGGATCAGTGTGTGTGACATGAACGGAGCCCGTGACGCGGAGACGGTCGCCGGCTTGTTGCTCTTCTGGGGCATCAGCAGCATTTGCTTCTTCTCCAGCTCGGCTCGCGTTAACAAACTGAGCCATCATTGTGTTCTCGGAGAAATGGTGTTGGAGATAATTACTCAGGGATGTTCCAGAAATTCCCAAATAGAAAGATTAATTATAGTCATTTTCAGATTTCATGAAAACAGTTGTTTAAGGGAAAACGGCCATAAAACTGCTTTGTAATCACGCTCAATTTATCAAGGTACGTGGAAATACAGTATAATTACTGCTGGGTTCGGTTATTTGAATTAAGAAGTACCATTGTGAGCCGTGGCCGCTGAGCCTGCGCGTCCGGAGCCTGTGCTGCGCAACGGGAGAGGCCACAACAGCGAGAGGCCCGCGGACCGCAAAAAAGGAAGTACCAGACTCATTCTGCAGGTATTTTGGGAAATAGCTGGAAGAAATGACTAATATAACGAACGACAGCTTTTTTGGTACAGATTTCAAAACGCAAGCTCCGTTCTACGGGGCATGAGTGTGCGTGCAGTGAAATCAGGAGTCTTTTTCTCCTTAAACACTTTTTTTTTTTTAAAGATAATTTTTATTTTATGAGATCAGTCAGGAATAGTTTTTTTTTCTTTTTTTTTTTGCGGTACGCGGGCCTCTCCCTGTTGTGGCCTCTCCCACTGCGGAGCACAGGCTCCGGACGCGCAGGCTCAGCGGCCATGGCTCACGGGCCCAGCCCCTCCGCGGCATGTGGGATCCTCCCGGACCAGGGCACGAACCCGTGTCCCCTGCATCGGCAGGCGGACTCTCAACCACTGTGCCACCAGGGAAGCCCCTCTCCTTAAACACTTTTGATCACAGAAGAGAGCATCACATGGGAGAAGGAGGGAGACAGGTAATCCTGTTTGGAGACTGTATGTCCCATGAGTGACACGGAGCCAGGTCTTCAGAATCCTGTCGTTTCTGGGAACAGGGGCACAGCTTGGGCCACTGGAGACCCCAGGGGACTGAGACAGGTCCCGCCCTGACGCACAAAACGGAGTGTGCACTGTGCTGAAACCTGGGACACAAAGACAGAATTTTAAGAGCGTGCAGAGGACGGAGCTCTTCCCTTCTGGAATCACCTTTTCCATCCCAGCCACAGCCCATCCTTCTCTCCTCTCCACAGGGTTCTGTGTACCCACAGGACAGCTGCCAAGGTAGTATCTCTAGTTAATCTGCAGCACCATTATTTAAGAACTTCACATCAAGGTTCATAATGTATGGAATCATTTCTTTCTTTCAATCCAGTCAGAGACTTCAAAAAAAAATCATCTTTTTCACCCTTAGGTTATTATTCACTGTTTATATACATATCAGTGAACATGACGATTAAAACCAAAATGGAGTGTTCACAATAATCCTTAGCTACTCCTTAGAATAAAGGCTTTTCTGTAAACCCAAGAGCGTACTTTGGTACTGAACACTTTCATCCGTTTCCTAGGAGTTAGCAGGTGTTGAAATGGAGGGCTTCCGTTCTCCTGGAGATGACGTGAGTCACCTGATTAGTTACCACGTCAAATTTTCTTCATTGTCTTAGTTTCCCATGTATTTCAGTACTGGACATAGCAGAAGGGTCTTTTTCTCCCAAGCTTGCATTTCATATCTCACATTGTCCAAAGTGAGAGTATCTCGCTCGCAGGAGATCAGCCGATGGCTGGCTGCCCTACTTTGCTGAGCGCTGCACTAGCTGTCGATCGCTGTGTAACAAGCCACCCCACACTGAGCAGCAAACACCCGTCCCCTCGGGCTCTGTGAATCAACCACTGGGGAAGCCCTCCACGCCGTGGCTCCGGGCAGGGTCTCTCCCGAGTCATCGTCAAGACGACAGTGGGGCTGCTGCCATCCGAAGGCTTGGCTGGGAGGTTCCTCGTGGGAAAAATGGCCAGTGATGCTTGAGGAAGTGACACTCAATGTTCAGTTTCAAATCCTTCCCTATGCTGTGCACAGTCTACTCTAAAGGGAGACTTTTAGATACAGATTCAGAGCCACAGGTATTTATAGAGGTGTTATTATAAACCAGAAAACATTGGAAATACCCAAAAAAGACGGCTCTGGGACTCCAAACCTTCAGAAGGTCATGCGCACAGCGCCCGTGTGCCTGGCTTCGGGGAGGAAGAGGGAAAAAGGGAACGTCACTGTGGGAAACGCAGTTCAAGTTGAGGCTGGCCCTTGACATCAAGCTGCTGAGAGAGGATGAAGAGTTATTGTCAAGAAGGACCCTGGGGCAAATGTGACCAGGAGAAACACCCGCTGTGTAAAGAAGCCCGGAGAGTGAAGGAAGGGTGTGATGGGCCAAGGTGGATGGGGACATGAGACACCTCAATCTTATCCTAGAAAGAGAGAGAACTTCGAGCCTCCAGGAGGCTGACTCTGGATGACATCCATGACAACCTAAAGACAAAAATCGAAAACTAAGACTACGCAGCCATAGAAAAATACGAAGAAATCCACCAAAAAGTCCATTGTAGTTATCTCTGGATAAGGTGTGCGTCATTTTCCCTTCTTCTAAGTTTTAGTTCTGTTTTGTTTTTTAAATCATGTTTAGATTTTTTATGGGAAGAACAAATCAATTTTTAATATACACTCTTTTTATTAAAACATTTAAAAACTTCATCCACACTAAAATTCACTGGTTTTAATGCACGCCCTGTAAGTTTTGACAAATGCAAAGTACTGTGTAACCACGACCACAATTAAAAGACTAAACAGTCCCATCATTACCACTCCGCCCCCCGTCAAATTCTCTGACTCCCTTTGCTGTCACCCCCGGTCCTGCATTCAGCACAGGCAAGCACTGCTCTGTCCTCTGACCCCATAGTTCTGCCTTCTCCAGAACTGATGTCACACAAATGGAATCACACCGAATGGAGGCTTTGGCCTGGCTTCCTTCACTTTGGCACGCACAGTTGAGGTCACCCGTGTAGCTGCGAGCCCAGGGAGCTTGTCCCGTTGGTTTGCTGACTAGGTTTCCGTTGTCTGGAGGAAGCAGTTGGAGCCTCCATTCCCACTCTGGGGTCACGTGGGTTCTTTGCAGTGTGGGGCCATTACCAAAACAACTACTAAAAGCATTTGCAAAAGTGTTTTCGTTTTTTGTTTGTTTTTGTGAACACTGGTTTTCATTTCACTTGGGCAAATACAAATACAAGGGAGCAGTTGCCAGTTCTTATGATAAGACTCTTTATAAGAAATTTCTAAACCGTCTTTCAGAATGCCTGAACCAGTTTACACGAGAATTCCAGAGGTTCCGTATCCTCATGGACACTTGGTAACTGAATTTTTTAATCTGTTTACTATGAATACTAAGTCTGTTAAAGAGAGTGGAATCTCGCTGTGGCTTTAATTTGCGTTTCCCTAATGACGAATGCTGTGGAACACTTATTTCCTGTGCTTATTTGCCATCCACATATTTTCTTTGGTAAAAATGTGTTCAAATGTTTTGGCAGCTTTATTATCGGGCTGCTTGATTTCTTATTGTTGAGTTTTGAGAGTACTTTACATATTCTGTATATAAGTCCTTTGCCAGACATGCGATTTACAACAATGTTTCCTAATCTGTACCTTGTATTTTGATTCTCTCAAGCATGACCTGGGCAGAACAACATTTTTAATTTTGATAAAGACCAATTTATTAATTTTCCTTTGTGGATTATACTTTTGATGTCGTATCTAATAACTCTTTGCTAAACCCAGTTTAGTTTGTTCTTATTTTTCTAGCTAGAGTCTTCTTGATTTGAGACATGATTTATTTTCAAATGTAAACATTTAAATCTACTTTTTCCTAAGCACTGCTCTAGCTACATCCCTCTAATTCCGATATTTTGTGTTTTCATTTTTTTTAGGCAAATAAATATTTTCTAAGTTTCCTCGATACTTTCTCATTGACCTATGGGTTATTTAGAAATGTGTTGTTTAATATCCAAAACATTGGGGATTTTCCAGGTATCTTTTTGTTACTGACTTCCTTCTTCATTCCGTTATTTCAAACAATATAATATCTATGACTTCAATTCTTTAAAATGGTTAAGGTTTGTTTAACAACATGCAGTGTGGTCTATCTTGGTGAACGTCCTGTGTGGAACGCTCTACGAATGTCAAGGTCAAGTTGGCTCGTAGTGTTGGTCAGATTCCCCTCTCCCCTTGGTAATCAATCCCTTGGTTGTGTTAGCTGCTGATTGGCATCTAAGGGATCATCAAAGGGCTCTGACCCTTTGACCACAGGGCTCCCTTGGTCTCCATGCCCCAAATGGGGTCCTGATGAAGAGACCTCTTGGGCTCCAGCTGGCCAGGTGACAGGACAGAGCTCCGAGCTCTTCAAGCAGCTGGGGCCTTCCCATCCGTTTCACTCTCCTTTCTTTCCAGCTGCCTGAAGAGTCAATGCCATGACTGCTTCTGGGGCAGGGGCTTTCATAGTTGTTTCCCTGAGCCGGACCTCAGGTTCTTCCTGAAGCTGGATGGAGAGGCTCTTCCCTGCGGCACTCGGCTGCCCCAGCCCTGGAGGGCCCCTTCTCAGCCCCTCCACGCCCCGCTGCTCCGCTGTGCTCCCTTCCTTCCTTCCTTCCTTCCTTCCTCTTTTCCTTGTCTCCAAATAGATTCCTTTTCCCCATTTCTCGACAGCAAACCTGCCTGAAACATGTGCTTTTATTCTCTGACGTTTTCTTTTAAATAGAAGAACATGCTATACAAAAACACACTTGACAAATAGAAGTAAATAAGGCCCTGAATAGATATAAAGGTTGCAATGCCCTCTTTTATCTGGGGAGGGAAAGGGGTGTGAAGCCATAGGTGTGAGATTGGGGAGGAATATTGTGCTGGTGGCAGCCACTAGTTAACAGCAGACAACCTGCAAGGAAGTGGGTGAGGCGTCTGCAGGGGGCACAGCACAAAATAAGAGACTGAGAAAAGGTGAGTAATGGTTAAAACCAAACAGAAAGTACCAGCGTGATCCCGATGACACACAGGCGATGCAGAAAGACTCACCAGAAACTCCTGCCTCCTTCAGTCAAATTGTTCAATTAATTAAGAAGCTCACCTACAATTTGGGCTGAGAGAAAAGCTCCTTTAAAGGCGTTCCTTTTACTTGCTCCACTCTTGGTTAGAGGGAACAAAGTTAATTAAGTTCTTGGAAACTGGGCCACGGAAATTTACCAGGACACCTTTGCAGGAGGGCTGGTAAGTGGACGGCAGGGCTTTTATCTGCAGACAACCCCCCAGAGCAGAAAGGAGGTGGGGCCCTGCATGTGATTCTTTTCGGTCAAGCGAGAGCGACCCACATCTAATCATTATTTCCTCCACATGCATTTTCAAAGTATATCATGGCAGTTAGGGGAATATTGGGGTAAAAGCTAGTGCATGAGTCACTCTAGAACTGCAAGTAACTGCCCCCTCTGTTGTCTGTAGGAGAGTGGTAGCTGCTGTTCAAAACACTGCAAGGTCACCAGGGGTCTTTTTACCATCAGATTAAATCACGTTCAGTGCTCCGCTATTGGTGAGCACAGTGCCGCTGCTCCTTCCAGGGCTGGTGATCCCCACAGGCCCAGATACTCAGCGTGGTGCCCAGCCAGCATGAGTCCAGTCAGTGCTTCTCCACCCGCCCCACTCAGGGCTCCCAACTTACCTCCATCCCTCCATCCCCCATCCCCCATCCTACCCCCATCCCCCTCCATCCCCCTCCATCGTCCATCTCCCTCCCCCTCCATCCTCCATCTCCCTCCATCCTCCTCCCCCTCCCCCTCCATCCTCCATCCCCCTCCCCCTCCACCCCCTCCATCCTCCATCTCCCTCCATCCTCCTCCCCCTCCCCCTCCATCCTCCATCCCCCTCCCCCTCCACCCCCTCCATCCTCCATCTCCCTCCCCCTCCAACCTCCATCCCCCTCCATCCCCTCCCCCTCCATCCTCCATCCCCCTCCCCCTCCAGTCTCCATCTCCCTCCATCCTCCTCCCCCTCCCCCTCCATCCTCCATCCCCTCACCCTCCATCCTCCATCCGCCTCCCCCATCCCCTCCCCCTCCATCCCCTCCATCCCCCTCCCCCTCCATCCTCCATCCCCTCCATCCCCCTCCGCTCCATCCTCCATCCCCCTCCATCCCCTCCCCCTCCATCCCCCTCCCCCTCCATCCTCCATCTTCCCCTCCCCCTCCATCCGCCTCCCCCTCAATCCTCCATCCCCTCCATCCCCTCCATCCCCCTCCCCCTCCACCCCTCCCCCTCCATCCCCCTCCCCCTCCATCCTCCATCCCCCTCCCCTCCCCCTCCATCCCCCCTCCCCTCCCCCTCCCCTCCCCCTCGACCCCTCCCCCTCCATCCCCCACCCCCTCCATCCCCCTCCATCCCCCACCCCCTCCATCCTCCATCCCCCTCCATCCCTCCATCCCGCCATCCCACCATCCCGCCATCCCGCCATTCCCCCTCCCACTTGCCCACACCACCATCTCCCCAATCACCTCCCCACTCGTCTCCCCTCCCTCCTTGCCTGCGTCCCCTCTGGTCCCCGTAGAGCATCAGAGAACCTTTAGAATGACCGGTGACATCAAGACACTTCCCTTGTGAGACCCTCCCCTGACTGCGGTCTCCAGTGTCCTGCCCACACCACCCCTAACCCTGGTCAGTCCAGGCTCACTCTCGCTTAGCCGCTGGGCCTCTGCATTTGCTGGTCCCTCAGCCCAGGGTGCTCTGTCCACGACTGGGACTTGCCTTCAGTGTCACCTCTGCAGAGGCCACCTAGCAGGGGACACGGCCTTGGTGTCACTTGCCGTGGACGCCCCTGGAGTCTGACTGCCGTGTGCAGGGGACAACACAGGCTCACACCCCGGGACCAGGCGTGGCATGTGGCAGGTGCCTGACAATGCTCGTGGGTCAAAGAAGCAAAACCCTGCTTCCTACGTGGCAGAGGGACCCGTTCTCCGGCCAAGAGCACGTGAGGGTGGTTCGAGCTGCTTCTAGAGTACAGCGCTTGAGGGTGTCATGTGTGTAGAGAGCTGGGAGGACAGACATCCGAGCAGCTGCGGCCCGGCAGTGACTGCGGCTCCTCACTGCAGGGTGGGGACAGAAGACACAGAGTGACTGACCTGAAGGGCAAGCTGAGGGCGGGACCGACGGCTGGGCCGGCGAGGCAGCCGGATGCTGGGCAGCTGCACGGGGAGTGGGCGCCCGGCGTCAGTGAATCGAAGACCCTTCCTTTCCCATTGTGGCTTTCTGAGCCATGAGCCTTGGTGAATGGTGAAGGGAAGGGGCAAAGCCATCAGCGTGCAGTACAGCAAGTCCAGCTGAGACAGGTGGACCCGGGCCTTCCCGTCCCGTCAGCCACACGGCCACACAGAGGTCATGGTGAGTCACGCCCCACCTTCCAGCATGAGGGCATCAGACACACTGCCGGCCAGCTGGCCACACGTGCTGGCCACAGACAGCGACCACTTGTACGATTGCCGTTTGAAGACCTTACACATGGCGCACGACACACACTGAAGGAGTTAAAAGTAAAAGCGGCAGATGTAATCACTCGCACGTCACTCTGTTGGGATCTCAGGACTGTTACAACCGAAGAGAGGGCTTTACTGAGTAGATTAAAAACCCCTGAGCACCCACTACAGCAGGAGTGTGTTATCCAACATCCTCCGGTACTAAGCGATGGCGACACGAACCCAAACCGGGTTCACCAGACATGTCCAGACCCGGGGCCTGGGTCAGCAGGGGCCCTCACATCTCCAAGTCACAGCAGATGTCCTTTTGGGGTTACAAATTTCTCCCCCTCCACAAACCACCAGCTACAGCAAAGCCTGTGCTCACACACAGCAGAGAATTGTGTGCTTCCTACCTCTGTTCAGCGTCCTTGATCTCTGTATCAAGTGCTGCCTATTTAAACACCGTGAAGTTTGCCCTGAGCGCAGGCAAATGCCTCCTCATTTCGATGTTTAAGGAGCACCTGTGCAGTCAGACATTCAGTACACGGTGCTGTCCTCTTGCTGCCCGTGCCGTGGTTGCAGATGACAAAGGTACTAGCATATCTAGATGCCCTCAAGGGGCCTCACCGATGCCTCATTAGAGTGCTGCGTGGCACGAGTTCCCGTCTACACCTGTCTCTTTCAACGGACTATATAAGCACATCCTGTGCGCAGCCCAAAGTGAAGAAGTCGGTACATAGCAAAGGCGTGATGCATTTCCAATTAAGGACAAAAAGGAACTCTGTAATCGCGCATCACCTAGCGCACATGTCCCGGCTGGTGATGGATAAATGTTTCTTGTGTTATAAATAAAGTTTAAGCCCCTGCATGGACAGTGAGTGAGCGGAGGGAGGTATTGCTGTTTTCATTTGTAAGACACAGAGAACTGTACTCAGTGATGGAGCCTGAGTGCCGTGGCATTAAACAGAACGGGTCCTAAAAGCACATACCCGTTGTGCCACCCACATCCTTACACACGGCTCCTCAAACGCCCAAATCCATCTGCATAAACACACACAGGATGAGAGTGAAACAGAGCCTCTACCCAACCAGCCTGGGGCCACACAGCAAGAGATGCTGGTCCATTTGCCTTTGTTTTAAAACCAAGCCTGGGATGGCCTCCGTGACCCATGCGGAGGACACCTTCTTGCAGTTAGCAAGTGACCAGAGGAGTTCAAAACCCGGAAGGGAAATCAAAGCCCCTTAAGGAAAAAAGTAGATGCAAACGGCCAGGTGCTCATTAATCCCCGGAGTTGTCCAGCCTGGGGGTGGGGGCAGCGTTACTGTGATTATAAACTATACAAATGTGAAGAAGAAAGCAATTACCTCCTTCAGACACTGAAAACTTAAACGTTGACTGCTTGTTGCCATGGAGACACTGGGCTTTTCCTGGCCCTGAGGGCCGGCTCGGTGGCCACAGAGAGCACAGCACTTCTGCCTTAATGACACTCATTAGGGTCACTTTTGTCAGTAGGTCCTTCCTTTGAAAAGAAAATCCAATTGATTCCGCACATCCCGTCACAAGTAACCACATAGGAAGGAGCAGGTGAGGCTGCCAGGCTGGAGCCAGGGTCACCCCAGGACACGGGCTCAGCCCCAGTGGAGGAAGCCTCTGCCCGCTGCCCGCGAAATGCTGCAAGAATTCCAGATCTCTGCTTGGTTCTAGAAACCCGGTCAGTGTTCATGATGTTGCCAGGGAGCCTGTTCTCGGGGTTCTGTTGAGATGCAGGAGCTGCATGGTAGGTGTTTGGACAAACAGAAAACCAAACGGAGCCCCACTGAAGAGGGAAAACAGAGCCTCCCTAGGCCTGTTTCAACTGCACTGGTGGACGTGAGGCCGACTAAGACATCTCCGTGGCTGATGAAATCGTGACCTCATCCCCAGGGGTTCACGCCCACCGGCGGGGATGGGGAGATCTGCACTGTCACCGGTACTGTGTGTACCTCCTGATTCATCCCTCAGAAGACCACTCTGTGACTTAAGAAACAACTGTTTTCTCCCTTTTCCCTGAATGTCCCAGGAACCGCTTGTTTTCAGGAATAACAATGTTCCCCCCAAAGAAGAAGGACACTGAAGCCTTGGTTTTTGGATCTAAAATGACCACAACTTCACGTCCATTTCTGGGAAACACAGCAAAAGGAAAACAAACCAACTACTACTGCGCCACACCGCGTCCAGTGCGCGTCAGGCTGTTGGACCAGTTTTACAGGCAGGTTGGAATCCACACCGTCTCCAACCCCAGTGTGGTCGAGCAGCCGACCCACAGATGTGTGACCGTGTGTGGGAGGAGAGGGCTGCATTGCAGAGTGAGAAGTTAGGAACTTCTGTAGCAATTTCACAAGCAACGCTATGTCTGTTGAGTCTCATAATTTAAAAAAATCAGAGCGTATCTTGATAGTTATTTTTATTTCACTTTTGTAGTAACGTTATCACACCAAACTTGGGTCCGCAGCAAAGCCAATCTACTGACACCGGGTTGTGGTGAAGGGAAGTGCAGTGTTTGCCGCAGGCTCCCCATATGGGACCAAGCAAGGAGAACGGGCAGCTCACGCTCAAAAGATGCGAGCTCCCAACGGCTTTCAGGGAAGGGATTTTAAAGGCAAATGAAGGGAGAGGGTCACGTGGTGCTTGCTCAGCTCCTGCAGTTCTCTGACTGATGGTGAGGTAGTGGGGAAGTTTCGGGCATCTCAGTCATCAACCTCTGGTTCTAACCGGTCTGGGGTCTATGTGCTGGTGGTCAGCATGCAGTTAACGTCTTCCCCTTGGGGGGGGCAGGGGAGTTAGTATCTGCAAAACGGCTCAAGGCTATGGCTCAGGATACTATCTACAGCCCTTGAGGAGGAACGACAGGTCCTTGACTTTGTATGATTATTTTGTTTTGCTTGACTGTTTTCCTTTGGTTCTGAATTTTCTCACTTCTCTAGTTGAATTTGCTCTTTGGAACCTGGAAAAGGCCTAGGAGGCTAAAGCTTTCCTACAAACAAGAGGCAGGTGATGGCGGAGAGAGGTGTCTCCTGGGAAAGCCCCACAGCGTCCTGCTCAGTTACAGTAATTTGTTTTTATTATGTTTTACAAAAGTGTCATTCCATGGCAGATTGGAAATTAAAAATAAAATCCTGGTCCCTCACTGCAGGCTACGTGATCTCAGTCGCACAGGCTGGACCCTTGAGTTCTTCCTTAAGACTGGACGACATCCATGATGAGACAAGACCTACCTTCCTAGTTGGACTAACATCAGGGCTTTTAAAAAAATTTGGAGGGGAGACCATCTCCAGGCATTAGCTTTTCTGTCCCTTTTTCTTGGTTAACTTTGAGAGTCATGGGAACCAGCTCAGGTCTTACCACGACTGGCCCCCGTGCAGCGTTCACAGACTCTGTCCCGAAGCTCCAGGCTGGGAAACTGTCTTAGAGGTTTTCAGTCAGCTGAGGAAAGGATCCGCCCTTGACCCGGGCCCAAGAGAGAGCTGGCTTGTCCCAAGGAGAAGAGCCCTCCCGCTCTGCGCACTCCCAGCGCGGGCGTATACGCAGCGCTCAGCTTCCAAACGGGTTGGACCCCACGTGCGAGTCTACATTAACTGTCAGCACCTTAGAATACTTTTCATGGAAATAACGTTGAATGGTGAAACTAGGGTCCCAGGTAAGCCTATCAAAGCCCATTTAACCCATAACGTGGCTAAAGTCTTACAGAAATATTTTAGGAAAACGATTTCAAATACCTCTTAAGTTTGACGGTACCTCTCCATCACTGCCTCAGCCTGATTTGTTCACTCGGATTATCCCTCATACTGCTGCCGGAGATGCTGCTTCTTTTTTTATTCAGGGTTGGGAACCATAATTTTCACTTCTTTGAGGCTAAGCATACATTTCCCCTAAAATAAAAATTAAAAAAGAGAAAAAGAAGAAGAAGAAGAAAAAAAAATTAAAAAAGAGAGGACTGTAAAAGTATATGCACCAAGGCAATTGGGATGTGTGGGTTCTTTTTTTTTTTTTTTTTTGGTTATGCTCTAAATTTATTTTATTTTATTTATTTTTGTGGCTGCGTTGTGTCTTAGTTGTGGCACGTGGGGTCTTCATTGAGGCATGTGGGATCTTTCACTGTGGCTCGTGGGCTCTTCGTTGCTGCGTGCAGGCTTCTCTCCAGTTGTGGCGCTCGGGCTCCAGGGTGTGAGCTCTGTAGTTGAGCCCGGCAGCATGGGGGATCTTAGTTCCTTGACCAGGGATAGAACCTGCGTCCCCTGCTTTGGAAGGCGGATTCTTAACCACTGTGCCACCAGGGAAGTCCCTCTAAATTTAATTTAAATTTGATGTTTCTGAGCTAATTCTGCCCAGCCTGCCTGCCTTGCACCTTCCTGGGCTCCCTTGGGCCAAACATCTGCCCAGCTGCTCACCTGCCCTGCGGGTTGGCAAATTCACCAGAGCTGGAGGGAACGTCCCAGGAGGGTGGACTCTCTGCCCTCTGTCCTCCCGCTGGATTAGCAGACTCCACTTCCCTTTGTCTGATCACCAGGTCCTGGCTTAAGGGAATTTTCCTCAGATAGATTTTCTTGATGCCTGGACCCTCCTCCAGGTAAGATCCTTCTCTACCCTGAACTTCCCTTGTCCTGGAACCCATCCTGTTGCCAGGAACTCTGCTTTTCTCCTCCCTCCTTTCCTTCCTTCCTTCCTTCCCCTTCCCCTTCTTCTCCTCCCCCCCCCCCCCATCTCAGTCAGTCCATCACTGTGCATTGTGCCTGGCACACAGCAGAGACTCAGTTGAATGGGATCAAACTGAAAGGCACTGGGACGAGTTGAATCTTTGCAGAGCAGGGCACTGAATGTGGTGAGAACATCAGACCAGATCACATCAAAGACGGGAGCGGCAACTGGGGAGTTTAGCACAAGAAACAGAAAACCTTGAGCATCATAATAACCGTCTTCAGAGGTTTCGAGTCCCTCGGGTAGGAACAAAGGTGGAATTTTTATAGCTTGGAAGGGCTGAGCTACAATCCCTAGGTAAGAGTTAAGATGCAACTTCACTTGGTTTAGGGTAGAACGTTCTACCCCAACTGTCAGCAGGTCTGTTCTTGGAGGTGCACAGGCAGCGGCCAGAGGCGTCCTTTGGGGATGCCGGAGGGGGGCCGTCTGGGTGGCAGGTTGCCCTCCACGGTGTGGAATTACACCTGAAACCTCCCGTCCCACTGAACTGAGGGAAGCCCCTGGCCCACCTCCTGGGGCAGCTTGTGCCCCGAGGATGGCCCTGGCATCCGTCTGGCAGCAGAGCTGGGGCTTCTTCCTTGGAGAGGGGCGTGGAGGTGTCACAGCCATTGGCCAAGGGCGCCTTCTGCTTAAGGATGGAGATAATCCCGGGACGATCACGAGAGGCAGGCCAGGGCCCGGATTGGCCTCGTGCTTTCGTTTTCCAAAATTTCTTTAGGTTTTCAATTTTGAGCTAAAGGTAAAAGCAAGCTTTTTATTTTATTGTGGCTTCTTCCACTCATTTACATCTTCAAAAAAGCATTACTTCTTCCAGTTCAAAGAGCTACGTTATCATTAATTTGCTAAGTAGGGCTTACCATTTAAATGCTTTAAGTAGTCACAACCTTTAGTCGCAGCAGCACAAAGATATTCAGATATGCTCGCTAACAGGTATTAAAATAAGAGGGTTTACCACAGACATGGAAAACAAACTGATGTTTACCAAAGGGGAAAGGCGGGGAGGGATAAATTAGGAATTTGGGATTAGCAGATACACATCACTATATATAAAATAGATAAACCACAAGGTTCTACTGTACAGCACAGGGAACTCTGTTCAACATTTTATAATAACCTAGAAGGGAAGAGAATCTGAAAAAAATAAATATATATGTATATATAACTAGATCACTTTGCTGTACACCTGCAACTAACACAACATTGTAAGTCAACTATACTTCAATTTTAAAGAGGGTTTATTTGGTTTGTTTATTCAGTCACCTGTATCATTTTCAAAAAGGCCTTGCTCACGTCTTCGTAAGTCTAGTAAGAAGAGAAATTTAACTTCCACAATGCAGGCAGTCCTGCACATTTTCAGGGCTATCTATCGCCTGTGTATGAGATTATTGGGTTGAATAGGTTAGGTTAGGAGGAAAACACGCTGCTTAAACAAAGACACTTGAGTTTGCTGAATCTTTTTTTTTTTTTTTTTTGGAACTAGGAACAAAGTCCCAACAATAACTGCAGAGTTAATTTTGCTTCAAATCCTTTTTTTCTTAATAGAGCTCACTACACAAAGAGAAGTCTCGAGATGCTTTTTGTTTTGTTTTGTCTTTTTTGTTGCAGTAATATTTGCCAAAGATTCAGGCAACCATTGTTTGACGTTGAGCTAAACAGTCAGGAATCGAAGCGTCGTGGAGGTCCTGCTTCTAGGGTACCGCTTCCCTGAGATGGAAACGGAGGCCCAGAGGAGTGGAGTCGTTTCCCCGACATCCAGGCCAAAGTCGCGGTGGATTCTCAAACTAGGAAAAGCAAGAGCTGCTTCTAAAGGTGGCTGTTCAGGAAGCACAGGTGGATTATCGTTAAGGAACGAAAGTAGAAATAATACGTGAACTCTCCAGAATAATATTCGATCTTGGTTAATAAGCAAGACTGTTTCACGGAAAGATGCTCGATGTCATGATTTCCAAGAACAGCCCCATCTTCTCTCTAAGTCGGAGGCATCTGGGAGGCCTGCGTGTGGGATCTGTGGGCTCAGGGACCACGCGCCCTACACAGACATAAGTGAACATACAGTCCTGTTTGCCAAACTCGTGGTAATTTCTGTAATTATACACAATGTATTTTAACCAAATACACAAAGAAGATTTTCATAATGCCACTTAGGGTCTAGATTTAACTTAAACCACTACTTAGACTATCTCTCTTAATAGGATACTAAAAGGGAATTTTATGACAACATTATCAGTAGCATTTTGCTGATAATTAGAATAACAATAATAATACCGAGATATTTTTTCAGTAATAATGGTGTTATTAATGAGATTTTTATGAAAGACAGACTTCTTTGGTATAATTATGAAAATTGATCTTTTGCATTTTACTTATTCACTGAAATCAGATAAGTGGCTTAACTACATGTATTATTTCTAATAAATATTCAAAAGAATGCATTTAAACAAGGCTGCTCATTCTCTTCCTGCTCATATTCCTTGCATTTAAATAAAAGTGTAATTGCTCTGCTTTTTAAACTGCTAGTTTAGATTAGCTGTCTAACCTGTACAGTGTCGCTGTTTTCTGTTTGCATTTTTAATAGCTTTATTACCATTTGGTGAAGCCTTAATTTCTGACTCCCTTGAAGAGTCCTGCCTTTAAGTCAGCACTACAATTTAACCAGCAATAATCTGTCAAGATAAGATAAAGACCCACACCAGCTGAAACGTGGTATTTCTGTGCGGCTTCCTGTCATTGTTAAAGGCAAGATTCCAGTTTGTCAAATGTAACCTCTGAAAGTTTCCTAAACTTTACAGCATAATTTTCAGTTCACTGCATGTTTTTAATCAGTGGCTGCAGAATGCATTATCTTGTTCAGCAGGGAAAGCAATTAGAACAGCTGTCCTCGAGTACACATCCTCACGGACGTTGGCAGGGACATACATTTACGTGTGTGTGTGTGGTGTGTGTACACGTGGAAACGCTGCAAGTAGAAAATCTTTAGTTTTTCAGCAATAGTAGTGATTTCATTTTCTAAGAATCTGAGATTGTACACATATGTGTACATGTTTTATTTTTAAAATTACGTCAACATGTAAATGTGGACAGAATAGTATAATGACCCTCATATACCCACAACCCAACTTCAACAATTGGCAGTTCATGAGGGTCTTGCCTATCCCTCCCGTCCTCCCACCTCCTGTCCGCAAGCAAACCTCAAATGTCACATATTTTCATGTGTAAAGATTCCAGGTGTGGGTCTTTAACATTTAAGGAATCATTTTTCTTAAAATGACGATTCCATACCGTCACACCTAAAAATGTAACAGTAATTCCTTAATATCATAAAATACCTAGCCATGGTTGACAATTTCTAATTGTCTCATTTAATGTCATATATCTGACTTATGGAGGTCATAAATAAATATATTTTTTCAGTTTAAAAAATAAAATTTGCTCGAGCCAGGATCAGAATAAGGCTCCCCATGTTGTGATTGGTTGAGATGTGTCTTCAGTCTATTTCAATCAGTTTGTCTCACTGCATTTCTTCTTTCTTTTTTTCTTATTATTTGTTTAGGAAACAGTCATTGATCTGCAGGGTTTCCCACTTCGGAGGTTTTCCCAGTTGCATTCCAGTGGTTTAGTCCAACACACTCCTCTGTATTTCCTATAAATTGTAACCAATTTGGGGCTGCGATCAGATTCCGGTCTACTGGGTGAAGGCAAGACCACTTCCTAGGTGCCTCTTCTACCTGTCAGGTCAGAAGACAGGGAATGTCTGACTGTCCATCTTTGTAATGGTAGCGGCTGCCACTGCTCCGTGTCAAGATACACTAATACACTTAGGGTTGGAACGTGGTCCTATTCTAATTCTATAAAGAGGGAATTTCCTCATATCGTATCTGGCTGCCCAGGGTATACTTTATATTGGAAAGGTGGGAGAAATATTTGATATCCTCCCTTTGTTTACGAATTTTCAAAATAATGAATTATTCATTAGCATCCTCCAGTGGTACCATTTAATTCTTTTTAGTTTCATTGAAAGCTCATGGATTTAAACATATGTGTTGTGTTTCGATCCATTGCAGTTAGATATTTGGAGGATCAAATTGTCCCTTCTTTGGTCAGTGGACGCCTCCTTAACTTGGCTCCATCATTAGTGGTGTGATGAAATGTCCTCGGGTCATCTGGTAAACGTCCAGGTCCAGATCAGCTGTTTCTCTGCGGAGCTCCGGTTCTTTTTAGTGAGAAGTAGTATTTCAGGACTACCGTGTTGGCCCTTGGATATATACACAGATACATGTGAGTGTATCCAGTCACCCTGCTATGTCTGGACTTCCTTCAATACGTATCATGTCAATCTTTAATGAAAGAAAGTCATAAAGAAGTATCCAAAAATCATCACTAAATCTATCACATTAAGGTTTATCTCAGCTTTGGAATAGTTAATTTCTTCACAGTCCATGAAACACATGGTATGATCAATGGCATTAGATTAGTAAGCCATGAAAATACTCGAACCTGGTGTCTCACAGGCACGTCTGTTCTCAAGATATGGTCACAGGGTCAAAATAATCAAAGTGCCAAGTACAAGAACTGAGTCGGGGTTTCCAGTCTCCCAAAGCCCTTTCAAAGGTTAATTTCACAGGACCACATGAACCCCGCTTTCCCTTCTTTGCTAAGTGCCTGCAATCCTGTCGCACCTCAACCCCATTTGATCAGGGGAGTGGAGGTTTTCCTCCGAGGTGAAGTACGCACAGCAGGTGAGCGAGGGCCCTGCAGGAAGGGCGGCCCTTGTGACTCCTGAGTGGGGGGCAGATGCTGCGTCCCCCACGGACAGCAGCCAACGTGAGTCCAGGTGGATGGAGAGGCAGGAGAGTGAGTAGCAGAGGTGGGGGCTCTGGTCCTTCCTCCTGAGGCTGCTCGGGTCCTGTGACCACAGCAGGATGCCCTACTCCACCCCCATGCTGCCTGCAGCCCCTCCTCACCCTCCCAGCAACCTAACCAGCGCCTTCCATCTGCTCCCTTGGGGCTCTTGGTCTGCTCTGCCCTCCATGCAGCAGGACCACCTGCCACCTTGGGCTCTGCCCACACTGCCCCCTCCACCCAGAATGCTCTTTCCACGTCTTCACCTGCCCGGCCGTCTCTCACGGTCTTTCTCAAACGATGCCATCTCCAGGAACCCAGAAGTTGTCGCTCCCCTCCCAGTTCCCATGGCCCACTTCTTGTACCACGTTCTGCTTTTAGAATGGTCACACCTTGTTTTGTGTTTTTTTCTTTTTTTAAGAAATTTTTACTGAAATATAGTTGATTTACAATTTTTTAAACATCTTTATTGGAGTATAATTGCTTTACAATGGTGAGTTAGTTCCTGCTGTATAACAAAGTGAATCAGCTATACGTATACATTTTTCCCCATATCCCCTCCCTCTTGCATCTCCCTCCCACCCTCCCTATCCCACCCCTCTAGGTGGTCACAAAGCACTGAGCTGATCTCCCTGTGCTATGCGGCTGCTTCCCACTAGCTATCTATTTCACATTTCGTAGTGTATATATGTCCATACCACTCTCTTACTTTGTCTCAGTTTACCCTTCCCCCACTCCGTGTCCTCAAGTCCATTCTCTACGTCTGCGTCTTTATTCCCGTCCTGTCCCTAGGTTCTTCAGAACCTTCTTTTTTTTTAAGATTCCATATATATGTGTTAGCATATGGTATTTGTTTTTCTCTTTCTGACTTACTTCACTCTGTATGACAGACTCTAGGTCCATCCACCTCACTGCAAATAACTCAATTTCATTTCTTTTCATGGCTGAGTAATATATATTCCATTGTATATATGTGCCACATCTTCTTTATCCATCCTTATGTTGATGGACACTTAGGTTGCTTCCATATCCTGGCTATTGTAAATAGTGCTGCAGTGAACATTGTGGTACATGATTCTTTTTGAATTATGGTTTTCTCAGGCTATATGCCCAGTAGTGGGATTTCTGGGTCATATGGTAGTTCCATTTTTAATTTTTTAAGGAACCTCCATACTGTTCTCCATAGTGGCTGTGTCAATTTACATTCCCATCAACGGTGCAAAAGTGTTCCCTTGTCTCCACACCCTCTTCAGCATTTATTGTTTGTAGAATTTTTGATGATGACCATGCTGACCGGTGATGTGAGGTGATACCTCATTGTAGTTTTGTATTTGCATTTCTCTAATGATTAGTGATGTTGAGCATCCTTTCATGTGTTTGTTGGCAATCTGTATATCTTCTTTGGAGAAATGTCTGTTTAGATCTTCTGCTCATTTTTGGATTGGGGTTTTGGTTTTTTGTTATTGAGCTGCATGAGCTGCTCGTATATTTTGGAGATTAATCCTTTGTCAGTTGCTTCATTGGCAAATATTTTCTCCCATTCTGAGGGTTGTCTTTTCATCTTGTTTATGGTTTCCTTTGCTATGCAAAAGCTTTGAAGTTTCATTAGGTCCCATTTGTTTATTTTTGTTTTTATTTCCATTACTCTAGGAGGTGGGTCAAAAAGGATCTTGCTGTGATTTACGTCAAAGAGTGTTCTTCCTATGTTTTCCTCTAAGAGTTTGATAAGGTCTGGCCTTACATTTAGGTCTTTAATCCATTTTGAGTTTATTTTTGTGTATGGTGTTAGGAAGTGTTCTAATTTAATTCTTTTACATGTAGCTGTCCAGTTTTCCCAGCACCACTTATTGAAGAGGCTGTCTTTTCTCCATTTCTTGCCTCCTTTATCAAAGATAAGGTGACCATATGTGCGTGGGTTTATCTCTGGGCTTTCTATCCTGTTCCATCGATCTATATTTCCGGTTTTGTGCCAGTACCATACTGTCTTGATTACTGTAGCTTTGTAGTATAGTCTGAAGTCAGGGAGCCTGATTCCTTCAGCTCTGTTTTTCTTTCTCAATATTGCTTTGGCTATTCAGGGTCTTTTGTGTCTCCATACAAATTGTGAAAGTTTTTGTTCTAGTTCTGTGAAAAATGCCATTGGTAGTTTGATAGGGATTGCTTTGGGTAGTATAGTCATTTTCACAATTTGATTCTTCCAATCCAAGAACATGGTGTATCTCTCCATCTATGTGTATCATCTTTAATTTCTTTCATCAGTGTCTTATAGTTTTCTGCATACAGGTCTTTTACCTCCTTAGGTAGGTTTATTCCTATGTATTTTATTCTTTTTGTTGCAATGGTAAATGGGAGTGTTTCCTTAATTTCTCTTTCAGACTTTTCATCATTAGTGTATACAAATACAAGAGATTTCTGTGCATTAATCTTGTATCCTGCTACTTTACCAAATTCATTGATTAGCTCTAGTAGTTTTCTGGTAGCATCATTAGGATTCTCTATGTATAGTATCATGTCATCTGCAAACAGTGACAGCTTTACTTTTTCTTTTCTGTTTTGGATTCCTTTTATTTCTTTTTCTTCTCTGATTGCTGGGGCTAAAACTCCCAAAGCTATGTTGAATAATAGTGGTGAGAGTGGACATCCTTGTCTTGTTCCTGATTTTAGAGGAAATGGTTTCAGTTTTTCACTGTTGAGAATGATGTTGGCTGTGGGTTTGTCATATATGACCTTTATTAAGGTTCCTCTGTGCCTACTTTCTGGAGAGTTTTTATCATAAATAGGTGTTGAATTTTGTCAAAAGCTTTTTCTGCATCTATTGAGATTATCATCTGGATTTAATCCTTCAGTTTGTTAATATGGTGTATCACATTGATTGATTTGCCTATATTGAAGAATCCTTGCATTCCTGAGATAAACCCCACTTGATCATGGCGTATGATCGTCTAAATGTGCTGTCGGATTCTGTTTGCTAGTATCTTGTTGAGGATTTTGCATCTATGTTCATCAGTGATATTGGCCTGTAGTTTTCTTTCTCTGTGACATCTTTGTCTGGTTTTGGTATCAGGGTGATGGTGGCTTCGTAGAATGAGTTTGGGAGTGTTCCTCCCTCTGCTATATTTTGGAAGAGTTTGAGAAGGATAGGTGTTAGCTCTTCTTTAAATGTTTGATAGAATTCACCTGTGAAGCCTTCTTGTCCTGGGCTTTTGTTTGTTGGAAGATTTTTCATCACAGTTTCAATTTCAGGGCTTGTGATTTGTCGGTTTATATTTTCTGTTTCTTCCTGGTTCAGTCTCAGAAGGTTGTGCTTTCCTAAGAATTTGTCCATTTCTTCCAGGTTGTCCATTTTATTGGCATATAGTTGCTTGTAGTAATCTCTCATGATTCTTTGTACTTCTGCAGTGTCAGTTGTTACTTCTCCTTTTTGATTTCTAATTGTGTTGATTTGAGTCTTCTCCCTTTTTTTCTTGATGAGTCTGGCTAGTGGTTTATCAATTTTGTTTATCTTCTGAAAGAAACAGCTTTTAGTTTTATTGATCTTTGCTATTGTTTCCTTCATTTCTTTTTCATTTATTTCTGATCTGCTGTTTATGATTTCTTTCCTTCTGCTAACTTTGGGAGTTTTTTGTTCTTCTTTCTCTAATTACTTTAGGTGTAAGGTTAGGTTGTTTGAGATTTTTCTTGAAACTCTTAAAACTCTTAAAACCCTCTTAAAACTGCTTTTGCTGCATTCCATACGTTTTGGGTCTTCGTGTTTTCATTGTCACTTGTTTCTAGGTATTTTTTGATTTCCTCTTTGATGTCTTCAGTGGTTTCTTGGTTATTTAGTAGTGTATTGTTTAGCCTCCATGTGTTTGTATTTCTCACAGTTTTTTTCCTGTAATTGATATCTAGTGTCATAGCATTGTGGTCAGAAAAGATAATTGAAATGATTTCAATTTTCTTAAATTTACTAAGGGTTGATTTGTGACCCAAGATATGATCTATCCTGGTGAATGTTCCATGAGCACTTGAGAAGAAAGTGTATTCTGTTGTTTTTGGATAGAATGTCCTATAAATATCAAGTCCATTTTGTTTAATGTGTCATTTAAAGCTTGTGTTTCCTTATTTATTTTCATTTTGGACGATCTGTCCATTGGTGAAAGTGGGGTGTTAAAGTCCCCTACTATTCTTGTGTTACTGTCGATTTCCACTTTTATGGCTGTTAGTATTTGCCTTATGTATTGAGGTGCTCCTATGTTGGGTGCATAAATATTTACAATTGTTATATCTTCTTCTTGGATTGATCCCTTGATCATTATGTAGTGTCCTTCTTTGTCTCTTATAATAGTCTTTATTTTAAACTCCATTTTGTCTGATATGAGAATTGCTACTCCAGCTTTCTTTTGATTTCCATTTGCATGGAATATCTTTTTCCATCCCCTCACTTTCAGTCTGTATGTGTCCCTAGGTCTGAAGTGGGTCTCTTGTAGACAGCATATATATGGGTCTTGTTTTTGTATCCATTCAGCCAGTCTATGTCTTTTGGTTGGAGGATTTAATCCATTTACATTTAAGGTAATTATTGATATGTTCCTATTACCATTTTCTTAATTGTTTTGGGTTTGTTATTGTAGGTCTTTTCCTTCTCTTGTGTTTCCTGCCTAGAGAAGTTCCTTTAGCATTTGTTGTAAAGCTGGTTTAGTGGTGCTGAATTCTCTTAACTTTTGCTTGTCTGTAAAGGTTTTAATTTCTCTGTCAAATCTGAATGAGATCCTTGCTGGGTCGAGTAATCTTGGTTGTAGGTTTTTCCCTTTCATCACTTTAAATATGTCCTGCCACTCCTTTCTGGCTTGCAGAGTTTCTGCTGAAAGATCAGCTGTTAACGTTATGGGGATTCCCTTGTATGTTATTTGTTGCTTTTCCCTTGCTGCTTTGAATATTTTTTCTTTGTATCTAATTATTGATACTTTGATTAGTATTTGTCTTGGCATGTTTCTTCTTGGATTTACCCTGTATGGGACTCTCTACGCTTCTTGGACCTGATTATTTCCTTTCCCACAATAAGGAAGTTTTCAACTATAATCTCTTCAAATACTTTCTCAGACCCTTTCTTTTTCTCTTCTTCTTCTTCTGGAACCCGTATAATTCGAATGTTGGTGCATTTAATGTTGTCCCGAAGATCTCTGAGACTCTCTTCAATTCTTTTCATTCTTTTTTCTTTATTCTGCTCTGCAGTAGTTATTTCCACTATTTTATCTTCCAGGTCATTTATCTGTTCTTCTGCCTCAGTTATTCTGCTATTGATTTCTTTTAGAGAATTTATATTTATATTTCATTTATTGTGTTGTTCATCAGTTTGTTTGCTCTTTAGTTCTTATAGGTCCTTGTTAAACATTTCTTGTATTTTCTCCAGTCTGTTTCCAAGATTTTGGATCATCTTTACTATCATTATTCTGAATTTTTTTCAGGTAGACTGCCTATTTCCTCTTCATTTGTTTGCTCTGGTGGGTTTTTACCTTACTCCTTCATCTGCTGCGTATTCCTCTGTCGTCTCATTTTGCTTAACTTACTGTGTTTGGAGTCTCCTTTTCATAGGCTGCAGGTTCGTAGTTCCTGTTGTTTTTGGTGTCTGCCCCCAGTGGGTGAGGTTGGTTCAGTGGCTTGTGTAGGCTTCCTGGTGGAGGGGACTGGTGCCTATGTTCTGATGGGTGGGGCTGGATCTTGTTTTTCTTGTGGGCAGGACTGCATCCAGTGGTGTGTTTTGGGGTGTCTGTGAACCTAGTATGATTTTAGGCAGCCTCTCTGCGAATGGGTGGGGTTGTGTTCCTGTCTTACTAGTTGTTTGGCATGGGGCATCCAGCACTGGAGCTTGCTGGACATTGGGTGAAGCTGGGTCTTAGTTTTGAGATGGCGATCTCTGGGAGAGCTCTCGCCAATTGATATTACATGGGGCCAGGAGGTCTCTGGTGGTCCAATGTCCTGAACTCGGCTCTCCCAACTCAGATGCTCAGGCCTGACACCAGGCTGGAGCACCTAGACCCTGTCCACCACATGGCTCGGAAGAAAAGGGAGAGAAAAAGAAAGAAAAAATTAATTAAAAATAAATAAATAAATGAAATAAAATAAAATAATTAAAATAAAAAAGTAATTTAAAAAAAGAAGAGCATAACCAAACCAATAAACAAATCCACCAATGATAACAAATGCTAAAAACTATACTAAGATAAACATAAAATCAGAAACAAGTCAGTCGCAGACAGCAAACCCCAAGTCTACAGTTGCTCCAAAAGTCCATTGCCTCAATTTTGGGATGATTCGGTGTCTTTTCAGGTCTTCCCCAGATGCAGGTGCATCAAGTTGATTGTGGGGATTTAATCCGCTGCTCCTGAGGCTGCTGGGAGAGGTTTCCCTTTCTCTTCTTTGTTTGCACAGCTCCTGGGGTTCAGCTTTGGATTTGGCCCCGCCTCTGCATGTAGGTCACCCTCTGGCATCTGTTCATCACCCAGACAGGACGGGTTAAAGGAGCCGCTGATTCGGGGGCTCTGGCTCACTCAGGCCGGGGGGAGGGAGGGGTACGGATGCGGGGCGGGCCTGCGGAGGCAGAGGCCAGCGTGACGTTGCACCAGCCTGAGGCGCGCCGTGCGTTCTCCTGGGAAAGTTGTCCCTGGATCCCGGGACCCTGGCAGTGGCGGGCCGCACAGGCTCCCCGGAAGTGGGGTGTGGATAGTGACCTGTGCTCGCACACAGGCTTCTTGGTGGCGGCAGCAGCAGCCTTAGCGTCTCATGCCCGTGTCTGGGGTCCGTGCTTTTAGCCGCGGGTCGCGCCCGTCTCTGGAGCTCCTTTAAGCAGCGCTCTCAATCCCCTCTCCTCACGCACCAGGAAACAAAGAGGTAAGAAAAAGTCTCTTGCCTCTTCGGCAGGTCCAGAGTTTTCCCCGGACTCCCTCCCGGCCAGCCGTGGCGCACTAAACCCCTGCAGGCTGTGTTCATGCCGCCAACCCCAGTCCTCTCCCTGCGCTCCAACCGAAGCCCGAGCCTCAGCTCCCAGCCCCGCCTGCCCCGGTGGGTGAGCAGACAAGCCTCTCGGGCGGTGAGTGCCGGTCGGCACCGATCCTCTGTGCGGGAATCTCTCCGCTTTGCCCTCTGCACCCCTGTGGCTGTGCTCCCCTCCGCGGCTCCGAAGCTCTCCCCTCCGCCACCCGCAGTCTCCGCCCGCGAAGGGGCTTCTAGTGTGTGGAAACCTCTCCTCCTTCACGGCTCCCTCCCACTGGTGCAGGTCCCGTCCTTATCCTTTTGTCTCTGTTTATTCTTTTTTCTTTTTCCCTACCCAGGTACGTGGGGGGGTTTCTTGCCTTTTGGGAGGTCTGAGGTCTTCTGCCAGCGTTCAGTAGGTGTTCTGTAGGAGTTGTTCCACGTGTAGATGTATTTCTGGTGTATCTGTGGGGAGGAAGGTGATCTCCACGTCTTACTCCTTCACCATCTTGAAGGTCCCTCCTACAATGTTGTTGTAATGGTCATTTATGGACACCAAATCCTGCTGTTGGCTTGTAAGTGCTCCCAGTTTGGGGATCGGCGTTTTATCCACCACAGGGGGCAGCCCTGAGCAGGTTATCGAAACCCCTGGGCTGGAGGAATGGAGGTCGTCTCTGTGGCTGAGGCTCTGCACAGGGACCTGGGGTGGGGGACAGTCAGGAGGGGACAGTCTTGGAGGGATGACAAAGGGCCCTGCCTTTTAGCTCAGCGCCATCACTAGCAGGGTGCTGGGCGGGTCCGGTTCTGTAGGATGGGAGTGAGAAGCCCTGGCCAACTAGCCTCAGACACGCCCTCAGCATCAGAGCAGATGGAGACCCAGGCTCCTGCCATCACCGTGACGTCACCACTGACCACTGGGCTGTTGTGATGGTCATGGTGCTGTTTATGATGTGTCCTGTGCCCCCCACAGGAGGGGAGAGTGAGGAATCCCTCTGTTCTGAGTCCCACAAGAGGGTTGTCAGGAGGGCTGCCATGGTCAGCAGTGACGGGTCAGGGCAGGACGATACTAAGGGAAGGATGGTCTGCTGGGTCTGGGGCTGACGGTGCAGGGACCACTCCTCACATCTGTGCCCACGTGTGGGATGGGAGCCCAGCCCAGGCCCCACTGGTCCTTCAGAAGCGGAAGTTCTCAGGTGACAAAGAGGGGAGCCCCACTGCAGGCCTGCATGCCAGGACCGCACACCTGCTGGGGCAGCTGATGAGGGCCAGGGGGGGGCGCCACAGCTCCAAACATGGACAGGAGAAAATCAGGTCGGGGGAAGACAGGGACGTTCCTTTAACCTGCCCTGGCTGATGGGCCCTCTGCGGTGAGGGCAGAGGTGGAATTAGAGCTTGCAGGGCCCTGCTCATGTGTGCGCACATCTGACTGCCTGTGGTCCACTCGGACGCCGCCAGATGCAAGGGATGGGTGAGGACGCTTCCACCGCCTCCCTGTGTGGCCTCAGGTCCAGAGTCCTGCTGTGTGACCCCCGTGTGTGGGTGCAGACACACAGCCTCACGTGTCCTCACGTGTGTCAGGCGCTAGACTTCCCAAGTCTCTTCCACCCAGTCGCCTTGTTTGAAGCACACAAGACCTCAGGGAGGTGGTCATTGTGGGGAGGATGTGACCTGAGGAGGTGAGAACTACTGTCCCCATTTTACAGATGGGAAAAACGAGGTGCAAAGTGGCAGAGGTAAACTCAGGGCAAATCCACGGCCAAGGGAACATTCTAGAGGAGAAGCGCGGGAGCCCTGAGCTGTCTCAGCCCCCATCGCGGTGCTGCCGGCTCCCTTTTCTGCGCAGGAGACTTGAACGTGTGCACACTGCTGCTTCCCTTCTGGGGATTGAGGCTGAGCTTTACTTTATCCAGAGGAGTTTCTTTCCCTTTAATCTGTCTTGGAGCCGGCTGACATTCATCATGAATATTAATTAACAAATAGTCTGTTAAAGGATAAAATTACAGATGCTGGGCATCCGTTTACAGAAGCTCCCTCCGCGTCTGTGCTTATAAAGCACGGTGGTTGCAGAACCAGCCATCTGTGAATCGTCCCTGTTTGCTCTTCTAAGTTATTATGTTGCTTAAAAGAGCACGAGACATTTCAAAATTCCTCTCTTGAGAATCCGTCTTCAGGGTCCAGCTACCATGCTGCGAGGGGCTGTGGCCCGCGGGGCTGGCCTTCTGCTGGTGATGGGCCCTCGGGCACATCCTTACCCCGGAGCCTCGATCTAGCACGTGGCACAGGTGGCAGGGCCTCCAGCTGGTGAGGTTGGAGGGAGGTGGCCTGTGCCAAGCGCCCGAAGCTACCAGGATTATCCTGAGTGCTGAGAAACGTCACCACCACGATGGCGGGGACGGCTTGGGCATTTCAGCAGTGCGGCCGCAGGGTAACCCACTGGACAGGATGCTGGTCAGCGTCCCAAGAAGACAAACTATTTTCCTCCAGGATGAACGAGGTTACTGCCCCTTTATTTTCCTACTTCCTCTCTGCACAGATGGAGTTAACGTACGCACAGGGTTACTCCCGGGCATGTGACGGGGGTGGGTGTGAACCCAGCACGGGCAGGTGTGGCTGGATCCAGGGCTTCACGCCTCCACAGCACGCCTTCTCAGGACTCACAGAAAATCTGCCGCTGATATGGGGTGGAGAGTAAGGGTTGCATCAATATCTCCTTATTATTCGTTTTTAAATCACATGGTGAAAAACTCAACGTTAGCAAGGTTTTCCATGCGCTCCACAGTGGTGTGTAGGTCGGAAGCGAGAATCTGAGCGAGCCTGAGGGTTGACCACGATTCTCCGAGGCCCTCCCCCCAGGGTAATCGTCACAGGTTCAGGGAAACCAGACCTGGATTGTTGTAAAACTCGACACAATGAACCTGACAGGCCGCCAGATTTGTTTTCAGCCAGTTTAGGGTTACCATAATCTCATTATTATGCTTGAAAGACGACAAGTAATGGAATCTCAGGTAGCGCCCGGGCTCTGCCTGGCCCTGTCTTCTGCTCGAGGCCGATCTCCCTTGATTACCTGGTCCAGCGAGGCTCAGTTTTCCACCCCTTCTCCTGCAGAAACAGTCATCCGATCAGCCTGTGAGCTTCTCACTGCCGTCAACGGTTTTAATGGGTCAAGCATTAAATTAACCCTTTAGCCCCGTTCCTGCGAGAATACCACACTTATTAAAAAGCGATTTCCTTTTCAATCATTGTCAAAGGGGCAACGTAGAAGCCTGTGAGCCTGCTGCCTGGCCCTCCCCCTCCGTGTCCAGCCCTTGTTAGGTTTGCTGTGCGTCCTTTTCACCAGCACAAAGGCAGGCATCGGAGCGGGCTTCTTAGCAGAGCCCTTCTGCTTTGGTCGCTTCATTGTCTGGAAGGAACGGCACCAAACACCTGTGGGTGTTTCACATTCTGTCCAAAGACAGTAGAGTTAAGTTTGACAAAGGCTGGATGGATTACTAATTGCACTTTATGGAAAAACACATCTATGAGAAAGGGACTCATCAGGGGAAAAGATTTCCTGAGATGCGTGGTTTTTGTGTTTTTGCTTGCAGCCCTGTCTCACTCCATCCGGCCCAAAAAGGTCCGACCTGAAAACCAGATCGACAGACAAGGGCTTGGGGAGAAGGACCACAACTTTCTTCACGATCTAGGGTGGCCAGCACCCCTGGAAACAAACCTACCCACAAAGTTTGGGCTACCAAACTAGACACCCACAAACATTTAGCATTTAGATTTTTTGCTTCTGTATAATTTGGAGGAGTTCTGGTGTGTATGTGTCTGCATGTCCTAGTGCTGTCAACTTCCTGGGAAAGTGGGAAATCCTCATCGGTGACACCAAGTATCTGAGCGACTTCTCTCATCGCTGCCACATGCGAAACCGGACTGTGTCCACCAGCACCCCCAGGAGGTGCCCGCAGGGGCACGGCCTGGCTGTGACGGGTGCAGCCGGCGCCCGCTCCCCAGAGAGCACAGAGGGCACCAGCCAGCCTCAGGGAGGCTGCACACGATCTTGCACTTGATTCAAGGTCGCTTTCACTTTATCCCAAAGCTGAAAGGGGGTTGTGCAAAGCAGTAAGTGATGGGAGGATGCTGGCAGGCAGACACGGCTCTGTGTTGCCCCATGGCTTCCAGACGTTTGCACCACATCTGGGGCCCTTAGCAGCCGAGAAGGGATGAGATGTCCTCTAACCCAGCAGAGCCCAGAACGGGAGGCTCACGACCTCTCTTACCCGCAGGCGGGATGCCTTGTACTGCCTGCCTCATGAGCTCAGATACCTGCTGTTCAGGGAGTCCTGCCTCCCAGGCCTAGGCAAGGTGGAGGCTTTCAGATCCTTGCTTCACACGGGGTAGGGTCCCCCCTCTGCACCTACACCAAAGGCCTGGAGCTCTTCAAGGAGCCCAGGGGGCAACCTGGGGGCAGCTCTGACTGTGGCCCAGCCCGGGGGACAGTGGTGTGTTTTTACAGTGAAAGAATTATTTTGATAATCTCTAGATCTGCTTCAAAAAAACCCACAACAAACCACCTATGCCAGCTACAAGCCAACTCGAGCAGATGGAAACAAAGCAATTCTGTTTGTGAATAGTCTAATACTGGTGCTGCGGACTGAATTGTATCCCTCGCCCCAAATTCACACGTTGAAGCCCTAACTCCTAACGTGATGGTATTTGGAGATGTGGTTTTTGGGCACTAATTAGGTTTGGATGAGCTCATGAGGATGAGGCCTTCATGATGGGATTAAGAAACTCTCTGTCTCTCTGTCTCTCCCATGTGAGGACAGATTCATCAATGAACAAGGAAGCGGGCCCTCACAAGGGCCCAAATCAACCAGAACCTTGATCTTGGATTTCCCAGCCTCTGGAACTTTAAGACATAAATTCCTGCTGTTTAAGCCCCCCAGGCTACGGTGTCTTGTCACGGCAGCCCAAGACCACCAACACAGCTGGCAACAAAGAGCTGGACCAAGAGGAATCAACTTGATGTTTTTATATGGAAGGTGCAGCCATGTTTACACATGGACATGGAAGGAGGAAAGAAAGGTGTTCTGTTTTAGGACAACTTAACAGTTTTGTGTACAGATCATTTTCAAAATGAGAAGACAGAGGGTATCTGAGTTGCTATTGTAGCATGTTTTCAGCAGTGGAATATTAATATGAAGCATGAAAGTGGGTGAGTTTACGCTGAAATGAGGTTATTAATAAGAACAATACTCCACAGCTGCCTGGCATTTTTATCCGAGAAGAGGTTTACAGAACCAAACCTGCAGGGAACAAATATTCGCGACTACCACCTGCACTTTAAAGAGAGGAAGAAATCATCAGCTCCGGAGACAGTAAAGGAGAAGCTGCAGCTTCTGCAAGGTCGAGCATCAAGGTAATGGAAGAGCCAGAAATAGCACTCAAGTGTCTGCCCCCCTGGCGCCGGCACCGCCCTGCCCATCCTGTCCTCGGAGAGAGGCCTCAAGGGCACTTAGCGATCAGAAGTTAAGTCCTCCAGCTCCAGCATTTTGCTCTAAGTGTTCCTGCTTCTACAATTCCTGGAGCAATTTCCAAATGTTGTTTTCCTTTTGGGCAATGGTCACATCCATATTCGGAAGAGCGGGGTGGGGGGGGGTGGAGAGGAACTCGTGCCGTGGCATCAGTTCACCTCGACGGCATCCCTGGTGTGGGCGGTGCGGCAATCCCGCTTCCAGAGGACGCCAGCCAGGCGCAGAGCAGGTGAAGTAATCTCCCCAATGTTTCATGCTCAGGAGTATCTTTTCAGTCAAGGTGACTAGGAAACAAAAAAATGTTAAAACAAGTGAAACAAATTCCACCATGAGACTTGAGTGGTGAGTCCAGTTACGCTACAAACAGTGAAATCTTGAATTTCTTGGGTTCGATTGTGTCTCCTAGAAAGATGTCTGGGAGCCTGAAACCACAGTAGCTCAGGACGAAACCTTGTTTGCATACAGGGTCATTGCAGAGCCAATTAGCTAAGATGAGGTCATAATGGAGTAGGGTGGGCCCTTAATCCGATATGATACGATATTTCCTTATAAGGAAAGAAGAGAGACACACCCAGGGGGAAATTGAAGCCGGGCAGTTACAAGCTAAGGAAAGCCAGCAAACACCAGACACGGGAAGAGGCAGGAAGGACCCTCCCCTGGAGCCTTTGGAGGGAGCACAGCCCTGCTGACACCTTGCTCCTGGACTTCTGGCCTTGAGAACTGTGAGAGAATGAATTCCTGTGTTTTAAGCCACCCGGCTGTGTAATTTGTTACAGCAGCTGGAGGAAATGACCTCATTGGGTCTCAGTTATTTGGCTGATAAAATTCCGAGGTGAATCCTAGGACACCCTCACATAGATGAGCTACATGATGTTCAAAAGAAGGCCGTAGTCCTGCAATTTGACTTGGTATATATTACATGGAATATGGTTTGTCAGTGTGAGAGATAAGAGTAAAAACACAGAAAGTGGTCTTTTCACCCGATCTCAGATTTGTGCTGATGGGAGAGCAGACTAGAAGGGTGGCAAGCCTGTTGGTCCAGGAGCCAGCACACCACCAGCAGCTGCCGCTCTGAGGGATGCAGAGTAGGTTTTGTGTACCTTGGAACCAGAACCAATCCAAGCTAACGTCGCAAATCTGGAAGGACTCTCTTGCCCCATTTTTGACCCTCCTTCCCCTCATACTCCCAAAGTCCTCTACACACATCACATCGGGGCTGGAAGGAACAAGGGTACCAAGCTTGATGCAAAAGTAGGATCTGCTGCACTCAGCCACGCTGGGTGTATGATCCCACGGCATTTCCCAACACTGAACTTCATTTTAGACATCTTATTATTTTCTGATTATGAAAGCCATACAAACTCACCAAAAATATTCAAGCATTTCACCATAATAGAATGCAGAATTCAGAAGTTCATCAATACCTTCTCCCACTGTGATTAAGAGTTGAGTGAAACGCTCTAGGTAAATCGAACATCGTTACAGTTGTGTGTTAAGTGATAAAGTCAGGAAGAAAGAAAAATGGAACCCAAAGGATGGCAGGATTTGGAGAAATTATGATGTTAAATTTCTTCACTTTCATGTACCTTACCTTCAGTGTTTAGACTCCAGAAGGACGGAATCCTGGGGATGTTTCACTCAAAGGCACACTCCTAGATTCAACATTTACCCTGAGTTTCTGTCTCTTTGATGAGCTAAGAAACAAGAAGGAAAAATACAGACCACTTAACCTTCTCCCTTGATCCTAGACCAACCCTCTGTGCAGGCACACATCTCCCCTCCTCAGCACCCCATCCTGCTCCTTGGGCCCGCAGTGCATCAGAAGTTCCAACTGCCCAGGCTCCAAAAGCTGCTTCCGAAGCCAACTGTCCAGAAGGACCTTGCAAACCTTCATGTCGCAGGCCCTCTCTGCGTTGGGATTCCTCCTTCCAAACTCTTTCCACGGAGACTGTCGATGGTTGGTGATGGACTGGTTGCTGTACTGAGTTAAACTCAGTGACACATTGATTGACTCCACCAACATTTATTAAGGATGTAATACGTGCAGATTCAGTGTGCTAGGAGCTCAGACAGAGACAGACAGAACTCCTGCCTTCTCGAACCCTAGAGATCAAGCGGAGAAGAGAGATGTGAGCAGAAGCCTGGAGACTGGGACAGAGGACCAACAGGGGCTACCAGGGGCTGAATGTGTGACCCCTGAATCCATATGTTGAAGCCTTAACCCCCAATGTGATGGTGTTAGGGGTGAGGCCTTTGGGAGGAGACTGGGCTTAGATTAGATCATGAGGATGGGGCCCCGTGATGCAGTTAGGGCCCTTAGAAGAAGAGGAAAAGACAAGACCCCACACACACACCCTCACACTCTAGCACCAGGAAAGACCCTGTGAGGACGCAGCAAAAGGATAGGTGTCTACAAGCCAGGAGGAGAGGCCTCACCAAGAACCAAATGTGCCAGTTCTTGGGATTTGGCAATATCTGGAGATGAGGGAATCTTCTGGGCACCTTTCCTATCACATATACTCACTCAAGGATCACTGCCAAAAGAGGGATCTAGGACCTCCTGTAGAACCCAAATCTTTATTTTTGATTGAGAAAGGGGTAAGGGAGAAAGAGCTGATGGTAAATGCACTTTCAATTGCTTGACAGGGCACAGAATTCAATACCTTACACATTTTCATTTTTAGTCCTATGCCATTCATGTTTTAACCAACAGAATGCAAAAGCACTGTCTGTTTGAGAGTCAGAAACCTTGGGAAGAGTTTGGATACTTGAGAGACACTGTCAATCCATTTCTTTGATCTGGGCTATGGCCACGATCTGTTTCCAAGTATCATGGCTGGAGCCCAGTGGCTGCTACTGTCTTGGAAAATAAAATACAGCAGTTGTCTGAGGTGTCTCCACTCTGAACGAGGGCTCTCCGTGTCCAGACGTTCACAGAACCCCCTGGCTTCTAAGTTCTCACGCAGATGTAGGTTCTTTCAAGTGCTTTCAACCCACTGAATACATGATTTAGTACTTTGGAAAGCTCAGGAGTTGAGGTTTTGGAAATCTCAACTGTGCCGTTAGAAAACTCTTATCCCTTCACAGAGAAAACACCCAGACATCGTCTTTCAACCTCTGGGGATCACTGGGTTCTGGGAAAGACTGTGAAAACGATTCTAAAACCTTGCTCCTAGGAGCAGCTGCTCTGTGCACAAATATTAGAACTGTGTTGATCAAAGAAATGTCAGCAATTACTTTGGGTAGAGAAGCGGATGCTTCTTTTGTCCGTAATATTTTAATACTTTTCCACTTTCAAATACTGGTTTTAATTTTGTGACAGATGCTTCTTTATAAAAAAATTCAGTGTACAAAAATTCAGACTTTCAGTGTCTGAAGGCATGCAAGACAGAGGGAGAACCCATCCTAAACCTGACTAAATAAAAAACCGAATTAATTTGCTCCTCTAAGCTGAAAACTTCTGGAGTAGAGCTGGCTTCAGGTCTGAGGGTCGCGGCAGTCAGCAGCACCAGGAGCTGCCCTGACTTCTCCCACGTTACTCTTCTTGTGCTAACGCGATGGAGTCAGTGGTTCTGTCCCCAGCATCGTCGTGGGGCTCAGTTCCAATGGCAAACAAGCTTCTCTCTTCCAGAATCCACAGTCGGAAGTCTCACTGCATCTCTTTGGCTGTGCTTGAGCAAGTTGCCCTCCGTGAGAGCGTGAGGATGCGCTGCTCTCTCTGGTGGGGCCTGGAGAGTTCGGAATGGATCCTGGGCTGTATCCTCCAGCCCTGGAGTTGGGAATGGGATCCCAGGCTGTATCCTCCATCCTGGAGTTGGGAATGGGATCCCGGGCTGGGAGCACATGGAGTAAGAATGGATGATTTTGCAGAGCTTTCGCTACCAAAGGTATAGTTACCAGAGGAGGTCTACAGATGCCCCAGAACAAAGAGACGTATCCACTACTCTTTCCAAACAGATAAATTATGGGGTTACTGTTACTATTGCAGAGGAGGCTTCACTGAACAAAAGGAGACTTTACAGAAGGGTTCACTGAAGGTTTCCTTTAGGCAGTTGTCTCCAAATGCAGCTCATTGCGTGTTTAGTGATCACTGATGCTTGAGTAGAAAGGCTGAAAGAAGGAACACTCAAAGCTAAAATGTAAGAGCCACTGTCAATTGGGAATCAATCAAGAAAGAAAGAAAGAAAATAAACTTGAAATTGTAGGTTAGTGAACTGAAAAATGGGATTTGATTTACATAAAACTTCTCACAAATGTGTCTATGCAGGAAGCAAGGCAATATATATTGAGGAAAAATGAACTTAGTAAGGAATATGTTCATGATGGCCCTAGTTCTCCTAAGGAAGCAAAATCGTTCTGTGAGCTTTAGGTGCCCTGAAAACAGGTGGTGAAAGGGTTTCCTACATAGCACCACCCAGTCTTTGACTAGTCAACCACCTAGACAGGTGCTGCCTACCTGTCTGAGATACCTATTACCATTAGGGGTTTCTTGGGGCGCCTGAGAACCCAGAGATAGCTCTGGAGACTGGTTCTTATGTTGACTGTTATGATCTACATTAAGAGTGCAGGTGGGGTTTGAAGTTCAGGACGTTCTAATTACTGATTGGCCACTGAATGTATATGAAGGCCCCCATTACCATTTACAAGTCATCTAGGTCGATGCTCATTTGTTTGGGGATGTTTTAGCCCCATTATAATAGAAACTGCTATTGTGCTATTTACTAGTTTATTTATTTTTGTCATTGTTTATATTTAGTCACTACATTGTTTGGCACATCCAGCTCATGCTAACAAATCGTGACTTTTATTATTACATAATGCCTGCTTTCATCTGATTTAGAGCCACTGGTCCTAAATTCTTCATTGTCTGATACTAATATCACCACATCTTTCTTTCTGTTTGCATCTGCTAACATCTGTTTGCTTGCTCCTTTATTTTCAACGTTACCACCTTGTTAGAAGGGTTTCTTTGAAACAACACATACCTGTTTTGTTTTTTTTTTAAACACAGTCTGACAACCTCTGGTTTTAATAGAGCAATTTACCTCGTTCACATTTAGTGTAATAACGAATGTGCTTATTTTATTCCTCTGTCATATTTTATGATCCTTGTTTGTTACACTTTACTCTGTCTTCTTTTTCCTTTTCCTCATTTTGGATGGTTTGATTTTGTTAACGTTCACTCCCATTTTTTCTTTTGTTAATTTGGTGTTTCTGAGCTTTTCCATTGAGCCGGTAACTATCCACCCATTCCTCACACTCAGAATTCATACACATTTTCCAACTGTTGGATGAAAACCAGAAACCAAAATACTCTATTCCCTCATTTCTCCCTTCGCACAAAGCAAATACGATTAAAAACAAAAAAATTGGAATCTTCTACTCTGTTCCCTTCCTGTAACTCCTAGTTTTTGTTGAGACAGTTTAGCATTTTCAGTGCAAAAATATTATTAGATTTTCCTTTGAAGCCTACCTTTTCTCTCCTAAAACAATATAATCCACCCTTTATTACAAATGTTCAAACTTTATTAATATTAATTTGGAATTAACGCTACAGGATACAAAGTTCATTGCTACCCAGTACTTCTCTTATTTACCTTCTCCTTTCTTGAAGTTGGCAGCCAGTAGAAGGCTGACACTCAAGTGTGTTTGTTTTGAAAGTTCACTCTGCTTTTCACTTGAATCTTTGTAAAGCACTCACTGCCACCGTCCACTTGTCATCCTCACGACTTGGTGGATATGGGACAGTAGGTATCATCATCCCCATTTACTGGAGAGAAAACTGAAGCACAATCGCACCTTGATGCCATGTACCCTCACCCCACCCTCCAAAAGCTTTGCTAAAAGGAGTTCCTCAATTTGTCCAAAGTAGTCTCTGAGGCCGTCCACGTATTAAGGTTAAATACCAGGATCTCAACAAAACACACTTTAAGTGAAAGAGACTCTGCTGTCCCAGTAGGAATACTAGGATAATTGATCTGCAGTAATTGAGTTTAGCAAAGCTTATATAAAAGAGGCAACATAAACAGAACATTGATCTTCTTCAAAATCATTTATTTCCTTGCATCACAGTTTTTAGTGTCTCTTCAGGAGGAAGAATTGTTTTGTCTGAACTGTGTTTCTTTGTGCTAGTAGGTACCAGAGAGTGGATGGGGTGGGCGGGGCAGGGTGGAGTGGGCAGGATGGGGTAGGGTAGGGTGGGTTGGGGGGGGATGAAGAGGTCTCTGGGGGCTCCCTTCCCTCAGTCTCTCATTTGCCCCAGAAGGCAGTGATGTGCTGTGATTTCCTTTATCCGTTCACTTACTCATTCATCTATTCACTCAATAGACATCTCTGAACGGGGCTAGGGGTTGGAATGCAGGGACACACGAGCCCATCCTTGCTACGGAGAAGCTCACAGCCTGATAGGGAAGCAGGCAAGAAAACTGAAGTCCCCGAACCCTGCGGGCTGCACTGTTTCTGAAGGTCACGGAAGGTGGGCTGCCCCGCGCCCCTGACATCAGCGGAGGCCTGAACCCAGCCTCTCCTCTGCTCTGGAGCCCCCCAAGGCTGTGCCAGCTGGCGGGGGGTCACTGGCTGCCTTTGTCTAGGCTGGCTTTGCACACCATCCTTAAAGAAAGGTTCTGGAACAACTATGCAAATTTGGGTCAGGGAGTCACGCAGGAGAAGTTGTCAGGCCCAGTCCACACCGTCCCCCCGGGAGGTGCGGGCAGCCGCCCTGCCCTGTGCTCAGCGCCCAGATCACGTCCTTACCTCTCGGGTCTCAGGTGAAAGCTGAGCGGCTGGAAGATGCTCCAGCCAAAAGCCTGTCACCTTCTGCCCCCGCTCCCACACCTTTGCCTGGCCGGTCAGCCGCCCTGGGACTCCTGGGGCGCTCTCCCCCTCCACACACACATTAAAAAGCCAAAACACCAAATTATCCCTTTTCCTCATCTCTGCCTCTTGCTGCTGCCGCTTCCTCATATTCGAGGGGTCACATGTTGAGAATCCTCTTCTTAGGTCGATGCCATCACGCGATCGTAAAACAACCCCCCAGAGTGAAGAGCCTCTGCATCCTCATGGACGCCCACCTGTCGATTCACTGTCAGTCTTGCCAAAATGAACATCATTCTGGAACTTTCCAGAGCAACACTTAGGGCTCCGTTCCGAGTGCTCAGTGAACACCCCCGGCGTTCTCGTGTCCCTGCCCGGAGCCGTGTCTGTGTTCAGTGACAGGAGGAGAGAGCTTTCTCTTCCTTCCCAAGAACAGTGTCTGAAACCTAAGTTTTCCTCGGACCAGGCAGAAGAAGAAACAACCCATCTCATTGATTTAGTACTTTTAAAAGAAAAATCCATCAGGCTTCTCCTCAACTTTCTGAGCCTCCAGGCAGGCTGGTTACAATTTGCCCACACCCTCTAGGACTGTTCCTTATTAGTTTCTAGTTTAAAACTTTCACTTCTTGGGTTCCCAGAGATCAGGTGAACCAAGTGACCAGTTCCAGACTCAGTCCTGGCCACTTCCTGGGAGATGGGGAAGGTACACCAGGTGTTCTGAAAAGCCAACGTGGTTTCTGCCCATCGTAACTCTTCCTTCTTAAGTCCCTGCACGAAACAGTCTAGTCGGTTTTGAAACATCCAATCTGAGGTGGTTTGGCTTCATGAGACACGTGAGCACGGTCATCTTGCGCCTTCACGGCTGGAAACGCTATCGTTCACCGTGAGGCCATCACCGCCTCACCTTCCAAAGCTGCTAGAATATTTATTCCTGCAGCGGAAATGGTAAGAGGCCCATGACTTTTCACCTTTAGAAAACGAGTTTCCATGGTAACAAAAATACGATGGACCATTCGCAGTTCAAAACAAACCAAAGCAAAACAAGCCTGAAGTCCAGGCCCTGCCAGAAAGTCCATATTTTGCCAGAAGGATCTACCCCACAACCGAACCACCATTTACAGAAACTCGGCAACCCGAGTCCTGAACAGTGGTGGTCCCGGGAGCTGAGCGCCTGCAGCTCTGCTCCGCTGAAACACTTGAAATTAACATTTCAGTTCCATGCCTTCGCCTTCCACCGTATGGCAGGTGACTTTCAAGTAACGCGAAAAGGAGGGAATAATTGGCTGATGGGAGATGGAGAAAACAATCGAGGTGTCTGCAGACCCTGCAGACCCCGCTCTCCCCAAAGCCCAGGTCTGTTAAGGAAAGATGCTGAATCTGAAGCTCCCGTCCTTGGGGTCGCTTTTCTTTGTGCTCCTTAATTAGGCCGTTCGGGCCAAATGAAGCACACGTTGTACAGACTCCTGTTTCTCACCGAAGAGGGGGAAAGTGATCTATTTGCAGGAGTTATATATTTTTTTCAGGCACTTTATGGAGACACCCCAGCCCCCCTTGGCTGCTGACTGTAAAATAAGAAAACTATTACCCAGCTGGGGTAACAATAGGCTCCCACAGTGCTTTTCTGCTCAGCCCGCAGCTGCAGGGAAAGTGGAAACTCAGCAGCGGGGTAACATTCTTTCCTTACAGCCTGTTTCTATGGGCAAGGAGCCCTCCCACTGATCCAGTGTATTTTCTATGCAAAACTGCAGAAGAAGTGACATTTTAAAAGTTTTGACCTTTGTGTTTTTTTTGCATGAACCGAGGCATACATTTTTTAAACCTTCTGACAGGGTGTCTGTTAGAAACGGCAATAGCCGTTACTGTAATAATAAAATGTTTCAAAATTTGAGAGTTTTATATTGAATATAATGCACAGATAACCTTTGTCTGGAGAATGATAGTGATGTGGGTCTTCGAACCACTTCTTCATTGTTCCAGGAAAACAGATTATGACAGGTTTCAGGCATATTTAGGAAACAATATCGCTGGACGCGATGTTTTCATTTGCTAATTTAAGACTTTTGTGATTTTTTTCCCCAAAAAAGGATTTGGAAGAGTTTTGCATTTATACTATAGGGTGCTTCCACTTAATACTAACAGTCATGTTATTTGTTCAGAAAAAAACGCTCTTTGCATAACAAAAATATTCTTTAAAAAATTTAGTTTTACACATCAATATATTTAGGATTTGGGGGGAGAAAAGTTAAGATCTTATTTGAATCTAAAACTTCTCCATTCAAAAAAAAAAAGAGGAAAACAAAATAACGAAGGGACTAATGCCAAGGAGAACGTTCTTTAAAAGACCTTCCAATTAGCAAGGGACATGAATGGAGGAGACAAAAAGCTCAAATACAAAAATATAAAGAAAGAAAATTGGAGCAAATGAGATGTTGAATTACTTGCAACAAAAGATGGGTGAGTGGGAGATGGATTCTTAAGTGAAAGGGTTCTGTGGCTTTCAAGTGCCAGACCAGACCTCCAGAGACCAGGTGCGGGATCCGTCGGACCAGGGTTGTGCCGCGTTCCTTGCAGTCCCTAATTTGTCCTCCGATCAACTGTAGCTTTTATTTTGAAGGCTGGGAGATTTTCGGGGTTAAATGGGAGTTTGGAAAACAGTGTGCTGGCCCCTCCTTGGCTGCTTGGAAGCTGACAAGCTCAACACGACTGGATACTCCAGGGAGGGGCCCACGTTCTGAGCACAGATGAGGCTCCAGGAAACTGGCGCTGAGTTTGAATCCTCTTTCTCTACTTCTGGCTCTGGCTGACCACTTAACTCTTTAGTCTCTCCTCAGAAATGGAGGCAATAACAATCAAACATCAGACAGCTGATCCCTTGCTAATTGGTGAGTCGCTATGAATTGCTAATTTAATTCGATGATGAACTTTTAGATGGGATTGCTTTCTCTAACTCACAAAGTTGTTAAAATCCTGCGGATAACTAGAGTGTGCTTCAATTTAAAAAATTCAGGTCGTAACTATGGCAGTCAAACCATTTGTTAACTCGAACTCACTCAATTAAATAAAAAAGCAGTCAAGCTGGGTCCAAATGTTGCGTGATATATGAGAAAAACCTTTTTATGATAGAAAGGGAAGCATGTTAGAATTATGCTGACATGTTCCTAACCCATGGTACTATTTAGAAGTTCAGATCGTGGAATCTTAGAGCTAGAAATACTAAGTTCATCTAGTCCAAATCCTGTTTTTCACAGATACAGAAACCAAGGCTCAGAGAGCTTAAGTGACTTACCCGAAGTCACAGAGACATGAGCAGAGGTAGAACTGGGAGCCCATCTCCTCTGTCCCCTTCCCCAGCCCACTGGGAGGTCTCCTCCCCCTCCCCTCCCCTCCCCTCCCCCCCTCCCCTCCCCTCCCCCTCCCCCTCCCCTCCCCTCCCCTCCCCCTGCCCTCCCCTCCCCTCCCCCTCCCCCTCCCCCTCCCCTTCCCTCCGTTCCCTCTCCCTCCTCCTCCCTCCTCCTCCCCCCTCCTCCCCCTCCTCCTCCCCTCTCCCTCCCTCTTCCTTCCCCTCCCCTCCCTCCCCTTCCCCTCCCCCACCCCCTCCCTCCTCCTCCCCTCTCGCCCTCCTTCTCATCCTCCTTCCTCTCCTTTCCCACCCCCCTTTTCCCCCCTCCCCTCCCTCCCCTCCCCCCCCTTCACCCCCACTTATTATTATTTCAATAAAACTTAAATCGCAGCTACAGATTTCAGGCTGAGCTGGCCTAGTGACTCTCTCCTTACACCCAGTACCTGAGCCCTTGCCATCCTGGCCCATTGGTCTTGGCGACATCTCTTGGCGTGCACCTTTCCTTCCAAGAGTGCATCTGCAGAATAATACCCGTTAGAAAATACCTCTCTGAAAGGCAGGTTCAGGATGCTGTGAAGGCTGTAGAGATAGGTTCAGAGGGTGCTGCTCGCCAGCTTTTAACAACCGGCCGGAGCCGCACAGCTGGGGTTGCCAGTACGGGGACGGTTGCGCAGGTAGATCTCGGGAGCCGAACCCTCACTGCTTCTGATTGTCATAAAGACAAATTTGAAACATATCATTTCTTGAATTGCACAGTCTCTCCTGTTAACACGAGGATGAAAAAGGACGCAAATGATGGTGATGAGCCCAGTTAGTCTCTCCATCAAGTGCTCAGGGGACCCCTGGCTGCCCTGACTCGGGGACGAAGGTCATCTGCGGATGGAGCTTTGGGCTGAGAGGTCTGACCTTCCCCCGCAGGGGCCGTGGGGTGGGTGAGGGACTCAGCACAGGCCCAAGTTCTGGCTGGTCCAGAAGGGAAGGAAGGAACCCAGCAGATGGAAATATGCACACCACAGGCAAGGACATTTCAAACCAGACCAGGACACAAACCCTTCAGAGTCAGGATGCTACCTGGGACCATTTCTCTGCTCACCAGCAGGGGTTGATGGGTTCGCTGGGTAAAGGAAGTTTTAGCTGATGACTCTTAGGGGGTCTTCAGGAGTCTCTATGGGAATTTTCATGGGGTGGGGCGTGGCCTTTATACCACACAGGGAGATGCAAGTGTAACAAAACTTACGTTATCCCCGGAAGGAAGGAAGAAACCTGCCCTTCGGAAATTTAAGAATAGGCAAAGAGGATGTGATTTGTCCTCACGAAGGAAAATAGATGGTAAGTATTTTCTTAAGGAATTATTCCAAAAATTGTACGTGACTTGCGAATGATTGTGAGTCCTAAGCACACACTGGAAAATAAGCTCTGTCTTGGGATCATGCATTTACCTTTTAAAGCGAATGTCATTTTATTAAACTCCTGCTTTTTAAAAATTTGTTCTGGGCTGCCTTTTCAGAGCCTGTTGGTAAGTGCAGACAGGCAGGCTAGCACCAGACTGGACATCATTTTTAACCAAAGCGAAACAAGAGCCCTCGTCTTCAAATTGTGGAAAGGCATCTTTAGAAAGCAGGGAGACACAGGGAGCAAAGGCACGTCCCACATCTGGGTCCCCGGCACCGGACTCACTGAAAGTGGCCTCGGGAGTGTCTCTGGTCCTGAGGTATGGGGGTCCGCCTCCTGCAATGCTCAGATCTCTGAACGTGAGGCAGGGGTTCCAACATCAAAACACAAGCAAAGAAAACCCAGACTGGGCAGAGGGAGTACGTGCCCTTTCTCTTTGCATCCCTGGAAAAACCTCTTCCGGATTTTAGGAAGTGTTATGAGGGAGAACGATGAAGAACTGGCATTGACTAGACATGTACACTGCATTAACATCCTGAGTTTTCTTTTCTGTGTTTTTTTTTTAACTAAGCCCCAGTTTTATTATCTGTAAAATGGGCATAATAATAGTCTTGTCATCCCAGATAGGGATAATGCCTGTGTAACACATAGAATAGTATAATTTTTATTATGAAAAATGTCCACACTAGAAAAAATGGACTAAAATAGCTCCTTAGGACAAGAAAAGGACTCCCTATGGAGAGAATAAAAACAGGCGTACATTTCTGCAGCGGAATGGCTTCTGGAAGGAGGAAGCACTGTCCACAGTTCCCCGCACTGTCCATCTGGCCAAAGCATCGTATTTGTAGAACATGCTTAGGGACAGGCGTTCTCGGGACCTTCCCAGGGAAAAGCCAACACTGCAGGTTTCAGGGCCAACGAATGAATGGTATCAAAAGTCGAGGGTCTTTTACGCTTAATACAAAACGTGTTCGCAATTCCCCTGCACCTCCTCTGCTGGCTGCTAACACCTTTGCGGGACACAAAGGGCCAGGCATGCATGTTAGGGAGGCTGGTTACAGAAATTAGTCCTACGCACTAAACTGGGGGAAACTTTAATGCAAACCGGAGCCAACGATTTGGCTTGTGGGCTGATCGTTATTCAAGTACAGAGTGAAAAACTGCAAATGTATAAACTGCGCTTTAATCAGATTTCGTGTGTCACTAGCTCCTGGGGCAGAAAAAGGTCTCCAAGGGTTATGAGCACAGACGAGAACGTGGGCTCTGACGTCTGCTGACAGTGCAACCGCCACTGCGGGGCGAGACGTCTCCTCCCCAGGTGGGTCTCTCAGCCTCCGTCTCTGTCTCTCTCTCCTTCGCTCTTTCCCGAAGTTGGGCTACTGGTTGAAACTACGTAGGTTTTTCTTCCTCCAGATAGACTCACATTCGCTAAAGCCTCTGCTCTGGTGGGTGGCACGTCCTACCTTGGGAACAATGAATGTCAGCAGTTGACATCATCGAGGGCCCCTGGGCGTGATCCCCCCTCTCTGCCCCCCGCCCTGTGCAGCTGGTACTGTTGGCAGCCCCCCTTTATAAACGGGGAGCCTGAGGCTTGGAGAACAAGGCTGTCTCCTAAATAGAGTTTCTGGAGGAGAACCTGAGCCTCAGCATCTGCAGAGAGTCCCTTTCAACTATCTGGGGTCCAGGCCAGCATCACCCTGCTTTCAACAACTGGATTTGCAATATCACCGTTAGAACTGCACACGGAATTAAGATATTTTAAAAATCCACCTAAGGACGAGTGTCCGCTTTGAAACCTCCACTGATCAAAACCACACAAGTGCGTCCTCCTCCATAGCTAGTCCCTGAAAAGTTCATTCAAAGTTCATCGAGGCAGGAGAGAAATCTCTTTTAGTTGCCAGGTGAAGTGGGAACTGCTCGTATAATTATTTGAAATTAGTCTTCTATGCAAGAGCATTTACTGAGGATCAAATCTCGGGGTTCTCTCTGCTGTTAACGTATGTCATTTTCTTCCTTTATGTTCTCCCACGTAAACAAGAATATTAAAAAGACTACACCAGAATCCATTCCAAAATGCCTCAGTATTTTCACACATGAGAGAGCCTGACCTCCATCAGTAAACAGCAGAAGGTCAGGGGTCCATCTGTTCATTCACAGAACCCCTTGTACTATCCTGAATTTACTCACGCTAATAATCAATTAATTAATTCAACAAATGTTTATGGAGTGTCTGACAGAAGATCCTAGAGATTTTGCTAGGTCCTCAGAGTATGGCAGTTCATAAAACACTTTCTATCTGATTCATCTTCATTGCCTGTTTCTATATTTCTCCTTAAGCTCTGATGGTCCAATTAGGAATTCAGTCTTGTCTTTCCTCCCCTCCAGCTCGTAGAAAGGTTTATATAAATTAAAAGTAGTTTAATTCTATTACCCCAGATGCACAAGGTATTAATTTAAAAGTGGGGTGCTAACGTGGATGGTGTTCACTCAGTCCATTTATTCAGCTGACTACATTTAAATGTGTTTGGTTCTCTAACGTCACAACGTTTGTCAGGTCCGGACCCAGAAAGCCCGTCCCGGGGCCCCTGCTCCCTGCTCTATGGTTCTTGTTTTTTTAACAGCATGTAACCCAGAGCATCCACCCAACGCTGGACCGTCTCCCACCAAAGGCTCAGCTTGGATATAGTCTTGTTTATCAAATCCCTCCCTCAGGACCTTCCCTGTGAAGTTCCCAGGTGACCAGGACAGCGGGAAGCAGGCAATGAGGCTGCAGGGTCGGGGAGGGGCCCCGCCAGCCCAGCTGTGAAGGGCAGGCCGGCGGGGCGGCAGGGGGGTCGGGAGTCGCTGCTGAGAAGACGAGGCACTGAGGAGGAAGCAGCAGCTGCGGGAGGCCTCCTGGACGGCCGAGCCCCCCAGGTACTGTGCTGGGTGCCCCCACCCCCCACCCGGGAGGTGGGCCCTGGGGGTGCCCACGCCCAGCGGCAACAACCCCCAATCCGCGCCTGAACACCTTGGGTGCGTCTCTGTTGGATGTGATGTGCCTGTGAGATTTTCCACCCACAGCCTTTGGGAAGCAACGAGCTTTTCTTTTTCTTTATCTTCTTTTTCCTATTTTTTATGGTCACGTCTTTTCAATGACCTCCATGAAGGGGGTTTGCGCTGGGACGTGAGGGGGGCACAGCCGGGAGACGGGGGAGGGACCCGTCTCACCATTTACGGAGGCGTTTGTGTCATCGCTGCCGTATCTCTATTATAATCGACGCCAGGCCCTAAACGAGCGGATTCTGAGCATCAGGCAGCGACCTCGGAGCAGGGGGTGTGGCTCTATCCCACGCCGCTCTCGTTCCCATGGCAGGTCAGGAAGGAAATGACCTGCCATGAAGGAAAGTATGAAGGAAAAGGCCTGAATGTAGACCTAGACATTGGGTTGACCTTTAAGAATAAAAGAAAAAGAATTCCAGGAGACCAGGCACACCCCAGAGTGACAACCGGGAGGAACCAAGCTTCCTTCTGCAGGTGACCCCCGGGGGTCTTTCTGGCCGTGTGTGTCCACGGAAGCTGACGTCAGCCTCTCAGGTGCCACGGCGCAGGTCAGGAAAGGAGGGGGGTGGGGAAGACGGCAGGGGGCACGGGGCCGCGGGGCATCCCTGGCTCGCCAGAGCCGCCCCCTCCACCACTGGAGTGAATCCTGCACACGTGTGTCATAAGTGAGAATTCAGTCCGGGAGCGAATACTTACAGAGCCTTGTGGCCTGGAGTGCGTTGTTCTCGACTCGTGGCCATCAACCGTGACCCTGGCAGGGGAGCCAGGAAGGGTTTCTGAAGAAGGAGCACCTGTGCTGAGCCCGGAAGGATGCTGAGCACGGGAGGAGCCGGGCGGGCAGGAAGGACACGTTCGCCAGGTGGAAGGAACGGGGCGAGCGAGCGCACGGACCCTCGCAGGTGGGAAGATGCTGGGAGGGGCTCAGGAAGGAGCGGTGCGGTGCAGGACGGGACGCTGGCTGCAGGTGAGGCCAGAGCTGCTCTTGCTGTGCTCTGGGTGAGGAGGGTGGTGGACAGGCTGGCATCCGGCAGCAGGTGATGGAGGGGGACGGGAGGCGGGAGGCCCTGAAGAAGAATCGTGAGAAACCAGCGAGACGGGCGTGTGGGCTGGGAGGGGAGAAGGAGTAGGATGGAGCCTGGGGCTTCCCGCTGAGTCCCCGCGAGGGGAGTCAGGAAAGAATTCAGGGTCAGTGGAAGGAGTATGCTTTTGTAGAAAAAAATGAGCGAATAATAATTCTATTTTCACCCAAAATACAATGAAAACATTCCTGGTCCTGTTGTATTTGCTTAGCCAGATACTGTTTGAATTAATTTCCTAGGGTGGCCGTGACAAAGCCCCACAGACCGGGTGGCTTAAACGACAGAAATGTGTTGTCTCACAGTCTGGAGGCTGGAGTCTGAGATCAAGGTGTCTGCAGGTCTGCTGCGAGGGGCGACCTGCCCAGGCTCCCCCCGCCCCCCGCCTCTGCGGGCTCCTGGCAGCCCTGGGCATCCCCTGGCTTGTAGACATGTCACCCCCAGCTCTGCTTTCATCTTCACATGCTGCTCCCCCGTATGTGCACCTGTGTCCTTTCCATAAGGACCCCAGCCTTCTTGGATCAGGGGCCCACCTGCCCCAGCATGACCCCATCTTGACCAACTACATCTGCAATGACCTCATTTCCAAATAAGGCCGCATCTCTGGTACTGAGGACTTCAACATATCATTTTGGGAGGACGCAGTTCAACCTGTATCACTGTGCTTTTAGGGGCTAAAAGTTTATGTTATTTAAAAGCAAGTCCAAGCTTCTTGTTCCCCTACAACAGTGACCTCAGAGGGGACATATTTTGTAAATCCTCCAAATATCAACCAGGGGAAGCCCTCAAGTCGCGAAAAAAATGCTTATTCCCTGTGCCAGCCTGAATCGGCCAACGTCTGAGACGTCGCTGGACATCTGGGGTTCAAGCTGCAGGTTGGATGGCTTCCCGGACTGACGGACAATGGGGGGACCACACAGACAGACCGCCTGGCCTCCTCACCCTGGATGGACTGCCAAAGAGGCTACTTGCTCGGCAATGCCACCAAAGAGCAAGGGGAAGGGGACCCGAAAAGAGCACCGCAGAGCTGTGCCTTGGACGAACGGAATGGCCCAGGTGGGGCAGTGCCACTGGGACACGCAAAGATGCTGCCTGGCGCTCGCCTGCTTCCTTTTATCTCTGTTGCCTCTCTGAGGGTTCATTCAAGGTCAGTGGCGGCTGAGTCACTTTAGCCCAAGTGGATGAGGGCAAACAGTGTGTCCTCTGTCCAAGGCTGGCCGCAGGGATGGGCGTAGGGTAGACGGCAGCTGAGAGCTCAGCTGTCCGAGATTTCGGAGAGGTGAGGCCCGCAATCAGCCGGCCTCCTGGATCGGCCTGTCTTCTCCCCGGAGCAGTCTCCATCACGTTAGGATCAGACTTGCAGTCAAGGGTGGCCCAGCAAACCCTCTGGGAGCACAGCACCCCTGAAATCATGGCGAGGCGAGATGCAAAGCGAGCAATTAACCAGGAAAAAATATCCAAGGAGCTACCGGGAAAATCGTTAAAACACAGAAAAACAAGCAGGATAATTACACAAAATGCCTCCACCATCTCCGAGGAAAAGAGGGGCTTAGAATGGATGGTAACAGCTGGATTTCACCCTCCGATCAGAGCAATCGGATGTTTCGAGGAATACATTTGCTTTAAGATGGAAATATATTTCAGTCTTTGTGGGGAGGGATTTTACACGAGCGGAGAAAGTTTCCTTACGGAAGACAAGGCACACTGAGCCGTGTGCTGCGGATCCGGGACACAGAAGGAGAGTTTTTGTTCACTGCTCTCTGCTTGGTTTCTGTGACTGGGAGGTGAGGTATTCTCACAAGTCTGGCAGTGTGACGGGCTGCAGAGCCAGCTCCTTCTGTTTGGTTTTGGTTTCGGTTTGGGGTTACTTCCGCCCCCTGCCACCCCACCCCAAGCAACTCCACAACCCCCAAGTCTTGAGCAAAGCACTGCTGCCTATAGACTCACAATACACAAATCACCTGCCCTCAAGGGGTCTTCAGGCTAGGAGGAGTGGCAAACAGGTGCCCAAGGAAACACACATTCAGAAAAAATCATAGCTCTGCTCCAAGCCTTTTAGTACAAAATAGCTAAATTTAACATCTAGAGAAATCGTGAACTAATAAAATATTTGAATGCTCATAAACAATATTTGAATAATATATTATTTCAGGGGCTTCCCTGGTGGCGCAGTGGTTGAGAATCTGCCTGCCAATGCAGGGGACACGGGTTCGAGCCCTGCTCTGGGAGGATCCCACATGCCGCGGAGCGGCTGGGCCCGTGAGCCACAACTACTGAGCCTGCGCGTCTAGAGCCTGTGCTCCGCAACAAGAGAGGTCGCGACAGTGAGAGGCCCACGCACCGCGATGAAGAGTGGCCCCGCTCGCCGCAACTAGAGAAAGCCCTCACACAGAAACGAAGACCCAACACAGCCAAAAATAAATTAATTAATTTTAAAAAAACTATATATATATATATATATATATATATTATATCATACATAAGTTTCAGAACTTTAAAATTTTCTTTGGATCAAGACTTGTTTAGATATTAAGCCATGTACCAAAATTGACCTAATCGTATGTAATCCCCATTTAAGACTAATGAATTAAATCAGGGTCTCATACTTTACGGTTATTATATTAACCATAAAATTGCCACGTTGTCTAGGTCAAAAATGTGTCGGTATTGCTGGTTGAACTTGACTTAATGATATTTATATGGACTGATTCAAATACACATGAAGGAAACACTTCTAATAGGCCCAATGTAAGATTTTGTGCCAGTTGATAAAAAATCTACAATAAAAGATACTTCTGGGTAGATACGGAATTCTATGAACGCTTATAGTAGCTCTCATACTGTAACTGATGGATGTTTCCTTATGCCTAAGAATACCATTCCCTACTCTGAAGATCTCTTAAATCGTAGAACAAACAGGGTTCAGACTGTTTTTTCTCATGTTTCCCTCTCACTTGAAAAATGGTCAACAGCTCTCTGCTGTCATCAAACTCCACTTCGTCATTCACTACGACAACATTATAGAAGCCACCCCGGGTGTCTCCCCAAAGATAGGGTGAAATCCTCACCCTTGGTACCTGTGAACGCGACCTTATTTGGAAATTAGGCTCACAGCAGATGTAGTTAGGGGAGACCCTAGGGTGGCCCTAATTCAATATCCTGTGTCCTGGTAAGAAGACAGAGACCCAGGAAGAAGACAGCCCTGTGAGGAGGGCGCCAGAGATGGGGGTGATGCGGCCACAAGCCCAGGAATGCCTGGGGCCCCAGGAGCTGGAAGAAACACGAAGGACCCTCTCCCGGAGCCTCCGGAGAGAACCCAGCCCTGTTGACTCCTTGATTTTGGACTTGTGGCCTCCAGAACGGTGAGAGAACAAATTTCTGTTGTTGTATGCTGCCTGGTCTGTGGGGATGGGTTACAGGAGCAGGAGGAAACTAGTACAGTCTGCGTTGAGAGGGATCATGGGAAGCAAGCCCTAAAAGTCCATTTCTGCACCTCACAGCGATTTGGTTGAAGCCTCATTCCTCTATACCCCTTGGTGCCCACAAGACTTTGGTAGATGTTGGTACCACAAAAGGCTCTTTTCTTCAGGAGCTGTGGAGTCTCCTCACCTCTGGGGCCGGGGGGCTGGCCCAGATGCAACACCTCTGAGGGGCAGGGGCCACCCAGGGCTGTGGGCGACCTCATCTGCAAAGCTCAGGGTGTAGGACGTCCAGGTTCTCACGTCCTCTGTGCATCACGGTCTGAAGAAGGTAGAAGCGCTGTCCAAACAGCTGCTGTGCTTCATCTCATGAACAGTCTTCGCGTGGACTTCTTGGAGGCTTATCTCAGCAGCACACCCTAACTGTCACGTGCATCCTTTTTGGGGGTCTTGTTTTAGGCGTGCTTTAGAAGGCATTCAAGTTCCTTTAGGGTATAAGGTATAGAATAAATGAATGAATGAATGAAAGCCGAAGAAAGGGCTGAGGTTCGAGCACTTGACACACCAGCTGCCCTCACAGCATCCAGGATGATTGGGCTTCTCATGAAATGCTAATAATCTGTGGAGGTTTTCTTCTGTTGGAAGCCTGCAAGTTCAGTGTGTTCTATTTATACCGAAATAAGATCCTGCCTTATCTGGGACCGTGACAATCACAACTGTCTAGCTTTCTTCTTATGTTTTATGTCATCATCACTAAATAATGTGTGCTGGCACCTACCGTGCCCAAGACACTGTGCTGTGCCTGCAGTATCCAGGGCTGAATAAAAAACGAGCTCCCCATCTCAGCTGTTTACTTGCTAAGCTCTCTGTAGAGAGAAAGGCTCTATATTCGGAACTTTTACAATGAAAAGGAATTAGCATTAGCGACGAGCCACGGGCCAGAGCCAGTCCACTCTATAAGTAAATCCTCCCTGTAAGTCCTTTTAATTTTTATTTGATTATAAACAACTTCCTGGGCCCACTGCCAACGGAAAGCTGTTTGGAGGGAGGAATGGAACAAGCCACACGATGGACTTGCCACGGCTACGACTTTCTGTTTCCATCCGTCAGCCTCCCTCCTAACCCAGAGTTGTCACTTCCGCACAGAGGGTTGAAACCGAGTCACAGGGTTGCAGTACAGACCTCTGGTGCTCTGGGTCCTCAAGAGGGAAGGGAGTGGGGACGGGCAAAGGCGTGTCCTCAGGTCTATGGTAGAGCCATCGTGTGTTCCCTGTCTCATCTCCCCACCTGTGAGCCATGCGCCCTGGGGGTGAGTGTGGATGGGGCCAGCGGCTGCCTTCTGCCCAGCCAGGCTCTAACCCACTATTTAAGGCCAGGAAATAGTATTTATTTAGTATTTAGCTCTGGGGGCGGGGAACCCACCACTAGTAACAGCAAAAGCCCACTTGTTGTGGCAGACAGTCAGCCATTACCTTCAGAGTCCAGGCCCGTCATTGTCGGCCGCGTGGGATCCCACCAGTTCCCAGCAGCCCAGGGACAGTTCCTGCTGGGGTCATGTGTATCTGCTTCCCCTGCACCTTTAGTTGAGGGGGAAGAGGGTACAAACCTGGGCAGGTGGATGCACTAGAGATGAGTGAGGGGAGCTCAGGGGAGGCTGACATCTGGGGACCAGGAAGGACCAGTGTGTGTCCTATGGAGAAACAGAGCCGCGTGGGCGGGGAGGGCATGGCGGTGTCTTCAAGGAGAGGGAGCGCACTCCTCACTGAGCTGTGGGGAGAGGACTGTCCAGGGATGCGAGAGTTCATGGCCACTGGAGCATCCAGGCTCAGGGCCCGGCTCCCCAGGGGAGGCAGTGCTTGGGATGCACAACAAAGAGTGAGCGAGAGACAGTGGCTCTCAAACCGTGGTAAGGCGCTTACTTTGAACAAAAACGTATAGGAAACGCACGTTTGTATCAATTCTGTCTCTGTAAAGCTGTTTTTAAAAAGCACCTTTATACACAAACCGAAAAGGTGGGCAAAAGCTCATAGAAGATGTAGAAGAAATCAAGAGATGCTACATGGCTGCCTCTCTCCTCGGTGTGCAGATGCCCGTCTCCTCCCTGTGTCCTCCTGGGGTCGGCTCTGTGTGTCTGTGTCCTGACCTCCTCTTCTCACAAGGACACCAGTGAGACCAGGTCAGGGCCACCCATGTGGCCTCATTTGAACTTAATCACCTCTTTAAAGGTCCCACTTCCAAATACAGTCATGTTCTGGGGTACTGGGGGGTTAGGGCTTCGACAGATGAATTTTGAGAGGCACAATTCAGCCTGTAACACAACCTGTGGAACCAAATGCAGTGCTTGGCACACACGATGTGCTGGACCAGTGTTTTGACCTATAGGGGTCCCCGACCTTCACAGCAGCACTGAGGTCAGCGTCCTCAACTGACACCACAGCTCACCCCCGGTTGCATGGCACTCACAGGCATCTCCTTCAGCCATACTTCATCCCCAAATGAAGACAACAGCAGAGCCACACGTCTGCCCAACACAATACAACCGAAAACGTGCTCCTTCTCCAGAAGAGGATGGGAGAAACTTTCGGTGATGTCCACTCTCTGCCTTGACATCCTATGACTTAAATAAGGGAGAAACACTCACACAAACGATAGTTCTGGTTTCTGCAGCTGACCATGTGGCTGTGGCTGGTATCTAGCACTACTTTCTTTGACTACCCCGTCTGTACTCCCTTTGCAAGCATCTCAGCCGGCCATGGCTCTTTACCCAGTGGGGTGACCCAAACCTTCATCCCCGAAGGTTCTGGGCCATTAGCAGTCCTGCCTGGATTGGGTTGTAGTTTTCCAGCGACCTCAGTCCCAGGACACGGAGATATTGAGAGACGCCTAAGCCACCTCCTGTGCTGCAGTCACACCCTTCCTCAGCTCCACTGTGGAGAAGCAGCCAGGTTTCCCCTTGGACGCCGAGATCACGCACCCCGTCACGTCTCCTGATGGAAGCACTCCTCCCGCGGGCATTCAGACCACTCTCTTCCTTATCACCTTGTCAGCGGGTCACCTGGGCCAATAATGAGGGCGTCAATTCCACTCCCACCCCGTGATTTCTAGACCGCGAACCCGGCCACGAGAGAAACAGCACCATAGAGCGGACGCTGACTCAGAGCCTGTACGGCACCCTGGGGAGCCCTGCCCAGCCCTGCAGGGTGCTGCCACCCAGCTGGCATTGCAACTGACCCTTCGAAAGGCCACTCCACTGTTCTAACAAGCCAGCTGACTGAAGATGGTGGGGAGCACGGGGTTCGGGGGCCCATGCCTCACTTCGGCTGCGAAGTGAGTTCCCTGGTCGGAAGTTCCCTGCTGTGTGGACCGTCATGGTGGTGGATGGGGCAGTCTGTAAGTCCGTGGAGGGCAGTTTTGGCAGAAGGATTGCACGCAAGGAAGGAAACCCACAGCCAAAGAGAGCGTCTATTCCAGTAAGATCAAAACGCTGCTCCTGGGCTTCCCTGGTGGCGCAGTGGTTGAGAGTCCACCTGCCAGTGCAGGGGATGCGGGTTCGTGCCCCAGTCCAGGAGGATCCCACATGCCGCGGAGCGGCTGGGCCCGTGAGCCATGGCCGCTGAGCCTGCGCGTCCGGAGCCTGTGCTCCGCAACGGGAGAGGCCACAGCAGCAAGAGGCCCGCGTACCGCAAAAAAAAAAACCAAAACAAAACAAAAAAAACACTGTTCCATCCATGATGGCAGTGGTCCCGTGTCATCGACCTGCCTCCAGCTGGCTGACTAATCTCCCCAGGGAGCGGCGCCCCGTCGGGGACTCAGTGCCAGTGGCTGAGGCCCCCCCCCCCCCGTCTGGGTTCCAAGCATTGCCGTTTAGACTGGGAGAGAGGACAGCTGCTTAGTGAAACCACTAAGTGAGGCGTGAAAACCACAAGTGAGGAGAAGTAGCTCTGAGGCCCGGTGCAGCCCGCCCGGCGCATCTCCTGCCCAGGAGCTACTCCACCGTATTCCCTGCTGTCACAGCCTCGATTTTATTCAGAGTCAGTGAAAATCCCTTGATCTGGGAAGAGGGAAGCTCCCTCCTCAGGTACAGGAGATAAACTACGACTGCAGTGAAGCAGTCGGGGGCTCCCCGCTGCAAGGGCCTGAGGTTCATACGCTCTGGTCATGAGGTGCGAGAGAAAGTTGATGACAGGAGCTCTGGGAAATATTTCTTTTCCGGATGAAAAGGCATCTCTTCTCAAGGAAAGACTCCCCTTTTTCCACTGCATCTTACACTTCTGCTTGAGATATGGCTGTTTTGAGATGAGACGGCTATCTTGTGACCACTAGTCAACAAAATTAGAGGAAAAAAAAGACAAGCTCAAGAGTATATTTCTGTGAATATCTATCACAGTTACTGATAAGAACAAAAATAGGGAAAGAAATGAAAATTTTAAAAGGACTAAAAAGTATAGAAATAGCTATATGATGAAATATTATACAATCATAGACATATGTATTGGCAAGAAAATATGCTTATGGTCATTTGTTAGGGGACAAGGCAGGTTACAAATAGTTTGTCAGAACTATTTTTTGTGAACGTATCCCTGTTTGTAGAAAACAGAAAGTAAGTGGGATGTTGTAGACCAACATGTCAACGCTGGTCATCTTCAAATGGGGGGATTATGGGTAACATTTTTTCTCATTTTTCTTCAACGAGTTTGTATAACATGTGAGCAGATTTGGGGCAGGGGATGGGAAGAATAAATACACTAAGAATGACAGAGAGGAAAGAGAGAGAAGGCCTGGGTTTTGACAACATTGTTGAGCCATGGTGCCTCTCCCCAGAGCAGCCCCCTGAAAGATGTCTTTACGTTAATTGATTAAATATCCCTCCTCCTTCTAGCACAGTTGTATTTTCTGGTATTTTCAGTTGAACAGCTACTGATACACCACTCATATTTCTGAAAGGGTCCCTCCCCAGTCATTAAATGTATCCTGCAAGTCTGATTCCCCCTGAATATGCTATCAGGACAACGCAGAGGAAAGATTTTTACCTCTCTGTCCTATGTTCCTTCTGGGCTGCATTTTCACTGGCTAGAAAGCCAGCTAAGCTGGCTTGAAGCTGAGTCTGCGGCAGAAAGTGGAAAAGCAAGGATCTGTTTCGTGAACGTCCTTTAGTCAACGGTGAATAAATTCACATAAAGACAACCACGGTCATGGTCATGTTAGTACTTTCATAACGTCTTAAAGCTGGGCCCATAGTGTCTCCTTTGGGACACTTTCACCCACTTGAAATAAGAGACATAAAGAAGTGGGTTTTATGTTCAAAATCTATGACATGTGGTTAAAGCATCAGGGATAGAAAACACCAAATACTGTCTCCTGAGGGCTTTCCATAACTATTAGTCAAAGGCACTCTTTTACTTAACAGCTAAGTATAATATTAGGAGGGTTCTCTTTGTCTTGTAATGAGAAGCAAAAATAGAAAAGCCCCGTTCCACACTGCTTCAGGTCCTGAACACATTATTTAATAAACCAGAGTCTTCCTGTGGGTGTGAAGTCTGCTCACCGCTGACGGAGCTGGCAGCGTGCGTTCCGCACCACGCGGAGGATGGAGGGTTGACCTCTGCTGGTATCTGAACTGTTGTATGTAGAAGGGATAAACAAGGTCCTACTGCAGAGCACAGGAAACTACATTCAATACCCTATGATGAACCGTAACGGAGAAGAATATGAAAAAGAATATGTACGTATGTATAATTGAATCTCTTTGCTGTATACCAGAAATTAACACAAGATTGTAAATCAACTTTACTTCCATAAAATAAACTAAAAAAAAAAAAAAAAGACTGATGCCACATGTACCCTAGAGCACCCTCGGTGAACTGAGACAGGAGAATCGTCACACCACGTGCATGCCCACATCTCGAATGAAGCAGGACGCCCGCGCGGCCGGCCGGCTGCACAGACACAAGGGCTGCCATACAAGACTGGTCTTCCGTGAAAGAGGAAGCGGGGGGTCTGACAGAGGGGGCGTGAGGTGCCGAGGAGATCTCTTTTCTCTGTAATAACTGCAGAGCCCTCTGGGCCACACCGCAGGGCACAGGTTCCCCAGGGAGCCTCAAGCCGGCTGCAGGTCTGAATCCCCATCCCACTCTCTGTCCAGACACAAAGAACCGCCCCCCCTCCCCCCAAGGCAGCTCTATGTGCAGCCTGGGGCTGTAGGTCTGTCCTCACATCTCCACTGGCAGGGGGCCCTTCCTTAGTGCCCGGGCGTTGGACCTTAGGTCCACGACAACAGGTGCACCCTCCCTGCCGGGCTCACAAGGCCTTAAAACAGCCCCCCGTCCACGGGGCGTGCCCAGTAGACTTCTGTACACTGACTGGCCGATGGGGTCAATGACTCATTAGTAGAGCAGGCAAGAGAGGCCCCTGGACCCTGGGAGTTAGGGTACCTGTACTCGACACCCCACACTCTCAAACGGTTTGCTTAGGAAAATCTCTTTATGTCTCCGGATTTCAGTTTCTTCATTTGTAAAGCGGAACGACGGGTAGCAGCCCACATCCCCGGGTATTGTAAGAATCAGAACAGAAAGTGCACTTGAAAGTGCCTCGTGTTCTGAGATGCTGAACTGACAGAGCGGGTTGCTTGATCGTCACCTCCTGTGACCGTTGCTTGGGTTCCTTCAGTCAGTGTCAAGGGAATCTCCTCCTGCAGCTTCTGTATTGCACAGCTCCGGGGCCGACACAATGCTTAGCCCAGAGCAAGGTTTAATAAATATTCATTGAGTCCAGTTCCATAAATATGAGCTTGCCCCTTTGGTTTCACATAGGCTTCCTAGAGCTTTGAATCAGAGCTACTGATCCCCAGGGAGCTTGGCGTGGCCAGAGTGCAGGGCGTAGAAGGGGCAGAGGGGGAAATGTCCCAGTCTCGAGAGGCTCTGATGCTCTCCCGAGACATAGGCTTGGTTCTGAATTTGATGGGCAGTGTCTGAAGAGGCGCTCGAACCGAACCTGTGAGGGTGAGGCATGGTTCCTTCTGAAGGCCGAGGCAGAGGGGCTGTTAGCCGAGGCCGCCCCCCCCCCCCCAGCCTTCAAATACCTACAGAAGAGCGAAAATAACCGCGAGCTGAGATGGAGAAATCCAGGGTGGGGCGCAGGAGGTTTTTAGGGTTAGACAAGACCATGCTCCTCGGCGGGGTGGAGGGAAAGCCAGAAAGACCAGTGTTGGGATGGAGGCCACCTTCTGATTCTGCTTGAAAGGCTTGATTCAGCGGTAAGGAAGCAAATACCCAGTGGTGGAACAACTGGAGACAGAGACAAATGAAAACAGTCAGAATAGCCAAACGGGGCAGAAATCCCCTTGCAGTTCTCGAAGCCTGAGGGCCAGGTGTGAGCAGGGCGGTGCTCCCTCCGCAGGCTCCAGGGGAGGCTCCCTCCCAGCCCCTCTCACTGCTCGTGGCTCTGAGCGTCCTCGGCCTGCGGCCACATCACTTCCCTCTCTGCTCTGTCGCCACGTGGCCTCTCCTGTTTCTGTCTCACATCAGCCTCTGCCTCTTTCTTACGAGGACACCAGTCATTAGATGGCGGGCCACTCGGATAACACAGGGTGATCTCATCTCAAGACCCTTCGCCTCATTCCATCTGCAAACACCCTTTTTCCAAGTAAGGTCACATCCACAGGTTCCGGGGGTTGGACGTGGAACGTCTTTTGCAGGGGGGACCACTGCCCAGAACTCTGGGCTCCCAGCCAGGTCTTGCAGTGCAGGACTCGGTAACTAAACAAGCAACAACCGACTGTCTCGCTGACTTAGCAGCTTGTGAACCGGCATGTACAGGTGGAGGTGGGCACCTGGGAACACACGCTACTTCTCGGGCAGGTCTGGTAAGAGGTGCAGGGAGGGTTGCAGGACAGAAGGTCCCCAGACGGACACGGTGGCGAGCCGACCAAAGCCTTCCCGGCAGCAGCTGGAGACACACGTAGAAACACCTGTGTGTGTGCTGTTGCGTGACGTCAGGTCTCCGCGCCTGGGCGGCAGTCCCCAAACTTCTACCGGCCTGCATCAGTTGCTTACGGCCTAAGTCCATCTTCCTTTGTGATGTGAAGTTTTCTTTTGGCGGAAGTAAGAACGTGACCTGCCGTGGGAGGGAAACGTTGCAGTCTGTGTCTTCCTGGCTCATTCCCTGGCTCCTGGCTCGCTCGTCCGCGGGCGGTGGTCCCCCCACCACAGTGGGCGCACCTCCCCTGGGTGATGAGCACAGACAGACGGAAAGCCACATGAGTGTCCTCCGTGCCCCAGGCGTGTGTCCCTGGAGTCCCCGTGATGCCACACGGTCACCTGGGGCACTGGTCGCAGATGGCAGCGGCCCCTCTCGCTCTGGCCTGGGCCCGGCACACGCTGACATGCAGCATCCCGGCTTCTTGGACCCGTGGGCGGGGCCTCGGCCTTCCATCGATATTCCGTCCTCAGAGGATATTATCTCAGGCCAGCAGGAATCAGGAAGAATCCGAGCAGGTTCCTGTCGATCGTGTGTGTTCTATGCTTTTTAGGAAGCCCCACAGAAATGGTCCCCCAGCCCCGAGGGATGCCTCGGGATGCGGCCCCCCTCCCAGGGCGTTTGGGCGCCATGAAGAGGCGGAGGTGCTGCCGCCCCTATCCCCGTGGGTGGTCATCAGGCTGTGGGTGGTGCCTTCCTGCTCGGAGGAAAGAATTAGGGAACCTGCTGCTGATTTCCATCCACAGGCCTGGGAATGAGGGTCTCCGACAAGAGCCTGGGGCTCTGGAGACGCGCCTCAGGAACTGGAAGTGTCAGAAGAAAGTAATCCTTCTCCCGAAAGACAAAACTCACTCAAAAGACAGCCAGGCATGGGCTTCCCTGGTGGCGCAGTGGTTGAGAGTCCGCCTGCCGATGCAGGGGACACGAGTTCGTGCCCCGGTCCGGGAAGATCCCACATGCCGCAGAGCGGCTGGGCCCGTGAGCCATGGCCACTGAGCCTGCGCGTCCGGAGCCTGTGCTCCGCAACGGGAGAGGCCACAACAGTGAGAGGCCCGCGTACCGCAAAAACAAAAACAAACAAGACAGCCAGACGCTTTCGATCACAAAATGAAAAAAAATGTTACCAGATGTATTCGTTGCCCCGAAGCCGCTATACTGAGTTTAATGAGAGGAGCCGGGGTAGGAGGTTCTGAGGCGGGCGTGGTCCACCCTGACGCTCCGACTCCCTCCCGCTTCCTCCAGTCTTCTCTCTTCTTCACGGCCCGTCCTCTCCTGTCCTAGGAACACGACGACCGGGTCCCCTTTCTGTCTCTGCCTTCCCTGTCTCTGTTCTCCAGGCTGTGGAGAGTCCTGTGCACACGAGAGTGTAACACACATCCCTCCTGCCCTGCGTCCCCTCCCCTCCCCCCTCCCCCCTCCCCTCCATCCTCCGCCCCTTCTCCCTCCATCCTCCCTCCCCTCCCCGCCATCTCCTGCTTCCCCAGAACCCGCAGCTCCCGTCACTGCTGGATCCATTACTCACCCACTGTACTTTTCCCACTTACATTAAGGTGGTTATTGCTCCCTCCTCCCTGCTTTTTCTTTGCTCTCCTCTTCCCCCAAAGGGGGTAGGTGGGTATTAATACAAACATTCATCACTGTCTTTATTATTTTGGCAAAAGGAAAACAAGTGGGGCTCAAGCAGCCTTTTTCCTGTCACGGTGCTGATGAAGGAAGCGTCGATAAACAGAACAATTTCCCGAGCTGCCGGCTTGAGATCTGGGCACAGGAAGTGGAATAGTCGATCCCTGACACGGAGAGGAGCTGCAGCCCCTTCATTCCCGAGCTCTGGGTTACACTCTTTCATCAGATCTGGTCTTGGTCTGGTTCACCCTGTAGCTGAATGGAAACTGGCCCTGGTTTGCTCAGGGTCCACCCGGAGCCAAGATCCCGGCCTCCTGATGCCCACAGACAGCCCACCCACCGTCCAGCACCTGCCTTCCTGACGTCACCCAGCCCCACCCTCCGCGTGGGGGTACCTTCAGGGCACCACGCGCTTGGTCTCAGGTATCTCCAGCACGTGGATGCTGTGCACCCAGAGTGGCTTGTACACACCGTGCGGGAAGAGAGACAGACAGGCAGAGACGGAGACAGAGAGGCGGAGACAGAGAGAGACAGATGGAGACACAGACAGGCAGAGGGAGAGAGACTTGTTTCAGTAGAAAACCGTCCACGGGCATTTAAGAAACTCTCATTCTTTCTCCATGAAGGCCCTAGAGCGTGATCTCAAGGGGCCCTTAGGCAGAGGCTGGTCAGAATGTGAAACAGGGGATCTCAGGATCCAGGGGCTTCCGGGAAAGCAGTTTGCAGGTCGAGCAGGAAGCCTGACTGTCACCCCAAGGCCAGACCAGACAGTGGGGGCCCCTCCGCACTCAGGCCGCTTCCAGATGCCCACAGCACGGAATGCTGTGCGTGCTCCGGGGGGGCCGCTGAGGGTGAGGGGCCTGGACAGGCCGGTAGGAAGCGAGGGAGCAAACCCCAAACCAGGCCGCCCCTCGGTCCTCTTGGAGAGTCCGTGTCTCTGTCTACATCATCTACGTCTGTATCATCTGTATGCACGTCTCTCTCTCTCTCCCTCTCTCTCTACCCCAGTGAGAGATCTCCGTGGCAACTAACACCGCGAGGGCTGCAGGTCAAGACACACCTGACAACTCCGAGAGCCACAGCTGAAGTCCAGGGTGTTCCCAGGTTTGCAGTCAGGGCCCCTTGGGGTCTTTGCAGTCATGGGGGTTACACTTGGCTGTTATCGAAGCCTCTGGCCACAGAGGCCACCAGAACGAGCTCCAAAAGGCAGGGAGCACAGCTGTGGGCCTCAGAGGCTAAGTCTCCCACCCTGAAGCAGCTCAGACATGAATGTCCTCAGTTTCTCCACCTGGAAAGCCAGGTGCTGGAACCAGCTCCCTCTAAAGGGCCAGGACCTGATAACCTCACTGTCCAGCTGAGGAGACCGTTATCCACAGAGTAGAAAACAAAGCACCCCGTGTGGCTCTTGTTTAAAGGAAGGAGCCCCGTTAGAAATCGCCAACGACGGTCTCGGGTCCCAGAATCGCTGAATGACTTAAAAAGAAGAAAAGAAGGAAAGTCTTCCTCATGACTCACCCTCCCCTTCCTGCGGGTGGTAAACGCTGCTTTCACTGTAGAATGAGTTTTTCACAAAGATTTTCCCTCACATCCAACACTGGGGTCTCTGAAAACATCAAACCAACAAAATTAATTTCCACGTTGGTTAAAAAAAAAAAAGTTCTCAAACAAAATCTGCTGGTTTTCTCAAATCTCATTGTAAAAGGTATTCAGTAAGCGCTGACAACTTGCTTGGGGCACTGGAGTTCAGGGTCAGCGATGGCCTGAATCTGGTGTCTCCCGAGATCTCCCTCGCACCCCACCTTGGGGCCCGGCCCCCCGCAGCTCACGTCCCTTTTGCTGTGACAGCGGCCCCGGGCCTGCTCGTATGGGCCTGGCCACAGACACCCTGAAATACCGGGAAACAAACCGCCCCAGAATCCTCGTTTTCTTAAAGATTTATTTTATTTGCATTTATTTCGAAAGCCCCCATGAAGGAGACCCACCCTGTCGAATCCTTTCTCTTCTAGACCATTCGCAAAGGTGTGACCTGTTTTAAGAGAAGGTGATATTTGAGGGGGAAAAAGAAACCCTACAGAGCGGAAACATTAAGATTGACTATTCACATGTCAAAAAAATTTGCCACTTTACGGAAGATTCATCAGGGTGTTTTTTTTAAGTTCTATACAAATTTTGTGTTTTAAATGCCTTTCAATAAAAGAATTGATTTACACTCACCTTTCTTTCAACTTTGCTTCACCTTCGATGTAATGCAATAAAAAGGTATTGCTCCAGTTTTCATTCTGGGGAAATGTGGGTTTCCTTCTGGTTGGAAGCACCGGCGTTAAACTGACAGTGTGGGGACAGCAGGGAGCTTCGAGCGAGGGTCTCACCGTGCCCTGCCATCAACTAGGAGCGAGTCGGGGTCCCTTTGGCCTCAGTTTGCCCACCTGCGAAGTAGGGACAGGTTTGCCAGCTGTGCGTCTATCTCAAAATCGTCCTGGGTTTACAAAGTAAGACATTCGAGGCCCACACCCTGGCGCAGACCGTGAGTGTTCCGCGACCTGGCTGGCCCGGAAATGGGCCACCTGCTCATGATGGGCTCTCAAGCTGCCCCGGGCAGAGATTCGGGGGCACGGTGGCCCGCGGCCCTTGTCCAGGGTGGAGGCCTTGCTGCCGTGTCCTCTTCATCCTCCCTCGGAAACTAACTGTCTGATCCCTGTCCTTTCTCCCCAGGCCACGTGGTGTCCCGGGCCAGCTCCCCCAGGGGCTGCAGGGAAACAAGCTGAGCGTTGCCTGCAAGGCCACACCACAGACCAGCGCTCTGTTTCCCGCACGAGAACTCATTCAACTGGCAACCCCCCGGGAGGCAGGTGGGCCACCACCGCTGTGCAAACCAGAGTGCTTGTCCACGGTCACGCAGCTGGGAAAGCACAGCAGAGACCCTTGGATTCCGTCCTCCAGCTGCTGATGCTGCACTCTGACCACAGGTGGAAGGGCCCCCTCTTCTGTTACGGGCATCACGGGCAGTGGTAGAGCAGCAAGGCCTGACCTGGGCAGCCGGCCGCCCGCCCGTCTGCGGGAGCGCTCAGACGTTGGTTTATGGCCCAAAGGAGGGACTCGGAGCCAGAGGTCTCTCCTCCCTTCGGGAATGACCCCGGCCCACGTGGGGCACACGGGTGATCAAGACGCCCAGGTCTTCTCTCCGGGGACCCGACTCTCCGCCCCTGGGCCCCCGATGGCCAACGATCCCCCCTCTTGGTGGCGGCCACTGGACTGTACTTTCTGGGAACCATCCACCCTCCACGTGTCACAGCCACTGTGAGGGAGGGGTCCGAGGAACGGGGCAGGGGGACAGGAAAGGGAATGCCCTTGGGGGGCCCGGGATGGGCAGGCTCTACGGACGCTCACGGGAGGTGGCGTTTCCCAGCGTCAGAGCTTCCACACCGGGCAGAGAAGGTGAGCTCCTGGTGTGTAACTCGCCGACCCCCAGGTGGCCGTTACTTTGCACGAAGTCGTTTTTTAGGTCAGGAATTTCTCAGGAATTTTGTCGGCGAGGTGACAGTCCTTTTCCACGCTTGGCTGCAGGTCCCAGACACGGGACAGGCAGCAGGGCTGAGGGACCCTGTCACCAAGGACACTGGCCTCTCCAGAGCCGGCGTTCCTCAGCTCAGGGCCGGCGCTCCGTGGGGCCTCGTCTTCACCGGCTGTCGCCCGGCCCTTCAGTTGGGCCTCGGTGGTCCTGAGGTTGAAAGGGTTGTAGGGGTGGGGAGGGAAGGGCTTTCCCGGGCTGACAACGTGGGAAGTGTCCCCAGAGGGCGTCCCCTTTGATCTTCCTTCCCCAGATCTCAAATCTGAGCCTGGCCACTCCCCCCAACATCTGCTTCTCTGAGCAACCACCGAAGATTGTGCTGATGACAAAGGGCGGGGTGGCCTAGGGAAGATGCTGTCCTGGCCTCTGCCTCAGGGAGTGGGGCCAGAGGGGGCGGCCTTAAGGACAAAGGGCCACGTGGGTCCTGCCCCGCGCAGAGGGAGACTGCCGGTGTGACGGCGCTCTGGTCCCCAGCACCTCTCTTCCCTTCGCTTCCCTTCGGACCAAACGTCCTCAGGACACACACATACTTGTGCCGTGTGTACCCAGTGGGGGTGCCCACTGCTCGGCCCTAGTCACTCGGCCTCCGCGAAGCTGTGGGCCCTCCTGGAAGATACTGAAATCACACGTGGTGAGCCAGAGTCAGCAGTCAGAGAAGGAACTTGTGACAGAGACCCTGGGAAAGGAGGGTGGGGAGAAGACAAGGTGCTTACATTTGTGGGAAATTTTCGCCCAGCAGGAAAACAAGCGGGTTGATCTTAGTAGCCCTCCCTGGCTTGCCTTCTGCCAAGAAAACAGAAAGCCGGATTCTTACCCTCTGTGGACCTGAAGGCAGGAACGGTTTGCAGCGGCAGAGCTCGGGGTGGGCCCTGACAGTCCAGCTGCCGGCCTGGCAACGCGCTTGTCGAAAGCTCATCATTTATAAGCGTCAGCTTCCATAGCTGGGTACCGTTTGTACTTTTTCACCTCTTTTCTCGACATTCTGGAATGTATGTACGCGCACCACGTTCATCACAAAGACAGACGCCAACTCCTGAGTCGACGATCAATAAGCCCTTGGATGACACATAGGGACGTCGGTCCTGAGAGGCTCTCATACGATGGCCACACCCGAAGGCAGCCGTGGGGAGGGGCTGCTGAAGGCACAGTGTCTGCCACGGGGGACCCCGAAGGCACCTGCTTCACACTTGCAGACACCACGTGGCACCAAACCCAGCTCTGCTCGGGGTCCCAGGGTCCTCGCGCTGCCCGGGGCTAAGCTTCCAGGTATAACCCTCGCACGCCAGCACACATTCACACACACGCAGGCATGCACGTGAACGCGTGCATACACACGCACACACAAGCACACGCTATGCCCTTCCTTTTACAAATGTCACTGCGTCGGGAGGCTGTCCCCCAACACCCTCAAAGCACTACCTAAAAATACTCGGACATTCTCCTTCCAGAAGGTGATGCCCCTGCTGATCGAAAGAAAATTAGATTGAACGACTGGGGGAGACGTAATGTCCATCATCAGTAAAAACACGTTCAATTAGTTCATCTGCTGGTTTCAGAGCAGACAAATGAGGGGCCGCTGGGGAACACCCTGTTACAACGAGAATCTCTTTAAAAGACATGTCTCGCTTCTTCCTGTTCAGCTCTTTCTTCCATCATCGCTGGGTGTGCGCGCACGCTGACTGGTCTGATATTATTTCATCCAGTTATGAGTTTCAGCCCAAGCGTCAGGCCGCAGACACAGGAAGTAGGACCAGGGTCGCGGACGGCAGCTTCAGAGCCGCGACCTTGGACGGGGGCTGGGTGCAGTTCTGTGTCCTCTCTTGTGTCTTCCAGCTCATCCTCTCCCCCACCTACCCGACGCGACAATGTCCAGAGACCGCAGATGCCTGTTTATGCCGCCGCCTCTGAAATGTGTCCCCTTCTGTGGGGAGGAATGAGGCCAGCACAGGAAAGGCGCTGCACACGTCTATGTTTAGCAGGCGGTCTGAGTCTATAGATGTTAGGGTGTCTCGCGTCCCTGCCCCTCCCCAGCTCGGGGGCCCCTTCCGTCTTGTCAGCTGTAAAATGCGTCTCTTTTTAACCCCTGAGGCATCTGCAGATGAAAGGTGAGGTCGTGAATGGGGGTGCTGACAGCCCGCCAAGGCCCGGCAGCGGGGGGTCCCCTTTGTCTCGGCCCCTCTGACCTCCCGCCCTGGTCTGTGGGAACCGGACGGAAGAATGTGGCGCGGAGAGCGCGGGGTGGCGGCCTGGCCGGGACAGCGGAGCCTGTCCCGCTGCTGCAAGTACGCTGACGTCACCCTGGGCCCCCAGCCGCCCCTCCGTCCCGGCCCCCTTCAGGCTTTGCGGACGAGGCCAGGGCAGCCCCGGGCCGAGGATGCTGTCACACAGCATCAGCAGGAAGGCAGGGACCCTGCGCGGAGCCCCGGGCTGGGGATGGGAAGATCGGATTGAAACTCCGGCAGGAAAAAAGGGGTTTCTCGGAAGCAAGTCTGCACAAACACACAGAGATCACCTCCGCATAAAGCTGAGCTCTGTCTAGAAGGGGCCATCGCTGTGGCCGTTTCCAGGCAGTGAGGGGCCGTGTCTTCTGGCTGGGGGCTCACCGTGCTCCGTAACTTCACTTGACATACAGTACAGATTTGCAAGAAAATCTTACAAGTCGCTCATGACACAGCTCTTCAGCCTTCAGGGTGGTGTCTCTGAGGAGGTGGCTCTCCTTCAGACCCGAGACCCCGCACGCCCAAGCCCTGAGACCCCCTTTCCCTACACCCTCCACAGGGGCTTGTCCGGTTCTAAGAAAAAGGAAAAGCGATTCCCCAAATATTGTGACACCGATTTTCAGAGAAGACAGGTGGCAGCTCAGTGCCCGTTTATCTTGTGGCTTCTTTTTCTAAGAACACAGATCGTGTTCCCACTTTAAACTTGTGTAATTCTGTTCATTTATTTGAGACATTAATTTTAAAAGCCAGTGAGAAGCCCAACATTCATAGATCAATAGGGGCTTCAGATAGTTGAAGACAAGAAAGGCCACACTGTGTCCTGACAGCAAAGTAGCCTTTTCTCCCCTGAAAACAAAAGGTATTTTAAAAAATTAACTCAAAGCCCCTTTAAGGTAAAAATAAGAAGCCGGTCCTGACCCAGGATCTGGAGCACATGGGATGGTTACTGGGTGAGGAACCTGCATTTCCTTGCAGCCGATGGTTAAAGGTTCACAGGTTCCCCTCCAGAAAGTCCGCTGCTCTACAGTGCGGCACGTTCTGTGGGGGACTCATTGTGAATAAACAGCATCACGCCAGTCTGCTTTCAGGTACAACTTAAAGAGGAATTGAGTTAACAAGACAACGCGATTTCTCCCCACGTCTGCTGCAGGAGCACAGGCATCTGAGCATTCCTGCTTTCCCAGGAATGAAGAAGAGGGAAGGCTTTAATACAATTCCTGTGTGTAAATAGTTTTAAAACCGAAAACATGATTCTGATACGTGGCCTATGTTTTTTTCGCAACAGACTTCATCGACACTGACAGCGTATCAGGTTTTATTCTGTTACTTATGATACGTTACAAAAGGAAAAAGCAGTGAGCTCTGTCTTAGGTAGGAGAAAGGCAACGGTCTCACATAGTTTCCAGGAAACCTTTAAAATAATCTTTAAAAGTTTATGCATGGTTTTATGAGATTTAAAATATAAATTACAGGAGTATATTATTCTCTAACAAAACTCATTTTTGGAAGGTTTTGCAAAAATATCGTCATTAACATTTTTCCTTTTTTTCAGATAAACTCAGGGACTGTATTCTTCCACACCGAATTTTTTTTGTACTGTACTTCAAACACAGGAGAAGTTGCAAACGTAATTGTTTTATCAACGCTATTTCTAACACAGGAGGTAGTGTCTTAGGTTGACTGTTAGAAAGGCTAGAAATGCTGGATGGAGCACACGGAGCCCAGGCCTCCAAGCCCACCTGACAGCCGTGCTGGAAAGCTGCTCGCTGCCCTTATTTCCTGGTTATCTTTCTAAACGGAATCTGTGAGAATTTCATTCTCCACAACCATGATCTGCATGCAGGAAAACAAGCTCTAAAATGCACAGAAAAAACAGGAAAATGCAGGTAAGCAATAAAATTAGAAAACACAGGCATATCTTTTAGTAATTACACGTTTTCCTTCTTTTCAGCTTTAGTGCCCAAGGCAGCAAGGCACTGAAGGAGGATGCTGAGTGTTCCGTGTGCCACATGCCCCCTCTGTCCTAGGGAAAGCACACGGTTTCTGCGCCGTTCGGCGGAGCCTCAGGCTGGCCCAGTGGACGTAGGCCGCTTGTCAGGACGGGAGCCAAGGCTGCTTCCTTGAAGACGCAGGAATCTACATGAATGAACACCTGCATTCCACTTCTAGACTAACGGGTTGAACTTAGAGTAATTAAGTGTGCTGAAGATCGTACCAACAAATGCACTAAACCCCTCGATCTCTTGCTAGTTAACCTAGTTTTATGTCAACTTTTCATCCGTAAAATGGGCCACCAGCATCTGCCGCATCACCTCTTATGGACGTCAAGCCACGTCCCCGTAGGTTTTCCCGAGCATCACATCGAGGAAGACAGCACAGCTGAAGAGCTGCTGACGTCTTGGTCTGTATTTTAAATTCAAATGAATCAAACGGGTACTTTCAAGGGCTTCTTTCATGATGGAAATGTCTCTAGCCTTTACTCACCCACCCAGTTCCCCAGAAGGTGGTCACAGTGCTGAGAGGAGGAGATGGGTGTGTGGTGATGACCTTGGACCCCAGGCCCCAGGAGACAGAGTTTACGTCCAGCAGGAAAATGAAAACTGGAGACAAACACCGTCGACTCGACTGGACCCCCCCGTTGACTCGGGTGCCTGGGTGCTTCTGTGAACACCGGCCTCTGGCCCTGAAGAATCTAGACGGGGCCTCAACTTCCTCGCTTTCTGTGTGTCTGGGTTTCAGTTTGCACCAGGTGGACTGGGTTAAATTATCATCTTAAATGGGCAAAGAATATTTTTAAATACTCCAAGGAAAGCTGTGGTCAAACTAATGTTTAAGTGTCATCAGATCACCTTTGAAGAGGTGTTCAAAATCTTGGAAGTTGCTCGTGCCGTGAGCGTGAATGCGTGAGCGTGTGCGTGTGCATGAGCGTGTGCGTGTGCGTGAGCGTGTGCGTGAGCGTGTGCATGAGCGTGTGCGTGCGTGTGTTTATTCTCAGAGACCACCCCCTCCACAGCCCTGCCCAGTGGTGCCCCTCCCCCCATAAAAGGGGTTGGAATCAGAAGCATGAGAACCTGTCAGCTCTGGTCCAAAGAAACACCACGTTCCACTGCTTGGCTCCTACCCCAGCCTCTCTGAGTTCAGTCACACGGTGCTTTCAGCTGTGACCTCCTTTTATAGGCTGAATCGTGTCCCCCCTCAAATTCATGAGTTGAAGTCCTAACCCCAAAGGACCTCAGAAAGTGACCTTATTTGGAAATGAGGTCATTGCTGCCGTAACTGTTTAGGATGAGGTCATGCTGCGTTAGGTGGTCCCTAACCTAGCATGAGCGATGTCCTTATGAAAAGGGGACATTGGAAGACAGACACACAGGGAGACGTCATGTGAAGATGAGGCAGAGCAGGTGATGCTTCTACAAGCCCAGGTGGCCACCAACCACCAGAGCTGGGGGAGCACGGAACAGCTCCTCCCTAGCGTTGGAGCCAGCCCTCCGGAGCGAGAAACAACGCGTCTTGTCCTCTCTAGCCCCTGGTGTGTGGCCCTACGGGACTCCGACCGCAGGACAAGGGTCCTCCTCCCGAACACAAGGGGCGCATCTGCCCCCAGCCCCCTCTGTCTCACACCAGGAACAGCGGGGAGTTTCCAGAAGACACTAAAACAGTGCTTGTCACTTTGAATTCCATCTCAAGCTCATAGACTTTTCTGCAATAGTTGTTAAGTCATCACAAATGCTGCAATTCCAATTGGACTTTTCCTGAAGTTACGAACGTGACTGTATCTTCCTTGGTTCTAGAAGGCGCTGAGTGTTCACTACAACTCCTCTCAGAGCCTGCACGAGCACAGCACATGCAATTCTGAAATCAGAAGCATTTGTCTTTGGATAGATTTCAGGCTCATGGAGGGTGTGACCCACAATATACAGGTTCCTGGGGTCGTCCTCTCTCTTCTGGTTTTGTCCTTTCTGTGAAGGAGAACCAGTGACTCTGGGTGAAGGGCAGCCCATGGCCATGCCTGCTGTTCTTTCCTGTTTTTTTTCTTTCCTAATTCAAATTGCTCACAGCACCACTTTTCTTTCTTTATTAACTAACGTTTAATTGGGTTAGAGTTTGGGGTTAAGTTTTTTTATTTTTATTTTATATTGGAGTAGAGTTGCTTTACAATGTTGTGTTAGCTTCAGGTGTACAGCATGGTGAATCAGTTATACAACTACACATGTCCACTCTTTTTTAGATTCTTTTCCCATATAGACCATTACAGGGTACTGAGTAGAGATCCCTGTGACTTGTTTTAATCAAGCAGATGAGTGAGCCATGGGCCCGGGAGGAATGATTTGAGAGCACAGGCCCCCAAGGCCCAGAGCGAGGAGGCAACCCCGGGGGGCGGGGGGGACGCACCACCAGCTCCTGCAGCAGGAAGACCGAGCCCTTCCCGAATCTCTGAGCTCCTCCCAAAGACCAGCTCCGCCGTCTGAGCTGAAGTGACCCTGAGGATATCAGAGGGAGATGGCTGTCCCTCTGGCCGGGTCCTGGTCACGAATTCTGCATGGGCTCTGGGTAATGCCACGTGGACGTGTGGTCAGTGTGTGAGCTGGCCCATGTGGTCTGTACTTTCACCTCTGCTTGTGAGGAGCAGAGAACAGCCTCAGTGTCCAGGGCAGCTGCCCGTCCCGGGGTGCAGATGACGTGTCCAGCGGCATGGTCTCCTCTGTGGGGCATCCGGCCCTCCCATGAGGCGCCTTTCTGCGTGCAGGGGCGTGTCCTGGCTCCCTTTTGCAGCCAGTTAGTCCTGGCGTGATGCTACATTCATGGGAGAGCACGGACCACATGTGGTTGGCTACCTGAGGGACAAAGACAGAGTGATGCTCTCGGCTCAGCGGGCACCGGCCAGGGGAGAGCTCTACACGGCTCCCTGGGGCGCCTGGGTGTGTGGGCGACAGCCGGGCTGCAGAGCTCTTGAGCGCCCACCCCAGACAGAGCATGGCTCCCATGAGCCCAGACGCCACATGAGCAGGGCCGACAAACGGCTTCCTGAGGACAGCAGGGAGGGCCTGCACACCGAGAGGACGTGCTGATTAAGATACAGACCTTATCCCCTCGGCCAACGAGGTGGCAGCTGGCTAGTCACTCAGCAAACTTGTTTATTGTTGATCATGGAAGAAACTCAGATCCCAACAAAATAGAGAGAAAAGTGCAAAAATCCGTGTGTACTCATCACCCGACTTCGGTAACTATCACCTACGCCCCCCTCGTTCCAGCTACACCCCCGCCTAGTTCCGCTCCACGTCTCCAGCTTGTCGTGAAAAACGTCTCATATATTGTTTCGTCCATAAATATTGAAGTTATGTGTCTTCTGTCTAGTGAGAAGAACTCGCTAAAGCAGAGTGTCAGAAGTGGAGTCCCAACAGAGTCTTCAACAATATGATTATCAAAAACACCGTTTCAGGTTCCTGTTGTCCTTAGAATGTATCCCTACGGGGATGTCACTGTCCAATGGCGGAGTTTTAAAGTCACTTGGAAGAGATACCCACCATGGTCATGCCTCCACTCAATACGATCGTGTCCATTTATGTCATTTTGGAATTTTCTTAATGTCGCTTGAATTTTGTTTTATAATTATGTACAATATTTACTTGGTTTCAAAGCCAAATCTATAAATAGGACCAGAGATGGTCTTGGCAATCAAGGTACCGAGGACACAGAATTTAAGGGGATGTGGCCATGCTTGGGCCGTGGAGACGCCCCTCCTACGGTCTGCAGCTGCCCGGCCCTGTCTTCAGGGCCAGGGATCTTGAGAGAAGTCTAGCTTCTATTTCTGACCCCTCTACCTATTTTCTTCCCCATAAGTAACTGTTTTAAGTTTTTATTTCATAGTTTAATCTTTCTATTGCTTTTTTTTTGCTGTACGCGGGCCTCTCACTGTTGTGGCCTCTCCCATTGTGGAGCACAGGCTCCAGACGTGCCGGCTCAGCGGCCATGGCTCACGGGCCCAGCCACTCTGCGGCACGTGGGATCCTCCCGGACCGGGGCACGAACCCGTGTCCCCTGCATCAGCAGGCGGACTCTCAACCACTGCGCCACCAGGGAAGCCCTATTGCATTTTTAATATAAGTAGATACAAATATATCTGTGTCTCTGTGTATAGATAGAGATGTGCATATATAGGTATAACTATATCTGTATCTATACATGTATAGAAATTTTGAGGTGCCCTCCCCCCTTTCTTATGTAAATGGCAATGGACCATATACACACTCAGCTCTTCTGACACTGCGTGGTCCTCCTCTGTGTCTAGGTGTGAATGAATGTTGTTCATTCAAGAAGTCCCCAGCTGATGGATATTCAGTTTTTGTCTTTGCCATTACAGTCATTGCTGCGATGAATAACCACGTGGATGTCACTCTGTATTTTTGCCCATGTATCCCTGGAACAGATTCTCGGAAATAAGACCTGCAGTTTTCCTAGACCGCGGCCGATTCTCTCCGCAGAGGCTGCCCCGCGTGGCCCGCAGCGATGTGTGAGCATGTTTACTGGACAGCAGCACCAACAGAATGTGTTGCTAAGGGCTTGGGCTTTTATCTGATAGAGGAAACGCGATCCCTCGGTATTTAAGCAGAGCAGAGGATGGGCTAGGACCTCCGCGTGCTTGGAGGGATTCTGGCTAGAGGCAGGAGGTTGAATCAAACTTGCACAGAGAGTGAAGTTTCATAAATGTAATGGATTCTTTGAATGAATAAATGACTGCTGGGGCGAATAAATGAAAGTTGCAGTTAAGCATCAGTCAGCGTCACTTGTCAGCCCAAGCTGCAGGTGACCGCGGGGGGGCGGGGCCCCTAAGTGCTCCCTGCCTTGGCTTTGCCCCGGCCTGGAACTCCCTCCTCGGTACCAACGTCAGCCTCTATCTCAGCACAAAGCTCACGTGGACTCGGTTCCGGGGCATGAAGTATGAAAATTCTCTCATTCTGCTGCTTTGGAAGGATGACATTTCCTACCAATAATTAGGCCTTGTCACCAGGCGGCCCCGTGTGAAGGTGCTGACACATCGCTCCATAGCGGTGAGTGATATGTGTAAATAGCATTGATTAGAATGTGATTGCAAATGAACGACGTGATCAGGTCTTGACACAAAGTGTTCGTGCCCCGTCAGTCACTGCTCCCCTCCAGGTGTGGCATCGTCCCCCCAGGATGCTGGCTCTCGTCCCCCTACCCCTGCCCCGCCCACAGCTCCCTCTGCAGCCTTCCCTGCGGGACGCTCACGCAGGTCCTGCGGCGGACGTGCCGCGGGGACAAGGGGACATGGGGACCGCAGGGCCGATGCCCAGCCAGGCTCTCCGCCCAGACCAGGGGGAGGCGGGCAGTCTGACCCCCTTGTTTATCTGCTTGTCTTTGTATGGAGGGTGAAGGCTGCTCGTGGTATTTCTACTCCAATAAAAAGTCGGCCACGGCATTTCCTCTTCAGCTCCACGGGGACGTGCGGAGGGAAGCTGGGCGCTCACGGCAGCCTCGGCCTGCGCCCCGGGGCTGTGCTGGCGGCACCGTCACCGGCGGGGCCTCACCTCTCCTGCCGTCGCAGCCCAGGACACTGAGACTGGGGGGGGGGGTCCACGACGAGGGGCCAGGATCCCCACTCGAGTGGCTCAGGTCCTGAGTGCCTCCCGCTCAACCCAAAGACCCGTCACTTTGCCCACATCTTGGCCTTCCCAGCGGCTCTGCTTAACCGGATGCTCTCGATAGAGACCCAAGTGTTCGCAGACTTTAACTTAATTGCATTGCTACCGAGTCGGGCACAGAGGATACAGTTAAGTTTACACGGAGCAGAGATCTGTTCCCTCTAAACGCCAGTGTCCTCAGGAAGTCTCTGCAAAGAACTCAGTTTGATGAAAATTAATGGTTTTAAAATAACTGAAATTCATTTCTCCATCTGCCATGGCACTGACCTTTCTAAATCTGGGTGTAGACCCCAAATCTTGTGTCTTGAGCTGAGAAAGGAGCCCAGTCATTTTCTCACCTGCCATTTCTTTAGACACGGTGAGGAGGTGCTCAGAACGTGAGATGCTAAGCTTCTCAAGCCACGCTGGAAACAGGGTGAACAGAAGGGTGTCCGGGAAGTGGGGACTTTTCTCTCCTCCCCGGTCATTCGTCAGTTACTCAGTTTAAGTACGATTGGTGAGTCCATTCCTGACACGGGGCTACCTAGGTGCACACCAGCCACGACAAGAAAACCGGGGAGGGCAGAGTTGTATTTTCCAGCGTTTGGGAATCTCGAAGAATATGTACCAAGAGCAAAGCATCATTTTCATTTCTTTAAAGAATAGACGTCTTAGGAAAGAACTAACTGATTCAGCTGCCATTTCACCCCCCGGAAAGGCAGCACGAGACGCTTCACGAGGAAGAGGTGAAAGGTAAGTCTCTGGTAGATCCTGAAAGAGTTTCCTATCGGGGGTGTGTGTGCGTGTGTGTGCGCGCACACCTCTGTGGATCGGGCTCCCTAACAATGCTAGAGAAACGGACAGATTACTCCTGACAAGCAGGAATTTCCACAGACACCAGCGTGGCCCGGCACTGACTGTGGAGCCGGCCCTGTGGGGCTCCGGTGTCGTTGTCCTTGATCTTGTGGGTCACAGCCTCACCTGGTCGGGGTGCAGGGTAGTCACACCGGGGCCCCACACGGCTCACAGCCCTGGGACAAGTCACTTACCTGACTGTGCCTCAGTCCCCAACAAGGCTCCACATTTCACCATAAAATAGAATATTCAAATGCAGTCACGTGCAATCTATGTTTTGGGGTGGGATAGAGTCATCTGAGGACTAAACAATGGAAAAACAGCCTATCCATGACTTATTAAATTATAATTAAAAACTTAGAACAATTTCCTATGATTTTGTGAGACTCCAGATCCTACTCTGCAACATTCTTCTCTTCGCAGCAAAACCAGACGATGGTTAGGAAGCCCCTCTCCGGGCAGCGCAAACAGCCAGCAGCCACCACCCCCAACACACTCACACACCCCCCCCCCCCCCCAACACACACACACACACACACACACACACACCGTGAGCACATCCCTCCCACTCCAGCTGCCACCTCCCCCCCCAACACACTCACACACACCATGAGCACATCCCTCCCACTCCAGCTGCCACCTCCCCCCCCAACACACTCACACACACCATGAGCACATCCCTCCCACTCCAGGCCGTTCCTCCGGGTTTACGAGATACGGAGCCCCCTGTAAACTGAGTTAGTTGCCCAAGAAAAGCAAAGCCCCTGTTCCTGAGATACAGCTGAGGGTGCTGCCGCCAGTTCTGAGCCCTGTGGACCTCTGCAGGGAGAAGGAAACCCAGCATGCCCACGGGCACTCCCAAGAGTGGGCCCTGGAGCTGGAGGAAGGAAATTTCGAAAAAGTCCTGCATGACTTGAAAGAGACATTGTCATCCAAAGAGTAAGAGAAAGTTAAAAAGAAGGAAAAAACAAAAGAAAGAAAACAATAAAATAAAAGCAAAGGGCATCAGCTGACCCCCTCTCTGCATCTCCTAAGAAGGCTTCAAACAGGATCGCAGCCACGGCTGGTTACGCATTGTATCTCTGAGTACCGATAACACGACGAAGGTCTCCATCTCTGAGCAGTTAGTCAAATCCAATCCCGAGGTCAGTTCCATTCCCATGAAATGGACCGCATGCAGGAAGGGGCAGAACATTCCTTTCTGAGAGCAACCGCAGGACCACCACCTCCTTGAGAGGGTCTCTCAGTGGGAAAGAAGAAAACCTTGCTGAGAAACACGTCTCTCCCACCTCCTCCCCCTCTCCTTTTCTCTAGTAATATCTTTGTTGAAAACCACAAGAAATCCATTGTCCCCCAGCCCCCTCCCTTCCCCCTCCTGAGTCTGAGCTCCCTGTGATTCTGGGTCATCCCTGCTGCAATAGGCACAGATGTCAATCTTGGGGTATCTTTCCTCGATGGGTGGATTTCTGTATCTGTTACGGTGAAATACTGTCGAGTTTCCCCCAAGTTTGAATAGGACTTGCAACTGGGGGACGTGGCCCCATCCTTGATCATATCCGCGTAATCGTCACCAGTAATTGTTACAATAGTTTCCTGACAATGACCTCTTCCAGCCACAGAATTGGGGAGAGCGCCATGCACGTAACCACACCGTGTAGGGTTTTTGTTTAACAAGACTGTCCAACTATGAACAGAAAGGAAAAACAGAGAAGGCTGAGTATGTATTTAAATGCAGACAATATCCTAGGACAAAGTCGTTATTTCCCAGCTCAAATCAAAATTTTAAACAGTTTACTTCCTTTATGTCTTCCCAAGAGTTTCACATAACAAACTTTCAGTGTCATGACTAATAGCGGCTCTTGCCAAGGATTGCGCTCTTAAAACCGCTCTCCAGCCTCCGTGATGTGCAGCTCACTCCTTATTACAGGAGACATTATGCAGAAGCGCCCGCGGTGATGGGACGTGGCAACCCCGCTGTGAGAATGCCTATCAGAGGTTCTTTTAAGGCCCTTTCTCAATTGTCAGCAAAGTATTTTTTAAGGTTAAAAGGTGTAAAATTATTCTGAAATGCTTTTCTGACCTGTCGCCTATCACGGCAAAGAGCTAGAGTTCATTTTTTTTTTCCTCTGAAATTGTATTTTTTGAAATGCGGTAATATTATAAGAATAAGCTTTCTACGAGGAAAATAGTCCCCTGAAATGTTCATGATATTTTTTTTTGCATGCCTTCTGCTCCAATGACTGCAAAATTAACCACTGTTTCATGCTTAGAATTTTATTCCTGATGCAATTTTTCTTATCCCAAGCCTCGGCGGCTGCAGAGAAATTAATATAAATGACGGTTACTTTTTACATCTTCTTTTCTCTCTGCTTTTTTCCCCTGTGCCTGTTACCGTGGTTGCTTCACATTCTGTCAATGTCAAGTCAGGTTCGCCGCTGGCTCGAGGTCCAGCCTGGTAGGGTGGAGGCGAGGAACACCAGCTGGCGCTGTTGGAAACCAGCAGAAGGCGTGGAACCTCTCGGTCATCCGCCCCCACGGCTCCAGACCTGCCCGCCGGGAGCAGGCCGGGGCTCGGCCAAGCATTCCAGGTCAGCGATCCTGACCTTTTACACCCCTGGCCCGTGGGTCCCCTCTTTTCTGCGGTGTGACGTTCCTGGCCATCACTGACTGCTTAAGGTCCACTCAAATGACTAGTCGTTTTTGAAATCCAGCTGCTGCCAGGCCCCGGGGACAGCATCTTAGGTACAAGGAAAACGCCTGAGAAATCCACCCCGTGAAGCCAGCACCACCTCACTCGTCAGGGGGCAAAGGGGGAAGCCCGTGGGGCGGGATCGCGTGAGCTGAGCCCGAGCCCAACGGAACCCACTACACAGGGGCTGCTCACGTCCCTCTCAGCCACGCTTCTGCATCCGGCTTTTCCGACTTCTTTTCCTTGCTCTGTGGCAGTGCGAGGCCCTGCAGAGCCGGTCCTGTTCCCTGGCTCAGTCTTCAGGGAGTGACGGGATAAACCCTGTGGATGTGTGAAGGGTGCTGCCCATAAAGAACTTGCCCGGCGTTGACCTGCCTCCACCGTCACCCGCCCACACCTGGGAGTGGAGGTCCTGGGGGCCCGGCTGGGGCTCGCAGCGTCGCCCGTGTTTGCACAGCTCGCAGAAGGAAGGTGTATTAATCCATCAGATCCTGTCTCTCCTCCCCACTGCCCCCCACCCTGCGTCACTTCCCTGTACAAGGTGCTGGGACCAAGTGACCGCCGGCCTTTCTGGGGCCTGGCCAAGGTGTTAGGGACCCGTGACGCTTGGATTAGTTGACATTTCTGTGTGGTTCACACAGGCTCCTTAGTGCAAGGGGGACTGTGACCCCGGGCTGGGCAGTGAGGGCCGTCAACTCAGGAATAATCAGAATTCTTCACAGGACAAGAAAATTTTAAATTAATTGAAATCTTACAGCTCCTACAGGAAAGAAACTTGATAGGTTTTCCCCAAATTTGCTAACAATCTTTTAAAATTTGAGGTGGTGTATGTTATCACATATGTGAGATCTAAAACACAAAACCAATAACTGAATATAAGGAAACAGAAACAGGCTCACAGATAAGGAGAATAAACTCGTGGTGACCAGTGGGGAGAAGGAGGGGGGAGGGGCAAGACGGGGCAGGGGATTAAGAAGTACAAACGACTCTATATAACGTACATCATCTACAAGGATACGTTGTACACCATAGGGAATACAGCCAAGTTTTTACAAGTTTAAATGGAGTATAATCTATAAAAACCACTGTGATGTACACCTGAAACCAATATATCATAAATCAACTTACTTCAATAAAAAATTGACATGTATGTAATAAAAATAATTTGAGGTAGTACATGAGAAGCTGACTGTGGGACTTTCCCTGGCGGTTGCGTGCTTAGGACTCTGAGCCTTCACTGCCCAGGGCCCGGGTTCGATCCCTGGTCAGGGAACCAACATCCCACAGGCCACACGGTGTGGCCAAGAAGAAAAAAAAAAAGCTGGTTTTAAAACAACATTTTCTAAATGATCAATAATTGAAAACAAATTCGCATTGACCTGGAAGAGTAAAGACTGAACTGTATTTCTCTTCTCTCTGTGGGAAATGCCAGAGCAGGCAGGCAGACCATGGAGGAAAGTTCTCACAGAGGAGGGCCAGGCGGGTAATACCGTTTTCCCCAGATTTTACGACATCTGAGGAACTGATCAGTGTATTAACATTCGTACTTTGCTGTGATTTCTCATCATTCGAAACAAATCTTCACGCTGATCCCTAACTTTTTTTTTTTTTTTTTTTTTTTTTGCGGTACGCGGGCCTCTCCCTGTTGTGGCCTCTCCCGTTGCAGAGAACAGGCTCCGGACGCGCAGGCTCAGCGGCCATGGCTCACGGGCCCAGCCGCTCCGCGGCACGTGGGATCTTCCTGGACCGGGGCACGAACCCGTGTCCCCTGCATCAGCAGGCGGACTCTCAACCACTGCGCCACCAGGGAAGCTCTGTATTTTTGACTTTGCGTTCTCCTCCCGCAGAACTGCGGGAAGCTCAGCTCTCAGCTCCTGGTCTGCCCCCGCCATGGTGCATCAGTTTTACACCCAAAGACGATACTTTAAATATGACCCTCAACCCACCCCCACCCCCAACCTGTTGGTGAAAACAGATGAGGTTCTTCTTTGCATTAACGTGGGGTCAGTGCCCACACGGTCGGCCACAGCTCGGAAGGAAAACAAATAAATACAATTCCGTGCATCTCGTTGAATCCAGTGGCCAGATTTCGCCGATGTAAAGAACTCTTAGAATCTGCCTCTCCCTCCTACAAACTATTTCACCTCCATAATTCAAAGACGTCCCACCGGCATCGCGGGTCCTGCTCCTGAGTGTGTGTGTCCCCTGCTCCTGAGCTGTGTGTCTTGCCTCACATGCACAGCACAGACGCGCTTCAAACCCTGGTTACCTCGTGGTCCCTGACACTCTGGGGCGTTGCTGCCGGTTTTGATGAACGACAGAGTCTCAGAGACACGAGACGGGACCCAGGCTGGACCCCAACGTGACCCTGAGGAATCGTCCTCCCTCGAGCTTCCTCTTTCCATCAAGGGCTACCCTGCCCGCCTCTTGGGATGTTTTCTAACTACTGATAAATGAGAGAATACACTTAAAATGCCTCATAAAGTGCTGAGTGCTGCACGGTTCTAATTGCATTGTTGGAAATGAGTTTTGCAATCCTGAAAATTTGTACATTTCGTGTTTGGATAAATATGACAGAAGAAAAACGTGATCTTTGTAACTAGACCTAAATACGCTTGCACACAGTGTGACACGGGAGTGTATTTAAGGTCTCAATTCCCTCCTCTGTACAATGAGACCAATAATGGGATTGAGGAGATACTGTAATACAAAGTGCTCCGCACGTGCCGCGTACACAGCGATTGCTCAGAATATCAGCTACTGTCCTTCTCGTGATTAATCACCTGAGCTCGGAAACAGCCAAGTGATCTCCCACGATGGCAAAAAATTGAAAAACCAAATAGTCAACCAACACGTATTTGCTGAGACCTTTTCCATGGCCCTGAGCTGAGTGCGAGTGAGATGAATAAAAAGAGAGCCCTGAGAAAAGACCTTGGACAACCCAGGGCCCAGGTGCTGGCTGTGCTGCTTAGGGACTCTCGAGACCTCAGGGGCGAGGTCCTTACCACTCCGTACGTTTTTGGAGGGAACTTATCTCACTGAGACAATCCTCCGAAGTGAAGCTTCTCGACAGCTTTGCCCAGATGCCAACTGGAAGACTAGCCACGCCTCCTGCTTGGAAGCCGTTGCCCCCCGTCTGGTCTTGCGCCGCCCTTGCTGGAGGGGTGGGAAGCACCCTTAGAGGGGCCAGTGCAGGGGCTGAGGCCTTGCCAGCTCTGTCGTGACAGCACATCGGGGTAGCTTGGGGGAAACACAGCGGGCTGAGCCTGAGTCGCTTCGTCACTGTGGCGGCGAGGAGGCTGCCGTCCACGTGGGCCGGCGGGGGCGACGCCGGGGGCGAGCGTGTCTGCACGTTTCTGCTGGCCATGCGCGCACGTCCCCGCAGACCCCAGCGTTGGCCACGGTCTCTTTGCCAGGCGGGCGCTTGGACAGTTTTCTAGACATATTGTCTCCTGAAGCGACTCAATGTCACAAGGAAAGATCAGGGTGGGCTCGCAGGCCAGCAGGAGGCTGTGGATCATCTTGGCAAAACCTGCCTTGGTGGTGGCCAGTCACTGCGTCCATGAGTCATAGGTCAGCAGGTGCCCACACGTGACCCTCCGGGGACCTTCTTACCCCACACGCAGGCTGCATGGTCCTCTGTCGAAGCCATCACTGTACTGAATAGGAAGTGGGAGAAGGGCAGAGACCTGAACTATGACTAGGGAAGGTGCCCAGTTTGGGCTTTCCGGGGGGGAACGGAGTTAAATCAGAAGATCGAGTAACTTCTGAGTTTGTCACTGCACGTCCTTCTCCAAAGCCCCAGAAACTCAGCTGCTCAGAATGAAGCTCAAACCCTCCTCGCCCTGCAGTCCAGCCTGCCTGCCCACGGCGCCCTGGCGCTGCCCGCCTGTCTGGTCCAAGCAGCCCACACCCCTGAGAAGACTGGCAGCAGCTGAGAGCCTTGGGCAGAGCAGACAGAGCTGAGTGCAAAAGGCCAGCCTGCGGCCACCCCAGGCCCTCCCGGTAAGGATACGACCAGTGATCTCACTGTCACCCACAGGAGCGACACTGTGTGCCTGGAGCTGCTGCAGCAGAGGGGGCTTGGGGGCCTCCTGGCCAGTGCCTCTGTGCACGAGCCGATCCCAGCCCGCGTTCTAAGCAGAAGAGACTTTCCCCAGAGAACGGGGCAAAAACGCGCTCTCCACCGATACTGACCTTAGAGGAAGGCAGCCCCACGAGGCACCACTCTCCCGGGAGCCCTGCAGACTTGGGGCCCCCAGGAGAGAGACGCAGAGAGGTGCACATCCTGCAGCCACGGCAGAGCCCAGGCGCAGTGAGCCCCAGTGCAGACCTGGCCGCGTGCTGAAGTCCCCAGGAGACGGGAGACGGGGTCAGGCTCCGCCAGGCACACGAACCGAGGATGCCACCAGTTTCTGCGAAGAGAGCTTGGCCGGGGCCGCCTGACTCCCCACAATAAGACTGATAAACGGTGCTGGGACAGCCAGCCAGCATGGAGGCCAAAACTTCACAGTGAGCTCTGAAAACACCTGGCTTGAGATTTTTAAGTTGTTAAGAGGAAACATTGTGTCTTTTAAATGTTTACTTTATAGCACTCTGACAAAATGTGGGCTGCAACTGCGGCTACGGAGGGATCCGGCCAAACTTCCATCTTATACGCACTTTTCTGTGTGAAGTTGTTTCTGATGAAATTGTATAACAACCACATAGAATATCTTTTACGTGTGATTTTTGCCTCACGATCGAAAAGGTCCATGTTGCCGAAGTGCTGAAGGGCCTCCGCAAGGTTCCCGAGGGCCTCCCTCGTTCCTGAATTCCCGTCACTCCCTTCGAGGGGACGTCAGGACAGTCCACGGGTCCATCTTCTTCTGGTCAATTCGTCTCTGCCCGGATCCTCATTGGCCGATAACTCGTTCATCTCAAAAAATTCTCCATCTTTTCCAAATCCAAGGTTTTCCATTTTCCTCCTCAGTTTGCATTGTGTTTGCCCTGTATCTGATGGTCAGCGGAGACTGACCCAAAGTGTACGGACGTGACGATGGTAGAGTGAAGAATTCCATCCCTCGGTGGGGAGGGCGCTCAACGGACGCTGCTCTCACAGGCGGTGGGTCCATCGGTGGTCGTTCTCACACGCGACAGTGTTCACTCCCGCATGCGACCCTGTAACTGCAAGGGCTTCGATAAAGGCTACTCAGGCGATGAGGAAAAGATACGACTAGTTTGGAGGATCTGCTCATTTAGAATCCAGACTTTGTTGCTTAAGAGAAAGAAAGCCTCATGGATCGCAGGTGTCCGGGAAGAAGAATGCTCCCCAGAGGGCAGGGCCGTGCCTCTGTCTCCTATCCGTAGTCAAATACAGTCGGGGATCGTGGGTCACGTGTTGGAAGGAAGGTCATTTTCTTCGTTTATGTGGGAGCTTGGCTGTTTAAATGCAGAGCTTCTCAAAGACCTTTCCCCTTAACATATAGAGCGTTTAAGACAGGTGTGGAGGGCTTCCCTGGTGGCGCAGTGGTTGAGAGCCCGCCTGCCGATGCAGGGGACGCGGGTTCGTGCCCTGGTCCGGGAAGATCCCACGTGCCGCGGAGCGGCTGGGCCCGTGAGCCATGGCCGCTGAGCCTGCGCGTCCGGAGCCTGTGCTCTGCAACAGGAGAGGCCACAGCCGTGAGAGGCCCGCGTACTGGAAAAAAGAAAGAAAGAAAGAAAGAAAAAGACAGGCGTGGAAAGAGCGACTGCGGCGATGCGACAACGAAATCTTGCGGGGGACCGTCTCACGGCTCTACTGTCCCTCAGATGCACTTTTGGACACGTGGCATCGACATGAAGCATAAACCATCCCACAAGCAGGTGGACGTTTAATTGTAGTGGATGCGGCCAGGAGATCGTGTTTTCACCTTAATTCTAGAAGAACAAAAGTGGATTAAGACAGCCAATAGTCAGCCAGTTCGGAGTGTTTGTTGTAGCGACTTACACACCCAGCAGAGGGTGCGGGAAGCTCCGTAGCCCCGCGTGCTCACCTGCACTGGGTGCTCTCGGACCCCTTCGACTCTGCCCTGTGAAATCCTCTCACTGCTGCCTTAACTGGCTTTCCACTGAGCTCAGTGAAGGTCTTTTCCTATTTTACACCATTCAGACTTGCTTGCTTGTGACCATCTCTATTTGTTGCTCATTTTATTGTCATCTGATCTCTTTCTCACCGGTTTCTAAGGCTTCTTTACGTATTTTAGATAACGAACTTTCGCTGTTTTCTTTGCGTTTCAAACATCTTTTCCCAATTTCTGGCTTGTGGTTTTGCCCTCTTTGGTAACTTTTGACTCAGAAGAACTTCTTAAATTGAATGGAGACATTTCCAAAACGCTGCTGAGCGGATGTGTAGACCTTGCTCCCAGGGTGGGGTCCCCTGCTCCCAGGGTGGGCGGCATCCCTCAAGTAGGTCCTGATTCCGCTCCTGGGTGTGGCTTCTGGCTCTGTTCTCCCTGCCACTTGCCCTTCCTTCTAGAAGTTTCCTCCTCTTCCATCACCCCCTTTGGTCACATTCGATACAAGCATCAGAGATGTAAACCCCTTCCCAGTCTCCTTCTTGTTTCTGGGCAGTGGGACCCAGAGGTCATTTAAGTCCCTAAAATCGCAGCCTCTTTGCCTCTTTCAGCCGCGGCTGGTGCCTCTTTCAGCCGCGGCTGGTGCCTCTTTCAGCCCTGGCTGGTGCCTCTCTGGGCAGTAAAGTGTGCAGAAGCTTAGTTTTCATCTGTTTGATTTTGCTGAGCTCCGGGTGCCGAGAGCTGAACGCTTGGTTCTTATCCAGACCTTCCTCTTCGATTTGCTCTATCTCCCTGCTTTTTCTGCCCCAGCATTTTTCTCTATTGACCTGCCTGCTGGGGGAGCCTCACCCAGCCTCTGCCGCGAGCCGTTCCGTTTACCCTAGAGGAGTCTCTGACCAAGGGGTTCCCTTACAGCTTCAACTATGAAGAAGTTTTAACAACGGGTATCATGACCGCACCCTTGATGCGACCTTAGTCTGATGTAGAACAGTCTCAGTGGTTCACAGCACGTCCGAGTTTATTTTTCACCGTTAGGAGTGGAGAAGCTGGTCCATGAATTTGTAGGCTCTTCCCCTCAACTCCTGCTTGTAAGTTAGCCAGCTCTTCTGTGAGCCTGACTCTGTATGCAATGCTTTGCCAAATGCAGACATCAGCTGCTGTGGCTTGAACTGTGTGCCGCCCCCCACCCCGTCCCCAAAAAGAGACGTTGAAGTCGTCTTCCTCAGTGGTGCCTGTGGATGTGACCGCGTCTGGAATAGGGTCTTTGCAGGTGAGATCGAGTTAAGATGAGGTCACAGTGGATTAAATAGGCTCTAAATCTAATCCCTGGAGTCCTTGGAAGAGGACCGTCAGGGAGGAGGCCATGTGAAGACACAGCCAGAGTCACACAGGGAGGGGGCCGAGTGAAGAGGGGGCAGAGACCAGAGCGATGCAGCTGAGAACTGAGGAACACCAGGGTTCCCGGGAGCCACCAGGAGCTGGGAGAGGCAAGGCAGGAACCCCACCCCAGACCCTTCAGAGGGAGCACGGCCATCCATGCCCACACCTTGATGTCTGACTTTTGGCCTCCAAACTGTGAGAAGACACATTTCTGTTGTTTCAAGCCACCCGGCTTACGATACTTTTGTTACGGCAGCCCCTGGACACTGACACACCCACCGGCACACCTGTCACACCTGAGCCGAGTTCCCTGGGCACCCAAGACGGATCTTTCTCACCCAGGCTTTATCCAGCCTGACACGGATGGACGCCTTTCAGCCTTCAGGAAGTTTCCTTCTTCTCAACACCTAACTACCCTGACAATGCCACATATTTCGGATTTTTTAATAGATGTTATTTTTTTAGATTCAGAGCAAAATTACGTGGCAGGTACAGAGATTTCCATACGCCCCCTGCTCCGCCGTGCACAGCCTCCCCTCATCAAAGTCCCCCACCAGTTCGTACGTTTGTTACAGTGGATGAACCTACTTCGAAACATCATTGTTGTAGGATTTTGGTTTTGCATAGCACCTCACTTCTGGTACTAGTTTCTAGACTAGACAGGATAAAGCTGGATTTCACTGCAGTAACAAACCATTCCCAAACCTCAGAGGCCTAAAACAACAATGATTTTTTTCACACCCTTGTTCCTTGGATATAGAGACCAGCTGGTGATTCTGTCCAGGCTGAAGGAGCAGCTGCCGCACCGAACATGTGGTGACCACTCAGCACGGGTCACTTCTGCTCACATGGCCACAGCTAAACTCCATAGGGTGGGAGGGACCGTCCTCCAAGCTTGGGAAAAGAATTGGAAATAAATGGCGAATGTCATCAATGGCTACTTCAAGTTCATTATTTTGTTGTTGTTGTTACAATTTTAAGTGTTCTTTTTTTTTGAAACCTGTATTTGCTACCTATAGTTTGCTGATGAATAAAATTATTATGGACTTTTGTATTGTGACATGGGCATACTTTGCTTAGCTCTCTTATTAAATATAGATGTGTGTGCATTTTGCTAGGTTTTTTCATGTGGATAATCATATTTGCAAATTCTGACAGTGTTATTTTTATAACTTTCCTTATCAGTCCTTAAACTTTTATCTCTTTTCTTGGATGAATAAAAATTTAAGGACAGGATTACGCAGAATTGTTGATGGCTGGCATCCTTCTTTATCCCTGATTTTACAGACAGCACTTTGAAATTATTTACCATGAAGAATGATCATTATTGAAGGCTGCTGGTATATACCCTCAAGTGGGTTAAGAAAGATTCTTTCTATTGCTAGTTTATTAAAAGTTTAGCGTTACTGAATGTTGACGATTATCAAATACTTTTCTTTCTCTATTGCAATAATTGTATATTTACTCTCCTTTAGTCTATAAATGGGACCAATTACCTGCATGTATTTTCCCAATAGCACCCTTGAATTGAGTTAAACCCAGCTTGGTCAAGATAGATTATTATTTTAACACGTACAGCAGGATTCGAGTTGCTAATATTTTGTACCCAGTTTTTACATGTGTTGCAGTTGTCGAAGCACTGGATACACTTTGGCGAATAAAACAGATGTGGACGTTATACTCATGGCTCGTATGGCCTGAGGCATCATTAATTACAAGACTCAGCGTCAATTTAATAACAGATCGTCAGGGAGGAAAGCCCTACACACGACAAGAACACGATGATTAGTAAGAGGCGGTTTAAGTATAAATGCCTTCATTACTGAGGAAAATATACTCCAGATTAAATGACTCACTGTGGCTGCGGGGAGTCACTTCCTGGTCCCCTGAGCCTTAATTTCTCCATTTCCAAAGTGAGGGGGGAGACGATCTCTGGGGCACCTCAGATTTAAAATGCCAGCCCTACTATACCTCCTCCCCGAGGACCTTCCTACAAGGAGAGTGGCGGTCCCACACCCTTCCTGGACACACCTGGAAGCTTCCAGTATAAAACACAGTGAGTCAGTTCTGACCAAAGTCAACACGAAGCTGTTCAGGAACCACTGAGACGGGAGTCCAAGCCCTTCGTGCAAACAGCCCCTAACAAACGCAGCCTTTGGCGCCTAGACACTCAGCCCCCGACAGTGGGTACAGGTCAGGAGGAAACTACCTGGAGAATCGGCACCCGGGAGACACGCAGCGAGGACCTTCCAAAGGAATGACACCCAGACCTTACACCGTGCGAAGACCGGAGGCCCGGTGGGGTATGTGCATTTTTCTGCCTTCCTCTTTTCTGATTTGCAAAACGATTAGTACATTTCTTTTTTAAATGGTCAAGTTCCTTCTTGGTGTGTAAATAACTAACAGTGTCTTTTATTGAAAATAATTCCATTTTGGACTAGAGAATTCATATTCTCCTGGTGCTTGTATATGATAGCTTCTTTTTTTTTTTTTTTTTTTGGCCACGCTGCGTGACTTGTGGGAATCTTAGTTCCCCAACCAGGGATCGAACCCGTGTCGCCCTGCAGTGGAAATCTGGAGTCCTAACCACTGGACTCCCCGGAAATTTTCAATGATAGCTCCTTTGAATCACCTTCTGACCGAAAAAATGTATTTCTTTGAGGACTGAAATGTGGACCTTGTAACTTGAATCCTGTGTGAAGAATTCTAAAACCAAGGGGTTGTAGTACAAACTTCTGTTTTTTCACTTTAAAGACACTCACAAACAGGATCGCCCGTCTAAAAAGAAAAAGGAAACATTTCACCTCATGTAGTGTGCAAAAAATTCATCGTGCCAACTTCAGAATCTAACTGTTTTAATCTGGTTTGAAATGAACTTGACCTTTGACACTTAATCCCTTCTATTGACGGCAAGATTCAATGCCCTGATTTTTAGAGGTTTATAAAACGGGGGTAAAAAGCTTTCTAAATACCGGATAGCACTTACAAAATCGGAATGTAAATGAAGTCGGTGTTCTTTAGAGCTAGATTTAATTTCATTTGACATATACTTGGAATCTTTTTTTTTTTTAAGGATCAAATATTTGGGGCAGTATTGGAATCTTCTTGGAACTGGAAGGTTGAGGAGTGGCGTGGATGTGTGGAGGAATATACATCGCTCTCGACATTGAATCTCTTGACGGCAGCCCTGTTTGCTCTCCTGCATCTTGGAAAGCTTTTTCTAAGCAAAAGACTTTTAAAATTCAGAAGTTGAAACTCCCTCTCTGCTGAAGAGAAGACAGAAGCCGCTCTTAGGCATTACAAATATTATCCATCCTATTTTTAGCATCAAAAGCTACGAACCAACAAAAAGACAAAATAGTCAATGGGTAGAAGAGCAGACGGGAGAATACACTTTCTCCCCTTAAAATGCCGATGAGTCTTTACAGACCCACTTGCAGGAGCTGTGAGGTGACAGCACCTCCTTCTGAGAGTGAGACCCCAGACTCCGAGGCACCCTCCCCAGGAAGAGGCTCCGCCCACTGTCCCCAAGCCCCACCCTGCCGCCATCACACACTTCACTCCCAGAGAACAGCTTTAGAACGACCCAGGCACGTTTACCTTGCGAGCACCCGCTGGACAGCGCGATGCACTTCGTATTTACTAAACGTTTCTCTGCCTAACCGCACGTCGCTTGTCAACGCAAGACAAGGTTAGAAGTGTTAGAAGTGAGTCACCAAAACCCGGAGGATAAATTAATTACACTTCTGTGTCATTGTTTTTGGCTCTAAATTCTGTGAACGTTTCTAATTTATAACAGTTTCTCTAGCTATAATGTTCCAATTAGCAAATGTAGGAAAAACTCATTGTACTACAGCACACTGGATGACGCTCTGTTTTCCTTTTTCCTTCTTTTACGTTCTTTGAAGCACATTCAAAGAGTCCATCTCCCTTACTCCAAACAAAAAGCATTTATTAAATAATTAGTATAGTGATGTCTCACTCAAGTGATTTTAAGGACAGGTGACCAAATGATAAACCTTTACCACTAGGACGTGGTATTACAGAATCTCAGTGCTCTCAAGGGTAAGGCTGAATTTCTACCCAGAACATTTCTGTGATGGGGAAGAGAGCAAGTGGGGGGGAGGGGAGGGAGGAAGGAAAGTGGGGGAGGGCGGGGGAGGAAGGGTGGCCGGGGACTTCTAATTAGGCTTTAGAAAGCCGGTCAGCTCCAACTTAAACTATTTTGTACAATAAAACTGATGCTTCATCTGGTGGTGCAAAAACTTTTTACTATATTTGCAAAAATATCTTTTAGCTAAATAAATATTCCAGGACCTTGCAAAAACAAATTAGCAGTTTCTTATTAACCGGGCCTTTAAAGGGTTTACAATTGCTGCATTTAGTTGTGATGATTTAATAATAATGCCTAGTTTTTATTTTCAGATTTTGGAAGCATCTTTTTTTATGTCTGTTTTTCCTGTTAGAACCCCCCAGAAGAGTGCTTCGCAAGCTATCTGTGGGGAAGCACCAGTTTGCGGGGTTTTTTGTTTTCTGTTTTTTTTGTGGTGCGCAGGCCTCTCACTGCCGTGGCCTCTCCCGTTGCGGAGCACAGGCTCCGGACGCGCAGGCTCAGTGGCCATGGCTCACGGGCCCAGCCGCTCCGCGGCATGTGGGATCCTCCCGGACCAGGGCACGAACCCACGTCCCCTGCATCGGCAGGCGGACTCTCAACCACCGCGCCACCAGGGAAGCGCCCCCAGTTTGCTTTTTAATTCCAATCCATTAAAGACACTCCTTTGCAAAATTAAATGAAAATAAATTGCTAGAAAAAATAAAAAGGAAACACAGGCAAAGTGCAAGCCCTAACCAGAAGCAACGCCCTGTGTCAAGCGACGGAAAAGCTTTCTAAGTTTTCTCTCCATTTCTGCGTTAACGTGGACCAGCCAGCACCCTGGGGAATCAAACCATCTGAAGCCAGACGCTGCATCACATTGCCTAGACTGGGGCGCCCAAGGTGCACGACCGGGCGCCCCGGGGTGTCATAGCGAACCCACAGGACACTGCAAGAGAGTTTGCATTTTCACGGGAAAGGCCTAGACCCTCAGCTTCTGTGGTCCAGCTGGCCCACCACAGCCTGGCCATCGGCTCCAGGGATTTCACGGTTTTTAGTATCAGGCTGTTCTCCATTCCCTCCAATAACGTCATGCTTGTAAAGCCTGCCGCTCGACAGTTGCTGAGATAAAAAGCAAGTATGGTGTGAAAGTCTACGTTGAACAGGAAAGGACTGCGGCAGAGCCCAGTCTGATGACAGGTGTCCCTAGGTCGCTCAGCGTCCAGTGGACACTCACATCCCCTTGATAAGGAATTTTGGTGATTGGAAAATGAAATCAAAGTATTGTTGTTTTCTTTCATTTCCATAAATTCTCGTTGTTTGGACCCAACTACTGAACACACAGACCTGTTCACGGTTTCTCTTGGCCTGAGCACTGGGAAAAAAATCAGTACAACACTAAAGTCACCATAAAGGATCGTATCTCTTCTTGTTCATTTTGTATCCTGAGAGTGTGGCCTGTTAGGTCCTCACCGAGTGAATGAATGAGTGAACAAACGAACGACTCAGTCCCTCCGCCTTCTGCACTTACAAGGTTTCAGCGACATGACACCTCCCAGATTCCACGGGTGGAGGTTTTTGTTGAAACCATGAAGACGCCATGAACGGCTGTCAGATAATTCTCCCTCATCCTTAAGTCTTACACGTCCAGCGGGAGACCTTCATCTCACGTGACACCAGCCAGGACTTTCAAGGACCATTTTGCTCAAAAGGGCTGGGAGATGAGAATGAAGGGACTGGGGGAGAAAGTGAGGACTTCTCTGGAAAATCTTTATTTGTGGAGAAAGCCTCACGTCTCCCGGGCGACACGTCCATGGAGAAAGGCAGGCAGCACCCAGGAGGGGACAGGACATGTGTACTTAATGTGGGACGGAAGTTGTACACGTTTTTAAGTAGTGAATTAAAACCGAAAGGTTTAAATCTCACTGGATTTCTTTCTTCTCTAAATCATTCATTACTCCTGGGCGTTTTAACTACTGTTTTCCCCATTTGACATTTGGACCCACTCGACTTTTAAAAAGTCACAAATCGTCCCTAATAACAGCACAAATTACGTCGGCTGTTGACTCTCACGGCATTTTTTAGCACTTTATCTTGCACGTTAGTGCAATCATTTTCATTAACCATTCCTCTATCCAAGCACAGTGCCCGTTTAGCATAATAATAAAGCAATTTCCTGTTCCGAGGTGTTGACTGTGAGTCCACGCAAGTGACACTTGGTGGCTAAAGTCATAGAGCAGAAAAGCACCGAGGTCCAATAGAACCATCCCCAAGCGACACCTGGGCTCCGCAGGGACAGCCCTCCCACCCTGTGTCCTGCCGCCTGGGCGCTGGGCTCCCTGGCAGAAGAGGGGGAGCCTTTGACCCCCTGCACCCTCTTCCTCACTGGCTTTCCTGGGAAACCGGCCCCACTGGGCCAGGCCTCAGTTTCCCTCCTGGCTCCCAAGTGCATTTCCCTGGACCTCTCCTTAAAGACTGCTCGCTGCTTCCCTGGAAGTTAACTGCAGACCCGTCCGGAGCAGATTAGGAGTAAGAGAGGGTTATTTCTTATTGTAAAAGAAGAACAAACAGAAGAAGGTGATCATTCAAAGGAGGAAGAGATCTGATAAGAACTGGTCATCCCAGCGATGTTCATTGCCTCCTTCCTGTGCCCGGGGAAGGTCTCTGCAGACACGCGGCAGTGCTCGACCCTCGCCCCCAGCCACCCTGCTCAGCCCCAGCATCACCTGGGCCTCCAACCACCCCACAGCTGGGGACAATCCCTTACCCACACCCACCGAAACACGGATTTCACCGGCTTTGACGCATCACTTTGCAGCCGGCAGCATCCCATAATCGTGCGTGTGATATAATCCATCCTTGAATTCTTCATCCCATGAGGTGGACATTATTACCATCACACAGATGGGGAGACAGAGGTTAAACCCCGTGTCAGTCAAGGTGCTCCAGTGGATCCTGCTGACAAATAAACAAACAAATTAGCAAGTGAACGTGTCCATGTATCTTATCTACGTCACCTATATTCGTTCCTTTCTTTATCTAAAGATTGATCTCAGCAACCATGCTGGGGGCTGGCAAGTCTGAAACCCACAGCGCAGACCGTGGGCTGGAGCTTCAGGGAGGACTTGATGTCACAGTGGTTTCTTTGTTTAAAAAAATTTATTTATTTATTTATGGCTGCGTTGGGTCTTCCTTGCTGCACACCGGCTTTCTCTAGTTGCGGCGAGCGGGGGCTACTCTTCGTTGTGGTGCGCGGGCTTCTCATCGCGGTGGCTTCTCTTGTTGTGGAGCACGGGCTCTAGCACGCGGGCTTCAGTAGTTGTGGCTCACGGGCTCAGTAGCTGTGGCTCGCGGGCTCCAGAGCCCAGGCTCAGTAGTTGTGGTGCACGGGCTTAGTTGCTCTGCGGCATGTGGGATCTTCCCGGACCAGGGCTTGAACCCGTGCCCCTGCATCGGCAGGTGGAGTCCTAACCACTGCGCCACCAGGGAGGCCCCACAGTGGCTTTTTGAGGCAGCATTCCTCCTTCTCGAAGGAGCCTCAGTTTGCTCTCGAGGCCTCAGCTGACCAGGAGAGGCCCACCCACATGATGGAGAGTCGCCAGCTTCACGTGGAGACAGCCGATCGTGGGCGTTACTGCATCTGCAAATACCTTCCAGCGACGCACAGGTGTTTGATGGACTACCTGGGCTCTACCTGGGCACTGCAGCCCAGCCACCCGACACTGCTGTCACCAGTGCTCTGCCCAGCCTCACTCAGAACCCAGGCAGCAGAGTGGACCTCGGAGGGCTGGGTAGGTGCACGGAGCAGATGCAACTTAACAGCCCTGATGTCTGCATATTCTGCACGTGGGCCTCCATGTCCAGGACCGAGATCCCTGCACCTGGCGGGAGCCCGTCACCCGGCTGCATGAAGCACCCCACGTGGCACCCAGCTCCCAGCACAGTGGTCAGCAGGGCCCTGATATTGGCTGACAGTTGGGCAAGAGAGGACAGACAGACAAATGCACAGGTAAAATAATCAGAGACTATTGGGGTGGTCAGTGCTGGTGAGAGCAGGACGGGGAGGTGTGAACTTCCCTCCTCCTTGGTGGACGGTGGGTCCCCCAGGACAGGTGACAGTCACCCTGCAGACTGAGTACCCCAAAGGCAGAGGGAGGGGGCACCAGTCAGGTGATAACGAGATTCCCAACACCCTCGCGGGGCCACGCAGACGGGCTGGGAGGACACGGGCAGAGGCAGAGCTGCAGACCGAGCCTGGGGCAGGGGGAGGAAGCATCCTCCCAGCCAACGCGCGATTCCACCGGAGCCAAGGGAAGGGTGACCTCACGGGGTCAGGGTCGGGGGTCTGCCCTCGATAAAGTACCAGGCGCTTGGGGTGGAACCTGCGTGCCGCTTTCTGACACGTTCCTACACCCCAGATCGCGCCCGGGTACGGCCCTCGGGAATGTTTCTTAACTGGATCCCCAGGTGTTGTCAAACGAGCCAGCGCCCAGGCGACATTAGAAATCAGCAACAGGAGAGTCGGGTGGGTTGGACGCAGCCACTGACTGAAACCCAGGACTCCCCGGTTCAGCTTCCAGACCGAAGGAGATGCGGCGGCCGGAGCTGCCGGCTGGGTGCGGCGGCCGGAGCCAGGGAAGAGCAGGGGGCCGCTGCGCAGGTGGCCTGGGAAGGACAGGGGCCACTGTGCAGGGGAACTGGGAAGGACAGGGCCCACCGTGCAGGGGGCCTGGGAAGGACAGGGGCCGCCGTGCAGGGGGCCTGGGCAGCTCCCCAAGGACAAGGGGCCTCCTGCACATCAGGACAACCGTCTTCCTCCTCTGTCCCCAAACCTCAGATCTTCAACTGCAGCCTTTGTCGGTGTGGCCAGCAGGAGACCCCCTGCCATCCAGGCCTGAGATCACCCGGACCACACTGCCATCCGACCCCCAAGTCCAGGCCAGAGCCGCCCTTGAAGTGAAAATGTGTGAGCGATGGACAGATGGACCGGAAGACAAAGAGGAGATGGGTGCTGTGCTCGGGACACTGTCCCAGAGGAAGTCTGCAGAGATGCCATCAGCGGCCAGAGGCTTCGGAGGGACGTGAGGGCTTCTCCCTGAAGATGGATGAGGCCAGAGGCTGCAGACACTGCCCGCCGCACAGGACCCCCTCCCATTCGTGGGGCCCCCTCGGGGAGCCAGAAGCACCAGCTCCGGGCGAGGGGCCACCGGGGAACCGGGCGCAGAGGGGCGACAGCTCTCCTGACGCCAGCCTCCTCCGGCGCCAGGGCCGGGGCCGCCCCAGCTGTGGCATCGGCATCCTGCTCTGTCTCTAGGTCCCCCGGCTCTGAGCCTACTCCTGCCGCAAACCTTGAGGTGCAGATCAAATCCCGCCCCCGCGTGTTCCCATGTGGCAGGGTCCACGGGGCAGAGAAGCGGGAGGACGCGGCCTCGTCTGCACCTGCGATTCGATTTCCTCAGAACCGACCCTTAAGGTTGGTGGTATTTCTCTCCTCCTCTGGCCCTCAGTATTTAGGAAGTGAGTTTTTGAAATCGGAGACCCTGGGGCCAAAGGTCGATCCCATCAGCGAAGATGAAAGGAGAGCTGCGTAGAATTATGGGGGTCTGGGCCTCAGGTGACAGCAGCCCAGCCCCACGGTCTAGGACTGAGACACACATCCACGCAGTCAGCGGGAGGCATCCGGGTCCACCCCAGGAGCACAGGCTTGCGCCTGGCTGTGAAGGACCGCCAGGAGGGGCAGGTCCCACCCTGACCCCCAGGTGCTGCACCCCCACAGGTGCAGGCCCAGGACCAAGGCCGGACCCATCAGACTGGCCCAGAGACGAGGGTCCCCGGCCTCATCCTACCTGGGAGGCAGTCTGCCTCTCGAGAACCTCGTGGACCAAGAGAGGAGGGAGGGTCCCCCAAGGAAAATCGGGACGGGAGCGTGGACGCAAACAGGCAAGGGCAGCTGACGTCGCCTGTCAGCAGACAGAGCGGCCACGGGGGTGTGGTCGGGGGTGTGGTCGGGGGTGTGGTCAGGGGGTGTGGTCAGCTGCCCCCGAGCTGCCCCCGAGCTGCCCGGGCTTCACTGCAGTGTTCCTCTGATCCCCAGGAAGGCCCCAGCAGGAGAGCTCTCTTCTCCCTTCTCGGGGGTGGTCGCTCCACATTTCTTAATTGCTTGGCTACAAATCTCCCCTCCAGAGAAAAAGGCCGAATGGGCTTCTGTGCAGCCACAAATCCTGGTATTTTGGGAACCCATTAAAATGTGCTGAGAGACCAGGGGCTGGGAGGGGGAAGCCACCAGCCCACCTCCCCGGCCAGGTGAACAAGCCTGCAGGGAGGAGCTGTGGTGTGCTGCTTGGAATGTTCCAGAGCCCCTCCAGCTGCCGTGCTGCTGTCTCTGCAAACCTGAGGCTGCCGACCGTCGTGGGGAGGAGGGGTGGTCTTTTTCTTTTCTTTCTCCCTCCCCTCCTTTTTTTTTTAGAAATGGAATTTTAAAACAGCCAGCAACTAAGGCAAACTCCCAAGACAACAGGCTCAACAATTTACATAATGTGAGAGTTCAGGAGGAGGGCACAAGGCAGTCCTTTAAATCGTGTGACACAGTTTAAAGTAGGGAACCTTGGCTGGCATTAAACCACAGTCCTCCGAAACACAGTTGTAAAGCACTCAGGGCCGCCTGGCCAATCAGGCCCCTTGATTGGCTGCATGTCCCTAACCCTGTAATCTTCCATCTGGAGGCCGCATACCACAGCTGACTGCCGTCAGGCTGGTCCACAGGCTGACTGTCAGGGGGGCCAACGTGCATTTTAAGAAATCTTACTTTTGGTTGCTTTGGTCCATGTTCTCAAAATGTCAGTCCTGGATAATGGGGCCCTTTGTTCCTGCCTAATCATGCCAGTCACCGTGGAGGCTGCTGGCTAGGGGTGCCGGTGGAGCCCGTGGTCTGAACACCAGATCTGTGCCAGCGACACCCAGGCTCATTACAATTTGGGGGACATCTCCATGGGCCCACCTGGGAATCATCTTTCATCTGCAGTGGGCCCCTGGTGTGGCACCAGCGTCCTGCCAGCCAGGCCTAAGGGATAATCTGTGAGCTATGCAGCCTCCAGCTGAACGGGCACTTACTCATCCATCCATCCCTCTGCCGGCGTTTCCCGCGCACCTACACAGTGACAGCTCGGGGCCACGCCTGGCTCCCAGGTCTGGCCTCACAGCCTCTAGGAGCTCACCACTCTGTGTGGGAGATGCACATGTGGCACACACGTGTGATGTGTAACAGCACAGTACTTGGCCACGAGGCCAAGGATGTGAAAATGTTCCCGGGGACACGCAGGACAGTCTACTCCACACAGAGGCTGAGACCCCGTGACCCTCGGTTCTACAGAAAAGGTGAGCGTTTGAGAGAGGAAGGCCGTTCTGGGAAGGCATGAGATATGGCTGGGTGGGGGGCCGAGGGGCCAACTCGATGGGCATCCGCATGGAGACGCAGGTGCTGCCGGAAGGCCCCTGGGCAGGTTGCCGTGATGCGCGAAGCGTGGGAAAGCCGCCGTGAACAAAGGCCAGGACACAGCCCAGCCGCTCTGCGTCCCTCCCGCGTGCGCCCTGGAGCAGGCTCTGCCACCCTGACACTCGGTCTCCTCGTCAGTCAGCGGGTGGAGCAGACTGACCGAGGGGCTTGCGCCTTGCGCTCAGTGACCCCGGCCTCACTCAGGCTCTGCTCAAGGGCTGCCCTTGTTGCTTCCTGAGTTCCCGTAGACACGCCAGCAGGACCCGTCTCCCTCCCACGCTGCTCACCTCTCCCGGGGCCACGTCCCCGAGCACACGGGCCACGAGGACGAGCAGTGATCTGCTCACAGGAAGCTCATCTGCACAGCACTGTGGGTGAAGAGAGGACCAGATGGGGAAGGCTAGGGACCACTTGGGGTCCCAGGAAAACAGAACCACTTACAGCTTAACACAGGGAATGTCACGTGGGTGGTGGAGGCACTCAGAAGCCAGAGAAAGCAGGCGAGGTGGCAGCGGGCAGCACCCCAGGTCCAGGCGAACGGTGGGGGCACTGGCAGGGCGCGGGTCGGACATGCGGAAGACACCCCTCCAGGAACGCTGCCTAGGGCACCGAGATGCTGGGCTTCCTGCCTCCCCTCCCATCTCCTTCCAGCCAGGGGTGGAGGGGGGGAAGCCGGGAAGCAGCCCCCAGAGGGACCCCCTGTGGGGCCAGTTCAGGGGTGGCTCAAGTCCACGTCCTTGTGTTATTCTTGAAGACATTGAGCCTGGGTTTCTTAGATGATGTCCCTGCCCTGGTGGAACTGGTTAGCAGGCATGCACACAGCTTGCAATACACATGCACACGCACATGCACACAGGCATGTACACAGAGTACACACAGGCACACGGCCCCCAGATGCACTCCCCTCCAGCCGACCAGGCGCACAGTGGCTTTCCCAGCCCTGGAGGAGGCTCAGTGGCAGCGGCAGGGCACAAGGCGAGCTGTGGCGTCCCCTGCCAGCTCCCACATCCCAGCCAAGTCTCGTCCGAGTGACCTGGGTTCACCACCCGCTGGCCTGCTTTTCCTCGTCCACAGCGCTCACCTCAGAGAATGCCAGGCACACGTGAGCCTCCACGGAGCGGCCTTTATTACTCTTCAGTCCAGACCCCACTCCCTCACCACCCCCAAACTGCCCCCAGAGGCCCCTGAGGCTCAGGACTCAGCACTGCGCCCTGCGCTGCCCTGAGGGCTGGGCCCTGGACACAGCTGTTTGGCTTTGAGGTGCAGGCCCGCCGGCCCAGCATGAAACACATCCATGTGTTTAGGCAACTCCGTGTCAAGGCCTGAGGGAAATCGCTTCCTTGAAAAGTTCTAGATGTTTAAAAAGTAAACTAGACACATATCGGTGATGTTGAACGTGTCTTTTCCATGAGAAGTAGCCATCTGTAAACTCCTCACCTGGGCTGGTGAGCTGCAGGCAGGTGTTACCCATCAGCTGACCTCAGAACACCTCCAGAATCTCTGACGTGTCCTTAGGTGTCCAGGATTCCTCCTTCTGCGCCAAGCTTGTGAGCGATCAAAGGTTCGTCCCTGCCAGCTCCACGACGTCAGCGGTAGCTGCACTTTGTAACATGGAGCAGACTCACTCCTGGAAATCGGGGGCGTTTTTCCCTGTGTGTCGACACGTGATTTCAGGTATCACGTTTCTGCATGCTAATGCCTAGATAATGCAAAAGTACAGTATAGACCAAAATTATATACCTCTGCACACAATATCCCAGCAAGTGTAGCTTGAGTCAGTGTCTAATAGGTATATGGTGAAAATTTCCAGAAAAGGTGCCATTCTTTGTTACTGCTTCAGAGGAGCTGCTCTGATGTTGGAGAAGAAAGGAAAACAGGGTAACAGGATCTGTGAGCCCATTAAACCTCGAGGGCATCGGGAGCTTAAGGTCTCGACCCCGTTTGATGTGTCCGGTGGCCTGCGGGGGCTCCGTGGGTGAAACCCTTTGAAGGACAAACCTCTCTCTGCAGCTCCAAGGCTGCAGGAGGTCAAGCTACTGTCTGCTTTCTCTCTGAAGCATAGAGCAGTGAGGTGGTGTCAGCATTTTGGGGAAGAACCAGTGTGTTGAACACCTTACGGCATGTAGAGAGCTGAACGGGCGTGAAGAAACCCTAACTCATCACCTAACCCTGGAAAAGTTGCCCAGGGCTAGCACATGTCTCTGAGAGTTTCAGATGTCCAAGCATGGCCCCAAACCCCAGGGTCCTCTGGGCTGGTTGGCTGGACCCTCTTAAATGGTCTACCGCAGCACACACAGTTCTTGCACCGACCTGCTCCTACCCACCCACCCTGGACAGTCTTAGAATTGACCTGCCCTGGGAAAACCAAGAGGAAGGAAGGCCACCTAGCAAGTAAGCTCTCCTTTCTATGTTCTGTGCAAGGGACATAAAGGACTTTCCAAACCAGAACTTCTGTGATGAGCTATCTGGCGCAATCCTCCATTTCTATGAAACTACAAATCCCTGCACTTGAGTGAGAGTCCAGCTTCCCCAGCCTGTGACCTTCTGCTCAAAACAAATAACGAAGCATGCATCTGCGTTAACATCCAATTGTTGTAGACAATGTCTCTGTCCTGGGTCAGTTCCTTGAAATAATCTGTGGTGGGTTATCTGAATGGTACAGGGAGCTCTCTATTTAAAAAAAAATACAGGTTTCAGGCTGTAGAAAATTTTGATTGATTGAAAATCTGCAAATGTTTTATACTGAACTCAGTAGAGTTTTTTGAGAGAGTACTTGAGCCCCTGTATTTTAAGACCTTCTTAAAGACCTAACTGAAACTTTATCCCACAAATGACACCATTTTCTTTTTCATAAATGTATGAATACTAGGAAAAAAGTTTTCCTTAGTCCAAAGAACAAATACAATAATTTCCCTGATTATCTCATTTTCTTCTTATTAAATATATTACTTTATCCTAATAGTAAGTAATAAAATAGAAGGAGTTATTTAACTTATTAAGGGTTTTAAAATCACTTTTCACATCTAGGGAGTTTCGAGACAAAGATTTGGGGTTCTTTCAGGTGAGAGGTTAGGGAAATTCTGAAAGAATGTCTCTATATTTCTATAGCTGAAAATTAAGTTTATTTTCACAAAAATCAGCATTCCAGAATACCTCCAATTAGAGTCTCACCTGAACCCAAAGAATGCAGTGACTGAAGGAGAATTGTAAAATTAAGGCAATTACACACCTGTGTGCAAAGTCTGTGATCTGCCGTTACGGACATTGTTTGGTTGTAAATGATGACCTGCACCAACGCTTCATAATACACAATTCCCGGGGAAGGGGGGGCACTTTCAGGGATTCCCTTGAAACAAAGGAACCTCTATGTAACTTAAGCAGGTCTAAAAGCATCTCTTCAAAAAAATCCCCCCCGAACAGTCCAAATATATATTTTAAGCAGCATCCTCTTTATATATTTGCAAACTTGATGGGAACCAAGGTTTCTTTGGGGGAATGAGGCTAAAATGGCAACGTAAATGCATTTTGTATTTGCTTAGTTCAGCCCTTTTCCAAATTCCCAACAAAAATGCCCCCAGATGAGACTGTTGCTGCTCACTGCAAGGTGGCATGAACAATGTAGGTATTTCACTCCTACAACTTAGATAAACAATCCCTCCTCATCCCCCAAATGTTTCATGTGGCCCAATCAGAACTCGTTCTTTCTGTGCGGGACCGACCCACGTGTTCAGGGCCTGGAGGATTTAGGGGAGGTGATTCGGGGAGAAGAGAAGGAGAGAGACGCGTTGAACACCCCCTGGGAGGTGAGAAGCCACGTGTCTGCCATGCTCCAATCCCACAGCCGCCTACCTTTCCAGGCAGATGTGAGGAGGAAGGTTGCCCATGCCCCCCTGCCATCTATGTTACCGGTGAGACCCCCAAGCTGGGTTCAGAAAAGAGTTTTGTTCTTCAAAGTGGCCCTCAGACAGTCAGGATCATGGTTAGATCAGATCCTTGCATTTCCTGAATACGATGTTAATTTCCAAGAATAAAGAGAAAAAACTTGAAACTGCAATAAAAAGCGGGATACATTTTTATAATCCTATAAATTACCTATAAAGGAAGGATATTCAGGTTGTCACTTGATCTTTCAACTGCAACACTAAACGCAAAAGAGCAGTAAGGCCATATTCACAGAGTCACAGGTAAAGGATGAGGAATTATGGGATTATTCAATTACGGTTCAAATGTTAGGGCAAATAAATCTGTATTGGGTGTGCAAGGACTCGGAAACCATAAACTCATTTCTAAAGAATTACTGAAGCAGGCAGTCCACACAAGTGAAAAATGAATTAGAATAAAGAACTTAACATGAAATACAGAAAAATGTGATGTTGAACAAACAGCAAAAGTTATCGTCGCGTCTAAATATCTATCAGTGATGCACTTGCAAAGCTGATGCAATGGCTAAACCCAGGGTTCTGAACACGTTTCATATGTTTTATCTCTTTTTTTAGTTGTTTGGAGAAGGAGAGTAAATTCAGGCCCTGTTTATCTGTCTTGACCAGTAGATTTCAACCAGTTTGTCTTATAAATTAAATTTTCTAAATGTTTCTGGTAGAAGAAATGCCGTTTGGTTTTTAATATCAATACACGTTGCTCAACATTGACAGATGTCCTATGGATTCTAAAAAAGCTTCTAAGTATTCATGGGGCGTGATGTCAATCTATAATCTAGTCATCAAAAGGATGACACTTTTTTCTTCTTAATATTTATAACGTCTACATTTTATTGTCTTTTATGCTAATTCGGTGTTGAATAGAAATGGTGATGGTCTGCATTCTGGACTTGATCTTGGTTTTGTGGGAAAAATTCTAAAATGTTTTACTATTAACAATGAGTTTTGCTGTAGTTTGTTCTTTTTCTGTCTTTTTTTTTTCTTTTTTTCTTTTTGCTGTTATTTTAGAGATTTATCTACTTAAGGATAATTTCTTCCATTTCATCTTTACCAAATGCTACTCTGTCAGTTTTGAGAAGATCACATGGTTTTTCTCGCTTAATCTGGAAGGCTGGTAAACTAAATGAATAGGATTTTCTGATGTTGATCCAACTTCAGAGAAACCGCACTGGGTGCGACCTTTCACGTAGGCAATGTGTCCAGTTTGGGGTTTTGTCCAGGACCCGTGCCCTGCGCACATGTACGAAGTCGGCCTGTGATTTCCACCAGGGATGCTATATTTTCATCTGCACCGAAATGTGAACATTTTGGGGCCCAGTCCCTTGTGGACGTGTGGCCTTCCTTGTCCTCAACGCAGGACATGACCAGCATCCTTTGCATCCCAGCCACATTGCGGACATTTCTCACAGCCGGAGCAGGAGAGGAAAACTGTCGGGAAGACGGAGGGGGTCATGCTTGGGGCGGCGGCCGAGTAAGCAAGGCAGACACAATGATGAGCAGCCATGGGGGGAAGGGGTGCGGGGAGGCCCGATGCCTCCGTGGGACAAAGGCAGAGGAGAGGGGGTGGCACCGAGGCCCCTCGACGGAGACAAGGGAGAAGCAGAGGTCCACGTGTCTGCTCCGCCTCCTCTGGGCAGCAAAAAAGGGGTTGGATCGATCGAGTGCAGTAGTGGTTCCCGCGCACTTTCGTTACAGATGACTCTAGCGTGTCACAGGCGACAACCGTACACGCTGCCCAGCTCTTTCCTGGCCGGGTCCAGATTTCTTATCTGCCAGGCGCAGAGGCCCTGGCTTCTCCTGTGCTCACACTAATCTTGTCTTAAGCCGGTCTGTGCAGGGATACAGCTTCCTTGTGTCGGGGACCTGGCCGCCATCTGCATAAACTCTTGGCCTCGGTGTCTGCTGTTACTCCAAGTTCAGGCGGAGCCCGCGGCTCATCAGTTACTAACGCGGCTTGGCCCTGCTCCCGTCAGCTCTGCAGAAACGCTTCTGGATGAACTCGGGGGCCGCACAGGGTTCTCTTTTGCTCTGAGCCCTCCAGCTTTCTGGATGGAAGTCGATGCGTGGTGATGATGGTGGTGATGACAATGATTCATCTAATCTCATCATGAGCTGGACGCTGCGCTCAGAACCACGTGTGCGTCACCGCTCACCTTCACTGCCTCATGAGACCTCCTTTTACAGATGAGGATGCTGAGCTCCCAGAACTCATGGAGGGCAAGTTGGCTTGAAGAAAAGCATCTGCGGTAGCCCAGGACCTCCCTTCTGAGCCCTGTCACCCCTCGGCCACTCCGAAGGGCAGGAGGGGCTGCTGCGAAGGTGACGGGCGTGGCTGCAGAGCGGGCTGACGCTGCAGGAGAAGGTGCTCGCTCCCAACCTCAGCCCTGCCTCCTACCTGGGCTCCTCCCAGCAACTGGCCCCCCGTGTCCTGCCGCTGCCCCGGGAGTGGGGGGAGGCTCCCTTCAACCAAAGGTGCATGCGTCCTGGGGAGGGGGCCCAGCTGTGGGCTCTCGACAGCCCGGGATTGGGGGGGGGGGCAGCACCTCACACTGTCCACTGCACTGTTTAATTTCCAAATATTTGAGGTATATCCTAGTTAGATTTCTCATACATCTTTCTAACTTAATTTCATTGTGATCAGAGAACATACCCTTTATGATTTCAATCTTAAATCTACTGAGGCTCATTGTAGGCTCCAGCACGTGGCAAACGCTAGAGTAGCTTATGTCCTTGAAAAGAATTTGTATTCTGCTATTGTTGGATGTTCAGTAAGTTATCAGTAAACTCATGTAGGTTGATAATGTTGTTTAGGTCTTTTGTTGTTGTTGTTGACTTTTGTATAGTTCTTCTATAAATTGCTAATACAGGGGTTTAAAATCTCCTACTATGGTTGTGGAATTTCCTGTTTCATTACTCCTGTCAATGTTTTCTTCTTGTATTTTGAAGCTCTAGTCTTAGCGAATATACACTTACGACTGCTATGTCTTCCACATTAAATGACCAGTTTTTATTATAAGATTTTCTTCTTTTCTTTTTCTAAATGTTTTTCCTTTGTTAATTGAAGTATAATTGACATACAATACTGTATTAGTTTCAGGTAGACAACATATTATACACTTCCTATACATTATAAAGTCATCAGTACAATAAGTCAGTTACCATCTGTCACCATAAAAAGTTATCATACTATATGGTAACTATTCCCTATTTAACTGTATTCCCTGCAGTACCTTTCATCCCGGTGACTCATTTCTTTTGTAACTGGAAGTTTCTCCCTCACCTGTTGCACTCACCCCCCACTCCCTCCTCTCTGGCAACTACCAGTGCTTCTCTGTGTCATGAGTCAGTTTCATGTTTTATTCTGTTTGTTGATTTGTTATTTTTTTTAGACTTCACATGTAAGTGATACCATACAGTGTTTGTCTTCCTCTGTCAGACATTTCACTTCGCATAATAACCCCCAGGTCCATCCGTGTTGTCACAAATGGCAAAATGTATATCTCATAAGGGGTTAATATCCAAAATACACAAAGAACTCATACAACTCAACATAAAAAAAACAAACAACCTGGTTGAAAATGGGCAGAGTGCCAGAATGCACATTTTTCCAAAGAAGACAAACGGCCAACAGGCACACGAAAAGATGCTCAACATCACTAATCGTCAGGAAATGCAAATCAAAACCACAAAGATATATCACCTCACACCTGTCAGAATGACTATCATCTAAAAGACAAAAAACAACAAGTGTTGGCAAGGGTGTGGAGAAAAGGCAGCCCTTGTGCACTGTTGGTGGGAGTGTAAATTGGTACAGCCACTTATGGAAACAGTATGGAGGTTCCTCAAACAATTAAATATAGAGCTACCATGTGGACCAGCAATTCTACTCCTGGATGTTTTTCCAAAGAAAGCAAAAACACTAATTGGAAATACATGCACCCCTATGTTTACTGCAGCATTATTTACAATAGCCAAGATATGGAAGCAACTTAGGTGCCCATCAACAGACGAATGGATAAAGAAGATGTGGTGAATATAATATATATATGTGTGTGTGTGTGTGTGTGTGTGTGTGTGTGTGTGTGTGTATTCCATTATATCGTAGGATTCCATTTTATATATATATATATATATATCTCTTCTCCCATTCAGTTGGCTGCCTTTTCATTTTGTTGATAGTTTTCCTTGCTGTGTAAAAGCTTTTTCGTTTGAAGTAGTCTCATTTGTTTAGTTTTGGTTTTGTTTCCCTTGTCTGAGGAGACATATCCAAAAAAATATACTGCTAAGACTGATGTCAAAGGTCATACTGCTTCTGTTTTTTTTCTAGGAGCTTTATGGTTTCAGGCCTTATATTTAAGTCTTTAAACTATTTTGAGTTTATTTTTGTGCATGATGTGAGAGAGTAGTCAAGTTTGATTCTTTTGCATGTAGCTACCAAGTTTTCCCAGTACCATTTATTGAAGAGACTACTTTTTCCCCATTGTGTATTCTTGCCTCCTTTTTGCAGTTTAATTGCCCATATAAGTGTGGGTTTATTTCTGCGTTCTCTATTCTGTTCCATTGATTTATGTATCTGTTTTTGTGCCCGTGTCATACTGTTTTGATTACTGTAGCTTTGTAGTATAGTTTGAAATCAGGGCGTGTATACCTCCAGCTTTGTTCTTCTTTCTCAAGATGGTTTTGACCTCTGTGCTTCCATAGAAACTTTAGAATTCTTTGTTCTAGTTCTGTGAAAAATGTCGTTGGTATTTTGATAGGGATTGAATTAATTCTGTAGATTGCCTCGGGGAGTATGGTCATTTTAACAATATTAATTCTTCCAATCTGAATACAGCATATCTTTCCATCTGTTTGTGTTGTCTTCAATTTCTTTCATCAATGTCTTATAGTTTTCTGAGTACAAGTCTCTTACCTCCTTGGTTGATTTATTTCTAGGTATTTTATTCTTTTTCATGCAATTGTAAATGGGACTGTTTTCTTAATTTTTCTTTCTCTTTCATTGTTGCTGTATAGAAATGCAACAGATTTCTGTGTAACAAAGCTGCAATCCTGCAGCTTTACCAAATTTATTGATGAGCTCTAATAGTTTTTGGTGGTGTCTTCAGGATTTTCCATGTATAGTATCATGTCATCTGCAAACAGTGGTAGTTTTACCTCTTCCTTTCCAGTTTGGATTCCTTTCATTTCTTTTTCATATCTGATTGCTCTGGCTAGGACTTCCAATACTACGTTGAATAAAAATGGTGAGAGTGGGCATCCTTGTCTTGTTCCTGATCTCAGAGAAAATGCTCTCAGCTCTGCGTCAACAGCTTCTGACCTGTGTTGTTCCTTGGGTGGAAATTTTGTAAGGACACAAACTTGTAAGGACACAGGGTCACCTGACTATAGTTACTGAAATCAGTCTTTGGCGAGACTACCTTAAACCTCAGGTAGGGTTTAAGGTATAGGTCAAAACTCACCTATAAATATACTTTTCAATAAAGTGGTAAAAACTTTACCAATAAAATGTGAAGTCCAGTGCATGAGACGTTGCTATGTCTCTGTCACAACATTTGGATTAAAAAAGAAAAAGCCCTCTTATTTATACTCAGATGCTGAAGGGGGTGTGTGTGTGTGCGCGGTATGTATTCATTTCTTTCTTGACAGGAAAAATATTGGGACTTATATCACTTAATCTTTTCCTCCCTGAAATACAGTTGAAGCTCTTTTATCCTCTATTGAAAAGGACAAATAATCGTTAACACAAAAGTATGGATCAATTTAAATATCAATGCATAATGTCAAGGACCAGAGTGAAAGCAGAGGAGATCTCCAAATCCATACACTGTTTTCTTGTTAAAGTGCTACGTGTTCACTTGGTACAGTTTTTCATGATAAAAGCATATGAAGTAGAACATTTAAATCCCCCATGGTGACACTTCCCTTGTTCAAAACCTGGCTCCTCCATTTACACCTCTGTGAACTTCAGCAAGTAATTGAGCTCCTGCACCTCAGTCCCTTCATCTGTAAAGTGGGGATAACCCCCGTGCCTTGCTGTCGTCCGGGTAACTGAGGGCATAGGCCTCTTGTGAGCCCCGTGCCGCATATCCTCGTCCCCTCGAGTCTTAGTTGCGGGTCCAGTGGACAATTTCTCCATTTGCTGCCAGGATCCTACCCCAAGTGCCCAGCTCACAATCTCCACTTCTCTGCCTCTGGACTTCTTCCAAGGCCAGGAGGACTCACTCAGCCTGTGCATGGGGCACCCTGGAACGCTGGGAGCCAGAGGAGCTATTGTGCCCATGGGCAGAAGGTTCAGGGTCAAGACCCCGCTTCCTGGCCTTTGAAGGGACCCTGTGAGGCCCCGAGTCTCTGTCCTGCTGGTGAAACAGCAACCAGCTCATTACATCCCTTTAACCTGCTTCCTGTCTCCACGGCTCTGATCGTTACCTGAAATTATCTTCTGTGTTTGTTTCTAGGGGGGCAGTTACAGAAACGGGGGCTGTAATTGTCATGAGTATTTCCTCCTTACTTTATGAATATACTTGTATATATAAATAAATCATACATCATTTGTGTTTTATATATTATATGTAGCAAATGTCTTTATTTTGTCCCCTTTTCTTATCCTCTTATCACATAACATAAGATGTATTGACTTTATATCACAGTGTTTAAGTATTGCTAACTTTACATCATAGTATTTAAACTACAGGATATCAAACAGAGCATTATACGTGTCTTCTGGAGAAAGGGCCCATGTGTTTTCAGTTGTATGCAGGCTGCAGAATTGTGTTAGGCAGACTTATGGCCTCGTTCCTGTCTTTACTTGGTGGTTAAAGATGGTTTAAGCAGGTGTGTGTGGATGCTGAGTTGATAAGGGGTGGACTTACGGTGGTTAATTTTATGTGTCAACTTGACGGGGCCAAGGGATGCCCAGGTATTTGCTCAAACATTATTCTGGGTGTTTCTGTGCAGATGATTCTGGGTGAGTCCAACATCTAAATCAGTGGGCTGAGTAAAGCAGATTGCCCTACCCAGTGTGGGTGGGCCTCGTCCAATTAGTTGAAGACACGAATAGAACAAAAAGGCTGAACTTTCCATGAGAAAGAGGGAACTCCTCCTGCCTGAACTGGGACATTGGCTTTTTCCTGCCTTTGGGGTCAAACTGCACCATCAGCTCTCCTGGGTCTCCAGCGGGGTCACCCTGCACATCTGGGGACTTGCCAGCCTCCATAAGCATGTGAGCCAATTCCTTCTAATAAATCAGTCTTTCTCTCCCTCTCTCTCTCCCCATGTATATATATATATCAGTTCTGTTTCTCCGGAGAATCCTGATGAATACAGACTTGGGTCCCCCACTAGAATCTAAGTACAAAGTGCAGAAACTGTCCTTCATGGTCAAGCTCATATCCTCAACCAGCCAACCAACGGATGCATTAACACCTCAGTCGTGAGCTCAGAGGAGCCCATGGCAAAGAGCCCCAGAGGACCAGCCACTTGCCTCCCCAGATGAGCCTTCAGGTAAGCATGGGCCACCCCGTGGGATGGAGCCACGCAAAGCGCTCGTGGCCCACACGCCCAGGTGGACTAGCTCTGGTGACATGGCAGAGACAAGGAAAAGATGTAAACCCGTAAAAAATGTCACCTTCACTTCCTGAGCCCTCTCTCAGCCCAGCCGCCCATCCTGACCAGGGGGACCCTGCCCGCCGCCCGGGGGCAAACCCGCATGATGTTGAGGAATTCAGCATTTCCTCCAGCTGAGTCCTGGTCGGAAGGCTGCTGAGAAGTTGATTACAAAGTTCGTGCATCTGGAGAGCTTCAAGTCCACTGGGCACGTGGGGCCCACAGGACCTGCGTTTCTCCAGAGACGTGGGCAGGCTTGGGAGAGCCCCGCCGGCAGAGAGAAATCCCCCCTGAGAAAGTGAGAAGAACGTCCCAGAGAGGCCGGGTGAAGAAATCGCTGGGAAGGACTGGAAAACAAAAGGTAAAGTTAACAGCGTAATGACGGCACAATTTCCAAATATTATGTGAGAAGCAGCCTCAAGACAAATATTTTTGAATTTCTAATGGAAAAATGGCATTTCTTTTATTTATTTTTTATGTATTTTTGAGTGTTAACAAATAGTTCTAGTGATAATTAGCATCTTTGTATATTTATTGAAAACCAGCACTAAATCTGTATATTTACAGAAAAACGCCTTCGACATAGATAATAGCACAATTCCATGTTTGTGAATTGACAGTTTCCTCTAAACATAGAGTAGAAATTCAGCAATTGTCACTACAGCTGTTTGTGAAAATTTGACAATAGATAAATAATGACTAGAAATCAATCTTTTCATTAAAATGCAAGAAACAAAAAAGTATCTAAAGGAATTTTATTCCTTTAGCACGTCCAGGCTAGTCTTTAGGAAGCTCCTACACATACATTTCGGCGTTGTTTCCATTTTTGTAGACCCAGAAACGTCTTTTTCTTTTCAAAGATGTGCATCGCGTTGTGGGGGGAGGGGGTGTCTGGGGGGCGGGGCCTGCACGCCTCCAACCCTTAACTCACCTTTAACACACCTGCCCGACTTTTCGTCGCTTACTGAAGGCCTGGGCTGCACACACACACACTCACATATACACACTGCACACACACTCACACACACACAGATGGTGCTTCAACCAAAGGGTTCACACTCCTTATTCTGTCCACTGACTGGACCAGCCAATGTGTTCTTGTCCCAAATAACCCCCTTTCTCCAGAAAAAATAAAAATAAAAAACACCGAAACAACAAACACATCAAAACTATTGGCTCGTGTCTTAGCTGTTAATTCACTGAAAGCCTTGAGTTAGACATGATCTGCGCCTGAGAATTAGCTGTGTCGTGGGCTCTTCTCACAAAGAAGAGACAGGAACCACAAAGTCAAGGTGGAGAAACACGGTGAACCACATTCTCTTCGGCTGTTCTCAACAGGAAAAGGTGGAGAAGCTCCGTCTCCCAGAACAGCGGAGGTGCCTGGAGCCGACGGCACAACTAGACGGCAGAGGGCCAGCCCGTGGAAGAGCGAGCAGAGGCCAGGAAGATGTTCAGCGAGAGCCTCTGCAGGGTGTGTGTCTGCTTGTCACCTTGCAGGGATGCGGGCGAGGACAGAGGGGACGCAGATCGTAAACCAGTCTCCACCGAGGATCCGGCCGCTGGAAGCCCCTGTCTTGTGGTTTCCGGCATTTCCTCCTCATTCCATCTTAGCCACGGCACCTGTACACAGGCACGTGTGAGTGGACATCCATCCCCGAGCTGTGGAGTGACCGACGAGGCGACCACTCACGCTGGGGGAACGGGGTGGTCACCGCCACGAGAGCCCGCAGAGTGTACAGATCTCCAGTTTCAAAGCTTCCTTAAAGGATAAATACAGCGTTTTCCATTTTGGAGCTGGAGGCCTTGTCTTTCTCTTTTCCCTTCTACCCTTCTTAAATAGTCCATGTTTTGGATGAACTACAGTGGGGGTGTGACCTCACGCAGGGAAATTGTAGAAGTGTAGCAATTGCTTAGAAATTAAACAGCGAAGTCGGGTGTGTCTGGATGCGTGGTGTCACCCCTTCCACCCAGACGAGATGCCCTCGCCACCCACGGCAGCGTGGCCACCTTCCCCCCTCGTGGGGCCTCGGGGAGGGGGTCTGCACTGAGACAAGGCCGATCCCCGCCCATGGGCAGCACCCCGGCTGTGGTCAGGAGCAGAAAGCAGGGCGTGCGTGGGTGGCGCTCTTGCTGGTGTGTCAGGTGAGCCGGCCCGGAGGCGGGGGAGCCAATCATACCTGTCCGGAAGATGATTCCTGCCTCTTCCAAATGTCTTAGTAGCGAGGAAAGCCCTGGAATGCATCTTGTGAAGGTCTCCGTGCTGGGTCGTGGTGGGGATGGGCGTGTTGCAGTTGCTTGTCCGGGAAACACACACGGACTCACGAGCGTGAAACGTCCTTTCTGCTCAAGGCTGGACGCTGGGGATCCCAGGACACACGTGTGTGTGTCACATGGTGTATAAACATGAGAAGGGGCGGGAGAAAGACCAGGAGAACGTGGCCGAGTCACCTGGGAATCCGGGTGGTCTGGGTGAAACGTTTCTGGACTAACTTGCACCCCTCTTGCGAATTTTCAGTGAGACCGAGACGATTTTAAAGCTGCCTCTTCCCCGACAGCTCCAAGCGCCCGGCAAGGCTCGAGGGCGGCAGGAGTTGATGTCCCTCCCACCCCCTGCATGCAGGGTCCTGCCGGCCTTCCGCCCGTCCTCCCCAGAGCCTGCATGGGGGTCAGCCTCACCAACCCACACGGCTGGCCGGGAAGAGGGATGGCTTCACAGAGGGAGGCTGGGTTCTGTTGTCAAAAGGAGTGGACACGGGTGTTGTCACCCGCCCCGAAACGCCACCCAAGTGGTCTGTGTGCTTCACTGCCCCTGGTCTACTAAGCAAAAGCCATCGGACCACGATCACCAGAGGTTAAAAAAAATCTGCAATTCCAACCCAAACGGTCTCGGGATTAATAAAACTCTGGGCTGCTACAGCACGATTCAAACCAGCAACGGGGCCTCAGGGGGTAGGAAAATGGTCTTTTTTTTTTTTTTTTTTTGCGGTACGCGGGCCTCTCGCTGCTGTGGCCTCTCCCGTTGCGGAGCACAGGCTCTGGACGCGCAGGCTCAGCGGCCATGGCTCACGGGCCCAGCCGCTCCGCGGCATGTGGGATCTTCCCAGACTGGGGCACGAACCCGCGTCCCCTGCATCGGCAGGCGGACTCCCCACCACTGCGCCACCAGGGAGGCCCGGTCATATTCTTTTTGAAGAAAACTATCTTCCTATTTGTTTACAAAAACACTCATTTTCTGCAAAAATGGAAACGGACGTGGTCCATGAGGTTATTTTATCAAGATGTTCAGTGACATACAGTAATTGTGATTAAGCACTGAAATCCAACCAAAACCAAGCCCTTTAAATGAACTCAAACGCATACGAAAACATCAAACTGGTGTAAAATGTGGGGTTGGAATCTTCCGCGATCCCTCCAGCGGTATCACTCAAAACAGAACCGAGTACAGGGGAGAAGCCCCTCGGAGCCCAAAGGCAATCTGCAGAATGAAGCGGTATGGAAACAAACCTTTCGTGAACTTTAAATGAAGCATAGAGACAATCCCGACCCCAGACGGCGCTTTCTGCATATTTATTTTGTGCCTTTTAGGTGCTCAGGTGATTGTAACGTTTTAACACTGCTCTGGAATAAGTGCTTTTGTGAGAAGTTCATCCTCCAGGTTCGAATAGACTGAATTTCCTGGTAAAATTTTATTTTGCAATTATTCCACTTTTTAAAAAAATCTTCATGCCACAAGATGCAACGTCCAAAATATTTATGTCCCTGATTGTCAGCCTTTCCTTCTTAGAGATGTCAAAGCGAAAACAAAATAGACAACTCATTTTGTTGAAGCAATACAGGCGTATTATCACAGCAAGATTCTAACTCAGGTGCACAAAACCTGCATTTTCAGAGCCCAGCAAGGAAGCGAGCAGGTGCTCAGAGGCACAGCAGGTAACTAATATCAATAAAGGAGCCCAGATTCGAGTTCCAACAACAGAGAGAGGGTCAAACTGCAACCCACAAAAGTGCTGAAAAGCAGAGCTAAGGCCAAAGTCTCCCTAAACCACCTCACGTCTCGGGGAGAAGCTGCCATGTGGGGACATATCCTGCATCTCCTCCCGACGCCCAAGGCTCCACCACAGAAAGCCCAGGACTGGGTTAGGGGCAGAGGCCGCTCCACCAGCGGTGACCTGAGTAGGACGGTGGCCAGGTGCGGGCACCTCCGTGTAACACCCTGTCCCTCTCTGCAGCTCTCACCCCACGCGTCCTGGCTGCCCGCCCATGACCTGACACCCCCTCCCCTCCTCATTGGCCTTCTCTGTGCCCAGGTCTCTCTGCCTGGCGATGCTCTCTGTTCCAGAAACAATCTTATAACAAAACAGAATAGACCTCAATCACACTCAAGGAAAGCAATACTTTACAGTATTTCAGCTCACTTCTGAAGGTACTGAATATACGTATAATTTGAATGGAAATGTCGTGTCTAATTTGGCTTCCGGAGTCTGGCTCTAGAACTTAAACTACATGCAGAGTTTCCTTCAATGAGTCAAGAGCAGACCCTAAATATAGAACATTTTACGGGTTCGAGTTTGCACAGCTGACTTTCAGAGCAAGAAGAGCGCTGTGTTCACGCGCACGGGTGTGAGCTAATCCTGACCTGGACCACACAGGGCCACCGAGGTGACAGGTGGCAGCTCCAGGGCGTCAACCAGAGAAGGCCACGACCCAGGTCTCTGCGCAGAGGAAGGTTATGAGAGTTTGGGTTTGGCTTTAGGACAGCAAGACACTATTTTCAGATATGTAAGTGATCACAATGTCCCCTGAAAAGACCGTCTCGGTCCTGAGGGTGACGGCACATGGACCCCGCCCAGCCCGGCACCAGGCCAAGCCTCAAACCCACCGCCTGCCTCGGGGCCAGTGGCACGGGGGTCACGGCCACGGGGCTTGGCCCATGAGCAGGTGGGTGCGGGTCACCCAGAGCCGCAGGGTGGTGACTCCAAGCCCCCAGACAGCCCGTGGGGTGGCACGGCTGGGGCCTTGGTAGGGCCCAGCAACCACTCACCTGATCCCTGGGGGCCCGGGGCTGGCGACGCAGCATCGCCGACGTGGCAGGGCCTGGACCCCTTAGGGACCAGACAGTCTGGACGCAGCTCCACCCCAAGTCTCTGTGCGACCGTCCCGGGCCTGGCACCCCCGGTGGGTGAGGACTGACCAGGGGGCAAGCGGCGAGCCTCACGCCCGGCACTGTCCGCACCAGTGCCGTCACCCCCAACGCCCGAGCACTTCTAGGTGTTCCCCGTGCTACGGCTCCAGCCTGCCCTCCGCCCATTTCTCACCTACCCCTGAGCCGACCTCTGGCCCTGCACCCTCTGAGGACCCAGCCTCCTCCTGGGGTTGGGGTGCAGAGGGGTTGAGGCTCAGAGGTGGGTCAGGGTGTGTGTTTCCATCACTCCAAGCGATTCAGAAACCCCTGGGAATGTGGACTCTGGTTTTCAGCTCGCTTCCAAGGGTCCAGGCCCCCTGCCACGTCCAGCGCCCTGACCGTCTGGGGTCTCGCTCCGACGTCCACACCGGCTGTGAGTGGACCTGCCCGGCCCGGTGTCTGCGTCTTGTTGCTGCTGGTGGCTCTGGGTGGGCTCTCTGGGCCTGGATCCCACCCGCACGCAGATTCAGCAGGGCCTCAGGGCCCCTGCAGCCCCCTTGCAGGTGCCTGCTCGATGCTGGGTGCCGACGTGACCGCACAGTACCTTCTAGGCGGTGCCCGCTGGCCACGCCCCTCTGGGCCCATCCAGACCCGTGACGTCACTGGCCGGCTGGGCTCCCGCTTCTTCAGGACAATTCCTTCTTCTTGGTGCCAAAGTTTAATTCCTTGCAGGACCTTCCTGTGCTGTGCAAATGAACCAGTGTGCTCCTCGTACGAAGGGAACTCGGCGTAATGTGCGAAGAAAGACGTAAAGCTCCTCTCTACTTAAACCTTGGAGACCATCCTCTGCCCCGTGGGACAGCGGCCAGTGGCTCAGGCCGTGTTTGCAGGTGCACAGAGGCCATCTGCGGCTCCCACGGACTGTTCTGCCTGACTCCTCTGCTCGAGGGCACAGACTGTGATTCAGGACAAGTGCGCGGCGGGTTCCGCCCGTGATGGGGCCCCGGGGGTACCCCTCTCCAGAGCGGCCGGGGCGAGGCGGACGGCGCTCGGACCCGCCCAGCCCCGGGGCTGCTTTCGTTCTGCGATGTGACTCCAGGGGCAGGGGAGATGCCCTCTGAACCCCGCACTCCCTTCCACCCCTCCATCCCCACGCATGGCGTCCACCCACTTGGAGCTTTTTCTCTCCAAAGACGCCTCTTTGAAGTGCAAGCTCCCTTGGGTTGTTTCCAAGGCGTGTACTCACAGGGGCTGCCCCAGTGGCTACTTGCAGGCTGTCCACCCACGGGACAGGGCTGCGGGGCCCGGGGACAGAGCTGCACGTGGGGTGGCAGCCGGAAAGGGGGTCCACTCATGAGCTCCTTCTGCCAGTGACTGACACGCAACGCCCTCTACTGGCTCCTGAAGTGCGGGGCGGGGAGGCCGGGGTCACATCCAAAGAGAACAGATGAGACTGTACAGCCGCTGAGCAGGGCCGCCCCCGCCGCCTGGGGCGTTTCCACAGCCTCAACCATCGCTGTGGGAGGTTAGGAAATCTGATTCAGGATGAATATCTACAACATGTGACTTTAAGTATATGGGTCTCAACCTGACGGAGCACCCAATGGCCAAATCCCGGACAATGCAAACTAATAATAACAGTAATGGTGTGTTATATCCCATGGGAGCAAACAAACACCCAAGAGCTTATACCGGTACAGATAAATCATTGCATAAACGAAGGGGAAAGGAGCTCTTTCTTACAGTAGAATTCCAATGAGTAAACGCGGAAGGAAGGACAGAAACAGAAGCCCCACTGGCAAAGCAGCAGTGATGACTGTCGAAGGCTGTGGTGCCAGGGGTGCTAAGATCGGTGAGAACATGACGAGAAACAGGCCATCTAGGCCTCTCCAAATATCTTCCCATGAAACACTTAGGAATTACAAAAGGAAAAGCCACCAGCTCACAGCAGAGGGGCTGGTGGGCGGGACCCTGACGACGGGCCACAGCCGCCTTCCCCAGGAGTGACGGGACGTGACCCCCGGGGGCCTGGGAAGGGCCCAGCACCCCTTCCACGGCATTCTCACTGAAAATGTGTAACCTCAGCTTATTCATGGGGAAGCCCCCGGCGAGCCCCAGCTGAGAGGCCTTCTAGAGAGTTCCAGCCCGCAAACCGCCAAGGGCACTAGAGGAGTGCACGGTGAGGAACCGCCCCCGGCGCAGCGAGCTGCAACGGGGGGGTCTGAGATTGGCTCTCGGACCAGAGAAAGGACATTGTGGGAAAATCGGTGACATGCGATCACTGATCAACGTACTGGTGTCAACAGTCTGAGGTCGATTCTCACTGCGATTCTGCAAGATGCTGCATTTGACGGCGGGACCACCCAAAGGTATTGTGGTGGCTTTTTTGGAAAGTCCGCATTGTCTCAGAATGAAAGTTAAAAGCTAAAGTAAGGCTGCTGACGACTGGCTGCCTGTTGGGATCTTCACTCAGGACTTGCCTTGACCTGGGGCGCCACCTGCCCAGACCCCAGCGTGGAGGAGCTGCTCGGCCCACGGTCACCCTGAGCACCTGTGCGGCTGCAGCTTCCCCTCCCCCTTCAAGGCCTGGTGTCCCCGGAGAGGGGCGTGCGCTTCAGGTGGCGTTTGGGACCAAGGTGACCCCGGAAAACTGCAGCCGGCTCTTCTGGTTCTTAGTGAGAGACTCTGAAACATTGACAGGCTTCGAGCCCTCTGCAAAGGGACCTGGGGACGTTTATCAACCCCAGGTAGACACTGGCTTCGGTTGGGCGTTGACGGGACCATGGGCCCCGTGGCAGGAAGGGGCCCTCGGGGGCTGTGAGACCACGTCCACTTTCCATGGCTGGACAAGGAGACGTTCGTGTTCTTCTCGGCATGGCCCTGTGAACCCCCTAAGAGTCGGTGACAGAAACCGGCAAGAGGGACGTCCCTGGTAGTCCAGTGGTTAAGACTCCGTGCTTCCACTGCAGGGGGCGCGGGTTTGATCCCTGGTTCAGGAACTAAGATCCCGCGTGATGCACAGTGCGGCCAAAACAAAAAACACCCCAGTGAGCCGTTCCATCAGGACCCAGGCAACAGGAAGAGCGCTCGTCATCCCCGCCCCCCCAACAGCCACCGAGGCCACTCACGCCAGACGCGGGGCTTCCAGGCCCTTCCGAGCTGCTGCGCAGTGTTGTGTCGGACTCATTCACAGCACGAGTCGAACCAAAAACTTGTCCTATCTGGCTCATCAGATTCCAGGCCACCTCTGGTGATTTTAGTTGCTTTAATTTAATTAACTTTAAAAAACCCGCAGCATATTGGTAAACAGCCTCCCGGGGCACATCGTGGGGACGGGTAACGACCTGCCCAATTACAGGAGGGGTCCTGACCCCCGCACCTGGTAATTAAAATTGCTAATCACCAGCAAATTTCTGGCTGGGCTTCAGAGGCTGGAGAAACTGTTTGACCCTTTGCCCACGGCGGGAACAATGTTTGCTGTCCATCGCCGGGTGCTTAGCCAAGCCTCTGGCCCTGCCTATTAAGTGCCACTAATAGGAAATCAACAAAAGAGCCGTGACATCTGCGGGGGCGTCCGGGCCCCAGGTCTGAGAGCACAGGTGCCTCGCAGGGCTGCCAAAGAACGCGCCGCCGAGCAGGGAAATCCAGCGGTAATTAAGCGGCTGTATTTCTGCAAAGTTGGCAGCCGTGCCCAGCAGCCGGCCTCCAGGCCTCCACTGGGTCCCAACCCCCGGGGGAGAGAAACGCCAGGCGCCTTTTGTCCTGAAAGGCGCTTGGACAAAGGCACTGGATGCGGGTTTTTTTTTTTCTTCTTTTCTTTTTAATGAAGCTTCCCCCTGCTCCAGCACAAGTGGGAGAGGTTGGGTAGGCTTTTCTTTGGTGGGGAGGTTGGGGTTTTCCTCTGTCGTTCTTAGAGGTCGTTGCTGGGTTGAAGGGCTCACAGGCCAGACGCTGTGATCTGCTGCTGGGAAAGTCCTTAACCAGTTCAAGCCCCCAAGATGTGGCTTCCGAGCCTCCTGGTATCAGCACAGCCCGCGCCAGGCTTCCTAACATCACCTCCCGAGAACCCGCCTCCCCATTCATCACTGTTCTCCTTGCCGCTTAAGGATGATGTGGTCCCGTGTTAGAAATACGTGCTCAGAGTGGCCTCAACTGCTTTGGATATAAAAACAGTGCAAGATGGAAATTTGGATGGAGCTGCAGTGCGGGTGCTGTGATCTCAGACTCCATCACCAGGCAGCCTGCAAAGGAGAAGACGAGTAATTTCATTCCAGCCGAGGGTGCTGACGAGGAAATCATTCTCCACATCTTCCGCTGGTCCTTTATGAAAAAATAAAGTGAAATCAAATGTCATAAACTTAAAAACAAGGATTCTGAGGGAAGCATAAAAATAAAACCAATAAAATCAGACGCTTTGCCTTGCATGCTTTCGTCCCCGCTTGCCCTTCTCTTAGCCTCCCTCTCCCTGGAGCCCAGGGTGACCGGGCATCTGGCATCAGCAGGGCTATTCTACCCAGGGCTGCTCTAACAAGCGGAGAAGGAGCTGGGGTGGCCAGGATCTTCCGGAAGCCACAGAGTCATCACTCAGGTCTGGTTTCCACGCGTTCCATGGAGGGTACGGCTGGTTCTGGAACTCAATATGCGAAGAGCTTGTGGGAAGCAGGAGATGGGGGTTCCTTCCACGTCCCCGCTTTCCTCTGCTGAGTTCCTGCTCAGGGGCCGGCCTGGACTCTGAGTCCCTGCAGAGGGTGATGGGAGGGGTGGCGTCTCCCACAGGCCCTGGAACCAGACAAAACCCACACCCCTGTCGACCCTTGTCCAGAGCCGATGCGACCGGATGCTCCAGGGGCAGACGTGGTCCAGTTACCGTGGTGTCCCCGTGCCTGGAGGTTAGGAGATGCTCAGTAGATGCTCGCAGAGTGGATGCAGGACAGGGCCTGTCTCCTGATGCCCCCGGCCTCTGCCTGACTCCTCAGGTAGCTGGGGCCCTGCGTTTTCTTCCCAAGCCTTTATCCTTCTCAGACTTGACGTGTCTGTCTATTCTCCTGTCCCCCAACTTTTCTGCCCTAGACCTCACAAGCCTGCAGCTCCTGACCTGTCCTCTCCCCAACGACCTCACCTCCACCCTCTTTCCAGCGTCCCTGTCCTGTCACAGCCGAGCTCCACACCCACCGTCCCCAAAATGTGGCCGTCAGACCCCCAGGGCCTCCAACACCCTTTCAGGGAGTCAGTGAGGTCAAAACTTTCCGTCACAACGCTAAGACGCACCTTGCCTTTTCCACTGGGTGGACACAGGCGGTGACGGCCTCAGAGAGATGGGGGCAGACTGCGGGCGCCTGAGCGTGAACCAGGGCAGGGCACCAGCTCTGCATCTCACCGCGCTCGTGCCCCACACTCTCAGGGCGGGAGGGAGAAGGCCAGTTTCGCTTAAGAATGTGCCAGTGAGGCAGCACAAATTATTACGTCTGTTAAGTGCTGACCGTGAGCACAGGCAGGGGGGCTTCTGGGGCAGCAGACCTTTGCCCTGGGCTCCTTTCTCTGAAGGGCCTGCACGTGGCTGAAGGCTCCACTGTCGCCATCTTGAAATTCTCGATAACTATTTAACAAGGGGCCCTGTGTTTTCCTTTTGCCCTGGGCTCCGCTAATTCTGTAGCTGGTCCTGAATCAAGGCCTTTCTTTAATGTTCTTTTTGATGAAATTAGATTAGCCGTGTGCCTACAGTCCTTCTGCTACGTAGCGGTCTCAGGTGGTCGACTCGGGAAGGAGCTGGTGGGGTTGCTTGGGTTGCAAGCTACACTAGCCACCTGCTCATGGAACATCACGTTTATGGGAAAGATCACTCCTGGCAGATCAGCTGCTTATTCAGACACGGTGATCTGGCAGACATCTTCTCCAAAAAAAAGGACGATGTAAGCCTGTCACTTTAAAGAAAGTAACTGACAGTTTTGTTCTCAGTGATAAAATTTGAGGTTTCAAGCAAAAATTCCCCCAAACGGGTCTATCACCCTGAGCTTCAAAGATTCTTCTTGCCTAAAGGCTTTTCTGATGAGGTCAGTGGTGATATTAATGAATGTGACTTTTTGATATTGCATTATGAAATGTGTCCACACTTGCAAGCTCTTTGTAAGTCAGTGCACGGGCAGAAGGTCTGTTCAAAGTCCAGTGGGTCTTAATGTAAGAGTGTGAGCAGTTCCTCGGTGTAGCTGTAGGTTCACATTGTAACTAACTTTTTAAGAAACTACCACGTGTCGCGTTGTGGTGTAGCATCAAAGCGGATTATCCACACTCACCTGAGAAAAATGCTCATTCGTTTTCCGACTGTGTGTTGGAGGGAAGCTGCATTGTCTTATACGACACCCAGAACAACATACGGAAGAAAGAGACGAGAATTCAACACCCTTCTATCTAAGCCACACATTAAAAAGATTTGCAAACATGTAAACCAAGACCATCCTTCTCATTAAATTTTATGTTGGTTTGGAAAATATCACTTTTCATAAAAATATGCTATCTATGTTTACTTATATTTATTTTATATGATTTATTATTAAATAAATACATATTTTAAATCATTCAGTTTTAATATCTATTACTGTAACCATAGGTAGATATAACTCATGCAAACAAATGCTGTTTGGCATCTCAGTAACTGTTAAGAGCGTAAAGCTGCCCAGAGGCTGAACCATTTGAGAACTGCTGCTCTTCCCACTGTGTCAGCACCGCCAAACCACCACGTGGCACAAATGGATGTATCTATGAAACAGGAACAGACTCACAGGCAAAAGGAACAGACTTGTGGTTGCCAAGGGAGAGGGGGAGCAGGGGAGGGAAGGATTGGGAGTTTGGTGTTAGCTGATGCAAACCATTATATACAGAATAGATAAACAACTGTAGAACACAGGTCCTACTGTAGAGCACAAGGGACTGTATTCAATATCCTGGGGTAAAGTGTCATGGAAAAGAGTTTGTATGTATATAACTGGGTCACTCTGCTGTACAGCAGGAATGAACACAGCACTGTAAGTCAGCTGCATGTCAGTAAAATAGATTGGAAACCCCGCCATGTGGCAGAAGCAGACCCACTCCATCCAGGAAGCAGAGAGACAAGCATTGTTTTTTCTGTCTGTCATTTCAACCCCACAGTGAAAAGCCAAGCTTCTGTCCTCTTGGACACATAGGCCCGGCTTCCTGAAGGATGATACAGCAGCTCCCCTGCAAGAGTTGCGTGGCACCAAAGCCCACGAGGGCCTCCAGATGTGGCCTGGGTGATCTGGACGCATCTGCAGGAGGTAAATGACTTCTTTCATGTTAACCATGAACCGTGTTAAGGGACTTCCAGTTCTGGACAAGATGAAGTAGACATGCTTCTCTCTAATCCTCCCACTGATATATGGATTATATATCAAACAAACATGGAACCGTGGGGACAGGTGGAGAGAAGAAGACAGGCAGGCTGTGGACATCAGGACCCGAGGAATAACACGGCATGTTCTCTTTGCTTTGTACATCCCAGCTGAGAAAACCAGAAATACCAACGGGCACGGACAAAAAAAGTGCCAAGAAAAGCCAGTTCCCTCTAACCAAAGGATCAGGAAAGGGGTCACCTAACAAGACAGAAAATCTTTAGAGGACAACAGCCAAGCACCAGCAGAGGCCAAGCGGGGAGACTAGACCATACCCCCAACCTGGAGGAATGAAGTTCCCCAAACCCCTGAGGGGGTGGTGTCAGCGGAGGCCTTTGGGGAGCCTGAACTTCCAGCTCCGCCCTGACTCATGAGGTCCCCTCTCCCCAACCCCAGATGTTGATGGAGATCCAGTGAGAACACTGAACTTTCCCCTCAATCAACAGCACAAAGCAACAGCCTCAGAGGAGGGCTGCTAAAACAGAAGATTAAAATAAGAACCAGAGTCTTGTAGCATAAGATGTCCAGGACACAACTGAAGACCACTCCTCATAACAAGAATGCAGAAAACCTCAACGTAAGTGAGAAAAGACAAGCAAAAGACACCAACACAAACCTGATATGGATGCTGGGACAATCTGACAAGGATTCCGGTGCCACCATCATAACAGTGCTTTGGCAGGTAATCGCCAACACACTGGAAACAAATGTAGGAATAGAAAGTATCAGCAAAGAGATAGAAGACATAAAGGGAACCAGATGGAAATTTTAGAGCTCAGAAACAGGATAAGCAAATCAAACACTCACAGGGTGGGCTCCAGAGCAGAATATAGATGATGAGGAAAGAATCAGTGAAGACAGAGCAGTGGAAATCACCAAGTCTGAGCGGCAGAGAGAGGCTGAAAAGAGGAGGAGCAAAGCCTTCTGTGGGCCCGAAACAAAAATCTAATGTTTCTGTCACTGGAGCCTCAGAAGACAAGGAGGAGGAGAAGGCTGACAGTATTTCAAGAAATAATGACTGAAATCTGGTGATAAATGAAGAAACCTTCAGAATCAAGAAGCCAAGGAAAGTGCAAACAGGATAAATGCAAAGAAGTCCACACAATAGTCAACCTTCAGAAAACCGGAGGCAAAGACTAAGTCTTGAAACAGCCAGAGAGAAACGATGCCATTTACAAGGGGAAAGACACAAGGCAAAGACAGCAAATTTCTGGGCTTCCCTGGTGGCGCAGTGGTTGAGAGTCCGCCTGCCGATGCAGGGGACACGGGTTCGTGCCCCAGTCTGGGAAAATCCCACATGCCGCGGAGCGGCTGGGCCCATGAGCCATGGCCGCTGAGCCTGTGCGTCCGGAGCCTGTGCTCCGCAACGGGAGAGGCCACAGCAGTGAGAGGCCCGCATACCGCAAAAAAAAAAAAAAAAAAGCAAATTTCTCATCCAAAACACTGGAGACCAGAAGGAAGTGTCACAAGTGCTGAAAGAAAAGAACCATCAACCTAGGATCTTATTTCTTCAGGAATTGAGGGGAAATCAAGACACTCTCAGGGAAAATGAAGAAATCTATTGCCCTCAGAAGAATAGACAGAGGGAGTTCTCTAAACAGACAAGAAGTGTCGAAAGAAGGAATCTTGGAACATCAGAAAGGAAGAACAGAAAGAATGAAAATAAGGGTAAATACAATAGACTTTCCTTCTCCTCCCGAGTCATGTGACCCATGTTTGTCCGCTGAAGCGAAAATGACAACACTGTGGTTTTCAATGTTTGTGGAGGAAAGCTCAAACGGGGGAGGTTAGAGAGACCTACAGAAAGCTTCTATACTTCACTTGAACTGGTAAAATGACACCAAAGCAAAATGCATAAAAGAATTGTATCAAATAAAACATGAAATAATTCACAGATTGCAGAAAATTTCAAAAGAGAAAACTCACTGAGAATGGAAGGGGGAACTCACAGGGCGGCCCCTGGGACGTCAGCTGGGAGTAGGACAGGTGGGGGAAGGACACATCCCTCTGAACCCTGCGGAAGCCAGCTGAGGAGATGCCACCTCCTGCCCTGCACACACTGAGACAATCAGGCAACCTCCACAGCCCCTTGTAAAGTGGAGTAAGAATTCGAAAGCCAACAATAAATGCTGGAGAGGGTGTGGAGAAAAGGGAGCCCTCCTGCACTATTGGTGGGAATGTAAATTGGTACAGCCACCATGGAGAACAGAATGGAGGTTCCTTAAAAACTTAAAAACAGAGCTAACATATGACCCAGAAATCCCTCTACTGGGTATATGTCTGGAGAAAACTCTAATTTGAAAAGATACATGCACCCCAATGCTCATGGCATCAGTATTTACAACAGATAAGACAAGGAAGCAACCTAAATGTCCATTGACAGTTGAGTGGATAAAGATGTGGTACATGTATACAATGGAATACTACTCAGCCATAAAAAGGAATGAAATAGTGCCGTTTGCAGTAACGTGGATGGACCTAGAGATGATCCTACTAAGTGAAGTCAGTCAGACAGAGAAACACAAATACCATGTGATATCAGTTGTATGTGAAATCTAAAATATGACACAAATGAACTTATTTATGAAACAGAAACAGACTCACTGGTTAGAAAGCAAACTGATGGTTACCAAAGGGGAAAGGTGAGGGGGAGGGATAAATTCAGAGTTTGGGATGAATATATACACACCACTATATATAAAATAGATAAACATATTATACAGCACAGGGAACTCTACTCAATACTGTGTAATGACCTATATGGAAAAAGAATCTGAAAAAGAAGAGATATATGTAAATGTATAACTGAATCACTTTGCTGTACACCTGAAACCAACACAACATTGTAAATCAACTCTACTCCAATATAAAACAAAAATTTAAAAAAAATTAAAAACATGGAAAAAATTGCATACAAACAAAAGAAGTAAAATTTTTTAAAATAAGAAAGTATGTATATTAAAAATGATAGTTTCCCCTTCCTCTTTTCACTGATGAAGTAACACCATTAACAGTTTGCTGTGTACTCTTTTCTCTGCCTATAGAAACATATGTTATATATATATATATATATATATGGTAGGCTAATAGGTAATCACACTTTGTATAGTATTCTGCAACTTGCTTTTTATTTAACAGTATAAAGTGGACATCTTTCTAATGTGCACGTGTATAATTATTTCTCCTGGCTGCAGAGTGTTTTACAGTATGCATGAACCACTAGTTATTCAACTATTTGCCCGTTAATAAACATTTGTTTTGTAAAAAAAAAAGAATCCAAACGCCAAATGCAGTGTATCTGCTCCAATCCAATGGTTCTGCACAGCCTCTCTGCTTACTAAGATGTAAGAAATACTCAAAGCCGGTAGGTTTTCTTCCCGTCCTGAAACGTGAAGGAGGTTTAACACTTTTAAAGAACTATAGTGATGTGCAGACGGAGGGCTGGGAAATCTACTCTTTGGTGGTTTCCTGGGTTCTTGTTCTCAAGTGTGGTTGCAGGTGAGAACCCCCAGGGCTTCCTGAAATTCCTGCTGCCTGGGCAGTACCGGCCGCAGGCTCCCCGGGTCCAGGTATCTGTCCGTCTCTCAGTCTGTCTGAAATCTAATGTCACATTTCACTCCAGCGTGCAGCCAGGCGACCGATGCTCTGGAGTGAGTACCAGACCTTCATCTAGTTTTCTGAATTCAAGAACCTTTTCAAATCTCACTGTTGACCGGAAGTCAAAGAAACAGCAGGTGACACGGCCAGAGGACGTGGGCACGGAGGCCTGGCGTCAACCCCGGCTGCCGCGCGTCGGTGCTCCTGAGCCAGTTTCTGGACCTTGTGGAGTCTTGTTGCCTCGTCTGCAGGATGGAGGTGGTCCAAGCCTCGCTCGGTGCTTGTCAGGGTGAAACCCGTGAGGGGGTGGATGGTGGTGCCCAGGAAGGTGTGTCCACATCCCAGCGCCCGGAACCTGTGACAGTGACCTTGTCTGGAAAGGGGTCTTTGCACATGTGACCAAGGATCTCAGATGAGATCATCTGGGATTCTCTGGCCCTGAATCCAGCGACGAGACAGAAGACATGAAAACTGGCCCGTTTCCCTCGTAATTAGAACCACGATATTGATCACAGCGCTGTGACGAAGAGCTCCGCGTGTGTGTGTTCGTGGGGGCGGGGCGGGGGCGGGCACGAACAAATCAATAACTGTATCCACACCTGTGATGGTTAATTTTCTGTGTCAGCTTGACCGGGCTAACGGGTGCCCAGCCCCCCAGACGGCTGGTAAAACGTCATTCTGGGTGCTTCCGCGAGGGAGCTTCTGGAGGTGACGCGCATTTGAATCTGCGCACTGCGTGGAGATCGCCCTCACAGGGCCGGCAGGCGTCCTCCAGCCTTGGAGTCCGACTGGCACCCACATCACTGGTTCTCAGGCCTTCGGGACTGGACCGGAACCGGCTTTCCTGGGCCTCCAGCTTGCAGACGGCAGTTGGAGGGACTTCTCAGCCTCCATAATCATGCCAGCCGATTCCTCGTTAACAAATCTCTTTCTGTACATCTCTGTATGTCCTACCAGTTCTCTTTCTCTGGAGAACCTTGACGAATACAGTATCTGGACATACACCTAGGCATCTATCTATCTGTCTATCTATTATCTATCTATCTATTTATCATCTATCTCAAAAGCTATTGAATTTGTACATGGGTTAATAGGAGTAAACTTTCTAAAGGATTCCTTTCTCCCATGCAACTTGCCATAGTTTTCCTTCTTGCTAAATGTGCATTTTTATTTTACACATTTTACTAAAAATGTCTCTAGTTTAGGATTCCGAAAGAATGGGACCTCTATTGCCATACAGGCCACCTGCAAAGCATTCCTTTTTTTCTCTTCTTTTCTTTAGATCCTAAGACATCCATAACGTGGGCAAGACAAGACATGCATGAACCTGCTCCATACTTGCTTCCAGGAGCAAGAGCCCTGGACCAGGTCTCCTCAAGAATCAGAGGGTCCTTAAGGACACCTGCCCCTCTGCTGTCCCCGGCAAACAATGTACAACAGGAGACCGTTTCTCAGCATCCTGTCAGAGAAGTGTAAGGTGACACCGCCAGTGCGTATTCAGGGTCCCGCGCTCATTAAGCTCTCCAGGGATGAGCTGCTCATTGAAGAGGGTTGGGCTGTGCTGTGCCTTCTGTGACCAAGAGAAGAGGTGTCCCGGGGTCCCCCCAGAGCAAGGTGCTGCAGGAGGGCCAAGCTCGCAGCACAGGATCCTGAAGAGAACAGACTGCAGAGCACTTGTCTTCTGGAGAGAGTCGTTGCCATGACGTCATACACGCATCCTGCGGTTTGGTAACCAAAGCTTCAGGCTGGTTGGTTTGCTTGTTTTTTAATTGCGGTGAAACACACACCAGGCCGTGTGCCACCCTTCCCATGGCCAAGCACTGTCAGCTCTGCACAGGCTGACACGGGACCTTCTCATCCTCTTCCCAGAGCATCTCCCCCTTCCCTCCCACCAGCCCCGGCCACACATCAGCTTTCGGCTTTTAAAACTATCAACAAGGATCTGATAGAAAAAATATGGAAAGAAAGGAAATTCTGACCAAAGGAACTGGGGGCCGTGAGAAAGATCGAGGGTGTCTCTGGAATGGGGGGAGGCCCCGCGCCAGGTCCCGGGGTCTGCGTGCCGTCGGAGCCATAGCTGTGTGACCGACGCGCGCGGCTTCCCGGACCTGAGAGCTTCTGCCCCCGTGCACCTGTCTTTCATGACTGTTGTTGCTGGCCTCCTGCATGAAAGGTGCCAATCCTTGTGAATCTCGCCCCCCGTGAGGTTACGTTGCTGTGCCCGGCAGTTCCGAAACTTGCTAGAACCCTCTGCTTCTGCGGGTGGTGCTCCCCAGCACTCGCCGGCCCCAGGGGACACTTTAAACCTTTGGCATTTGAGGAATCAAGTTCGCAAGCCCACGCCCCTGCCTGTGACCCTGCCTCTGCGGTGGAGGTGGCCCTCAGTCCCAGCACGGGCACAGCCGGCCACCAGGGAGGGGACACAAATGTCCCGGCACATCTGCATCTTACACCACAGACCTGTCTCTTTATGGAGCTCACGCAGTGCCCTTTTGTGTCCTTTCCACACACCAAGAACCCAACAACCGTGTCCATTGTGTGGCTCTCACACTGAGCCATTGATCTTCTCACCAAGAAACCCTCAAGGTAATGGGACACTGTGACAAGGTCGCTCCTGAAGGGAAAGCCCGAGGCCAGGGGAGCGGTGCTCTAGGTGGACGCCCAGTACCACTCAGGCCAGTGTCCCCAGCAGAGGCATTCGCGCGCAGCAGGAAGGCTAGCGGGGCCAAAGCCTCACACACAGGCCTCTGGAAACCCACCTGCGCCGGGAGCGGGCACCCGGCGTCCCGGAGCAAAATGTGTGCGGGCCAGTTGCCATCTGGGGCCGGACCTCCTCTGTGCCATCCTGGGGTCACCTGGCCTCAGCCGTCCCCTCTAGGGGCTCCGGGGAGTAGACGCCAGCAGCCTCAGGCTCAGACCAGTCCAGGGCTCTCGACAGGCCAGGGTACCCTCCGGGGACGCTGGAGGACAACACCCTCTGCTGGCCCAGCTGCCCTGTCATCACTCATCAGAGGCTGCGGGAAAATCACTTTGCACGGAGTGGGGAGGGAGGCAATTCCCTGAGATTGATAGCGCTAAATATGAAACCGCATGTACCCCACCCATGAAGCAGGGAATCAGAGGCGTATTGTTAGTGGGGAGATGAATGGAACTTGAGATAACCTTGGCAAATCAGGCATATGTTAGGGTTAGGCTTTGTCACTAAGCAGGCTATAAATTACAGACATATTGTAAGTCCGTAAACTCTTCTAATGGATTGAGTGACAGTGGTAATTCAATGCGGGACATGCCAGCTTAACCCTTTTAAGAAATTAGCCCCAGGTCGCTACAATGCAACAAGCCAAAATGCGTTCAAAGTTAGTGTTTAATATCTCCCGAGGGAGCACAGGCAATTAGATAAAAATACCTGGTTAAATGTTCCTGCAAATGAAAAACAGAAGTTCAAGACCCTGTGGGCAATTACACTATTTCACAGTTCATTCTTTTAGGAGTTGTTTTTTTTTTTTGTCCTGCACCTAATCTTCATTATAGCCCTTTTCCCCTAAAATGATGCCAGTGACTAAACGGTAGGCGGAAGTCCCAGCGTGCAGTGCAGTTCTGGTGACGGCTGAGCTCATCAGGGTGCATTATGTGCTCTGGGGCTAAAGGCTCAGACACTTTAACCAGAAACGGGGGCAGGAACTCCATACAAATGTACTGCCCGCGGTGTCTTGTTGCCATAATGAAGTGGAATTTATAAATAAAACTGAGGTGCAAAGACAGACCCCGTGCATTTCCTGGACGTTACTGACAGGTATGACACCGGTGACAGCTAAGCTGGGGTCGGGAAGCGATTTCAGAAATTGCTGTATATTTTAGTAAAAGTTGCATGTAGAAATAAGTGACAAATCAGTGTTGATCAAAAGAAAACTTTAAATTCAAATGGGAGAATTAAAGGTAATATGTCATGATTTTAAATGTGTTGACATAGTAAAAAGCATTCTTTCGTTCTTATTCAGCTGGAAGTAATGCAGAACAGCACCCGCGGATATAATTATTGTATAATAGGTGCTGCTCTGGCTCCTAATGTTACGAAACTAAGAACTTTAAGAGTAAGCCGCCGCTATCTAGGTGCACTTTCTCTCTTACAGAACACAATTGTATTTTACTATAGGTGTTCGAGGGAAACGCGCTTTTTCTCTCTTTATCGTGGGACCAGCATTCTGTAGCCCTCGCTCTCTCTCTGCCACGCAAGGAATTCCAAGCAGATTCGACGCCTGCAGATCTTACGTGAGCAGACCCGCAATTTGCGTCATTTTCTCTGGCTCCAGGACAAGGTGTTCACAGAACATTTCTATCCAGCGGAACTGTACGATTTACATTAACAGGGACAACAAGTACAAATCATAATTTTATTTTACATATTTTACATACTTTAACTGTATCTTTACTCAGGTGATCTGCAAGGACCTTGACCAGAAATGTCAGACAATAGTCTGTTTCCATAACTTATGAAATGGGATCATTCGTTTAAATTTTTAATTAAATTTTAGTTAATAAAGTTTTAATTTTAAATTTTATTTATTTTTGGTTGCATAGGGTCTTCGCTGCGGTGAGCGGATTTCTCATGGTGGTGGCTTCTCTTGTTGCGGAGCACGGGCTCTAGGCGCGTGGGCTTCAGTAGCTGTGGCTCGCGGGCTCTAGAGCGCAGGCTCGGTAGTTGTGGCGCACGGGCTTAGTTGCTCCGCCGCGTGTGGGATCTTCCCGGGCCAGGGCTCGAACCCGTGTCCCCTGCATTGGCAGGAGGATTCTTAACCACTGCACCACCAGGGAAGCCCCTGGGATTATTAAAGAATCTGAATCATTTGCCTAAAAAATATAATTCAGAAAAACAATCCACAGACCTGCCATTTGCCATTTATGTGGGAAACAAAGGACACACTCTGACCTATCGGATTTCCATGACTTTTCTGGGGGTGCATGCATTCTTTCGTTAAATTGGACCCTAATTTTTGAACTAAGTAAACGGGCATGGTTTCAGCTTGCAGGCGAGCAGGTGCCTTCCTTCTGGGGAGGTCAGTGGCGGTGCACTGGCATGGAGACCCCGCCCGCCCGGCTGCGGGCTCTGCTGCTGGAGGGGACAGACAGGGCACAGGTTTGCTGTCCTGCTCCCGGGCACCCTGCTCTCCTGGTTCTTGCTCCCCCCTCCTGGCCACTGGAGTGCCCGTGGGCACACGGGGCCCTTGATGGTCGTTCTTGGTTTCTGTGAATGAAAAATGCTGCTGCCGTATCAGTAAATCGAGGGTGTTGCGGCCCCCAAGCCTGCAGCCACTGCAGCTGCCCCCACGGCGCCCCTGAGGGGACTCCGTCTGGGAAAGCACAGGACGCGGCCCCAGAGAGCTGAGGTGCACGTCAAAGGAACGATTCCAGTGAGCCCAGACTCCCGTACCTCACCGCACATAGAGAAGCGCTACATTCCTTAACTGGAGATGTCGGGTTTTCTTTCATTAACAGTAATCTTTTGATGTTCCGACTACCTGGTCTTTGTTGCAGAAGCTCCTGTATACCCTGGCTCCCCCCGACCTCTTCAGGGGAGTCCCTCCGAGCCTTCTGAGAGGCTGCGTCCCGGGCTTAAGTCCTCAGTTTTGTTTGCCAAATAAAACATAATTTTATCAACTTCTATGTTGTGCATTTTCTTCAGTTGGCAGCTCCGATCAGAGACGAGCATGACGTTGACACCCTAACTTCAGGAAGCCTCTCAGCCCTCGAGGGCGGCCACAGGGGCTGAGGGGGCCGTTGGCTTGTTCTGTTGGGCCTGCTAAGTACTTAAGGTGGCAACTTCTACGTAAAATGCAGCTGCAAAGCCTCTCTCAAACATCGGGCCCGACCACGCGGAGCTACAAGTCCGCAGGCCCCCCGGCATCACCAGGGCCTCTGCTCAGAGCACATCACCACCCACCCCGCCCTCCCTGCCTGGCCCCGGACTCACGAAGCACCCAGGGTGGGCGTCTCCCGCCGGACCCTCTGCTCTGTGTGTCTCTCCAAGCCCAGGTGGGCTTCAGCGGGCAGAGACCGTGGCCGTTAGCACCTGCTCTTCAGAGTGCGGCCCGAGGGCCGGCGGCACGGCCACCACACGCTAGAAGCGCCACCTCAGGCCCCTGCTGGGATCCGCTGGGTCAGAGCCTGCGTCGTGCCGGGGTCCCCGGGCCCATGCGAGCGCTTGGAAGGTTAAGACACCACGGACAGGCCCTCCGGGTGCTCAGTCGGTACAGGTGGTGGCTGAGAGGGAGGTGGCGAGTAGCGACAGCGCTGGGCCTGATGCTTTTTAAGCAAATTAATTAAACCTACACTCAGATGAATAAAAAAAGTGAGCTGCACCTACTCCAGAAATCTCAGACGGGGGTGTGGTGGGCTGAAATTAAGGAAACTGGCTAGAATTAGCAATTCCCGCCTTTCAGCTGGCCACTGCCTGGGGACTGAATCACACCTGGGACTTTCATTCACCAGGTTTCCAGAGGACCGAGCTCCCCTCGCCGGACAGGGCTGAGAAGTGTTTCATGTCACCTGCACGAGCCTGGCATCCATGCCACTGAGAGCTGTGCTCAGGGGCAGAGAGGAACCTTCATCACAGGCCCTCGGGAGCCTCCGTCTGGGCCCCGAGTTTGCATGTTTCCTAGTGCGTCGTATGGAAGATGCCAGGAAAGGTGGCCATGGGCCCAGAGAGCCTGGACAGCTTGTCACCCACATGTAGCCCAGCCCAGAGGCCACAGGCCGAGGCCACGTGTGCTCGTCTCGCTGGTGCACGCACACTGGAGCAGGACTGGGGCTGTCTGTCACCAACGCTGTTCTGTTCCTGCCCCGTCTTTCTAACGTTACTGAATTCAGGACGACCCAGGACGACACGCCCCGTGGGCCCCACGTGAGGACAAAGCCTCGGTGCTCACCCCTGCTGGAGCCCGACGCAAGGACCCAGCCCCTCAGCCCCCTTCTGCCCACAGCCGCACCTGAGCCCGTCTGCTGGCTGCGGAGGGAGCCCGCGGCCCCCTTGTCTCTGGCCCCCCGTCGTGCCCCTGCGACTCAGCACAGCTTCACGGGCCCCCGAGGGCAGGGCCGGCTTTCCTGATGGGCTGCCCACCTGCCCCTCACAGCCGCCCCACGTGCAGAACTCCCTCTTCCGTGTGGCTCCCACCCGCGGGCCAGGCCTGCTCAATGCCCAGGGGCAGGAAGCACCCACCCAGCTGTCCCATGACGCCGCCGGAACTGAGGGAGGACCACCAGCTGTAAGGGCCTCAAATCTGCAGGTGAGAAGCTCCGAAAACCTCCGGCACCTACATTCTATCATGAGACGCTGTCACCGTCTCACTGTTTCCCAGTCCCTTTCACCACAGGTGGCAGCACCGTCACCTGTGGCTCAATAGCAGTGCCCGCACAGCTCTGTGCTCAGGTGTTGTGCGCGGTTGTGGACGGTGGTCCTTGATTGTGGATGGTTCTGTATGGTCATGGATGGTTCTATGTGGTCATGGACGGTTGTGGACAGTGGTCCTTGATTGTGGATGGTTCTGTATGGTCATGGATGGTTCTATGTGGTCATGGATGGTTGTGGACGGTGGTCCTTGATTGTGGATGGTTCTGTATGGTCGTGGATGGTTCTATGTGGTCATGGACGGTTGTGGACGGTGGTCCTTGATTGTGGATGGTTCTATATAGTTGTGGACGGTTGTAGATGGTGGTCCTTGATTGTGGATGGTTCTGTATGGTCGTGGACGGTTCTATATGGTCATGGATGGTTGCGGATGGTTCTATGTGGTTGTAGATGGTTGTACATGGTTGTGGAAGGTTGCAATGGTGTGGATGGTTGTATATGGTTGTGAAAGGTTCTGGATGGTTGCAATGTCTGTGGGAGGTTGTCCATGGTTAGAGATGGCTGCCCATGGTTGTGAATTGTTGTCTTTGTTTGTGGACAGTTGTATATTGCTGTGAGCGGCTGCAGTGTTTGTATATGGTTGTCCGTGGTCGTGAATGTTCTCACAGTTCTGGAGGGAGCAGGGTTCATCCCGCCCACTTCAGGGGGATGAGCCTCTACAAACTCTGCATCTCCTCGGCAGCACCTGGGGCCACAGGCTTTCACCCAGAACAATCTCCATGTCGCTTCACTTCTTAAACTCAAACGGATTCATTCGAAAGAAGTGCAAATCTTGGTCCCTTTCATTTTGCTCCGGGATTTACATGTTGAAATAGAAACTATTATAAACTAATTTCCTTTTATTACAGTTTGTTTTAATTTCCCATTAAGCACGATATTGTTTTTCAGGCGCATAGATTACTATATTAGCGAAGACTCTCATTCCAGGGAAAGGGAGGTTACAACCTGTTTGTTATAAGAATGGTGGCATTGGTTTGATGGGGTTGTAACTGCGGGTGTGGACGTGTGGCCTGCTTGGGAGCACATTCAAATCACCAGCTGATAGACTGGGCTCAGGCAGGCGGCTCTGTAGGCGCTCAGTGGAAAACACACTCGTTTTCTATGATAAATAAATGAGTAACCCTTTTGGTAAAGCAAGAAGGCCGTCTACAGTCTGCCTCTGCCCGTACCCAGAAGCTGCTAGAGTCATAAATCCACCAGAGGTCTTGCATTCTGACCCAACCGCACAAGGCCAGCAAACAGCTGGAGCCCAGCTCTTTCAGAACAAGGAGCTCTTGGAGCCTCGTAGCCAAGCCGGCCCCGGTGGCTCTCGTCCTCGGAACCAGGAATCTGCCAGCTGTTCGTGGGGAGAGCTGACCAAGGACGATCCAGCTTCTTGCTTAACCCCCACAGCATGCACTGTTTTCGACCAAATGACAACCGAAGTTACTTCAGAAGTTTCTCATTAGCCTCATCCCTTGAGGACACTCCATCTCAGAAACTCCCCTTGACTTTCAGTCTCTCAGACACTCCCAAGGAGCCAGGGACCGTGCCTGGCTACAGTGGGTGGATTCCGGGTGGTGTTTTCAGAAGAGGAAATCTTAAAACGCTTCCCGAAGTCCAATCGGTGGGCAACAGGCTGGAATAAAACGAGAGGCCGAGAGGAGAGTGAGGACAGTGGGTGAAGGAGAGACGAGTTCGGTTAAATCCCAGTAGCATGGACAGGTCACCGAATGACCAGAAGCCTTTGAAGTACTTGGCGGGGCGACAGCTGCTGTGCCAGTGGGGGGCACACCGGCTCTCTTGAGACCAAGAAGCAGGTGGCATCGCCCTTCCACGGCTCTGAACCCTGCAGAGTCAGGAGGCGCCGGGAGCTGGGCCGGGAGGAGGTCATCCACCTGAAGGAGCCCGTCCTGCTGGGCCCGAATTGGGAGGGGTGGGGAGCCAACCACTGCGGGACCCCACTGGAGCCCGGGGTCGGTGAGGACTGTGGTGGAGGGGCGGAGGGGCTGGCAGAGTCGGACCCTGACCCCAAAACCCCGGGGGGAGCGGTGCCGGGCACCCACCTCGGAGGGGCCTTGGTGAGCTTCCAGAGCTTCCAAGGATGGCACCTGGGGAAGTGACCGTGACCTCTGACCCCTCCATTGCCCCTACCACTCGGCCACCCGGCAGCAACACCCAAGCTAACACTCAGGTCCCCTCCTGCCATCTCTCCTACCTCCACCTCCTGCTGCACCAGAGAGGGGAGCCCACCCCTGGACAAGGCAGCTGACGGGCCTAGAGCGGGGCTGGCCCTCTGGGGGTGGGAATGGCCCGGCCTCAGGTCCCAGGTGCACAAGAAGCCCCGGCCCCCGAAGCTGGCATGGCGACTCAGAGGTCCCCCAAAGCCAGCGGGCTCAGCACGGCAGCCCTGGGCCCCCCGGGGCCATAGGGCACCTTAGCAACCACCCTTGACGCTGTGTCCTGATGGGAAATCTGGCTGCAGAGAAATGCATCCGAACACATAAGACCCAGCTTTGACTTCCTTCCCTTCAGAGTGAGATAAAATTTGAAATGTTCAAGTTCAAAACAACCCTGTTGTTCAGGTTTTTAATGTAGACATTGCCTCGTTCTGCTCAGTCAAGGCATTCCCCCTCTGGCGCCACCTACCCACTGAGTCTGTAAAGTGATCATTTGCAAAGAAAGAACCTGTAGGGACTTCCCTGGTGGCACAGTGGTTAAGACTCCGTGCTCCCAAGGCAGGGGACGTGGGTTCGATTCCCGGTCAGGAAACTAGATCCCACACGCAGGCCGCAACTAAGAGTTCACATGCCCCAACTAAGGAACCCTCGAGCCTCAACTAAGGAGCCCGCCTGCTGCAACAAAGACCCAATGCAACCAAATAAAATAAATAAATACTCTTCTTAAAAAAAGAACCTGTAAGCATCCAGCCCGGTGTCCCCACACATGAAGGGACGTGGCTCTGAAGCAGAGCGGTCACTGGGCCAGGGCCAGGTTTGGTCCATTTGGCTTCCCAGGCTAAGGGAAAGGCATCTTTCTTTTTAAGATCAACATGAATTTTTAAAATCTCCCTCAATTATTTCAGATAAAAATCTGAAGAGACGCGCCAACAACATCACTGGTCGTTGAACTTGTGATAGATCAGGACAGTGCTTTGGGCAGGAATCTCCCAACCCCGCCTCCTGCTGTCCACAGAATTATGCTTCCTTAGTTGTGTGCGTCCCACGAATAAAGATTCAGAGGGTGCATTCACCTCCTTGCGCCCCAACCGCAAGATTCTCTGTACTTCAGCCACGGCACTGGCCTGTGACCAGCTAAGCGTTTGGCCTGAATTTGATCTCAGAATAAAATTAGCCCTCGATTCCCCATTCCAGTGGAAATTGTATGGCCTTCCCTCTCCACTTTCTTAATGGCTCCTTCACTGCAAAGCCTCAATTGAATGGCCAAGTTGGCCATCCATAAGATTTGGAATTAGATGTACCGAGCGTAAATCAATAGAAAGGAAATCAAAACTAAAAGGCCAGGATTAGTTTTGCAGCTCGCTTTGCGCAAAACAACTTTGCATTGAACCTCGGGGCCACCTGGAGACTCCAGAACAACGCTGCGTCCCCGCTGCAGGCCACTGATGTAATGAAGCTATTTTATGAGCAGACATTAATGACAAGGTCCATTAAAATGGGATTACATACCTGGCTCATTCACCTCCAAGAGCTGCTAGACAACAAAATTAGAAAACTCAGAATTCCAAGTGTTTGATTCCAAATTGAAAGGGACGATGCATCTGCAAGGGTTTCAGCGGTCTCTCCATGGTTCCTGACTCAGATTTCCACAGAATTCCACGCTCTTGTGAATTTAAGATGCATCGTTTCCTGGATTCAACAGGGGGAGGTATAAGGAAGCCCCTCAGGCTCATTTAGAATTGAGAGGAAGTTATCATCCTCCCTCCAAGACAACCTCCCCAAGAGCTCTGGTCGTTCTCCAGCAGGGCACACCAGGTAGGGACCTTCATCCGTCTCTGCTGGTCCACCCTGGTCCTGTGCCTTCAGACTTGCCAACCCTTTATCACATTAGGAAAGTCATTTTCCAAGCTAATCAGCTCTTGGCTACCAATGGCTGGTCAATTATTAACATGTTATCCCTTCCAAAAGTATTTCATCTCACGTGGTACCCCCCAATAACATAATATTTTAAGTAAAGGAAGAACTCTCTAATGGTAAAAATCCAACCACCTGAGCCAATGAGAAGACAAGTTTGTGTCTTTATGGTCTGAAGGAGCTGCGTACTGTGTCGCCATCTATGGTTGGATCTGTGAACTGCAGATCCCTGTTGTATTTCCACGGTGGGCAACCGAGCCATAAAAGATAGCAGAACTAACTGTTCTATTCTGAACCTTTATTAGTCAAAAGAGAACCATGTCACTTCCACCCTTCCTTCTAGTTCCAAAGCATGGAAACTTTTATTTATTCTGCATTGTTATAAGAAACATGAGTTCTTACTCACAATGAAGCGTAAACTCTGACGAACGGGTGTTGGGATGTGTGATTTCAGGGTGAAAAGAGACAGCAGACCCAGCTGCTTCAAGGCTGTGGTGTTATCTTAAGAAAACCAGCACCTAGAGTCTGTCATACAGAGTGAAGTAAGTCGGAAAGAGAAAAACAAATACCGTATGCTAACACATATATATGGAATCTAAGAAAAAAAAAAAGGTCATGAAGAACCTAGGGGCAAGACGGGAATAAAGGCGCAGACCTACTAGAGAATGGACTTGAGAACACGGGGAGCAGGAGGAGGGTAAGCTGCGACAAAGTGAGAGAGTGGCAGGGACATATATACACTACCAAACGTAAAATAGATGGCTAGTGGGAAGCAGCCGCATAGCGCAGGGAGATCAGCTCGGTGGTCTGTGACCACCTAGAGGGGTGGGACAGGGAGGGTGGGACGGAGACGCAAGAGGGAGGGGATATGGGGATATATGTATATGTATAGCTGATTCACTTTGTTATAAAGCAGAAACTAACTCACCCTTGTAAAGCAATTACACTCCAATAAAGATGTTTAAAAAAAAAGAAAATCAGCAAATGAGAAAACTCTTTTCACTCATTCACTGCAAAATTTAACAGCAGGCAGCATGAACTTCTCTGCTAAAGTTGATCTTCCCTGTAGAACACTAGAGTGACAGAAAGAGATCTCTGCACTTTTTTTAAACTGACAAATTCTACCTCTTTTCTAGAATCTCTGAGTTCTGGGATGCACTTACCGACAGGAAGAATAGAAGAGAGAATTTCTATGGGAAAACTTGGGAGAATGGAAACAAAACATGAAAAATTGGTGCTAAAAAAGAAAAAAAAGTGAATGTGTGTGTGTGTATATATATATATATGTATGTATGTAATAAATAAATAGCTGATGGGATCTGCATGTTTTGAGATAGAACTCAATTCTATTTTGAAAGTGAGGTTCCTTCAGTACCCAGACAATGAGCGGTGATTGATGACCTTTGATATTTTTCTCCAAGAGTGATTTCAGGTTAAAAACATATGTTCCATGCTAAGGTGAAGTTCTCACCAAATGTAAAATTTTGCTGCCAGTTCACACATTCAGCCAAAAGTTCCTTTAAGTTAATTATACATTATCTGAACAAGTGTATACACGTTCAGTCTCTTCATATCTGTACACATTTTCTGGTACTTTTGTTCTGATTTTTAAAGAACCTTGACTAATTCACTTTAGCGTGAAGCTAATCCTACACCGTGGGGCTAAGTATAAAACAAGTGACATTCTCAAATGGGTGACAAAAATGAACAGACTGGGGACAATTAAGTCTCATTAGCTGCGTGTTGTCACATTAACTACGGGCTGCGGCACCAATTTTCTCTTCTCTGTCATGGGCCAACGCTCCCCCCGCTTTTATGGAGCAAGCCTCTTGGTGATGAGATGCCCAGAGCAAGCCCTGCTTCAGCTCTCTTCATGTGGAGCCCTCTGGACTTTATTTCCATTGCCACAATCTTAGAAGTTCACCCCTCAGGTCTGTTGCTCACAGCGACGAGTCACTGAAATGGTCAAGCAGCAGAAAAAAGTTCTTTCCCTGCTGCTCAGTCCGCACCGCAGTTAGAGCCGTGGGTGGGAACAGAGTGACTTTATTTCAAGGCATGATTTTAGAACCTTGAAGGCGGTCATGAGACCCAGACCTATAGGATGCCCGTTTGAATTCTTAGTCACTTGATCCCAACAATTGTAGGACTGACAACTGTGGATTTGTGAACGCGCCCGGGGGGATGAACCGTCGTCTGCTTTTCCACAGTGATGGGGAAGAACAGCAGCGAGGCTGCAGCACGCGCATTAGTGGGGGTGTTGCTGGTTTAAAAGCATCTTTAAAGTTTCTTTACGCTGTTTCCCTTTTTGTCTCTCTCTAGTTAATGATGTCCTTTGGGGAAAAACCCCTGCATTTAAGCTCAGCTAACAGAGGTCCTACTCCATAGTGGTGTGTTTTGCAAGGAGTGGGTCTGGATAAACTTTCCCAGCACAATTTTATATCTAAGCCCTGATGGTTTTTTCTTTGAATTTTCCAGTTAATACTTAATTCTATGTAAGCAACTTTTTTTCCCCTTTCATTGTAAGGTAAGCCCATCCTCCAACAACAGTGTGTTTTGTATAATATATTGGATTTTGCCAAAATTATTTCTTAAAGCAATATTGGATTCTTTATCTGAATTCAAGAGAATGATACAAAACAGAACCTGAAAATGGAAGTGGTCTCAGGGAGCACGTCTGCCCAGACATTCTAGGTCTGTCTTTGCCATCCTAAAGCGCTCACAGCTAAGCGGCTACACTGACCAGCCATTTTATTACATGTAGAAATGTGTAAATAATCTGATTTCCTGTAACAGCAACACTGAAACACAGTCTTCTCAGAAAACACAGCCCATGCGGAGACAAAGAGGATGAATGAACGAACAGATGAATGGATGAAAAGATGGTTGGATGGATGAATGAAGAGATGAATGGATAAACTGATGAATGAATACAGCGGTGTTCTCAGGGGTCCCCTTACTCAGGCGAATCCTCCCTGCTGCTTCCTCAGCAGAGGTGGCATTTCACTTTTCTCTCCCACGCTTAGAATTCCCTGTAGAGGGGTCCTGGGAATGCAGAGCTATTTTGGCCCATTGAGGTCAAGGTTGGGGTCCCCAAACGCAGCGCCCGGCACCACCAGCAGCCTCGGGCTGGGCAGTCGCAGGGCTGGTCTGCTCGGACTCGCCTCCCGTGGACCCTCCCCAGGGAGGAAGGGCCACTGGCCACGGCCCACGTGGCCTCCGTGCAAGACCCAGGTCCCTTCCTGCCTTTACAGCATCCACATAACCAGTCCCTACAGTTAATCCGTGAAGCATCAGAACTTGGCGACTGACACAGTTCATCTTTCCCAGCAACTCTGGTTAAAGCTTTCTGAGGACAGAAGTAAGAAGACAATTATACAGATTGCGGAGACCAGAGAAAGAGCAGGAGAAAGAGAAGCTCGGAGAGACACAACCACAGTGGAAAGTGCACAGCTCAGCAGTTAACAGGGCAGCGTCCCAGCTGATAGGACGACAGCCCAGCACCTGAGCGCACGCACGCGCCTGATTAAACCCAGCAACACACACCCGGAAGAAGGCTGTAAGCTGGGACACGTCTTTGCCAGAAGCAGCGTGTTAACCGCTGCTCGTGCACTTCTCCAACTGCAGTCCTTTAATTCTTTCATTTAGAGAACAGTTTACATTATAATAGCCAGCATCACTTCTGTTTTAAAACAACTGATTATATGGCTATTGCCAAATTATGGACCCACTGGACATTTTCATAAGTGAAAACAACTGCAAATGTGCTTTGAAAATGACCTTTAAATAGGGAGTCTGGTGACACACAGAGGCATGGCCTAAGGGTCCTGGTGCCCCTATTCCGAGGCCTCCAGCGGGTTGAAACATCTCTTTCCTCTCAAGTTTTCTGGGAGCAGAGGTCTGTGGACTTGGCAGCGGGAAGCCCGTGAGCTACAGCCCCTGCCCCCCGCCCTGGGGTCTCTGCCCCGCAGACCCCAGCCCTTGCAGACTGTCACACTGCATCGGAGGGCCACATGCTGGTGACTCCACGCGTTCATTCTGTGGCCGAAAGTGCCTCAAACAAATCTTCCCGGAACCTCAAAATCCTGCCAACCCCACCGGCTCAGCACCCGGCCAGCAAGGAATCCTCCCAAGTCCTAAACATCTCAGAAGCCAAGGTGCGGCAGCAAACAGCAGAGGCCCAGAGACCAAATGCCCCCGGGATGAGCGCAGGGCCTTGAGGAGCTCCCCTGCATCGGAGGGCCACATGCTGGTGACTCCACGCGTTCATTCTGTGGCCGAAAGTGCCTCAAACAAATCTTCCCGGAACCTCAAAATCCTGCCAACCCCACCGGCTCAGCACCCGGCCAGCAAGGAATCTTCCCAAGTCCTAAACATCTCAGAAGCCAAGGTGCGGCAGCAAACAGCAGAGGCCCAGAGACCAAATGCCCCCGGGATGAGCGCAGGGCCTTGAGGAGCTCCTTCAGGGACAGGAAACGGCACAGCCAGTGGGGGGTGGAGGGCGGGTGGGAAGGGGGGCTGGGACATGACCCCCGAGGCCAGACCCAGCCCAGTGATCTCAGCATTAGCCAGAGACGAGTGACCCAGCCCCCCGGGGAGGGCCGTCCTAGTGGGATCAGTGTAAGAGGCTTGTCTGAGGTCACCACCCAGCACGTGGCTACGCTGGGAAGTCAACCAGCCCCTGCGACTGGAGCTGACCTCTTAACCCTGGTGCCCACGGCTGCTGCAAACTTGCCCCAGCTGGACACGTGCCCCCACGTTTCACAGAGAGCCTGCACGCTCTTCTACTGCATGAAAATTGGAGCAGACATCTTTTCCCCTGTTCTTCCCACTAAGCACCACGAAAAGCCCTGGTCGTCACGGACAAAGCAAACATGGGAAGCCTCTGGAAGGTGCAGAGGCAGCAGAGGTACAAGGATCACGAGGCCCAGCCTGGCCGGGAGCCCCTAGTTCGTGGTTTGGCTTATGCCTCCCACCAGGTGCTGGAGAAACTTGGCAGACCTGGAAACACCCACAGATCCATACGAGAAAGGCTGCCCTCCAGCCTAAGGACCGGGAGACCAGTCGGCCTCCCAAGACCCGCAGTGCTTCCACAGTGATGGTTCCACCCCAGCCAAATAGCACAGAGGGAATTCAGGCCCTGTCCCCAGCCTTCCAGCAGAAGTTCAGTGGCGAGTCGACACCCGCACCATCGTGGGGCTGAAAAGAGGCGGCCGGGCCATGTTTGGGGTTGTGGTGGAGCAGGCTGTGTGGGGAACACGGGCTTCCACCCCAGCCGACAATATCACGGTGCACCAGCACCGGGTCAGGAGCCTGCCTGCTCGAGGACAGGTTTAAATGAGATCCAGAGTCTTATAACACACACACCACCCACGTTTCCATCAAAGACCATCCGCCACACCAAGAACCAGGAAAATGTCCTATGGAACAAGAAAAGACGCTCAGTAGAGGCCAACACTGAAATAACAGACGGTAGGATTATCTGATGAGGACGTGAAAGCAGTGACGGTAAGGATGCTTCAGCAAGCATTTACAAACACACCTGAAACAAATGAAGAAATAGCAAGTCTCAACAAAGACATGAAGCTTTCAGCAAATAAATAGAAAATACAAAGCAGAACCATCTAGACGTTTCAGAACTAACGACTATTGTATGTGAAACAGTGTCAGATACAAATATTGTGTCTGACCCACAAGGTTGGCTCAACGGCAAAATGGAAAAAACAGGAAAAAAACAGTGAAAAAAGATAAAACAATAGACATTCCTCGGTGTCACTGACCATCTTAGCAAGCTGATGAAGAGTCACACAATCATATGAATTCATGCAGAAAAAATATTTAACGATTCTCCTCAAATTGATGTACAGGTTTCACGCAAATTCCATCAAAATCCAAGCAAAATATTTTGCAGACATAGACAAGATTATCCTAAAATCTATATGGAAAGGCAAAGGAACTAGAATAGCTAAAACAATTTTGAAAAAGAAAACTAAAGTGGAATTACTCTACCTGTTTTCCAGACTTTTTATGTAGCTTCAATAATCAGGGCAGTGTGGTATTGGTTGGGGCATAAACACCTAGATCAATAATACAAAAGAAACAGAATAGAGAACCCGGAAAGAGCCCCACACAATGACGGCCAACTGATTCTCTAAAAAAAAGGCAAAAGCAATTCAGTGGAAGAAGAATAGCCATTTCAAAAAATGGTGCTAGAGCAATTTTAAATCTTAAGGCAAAATAATGAACCTTGAACAAAACCCACAACTTATCAAAAAGTAACTCAAAGTCGATCATAAATTTAAACGTAAAATTATAAAATTTTTAGAAGACAGGAGAGAAGCTTCAGGACCTAAGGCTTGGTGAGGAGTTCTCAGACTGACACCAAAAGCACAGTCCATAAAAGGAAAACAGCAACACATTGGGCTTAGCACAATTAAAAACAGCTGTCGTCCTACAGAAGACTTTGTAAAGAAGATTAAAAGACAAACTATGGACTGAGAGAAATGTTTTGCAGACCAAGTGTCTAACAAAGCACTCATAGTTAAGAATGCATAAAGAGCTCTCAAGATGTAACGGTGAAAACCCCCAAACAATCCAGTTGGAAAATGGGCAGAAGATGTTGTCTGCAGAATAATGGTTCCCCAAAGATACCCATCTTCTCAGGCCTGTAATCTCTAGAACCTGAGGATATCTTGAGTTTTATGGCAAAGGATAACTAAGATTGCAGATGGAGTTAAGACGCTAGTAAACTGAATTTGAGGACAGAGATTATCCTGGGTCATCCACATGGGCTGTGTTAGGGTTCTCCAGGAAGCAGAGCGGATGTAGTAGGGGATGTAGGTATATATATATAGGTGGAGGTGGTATAGGTATATATACAGGTGTAGGTGGTGTAGGTATATATAGAGAGAGATTTATTTTAAGGAATTGGCTCACACAATCGTGGTGACCAGCAGAGCCCAAATCAGCAGGGCAGGCGGGAGGGCTGGAATCCCAGGGAACAGGTGGTCCTACCATCTGCTGGCACAAGTTCCTCTTGCCCAGGGGACGCCAGTCTTTTCTTTCTATCCAGGCTTTCAACTGATTGGATGAGGCCCACCCACAATCTGCTTTACTCAAAGCCCACCAATTTTTTTTTATTTCCTTTGATAACTAACATTTACTGAGTACTTAATACATGCCACGGACTCTTCCACGCACTTTATATTTTTTATATTTTTTCCCTCCCAATTTGAAAACCAACATAACATAAAATTTACCATTGTAACAATTGTTAAGGGTATAGTTCAGTGGTATTAAGGGCATTCATATTGTTGTTCAATCATCACCCCCATCTATCCCCATAAATCTTTTTTAGAAAAAAAAAAGACATGTATTCAAAGAACAGAATATACTTAGAATTGTTTGCTTCTAAAAAGCCCATTTTCCCCAAGCTTTAACTTTATGATTTCATAGTAAGCAATGAAGTTATTTTACACAATCTAGTTACACAATTTTACAGAGGTAGTCCCGTGACTCGTTTTATCTTGTAAAACATAAGGTCTATACACTCTGCCTTCACTCTGCTCCTCGCACCTACCCATCCACTTTCTATCTCTGTGATTTTGACAACTCTAAGGAGCTCATATAAGTGCAATCAGACAGTATTTGTCTTACCGTGACTGCAAAGCCCACCAATTTAAACCTAATCTCACTCAAGACACCCTCACAGAAACACAGCCAGGATAGGAGTCAGTACATGTAGGCACTGTGGCCCAGCCAGAGCGGCCATTGTAATCACAGGGGTCTATAGACGTCGCAGCAGAGAGTCAGAGACAGGACAGGCTTTGAAGACGGAGGAGAAGAGCCACAGTCCAAGAATTGGTGGCTCCTGGGAGTGGGAAGAGGCAAGGAAACAAATTCCACGCAGCTTCCAGAAGCCACACGGCACTGCTGACACCACGATTTTAGGCCAGCGACGCCCGGCTGGGGCTTCTGGTCTCCAGAACCAGGAAGATTATAACTTTATATTGTTTGAAGTGAGCGTGTAGGGCACACCTGCCCAGGGTGGGTCTCTCCGGCTTTGCTGTCCACACCCTTACAGGGAAACGTCCAGAGCGTCATTCGTGAGAGCCCAGCTCTCTCTGCTTCGTCTAAATTGGAAGTGGAGACAAAAACTAGGAAACTGTCAGCTACTGAGCAGATCCCAGCAGGGGCTGTTGTTTACCTTCCTGGACCTACCTGGACGGTTCCTGTGGTTGGCACTCTTTGCTCCTGGATGGTCACCACGGACACTGGTTTCCCTGCCCGGGCTGGTCGCTGCAGACTGTGGGTCGAAGTTCTACAACCCTTCATGGTGCTGTTTTCCATTTGAGGCTGCTGGTCAAAGGACCGCACTTGAGTGGAAAGTGTCCAGACCACTGGTCTGTGTGTCATCAGACCATTAATTAACTCAAATGGGACACGGACCCCAACATGCTACCTGCAAATGTAAGCTGTGCTTAAATTCAACATGTCCATGGACACTGCAAACGTTTGCAGTCTCCTCCGTGGCTACCCCTCAAGGTAGACTGCTTTCCACATCTACCCAAAGAAAATCCTTAAAGCATCTGCATTAGTTCCCCATAACAGCAATAAAAACATAAAAAAGCCAAAAGATCCCTGGTGGGCCTGCCACCTTTGGGTCCTCCCCGGGTTTAGGGGGCACCGTTGTTGTGCATCCAGGACCACCCCCCTGTGGTTGGAGGACTGTCCACCTGGGACCCAGCCCTGCCCTGGGGTGGACCAGCTACCCCATTCTGAGCCCCAGACATAGGAAGCGGTCCGGGATTGGGATATGGGATGCGATATGGCCCAGGCAAGCCAACCAAAATCCTGTGGGATTTTCTCACTGGTGTGAATGGAGCAAGAATCTCTGAGGGGTGGAGCTGGGATGTGGTGCGGGGGGACAAGCAGCCTTGTTCCTGCTGAGATGGAGCGGGGACTGGTGATGGTGGGGAGACAGGCGTCAGCCCCGGCCCCCCTGCTGGCTCCAGCACCTGCTCTGTAACTCAGTGAGCTCCCAGCCTTTTCCCAATGCGCCTCTTTCCCCCGAAGCTGGCTTTGTTGGGTTCTGCCAGGTCTCAGGGTCTGCAGGACTGAGGGAGGACGGGAACGGGCAACAGAAGTAAGGAGAGGGGATCCCCGTCCCCCAAGGCCCCAGGGGTCTCCCGCATCTTCCTGTCTCTGCCACCCACACAGGCAGGACGCTGTTCGCTTCCTGCTGTGAGGTCACACACCCTGGACATTCCACAGTGTCCTGGAGACCACGCGGGAGAATCTGAGAGGACCTCAGGAGAGCATCCTCCTTCCGCAGCTGGAGGAACATGGCGGCTAATACAGGAGTGGCCGTCTTCGTCCTGCTGCTTTGCTGCGGGCAGGGAGCTGAGTTCCGGCCGATAAACATGACCATGGGTACAGTCACGGGGCGTTGCTGTGGGTGGGAGAAAACGGGTGCCTCCCTGGGCTGAGTCAGGCGGGCCATGGCCTTCTCCTGGGGTCCCTCCCCTTCATGCCTCCCCAGATTTACCGTTTATTGCTGGGGGAATGGAGTAAGTTGGAGCGTTGTTCTATATTTGAAGCTTTGTTCAGATCCAATACTCCATGGGAGAGTAGCATACATTATATATTTTAACTTTTAATTATGGAAAATTTCTAGCTCACCCAAAAGTGGGGGAATTGTGGAAACTCCATCACCTGGTTTCAATCGTATACGTTTTGCCATCTTGTTTTACACACACACACACACACACACTTTAGTTGTTACTGGAGCATTTTAGCATCGTCCAAGATGTCTTATGATTTTATGCAAACGCCTTCTTGCTAAGATGAAGGCATTTTTCTCTTACATACCTACAGTGTCATTGAAACACTAACGAAATTAACAAAACCCCCGTGCAGGGCTAGTACTGGCCCACACTCAGGCCTCCCCCCCAGGCCTCAGAATGTCCTTTACAGGCGGCTGGTTCGAACCCCACCCAAGCAGGCCCCACCTGGCTCCGGCTGCTGCGTCCTGACCTCTGAGTTGAGGAAGGGGACTGTGGACGCGCCCCCCTTGCTGGGATGTGACTCGCTGGCCGAGGAGGCCGAAGGTGCAGACAGGGGCGGGGCCCCCCGACCCCCTCTTCCTGGCAGGAGGCTGCAGCCCGGGCCCCCTGCTCCCCCCTCCCCTTCCTGCCCCCCTCAGAGGTCACCAAGGGCGAGCTCGAGGACAGGGGTCCCGACAGACCCCCGGCCCAGCTCCCAGGCCGGACGAGCAGGCCCTGGAGAGTCAGCACAGGGCCCATGCGGCTCCCCTGAGAGCAGGACGTGGCCCAGGCCGGGCCCAGAGTTACCAGGGGGGCGGGCCAGCCCAGCCTGGGTCTGGAGGTCCCCCTGCCTGACCTCGTCACGAAGAAGCTACTGCTTCCAGCTGCTTTCCTGCAAGAAACTTTGAGTTTTGAGGCGCCGACCAAGGACGGCATCCTCTGGGTGCTGGGGTGTCGAAGGGTCTGTGACAGGTGGGGACGTGCCGTCACCCCACACCGCTGGGTTCCCCCGGCTGCCCGTTCCTTTCACGACTGTCGGGCCCCCGGTGCCCGCGGGAGCTGCTCCCACACAGGCTTGACCCAAGCGCTCCTGACGCAGCCCCAAGTCGGTCCGTCTCCTCGTGCAGACAGAGACGTCCGCAGGTGACCGTCAAGGGCTTCCCAGCTCTGTTCTCCTAACGCGGGCACAGGGCGGGTGGGAAACTGAGAATGTCAGGGGAGGAGGCGTCAACAGGCACCACACGGCGAGGCGGCTACGCTTGACAGTGCGCTCCGCAAACCGGCCGAGACCGCAGAACGTAAATATTCTTCTGCTTGCGCTCACTGGCTGGCTGGCACAATGGCTCCGCTCTAATTGGGGACAGACACAAAATGAGAAGAATATTTTTAACAAAGTGCTTGCACGAGCAGCTGTACCCGTTCGTAATGACTCGTTAGTGTCGCAGCCAAAGAGGACTGTACTTTTGTTTGCTGCGTTTACGGAGGTCAGCACACTGGGAAGCCATTGTCATCACAGCACGGCCCTCTTTATGCCGGTTTCCTGTGTTGTTCGAAGCCGCGGGCGCGCAGATGAGCCGATCGGGAAGCAGATTGCCCATCATTAAAACTTGGAAAATCAGCGTCGTCACTGCTTTAGTGCTGGAACTTGAGCGCCTGCAGGCGCCACCTGAACGCTCTGTGCGCCCCGAGGGGACGGGGGCCCTGCCCGGCCGTTCCCTGGGGGCGGCTGCCTGCTCTCTGCTCTCCGCAGGGGCTGGAGGAAGGGGCTGACCCTGACCTTGAATGGAGGACCTGGAGCCGGACACCCAGCCCTAAGAAGAGGGGGAGGAGCCCTGGGCGGTGCTGCCGGGGGGCCGGCACTCAGAGTCCCCGCCCACTGCCCGGCCCGCGAGGCTGCTTCAGCTCGGCCAGGCCGGGGTAAGCCGGCGGCCAGGAGCCCGGGGGCCCCACGGAGGACTGGCTTCCGGTGGTCAGCTCCCCCAGGGGACTCGGACCGCCCAGAATCGCTCGCTTACGGAAGAGGAGCCGGCGGGGCCAGTGCCTCTGCTCCCCCCGTCCAGAGAGGCACAGAGCAGGTGGCCGTGACGGTGTCCCTTCCGCACGTCACATCCTCAGCCCGCCGGTCATACGGGAGCCGCGTGGGCTTTTTACGGAAGGACGTGCGGGTCCCTCTTCACCCGCCCGGCGCTCCTTCCCCCCGCGAGGGGCGGCGCCAGTGAGCGCGGCCCGGGAGCGCGGGTGTCACCTCCAGCGCCCGGCGCGCCACCCGTCCTCACCCCTCCCTCCCGGCGGGCCCCGAGTCCCAGGAGCCCCGTGCAGGGCCCCTCCCCCTCGAGCAGGTGGTCGGCCCCGCAAAAGCCAGTCGGCCGACGGACAAGTCGGTGCAAATTCAGGGAACCTTGTTAAACTATTGGGTTTTTTCCCTCCAGTTTCAGGTACTGAACAGCCAGCAGATTTAAGAAATCTGGATGACGATGTGGATACAGGATTTGGTAAGGAGGCTCCTCTTATCACACATCTGGTCCATGCCTGGAGGGGGTGGGTGACCGTCGGTGGGTGTGTCCCAGATAAGCTGGGGCAGCCGCGCAAGGTGGAGCCAGGTGACTTGGTTTGAGGCTAGGATCACGTTCCCACGGCCCGCGCAGGCCTGAGCTGCGGCGGAGTGAGACCCCCTTCAGGATGCTGCTGGTTAGGACGCGCAGCTCTGGGGCCGGACGGTGGTCAGCTGAGCTCTCGGGGAGAATCCGGCTCCACCAGGTCAGGGAGTGGCTGGGAAGAGGACTCACACTTGCCCGGCGGGTCTGACAGTTACTGTAGCGGAGAATTAGAGTCCAACACCAGCACCCGCTCCGTCCGGGCGGCCCACCACCCAGAGCCCCAGACAACCTTTGGGAAAAGGTCAGAAACAATGGAGTCACCGGGATTTCTGATGACTTTCTGGGCTCAGCAAGCTAACCCTGCAGGGGAACTGCAGCCCCTGCCCTGCCCTCACATCCCAGGCGGAAAGTGGAGAGCCTTAGAAGTGGAAAATCCTTGTGTCTGGAAATAAGCCACGGGACCCACATGAGAACAGCAGAGGTGCTGGTTCAGAGCTCGCTGCGCAGCGCCAGCCACCGTCACTGGCGTGTGGCAGAGACTCAGGCAGATGGGGCGGGGAGAGCTCATGGTGGGAAAGGGGGTTCAGGGGTGTCCAGGGGGAGGTGCCTGGGGGACAGCTCAGGGGTGTCCTGGGGGAGGTGCTGGGGGGACAGCTCAGGGGTGTCCTGGGGGAGGTGCTGGGGGGACAGCTCAGGGGTGTCCTGGGGGAGGTGCTGGGGGGACAGCTCAGGGGTGTCCTGGGGGAGGGGCTGGGGGGACAGCTCAGGGGTGTCCTGGGGGAGGTGCTGGGGGGACAGCTCAGGGGTGTCCTGGGGGAGGTGCTGGGGGGACAGCTCAGGGGTGTCCTGGGGGAGGGGCTGGGGGGACAGCTCAGGGGTGTCCTGGGGGAGGTGCTGGGGGGACAGCTCAGGGGTGTCCTGGGGGAGGTGCTGGGGGACAGCTCAGGGGTGTCCGGGGGGAGGTGCTGGGGGGACAGCTCAGGGGTGTCCTGGGGGAGGTGCTGGGGGGACAGCTCAGGGGTGTCCTGGGGGAGGTGCTGGGGGACAGCTCAGGGGTGTCCTGGGGGAGGTGCTGGGGGGACAGCTCAGGGGTGTCCTGGGGGAGGTGCTGGGGGACAGCTCAGGGGTGTCCTGGGGGAGGTGCTGGGGGGACAGCTCAGGGGTGTCCTGGGGGAGGTGCTGGGGGGACAGCTCAGGGGTGTCCTGGGGGAGGTGCTGGGGGACAGCTCAGGGGTGTGCTGGGGGAGGTGCTGGGGGGACAGCTCAGGGGTGTCCTGGGGGAGGTGCTGGGGGACAGCTCAGGGGTGTCCTGGGGGAGGTGCTGGGGGGACAGCTCAGGGGTGTCCTGGGGGAGGTGCTGGGGGGACAGCTCAGGGGTGTCCTGGGGGAGGTGCTGACCAGAAGCGGCTCCGTGTGATGGCTTAGGGGAGCACGTCTGACTCTCTCGCATCCTGAGTTGGAAGCAGGGAGGAGCACGGGAAGCCATCAGTCACTGATGAGGCCCGGCCGGCCCTCAGGGGGGCGCCGATCCCTGCGGGCGGGTGTTTGGCCTCCAGCGTCAGCTTCCTGCGATGTCTGGGTGGCCAGCTGGCTGCCCTGCAGGGCGCTCACGCAGCGGCCAGAGTGTTTTCTGTGTTATGTAGGTCATCGTCCGATTGCACGTTCCGTATCTCATTTCTCAAAAAGGAGAATTTTAAGTAGAAAAGGACAAGGTTTAAAACCACAGAGCTTTCTCACCTTGCGCACCTGGTCGGCTCATGTCTACCTGAGGGTTCTTCCAGCTACGATTATACGCACAACCTACAGAGGTGTGGAAGTTTCCGGCAGCTTTTGGTCTTGGTTTGCCCACCTTTGGGGCGTCCCCAGCCCCCAGCCCTGAGGGCGACTTCGGCCCCTCTCACCCGAGGTTGTCCCTGCCCGCCGGCAGGGAGTGTGTCCTGCTGCAGCTGGGCTGTCACCACCCGCTCCGGGGACCTCTCAGGATGTCTGCGGGTCATGGCGCGGGGGGTCCCCGGAGGCCACCCCAGCGTCCTGCGCGTCACACTGACCGCAGGAGGCCTCGCTTCTCTGCGCTGGTCGGCCGAGCCCTGTCCCCTGCCTGGCCGCCGCGCCAGCCCTGGGTAGGGGCCCTGTGACAGCCGGAGGGCTGTGCACGCCTCGTCCTGCCCTCACACATGGCTGGATGCCTCGCGACAGAGACCAGGGACCAGGGCTGGGCCGTCCCTGACCCTCCAGCACCTGGACCGTGTCTGGTACACATTAGGTGCTCAGTAAATGCTTGTGGTTCCCTTGAGTGTCCACTCTTCCCCGTGACCCCCGGTCTAGCCTGACGCCATGACGTCTTCGGGACTTAGCGGTGGTCCTTCTGCACAGTAGCTCCCAGCAAAGGGGCCGAGGCCGGCTCGAGGTGGGGGAGGTACTGCGGAGCAGCTGCAGCGGCCGCTCGAGCAGAGCCCGGGGGAGGGGGGATGGGGGGGTGGGGAACCCCGCCCCGCGGGATCCTTTCCTGTGTCCCCAGCAGCCCCACCAGGAGGCCGCGCCCCTGAGGTCGCCCTGGCCGGCCCTCCAGCTTGTGCCCCGGGGTCCCGGGGGGCGTCCACAGCTCCAGACATCAGGGCCACCACCAGGTCGTCGGAAAGAAGCAGGGCTGCAGGTCCAGATGCTCCGCACATCCTGTACCCCCCACCCCGGCTGCAGGGGTCTCAGAGCGCCCCTGGGTGCACACAGCCAGGCCCTGGCCAGGCTCAGGCTCTCTGGGGAGGGAGCCACAGAACTGGGAGAGCCTGGCCCCGTGTGTGGGGCAAAGTCTCTGCTTCCTGTGGTGCTTGCGGGCTTCTCCCCTTTCCGTGTGTCTCCACGTGAGCTGGAACCGGGGCACCAGCCGACAGCTTCAACTTGGCTGGGACTGAGGGGCTCCTGGGACTTGGGACTTTCATGCTGAACCAGGAAAATCAGGGCTCGAGTCAATACAAACCCAGAGCGTGGATGGCCGGTCACGTGACCACCGGGCTCACAGCTGGGGCTCAGCGCTGCCGTGTATTCATTTAGCCTCAACCCCATCCCAGTCCATGTTAAGTGCTCCCTACATGCCCTGCTTCATTTGAACCTCGTAAAAGTCCCGATGAGATAAGCACAGACCCCATTTTACAGACGTGAAAACCCAAGGTTCAAGAGAAACATGTGTAAGAGCACAGCCAGTGAGAGCAGAACCAGAGTGTGGTCCGGGGCTGCCCGACACACAGTCCAGGACGCCTATGTTAGAAGCTCCCTGGCAGAGGCCAGAGGATGTACAGGAAGGAAACCCTGCCGCATCAGGTAGAAATCAGGAAAGATGCTCGTGCCTGCCTGCCGGGGGACGGCTAGAGGGAGGAGTCTCAGAGAGGGGACAGACGGCAGCAGGGGCAGGAAGGAGAATTACGACGCCCGGGCCGGGTTTCCAGCATCGTATCTCCGGGGGCATGTTTCTTGTCCAGGGTACCTGGATGATCTCAGGTTTTCAGAACTTATTTAGGGAGGCGGTGGTCTCCCCACCGAGACAAGGTTCTTTAGAAACCAGGTCCATCTCCACGGAGCTCCTGAGTCCCTGGTCCAGTCCAGCATTCGCCGCCTGCCTTAGGTCTGCGTGGAGCAGAAGCATGTAGGTAGGGTCTTGCATTGCTGGTTTAACTGTCCTTGTGTGCTTTTTCCAAGATGAAATTCTGGTCCGAGAGATGTTGGAGCCAAATAAATCATCATTTCTTCAAACACAAAGACTCCCACCAACATCGACAAAGACTCCGACAAAGAAAAAAATCAAGTACACATTTCTTAAAGCCTAATTACATGTGTTCCTAGAGGTCTGTGGTACATATGCACAGTCCCATCATGGTCGCATTCTTTGAGGCCAGCTACTTCTGGGGCAAAAGCAGATGGAGATGTGGATGAAACAGTCGTCCCAAACATCTGCTGTAATCTCCCCTAGACTGGGGAGGTCACACCTAGACAGGCAGAGACAAGTCCCTTTATCCCGGCTGGTCTCTGGGTGCACGTGCAAGAAGGGCCTCGTGCTTGGGATGCAGGTGGGGTTTAGCCACTGCGGGAACCCGGGGCGTACGGAAATAGGAGCTTTCGACCACCCAGCACGTTTGATGCTCACCTAAACCTCTGAGAGCAGGGCAGTGACTACGACCCCATCCGACAGGGGATAAAAGTAAGGTCTGGAAGAGGACTGGCCCGAGGCCCCAGACCTAGTAGTGAACAAAACAATGTGCTTTCCCAAAGTGCAGCTTCCTGTGGTCCAAATGCACACAGATAAGTCAAATAGCACCCTGAGACCCAAGACGGAGCATTTGACCCTCGCTCAGGAGAGAGCAGCGTGGCAGAAACCTACACGCAGCGCGTGAAAACGCATTCAGCGGCAGGGACGTTCAGCATTTTCTTGAAATTTTACATCCAGATGGAAGTTCCAATAGCTCATGGAACATCTGCTGAACAGCTGGTTCAAGGAGGTCAGATGAAGCCTGACTGTTGACATACTAGGTGGCCAGAGCGCGTTTTCAGGAGAAGTTGAAAACTGTGTTAGCATCCCGAGCTCGTGCTTTAAAGTACAGTGTGGATGAAAACGTTCGCGGGAGTGTACATTTATGCTTTCCCTCATTTTTTTCCATGCTTTTCATCAAAGATGCAGGCCTTGATGAGAGCTATCAAGTTGGTGGTCCTGAGGGTTACCGTGAGCTCTCAGATATTTCATCATTATCTCCGGACCCTGAGGACGGAATTCTCAATAACGGTAAATGCAGCCTGGCAGGTCCCAGCCCGAGCTCAGACGAGGTGGGAGGACAGGAGGATGTAGGCAGAGACGCCTCCTTCGTGGGGGAGGAACAGCGTGGTTGGAGGGTTGGAGAGCGATGCCGCTTCCGCCACCGTGACACCTCCCTGGTCAGGCAGATCTCCTCCCTCCTGGGCACGGAGAAGACAAGAGGTGACTCAAAGACACATTCCCGGGCCCATCGAACGTCTCTGCAGGTGGCGCCCGGGAATCTGCATTTCAGCCCATTCCCCAAACAGTCTTTCCAGTGAGCCGGCGGGCGTCTGGTGTTTGGAAGATTGAACAGGAATAGGGCTGCAGTTACAGTTAATATTTCTAACGCCTCTGGGTGCGTCCCACACATTGACCTGTGCAAATTGCCCAATGGCCAGTGTGGTGTTTGCTGAAAGGCAACTTTTTATTTCTATCATCCTTCTCTGCTATTAATTGAGATTCTGGTTTAAGGAAGAGCTTGCCCTTTATAAATATGTGTGTATGTGCATATTTAAATGTTTATTCATATCCATTCGCACTCATAAATATTTATTCGATCGAGTTTAGCACTAATGTCATTACTGTCGTGTCCAAATTGCCCCAGATTTGCTTTGGGGAATCCTTCCCTTTGGTTCTTCTGTCCTTCTAATGCCTCATCCCTTCAGAGCACTTCCTTACGTTCTGGCACCACAAGTACTGCACCTGCCCCAGCCTAAGAATCTGGTTTCTTTTACTGGAGAACTGAACTTAGAAACCAAAGGTGGCTGCCAGGTAAATTCAGTGGAATAGCATTGCTTCCAGTCCCTCTCGGCAGACAGAGCTGGAAAACATATGAAGACACACAAACACACATGCAGATGCAGACTGAGACATGCACACACACACACAGATGCACACGTGCACGCAGACACGCACAGACACCTCTGTGCTGACTTCTCAGCCTCCCTCCCTGCTTCCTTTGTTTCTCTGTATAAACCATGAGTTCACACGGGCACCTCTGGTTCCACTCCAGTATCCATTTCAGGGGCTCTTCTCGAAGCTCCTTCTCGGTACCACTTTGTTAGGAACTGGCTCCCACTTTCCACACAGATTTAACTGCGTAGTCCTGGAGTTCAGAATTGCTATCCCCGCCCCTGAGAAAATCCAGTCACCCCACAAGAGAACAATATTTTTCATCGGTCCTTTCATCTCTAAGTGTCATTGTTTTCCGGTGTCGCCAGGGCCATCCTCCCTGCCCACCGGGCACCCTGCATGTGGCTCATTTCTAATACGTAAGGCTCCTTGTTACTGTTTGCTTTCCCTTGTCGGTTCCCTCATCCTGTTAATTATAAATACTTATTTACATCTGACTCTGAAGCATCACTATGGTTTTGAAAGTCACACTCTAGAAAAAGGAACACAGAAACCCCCCCAGCCCATCATCCCACCTGTATAGGGGGCCAGTCTCCTTACTTCCATCTTCCCGTGTCTCCTTTTGCACAAATGAGGAGACGAGAGATATTCGTGTATCCCTCCTTTGTTGCATGAGGGGTACACACCATAAATCTCCTCTAGTCTTTTTTTCCACTTAACAATGAAAACTGAAAATCAGTCCACATCCGTTAATACAGATCTCCCTCTATTTTTCACAGCTGCAAAATATTCCACAATGTGTGTAAACCATACTTAGCGCCCTGCTATCTGTGTACAGTGTTTTCACTTGGTTCCAACCTTCTGCAGTTACAAACACTGCTGCAATGAACAGCCTAGTGCATAAGTATTTTCCTATTGTTGGAGATGTATCACCAGGGTAAATTCTTTTTTTTTTTTTCTTTTTTCTGTTTTTTGCATTACGTGGGCCTCTCACTGTTGTGGCCTCTCCCGTTGCGGAGCACAGACTCCGGACCCGCAAGCTCAGCGGCCATGGCTCACGGGCCCAGCTGCTCCGCGGCATGTGGGATCCTCCTGGACCGGGGCACGAACCCGTGTCCCCTGCATCAGCAGGCGGACTCTCAACCACTGCGCCACCAGGGAAGCCCCTCCAGGGTAAATTCTTAGAACTGGGATGGCGGGATCAAAAAATGAGTGACTATGTAATCTGAATAGTCAGATAATTCTATATTTACACAATAACTTTCCAAAATGCTTTCCAATAAAATTTGAAAATAACATGAGTGTTTCAACCCAGCCTTTTAAAATAAAGTGTGAGCTGAAATGTTCATAAGTATGTAATCAAATGCTCCCCCATGTTTTCTATGTTCTTCATCCAAGAACCCCAAATTGATGAGAGTTACCAAGTCTGTGGTCCCGAGGTTTACCATGGACCACAGCTCTCCTCTGGCCTTGAAGACAGGTCTTGCAACAATGGTAAATGTAACCTGGTGACTACCCCGGCCGGCATCCGCGTGCAGTGGAGGGACGGGGCGTGGGCATCGAGCATGGCTGGGACAGCAGCCTCACCCTCAGTGTGTGCTCACACTTGTAAATTATCACCAATCTGATGGGGGAGGAGGGTGTTTCTGTCTTGTTTTAATTTGCAATTTTCTCATTATGAGTGAGTCTGAACATCTCATATTTTAAAGGCCATTTCTTTTATCATTTCAAAATCTTTCCTTTTATCCTTTCCCTTCAGTCTTTTTTCAAGGCTTATTTTTAAAATATAGTTGGAAACGTACAATATAAATTCTGTACCTTGCTTCTTTATGTCATATGATAATGATTTTCTTTTTTTCTTCCAGTTTTATTGAGATAGAATTGATACGCAGCACTGTGTACGTTTCAGGTGTACGCATGATGATTTGATTTACATACAGCATGAAATAATGATCACAATAATTTCACTGAACATCATCTCATTTAGATACAAAATTAAAGAAATAGGAAAATATAATTTTCCTTGCGATGAGGACTCAGGACTTATTGTCTTCACAACTTTCATACATAACTTGCAGCAGGGTTAATTACATTTATCATGTCGTACATTACATCCCTAGTACTAATTTAGCTTATGACTGAAAGTTTTTACCATTTGACCACCTTCACCCCAGTCCCCTCCTCCTTAGCCCTGGCAACCACAGGTCTGATCTCTTTATCTAGAGTTTGTTTGTTTGTTTTTGAACTATAATTGACCTGCAACACTACGTTAGTTCCTGTTACACAACACAGTGAATCAGTATTTCTATACCTTTCAAAGTGATCGTCACAATAAGTCTAGTTACGATCTGTCGCCACACAAAGGTATTACATAATCGTTGACTATATTCCCCACACTGTACATTTCATACCTGTTACTCATTTAGTTTGCAACTGGAAGTTTCTACCTCTTAATCTTCCTCAACTATTTCTTTTTTCTTATTATTGAAGTATAGTTGATTTACAATGTTGTGTTAGTTTATGGTGTACAGCAAAGTGATTCATTTAGCTAGCTAGATAACTAAATAAATAAATAGATATACATATATATATATTCGTTTTCAGATTCTTTTCCATTATAGGTTATTACAAGATATTGAATATAGTTCCCTGTGCTATACAGTAGGTCCTTGTTGTTTATCTATTTTATACACAGTGGTGCGTATCTGTTAATCACAAACTCCTTATTTATCCCTCCCCCTCCCTTTCCCCTTTGTTAACCATAAGTTTGTTTTCTATGTCTGGGAGTCTGTTTCTGTTTTGTAAATAAGTTCGTTTGTATCATTTTTTTAGATTCCACATACAAGCGATATCATATGATATTTTTCTCTGACTTACTTCACTCAGTATGATAATTTCTAGGTCCATCCATGTGGCTGCAAATGGCATTATTTCATTCTTTTTTATGACTGAGTAATATTCCATGTATATATGTACCACATCTTCTTTATCCATTCCTCTGTCCAGTGGACATTTAGGTTGCTGCCATGTCTTGGCTATTGTCAATAGTGCTGCAATGAATATAGGGGTGCGTGTGCCTTCTCAAACTGGAGTTTTCTCCAAATATATGCCCAGGTGTGGGATTGCTGGATCATTTGGTAGCTCTATTTTTAGTTTTTCAGAGAACCTCCATACTGTTCTCCACAGTGGCTGCTGTAATATTTATAAACCTTTGGATCTGAATGCCTCCAGGTTGGCAATACTTCTGCAGGTAGTCATCATCCTCAATAACCCCTGCTGGCATTCATGTAAAGTAAGTGCCCAGGAGAAGCAAGGATCTAGGTGTTTAAATCCTGACAGTGAGAGAATGTTCTAATTTCATTCTTTTCCATGTAGCTGTCCAGTTTTCCCAGCACCACTTATTAAAGACACTGTCTTTTCTCCATTGTGTATTCTTGCCTGCTTTGTTGTAGATCAACTGACCATAGGTGTGAGGGTTTATTTCTGGGCTCTGTCCTCTCTTCCATTGATCTATGTGCCTGTTTTCATGCGAATACCACACTGCTTTGATTACTGTAGCTTTGTAGTATAGTCTGAAGTCTGGGAGGATTATGCCTCCGGCTTTGTTCTTTTTCCTCAGGATTGCTTTGGCAATTCTGGGTCTTTTGTGGTTCCATATGAATTTTAGGGTTATTTGTTCTAGTTCTGTGAAAAAATGTCATGGGTAATTTGGTAGGGATTGAGTTAAATCTGTAGATTGCTTTGGGTAGTGTGTCCATTTTAACTATATTAATTCTTCCAATCCAAGAGCATGCGACATCTTTCCATTTCTTTGAATCAGCTTCAGTTTCCTTTATCAATGTTTCATACTGCTCAACATATGTCTTTCACCTCCTTTCCTTTATTTTCAATCATTCAGCATCACTTTAAGTATACAGCATACTACATACACTTGGATCTTGCTTTCTAAGGAGTATTGCCAAAAAGAAAAAAATTTAATGCATGAGTTAAGCCTACATACACTGTAAAATCCTAAGAGTTTCGCACTGATAGAATTTTGTTTTAAAACAAACTGATAACTATGGGGTAAATCCAAACAAGGATCCCTGGGTGAAACAACAATCATGAAGCAATTCCTGCCTCATCATCGTCATGCAGCCGTGAGTGCTGGTGACCCCTCTTGCAGGTGCTGGTCGCCCCCCAGCCTCAAACAGACGTTCCTCCTCCCCAGCCAAACCATCCAGGCAAGTTTCACTGCCTCTGCCTGATGAGGAGCTGGTGGGAAATACTCCCCCATCTCCACCGCCACCACGTTGACACTTGTTCAGTCTTTTTCGCTGCACGAATGTAATGTTTCCTATTTCCTGATCAGGCATTGATTCCCCCTCCTTTGGCTCTGCAGGCATCCATTTTTGATTTTTCAGGGCATCTAGGATGATGGGATACCAGGGCCAGGAGGGGTCGGGATGACCCACCAGGACCTGCTAGTTTCCAGGAAAGAATGGATCGGCAGAAGGGCTACACAGCCAGTCAGTGGCTGGTGACATTCTGTTAGAGGTTCAGCCCATTTAATTAAAGGGAAACGGCGCCGTGAAGCCCAAACCTGCAGGGTAGGTGTCTGCAGACTCTGAATGAACGAACGGGCAGATGAATGACTGAAGTGTCCCAGCTGGAAGGGAACACTGAGCCCTGGAGCTCATCTGAGCAGAGGACCGGCTTCTACAGGCATGTGTTTTATTAACACGGAGAAAAGGCGAAGTCCCATCGTGATCTAGTAACTTCACAAGCAGCTCAGATGCAACCTGACAAAGAGTTTCTGCTGTGGCCGAAGGGGCGGGTTCTGGGGTCCGCAGGCAAATCCACCGAGGGCCTCGCCGAGGTGCTCACTGACCTGTCGGGATCAGGCCAGGAAACTGCCAGAGAGAGATCCTGTGGTTACAGAGGAACTGGACTGGAAAAACAGTGGCGAACAAGTTAAAGGAACACTCCTCCGTGTTCACTGAAGGCAAAGGGCAAAGAAAAAGTCTGGCAGAAACAGAGGGAAGATCAGACAACAGCACGGCTGTAGCTGGAGAGGAACCCGTCTCCGTGCTGGGGGTTAGGACACAGCTGGTCCCTTCAGCCCCGCCTGGAGGGCTGACACCTTTCCACGGGAAGCGGGGCTCCACCAGGCCAGTGGTTTCCAAGCCACTGAGTGGGTCCTGAAATCAATTCATTGGGTTGGCACCAACATCTAGAAGAGAAAAACAGAATAAAAACAATGCACGTGTTGATGAAACTTTTGTTTCGAGAGACAGGAGGTGGTCACTCGTCACGGGACAAAGTGCCTTCCTAGCTGTGTGGGAAGATTCAGACTGTGAAAGCCGCAGCTTCCGGGATACGCTCACCCTTCTGTGAGTCTGAGATCTGGGCCGTGTGTGCATCACGGGTCTCCTCACTGCCCTGGCTGGAGCCAGGACCCACCTCCTGCCGGGGGACCCGCGGGCGCATTCCGTCTACACTCGGGCCCCCCTTCCCTGGCAGATGTCGGCGCTTGAGAGAACTGCTTGCTTTCAGCTTCTCATCCTGAGCGAGGACGAGGCCCATCGCCGGCACCTGCGGCCAGTCCATCCACCTGTGTCCGGAACAAAATACCGCAGACCCGGCGCCGAAACACTAGGAACCACCCGCCTGTCGGCTATGCAGGCAGAGTCCAGACCAAGGGGGGCTGGGCCCTTAATCTGCTCCGTGCCCCCTGACCCCGGTTCTGGTGGTTTGCACGGTTCTCGGCTTGTAGAGACATAACCGCATCTCTGCCCCTGCCGTCCCCTGGCCTCCGTCCCCGTGCACGTCTGTGTCTGCGGCTACATTTCCCCTTTTCATAAGGACACCAGTCATGTTGTTGGATCAGGGCTACCTTGCTCCAGTGCGGCCTCACCTTAACTAGTCCCGTCTGCAGCGACCCCATTCTAACTAGGTCACCGTCAGAGGCACTGGGGTCAGGACCCCAACACGTGAACTTCAGGGCGACCCCTGACCCCACCTGCCGGCAAAGACCTTCCATCCAGCGCCCAGGAAATTGTCAAGCCAAGAGGAGTTTCCCCGCTGAAGGTTGATGGCCTTTTCTACAAAGTAAAAATAAATACTTCGCCATTGTATTCTGGTTAAGAAGCGGACTGAGGCTTTGGGAGCCCTGTCTTCTTTCCTGTGTTATTTCCTCCCGTGATGCCTGGGTCCCAGGCACGTGGGGATGGCGCCCATGTCTCCAAGGAGACTGCAAGGGGGGCTCCCAGGGCTGCTCAGGACAGGCCCGCCGGGACGACTGGAAGGCGGTTTGGGGTGATCAAGCCCATTCAAATATCAAGTCCAGCCCCGAGCACCCTCCAAAGAGGCTGTGGCCCAGGTGCGAAGCCACGACTCAGGTTCTCCGACGTGTGAGCCTCGACTGACGTGTGCTCAGGTTGCCCGTGGGCCACACCAAGAGCGTTTGCTTTTCTCATCTGTGGGCTCAGAGTTTGTCTCTGCCTTGAGCCTGGCTGTCCTGGGCAGGAACGTGGACAGAAATTCACCCAGCGCGAGATTGCCAGGAATGGAAGTAATAGGACGACGACGTCAGCCCTTCAGCGCCTCCTACTGACAGACGCAGCCCCACCAATCCGTGGGTCCAGGGACCGCCCTCGGGCCACGTGTGGACGGGGCTGGCGTGGCCTCGTGCATCCCCTATGCTGTCTTCCCGCAAGCTCACGGGTGGGCGCGTGTGCCTTCTGCGGAACAGGAAGTTGTTTAAGAAGCAGGCTGGCGGCAGCCCTGACCGCTCGGGTACGAGGCCTCCGGGGCTGTCCTCTGTTCTAGAACAGTGCAGCAGAGAAAGCAGCTCCCAGAGGTGCCGGCTCCGTGGGAACTCAGAAATGCAGACTGAGAGCGGGAAGCGTCGCCACGGAGAACAACGCGGCGGGTCTGCTTTCCAGGTGCGTGTTCACTGTAGAGCCCCCGTCCATCTAGAAGCCGGCGGCCAGCGCCCCCTGCCTGCCCCTCGTGACACTGCGGGGACCCCGAGCCCCGGTGCCCCACCGAGATCGGCTCCCCCGGAACAGGCAGGATCCATCCCCCAGGTTGTGTGGGCAGATTTATCTAGAACCTTCTCCTGCTGCCAAAGATAAACTCACCTCCACGGAAGAGCTGCTCTCGTTTCTGCTCATGGGAGGCCGCCTGGGTGCTCAGCACTGATTTACGCACAAGAGCGACTCCTGTTCTTGCATCGTCTAAGACCCCAGAGTTTGCAGTGATTCGTCTGAACTAGGTTAGAGATCAACCCCATATTTTCTGTAGACAAATGATCACCTAGAAGACAGTCGTCATACGTGTCTCTGTTTGGGGGACTTGGGGCCTCAAAATTGGAAGGAATGAGTCGATTATAACGCCTCCTGAGGACCACGTGTTAGGTTGAGCCGTTGGAAATTCCTGTTTGTGCAGATCAAACGTGGTCCAATACCTGCAGCGTCACCGGTCCCACCCAGTCCCTGGCGCCTTCCAGGCCCCCGCTCCAGGGAGGGCTCCCGCCCCTCGGGGTCCCCGCAGGGAGGCGCACCCTCCTCTCTCCATCCTCGGTCCCCCAGGCACCCACGCTCTGCTGAGCAGATGCCGGGCCTCCTGACCCTGTCACCACAGGCAGAGCCTTCCCTTTGCTCGACGGCCTCCTCTCCAGACAGACACACAACCCCTAGCACACAGGCTGCCTCACACCCTCTGGGGGTGTGTTCATTTCTTCCACGAGCAGAGCAACCCCACGCTTCCCAGACTCACTGTTCAGGGCTACACTGAACCCACCACTGACCCCCCAGAGACACAAACGTACAGGCTTCGTAACATCGTCCTCATGAGCCAGACCTCGGAGTCACGAGGCAAAGAGGTTCCCAAGGAGGGCTCCCAGGGGTGACTCGCTGACGTGGAGTCCAGGCTCCGCGGCAGGGGAGCTGCTCTCACTTCCCTTCCTGGGCTGGAAGAGGCTCCTCACCACTAAGGGGCGTGGTGCCACTGACCATGTAATATACCACCTTTCCCTGACGTTGATCACGTTAGCCTAGTCTTAGATTCTTATTGGTATCTGTCATAGTCCAGAGGAATCCAACCTACCCTCCTTCGTCTTTCTCTGCTGAACAGGAGCGGAAATGGAAACGTTTCTGTGGGACATGGGGGCGTGGGAAACAGTGCAGGGTAGAGGCCAAGAACTGATCAGATCCTGGCTCTGCCTCTTATTAGCTGTGCAACCTTGGTTAAGTGACTTCACCTCTCTGAACCTGTTTCATCGTCTGTAAGCTACGGAGTTACTGTGCGGATTAAACGAATTGACAGAGGTAAACGACTTGGGGCAGACAGAGTCTGGTTCATACGAAATGTCAGGCGTTATTACAAGACTTTTTGGGTTTTATTAAGGTATAATTTACACACAGTGAAATCCATCCTTTTTACCGTCCAGTCCTGCAAGTTTTGACGAATACATAGGGTCATGTCGCCATTGCAACGAACAAGACAGAACAGGTCCATCACCCCAAATTCCACGCCTCCATTGTAGTCAATTCCTTCCACCACCCCCAGCCCTAAAAAGGACGGACCTGTTTCCTGTGCCTCTAGCGCTGCCCTTTCCGGAATGCCGTCCACGCGGTGTCGTTCGCTGTGTGGACCGTGAGTCTGGTTTCCTCCGTCGGCCAATTGCCGTGTCGTGTGTGTATCCGCCCCCTTCTCAGTGAGTGATGCTCCGCTGGAACCAGTCTGTTCATTCCTCACCAGCAGAATGACACCCAACCTGTTTCCGGGTTTGGGAACTACAAATAAAGCCACGGTAACCATCTGCGTAGTAGTTTTGGGGTGGATACAGATTTTCGTTTCACTTAGGTAAATATCTAGAGATACGGTAACTATGTTTTACTTTATAAGAAACTGTCAAGACAGATTTTTGCATTGCCTAGAAGGATTCGAGTTGCCCTGGGTCCTCCTCAACATTTGATATTTTCTATTGTTTAACCAATCTAATGGCCTGCAGTCGTATGTTATTGTACTGTTAATTTGCATTTCCCTAGTAACTAGTAATGTTGAGCGTCCCGTCCTATTCATTTGCCACCTGTATATCTTCTTTGGTCAGATGTCTGTTCAGACATTTTGCCCATGATTTATTAGTTTGTTTTCTTATTATTGCATTTTGAGAGGTATTTGTACATTTTGGATACAAGTCCTTCACCAGATATGTGATTGGACAATATGTTCTACCGGTCTGTGGTTTGCTTTTTCATTTGCATAACGTGGTTCTTCAAAGATCGGGAATTCTTAATATCGATCAAGTCCAATTTATCCATTTTCATTTTATGGATCATGCTTTCGGTGTCGAATATCAGAAATCTTTGCCTAGTTCCAAGTCACAGATATTTTCTATGTTCTTTTCTAGAAATTTTACAGTTGTAGATTTTGCATTTAGGACTATGATTTACGTCGCGTTGATTTGTGTCCGTGATGAAAGGTAGATATTTTGTTTTGGTCTGATTTCTTGCCTGTCCTGATGCTCCATTGTTTCAACACCATTTGTTAAACAAACTCAGCTTTCTCTGTTGCGTTGCTTTTGCTGACACTTTGCTCTTTGAATTGCCAGATGGTGACAATCAGTTGACCACATACGTGTGGGGCTACTTCTGGATTCTTCCTTTTGTTCCACTGACGTAAGATCTATTGTTTTCCAGATTTCACATTGTGTTGGTCACTGTATGTTTACAACAAGATTTGAAATCAGGTAGCATGAATCCTCCCACTGTGGTCTTGATTTTCTAAATCGATTTAGCTATTCTGGTTCCTTTGTCTTCCCATATAAATTGAAGAAACAGCTTGTGAATTTCAACAAAAGAAAACTGGGCGGGATTTTGATTGGGGTTGCTACAGATCTGTAGATCACTTTGCAAGACGCTGACATCTTGACATATCCAGTCTTCTGCCCTTGCAATGATTTCGTCTCTTTAGGTCTCCTGTGACTCCCCTCATCAGCAACAAAACCCTGCATGATTAGATTATACATAAATACTTCCCATTTCTTGGTGCTACTACAAATGGTACTTATTTTAATTTCCAACTGTCTGTTTCTAGCATATCGAAATGTGATTGTTTCACACACTGACTCTGTAACCCACCACCCTGATCAACCTGCCTTCAGTTCCAGCAGTCTTCCTGTGGATTCTTCAGGATTTTCTACAAAATTATATTATCTGTGAACAGTTTTGTTTTTCCTTTCCAATATGTACACCTTCTATTTCTTTTTCTTGCCTTATTTCACCAGCTCTGACACAATGCTGAATGTCAAATAGGAGTGGTTAGAACAGACATCCTTTCATAGCTTAGGGTGAAAACATTAAGGGTGCTTCTACTAAAAGCTGATGTTAGTTGTGGGCATTTTTAATAGAATCCTTTTATTAGGTTGAAGGAGTTACCTTCTTTCTACTCCTAGTTCGCTGAGCCTTTTGATCAGGAATAGATGTTGAAATTTGACAAAGTTTTTTTCTGTTATCTATGGCAGGCATAGTGAACTTTTTGGTAAAAAGTCAGATAGTAAATATTTTAGTCTTTGAGGGCAACATGGTCCCTGTTGTAACTACTTAACTCTGCCGTTGTAGCACAGGAGCAGCCAGGGACAATACATAAAAGAATGGGTGTGGCTGTGCGTCAATAAAACTTTATTTACTAAAACAGGCGTTGATCCTATATCTTATGGCCCATAAGCCATCGTTTGCCAACCCTGATCTTTTGAAATCATCAGCTGGGTTTTTTTAATCCTGTTCATATGATGAGCCACATGTGATTGATTTTGAGTGCTGAACCAGTCCTGTATTCCCAGGATAAACCCATTTGGTCATGACATAGTTTCTTTTCTATATTTTTGAGATTCAATTTGCTAAAATTTACTTAACAATTCTTGCATCTATGTTCATGAGTGATATTGGCCTCTGGATTTTTCTCCTTCTGATGTTTTTGTCTAGCTTTGGTTTCAAGGTAATAATGGGCTCCTAGAATGAGTTGAGAAGTGTTCCCTCTTCTTGATATGTCTCTAGGAAATGGAAATTATTTCTACCTAAAATGTCTGGTGTACACACACACACACCCCCCTCTGGAATTCTCTTCGGACCCCATCTTTGAACCCCAGCTGCTCTGGCCTCTCCGCTGTGTCCCCCATCACTGTCTGGCCTGGAAAGTCTCCAGGCAGTAAACTGGAGGAACCACAGGAAACCCTTCATTAGTTTCCCCTCTCAGGGATTTCTATCCTTTGCTGCCTGTCTGGTGTATGCGAAATCATTATTTCATATTTATTTTTCTAGTTTTTAAATTACCTTGGGAGGATAAATCTGTTCCTTGTTATTCCATCTTTTCCAGGCATGAAAATTCAAATACTAGGTTATACTGACGTGGTTCCATTGGGAATCCTGTAGCTATGAAAATCTCTGCATTTTAGCCCAGAGAGAAGATTCAGGTGGCCTGGGAGAGCAGAGGGCAGAGAGCCCAGCCCCCTGGGTTCTTTCCCAGCTAGGTCACCTGCGGCCCCAGTGACCTGAAGCAAAATCTGCTTCTCTGGGGTCTCACCTGTAAAAGGAAAGTAAACATCATTCCCGAGCTTCGTCAGGTGCATTGGTGGTCAAATGGAACCCCACCTGCATAGGGACCATGTGAATGTTGTCATGATATGTGCTCCCTTGGGACTCCTAACTCCACAAATAAGCAAATTTAAGATGTAAATTTTTATATTTATTGATGAATTGTATGTTTTTCCATAAATTCCCAGCCTGAATTATCTGTCAAAATTTCCTATACGATTTCCTCTTAAAAATACAGGTGTGGTTTTAAATATTCAATGAGAGGATGATGTTGGTAATAATCTCTATGATGTGGAAAATCCCTGGAAGGACAACACACAGGGACAGGGAGGGCATGACAGCTGTGGCTCCAAGAGGAAACTAGAGTCAATGATTGGAACGGCCTGACTTATCACAGACAGACCTTTTCAATTTAAAAATTGTACCATTAAAAATACAAATGTGGTACTTAAATACAATTTAGCTTAGTTTTTTTTTTTTTTTTTTTTTTTTTTTTTGCAGTACGCGGGCCTCTCGCTGTTGTGGCCTCTCCCGTTGCGGAGCACAGGCTCCGGACCCGCAGGCTCGGCGGCCATGACTCACGGGCCCAGCCGCTCCGCGGCCTGTGGGATCTTCCCGGACCGGGGCACGAACCCGTGTCCCCCGCATCGGCAGGCGGACTCTCAACCACTGCGCCACCAGGGAAGCCCTTAGCTTAGTATTTTTAAAGCCTGAAGCATCTTGAAGGATACTGGAACTGCAGACATCTTCCCTTCCTTGTTGCCAGCGCAGCCAGCTCTGCCTCTGTGATTTCCGGGGTGTCTGAAAAGTCTTCTTGGTCCCCGACACTGTCCCTGACATCCTGACTGTGCCTAAACGCCCGGTTTAGACTTGGGGCTCTGTTGAGATCAAAGTGTCCCACGGGATAGATATAATTTTATGCCATAATCATTACTTTCCTATTAACATTAGCTTTAACAAAAGATTCATTCACTCACGCAGTAACTATCTACTGAGCATCTGCTCAGAACAAGGGGTTCTTTTCCAACAACCCACAGGGTAGCCAACGACTAGTTATTTCTCATGGGTCCAACAAATATAAACGTCTAAACCTGCAGGTTTTTCTTAAGTGTTCCAGGCTGTACTTATATGGGGTTTTGGGAAAACCGAACGGAGGCAGGTCTTCTTGGTGAGCTTTGTGAGTAGGGCAGGTGGGAAGGGCAGCTTCCTGCAGGGGGGCTCGTCCCCCGGCAACAGGGACCCTCGTGGGCAAAAGCTGCCTGCAGTGGCCCCCACCCCTCACGCTGCTCCCCTTTTTTGGCAGCGGGACCAGCGAGTCCCATGCAATTTTGCGTGCAAAGGGGTGGACAGGAGGGAGGGTGGAGAATCGCCCTTTGGAGGGGTGAAGCATCTTATAAAATGTGCGTCCAGGACCAAGGACAGCAGCCAAGCGGTCAGGAGCCTCGTCCATAGAAGGAAGCAGTGCCAGCAGGCACAGTAGACGACACAGATGGCGCTAGCGTGTGCTCAGAGCGAGGAGAGGCGCCCGCGAAGCAAGAAGACGTGGCCTCCACCCCGTGCCCGAGTGCCCAGCACGCACAGTAGACGCCACAGATGGCGCTATCGTGTGCTCAGAGCGAGGAGAGGCGCACGGGAAGCAAGAAGACGTGGCCTCCACCCCGTGCCCGAGTGCCCAGCACGCACTCTCGGCTCTGGGCTCCTGCGAGGAGGGATGTTTCGACAGTCTCACCCGAGGCCATGTCACGTCACGTGCTCTGCGAAATACTGCGTTCTCAGAGCTCGTGGTTGTCTAAAGCTGAAAAGACGTTTAGAATCCTGCCTGAACTCTTCACCAAACCTTGATTGTTATACTTATCGCTCCTCCAGGAAAGAAGAACTCAGACAATGATCAACATGTGAAACAATCGGTTCTGGACACAATCCTTCAAAACACTGGAAAATCTGCAGGTAAATGGGAACAACCGTTTGGCTCTAATAGGGATTCTCTTCCCTGGTGAGAAGGGACGTGAGGCGTCCACTCGAGGGCCCCGCATGCCCTGAGAGCAGCTCTGGAGGAGCAGGCGGCGCCATCCCGGGGGCACCAGCGTGGGCGCGCAGGGGTCTCCTGGCCCACCACGTGCGCGTTGCAGGAGTCCTGGGCCACCTGCGGGCGTCGCCTCCCTTCCCGCTGAGCCGAGCGAGGCCGTGCCTCTTTCCCAGGAAGAACAAGCAGCGAAGTGCACACGCATGTACAACATGCACGTAGACACACACACAGACGTGCACGCACACCCGATGCCACTGTGTCCTCGCGTTTGCCGTGCTGGGGAAATGCAAACTGGGTCTCTCTGGTGTGGGAGGTGAAGCCGTGCTCCAAGTGGGGTTTCCGACCTATAGTGCTTTCTTGGCGAGGCGACCAGAGCACAGCTTTCGGCAGGTTTTTTTTATGCAAACCCATTCGGACTGTGGGCAGGTTGTACCTCTGCCTGACTTGTGGAAAGAGTTCCTTAGGACAAAGTGGGGTGGTCCCATTTCTCCAGAAAGGCGGGTCTGGAGAAGGTCGTGAATCCTGCCTTAGAAACAACCATGGAGAAAGAACTTCTGTTCCGAGGTGCAGACCTGGCAATGGGTTGGTGCTGGTTCTAAAACCCCACTGCTTTTTATAAATTTATTTTTATTTATTTATTCTTGGCTGCGTTGGGTCTTCGTTGCTGCGCGCGGGCTTTCTCTAGTTGCGGCGAGCAGGGGCTACTCTTCGTTGCGGTGCACGGGCTTCTCATTGCGGTGGCTTCTCTTGTTGCGGAGCACGGGCTCTAGGCGCACGGGCTCAGTAGTTGTGGCACTTGGGCTCAGTAGTTGTGGCTCGCGGGCTCTAGAGCTCAGGCTCAGTAGTTGTGGTGCACGGGCTTAGTTGCTCCGCGGCATGTGGGATCCTCCCGGACCAGGGCTCAAACCCGTGTCCCCCGCACTGGCAGGTGGATTCCTAACCACTGCACCACCAGGGAAGCCTTGATACTTGGTTTTAACGACTATCACGTCTGGAAAAGATTCCTCACCAGGACACGTAGATCAGAATGAGAAGTGCATCACTGGCTGGACTTCTTCGTCGCGTTGGGGGTTAGTCCAACCTGTCGACCGGTTCTGCAGGGGATTTGGTTAAAGTCTGGGCAGTAAATCTCTGTGCTCCGTGACCCTCAGTTGCTGCTCCAGACCACTTAGAATGTGTTGCATTTTGACAACTCTAATAAATGGGCCCCACCAACCGAAACCCTCCGCTTGGAATATCTTAAAACAAGTTTAAAAGTGGATTCCCGGGGCTTCCCTGGTGGCGCAGTGGTTGAGAGTCCACCTGCCGATGCCGGGGACACGGGTTCGTGCCTCGGTCCGGGAAGATCCCACATGCCGCGGAGCGGCTGGGCCCGTGAGCCATGGCCGCTGAGCCTGCGCGTCCGGAGCCTGTGCTCTGCAACGGGAGAGGCCATAACAGTGAGAGGCCCGCGTACCGCAAAAAAAAAAAAAAAGTGGATTCCCAAGTTTTTTAAGTGTTTAAGCCCAACTTACAAAAAAATAAGGGATACATATCGTTCTTCACAATAAAATCCCGTAACGATTACGTAACATTTCTGGATGTTCATTTTCAAAATGTTTTCTCTGCAGAACGGTCACACCGACAGGCGCCCAGCTCAGCACGGGCGGCCGGGAGCCTGGCCAGAGCCGCGACAAAGACGCCCTCTTCCTCCCACACCTTCAGCCTGAACACCCGCGATCCAACAGCCCTCCCGGGACCCCCTCCCCCTCCAGCTGGAGACCCTTAGCCTCTGCGTCTTCCACCAGCAACGCGAGGACGCCGCCTCGTTATATAATGTTATATAATGCACATTTCTTTTGAAAAGTAGCTGCTTCCTCACTTGTCACTCGGGAGGTTCCCCTCGCGGCCGGCTGCGCGTCTGAACGCTGTTGGAAATGTTTGCTCAGTGGCCACTTCTCCTCAAGGGAAGACCTGAAAATTGGACATTCATTCTTCAGTAAAATCGAACATCTGACTGTGCGAAGGCTCAGCCCTGAGGTTACAGGGCATCACAGAGGACTTTCAGGGCCTCTTCCCATCTCCTGGCAAAATACTGTGAAGATTCCACTACTTAAAGGATAAACTGACGCTTCTGCTTCCGCTTGGGCTGCGAAGGTCAAGCGGAAACGGGGGCAGCCCAGCTCCTTCCCAGGCAGGGCCGTCGCAGGGGCCCATGTGCTGTGATGTCCCGGGAAGGGGGGCAGCGAGGAGGGGGCACATGCGAGACGATGCGAGGCCTGTGGTCCCGGAGGAGCCGTGCCCCGCAGACCCCCGCGGGGCAGCTGAGACGCAGGAAGAGCGGCCTGGAGACCCCAAGAGAAACGCTGGGCCCCTCACTCCCCTGGGGGCCGGCGTGTGGGGTCCTCTGTGCCCCTGCTGGGGACACGCAGGAAGCAGGCCCCCTCGCCCGCCGACCGCAGGGCGGAGGCTTGTCCGCGGGGACCCCTTCCCCCACGTACGGCTGGTGTCCCCGGCACACGGGCGGCATCGTGCCGCGCCCTCCGGCCGTGCTCTCAGGGTTCGGAAAGCTTTGCATTCCCATGTTTCTAAGCGTCCCTCCTCCTCCTCCGCAGCCCCAGGCTCTGACCCCTCCGGCCCCGTCAGGGGCTCCCCGCTTCCGCCTGTGGTGCCGGGGTCACTGGGGCCCCCAGGGCTGGAGCCTTGGGTGGACCACGTCAGGCTTCAGGATGCCCTCAAAGGGCCTGGCGCTCCCTTGAGGGGCCCAGGGGTCAGGCGCAGCTGCTCTGGGCGCCCAGCCTGGTGGGGTGACCCCAGCCAGCCCAGGCCTGCAGCCCGCAAAACAGAGCGGCCTTCCCCCAGCCCCACCCTTCACGTCAGGGCATCTAAGGGAAGGACCGCAGCTCTCCGCCAGGTAGGGTGGGCAGCACAGGCTGCAGGACAGGGCGGCCCGTCAGGTGTGGGCGGAGGCTGAGACAGGCCACCCCTGGTCCAAGCATCCCCGCGGGCAGCGGACCCGCAGGCCCTGCAACGACACGAGCCCAGCTTTGCGAGAGAGGGATGAGCTGAGGGCTGCTCTGATGGCAGAGGCTGGTGTGCACGTCCGGTGGGGACAGATGCAGGCTGTCGGGCTCTCTGGCGTCCCCCGGGGGGGACAGGGTTAGATTTCCGGTGGAAACCGGAGAACGTGTGAGAAAGCCAGTCGAAAGTGCTTGTCGGCAGCAGGAATCTGGGCTCCACACAAGCTGCTATGCCATTTTCCTCGGCTGCATTTTTATTAAAACCTTAAACCGGAACAAAGGCAGAGAGATGCAAACTTATTTCTCTTCTTGCAGAGACACCTGGCAACACGTCCACAGAACAATATGCATGATCACTCAGTCAAACTTCCACACCATTTGACTCAATTTTCTGGAAAGCAGAGGCATATGTTCAGCGCAGAGCCGTGTGTGATTCACGCCCCCCTGCGCCCCAAGCCCCCGCGGAGCTGGGCGAGGCCGGCGGGGAGGCTGCGGCGGCAGGGCCCCGGCCCCGAGCGCCTTCTCCAGGCAGGCGGCGGGATCTGGCCCAGTGTTCCCGGGGGCCCAGGTCCCAGTGCACAGTTTTAGCACCTGGCGGCCCGCTCTGGCCGGGCCTGGCGACCTCAGCCACCTCAGCCCCTGAACCTGGGTCACCCCGCAAAACCACAGCAATGGAAACACCTCTGGGGCGGCTGGAGGGGAGGGAAAGCGAAGCGCGGGCGCTGCCCGGGAGCCCCGGGGTCCGTCCCAGCCTTCCCGCCCCACACCCCTGCTGCCGCTGCGGTTTCTGTCGCGCTCCCCCCTCACGTGGCTGTGGTGCCTCGTGACCCAACTTGAGTGTGACCGTGGCTATTTGATCAAAGGGCTCTTTTCCCAACAAGTGGGATTTTCAGCTTGGCTGTGCCCTTCTGCCCTGCAAAGCCTGCGGGACGCATCCTCCCCAGTGACAGAGAATCACACGCTGGGAATTCTGCTGGCGACGTGGTCCAAGGCTAAGCCAGCAGGCGGGAGGGTGGCAGGTCCTTCGAGCCTGAGGACAGCCTTCGGCCTTCAGTCTCGGCAAGTGGCCTCCTGCGCGGGGGGAGGGCTGGGCCTGCGGGGGTCCGGGCAGGGGCTTCTCTCCACTGAGTGCACGGCCGCAGGCCCGCGGACCTCGTGCGCCGGGCCCTGCACGCAGCTCCCCAGCCGCGGCTACCTAAAGCTCAGAATGATTACCACCTTCTGGGTGAAACAGCGACCCTGCCCTCCCGGGGCCGCGCGGGGCACCTGCCTCCAGAGATGGCTCAGCCTGCAGTGGGCTCTCCCTTCCCCACCCCAGCACGGAGCCCCCCGCTCCCCGAAGCCGCTGCCGACTCTGGTTGGTGAGACCCTGCTCGGGGGTGACAGGCTGCCTGACCCTCCGCAGTCAGCGCCCCCATCTTCCAGGCCCACAGCCCCTCCTGAGTGAGCCCCTCGACCCGGCCTGGCCCGGGCTCCTGTCGGAAGCGACTCCACAACCCACGACTCAGCCTGATTACCTGATGGCTCCTAAGTCAAAGGGCATTTCTGTCCCCAAATCTAGAGGAGTGGCTTCTACTGAGGAGTCACCTCTGGAGAAATGCTTCAGATAAATTAAAAGCAGGCTTCGAGGTCAAAAAGCTTCGGGCAGTTTCTCCGGGAGATACACATACATCGTCATTTCTGGGAAGTTCTGCAGCACAGAAACCTGCTTCAAAATTCTGACTGTATGAACTTTAAACTGAAGTTAAACGTATATCCTAAGAAGTTCCGACCTTCGCCCTGGGCCCATCTCTGCACAGCCAGCACCCCTGATGCCCCTTTTCTTCTACAGGGACTCTGCACCCAAAGGAATCGGACGTGGGTAAAAACTGAGAGGACGCATCACGCAAGCGGCGAGGGGGGCGTTCCCTCTGGATCTGCACCGGAAGTTGCACACGGTCTGATGTCTTGGTTTCACTGATTCAATAATTCCTGTACTGAAGCACGAACTCTGCCAACCCCCAGCCCCCGAGCCTGGCAAGCGAACTATGTCTCTTCATAGACAATCAGGAAAGAACCAACACATCGGAAAGATAATCGCTTTTAATTTTCTAAGTTTTCACTTACACAACATGATAAAGGCAGATTTATGCGACTTGATATGACATTTTTACAAAAAATGTCCCCCCAGCATCTGGGCAGTAGTATATAAATATTTACAATGAAAAAATAGGCAAGGAAAAAGGAAATCTTCATTGTTCAAGACAATTTCTTTCCAATGCTTCTCAGAATCTTGAAAATAAAATACTTCATTACCTTTCTTAGTCATCCATATTTACATGTTGATTCAGCTGATGGTTCAAGAAATCTAGGCTTAAGGATGTTTTGTCTACATCACTCCTGCTCTTTTTCTACACTATTTTCCAAGTTATCTGAGAGTAAATTAAATATAAAAATGTAAACTTTGAAGGAAGAGAAAAAAAGAACACGTGTAAATGCACTGATAGAAAGGTCCTTACAGAGGTTAATATTTTACAACACTAAAAACCAAAATAAAATGCTCTCTATATTTCTTTAGTAGGGACATTTGGTTTCAATGTAATTTGATGACATTAACAAAAATTGCCTCTGAAGAGGATGCCAAGGAAACAGCAACGATGTTACCATCCTAACTGATGAATATCCATCACCCTAATTTTCTCTAAAAGAAACTGTGGTTTTTTTCAAAAAGTGACAAATATGAATTATATCACGGAGAGCTTAAAAGCCTCAACAAAGTGTGGTACCTTTTAAATATGAAGACTTTGAAAAATAAATTTGAATAGTGCAAGCCAGCCTATTTAACGTAGTGATATTACAAATATATTCAACTCCAACGTAGGAAAGCACGACTCTGCCGCCGCCCGACGCCAGGCTGTCGAGGTTGCCAGGATTGAGGGCAGCAGGCGGTCCCCGAGGATGCGATGCGAGCGTTTCCATGACGACGCCTCCAGCGGTACCTGCCGCCCTGAGGCAGGGCCGGGGCCTCACGTGTGGGAGCTGCGCCGGCCCCTGGCGCCCAGGGACACGCGGAGTCGCGGCTCCCGGGCGCGGTAATGCTCGTTGAAATCCAGCCTGAAGCTCAGGAAGCGCAGGCTCTCATCAGGGCTGGTCGTCAGCAACACCAGGAACTGCTGCACGATGCCCTGGAGAGACGCAGGGGACACACGCCCATCTCAGGTCCAGGAAGGAACTGCCCACACAACCATGCCGCCTTTAACCCCCTCCGGAGTTATTTCCACCAACACCCACCCTAGCGGTTGTCCCCGGGACCAGAGTTCACCCAGTCAAGGGCAGCCCCACGGGGAAGAGATGCCCATTTCCACAAATGCAAATTCACAACAGTAATTTCATGGAAAAGAACTAACCAACAGATTTTTCCTTTCTGTCCTTAAGTTCTACAAGAATGAGCAAAACAGCAAAGCAACTGGTGGGAAAACATCCTATTTTTAAAATTTTGAATAGATAACTTCAGTGTGACACTTTTCATCTTTCACATGAGTTATGAAAGAGTATTTAATCATACAGCCCTGATGGGAGGACAAACTGAGAACACCAGGAACAGACACGTGATGTAAACCATGGCTCGGGGCCCCGGTGCCTTTGGGGGTGTCGGGCTGCGGCTGCCCCCGAGGGCGGGCAGTGCGGCCACATCACCTCCTCATTGGGGGGTTTGCAAAGACGACGACAGGGTGTGAGAGACGTTCACTCAACTTTAACAGAACAGAATTCCCAACTGCTTCTGTCCGGGCTGAGTCACTGAGGACACCTCCCATCCCTGCCAACCCCCCGCCCGTCTCACGTCAGCTGAGCGTCACCTGCTCAGGGGAAGCGCTCGGCAAAGCTCTGATCGGCAGAGAAAAGGTCACCGACACACCCTTGTCCATCCTTCCCAAACTCTCGAGGTGGACACTGCCCCCCACCCTTGCTTCTGGTGGAGCTCCTGGGAGCTGGGACGCGTGCAGACGCGTGTATGCGACACTAGTCACTTTACACTGAGCGAACACACTGCCTGCGTGCGTGTGCGCGTGTCACCATCTCTCTGGGTAAGGAGGACTTGGGAGAAAGTCCCTAAGGAACCACGCTGCTCAAAACACCGCCAGGGCTTCTCACGAGCGTGAAACTGAAACATGCCGAAGAAGGACGCCTCCACCTGGACACATGAGGACATGCCTTCCCGCGGGGCCGGGCCCAGGGCCGCTCACAAGCAGCAAAGCACGGATGGCTGTTAAGACTCTATAGTGTTTCAGCCACCGACACAAGGAAGACAGCAAAGGACTTACGTGATCAAGAAAGGAAGTCTGAACGGCAGTGATTTACAAAGATCAAGGCTGTAATGTTAAGTAATGCTGGGATTACATTAAGATTACTTTTTAAAAACTGTATTAACTCTACCGGGAAAACATGTAACCACCACTGTCCTTTTAGAAATCAGCACTTGGACACATTTTAAGTTACTGAGTACTCCTCTGCAGCTGGGCAACCATCTTAACAGCACGAACGTAACCATGAGGCACCCATTTCTGAGAATTATGAACCCACACCACATATAGGACCTGGGTCAAGACAGCGCATCATCATCAAAACACCTGCCCAATAGATGTATTTTTGCATTGGACATAAACCAGTCATTACCACCATTTATGAAACGTGTTTTCAACAGAAAGGTAACAGGAGGCCAATGCCAAAGTGAGCCCACTTACAAAAGGGACAAACTTACCCCTTAGTTATGCAGAAGAGAAATTCAGAACTAAAAAGTATGAGGACCTTGGGAAGCAAACTAGATGCCTAGGGAACAGGGTCGTGGCGTTTCAGTCAGAATTCTGAACCAATGAATACATGGCACGGAAACATAAGTTTTCAAGGTCTGGGGTTCAACGCCTGATTTGTCTAATTAGTTACCAGAACTGAGGGGAAGAACTCTTCATAAAATCTTTTCATCTCTATTTCCAGCACTAACATCACCTTGAGAAACATGAAATCAGAAACCAGACCCTCAAGAGAGACAAAGCGGAGCAGAGCGTGTGGCCGCCGCCGCCCAGCAGCCTGAGGCCCGTCCCGCACGCTCCCCACACGCTCCCCGCACGCTCCCCGCACGCTCCCCGCCTGTCCGCAGAGGAGGGGGCCGCAGAGCCGCGCCCACCAGAGCAGCCACGGGAAGGAAGGGCCACCAGAGGTCGGACAGCACCGAGGGCAAGACTCCCACCCAGCGGCAGAGGCTGGACCGGCTGGAACGACGCCCCTTCCGTCATCTGGCATCGAGCGTCAGTTACCGTGACGCGGGCGGCACCCTGTCGCTGGACACGCACCTGGTAGAAATGCGTCAGTATGCGCAGCTGCGAGCACAGCCTTGGTATCGACTCCTGGAACTCCCGGACCCTCTGGCTCTCCTGCTCTTCTTCTGCGGCCGTCACCCCCCACTGGCCCTGAGAGTGAGAGAGAAGCAGACGGGTTAGACTCCAGATGCAAGACGCTGGGGGGCGGGGCTGAGGTGCGTGTTAGTGGCGGGGCGCTGACTTCCACCCCTCTGTGCCGCTGGAAACGTCCATGGTCGTTTTCTGATGCCAAACTGCTCTCTAGCTTACTTTTTTCAATTAATAACATACCTTGGAAGTATTTTCCATCAACACACGAGTACCGTAGAAGTCCCTCACTGTTCTTAGTAATGTTCATCAGCCCCAGTGTTAACATTCTGTGACATCCCACAATTCAGAGATTCCTCACAGCTCACCAGTCTTCTGCTATTAGAAGCAATGCTGTAATAAACAGCCTGTATCTGTCCGTCATTTTGGACGTGTTTCAGTGCAGATACTTTACGTGTCTGTAAACTGAACCCGACGGTTCAAAGCACTGGCACCCTCACATGTTGCATTAACTCCTGACTTGAACGGGAACGGTTCTTACCGTTTCCCGTAGCCGTGATGCGTGTAAAGACAGTTCTCGATCACTGGTGAAGCTGACTAGCTGCTTTGCAGCCAGCACACGCAGGAATTATCACAGGATCATTTCTTATCAATTAACATGGTAAATTACACGAATAGACCTCTTGAACCCCTGCATTCCTCAGATAAACCCCAGTCTTGGTGAATTATTCTCTCAATATTCTGTTAAATGTTTCCACTGTATTTTCTGTAAGACTTTTTCCATCAACACGCACAATCTAGGTCTGGGATAAAGATTCTCGCATCTGGTGTCAGCTTCACAGAGCTTCCCAAGCAGGCTCTGGACACTTCCCTCCCTGTGACTGAACTGGCGCACGAGCACAGAGCTCTCCACGCCGCCGAGGTCCGGCCGCTCCCTTTCCTGTGGCAGAGCTGCTGATAAGCAACTTCGCTCCTTGCTGAGCCACTGCTCTGCCTAGAATTCGCCCTCTGTCCAGAGAAAGCCCTTCATCTCCCTCCCGTGTGCAGGCTGACTTCACGGGTCCGAGCCAGACAGCAGGCGGCATTTCCACACCGCCTCGGTGTGTCTGTCTTCCCCCCACGGCCTCCCAGGAGGTGCCCGGCTTGTTCTGCTCCCCCTGGGCCGGGGACGCCCTCCGTCCACGCTCACCCTCATCTCACCGGGGCCCACCTCCTGCTGCCCGGCCGCCTCCGGGTTTCGCTGCTTCCCCAGCGGCTTCAGCAGGCGTCTGGGTGGCTCTCTCCCCGTTTATTTCCGTCGGCATGAGGGTCGCGCATTTTCAGAATCGCGTCCTGGGGCTCCGCGGCCTGAGAGACACAGGCCACCTCTAGCGCCCCTCCGGCCCTCCCTCCGTGGCGGGACCTCACCGCAACCCCATCTTCCATCACAAGCTGGCCCTGTCCTCTCTACTGCCTTGTGCCCTCGACGGCAAGCTGCTTCCCTCTGGACAACTTCAGTGCCCGGTGCGTCGTCCGTCCTTTCCACTCTGTCCTGTCTCTTCTGTCCCAGAACCTCCCGACCAAGCAGGTCTGCCCAGACGGCGAGCAGGCGACGGGTCCAGACGGCAGCCCCAGCCCAGAGGTTACCCAGAGGCCTCTCCTTTCATGCGGTGGGCTTAGCCCCGCTGCCTCTGTTGACAGGACAGACACGTCTGGTCCCACTGTCATCTCACCAGCGAGACGCTTTCTGGTCTCCCTGACGGTGGTCCTCTTTTACCACATGGTCTGTGTTTCTTCTGACAACCAGGAGGCTTCTAAGTCTGTTCAGTGGCTGCCTTTAAAAGGACAGCTTCACACAGCGGGCCGTCCCTGTGCTCCATTTCTTCAGACAGCGTTAACCAGCCTGAGGGCGAACGATGGGCGCCCCTTCTTGCGGCCTGATTTTAGGAGACGTTATTTCCACGTCTGTATCTTTAATGTATGTACACCTGTCTTACTTACTTCATGAGCTTTAAAAAATACCTCTTGATGCTGGGTTTTAAAAGATGAAGTAATTACTGAACTTATATTACTTTCTATCCTTTCCCTACCACCTTTTGTCTTTTCGAACACAATTTTTAAATATTCTGTTTTACTGTAGTACATACATATAAAAAAGCACAAGAACTCTAAGTGGATAGCATGATGCAGTGTCACAATGCGGCATACGCGTCACAGCTGGGCTGACATGCACGTTCACGTCAGCAGCACAGCGGCTGCGTCCAAACACTTTGTCTTGTACTTGCAGCCAGGTAACGATTTTACATAGTTAAATTCAATTTTGTTTTATAAATAAAAGCTATTGCTAATAATTAAAAGCAAAAATGAAACCAATTAATCTAACTGGGTACTGAGCTGGTGGCAAAACCTTACGGGAATAGCTATTTCAGGGAGGTCACCCTGCAGGAGCCGACACGTGGCTGGGAAATCGCATGGCTGCTGCACTGTGGGGGGAGGGTCAAGATGCCTGTTCTGAGAGAGTGGTGTGTACAGGTGTGTACAGGTGTGTACAGGTGTGTGGGGGGCAGGTGGAGTCAGAGAACAAAGAGCTGGGTGAGCTCCTGCTAGAAAACAAGATTTCCAATTGTGAGACAGAAAAAAGAAGAAAGAAAAGGACTTTAGCCCTAAATTTGAATTGAACATATTATCACACACGGTTTTGAGAAGTGGGAAGAAAGCAGAAAACTGAGGGCAGGGACTGAAGGAGGAAGAGGCGCCCGGGAGCCCTTGCCCAGCAGCAGCAGTGCAGATCGCTGCGGCAGGGGCGGGCAGAGGCCCCCGACCAGGCGCCCTGGGCCCTCCGAGCCGTCCTGCACAGCCCCTCCAGCCTGCGGGGGCCTCAGGTCTGATGACAGTGCGCAGATCACCCTGCCTCGCGAACGTTAACCACTCCTCGGGTACGCTCGCAGCTCTCGCCTCTCCCGCGTATCCCGAGCACGTCTGAACAAACACGCTGAATAACCTGCCTTATCAGGCAGATCTGCTCCGAGGCGCTGACGGGCAACAGTCTGGGGAGTGAGCCTGGGCGCCCCCAGAGCGCAGACTCCCAGCTCAGCGATTCCCCAGAAGGGCAGAGCTCTGGGCAAGTGGGCAGTTTGAGAAACCACGGCCATGGCGGGATTCACTGGACACTTAACAGCTGACATACACCAGCACATGAAAGTAAGGAGCTCCAGGGGAGTCTGTTTGTTTATTATCACTCCCGTTCTACAAACCAGGAAACTGGTCTCAGAGAGGTCAAGTCAGCAAAAGCACAAAGCTGGTGACGGGGTCGTGGGCCTTCAGTCCGCCTGGTGCGCAGGCTTCCTGGGCGGGCCCGGCCGGGAGGCCCCGGGGGCAGGGGGTCGCCAACTCTGACATTTCAGCCACAAACCCCTGCTCCCGGCAATGCAAACAAAGTGAGCAGTACACCCATCCCTAGAACACCCTGAAGGCACGACACGCACACGATGCGCTGTGTCCCTTCCAAGTTAACGATCCTCTAACGCAGACTGTAAGGGAATACTCAAAAATAAAACTAATCCAACCGCATCAACTGAGCAGTCTGTCACCACCCCAAGAATAAGCATCTTGAAAAAGTGAAAGACTGTACAGATTATATCCAATACAAGACATCCCATAAAGACTCAAACTCATTCAATAAATCTTTGTACTTCAAGGTCATGAAGGACATGAACCACTCAGTAAGGTGACTGAAAATAGCCAACGTGCACAAACCCGGTTCCCACGGGTACACATGTGCCCGCCAGCTCCACATGAGAGCGACGCAGAGTCGGGCACCACCCAGCGGAGACACCGACGCAGACGAACGTCTCGACACTTGACTGAGGAACGCTGGCAAGAGACCAGAGCTTCCCGTGAACTCTGCCCTCCCTGATTTTGAAAGCTGAGGACAGTGACGGTGCCCACTCCCTGTAAAAGAGTCCAGAGCCGCTCAGGACCCCAGCTGGACGCGGCTACGACCACAGCCTCAGCGACATTTCAGCGGCAGAGTCTGCTGCGCTGGGAATCACTGCGGCAACAGCTCACCGTCTAAGCGGATGAGCCCAAGCCCACCAGCACCAGAACCATACCTCGGCTCCACGCTGCTGCTTCTTCTCCTCGAACTGCAGGCGCCTCTGCAGCTCCTCCAGGGCGGCTCTGTAGATGGCATCTTGAGTGTTCTGAAGCTCGATGATTTGATCAAACACGGCCCTCAGCTGGTTTAAAAGTGCCTGGGGAGAGAGGACAAGTTTTTTCTTTTCATGAACAGAGCCCCCAACACGCTTATTACTAAGTTTTTCAAATAAAATATTGACACTTAGTGAAATTCTCAAGGCGCTGTTTAGCTGTTCATTCATGCATCAGCAGACACTGACTGAACGCCCGGTCCTGGCAAATACGCGAATTCTGAATCTCCACAGCAACAGCAAGCAGTCAGAGCCCAGGCTCTCGCTGAATCACCTCCCATCCTCACTGAGACCCGGCAACCCAAGGTGCTGCCCGACTCCACGGTGTGGAGCGCGCAGCTGCGCCCGCAGCGGGGCTGCTCGAGGATCAGAAAGCGAGGGGAAGGGATGGAAACACTTTTTTTTGTTTCTGGTGGCACATACCAAAACCAGACATGGAGAATATGAGAGAGGAAATTCTTGGAAAAGTATAAAAATCAAATCCTGCAAGGTTTTTTAGAAAAAGGTATCATGCTTTACACCAGGAATGAAAGGATGGTTTTAAACCAAGGGCGACAGTGCGTCTCCCTAATTCACAGGGTTCCTCAGGGCACACACCTACCGCAGGTCATGCATTCTCTCTCTAGTGCGGCACGGAAAGGAGACCACAGCAGTCTTGTATGTACACCAAACGATATCCACGCACCATACACATCCTAACCCAAGGCTGTACGGCGAGCACCACAACACCGGCGGAGGGGAAGGGGCAGGGGGCTGAAAGGTAACATGAGAGCCAACACCCACGGGGTCTTTCGTGGACAGCAAGCAGTGCGCTCGGCTCAGAGCTGCCTGTTCCTGGTGGGGCCTCAGCCGTAACACAAAATCAAAACAAAAGCTGGAGACGACTTTTTAACAAGGATTTATTTCCTCTAGTTTGTTTCTTTATTGCAGTCAAATAAAAATTGACTATTTTTGGAGCTGGGGTGACTTACTGCTGTTTACTCCAAGCTAAGAGTGCAACATGTGCTTCTGCTGTCAGCAATCTGCTCAGACGGGCGGCGACGGAAGTGCCTTCTGTGCTGACACCCGTTTGCGACAATTTACAGCGTGACTCAGGATTTCTCTCAAGAATGCACAAGCAGAAATTACGGAAACGTACACACACACCTGTCACAACCTCCAACTTCAAAATTACGTGTATCAAACAGCCTTGTTTTTCTTACTAAGTGACGTACGAAAAATACATTTAATTTATGTCAATAACAGACTGCCTTAATTTGTTTTATATATTGGGTTTCTTAAAAAACAAAAAACCCTCTAGTGATTACTTTAAATAAACCATCAAATTAAAAGTAAAACCCTCAGCAGACGGACCATTTCAGAAAAGATCATTAAGGCCTTCAGCAAACGACTCCTTCCATGAATTTAGCCAGGACCAACTCACACGTAAACATCTACTATCATGAGAAAATCACGTTACAGGCGAAAATATTTTCTCGCTTGGATTCTGTTCATCCCCGTAGACATCTTTAGCAGTGAGCAGCGTGGCCTCTAGCTGTTTACAATGGAACTTCCACATGTGCAAACGGGCAGAGACACCGCCACTGGCAGGTGCGTGTGCTCCTGATTCGCCAGCTTGGGGACAACCCCCAGCCCTTCACACGTTTTCTAAAAAGCGTTAGATCTAACGATCGTAAATCTCCCTGCAAAACACACACACACACGATGACTTTTAACTGTTTAAAAACAGTAGCAGCTCATGTGTGCCAGGCACTATGGCGACGGCTCACGAGCAGCACGCAATTTAATTCTCACAAATGTAGGGAAGAGAGAGGGGTGTCGTGCTCTTTCAAACCACGGGAACGCCGGGGTCAAAAGCTGAGAAGTAGGACGGAGCCTTAGGTCCACCTGCCCGCAGTGCCCCGCACTGTGCGAGTGGACAAGGACATGGTGGCAGCGAACGCCCGCAGCCCATCAGGTCGGGCCCTGGACACTCATCCACCGACAGGACCTGCCCTGACAGGACCTGCCCACAGCGCCAGCCTGATACAGACGAGGTGCAGTGATCGAGGCTGAAAGCCCTGAGGTGTGCGCTTCCTAAGTTCTCCTTACGCTCCAAGTATTTTAAATTACTCCTGTGCCACTGTTTCAATATATTTATAAAACATTCTATATAGAAGCATCTTTGATCTGAAGCATCTGTAAAGAAGCACACATGATCAATAATTCTCTAATAATGAAATCTGGCATATCAAAATACCTGTTTTCCCAGCCATGGATGGCTAACCAGATATACTAAAAAAATCAGACAAGTACAGCTGATTCACTCTGTTATACAGCAGAAACTAACATACCATTGTAAAGCAATTATACTCCAATAAAGATGTTATAAAAAATGATAAAAAAACAGCACTAAGATACAATTTCTCACCTATCACACTGGCAAAAATTTAAAGTATGACAACATGTTCTGTTGGCAAGGCTGCAGGAAAACAGACTCTCACGCACCTGCTGCTGGGAGTGCAAACGCACACACGCTTCCGGCAAATATCTACTAAAGCGTCTACTAAAAAAGAAATCAGACGAAACAGCGTGTTCCCACAGAAGGACCCCTGCAGCGGGTGGAGGTTTAGTGGGAAGCAGCCCTCTGCAATCCTGAAACGTCTTTAAAGTCGCACATTTAACGTCAAAAATGTACTTGAAATTTTGCTTCCTACTTCACATTTGTCTCAAGTGAAAGCAAAGTGTTCCTTATTTTCCCAGATCTCTGAATAAAATCTAAGCTCCGGGAAGACTTGCCACATGGAACATGCAACTTTCAGCAGGGCCTACAGGAAGGAGTGTCAGCAAACAAGCAGGGGTTTATCCAGACAGCCTGTCCTGACTCTGCCGCCAGAGGCTCCGGAAGGCCTGGCCTCCACCCACACCCCCTGAACTGAGGGATGGGCTCTGAATGCTTGTTCTCGCACTGCCATCCCTCAGGACGACTCCCCCCTGAGCAGCACGCGAGGACATCGCTGCCACCCCAGGAGGTGGATGGGCGCCACCAGTCTTCATCCTTTCATGCCCAGTTCAAGGCACGTTCTCACCTGAGCACTACTGCTCCAACCCTGAGGGGAAACATCACACTAACAGCAAGACTGTCCCGGCTACCAGGGCTGTGGCCGCACCAGGGGACGAGCCCAAGGGAAGGACTGGCTGACCGTCTGTTCTCGTCTTACCCTGGAGTCGGCGTCCAGCAGACAGCGGGAGATGACGGTGTCCAGGAAGGCCTCGTGCGCGGCGATGATGTGGTCCAGGTCCTGGGCCTGCTGCACTTTGTTCCAAAGTTCGTCCCAAGAGCACTCAAGCACCTGGAAATGACGAGAGCCTGAGGGAGGCGCTGACGCCACGCTGGCGCAGCACCTTCTACGAAGCACAGCACGACGGCCTGAGACAAGATGATCTCAACCAGAATCGAGGGCTGATTTGAACGTACCTCAAATGTAATGTAATACTGCATCTGATGGATGAAATGGACCATCTCGGAAGCCAGAATGTGACAGTGGTGCAGCACCCCAGAGAATTCTGCAAGAGAGCCGGACACCGCCGTCGGACACCAGCACAGCCTGCCCTCCTGCACCTGCAAGCTGTCTTCCCCCAAACCCCCTCACTTTCACTCTCGACCCCTAAAGCAGGAACCCGCCTTTCCAGAGTCCATCTCTGTGCTATGTAAACACGTACTTAGCCACCCAATCACGCAGTGACAGATTACTTTACGGAATATAAGGATCTAACAAGAAATGGCATAAAATGAAGTAACTGTATTTGAAAAGTAGAGAAATTCTGTTTTACAATGATGCAATAGCTTGAATAAATATAAGCTCAATTTTATGGTTTCTTTACAGTCAGTCAGTCTGCCTACTGTGCGTGAGACTTTTACTATCCCCTAGCTATTTGGCGACAAAAATGACATCTCCTTAAGTACAGAATGTGACCTTGTCACCTGAGAGAAGCATGAACTTGGAGGGGGTGGGCAGGGCCCAGACTCCACTCCTGTTCTTTGTGAGATTATAAAACCAGGAAAAGGCTGGAGGGTCACCAGGGAGCAGCATTCTCTGCTTGGACTTTTCATTTTTGTTCAGAGACTCTGCTGGACTATTATGGGATACTACTGTCCCTGAAGGCTCCATTGGGGGAATGACTTTAATATGGGTCAGACTCGACATATTTCTGTTACCGCTCCAAGGGCCTTCAATTAGCTACCTGGATAACTCACTTGTCGCATGCGGTGATCTGAGAAATCATTCTTGTCCCTTCCTCAAGGAGTAATGACGGAGCGACGTATAAACAGGTGTGAAAAAAACAACAGTGTGCTGTATACTTGAAAAACTACTGCCTTCTACAAGCTGAGGACTAAGAGACACTTGTGGGGATTCTGGCTTGTCTAACAGGCCCTCCTCAGCCAGGGAAGAAACAGCACGGCCACCTCAGAAGATCGGCACAGGCTCCAAAGCCTGCCGTCCCCCGTACCATCAGGAATCTGCAATCCATAATATGGTAAACATTCTTCTGAAAGACAGCTATAAGCTTCCTATTTCATTTGTAAATCCAGAGTGAAGGATGTACTTTTCCTACTAAAACCGAGGGCTAAGACTTCTAGTCTAGCACTCAAAGTCTATTTAACTAAAATGACTTTTCAATGTAAAAAGGCATAAGAACATGCTGTTTTAAGCCATATTCATCTGCATTATGGTTTAGGTAAGCTTCTCAGAGAAGTAACCCCAGTGTGCAACTCCATCTGGGGTTTAACCAGAGCTGGAACGGCGGGCTGTCCCCCTCCCCGACGCCAGGCAGTCCCCCTGGAGAGCCGTCCGTGTACATTCAAACATCCCACAGGCATGCGGGAGCGTGCCAGTCCGATTCTCCAGATCTTTCTCGGTGTGATGGGATTTCTTCGTAGAGCGGCAAAGTTCCATGAAACGCTCTGTGATACGAAACAGTCTAGAAACCCCGTGTGGAAGGGTCTGTTTCTTTACTGTTCTTCATGTCATCACAGACCTCGGGTGGAACTTTCCCGGAAGCCCAGCGTCTCTGAGGCCTCGTCCAGCACAACCTCACCACTTCCGAGGGCACGGCTCTGCCCACACTCACAGCAAACGGGGCAGCCTGTTTCCCAGCCTCGTGAGACGGGTCTGCAGTTTACACTAACCCAGCCTGACATTTTCCCACCAAAGAAAGTTTAAGATCGCAGGCAGAACGGTAGGTCTCATCCCGGCTCCCGGCGGATGACGTGAGAACGCTGAGCGCTGCCCGGGGGCCTGGGTCAGTGCAGAGGCAAGAGCACATCTGCGGCCACTTGCCAGCCTCCGGCTCCAGGACAATCTTCCACACATCAGGGAAGAAGTGCGACTCCAGGTTTCGCTGCTCTGTGCAGTCTGGGTCTCCTCTAACTATCACCTAAGCTGAAGTCTTTTCCTCCTGCCCAGATCTGTCTTGGGCTGCAGATCCATTTACCCTTAAAAACATCTCACACAGGTGAGCCTGACCTGGCAGCCCAGCCCCGCTCCTCCCACAGTGCCCGGAAGCAGAGGCCCAGGGGTCCACCCTGGCCACACCTCCCACCCCACGGCTCTCAACCCCGAGGCTGCAGGCTCCCCGGGCTGCGTAACGCTTGCACACTGTCATGGTGGGCCAGTCTGCTGGCCTCCAAGCTCAGCCCTCGGGGCGGAGCCTCCCTGGCCCCTGCTGCACTGAAGTCACACCGGCTCAGTGGGCCTCGAGGCCCTTGCACCTGGCCCAGCCCCCCTTCTGAACATGCTCTTCTGCCGGCCCCCGGCCCTCCCCCACTCCCCACTCTTCCCGTCTAACGCACTCACCTCCAGATGCCAGCCCAGGTGCCCCTCCGTCCTATGACACCACCTGGTGGGGGTCTCCCTCCCGTACTCCCACAGCACCTGGTCTTCCCCACTTCAAACGACAATCAAAGCACTCTAAGTGCCTGCTGACACGTCCAGCTTGCCTGCGAGACAAGATGCTTCCTGACCACAGGGACCTTTCTGTCACATCCACCACTGGATACCAAGAACGGGCAGCACCGAGTAGGCCAATCATTATTTACTGAATGAATCATTTCGATCCTCAAACTTTAAGGAGACAATCTGCATCATCTATGTCTTGACTATTTCACTCACATCCTTTTCAAAAGGTTTCCGTGACCAAAGGCAAATTTGGCAACAATGGTAAAATGAGTGTTATTTTCTTCATAGTCTTCAAGTACTACCAAATGTATTTTCACTCTAGAAAAATTATCTGTTCTCCAGTCTGAAGGGAGCACGGAGGACAGCACCTTTAATGCACCCTCCTCCCAAGATAAAGCCTCTGAGAGTGAAGGGGCCCGAGGGCACTGCCTCCTGAAAAGGGATCTGCTGAAATAACCCACGCGGTAACGCCTGCAACCCCTCTACCACCACAGTGCTTCCCTTCCCCGCGGGAGAGAGCAAGCGCTCTGAGCTGACGGATTCGGAACTGCTCACTGCCCAGGTAAGGCTCTAACGACTAGGAACCCAACTGATACGGAGACTGAATTCACAGGGTATACTTTGGTCCTTTAACTCCTAAAAAATACAACTTACACCTGAAACAGCCCTTGAATCTCTTTACCCAGAACCTTGAAAATACACTTAAAACATACTTAAAATAGAAGTACTTGTGTTTTTATAATTGAACCACAAACAACCATATAATTCTAAAACTTCCAAAAGCAAAGCAACATTCACCCCGAGGTCCAATAAATACATAAATACAGCACCTCTCCCGCTGGACTAGCGCGGCGGCAGACGGCTTTACACACACCAAGAATGACCGTCTCCCCTCCGGCAGACTCAGGTGTGAGACGTTAGACCTGTCTGCAATCCTCTACTGCCCCTCAAGGCTGCGGGAGGGACTTCTGGGCTTTAAAATACACCAGCAGCTCTCACGGGCTTGACCCGTGTGGTGTGGACATCTTTCCCAGAAGCTTCTGCCCAACTGGAGATGCACTGGAAATAGCCTTGAGTGTTGTTAAAAATTACAAAAGTTTCTTTCCAAAAAATACCCTAAAACAATTTATTCACAATTTCAAAATCACCTCCTTCAACTTTTATCTACAGCTGAAGGGATGATATTTAAAAGTGACTTCACCAAATTACCCATGAGATTCATTTCTCAAGGCTATGGAGTCAAAGGACGTTGGTAAGACCCTGGGTCTTTCCTGTCTCCTGGGTACAAGACCTCTGGTCACCGGTCAGGGCCTCCGGCAGACACCGTCTGGCGTCCTCTGTCTACCAGGCAAGTGTGAGGACACCTGTCCACGTGGGGCTCCCCGAGGGGTACTGGGCTGAGCGCTGCACAGATTCCATCCTGGCAACCCTTGAAGGCAAGTGCTGCCAGCCAGCCCCGACCCAGACGAAGCCTCTGAGGCAGAAGACTAAGAACCAGCCCGAGGCCACAGCCCAGAATCCGGGCAGAGCGCTAACCACTCAACCTAGCAGTCTGGCAAACAAGAAGAGAACACGTCACAGGCGTGTAATCACTGAGGACTACCTACTCACCCACGTGGACAGAAACGACAGACACAAAAAGGAACTTTCAAAGAGAAAAACATCTACTCATCTTTGGGCCACCGTTCCACTAAGTCTAGAACGCCAACTGTAAGATGAATCATTATCATATCAATCACCAAGAAAGGAAAACAAGTCCCGTGCCATCAGGGCAGCCGACCACTTCCCCTACCTCCTCCTCCTTCACTTTTATTTCCAACGAGGACCAAAACGGAGACTATTTTAACACCATTCTTTGGGGAGGGGAAGCTCCATGCACTCCCTGCCCCCAGGACACAAAGGCTGAGAAAGAGGCAGGAAGCTCATTTCCCTGTAGTTCTGTATTTGTCTATTTCATCTGTTAAATGTTATCTGAAATAGACATTTAGTTGCCACTAATAGCAACAGTTTTTAGATTAACTGAATCTAACAAAAGAACTTCCATTTCTTTTTAAAGGAAAAAAATCTTTAAACCATTTCAGATCAATAATCTTTTCTGTCTAGCTAAATGGCAAATATATATAAAATGGGTTTAATCGGCTTGGCATACCATTATCAAACTCTCTTGCTCTGAGCAAATCATTTTCAGGTGTAAGTATTTACTCCAAACAACTTATTTTGATGAATATTATTAAAATTATATCTGGGATGATGATCATGGATTCTGTGCACATGACCAAACACACACGTGCATATGTGAAGGACTCCACGGGCTGCTTTCAGAAGCATTTTCTGGAATCTTCCTGTATTTTTGCCTCAGATTTATGGTTGGTAGGAAATTTCTAAATCTGCTGTGTTAAAAAGACTAACTACCTGGTTGATCTCTGTTCATCAAGTTGCCTGGCCGTTAATAACTAAAACACTTCCTTATAAGTTAAAGGTAAGAAGGCTGCACTCCAACAGAAACATGGGCAAAAAAACAACTTCCTGAAAAAACAAACACAAATGACAAAAAAAAAGAAAGAAAGGAAAGTGTTTACATTCAAAGATAATTTAAAAAGCATTAAAAGGAATTAAAATGAACTTCCAGGGAATTCCCTGGTGGTCCAGTGGGGAAACTCCCTGGTGGTCCAGTGGTTAGGACTCCACGCTTCCACTGCAGGGGGCATGGGTTCGATCCCTGGTCAGAGAACTTAGATCTCGCATGCCATGGGGTGTGGCCAAAAAAATTTTTTTAATTCATACAAAACAAATAAATAAAATGAACTTCCATTTTCACCTATCAAACTGACAGTTTGTTTGAACATAATATCCAACAACTATCAACCAGTGACAGCTGTGCTTACGGGGATGTAAATTAAATTGGTACAAACTTTTCAGGTACAAACTTTCGTGAAAAGTAATCTGACAATATGTACCAACAGAGTTAAAATATAAATACTAACAAATAAAAGTATTAGTAAATGCACAGTAAACCTAAGATTCGTATCTGTTAACCCAGCAATTCCAATTCACCTATTCTAAAGAAATATCCAGAGGCATATAAATATATATTTACACAAAGCTTATGGCATTATTTATATTAGTGGAAAAATAGTAAAAAAAAAAAAAAAACTATATGCCCAACCGAAGAGGAAAGATAAAATGATATGTCCACAGGAGGCAATATTATGCTATTAAAAATATGTTAGAAGAAGTTTTAATGACAAGGGAAAAGGCTCAGTGAAAGAAGCTGAAACTGAACACGATACAATAGGATCAAGTTATGTTAAAATTACACAGAAAACTGATCAAATAAATGCATTAGTTATCTTCAAGTAGAAAACAAAACTCATTGCTGACTATTCAAAATAAGAGAAAAGCCAATTTGCATAGACACTGCTGATATCCAAATCAGAAAAACGTATCAGAACCAGCTAATACTTGGATCTGTTACAGAGCTCAGATTTCCCACAGCTAAAAATAATACAGTTGTTGGGCTTCCCTGGTGGCGCAGTGGTTGAAAATCTGCCTGCCAATGCAGGGGACACGGGTTCGACCCCTGGTCTTGGAAGATCCCAAATGCCGTGGAGCAACTAAGCCGGTGAGCCACAACTACTGAGCCTGCGCGTCTGGAGCCTGTGCTCCACAACAGAAGAGGCCGTGACAGTGAGAGGCCCGCACACTGCAATGAAGAGTGGTCCCCGCTCGCCGCAACTGGAGAAAGCCCTCGCACAGAAACGAAGACCCAACACAGCCAAAAATAAATAACTAAATTTATATTAAAATAATAATAATAATACAGTTGTTTATTTCGAAAGGAGAAGAGTGATACAATGACAAATATCTGCACTGTGCTGAAATGATCTCGATCAGACACTGAGGAAGATGAGACCCCTGTGTTCGCAGGGAAGGAGAGAGGGCAGGCCCAGTGGACACCTGGCAGGCGCACCGACCGTGTGACTTCCGACCGCGTGACTTCCGACCGCGTGACTTCCGGGGAGGGCGGCAGAGGCAGAGCCAGGAGCCAGCACCTCCGCCCTCATCGACTAGAAAATGGACGCTGAAGGCATATTTACCGTCCACAACCACGAGAGGGTTTCAAAGAAAACGCCCCCTCTTGAGTCCTTCTCAGCTACTTCAGAGGGACCCTACCATTAATCGTCTCGAAGTGAGTCCGGAGGAAGCTCGGCCAGGAGCCTAAGAGCATCACGACCACTCGCCGAGTCCCGCCGGGAAGACAGAAAGCCTGGACGCCAGTAAAGCTGTGATTCCGCGTGTTACCACGTGGACAGGTACCCACCAGCCCCCAGCTTCTGGGGTGTCACAGTTCTGGAACTCTGGGAGCTGCCCAGGGAGGAGGCTCGACCTAGTAAACAAGCAGAGCTCATGCAGCCTTTCTGCAAACAACTGCTCCTCTTTTAGGAACTGCTTTCACCAAAGGATTAACAGTATGACCGTGTGGTTCTTCTCTGGAGACGTAATTTGTTGAAATACTTTCTCAAACGTTTTGACCAAATCACTTCCAATATAAGGATTTCAAAATTATTCATAATTCAAGTCACTCAATATTTATAACATTAAAATGAACTTGGGGCTTCCCTGGTGGCGCAGTGGTTGAGAGTCCGCCTGCCGACACAGGGGACATGGGTTCGTGCCCCGGTCTGGGAAGATCCCTCATGCCGCGGAGCGACTGGGCCCGTGAGCCATGGCCGCTGGGCCTGCGCGTCCAGAGCCTGTGCTCCGCAACGGGAGAGGCCACAACAGTGAGAGGCCCGCGTACCACAAAAAAAACAAAAACAAACAAAAACAAACAAAAAAATGAACTTGACTACATGACATGAGAGTTTTATTATAGCTTTTAACTGTAAAATATTGTAAAATCTTCCCATGTCCTGGTTTATGAACCAAAACAATATTAAAGCAATTCCCAAACAGACTTTAATTAAAACACTTAGTGAATTTTAAATGAGCCAGTGATTTATTAAACAGCTTTCTTTCCTTAAAGATTATTTTTTTAAAAAAAATTAAAGCACATATATGAACACTACATGATTCTAAAAGAAACTTCAATGTCTAAACAAACCTAACTTGACTCAATTTCTTTTCCTGATTTGCACTGAAGTCAAGATAAGCATATTACAAATGAGCCTCTTCACAAAAGACAAATCCAAAAGCACAAGAAACCACTTTTCAATTACGTTAAGAACACTTTTGTTTTTGCGAAGCTGCTAGAAACCAGGGGCCAGGCGGGGACACGCCCTCTGCCGGGGTTTACCTGGCATATTTCTCAGGAGCTTGGCGTTGCACATGTGCCCCTTCCGGATGTCAGTGAGGATGTACTCCATCCGCTTGGCCCTCCAAAGGAAGTTAAACACTCTCAGGTAGTGGCTCATACACTCTCGAGTGAACACCTGGAAAGAACAGAACACAGGCTGACAGGATCCTGTGAGATGAGGGTCCTCCCAGGGCAGGGCTCAGTCTTTTGTTTTTTTTCCTTAAACAAAAAGCCAGACAACACACAACCAACTCTAACACATTCTAAGTAGTATGTAAGCAACCATCACAGCACACTTTAGGAAAGTGTCATCACACAGCAACCACGCTGATCGTTTATGTGTCAGAGCACATTCAACGGACCTGATGTACAAAAGTTCAGTGTGGCCGAAATTCCTTACAACTATGACCTGTCTTGAGGGGGGACATTCACATCCCACTGCATTCACACAGGGAAACAGCACCCACAGGACGTGGTCCCTCAGTCCATCACTTACTACAGAATAAAGTTCGGAGGAACATTCAACAAATAACCTCCTGACACCTCATGTAACACCCTGGAGACCAAGGGTAGAAATACATGGATCTTATCCTGCCCACTGTCAAAATGACATCTGTCCTTCCAAATCCTTCTTCACAGAATTTGTAAGAATCTAAAATAATGCTGTGTTATAGAAGACGTAACTATGTAACTAAGATATGTACCCATTCTAATTAAATTCTATACAAAAAATGACAATCTCAATGAGAATAGAAAGGAAATAGATTAATATGGTAAATTAAACAGGGAAAAATCAGGAAATCCATTTGCTTCTAAAATCTGATTCTAAAACCATAAATTTTTAAATAAAACAGCCCTTTTTATCTTTCTAGTAACTTCTGTATCCAACTGCACAGAATTTAATGTGATAGTTAAAAATTATTTCAATTTCTAACGCTAGTCTGATTATCTGCAGCTGTATAATAAAATGGTTACAGGTACAGCCACTCCACTGAGAACATGCCAACCCAGGACATATGCTGACCCTGGGACTGGAGGGCAAAGACTGGACAGGGAAGAGGCCACTCCCTGTGTGAGTCCTGGGCAGACTCCACCAACCAATTACAAGACCTCTTCTCCTTCCAATCCAGCCTCTCCCATCGGACCATCAACCCACTGGAGTCGGCAAGGAAACTGACACCTATTAGCCACAGGCAGGGATCTATCTTAAATTTCTTTTTAAATACATCTATGATATAAACTTATTTTCTTGACTCTACTAGAGCTTTTAAAAATCTAAAATCTTGAAAATATAACATTGCGTGATCAATTATTGATGCACAAGGTATGCAATGCATAACTTCGATACTCTCATAAGATGTGCAAAATCATACAGTAATTAAGTAACCGTGTATACAGACCATGCTCAGTGTATCTATCACTCCAGGCACCTACATTTTGTGAAATAATCGACGCAGCTGCCTTCACTATGGTATCATTTATTCTACGAAAAAATAATATGTAATATATGCAATATTAACAAGGTAGATAATATGAAAGTTTCTAACATAAATCATTTGTTAAAATATCCTGTTTTGTACATTATAATTACTTAAAACTATTTATGACGTACATCTAAGGAGAAAAAACTAATTTGAATATGACCAAAAATTAAGTCTGAGCACAGCTGTATATTGAAGATGTAGTAGCTTTGATCTGGTAAAGTTTAAACAATGGGAGTTTGCGTGTGAAAAGCCTGCCCCAGCAGCTACCGCCTCACAGGAGCCAGGCAGGGCCCCCTGCAGAGCAAAGCTGTCAGCCCAGAGGGAATGCACGAGAGCCGGCTTCGGTGCAGGCTCTCCAGCAGGAGATGGGCGCACACCACCCCTGGAGAGGAAGGACAGCCATGGACAGCCAGCTCTGCAGAGACTGCTAGGGAGACACAGTAGAGCCAAACTGCACTACTTCTTAACAGAATATTCTCCCAAGAATTAGAAGAAATGCATGTCCTTCTTCAATATTTCAGATATGAAAATGACTGAGATAAGTTCAAAGAGATACCTTGGTCAAGGAGAGTTCACTCAAGTCTGAATAAAGAAAAACTGAGCACTAAAGAGGGCATTTTAATTGCAGACACACAAGAGAGCTGTGCTGGTCAATCATTTATGACCTGGGAACCATTCAAGGAAACAGAACTTTTCTTTAAACACAGTGGAAGAGCGCCGTGAACAACTGCGCAGCTATTTTCTCATCAGCTCAAATGGATACTAAATATCAAATTTTATCCAAGTAGTAAAAATACAATGCCACTAAAATACTTTATAGTTCCCTTCAAATTATCCTAAATTAGTCACTACAGTCTAAGAATAATGGAACAAAATGAATAACCCATTTGTTAAGTACTTGCTGAAACCTATGATAAGAACAAATGATATTAAGAATTCTTAAAATAATCCAGCACTTCAGCACTCATTAGTGACTGGTGCACACACACATGCACACGCACACACACACGACTCTGGCTCGAGCATTCATTCAATGGACGCATCGGGGATGCAAGCAAGCACTTCACGCGGAGCTCTAGAGAGAAACCGACTCTGAAGCAGCAGGGACATGCAGCCACCCAAACAGCTACGATGGCGCCCAGCGGGATCTTACGGTTGCAATGGGCCCATCGACGTGGTAGTCCAGGCTGAAGACGTCCCAGCCGGTGTCACCTGGAGAGACCTGAGGGCAAAAACAAACACACAACTGCAGGGCTTCCCACCACTGTGAAGCTGTCGAGTCCTCAAAGGAAAGGCATTAAAATAAAGCCCAATTTTTAAAAACCACTCAGCAGTTCTGAGCGAGAGCTGCCTGAGAGCAGAGGAGGGCATCTTTTTTCCACTCCTGTACCCTCAGCATCTAGACAGACAGGCACATACGAGCTGCCCTGCAAATATTCTGGGATAAAGAGCGTATTTTTAGTGAAATTGTAAAATCAGTTTTAACATTCATCAGCATTTTCTTAAATGACAAAAACCCACTGCCTTTTGTGTTCCTAATCCATAAAAGTAAACATTTTTTAAAAACCCACAGGTTCTGCTAATGGTCCTTCATCATAAGTAAGCAAACAGTGTATTACGTTTATGAAATACTCATTCCCCTAAAAAAAGCCATCTTCTCTCAACTAAAACTAAACACCTCTGTTTGTGATCAACGCTACTGCGATCTGTCACCTCTGTGCCCGGTGTCGTCACCAGCAGCAACAGCGGTGGTGACTAAGCACCCACGTGGCCAGGCCCCAGGACGGAGCTGCACGTCCCCTGCCCGCAGCCCTGGCGGCCCTCTGTCAGGAGGACACACTGAGGTGCAGGGACCCGTCTGAGGCCACACCACGCCAGGCCACCGGACAGGGATTCCAAAGCACAGTGGCCAGCTCCCCCCCACCAGAGCAGAGCAGCGTGGAGCAGTGAAGAGAAGAGACGAGACGAGACGAGACGAGAAGAGAAGAGAAGAGAAGAGAAGAGAAGAGAAGAGAAGAGAAGAGAAGAGAAGAGAGCAGAGAAGAGAAGAGAGGAGAGCAGAGAAGAGAAGAGAAGAGAAGAGAAGAGATAGCAGAGCAGAGAAGAGCAGAGAGAAGAGTAGAGAAGAGAAGAGAAGAGAGGAGAGCAGAGAAGAGACAGCAGAGCAGAGCAGAGAAGAGAAGAGAAGAGAAGCGAAGAGAAGAGAGCAGAGCGGAGCGGAGCAGCGGGGCCTCAGGCCACATGGAGGGCGCCAGCGAGGAGCCCCGGGTGGGACCAGAGCTGCGGTACCTCCAGCAGCCTCACATCCAGTCTTCTGAGGGCCTCAGGGCTGTCAAACTGGGCGTTGGTGGCTCTGACAGCTGTTTCAAGAATTCCAGTCAGGTTGTGTTGGTACAAAGTCGTAGCCGGACGGACAAGCTCTGGTCTTAACAGAGTTTGGTAAAAGCAAAAGAGGATGTTACTTGGATTCTCAATGCGCTTCCTGAAAACTTCAGACTATAGAGTTCAAGTGACAAAACCTAACAGGACAAATGGAACCGATACAACACGGCAACAAAATGACTGTAAAATCTGAATGCTACAGAATTAACTATAAATAAGATTTCATCAAGTATTTGGGGGAGCAAAACACTTCTTTAAAATTAATTTTGATTCAGCTTAAAATTGAAAATCCTAAAGTGAGCCACGCATGTTAAAAAATACAGTTTTCAAACTTAAGCCTGGCCTACAGTGGCATGAACTACTGTAACTTCCTGTACAGATCCAATGGGCAGAAAGGACTAGATTAAATCAAAACAATTGGCTGTGTGGACACCATGATTCTAAAGGCTAAAAACTACTGTGTTACCAGCAAACACTTAAGGGTTACTGACATCTGCATTCCTAAATATGAAACTGACATCTGCCTTCCTAAAAATGAAGCTAACATTTCTGAGATCCGCCCCAGGTGTGCACAGGGTGAAAAAGGACCAACAACGTCAGTGTCGCTCAAATAAATCTGAGGCAAGCTAGAGACTGATGACATTCCCCTTTTAAAACTGGAAACTTAAAACAGGCCTTTGAGAAGAAATAAATTTTTCATTTGCTATCAAGGATGAGACACTCTAATTATTAAAACGTGGCATAAGGCAAACACGGGTAAGTCAGCTAAATGATGCGATCTGCAACACGGCCACGGCCTCTAAGCGTTCACGAAACACCTGCTCTCCTCCACCCCAAACCTGCACGCTTGGCCCCCACCCCCTGGGCCACTGAAAGAACATCTCCCCCTAAAAACTCATCTCCACCCACTCCCCACAGGTGCTGCCCTGGGACCAGTACCTAAGTCACCAGTGACCCCCTTCCTTACAGAGAGCAGAAAGGCTCCTTCAGGAAGTATAACCACCAAAAATTCATGTTCAGCAGATCATCAACTCTTTCATGAGCTAACACCTCAAACAAGGTTACCCCTGAGCCTGCTTGCTATGTGTGCCCCCCAAACTCAATCATCTTTCATACTGAAGACAGCCTTCTGGTTAGAGGTGGAACTACGGAGTTTCCGTGGCTGAAGCGGCTTCTCAAGTGCAGTCCCCATGCCGGCAGCTTCCCCTCGGCCGGGACCCTCTTAGGGACGCACCGTCCTGGCTCCAGCCCAAAGCCATGGAGCGGGCTCTGCGGGCAGGCCCGGCCATCCAGTCCAACAATCCCTGGAGGGGATTCCGGCACACATGGAGTCTGGGGACCAAAGGCCTGAGACACTGCTGGACTCACACAGGCATGACTGAAGTGTCCCAAAGGCAGCGCCAAGAAGCCACATGTCCAGTCCTAGGCGCCCGAGTCCACGCTGTGCCCACCCTCGGCTGCCCGGGGCCCGGCTGTCTGCTACAGAGCTGGCCCTCCTGTCTCTATGGCAGGAAGGAGGGACACACACTTCCTTCTAGAAGGGACGGTGCCAGGAGGAACGTCATGGAACTAAATGGAAGGAGCAGTTGTATTTGCTCCATGAAGTTGTTTTGTTTTTTGGTTTTTTTAGCAAGAAATAATGTAAACTAAAAACATGGAAGAAAAAGTTCCATCTTGAAACATACATTTTATTTCTCAGACTACTCTCAAACTGAAGCTAAGCTCACCGACCACACCACACACCCCTCATGCCCCTGCTGGTCGGTGCCAGTGCTCAGGAAGCGCACGAGCCCTGCGAGCGGAGCACAGGACCAGCAGAGCTAGAGGGACATCGGCTTGGTGACGCGACAATTTTCTCTCCTTGATTTCATCTTCCCAACGTTCTGTGAGGATTCAACACATTTCCTCTAATGTCGCTTATTCTTTTAAAGAGAAACTGTAAAGCTCTTTATCATGCTGAAATCTACTGCACGTCTACAAAAAAAACCCTCAAGAGCCTTCTTACTTGAGCAAGTCCATTAAGTGCCTGATGAAGTCTCCTTGACCCAGCAGCAAGTACCGCCGCATGGCCTGCATGTGGTCCAGCAGGCTGTACTTCTTATTCAGAACATCCAGTAGGTACTTGCTGGTCTCAAAATAAGCCGCGTCAATTTTCCCCTGAAATGCATTTTCCAAATCTGTGAAAAAATCTGCAGCTGTAAAGAACAAAAGGGAAAAGTACACATACGTACATAATCTGCATCTTACGAGGAGGAATGAGACTCACACACACAGAGTCACTCTACACCCGCTCACAGCTTCGCTGACAGCCAAGGGCGTGGTCAGGAGGGCTTGTTTGTGCTTCAGAATAACGGGCCCATTAAGAAAAACCTATTTTAGTATTGCTGCTATTCTAGTTATACATTACTGCGGAGAAACTAAGGTGTCCACAGTGAGGAAAACGTAGTTTTCTGTAGAAGCGGAGGTCTGACGGTGCAGTAATGTGAGGACGCCAGGCGCCGAGCTGACCACGGTCATATTGCGGGGATGGGGTAGGGGGAGGGGCAACATACATTTCTGTTGATCTACGTCATTTTAAAAATGTCAATATCTCCCCCCGGAAGTGTTCTTACTGTACCAGTGTTTGATTCATGAAGGGTTTTCACGCCAAAGAAAAGGTCTGATGCCAACCAACGGCAGCCAAAGCGCCTGTCAGAAGACACGCGACCCAGAGGCTGCTGGCCAGTCTCTGTTCCATAGGCTCCCACAGGAAAACATTTACCCTTAACTCTCTAGCTCACTTTTAAATTTCCAAAATTTCTCACATATGAGAAATATGTGACTTTTCCCACTGCTTTTTGTATCATTCCCAGCAGCCCTCCCGAGTCCGCATCTCCCGTCCTCCCAGCGGTACTGGCAGCCAAACAACCTTCCTCCACAGAGGGCAGCAGTGGAGGGGGCAGGAGTCGCCGACGGAGGCCCCGCGGTCTCCTGCACACCCGCCACGTGCTGGGCGCTGGGCGCTCGGCGGTGCTGGCCTCCCCCGCGGGTCTCCACAGCAGGCCGGGCACGGCACTCGTCCTCCCTAAGTGCTATCTTCTCCGGCCACTAGGGAAGCGTCGAAAGGCATCAAAACAACTCTTCACCTGGCTCTTCCTCCTTCTGCTACCTCTTCAGCACAGGTGTTTCCAAAAATTCTGTACGGGGACCTCCATATTCTAAGAACTAACCTGGCATCTCTGAATCCCTAAAAAGTTTACGCAGAATAGTGCGCGTCAAACACACCTGAGACGGGGAGCCAGAGGGGTGAGAGGGAGACGTGTGTGGCCCGCGGCTGCAGCCGCCGCCTCGCTCTGGAGCCCTGGGGCCCTGGCCTTAACCGCATGGCGACACAGCTGCAACCACATCTCCCGTCAGCCCTGACCTTGCTCTGGATTTTCAGTACAACTCCAGCACATTCTGGAATCTCCCCTAGCGAGTCCTCTCAGATGCTGAAAATCAAGCTGGGCCAAAAGGAACACAAGAAGGTGCTCAGCATCACTAATCATCAGGGAAATGCAAATCAAAACCACAATGAGACACCACCACAGGCCTCGCAGAAGGGCCACCATCGAAACGTCAAGAAATCACAAGTGCTGATGGGGGCGTGGAGAGAAGGGAGCCCCAGTGCAGCCACTGTGGAGAACAGTACGGCGGTTCCCAAAAAAATTAAGAACAGAACTACCACACGACCCAGCAATTCACATCCAAAAAGGAAATGAAGTCAGGATCTCAAAGGAATCTCTGCACTCCGTGTTCACTGCAGCATTACTGACAAAAGCCAAGACATGGCAACCACCAAAGTGTCCACGGACATATGAATGGATAAAGAAGATACAGTGTACATATCCAATGGAACATAATTCAGCCTGAAAAAAGAAGGTACTTCAGCCATTGGTGACAACGTGGATGGACCTGGATGACATCATGCTGAGTGAAGTAAGCCAGACAGAGAAAAGAAATACTGTATGATCTCACTTACATGTGGAATCTAAAATAGTCAAACTCATAGAATCAGAGCGTAGAATGGTGGCTGCCAGGGACGGTGGAGAGGGGGAAACAGGACGGTGAAGGTCCAAGGGTACCGAGTTTTGATTATACAAGATGCATAAGCTCTGGAGACCTGTATATACCAAATGGCACAGTGCCTACAGCTAGCAGTACTGCACTCTGTGCTTCAAGCACGTTATCTGTACACCTCATTTCATATATCACTTTCTACCATTTACTACTTACTGATTATTTCACTTTTTTGTACGTTTGATCTCCATTCCTAGATCACAGTTCATGAAAAGCATCATCATGGTGAATTCATACCATCTCCCCTATAGCTACCACAATGCCTCACACAAAATAAACTTGAATGAGTCAAGACAACAGTATAAGGAACAAATGTAGCCAAGACCCGACAGCTGTCCGTCTAAGTCAGCCACACAGAGAATACATGAAATTACTGAGGATGGGGCAGGCAGCAAATGGGGGAAATGGCAGAGAGGACAGTAGTAAATGAGGGAAAACCACAGAGCGGTTAACACGGTGCGGCACTCTGAATACATAAACGCTGGGAATCCACGCTGATTTCTGAACAAGCCTCTGAGTTCATTAGCAAGTGTTTCCTTTATTTCCTTACTTTGGCATACTGTCACTGCATCATAAAAAAAGTAACACAAGTTACCAAGGAGAGTAAAATAGCTACACCTAGTTATTGTTTAACTGTATAAGAAAGGAAATTCAAAATTTACACAGTAATAGGTATTTTATATGTGTCACACTGTGTACTAAGGTATCCTGGATAATAATTCAGAAAATCTGTCAGTCCTATTGAACGAAACGTACTTCCAGCAATATATAGCACTGTCACCAGCACCATCACCAACGTCACCCCGACATCACCACTATCACCACCACCACTACCATCACCACCATCGTGCCATCACATTATCACCACCATCCCTATCACCACCGTCATCGTCATCATACCGTCCTGGGGTGATTCTGCAGACTTGGTCACAGCTATCATCTTTGTAGTGGGCGTCTGGTCATGACAAACCTGGTGCAGGAAATTTATTGATTTTCCTATCAAAAGGACCTAAAAAAAAGGAAAATATTCTAGTTACCTTTATTCAAAATTAAAACGATCAAACATCCAAGCACTACAAATATTCATAAGCAACAAATTATTCTATTGATTAAAAACTAAATAATAAGAACATCTGGGATAGTATCAAGTGAATTTCAGGAACTGAAAAAATTGTTATTAACAAACACATATTAATGCGTTGAGGCAGTCAATTAACATATACTTCACCTCAAGAATGTAAATCCTAACATGCCACAAAACTGTGTAACTGAAGACTGGTTTTGTCACCGGATGCAGGTAAATACAGCATTAGCACATCACAGTCACAGCAGCCCCACCCTACCTTCCTGGACTGGTCCATCGTCATGAAGGATGGGATCATTGATTTCCTCAGGGTGTACTTGTCGTGCCACAGCCGGTCTGTCTTCACTGTTGGATCTGATGCTACGAAAAACTGAAAGGAAAGAGGCAGTGAAACATTAAAAAGTGATATTTATGGCGAAATATTAGCTAACAGCAACATCAAGAAACAAGTAATTCTAGGAAGCAAAATTCTCCAGATATTGGGAGGCTTACCATTTATACAATAAATCTTATTTTAAGAGGCATTCTGATAGATCTCTCTAAATGGAATCACTTATTCCCCACTTTTTAAAACCAAAATATAGTGAAAATAAGATAAGCTTTTTCTTAAAGACATGTGGTTGCCCGTGTAAATATAATATCAATCACAGCCTCTGCTGTGTACATCATGGATCTGAGTGCGAGGCCTGCCTAATCCACACAGACTCTTCCCACCACCTTAGGAAAGGCACACAAGCCTCTGGGGCTGTTTGAATATTCAATTCAAGCCAATTCAGAGTCTTCCTCTCCTCCTTCCACCAAGGAAGAGACGCTTCCATCAGCAGCGTCTCCTCCTGCCGCTGTGCACCGCCTGCAGAGGCCCCAGGTCCACCCGCAGCACTGCAGGAAGCGACCTGACCTTCGCGTGGCGCCCTCCCCCAGAACCACTGCGCTCAGAAGCTTCCCCTGTTCACTTCCTCCCCTTCCCTAACCCCACCCCGCCGCCTGTTCCCTGACATCCCAAAGGGCTCGGGTGTTAAGGAGAAAACGAAGCTGCTATGGTTTCCAGCTCGTTTGCTACTACACTGAGGCCACTCTCCTTTTTCAGTCATAGTCCTGACAGACTTGTGCTTTTATTTCTATAAACTCGATCTCTAAAAGCAGAACTGCTGAGTCAAAGTAATTTCTAATTTTCATAAACAATGCCAGATCTCCCTTCCAAACGGCCCTGCCAACTGACCCTCCCACCACAGGAAGCTCTACATTTCTGCATCCTTGCTCGGTTTGAATTTTGCCAATCAGGCAAAATCACGGTTGCTTGTCCTGTTCTTTCGCTGACAACAAAGGAAGTTGGGCCCACTTTCATAATGCTGATTACCACATGATTTTCTCCTGTGAATTGTCTTTTTATATCTTCATCCCATCTTTCTACTGTCTTTTTCTTACCAATACACAGAGGCTCTGTTATATAAGGGAGAGTGACCATTTGTGAATCATTAGGAATTACAAATGTTTCCAAATGAATGATCTGCCACTGTGTATGGTCTGCTCCATGTTTTGTCTTTTTCTTTCCGGGCCATATTGGTGACCGTCTTCCTTTACGGCTTCTGGGTCTCCTGTCTTCCTAAGAGCTCCCATCCTAGATTACGGAAAGATTCTCCACTATTTTAGCAAGCACACTGGGCCCTCCGTATCCATGGCTGGGGGCATCCACGGATGCAGAGCCCAGGGATGCAGGTAGGGTGGGCACCACACCATTTTACACAAGGGACTTGAGCATCTGCAAACATTTATCTGCGAGGGTCCTGGAAACAATGCCCCATGGATACCGAGGGACAACTGTATTCTCGCTGCACTGTTTTAGTTCCTTAGATCTTCCATCCCTGCACACAGTACACACTGGGGTCTGTTTCCTTCTGGGCTGCATTTTCTCTTTACTGGCCAGGCCAGCACCCTTTCCTCTGAGCTAGCGTCCTCACCAGGAGCGATCATTACAGTCACTTACATCGAAAGATTAAAAGGGGAAAAACTGACTCCACCAAGAGACGCTGAGGAGTGTCTGATAGTATGTTTACACCCGTCCATGGAGACTAGTTAGATGGACTGGAGCGCATCTGGTGCTTCGATCCATCTCGGTTACTATCCCTCCCGGCGTCCCGTTGCCCATCCTGGGAGGGCGGAGTGCCTTGAGCTGACGCTGCATCCTTCAGACTCCACGCGAGGTGCCTTCCCTGCTGCTGGCCTGATCCAGGCTCTAGGTTCCTAAGCGTTCATTTCTCCCCCGACCTAGAATCAGCTGCTTCTCCAAGGAGCCCCAGTCCCTTTTAGGGAGAAATGGCATTTGGACCACAGTCTGAGTACTTGGCAGTACTTTAAGTCAGCAGCTGGATGTCTGAGACGCAGCAATGGCCACGTTACACATGGCAGCTCGGTCCTCCCACTGGACTGTAAGATCCATTGAAGTCCTAACATACCTAAATGCCTTTTTGTTGATTTTTACGTAAATTCCAAATCACCAATTGGTGAATAACACACAACCCTGGCTACAAAGGTGTGTCTGCAGATACAAAATGGATTTAAAGAATTTTTAAAATATTTTTAGCAAATATATAGCAATACAAAATTAATAGTTTCCTAGCAAAAAGTAAATAACCAAAATAAACCTAAGGAAGGGGCTTGAGAAACAGAGGAGGGAGGGAGAGAGAAGACTCTAAAAAGAGCAGTATCTGTAGAAGAAATCAGAAATGTAAACTGCTATCACTAAGACATGGGGCCTACTAAACTGTAAAAAAAGGTATCTTTCTTATATTATTCTAGACCACAGAAGAATGTGCGGTACCTGTTTATTTAATGAATCTCGTTTAACACGAGCTAATCCTGATAAAAATAATGCCCCAAATGGAAACTACAGACCACCTTCATTTGTGAATACAGATGAAGAAACTTTGAGTGAAACATTATCCTTGCGTTACTGGAATAAAGTATTTTGGGGCACAACATACTTCTAATACACACTAAATGTGTAAAAATGAATTACAGAATATTATCATGTAGTCATTAAAAATGAAGTATGGGAATCCCCTGGCCGTCCAGTGGTTAGGACTCAGCACTTCCACTGCGTGGCCTGGGCTCAATCCCTAGTCGGGGAACTAAGGTCCCGCAAGCCACGTGCCATGGCTGGAAAAAAATTAATTAATTAATTAAAATGAAGTCTGTTAACTATCAGAAGCCATTCTGAGAATCTGATGAAAACTACAGATTTTCTTCCCAGGAAAGAAATGCTTATATCCACAAAATACACAGTTTTTTGTGCTATTCAGGAGTTTCAGAGATCACATTTTAAGAAGTCTTGGTATAGAAGAATAATGTTTAATGGCATGAAATTATTTTCTTTCTTTACTTCAAATAAAAATAGAGGTTACAGGACTTCCCTGGTGGTGCAGTGGTTAAGAATCCGCCTGCCAATGCAGGGGACACAGGTTTGAGCCCTGGTCCGGAAGATCCCACATGCCGTGGAGCAACTAAGCCCATGTGCCACAACTACCAAGCCTGCGCTCTAGAGACCCCAAGCCACAACTACTGAGCCCACGTGCCGCAACCTACTGAAGTCCACGTGCCTAGAGCCCATGCTCCGCAACAAGAGAAGCCACCGCAATGAGAAGCCCATGCACTGCAACGAAGAGTAGCCCCCGCTCGCCGCAACTAGAGAAAGCCCGTGAGCAGCAACGAAGACCCAACGCAGCCAAAAATAAATAAATTTATTTTAAAAACAAAGAGTTTACAAAATACTATGCGTGGTATGACATACACACACATAAAAATATATAAGAATATGCTGTAAAAAGGGATATACAAAAATATTAACAGGCTATAGGTTCATGAATATACAAAAATATTAACAGGCTATAGGTTCATGATGAGATCCAATAAAGTTTAATTTTCCCCTCTGTGTTTACATACTCAGAAACGTTTTAATTGCACATTTTTAAATCAGAAAAAAATACTGTTCAAAAGAACTGAGTAATTCAAGCCAATGAGTGAACATATGGTACAAGTAAGAATTTTTTTAGAAACACTGTTTTCCCAAGGCGATCAACTAAAAAAGACTTTTTTTTCCTGTTCACAGAAATCTACTCCCAAGGGTAACTATTTAAGGAAACAAAATTTCTAATGATGTTAAGGTCTTGTATTTGATCCTAGATGGTATGGAGCCAGCTAGGATCAAATAGAGCCAGTTCCCTTTAAGTAGGCATCTGAACAAATGCCAATACTTTTATGATCATGAGGACGAGATTGCTACATTTATTTCCAACTCATATTCTTATCTTTAGATATCAATTTAAATTCTGAAAGTATTTATTGATATTCCTTTCTTCAGTTTTTAAATTTATATTCCCTTTCTAATTTTAAACACATAACTAATGACTGCTTTCAGTACTATTATAATGAGGCCATCACCACTTTAACATAAACTCAAATCAGCCCTGATAGAAACTGAAGTGTCACAAGCTCACCATGAACAATCTAAGAGGTTACCCAGTCACCAGTGTGTCCGCTCTGCGGCTTGCCATTCAACAGATTAGATTAACTGCATATAAATTGTTATTTATCTGTTACTCACTTAAACAGGAGATCTGGTTTCTACCGACAACACACTAATTTATCCTGATAGTTGGAGTACAGCTGGATTTTTATCAGTACGAACAATAAGAAAATTTAATTTAAAAGATAAAGAACTCAGGCATTCAGTCACCTTTAGGAGTTATGAGAGCATCACTTCATCCGAGGGCAAAGCAGCACTCAGTCACCCCACTGGCAAACATCTAGAAGCAAACACCGAGAGACCTGGGCACACTTTAGGGTATAATTAATCTTGCGAAAAATATAGCTACGGAGGAAAAGAATCAAGGTCAGAATATAATTGCAATATGCTTTTATTCTACTGATGCGCTTCCACTCAAGGTTCTTTAATTTTCACCACTATGTCCAACACAGAAAGAGGTGAGGGAAAAATAAAGCATAATTGAACCATGATTTCTCATGAAGTGCTGGACGAACGCCAAGGTCTTCCTGCTAAGAACAGAAATAAAGAGGGTAAGTTCCTCAGCAAGCGACTTATCTTCTAAGACCAGATCCATTCATTCAGACCACAAAGGACCCCAACTTCAACGGGTCAACAGGCAGGCCGCCACCAAGAGACCCGCCTCTGGCCACGCGGAGAGAAGCCGGAGGCTCTGGACCAGGGGAAGGCCCTGGAGCCGACCAGGCAGGCTGGCAGACGACAGCTTTCAGGGGCGGGCGTCAAAGTGCCGAAGCGTAAGACAGGTACACGGTCAACCTTTAAATCCAGTAATTCCCAGCAAAAGTGTAAGCGGAACAAAGTAAGGAGAGGGCTGAAGGCGTCCACAGAGATAGTCGAAAAAGCAGCCCCTGCATTCTCTCTAGTTAGTGCCCCGACCTTCCGATCCGAGGATGCAGGTTTGGGAGTCTCAGCAGAGCGTTTCAGCTCACATTTGATCGCTGTCTGAAATTTTTCTAATTTTGAAAGCAAGAGTGTTGACTTTCAACTTTTCCCTTATTTTCCTGTTCCTAGCTGAAGGCCCCAATCCTTTATAGCTCTGACAGGTTTATCCGAAAGGCAAAAATATAAAACAAATTAGCACTGAGCTATCATGTTTACCTTGAACACACTAGCGTAATTGGTTTACCTCTCTCAGTTTACAGGGGAGAACCCATGTGAGCCATTAAATGCCTCATGATAGAGTTTCCCTAGATAGTCATTGTAGCAAAATGAAAAACTCTGGTTTCCTTTTACAGTCCTACTCTGTAAGAACCAAAAATAATTCGAAACTTCTCCCCAAACACTGAAAGTACTTTCTACACTAATCATTCAGTGCATCTGTAAAATCTTTTTTTTCAACTGAGGTATAGTTGATGTACATTATAAGTTCAGGTGTACAACATACTGATTCACAATGATTAAAAGTCCATTTACACTTATTATAAAATACTGGCTATAGTTCCTGTGCTATACAGTATATCCCTGTAGCTTGTTTTATACATGACCATTTGTTCCTCTTAATCATCCACTTCTGTCTTGCCCCTCGCCCTTCCCTCTCCCCACTTGTAACCACTAGTTTGTTCTCTACATCTGAGTCTGCTTCTCTTTTGTTACGTTCACTAGTTTGTTGTATTTTTTAAGTTCCACATATTAGTGATAGCATACACTATTTGCCTTCCTCTGACTTATCTCACTTGGCATAATGCCCTCCAAGTCCATCCACGTTGTTGCAAATGGCAAAATTCCATTCCTTTTATGGCGGAGTCGTGTTCCATTGTGTGTATATGTACCTCATCTTCTTTATTAATTCATCTGTTGATGGACACTTAGGTTGCTTCCATATCTCGGCAATTGGAAATAATGCTGCTATGAACATCGGGGCGCATGTATCTTTTCAATTCAGTGTTTACGTTTTTTCAGGTATATACCCAGGAGCGGAATTGCTGGCTCCTATGGTAGTTCTATTGTTAATTATTCTGAGAGCCCTCCACAGTGGCTGCAGCAATTCACACCCCCAGCAACAGTGCCCGGGGCTCCCTTTCCTCCGCGTCCTCGCCGACCTTGTTATTTCTTGTCTTTTTGGTGACGGCCATTTCTGACAGGGGTGAGGTGATATTTCACTGTGGTTTTGATTTCCATTTCTCTAATAATTAGTGATGTTGAGCATCCTTCCATGTGTCTGTTGGCCATCTGTATGTCTTCTTTGGAAAAATGTCTATTCAGAGGACATCTGTAAATTCTTACAGGTCTCTAGTCTTGCCTGCCTTTGCACTTCATCCTAATACAAGATAAACAAAATAAAAACTGGATACTAATCCCTGCACTGGACTAAAGGATCATATCTTTTTAACAATTAAAAGAAAAGTCCGGTCTTCCCTGGTGGCGCAGTGGTTAAGAACCCACCTGCCAATACAGGGGACACAGGTGCAAGCCCTGGTCCGGGAAGATCCCACATGCCGCAGAGCAACTAAGCCTGTGAGCCACAACTACTGAGCCTGCACTCTAGAGCCCACAAGCCACAACTACTGAGCCCATGTGACACAACTACTGAAGCCCACGCACCCTAGAGCTCGTGCTCCGCAACAAGAGAAGCCACCACGATGAGAAGCCCACGCACCGCAACGAAGAGTAGCCCCCATTCACCGCAACTAGAGAAAGTCCGCGCACAGCAACGAAGACCCAACGCAGTCAAAACTTAATTAAGTAATTTAAAATAAATAAATAAATAAATAAAATAAAAGTAAAATCCCAACTGGTGGACCCAGAGGCAGTTTTAATGACGCCACAGAAATAGCAAAGCTCAGAGGCCACCTGGAAGTTTTTCTTTCAGATAAAAGGACTGAAAACTCATCCTTGGGCTGCAAGTCAGTCAAACCCAGAGGCAGCCACGGTGGGACACTGAGAGTCGCTCTGCAGCAGGAGGGGGAGAGAAAAGCCTCCGGGGAACCAGGTAAACATGGGCGTTTCAAAGAGCTTCCTGGAAGGACCACAGGATGAAGCCACGTTACACAGGAAGTGAGCTCTGCAGAGCCGTCAACAAAGACCGACAGGAGCTGCACGCAGGGAAGTTACTGGGGAGGAGTGGACGGCGGGCCAGAGAAAGCAGGTCCAGGAGCCCCGCCAGGCAGACAGGGGCAGACATGGCCCCGGCCCCACTCTGGTCACATCCGCCAGTGAAGCCATCTGGCCCTGGACTCTTTTCTGGAAAGCTTTTTAGAGCACTGATTTATTCTCTTTACTTGTTATAGGTCTATTTAGATTTTCTATTTCCCATGAGTCAGTTTGATAGTTTGTGTTTCTACGAACTCTCTCATGTTTTATCTGGCAGAATGAACAAGCTAATTCTAAATCTATATGTAAGTAGAAATGTGCAGAAACAACAAGGACGATTGTGAAAAGAGCTGCTCCTACCAGATATCAAACTTTAAAGCTACGTTTAAGTATTACTGACAAAGAAATAGCAAACCGAAAAAAATAGTCCAGAAACAGACTCGGGTGTAAACGGGAATTCAGTATAAGATAAAACATGGCAAAACCAACATTTGGAGAGCATCCGTGAAGCCTCTGATTCTCGGTACTATTCTTACACCTCTAAGTCTGAAATAATGTGAAAACAAACGGTTGAAGAAAAATAATTAAAGGAAAAAAGTGCAATTACAGATACAAGATATCCAAATGTATAAACCCATCCCATGATTCGACTCCTAAAAAGTCAGACAAATCCACAGGACAAATGGGGAAACAATACAAACAGCAATTAGTAGGACAAATAAAAATAACCGATACACATGAAAAGCTGGTCAATCTCACTAGTAACCAGTGAAACACAAATACATAAATACCATAGGAGACGCCACATCTCATACATTAGATTAAAAACACTTTTACTCAGGTTGGGTAACATGAAGTGCACACGGGAAGGAGGAATAAGCCGACGGGGGCGCATGGAGTGTGGGGACCGGGAAAGCCACCCAGCGCTCGAGACGGAGTCATACCTACAGCTGTGCCCTCCCCACAGCCGAGCCAGCCCATCTCCCAGGACTGACTTCAGAGAAGCTCATAAACACTCCCAGGGAGGCACATGAAGTGGTGTTCACTTTAATAATGTGGGTAAGATTTAAAACTAAAAGAACATAATCTGCTCGGATAGGAGAGCAACATGTTAGGCAAAAGGGCCGTGTCCAGGCAGCAACAGTTACAAGCCCAACCCTGCACAGGAGGCCTACAGGGCACCCTGGGGGCCTCCACAGCACACACACACACGTGGATGCCGCGTGTGTCCCCAAAGCACAAAACAGTACCACCTACGGTCAGATCTGCTTCCATGATTGCTTACGTGCAATTTCACCCGCGAAAAACTAGGTGAAAACAGGAGCCCAGCCACGTGGGCCACACGAACATCCCCACAGACGCACCTGAAACTGCCCTGCCGCCTTCACCCACTCGTTCCAGCAGCCACGACCGTCCATCCTGCCTCCACCCGGGCCCACAAGCTAATACCAGGGCTTTGTCAAGGTCAATGCCGTATTTACTCTAGAATTTGCCCATTCCTTAACCGTTTAATATGTGTTAGAAACTGTGCTACAGCTTCCATTTAATTCCTATCCTTTTTTAATGTAACATAATGACAAGGTTTTTGAGTGTGGTGCCCCTCACTCTACTTTTTGTCAGAGTCTGGTTTTTACCGTATGATTTTGCATAGCAGTGATTTTTAGGGACAAATATGTTACATTCTGGGGGAACTAACTGTATTTCAATAGGTACATATACACATATACAGATAACTTGTCTCATTAAAATTGTCAGCACCACAGTTAACCAGATGAGCTCAGTTCACACAGTAATGGTGCAAAGCACGAGAACACGTACTACCCCCCCGCCAGCAAAACCGGACTGAGACTGGGGACCCCTAGTCCGAGCTTTGCCGCCAGCTTGCTGCTCAACAGGGACAAGCGATCTGCCCTTGCTGAGTCCCCACCGCTCAGACGGGGGTGACGATTTCTCACTGGCCAAGTGCAGCTCTGACTGAAGCAGAGCAGGCCAGGCAGGCCAATGAGGTGCGGTGGCGCCGCCGTGAGGAGGAAATCGTTTCTGGAACAAATCAAGAAAGGGTAACTGCTCCCACGCTCCTCAAAGCCGCGCCTGAGAAGGGGCCGCGTCCCTTACTTCGTGGTACGTGTCCTCGAGCTCGCCGTCGTAGATCCACCGGTAAAGGAAGCTCAGGACGGGGTGCGACACCAGGCTGAGGATGTGCTGCACCAGGGACCTCATGGAGGGGTCCCCCGTCTTGGTGTAGGCGTGGACGGCTGAAGCCAGCTCACCTCCCTTCCTTCCTGGGGACACAGCAAAACATCCACGTGGACACTCACGGCAGAAACCAACAACTGAACACTACCGCAAACGGCCAAGTCGGAGATGAAGTGCGGCTGCTCTCTCAGTACCGTCCGGACGCAGACGCAGCGGCCAGCACGTGACGGACCAGGAGCCCAGAGGCCGAGGTTCTCCCTGGGCTTCACGTGAGTCAGAGCCTTCACGTGACTCTCCACGACCTCTATGGAAAACGCGACTCGAGATACGACCGAGAACACAATTCTTCACCTTCTCCTGACTGAGACCCACATCCAGACTCACACTTCATACCGCAATCCAGTACACAAATAGGCATGTATAGAAAACAAGAGTTTTACAAACAATACTTACACTTTCAGATTTTCTATTTTTTCCTTTTTAAGGAAAAAGATTTCCTTATTTTTTCCTTTTTCTCTTTTGGTAATAATACACTGGTCTCAACTCATTAAACTGATGTCATAACCCATTAACTAACTGGTGGCCCTACAGTTTGAAAACATGGCCCTGTGTTAATAGTGCCCGGTGACCCAGGAGCACAGCTCAGCATAAAATATTGGGAGTGGCAAAAACCAGATCCAACAGTATAAGCACACGAAGAGTTTCCCATGTGAATAATTCTGGAGTTCGTTAGATTGCAGAAAGTTTCTTTTTTTTTTTAACAGCTTTATTGGAGTATAATTTCTTTACAATGGTGTGTTAGTTGCTGCTGTATAACAAAGTGAATCAGCTATACACACACATATATCCCCACAGCCCCTCCCTCTTGCATCTCCCTCCCTCCCACCCTCCCTATCCCACCCCTCTAGGTGGTCACAAAGCACCGATCAGATCTCCCTGTGCTATGCGGCTGCTTCCCACTAGCTATCTATTTGACATTTGGGAGTGTATATATGTCCATGCCACTCCCTCACTGTGTCCCAGCTTACCCTTCCCACTCCCCATGTCCTCAAGTCCATTCTCTCTACGTCTGCGTCTTCGGATTGCAGACAGATTTTAAGGGAAGGACTGATGTACCCTGACTTTAGTGAGATCCCTCTTGGCATGTGTGCACAAACAGAGACAGAGCCAGTTGGCAGGTTATGAGGACAGGGCATGAAGAAGGCCCGGAGCGGGGACCCCAGCGCCCCAGGGAGGGCAAAGCCTGGGGGCCTAGGGAGGAGCTGGAGGTGCCAGGACCATGAAAGGGATGGGGGTCGGCAGGAAGACAGTTGGGGGGCTGCTGGCAGCTGGAGAGAAAGGAGGCATTTACTCACTGTATTCGACTTCTTTCTTCTTTTGAGGAAGGTGCCCCCCACACCGTGCCCTTGGAGTCAGTGGCCCCGAGAACCACTCCGCGCGAGGGGGGCAGCGCACGCGCAGCCAGGAGGGCAGGGTGGTCACCAGCCCCCACATCTCACCTGGCCCTCCCACCCCGAGGGGGCAGGGATCCCCAGTGCCCACGGTTACAGATGAGGAGAGACAAAGGGCTTCCTGGCCAAGGGAGCACACACAGTGAGAAAGACGCTGAGAAGCAACTAGAAACACAGGCTGAGAACCCAGGGGAGGCCCCACCCAGACGCGCAAACAAGGGAACTTGTGACGCAGCTGCTGAGCCCAGACGTGGGCCAGAACCTGGGGGGGAGTGAAGCGCTAGGAGAGGCTGCTAATTGAAAGACGAATAAAAGAGGAACAGAGATAAGCAGCTGGAACACCGTGGGCCAGAGGAAAAGGCGAAATCTCTGAAAACTAGACCCCGCCCCCTTCCCCTCAAGGAAGTCCTGAGCCTCCAAAGCCTAAACACTGGGCTGTGAGGGCAGCTGGTTATTCTCCCTATAATTTCACGTCTATTAATTTGTATTTAATCAGCATCCTTCTGGCTGTTAAGCATACAAAAGGGGCAGGCACAAAAACAAACCTCGGTGACATTCCCTAAAACCTGCTTTGAAATAAAGCAAAATGACCTTGGCAGTGGTCCACCAGCGCCGCCAGGGTCTTCAGTCTTATCTTGGGGTCGTACGTCCAAACCAGGAGACGCCGGAGTGTTAAGCTACTCTCAAGGCCCAAATTCACACCCTGATCATCTTCTAACTGTAGCTGAAAAACAGGAAAGACAGAATGTGTAAGTACAGGTCACCAAACAGGCCAAGCATGTCTTAATCCATGTGAAGTAGACACGGGGCAAGGATTATCCTCATAAAAATGAAACAGAAGGTCCCTCTGAGACAGTGACAGTTCCTTCAAGCTACAAAGGAGGTCTGTTTCAATGGCAGACAGGACCCTGAAAATTAGCAATGAACTGGCTCTAGGACACACTGAAACTTCACAGATATCCAATCCTTCCCAACAGGATTATCAGATTTTTATCTTTCAAAAGTAATGTACGAAGAAACTTAAAAGTTCCGTATAGTGGCATTTCCTAACACTTCAAATCCTGAAGAAATTAAAAATAAGGTATTTACCTGGGAATGTAAAACAGACAGTAAGCGGTAGTATTCTCTGAGCTCCTGGTGCAACGCAGCACAAAAGCTCTGTGGAGAAAGGACGGAGCACAATTAAAGTAGGACACGGTCACTGCACACGACGGTCACTACACCGCAACACACGGGGACCTCGCAGGACGACGCCTTGAGACAAAGTTCGGGTGTCCGCGAAACGGAAGTCTGCTTCTGCCCACAGTCCCCACGCAGGTGTACCCACCACGACATACGCATCTAATAGCACCCGGAAAGGGCTGTCCCTCAGCGTGAGCTTTGCAGGAGGGAAGTGGAGAAACAGTGCATTTTTCATAAGCTAAAGGGCATTCACTTTAGACACTGACGCTTTATTTTCAGATTACGTCCCTTCTAATTTTTTTTCATTGAAGTATAGTCGATTTACAATATTCTGTTAGTTTCAGGTGTACAGCGAAGTGATTCGGTTATCCATATATATGTATACATCTATATTCTTTTTGGGACTCTTTTCTGTTATAGCTTATTACAGGGTACTGAATATAGTTCCCGGTGCTATACAGTAGGTCCTTGTTGGTTACCTATTTTATACATACACAGTACCGTGTATCTGCTAATTCCAAACTCCTAACTTATCCCTCCCACCACCTTCCCTTTGGTAACCACGAGTATGTCCTCTGTGTCCTTGAGAAACCTGTCTGTCCTTCGCAGGTTCTGTCGCAGGCTCTCCTCCTGCAAATCCCTAGGCTTAGGCCCAGAGTTCATTCCAGAGGAACAGGAGTATGTGAAGGTCCTTCTGATACCTTTTCAGAATTTAAGATTGAAAAGGTACAAGGCAGTTTTTAATAATGTGGATGGTGCAACTCCCCTCACCAAAATGGGGGGAACTGGCATGGAGTTGCCAATTTAAAAATATCACTAGTGCAGCACGTTAGAGAACATAAAAGAAACATTAAGTGTCTATCAACAGATGACTGGATAAAGAAGATGTGGTGTGGGTGTGTGTGCGCGCGTACACACACACACACACACACACACACACGCGCGCGCGCGCAATGGAATATTACTCAGCTATAAAAAAGAATGAAATAATGCCACTTGCAGAAGCATGGATGGACCGACCTAGAGATTACCATACAAAGTGAAGTAAGTCAGCCAAAGACAAATATCATATGATACCACTTCAATGTGGAATCTAAAAATAATACAAATGAACCTATTTACAAAACAGAAACAGACTCACAGACAGAAAACAAACGTATGGTTACCAAAGGAGAAAGGGAGGGAAGGGAGGGAGGGATAAACTGGGAGTATGGGATTACAGATGCACACTACTATAGTGAAATAGAGAAACAGGAATCTACTGTATAGCACAGGCAACGATATTCAATATTTGTAACTACAATGGAAGGTAATAAAAATACATACATATGCACGTATAACCAAACCACTCTGATATACACCTGAAACACAACACTGTAAATCAACTATCCTTCAATTAAAAAAAGGTTTTTTTAATTGAGAGAATCAAGTCAAAGGGAAAATACACTAAAATATGTAAAGTGACTCATACATGGTCAGTGTTCCTAAGTATTCATTAAACATTTTTAAAAATCGCTATATTTGATTATCTTTGTCACTATCCACTATGTTTTCTCTTTTCTTGAGTTGACCATGGCTGACACAGTCCATTTTCAAACCTTCTTTATGTAAAAAGAACCCTCTTCAGAATGACTTTCTTATAAGAGTCTAAGGAGATTAAGCATTTCCCGAGGTGAATGTCACCCCAAAACCCCACGTGTCTCCGTAACAAAGAACATACCTGGCCTACAAGTCCAAATGAACGGTCCAGGCTCCTCTGGTCAGTGTATTTTCTGATTTTATTATGTAACCATCCCAACTCAGCAAGTCTGACTGTCGTATCCCTCAAAGATTTATTTAGGTTTGCCTAAAAAGTAAATATATCCAGAGTTTAAAATAAAAAAATTTTAACACTAGGATTTTAATTATTATTATTGTTTTAACCATTTGTACTTTTATAATTCTTAGGCTTCAACATAAGCAACTTAAAGATAACTAATACACCATCACTCAAGTGAAAGCAGTGAGACTCTAGGGAACAAGAAGCGTCACAGAGCAGGCAGAGAAGTAAGACACCTCTGAGCAAGTGTTAGGCCTGGGTCCCACCGCCCCAGGAGTGACTGGCCGGGGTGCCGGCGTGGCAGGGACAGTCTGTGACATCAGTGGCCTCATGACTCGGCTAAGAGTCGCAAAAGGACAGAGGGTCAACAAGAAGGACTGTGGGAAAGGCAGGTTCTGGAAGACAGAAGCAAAGATGCCAGGATACCTGGCCGTCAGGTAACTCGGGCACCACCGCCACAGGAGGAAAGGGGGCAACGCGCTGAGGATCAAACCAGGGCGCAAACCAGGGTTCCGTGGTGCAGGCTGACCCGGACTCCCGAATCTGCACGCCAGCCCTCGTGACCCTAGCGCTGCCTCACAAGCCAACCGTGCCTGCCTGGTCCTGATGCCATCTGTCTTGACTTCTGAACACTTCAGACGGGGTTTCAGTGACTGTACCTTTCCCTCCACTTTGTAACAGTTGTCAGCGTTGCTCATCTTGACATTTTTGCCGTCTATGCCCTGGAAGACGTACAGAATATCTCTGACTAGGGCTGCCTCGGCAACTTCCACAGCACCTGTAACACGGTTTTTACAAGGTGAAATAAATCGCACAACACAATTCGCTCCAGGTAATATATCTGCAACCAGAACAAAATTTAAAAACTAAATAAATGAGTTTAAGATGAGAAAGAATATGAAGTTATAAGAAAAAAGGATTTTCTGAAAATGATATGGAGATCATATAATTTCTCTTCCAAAAGTCTTTTAAAAAGACAAAGCAGTATGTGGGAGTTTAACATATGATCAAGGAGCAGCACAAATCAATCACAAAAGGATGGATAATTATTTCACACGACGTTTAGAAAACTGGCTACACAGCAAGCACGCAAACCTGGTTCCATCTCCATCACCATGACGAAAGCAGTTAACACGGCAGAAACGGATTTATGATTTCCACAAACCTTGGAACAAAAGCTAACTCAGAATTTAGGTGTTACCCAATGTCATGACAAGAGGCAAAGCCCACAGATCCAAGGTCTCAGTGGGAGGAGACACAGCGAGAGCCCAGTAGGGTCAGGCTCCCACTCCAGGCTGCAGTCAGTTGTGGCGATAATGGTCTATAAATATCGGATTGCAGCAAACCGGGCCTATCGTCACTGGGGAAGGGAGAGCAGACCCAGGAAAGCACTCAGCAAGGACCTGAGGGGTGGGCGGCTCTGGGGAGGCACAGTCAGGGTGACAGGGTGACAAAGCCAGCCTGGAGGACTGAGGCTCCTGAACCCCGTCACCAGAACGAGAAACCAGGCCAAGGCTGTGAGCGTTTAAAACAAGGGGTGCATCCCTACTCACCACCTGCATCCCCTTCTCTCCGTGGCCTCGTCACATTGCGAGAAACAGCGCTGGGGACACCTTTCGAGGTAGTGGTTTGTAAAGAAGGCTGGTTTGCAGTTAAAGTCCATGCAAGACGTGAGCTCAGCTGCTGTCGAAGACAATCTCCCACGCCTGGAGCTGGGTGAGACTGTCTGAAAGAGGAAGGGACCGTCTGTGTCTTCAAATGCCCGGCTCTTCATGGAGGACACTGAGACAGCCGAAGACACACCACCACCGCGCCCCCGTGTCCCAGCGACGACGCCCAAGGCCTCCTGGGCTCCCGCAGTGGCTCTCGGGCTCTTCCTGCCACCTCCACAGACTTCTCAACACACAAGTCACAACCTACTGGACTTTTCTTTACAAATACATAACACACACCACCCAGCTAAAACCACTTTGAGATTCACTACTGGTTTTACCCTGAAAGTTAACATCTTTCATCCAGTCAACATTCGCTGAGTTAAAAAAATCTGAAACGCTGTCCCCCTTCCGTCCTCCCTGTCCCTCAGTCTTCACAGCACTTGATACGAAAAGAAATGTCGTAATCCGCAATTAGTTTTAAAAATGCACAAACATAAAATACAAGGCAAAGGCACCTCCAAGGTCAAGACAGCTTCTAATAATTTGGAGAACGTGTCAAAGCTGCTCCCTGAAGATGCAGGAAGCTGACAGCTGATTTCTAATGACATGTTTTGACAACCGCAACAAAAATAGCGCTTCCTGGGACCGCAAAATACAGAAACGAGGATCTCAGTGGCACTACTGCTTCCAAGTGGTGAGCTCTGGTTTTAACTGGTCGAGTAAGAGAGGAAAGAAAAACCTGAAATGGCCCTGACTTTTCCCTATTTTTGACGGGGGGGAAAAGTCATCAACAACACTAAATTAAAACTATGTTTTTGAATAGTCCTAAATTTAAGAAAAAATTCTAAAAGACCACTTCAGTTCAAAGTTGTCTATACAGTTTTTTCGATATCATGACACTAATTATTTCAAATACTTATTTTAAAGGTGAAAATATGAACATCTGTTTATTCTTTTAGCCAGAATATGAGTTTAAGATGAAATTTGGGGATGTATTGTGCTGTCTTTCTAAAATACTAGACTCTATTTATTCCACACGTGTGGTACACACGTTCTGTCTTCTGATAACTTTAAAGACTCTATTTATTCCACACGTGTGGTACACACGTTCTGTCTTCTGATAACTTTAAAGACCCTATTTATTCCACACGTGTGGTACACACGTTCTGTCTTCTGATAACTTTAACAAAATCTGATTAAGTCGCACAGTGACTTATAACTGTATTGCGCTCATGTGGAAAACGTCATTTGATGGTAAATCCTTGGTCACTGTTCTCCTGGAAAAATACCCACTTTCTGACATTTTAGAGCACAGTCTACGTTAATGGGATTTCTAGGAACGTGTATGGAAAAACACGCAGGAGAGCAACGTTCCAAGTCCATTCCGGCACTGGCACTCGCTTTATTCTCAGCCATGAGCTCTGCGTGTAACCGGACGTGACAGCACGTTGATATAAAAGCACCGTAAGGTGCCACACTCCTCAGTCTGAAGATCTCAGCGCTTGAGGGCGAGACAGCTTTATCTTATGTTCCTGACATCTTAAATAACTGAGGAAGAGAACAGCACACCTATGAAGGCGACAACATGCACTGAGAGAAGTATGAGAGCCCAGCAAGAGCCTGTCGCTCAGTTCCCAGCAAGAGCCTGTCGCTCAGTTACGGCCAGAGAAGGCTCTGCACGCCGTCGCGTGAGTGGGCCCCCTGCTATAACGGGCCTGTGCCTTAACAGGCGGGAGTCGGCCCAAACCCTTCACAGTCAGCTAGGACTAAACGCGGGAAGAGCTCCCGTCTGAAAAGGAGGGAGTGCTTGGAAGGGAACATCCTAGATAAAGCACCTCAGACCCGGCGCCTAGAACATCCCTGGCACATACGAGGCTCTGGAGGTCGTTTCGGTGAAGACGAAATGCCTGATTAAAGGCCGAGCACGCCCCACTCCTACTGTGTGAGGACTCCCGCGCGCGAGCTGGGTTACCCCGGGAGGAGAGGCTGAGGCGTCGGGGTCGGGCCGCTGAGGGCGCACACGCCGATGCTGCTGACGCCGCTGCTGCCCAGGCTGCCAGAGCTCTGGGCCGGCGGGACGCTGCGGTCCTGGTAGTTCAGGGGCAGGGTCTGAGGCCTGGCGTAGTAGTAGGGCGTGGAGTGAGCGTCTCGGGGTAGCGCTTGAGCAAACAACGTGGCATAGCTAGAAACCTGAAAATAAAAGGCGGCACGAATATGGGTACGAAATTACAGAACGCTTTCCCACACCCGCAAAGATAATTTACATTCAGACTTTGGTTCTATTTTTGTAACTGGATTTTGTGCAGGCAGACCTCAGAGACATTGTGGGTTCAGTTCCAGACCACCGCAATAAAATGAGTAGTGACACAAAGCAAGTCACACGAATTTTCTGGCTTCCCAGTGCATATAAGAGTTATGTGTACACTATACTGTAGTCTATTGAGTATGCAATAGCATTTTGTCTAAAAAGCAATATACACACCTTAATTGAAAAATACCTTATTGCTTAAAAATGCTAACCATCGTCTGACAATGTAAAGTTGCCACACACCTTCAACTTGTAAAAAATGCAGTATCTGAGAAGCACAATAAAACGAGATGTGCCTGTATTTATTAAACGATAAATCAGTTATTATAGTTTTGAAATATGCCTGAACTGATAAAGTTCTGGAAAGTTTTCTGAATCTCAAAACTCCCACATGGTCTGATAACTAAACACTTTACTCAGAAACCAAGCAAACTGAAACTCAAATAATTACTCAAATATTTTCAGAAGTCTGGCATTATTATGCAATGAAAGAATGCTCATTACTCAGACTAAGGCTTTAAAGGTCAATATGACTCTTTCACCCACATTCTTCAACTCTCTAAACACTCAAATTTCTGTGGTCGAGCATCTTATTACACCAGACTCTCTGGGACTCTGGGCGGCGGCCCAATAGCTCTTCCAAACACCACACGGGTCAAAAACTGAACCCACTGACAACAAACTTTTCATGGTATAAGAGTAATTAATGTTCATCATGATATCTGAAAGCCCAAGAAAACGCTAAAAGGTCTTCTAACCCAAAGAATAATGAAGCTGTGCTAATATTAATAACTTCACAGAATAAAAATCTGAAAACTGATAGTTTATACTCTATTTAACCAGACATTGTTATATTTGAAGTAATAACATGATTCTCAAGAAACATCTTAAGGAAACACAGCACACTGACTAAAAATGCCCTTAAAAACAAAACAAAAAGAAAGAAAGAAAAAGAAATCTCTTGACCCTCGTGACTGCCCAGAAAACTATACAAAATTTTTTTGCTTTTCTCCTACTATTTTCTTAAGTATGGAAGCCAATTCCTATCAAAATTTGGTGTAACTGTCCAAGCAAAAGACACTGTGCTTTAAACAGGCATCGAGCTGTGAAAACAGAGCCTCTCACCTTGTTAGGCTGCTTGCGCGGATCTTCACTAAGGCTTAGCAAGAGGTAGAGAATTGACCATTTATTTTTCAAAACTCCCTGTTTAGAAAGAAAACAGTAAAAGAACAACTTTGTACTAGTTCCCAATTTTATCTTCCTCTCTCCTAAATTACCCTTATTTCCAAAATAGAAAAGCATTTTAAAATTCACCTGGTAACATCAAACCTAAATTTGTCGATTTTTCAGGCACTACCACAGTGCTATCCATGAGAAGGCAAGAGAACGTTCTCAAGAGGTCAAGACCCTTGGAACATTTAACCCCCTGAAATCTAACTCCAAAGTCCCAATGCGAACATTTTTTCAATTACCCTATTCCTGTCTAACGGTATTTCCTCCCTGAAATAATTCTTATAATAACCAACTTCCAAAACACAGTGATTATAAGAATAATACCATCACAAAATGTGTGAATGCTTTCCCCGCCTTAAGTCCAATTTAAGCCATAAAAAAAGAGTATTAGGAAAAAAGAAAATAATTCCGAAGTATAAGACGTAGGTCTCGGCATCATGCACTCTTGGGAAATTCAAGGTTCTGAAGCACTTAGGTGTCAGGATAACTACCCCTAGGTTTCTATGCAAGGTAATCATAATGATTTCATTAACTTCCAAACATGTATCACTCCCCCCGATTCACAACCGTTAACAGCAAGCAGCCCGCCCTCGATACGTTTTACCCCAAATTTACAGTGCATTCCACTCTATTCCTGTGTTCCTACCTTTCCTATGCATAGGCTAGAAACTATAAATACTTTATTTACAAAACAAATTATGGGACGGTTACTCACGTTGCACAAGTTCTTCATTATATGTATAAAATATTCCTAGAAAGTTTCTTTAAAGAATAAGCTCATTCCAGGTATTTAATTGATTCACACAGAATTTTTCAGAAACAGCCAACTCCCCAGCTGGGACAACAGCAAGGAAGAAAGAGGCCAGCCCTGACCGAGGCCTCAGCCCAGTGGTAAGCAGACGTTCGGGCATACACTTTGGTATCATGAACTACCCTTCCAGACACAGGAGGATCGCTCAGTGGTCCAGGCTCACAAAAGGACCCCCCGAGGAGACATGCATCTCTCAGAAACAGAGACGTGTGTCCCTGCAGCGCGGCAGGAGGGGCTCACTCTTCCCTACGCTGCCTGTTCCAGAGGAAGCCAACCAGAAGCAAGGGAGCCTAGGGGCTGCGATCCACACCCGTCAGCACCCCGGAGCCCGAAGCAGCAGAAAGGGGGAGAGAACAGAGCTGGTGGGACCACCAGAATCAACAACTCCAGCAGCACACACGTTTCAGATGATTCTAAACCACTTCAGACCCTGCTGTCTTAGACTTTGAAACTGAAAGGACCTCAATTCACACATAAAACGTTAAACGCTGCGCACACCCTGAATTCTAAATGTGGAAGCGCGTATCAGGGCCCCGTAAGCCCTAGAGGAGCATGGGAACAAGCGTTGCGCGCGCAGTTACTTTGAGCGGCACGCACCCCGGCCCACCCCTCCCGAGGCCCCGGCTCCTCTCGCACAGCCCCGCTTCCCGCCCCCGCCCCCCCCCGCCGCCCCTCCTCGTCTTCAGCTCTGCCCCGCCCGCCACGGTCCAGCTTCTAGCCCAGGACACCCTGCCCACACCTCTGCTCCCTGACTCCTGCCTGGGGTCTAAGGACACAATGGCAAACGGCAAAGGGCCCCTCGGACCTGCCCTGGTGGCCACGGGCACACTGCTGGAAGGCCCTGACGGGTGGGAGGGAGGACCAAACACCGACCACGGCTGTGGTTCCAAAGAAGCGGACGTTTCAGCAACAAGAAGGGACGGCTCCCGCCGCTCGCTAACGTCTTCCACCATGCTTCAGCCTCCAGCCCTAGGAAGCCGGCTACTATGTAAAACATCGCCGCTTTAGGAATAAGCATTTGGTGTTCCAAACTGAACTGTGGGAAACAGCCATTTAAATTAGAAACGTCTTAAATATGTTTTCACCTAATGGCCAGTGTTAACAGACATAACAGCTCTTACTGATGAAATCTCCCTTTGGGGATCTCAGGAAGGCTAATCAGCATTTCGGGAATGTGACATCTGATAAGCAGATCTTGGTAATATTCAATGCACAAGTGAAATTGTTTTTAAAAATAGAGAAAGATTAAGAAAACCAAATAATACAGCAGTTTGAAACTACCTGCCTGGAAACGACTGTACAAAAAAGGTTCCTCTTTTTCTTTGGATTTTATAATTTAATGTTAGATTATATTCATATTGAAAGGTTTTTTTTAATCATCTCTCTTGCAAGGTCATTTCTTAACTTCCTAAATATCATCAAAGATGGAAAAACATACTTAAAGCAGTGAATCCAAGTAAATCCAATTGAATTAAGGAATCAAAATGGTCAGCACATAAGGTTAGGCTTCTTTTTAGGGGCACAACAGACGAACAGAGAGGAAGACTTGAAAGAAGCACGAGTGCTACCACTGGCAGCGTCAGGCACTGCTCCGTGATGTCACCATCGTGAGACTAACCCGGGATTTTTGAGCAAAGCAGTAAACTTCTCAGGATTTCACTCTCTTCTCTGTAAGAGAAGGGAGACGGCTACCTAGCTGTCCAGCTTCCTTTATAGTCTGAGTCACAAAAATCTCCCCCTAGGATTCAGTTAGTTTACTGGAGTAAAGGCCAGCAGAGTCTTTTATAAAAATAACAGGTAACAGCAGGTTAACATTCACAGTAACAGCAGGAATTGCACCTGATGAACAATGAGATGCACCAACAAGCTAAGCCTCTGCTGTCGTGTGTAGACAAGTCAAAGCTTCTGCTGACGTGCTTCCTCCCAGGGACGTAACTAAGGCTTCGGTGACACGCTCACTGCCCAGGAAGTCTGATCGCTTTCTCACTGCAGCTTCATTCATCTTTATAAGCAATTTCACATTCAACCCAGCTAGAAGCTACTTCTAACACCAAACGTCTTTGAAAAGCAAACACTATCTAGAGTTGAAAGCCACTACCCAACACAGAGAAGGTGCCCACGTGCTCCCAGCCACACTGACTGCCTCGCCCACAGCAGAGCAGCTTTCAGACACGTGCGTGATACCTGTGAGTGAAGTTTCCTGTGGAGTTCTGAAAATAATGCAGCATCTGCTTCTCTTCTCTGTCGGGTAACTGGAAAGTCAGAAAATGAGCATGTTAATGACACACACCAAAGTTTACTCTTATGATACTATTTCACCATTCACAGTAATGGATAACTCTGACGTCTGCAACGAATCTTGAGCTTAAGAATCAAAATAACCAGGCAACGTCACTTCAACTCCATAAATTTCGTCAGGTCACTGGATCTGAGATTTGTAAAATATGGACAAAATTAGGCTGGAATCAAAGAGTTTATGTGAAAATTAGCTAAAGTAACAGAAATGATGGGATTTTTTTAGATCCTATCTATAAATAGTAACAAGCCGCCCAGTGAGGCAAAGTACCACGAGTTCAGCTAGTTAATAAAGGCCACCTGGAGGGAGGGATGGGAAGTGAAAACATCTCTGGGATCCTAACTGCAAAAGGCAATAACAGAGAAGTACCCCATTCATGACAGTGTGACTTAAAACCACACCTTCTAAGCTTTTTTGTTAATATATACGCAATGCTTCATCTTGCTTTGGTGTAAGATATAATAGTCAGTTACTGTTTCAAAATCGAAATTGAAACAGCCAAGGGGCTAATCTTCACCCAGGAATTCGTTCCATGCCTGCGTGTCCCCAGGGCTCACGGCCACAGCACATTCTCTAGAAGCCAAGGGAACCAACGAGAAGCTCACTCGCCGCTCGGCTCCATGAAGGAGGACGTGGGCCTGGGAAGAGACGCTCACCCACATCCAGCACGCTGCACGCACCGCCTGTGCACAGATGCCTCTCCGAGGAATCCCGCTACAGCCGAGAGAGAAGCACCGCCCTCAGAAGCTGGCTCACGGGAATCCACGTCTATTCACACCAGCGTAGCAGGACTGCTTTCTTACAATCTCATCAGCCAAGCTCACTTAGTTTAAATGCTCGAATTCTCCTCTAGAAAGACAATGACCGACTTGACAGCCAGTACCTTTTCACATTCATCACCTAGGAAAGGGTCCCCGCATCATGTACTGACCGTATGGCCCAGCATGTCTTGCATGGACATGCCAGAGGTCGCTTCACCCTGATCAAGCGGCACCTCCAAGTCTCCCTGTGCAGGACGGCAGTGCCCTCTTTAAAATGCACTATTACAAAACGCATTCAACAGAATGAATGCAGCTAAAAATTCAATATAATTTACTTTTACATGTTATTTCTACAGAATGGGACTAATGCTAACTCAGATATAAAAGTCACAGGACAATAAAATATAGTAAGTGATATTAATAAAAATGAACGCAGAATATTCACCCCAAAAATGATGTTTTATCTAATGGACTGCTAAATAAAGCAAAACAAGCCTGGAGTTACAATGTACCTCACTTACCAATGTGAAAAATGAAGACACCGACAGGTGTGAAATTTTGTCACACACGAGTTTTGCAATTTGTGCCAATATAAAACATACTAGCATTTTATATAAAATGGCAAGTTAGCGTTTCTGTGCTATTCTAGACGGCAGAGCTACCATAACTCAGCTAATCTAATTTACCAAAAACAATCACCAAATTTCAAAAATATTAAAATGTAAAAACTAAGTCTAAGAATGAATGAAAGATGACAGACCACTGGTGACCACTCCATGCACCACCACTGACACCTCAACCACAGCTGGGCCACATCAGGGATGGGGACTCGGGCTGGAGGCCCAGGGGCAGCCGCGGACACCGGGTGATAATGGGCAGAAGAGACGCACCGCGTCTACACAGCCAGCCTCATGTCAAGGGTACAGAGGCTACACAGAACAACAAACTGCACGCAGTTACAGCTTTCTTCTTAAAAAAGGACCCTTCAGGACCCACCCAACAACGTGGCTGCCAGTCCTGTAACTGAGGACAAACTATCTTCAGCTACTCCAAGGATGTGCAGTGCTCTCACCAGCGGGCCTGGATCTGTACCTCCATAAAGGGCATGGTCTGTTAAATGCAGTACCCAATAGTTGGGGTTCCCACTAATAATCTAAAACGTAGCAATCATCAGGGATCAAGAAGCGAGTACAATGTTCTCAGGCTCAGTTTTACAGACAAGAAAGGAAAATAGTCTCTACAGTATGCTAAATAGTCCGTCCCCCCCACCTTACACAGTACCTACATGCCAGGTCACCCCAAGATCTGAATCATCCCAGCCCTGCACTGCTCACCGAGCCTCCCCCAGACCAAGCCGCTCACACGCCAGGGCCTCAACCCTACCCCCGGCTGCCACACCACCCAGCTCGGGTACCCAGCTCTGAAACAGGACATCCACCCAGAGCCCTGGCCAAACAGTTAATAATTCAACAGCTGAGGCAGGAAACGGTGCCGTGAGGAGCTACCTCCGAGAAGGTGGCATTAACACTTGCGACAGCCCGTTTCACCTGGGCGGCTTGAAAGCCGGGCCTGCAGGGACAACGCACCTGCTTTCTTAGGTGCCAGGCTGCTGCTTAGGTGGCTGGGGCCAGGCTCTTGAGTCTGGAGAACTGTGAGGAAAGGGGACCCAGCCCCTGGGGAAGAACAGGGGACAGGGGCGGCTCTCACAGGTGGGCCCTGGTGCTCAGAGCCCCTCCCTCAGATACTGCTGGGACGCACGGTCGGGGGCTAATACGTGGAAAGCTTCCTTTTCTAAGGTAACAAACACTGTGTATGAAAGCTTTCAGGACCATCTCAGAATTAAAACATTCAACAGTAAGCTCTAAAGTACTGCGAGTTACTCACTGAGTTGTTTTAACTGCCAAGATAATACCCTCTGTTATCTGGTCAAAGGGTGCATAAGATTAAATACTTATCTTATCACAAGATAAGCAGCAAGTTATATGAAGTGCTTTTATCTTTCTCACGTTCTTAACCCAGGTTATGTTGTTATAATAGTATTTAAAACAACCCCCTTCCACCATGTTCTTGTCCTTATTTTTAATATATATTTTTATATATTTGTAATAGTACCTACAATTAAAATGTGCTTGGGAGCTACATATACACATACAAAGAGATACATATATATATAAAGAGATACACGAGTATATACCTCTGTGTGTGAGTGTGTGTGTGTATAAACTTAAGCTCTGACAAGTTTAAGAATGCAACACATGATAACACTTAAGAAGAATACGTACGTTCTTTCTTGATTTTTTCAGCTACTAGAAATTCATCTCTTTCAACAGTTGGGGCAAAGTTGCTGCCAATAACTCGCACGGCATACTGGAACTGCTGGGCCACGTCGGCTGAAAGGCAAATAAAAGGATGCAAGTTACCACCATCACGTTACGTTGTGATCCCCTGAAGCTCCAGTTCAACACAGCGCACTGGGCATGTGCATCTACCGTCCACCTTCCCCAGGGCTTAACTGAGAGGACGGAAGAGCCACAGAGAGGCAGAATGAATGACTAAATGAGCAGAATGACAGTTTTACAGACAAAGTGAGGGAGACAGCAACACAAAGTCTGACAACTCCTAGGAGACAGAAAACAGACTGGACTGATAAACATAAAAAAAGGAGCAGGAAAAGCACCAGCCCAAACCATGGCACCTGCTCAGCAGAGCCTACGAGGAGCCAGGGCTCACGTGCACACATGCACCAGGACTGGCCGCGAGCAACCAAAACGGGCAATAATGTATGAACCATGTGTGCACTTCCAGGTAAAGAGGGTGGCTTAAACACAGACACGTGCCTCCACGCCCTTCAAAAACCCCATGAAACTGAGAAAGGGGGATCTTGTTTTTTCTAAGGCATAAACCTACAAGAGCAAAGAAAACAAGGCAGATCAGTAAACCCTGCTGACTCGACTTCTAAAAGTGGATCCCACTATGATCACTCCATAGCCACTAGCCCATCTCAACAAGTCTCCTGAGTAGCTGGTGACCTACTCCTCCTTTTGCCCCTGGAGTGAATTACCCACACGCAGTCAGGCTGATCCCGAGGAAGGCTACAACACTGGGCCCCTTGCCACCTGCCACCTCTCCTGGCCCAGCTCACGACACACCAGCCATGCTCTGCGGTCCTGCCCTTCCTTGAGGACGCCTCACTCACGTCCAGCTGAGAACCCTGACACACCCTCCCCCACCTAGCTCCTCAGACCGCCTTCCCACCTCCAGCACACGTACACACGCACACATGTACACACACACACGCACGTGCGGAGTCTTCCTTAAACACCACTGCACCACAACACAGAAGGTGAGTGTATACATGGGGGAAAGGAGCAAACAGAAGTAACTCACACTGTTTCTGTGGAGTCACAGGATTAGAGGGGAGACCTTCTTCCTCACGTTTTCCCACTTTAAAAATTTTCTACACCAAGTATACATTAATTTTATAAATATTAAGTGTCACTGAACATCACTTATTTAAAAGGAGTGTTTGTATAACTATTTTAGTTAAAAATTATTTTTAGATTACCATGATCCTGAGTTCTACAAACAACAGTTCATTAACAACATACTTGAGGACATTACAGAAAAATCCCCACTCTGAAAGTTTCATAAACTTTTGAATTTTCTCCCACCCAAAATTCAAACCTCCTCAGTACCAGACACCCTCCTCTTCCTTGTCTTCACATCTTCTCCACGCCTCTGTACGTCTACCACATCCCTCCCGCCTCTGCAGCCACACTGCAGTTTCCCTATCTGCCTGCCAGCCAAGTTTCCAGTCTATCTTTCTTGTTGATGACAGAGTATTTGAAAAACCCATCCGCTATTTCTTAAACCGAATCCACCTATCTTGTGCTTCAAAGGTGGACGCACAGAATCCAGACGGTGAAGGAAGTCAGCAGAGGCAGTTATTCTCTCTTTAATAGTGACTATCATCAAAGATTACAATGCACAGTGTCAAACAATGCCAACGACAAACTTCTCCTTTAACACCCCCAAAACAGCATTCAATTTTTAAAGTATACGCAAACTCAATCAGTAGTTCAATGAATAATTGCAAAGCACCTACTACGTGCCAAACAGTACAGGCCCTAAGAATAGAATAGACAAGAAATAGTGGCTAACAAGGCAGCCTTTGTGAGAATACAAAAAATGAGGCCAATAATACACAAGGTAATCAGACTGTGACAAGAGCTACTAAGAAATAGGACATTACGACGGCAAATAACAGGCAAGACTTCGTGACACAGGCTGGCTACGCAAGGCCCCTCCGAGGAAGCGACCTTTAAGACAGGCAGGAGCCTGCCAGGTGAAAAGCCAGAGACCCAGGTGGAAAGGACACAGTAGTGGGATTCAGGGCTACTCAGGACACTGTTCCTCAAGGAGGCCAATGACTGGATTCTAAAATCCAAATCATCAAAGCCAAACGCACTCCATCAAGAGTCCCAGACAAGGAGGCCCACACAGCAGCTCTGTGATGACCTGGCTTAACCCAAGACTAAAAATAAGAGTATTCAAATTTTGGACCACAGAGTACCGGAGCACTCTCGCCTCCAATCTGCTCTGGGTATGTGCCAGGGGTGGGCGGTTTTCAGGAGCGGGGAAGGGGAGGTACACCCCCCGCCAAGCCTCCCACGGCATTTCTGTGAGAAGCAATGGCACCAGTGAATTCAACTATATGCTGCCTGACGAGTGCCAGAGAGCCGCTGCAGTGCTGCTGACACACACACTTCCAGCCAAGCAGGTGAGAGGCCACCCCACAGGCAGGGCCACGGCTTTCCCGCCTCTACTCAGCGGCAGGAGCAGGAATGAGTGAGTTCAAGACAAGACGCTCCAGAATCAGAGGCCTGGGCTCCCGGCGTGGCCCTGCCCGCCGCAGCCGGAGGACAGAGGGCCGGTACTTCACCTCTCCAGGTCTCAGGGACCTCGGCTCTAAAACGAGGCCACTAGGAACCACTGCCACCTCCCAGAGGGCGCGCAGAGCATCTGGCACACAGCGAGGACTCAACAAACGTTAGCTACCTTTCTTATTATTAACCTGAAAATGTCATTTAAATGTACATTTTGTCTAGCACAGCCATCAAAACTACAACTCAACACAGCACCCTTAGTTTTTAACTTTAAGCAAGATAATGGGGTCTTCATCCTGTAGGTTACAGACAGGCAACAAAATCAGCCTTCAATAGAAATGACCCTCTGGCTGCAGGGTGGGAGAGAAACTGGGAGGAGGTGCAAAGCCAGGGCCGCGACACCGTGGGACCACAGGATCTCAATCCGACACGCGAAGGCCCAGAGAGCACGCAGGTGTGGGCCCAGGAGGTTTCAGATGGAAGACAGCTGCCTCTGCATCCTGAAAGGGTTATTATCCACACGTTCAGGTAAAAGACAACCACTGAACTTCAAGGTGCACAAAAATAAGCGAGTCCCCAGGAATTACAAAAACTCTACAGTCGTGTGCTTCCCAGAGATTCAGAAAGTGACGGAGGACAAACTGTCCAAGCCGTAAGTTCCTGCCTTCCTGCACCTCTTCTACCTGTGGGCTTGTGCGCACGTGACATTGCTTTCGTAAAGGACAGGCCAACAGGTCAGTAACCTGAACCAGCAATCCCCACCCCAGACACAGGTCGGAATGACTGTGTTCCAGACGCCAAGCTCCAACACACACCGCCAGGACCAGTATCTCTGGAGATGGGGCCCACAATATTAGTTGTGAATAAGTGCCACATTTAGAGAATTCAAAGTGAAAAGACGTAACACTGCATACAGTAAAGTCTTCCCCCTCCACTACTGTCTGGCCACCAGCTCCTCTCCCGAAAGCAGCCAGTGTTACCAGGTTCTCGTGAGATCACAGATGACTCTGATCACAGTGCTGGTTGAAAAGCAACGCTCTAAACAAAACCAAAATAAAAACCATTGCTCTAGCTTGTGGTTCTCAAACTTTTTGGTCTCAAGGCCCCTTTACACTTTTAAGATTGAGGACCCCTAAAAGTCTTTTATTTATGTGGGTTACATCAATCTATACTTACTGTATTAGAAACATAAACCATGATCATTTTTAAATACTAATTCATTTTAAAATAGCAATAATAAACCCATTAAGTACAATTTTCAAATGAAGCCTAAACCTTTAAAATTTCAATATACACATTAATAAACATTTAGAGTACATTTTAACATACACATAATAAGGGTTTTTTCCCCACATAATATGTTTTGATGTATATTTAATACACATTGATTTTCCCAAGGTAAAGACTACACTTTGTTTGGAACTTCATCAAGAACTCTTCACAATTTTCAAAAATCATAAACCCCACAGCAACACCACTTGTGGTCCACAAACCAAGACGACATCCTTTCCCTGCCTGCACCATGGCTCACGCTGCCCTCACATGGCCGTTCCCAGTCAGGGCCATCGTCTGACCTCAGTTTGTGGGCTACTGTAGTCCTGCCTAAGCGTTTGTGCCAAAACACTTACCTAACAAAAACTCCTGTATTTCTTCTTAATCTCTAGTTTGAAAGAGGATTACAAGTATGAAAAGGAATGTGGCCTCTGGCAGAGCTGAAACACTATAACATCAAGTACATTGTTTCCAAAGACAGAAATAATGACTATCCAGAGATATAATAAGGAGTAAAATGTTCTCCAGGAGAGGCTCAAGGATGTGGAGAGAGAATTCTCCTCTCACTGACTGGCACTGTGTGTTTCAAACAAATTCACAAGTGTTATAAGCTGGAAAAGGGGGGAAATAATGGTTATACTAACTTCATAAAAGTGTCAAGCATCATTATAGCTAGGTGCTTTGCTTCTGAAGGTCCCTTGAAGCTAACTACAAATGAAAAAAAAAACTTTATGAAAAACTGATTCATATGAAATTCACATTAAAAGTAACAAGTGTCTATTATGCCTCAATTTCACAGTATTAAAAAAGCAGTATTATAAAAGCATAAGGCCAATTGTTTGTAAGCTCACTAGAAAATGTAGTTAATCAAACGTTCTGCTAAGTTAACAGATAAAATACCCACCAATGAAAAGAAAAATTTTTTTAAATCTCAAACACTGTAAAGGCAGCAATAACATTGCTCCTTTGTTCACTAAGGAAGAATAAATTAAAACAGACCAAGGCAAGCTATTAAAGACATATATTCTTCAGTAAGTAGTAGCATAATTTGGAATTACGAAAACAACTGTTTGGCAATCCTAGCTGTCCAGAACAGAATAAAGAGAGCATTGTTTTAGTGGACTTTATGATATATTTTACTCTGAGAGGACCCCTCAGGATCTCACAGACAGCTTATTTACTTTTTTTTTCCTTCCAGTTTTATTGAGATATGACTGACATGCATCACCGTATAAGTTTAAGGTGTACGGGAGCCAATTTACTCTTAATTTAGACACAATTCTACACGGTGCAGAACTTTCTGAAAAGTTTTTCAACCTCCTGGAATGGGTGAAACTAAGTCAATCAAAAGGAGCCTCAAATGTTAAAAAAAAAATTTGAGAAACATGATGACACCTAGCAATGAATGAATGGTCTTCAAAGTCTAGTTGTGACAATGGAAACGGATGAATGTGTGGTTTATCCCCAGAGGAAAACTGAGGGCCCACGGGTGTAACGCAAACCCTGACTTTAACATGAGTGAATCATGACCAACATCAGTTCCCTGGTGTCTCCTATGATCAGGAACATCTAATCAGAAAGGCAACTCAGACACACACAGAAGAGCTGGAGATAAAACCAGAAAACAGCCAGGCGCCGCCCTCCTCAAGACCTTGGCACAGGTGTTCCAGGGCCCCTCCCTCTCTCCACCCAGGTCTCTGTTTAGGTATCCTCAGCTTTCCCTCAATATACCTTTACCCTGGGCTTCCCTGGTGGCACAGTGGTTAAGAATCCGCCTGCCAATGCAGGGGACACGGGTTTGATCCCTGGTCCAGGAAGATCCCACATGCCATGGATCAACTAAGCCCATGCGCCACAACTACTAAGCCTGTGTTCTAGAGCCCATGAGCCACAACTACTGAGCCCACTGAAGCCCGTGAGCCACAACTACTGAGCTTGCACTCTAGAGCCCGTGAGCCACAACTACTGAGCCTGCGTGCTGCAACTACTGAAGCCCATGTGCCACAACTACTGAAGCCCGTGCTCTGCAACAAGAGAAGCCACTGCAATGAGAAGCACGTGCACCGTAACAAAGAGTAGCCCCGCTTGCAGGAATGAAGACCCAACGCAGCCAAAAATAAATTAATTTTTAAAAAAAGATTAAATCTAGTCTAATAACTTGTAAATTAAAAAAAAATCCCTTTACCCTACTTTATTTTTCATCACAGCACCACTAAACAACATTATAAGTTTACTGATTTTTTTTTAATAAGGAACGTTTCTTCCACTCTAACGATGAGAGAAAACCTTCTTGTTTTTAATTTTTATTTATTTAACTTTTTGGCTGCGCCACATGGTATGTGGGATCTTAGTTTCCCCGACCAGGGATCAAACCTGCGCCCCTGCATTGGAAGCATGAGTCTTAACCACTGCACCGCCAGGGAAGCCCCTAAGTTTACTGATTTTATCACATATCCTCCACTAGAATGTAGGATCTATGAGAGGAATTACCTGTCTCTCTACCTCTGCATCACCAGCGCCTAGCACAGTGCCTGGAGGTGGGGGGAGCCCAAAGATTTCTTAGATGAACAAAGAGAAAGAGTGAAACTTCAAAAACTGGAGCAAGAACCGTGTAAAGTCAGTGTCATTTAGCAGACTGACCAAATAAAATTCATCTTTTTGCTCCTAAGACCATCAAATAAATTATGTACGCTAATCATGAAAGGTCAAAATGTAGTCTCAATTCTTTAATTTTGTTTTAAGTCTCCCTGCAAAAACTGCACACTTTCTTTCCCACATTATGGTGCTCAAGGAGTAAGTAACCCAGTTGCTTCAATTACCCAAAAGATCCCTTCGTAGTGCATCCCCTCTTGCCCCCTCCCTCCCGCCAAAACAAACATCGAGAGACGACAAACTGTGCCGTGTTCTACGGTTCCAGAACTACACAATGGCTTGACCTACTGCACGGGACTGGTCTGGTAGCAGGACTCGCCATGTGAACCCTGCAGAAATGGTTTTACATCAAAAGCAACCAACCCTCAGCCCTTCGTCGAAGGAAAACGTGGCAGGTAACCGTCATAGGCACCTTTGCATGATCCTCAAATCCGCTCCTTTGCTAACGTTAAGGGGAAACTGTGTGGCTCCACCACCCGGACGCCCTCCGCGGCGTCGCCCCCGCGCAGTCACGGGCGTGTGACCCGGGCCAGCCCGCCGCACTCTCCATCCGGATAAGCACGGGAGCGCCCGCCGGGCCTTGCGGCCGGAGGAGGCGGACGCGCGGCGGCTGACCGTCCTCCAGGCTGCACCCCGGCACCGCGCCGGACAGCGGTGACTCAGCCGCCCCGGGACCGGCCTCCTTCCCCCGCCCAGGGGGCTGCAGCGCCCGCAGGCCCGCCAGCCCCGACCCCGCCAGCCCCGGGGACGCCTCCCAGCCGCCCGGCCAGCCCCGCTACCTTCACTCCTGCCCAGGATCCGGCAGCACAGGTTCTGCAGCAGGACGTTCGGCGACTTCTGGTCCGGGGTCGCCATCCTAGCCCGGGGCTGCCCGCGGGGGCCCCGCGAAGCCCCGGCGCTCGCCCGCCCCGCCCCGAGCCTGGCGTGCTCCGGAGGCCCGGCCGCCCGCGTCCGCCCCGCGTCACGCGGGCTCCCGGGTCCCCCACAGGCTAAGGGCTCGCGGACAGCGCCGGCAAGAAGGGCGCCATTTTGGCGGAACCCGCCGAAACGCGGGCCCCTCCCACAATGCCCCGCTTCTTCCGGGCGCTCGGGGCCGCAGGTGCGCCTGCCTAAGGGTTCCTCCCGACAACTGCGGCCCAGCCAGGAAACTTCCGGAACCAGGCGCCCCAGCCGCTGGTGCTCGGGGTGCTCAGACCCACAAACGTCCCCAGGTGTCCTCGAGGGTCAGGACGGCACCGACCCCCAGACGTCCTCAGCAGAGGTTCAGGACGGCCCCTGACCTGCTGTAAGAGTGGAGGGTGCCCTGCAGCGCTTTCACAGTCCATAATTTTTTTTAAAGGATCATTGGTTCTACTTACACATTGGGTGGAGAAGTCTGTTTATAGAAGTACAAGGGTTTTATGATTTTCGACACGTGGCTGACCATCGACACCGGCCACATTGTCCAGCTTTTCATAAGAGTGCTGTTTGGCACCTCCCCACCCCCAGCCCCAGGTAACTAGTCAGTCAGACAAGAGCGAGAGAAGGGGGCAGGCTCCACCACCAAAATGTGTTACATGGTCACGTGTGGCTACCTGGGGAAAGGGGCTGGCTGATGGCAAGACTTGGGGAAATTAAGCAGCTGCTGCGGTTAGGGATAATGATGGCTACAGAGAGCACAGGGTGGACTGTGCTGGGGTACATGCGGAAACCTAGGGTCCTTGCATTTCTAGCTAGAGGCTCAGGCATAGGCAGAACCAGAGGGCGTCTATAACAGCCCTAAAAGAAATCTCTTATTCTTGTACCTGCTAAGTCATCAGAACTGAGGACCAGACTCCAGTTATGATGCAAGTTCAACACACAGTCCTTCCAAGTCTCTCCTGTTAAGGGTGGATGGTTAATTGAGAAGAAGTGGACCCTGAGGTTTGAGATGGAGACGTTTGGGTAAAACGTGAAAACCCAGGTCACCTGAACCTTCTTAAACACAGCAGGAAACCCCTCCTCGTGTGTGTGTGTGTGTGTGTGTGTGTGTGTGTGTGTGTGTGTGTGTGTGTGTGTGTGAGTCTGGCCTTTCCTCCATTTTCTGAAGAATCAGGTTGGCTCTTCTCAGCAGCAAGTGAAGCAGAATTCCAAAGGACTCAAGTCATCCTAAAGAAGGAGTGAAAGAGTGGACAGAGAAACAAAAAATCAAAGAGGACAACAGAAAACAAACTTTTAAAACAGTGTGCCTAAATCCAACCACTCTAATGATGGCAACAAGTGTTAATCGATGAAACGCTCCATTAAAAGGCCAAGATTGCCAGAATGAGTGAAGGAAAAAAGCAGGACCTAATTACAGGTTAAGACATATTTTAATATAAAAAGTTGGTAGACAGTAAATGGGTGGAGAAAAGATATACCAAGAAAACAGTGAGGATAGCAAGGCTGGAGTGGCCACATTAACATCAGGTGAAATAGACTCGGAGACGGGGAGTGTCCAGAGACAGAGAAGGACATCTCGTGCTGATAAAAGGGTCAGTTCCTTAGGAAGACACAACTGTAAATGCGCGTGTGCCTGATGACACACCCTCAAAATACATGAAGCCAGAGGGACTTCCAGAGATGATGGGTGAGGATGCAAGCAACTCCTTTTCACCAAAAAAAAAGCAGAAAACTGGACCAATTTGCCAAGATGAACCAAGCCAGGGCACTGGAAATCAACCAAAGATAGACCACAAATTGGAAAGCATTCAGTCTTGAAAAAATGATGGAGCTTCTAGGGAGAAAAATGTGCATCTGTGGTCTTCTTGCCAGGACTGCTCCAGTCCCCACCACACAGCTTGACCCAGGAGAGCCCTGGTACTCCCAGTGCACGGTGGCTGCCTGACCATCAGCTTTGGTCCCAGAAGGGGTGGGCTCAATTTGGGGCAGGAGGTGAAAAGCCATGGCTCACCAGCTAAAGGGGGCTTGGTAGGAAACGAACAGGGTGACACTCCAGCTACAGTAGCCCAAGGTTGGGGGCCTACTTGGTACAAGTGGCAGCCCCGCCAGGATTTTAATGCCGAGTGTGACTTTTGTCACCTTGACTAGCCATGGTGCCCAGATGTGTGGTCAAACATTGTTCTAGGTGTCTCTGCGAGTGTGTTTTGGGATGAGATTAACATGTAAATAGTAGGCCTTGAGTAAAGCAGATTGCCCTCCGTAGCGTGGGTGGGCCTCACCCAATCAGTTGAAGGCCTGAATAGAACAAAAGACTGACCTTCCCCAAGGATGAGGGAGCTCTGCCAGCAGGCGGTCTTCAGACTCGAGCTGCAGCATCAGCTATTCCCTGGGTCTCCAGCTGACAGCTCACCCTGCAGATTGTGGAATTGCCATTCCCACACTCATGTGAGCCAATCCCTTAAAAGAACTCAATCTCTTTCCCTCACTCTAGATAGATGATAGTGTAGAATATAAAACAATAAAAAATTTTCATCCACTTAAAGAAAAAAAGAAATAAAAATGAACATAGAACAGGAGGGACAAGAGAAAACCTATTAAGATGGTATGTTGAAACCAAAGTAGCTCACAAATTACATTAAATATAAACGCACTAAGTCCACAGAGGTGAAGAACAATTCTAATCACATCCCATCGAGGCTGCAGTCTATTGACTGGACGTCTCACTGCTGGTGTGGACCTTGGTCAGCTGCCCTCCAGTGGTGTTCGTACAGTTACTCCTTTTCTCTTTCCTTTCTTTGTCTTTGGAAGAACGTCACTGTGCAGCCCACACCTAGGGAGTGGGTAGTTATGGTCCCCTTCCCTAAGTGTGGGGTACCTACACAGATTTATGTGAAATTTTTCTGCATGGAGATTTGTTTGTTCTCCCCCATTTGCTTGTTTTTCAACAATTTACTTATATCAGTATGCATTTGTGGGTATTTATTTTTATACTTTGGGTCATAATCCAATAATGCATCACTTATTTTCTTGCTCAAATTGTTCCAGCCTTGGCTCTTGGGAGCTGTTTCAGCTGGCTCCTTGGACACTCCCTCATGGCCATGAGTTCTTTAAAAATAGTGAATAGACTTAATGGGTTTTAGTATCTTTTTTTTTTTTTTTTTTTGGCTGCACTGGGTCTTTGTTGCTGCGTGTGGGCTTTCTCTAGTTGCACTGAGCGGGGACTACTCTTTGCTGCGGTGTGTGGGCTTCTCACTGCAGTGGCTTCTCTTGTTGCGGAGCATGGGCTCTAGGCACACGGGCTCTAGAGTGCAGGCTCAGTAGTTGTGGTGCACGGGCTTAGCTGCTCCACCGTAGGTGGGATCTTTCTGGACCAGGGCTCGAACCCGTATCCCCTGCACTGGCAGGCGGATTCTTAACCACTGCACCACCAGGGAAGCCCAGTATCATTTTAAACTTATAGAAAGTTAAGTAAATAGTACAGAAAGGCTCATACACCCATCCACCCCAGGCACAGCTTCCCCTATTATTAACATTTTGCATGAGTGTGGTATATCTGCTACAATTAATGAACCAGTATGGACATGATGTTATTAACTAAAGTCCGTAGTTTATGTTAGTCCAGTGCTTCTGGGCGGTGGGTTATTGTGGTAAGACAGTGAATTCTGTGGTCAGGTGCCCCCGTCTCAACTTTTCTGTAAAATGGTGAGGCAGTCATGTGGGATACCACGGCAGAGAGTTTCCACATCTGGGTATTCGCATTCCCTCCTTCCCCGTGTGATCTGCTGCTCTGTCTCACTCCTCCTTGATATGGGCTACATTTAAAATTCTTTCATATTCTATCTCTTATGTCACATTTGATATCGTAGGAAAAAACCCATTCAAGTTGCCTCAATTGGAAGCTTTGTGATTAAGGGCCTTCAGTACCCAACTCAGTGATTATAAAGACCGGTAATGATTGATTGACTAAAACTAGTGAACAGTCTTTGAAATTACAATGAATTTTTAAATTGATATTCACTTTTCTTTTTTGAGACCATAATAATTTACTGTTCTGACATCAGATCAACAGAAAGAAACTCCAATTAGACTTTGAAAACTCATATATTTCAGGAACATGTCATTTAACCCTAGTAAGTGGATGGATAAATTACTTTAGAAGTCAAGAAGTCTTTTGAGCCACTGTCCTTTCTGTTATCTTGTTTTGTGAGTATGTAGTGTTTCTTCTCATACTTTTAAAAAATTGTAATCAGTTTTCAAAGGCTGACATCTGACGCAGCTTTACTATAAATACCACCAGGACTGAGTATTACCTTTGCCCTTCTCCCCGGCTTAGGAAGCAGGAGCCACTACGCCCCTCTTTTCTAGCATTGTTTTTCTCAGAGTTCTTTTATCTTATTTCTCAGGTCTATATTTACAGTTTTTGAAGTATATCACGTTTTTTAGTATGGTGTTCAACCGGCACGTTGCTTCTTTGATTTTAAAAGTATTTTAAATTAATTTTAAAAACACTATTTTAAAAGAATACAAATGACTTTTCATAATGGGGATGAAATATCCTTGTTTGGGTACAAAATTCTGTGACTAGTATTTCCATCCTGCCCTCATCTCTCCCCTCTGACCGTGGATTTACCAACTTTACCTTCCCAGTTTACTCATGATCTGGTTGAACGTTCTTATGCTGTTGTCTGGGGGTGGCTGGGAATAGGTGGATTCTCTTGGTAGAAGACTGAACAGAGTTTTAGAGATTCTTCAAGCCTAAGCAGAGCCGTTGTGAGGAGGAAAGAAAGAGAAGGTGCAGAGTGGGGCAGGCTGTCCGCGTAGCTGGTGGGTCGCGGCTGCAGTGCTCGGCACGTGGTGCTGGCGTCGGATCTTTGCAAGATAGAACCTGCCTCCGGGACTAGGGACTGGACGCCATTTTCGAGTCAGGTAAAAGGTGACAGCTGGCCTGCTTCCTGCGTGGGTCCCTCCGTGCCCTGTGCCCGCCCCTCACCACCCCAGGCACATGAGGTGGGCTGAGGGTTCCTCTCCTCCCGGGGCTGAGAAACCTGGGTTAAAGCCCTCGCCGGCCCAGGCTGGCCCTAGCACAGTGTTCGATTCCACGGCAGGATATACCCTGTGCCCCCAAAGTCTGTGAAGCTTCTGGGACCCAGACCGCCTTTGTCCATTCATCACTCCCAGGCCCTCAGGGCCCATCGCAGGGGCTGCGGGGATCACGATGTCCACCAGGCCACCACGGCCACCTGGCCCAGCATTGCTAGGTTACAGAGCTGCCGCGATCTGCTCTCTGCGTGCAGTGTGGACTGGCCCATCTCTAATCATCACAAGCCCAGTCCGGTTCTCCCCGTTGCAACCTGAAGTTATCAATCCCTTGTCCAAGTTCATGGCCAGGGTCAGACCCATGATTCAAATCTGGGTCACAGGACCCCGAGACGGTGCGTTTCAGCCTCTCCTCCAGACACTCGTGATCACTGCTGAGCTGCTCTCCGGGGTCTTCAGCCCTTCGGTGCTAAGGAATTTGAGGAACGCTGCAAGGAGAAATCTGATAACGCCTTTGAAAACAGAAATTAATTAGTTTTCCAGATGATTAGAGCACTTCGTCCCCGTTTGCTTGAACAAATGCTTCTCCGAGTTAACAATGGGCAGACAGGGAGCCTCTTTGAGCCACCAACTCTTCAAGGAGCCGTCGTGGCCGCTGAGGTCTAACACTTTCTGCCGGGCTCGGGGCTTTGTGCTCAGGGATTGATTTGAAGCACGTGAATGACTGGACCGCTCGCTTATTTCTATAAATATCTATTCTGTGTTACCTTGGCAGCGACAGAATTCAGCTCATCTCTGCATCGTGGAAAAAGACATTTGCTGTTTGTCACGTTTTTATATTTGCTGTGCCTCAGACGACAATGGGATGGACCCGTGACCCATCGTGCACAACCAGCACTGTTTGTTCGTTTTACATAAAATTTGCTTGAGTATATTTTTAAAGACACAGCTGGAATATATCAACACGAGGCGAGTCTGTATAATATGAAGCACAGAATCAAAGCCAAGAAAATCCCCCATCTTGTGTCTTACACATTAACTCTTTGTTTTAACATCTTTATTGGAGTATAATTGCTTTACAACGGTGTGTTAGTTTCTGCTGTATAACAAAGTGAATCAGCTATACGTACACATATATCCCCATATCTCCTCCCTCTTGCGTCTCCCTCCCACCCTCCCTATCCCTCCCCTCTAGGTGGTCACAAAGCAGCGAGCTGATCTCCCTGTGCTAACACATTAACTCTTCAATTTACACCAATTACACTCTCCCACAATCCCTTGCTGCCATTCACATTCAGTGTATAATGTAAATATAAAATTACCGTGTAGATATTCCCAAGGCGAGGTCTGCATTCTAAAGTCTCCCTGTGCACAACCTCAATTTACAGTTTAGGAGCAACAGACTTAACACAAATTGTAAATCAACTATACTTCAATAAAAAAATTGATTAATTTTTTTAAAAAATGCAGCAGCCTTACTAAAGCAGAGGAACAACACCAAAACCAGAGGTGGATGACCTGACGGCCCCGGTCCTTACGCGGGCGGATCGTCTAACTTCTTCTTGCCTGCTTTCTGATCTGAAAAATAAAAGCTGCAGCATTTTATTAATTTCAGATTCTTGTTCAAAGAACGGAGTGGATCACACCCCGTACACTCTGGCCTTGCCTGACCGTGACACCTCAGGGTCCCCCATCCGCCTTCGCAGAAATTGCATCCCAAGAATGGCTGCAATATCTTTGTAGCTTTCAAGGCTGTCTTTGTGTTATAAGGGGGTTGTTTCAGAATTTTCTCCCCCTAAAACCGGGTCTTTCTTCTTTGGGGGTGATTTTATTTAATTACTAATTCTCTATGTTTGGTAGCTTTGTTTTGCTTTGTTCTTAAACTCAGAAGCCGTTGAGAATTCAGTATAGCAATCGTAAATGTTAATAACATCCACAAACATATCGTGCTTAATTTTTTATCCTTGGTTTATAAAATGGGGTCAAAGGTAACATGTACATGAAGGAAAGCAAAGGAGGGAGGAAAGGAAAGAGATTTTAAAAAATTATTTATTTATTTTTGGCTGCATTGGGTCTTCGTTGCTGCACGTGGGCTTTCTCTAGTTGCGGCGAGCGGGGGCTACTCTTCGTTGCGGTGCGCAGGCTTCTCATGGTGGTGGCTTCTCTTGTTGCGGAGCACGGGCTCTAGGTGCGTGGGCTTCAGTAGTTGTGGCACGTGGGCTTAGTAGTTGTGGCTCACAGGCTCTAGAGCGCAGGCTCAGTTGTTGTGGCGCACGGGCTTAGTTGCTCTGCCGCATGTGGGATCTTCCTGGACCAGGGCTCGAACCCGTGTCCCCTGCGTTGGCAGGCAGACTCTTAACCACTGCGCCACCAGAGAAGCCCCAAGAGATTGACTTTGCTCACTTTATATCCAGAATTTTGTTATGCTGGCTCTGCTTCAAATCGACACTCCAACTCTCTTGTTTTAACTGTAACTGTAACTTTAACCGTCCACCTTCTCTATTCAGATCAGTTTCCTCCCTGGGATCTTAAGAGCAGATTTCCGGGCAAAGACGTCACTGCTTAAGCCCTATTTCCAGAATTCCCAAAAGCATTTTGGTGGTAAAGTGATAGGATTTCTTACTGTCCTGTGAGAAAGCAATCCAATCAATTTCAAATGCTTTGTTCTAATTTCCACCAGGTCTTATCAAGTTTTACCCCATTTTCCTTAGTGTCTTGGCATTATGGCCTCTTATTTTCAATTTATGCACTCATTCTATCTTACTAAGGTTTTCCTTTGGCATCTTTTAGTTGGGGAAATGGCCTTCATATATTAACTTACGAAATTGTTTTTATTTAATGGCAGTGTTATATATACACAATTATTTAAAAATAAACTTTTTTCTGCCCCCAAGATAACAAATGTACATGGGAAAAATTGAGAAGCGACAAAAATACCTAAAGGATAAAAATCAGGCAGAATTGCACCGTAGGGACAGCCCCCATTAATTTTTTTCCCCATTGACGTTTTAGCATCTATACACCCAGTCTCCCTGTGTGTGTGCACGTCCATATACATGCAATTGTACTACACGTACTATTTTGGGACCTCCAGTTTCACTCAATATCACATCGTGTGTTTTTCTGCGTCATCAAATAGCCTAAAGCCTGACCATTAATGACTACATAATATCCCGTCACGTGGATGCGTCACAGTTTATGTGATTGAGCTCCCTCTTCACGATCCTGGATGTCCTGTTTGTTTGCACATGTTTTGTTATTATATGCAAAGAACATTAAAGCCAATAGAGGCAGCTCTGGACCGCAAACACTGGCTGAAGTCCGTTTGTAAAGCCATCGTTTGGAGCAGACAAGCACTCTACGTCTTCATCAGAGCTGTTTCCTTGAGGGTGACGTTCTCTTAGCCCATCTCATCAGAAGTTAGAGCGAGCTGGGAAGGATTCCGGCCTTTCCACCTCCGCTTGGCCCTTCACAGATTTGACCAGGCAGGGCCACGAGGAAGAAAGGGAGCAGGATTTGGAGCCAGACGAGAGCTTCCCATCCTGGCTCTGCTGTCGACCGTCCATGTGGCCATCGCAAAGGCACAGACACACTCGAGTCATGGCTTCCTGGTCCGTACAGAGGAGGCAGGCACACTGCGAAGGTAAACATACTGCGAAATGCTACACAAACTGAACCTCTTAGTGACACGGAACGATGTCTCATTATACCTGGGCTCCTAACCAGGAGCTACAGGTAAGACAGTTTGCCTCACCAAGCCTCCCTGAAGTGGAGGTTATGGTCCCTATTTTAGAAATACGGAGGCTGAGGCTCAGAGAGGTTGAGTGTTTTGCATAAGCTCACACAGCAGTAAATGGCCAAGCAGGGACTAGGATTCATGTCTCTTCCGGGCTGAGGCTGCTTCTGCTATTAACACATTACCCAATAGGAACTTTGTAATAGAAATTTGGATTACCAATTAGAATGTAGTTTTTAAATCTCTATTTGATTATTGATGGTCTATAAAATGCATTAATACTTCTTTTTTTTAATTTTTAAATTTATTTGGTTGCACCAGGTCTTAGTTGCAGCAGGCAGGCTCCTTAGTTGTGGCATGTGAGCTCTTAGTTGAGGCATGCATGTGGGATTTAGTTCCCTGGCCAGGGATCAAACCCGGGCCCCCTGCATTGAGAGCACAGAGTCTTAACCACTGGGCCACCAGGGAAGTCCCTAAAATGAATTATTAGTTCTTATTTTAACACTATTTAAAAATTAGGGGGACCGCAATGAGAAGTCCACACACAGCAACAAAGACCCAACACAGCCAACAATAAATATTTATTTATTTAAAAAAAATTTGGAGATAAAAACTCAGTACAACATCGTGTGTTAAAAAAACCTTTGCAGGAATTCCCTGGCTGTCCAGTGGTTAGGACTCCGTGCCTTCATTGCCGTGGCCCAGGTTCAATCCCTGGTCAGGGAACTAAAATCCCACAAGCTGTGTGGCGTGGCCAAAAAAAAAAAATCTTTGCCAGTTGACATCTACCGTGTCAAAGCTGCTGTCTCTGTACGCTTTTTAAAAGCAACGTGTTTTTTTTTTTTTCCCCCAGTGAACACTGTTTCCTTCCCAAAATTCCCTGGTGGGTTACATGGAAATTTAAGCTTCTCTGTATCTTGTTATCTAGCTCCTGGGAAATCATTTGGAGTTCTTGCTGCAAGAAGTACAATCAGAAATATTTTGGAAGATAGCATTCAATACATTTGATGCAGAAATCTGACAGGATCACTAGGTGGGGAAAATGTGCATTTGGTTTAGAACTTTCTCAGCTCTTCTCTCCATTCTGTAAACCCACAGAGGACCAGAGAGGAATCCCCTCTTCTGCCATTAGGCCCTTCACGACTTAATAGCGCCAGGTCACCAGTGCCCCGCAAGGGGCCTGGGATGGGCTATACCCAGGTAATCAATCAGGAGAGCGAGGCCAGGTGATGCTGGTCACTGCTGGACCGTCCTCCGAGTGCCGGCCTGGTGCTGCCCTCTGCTGGCCGGATGGGCCGAATTGCTCTCCTGAGACCCGGGAATTGCAGCTTAATCCCATCAACTGGTTTTAGAGAATAAACCTAGTAAGCATTGTATCCTTAACTTTTCTATCCTGGTCCACAGTCTTTGCCTTACTGCAAGAAGTGCATCCGGAGTGTGTTTTTTCTGCATCAAACGAATTAAATGCTATCTTCAAAAATGGTGTTGGAAGAGTGTCTCATTTTCAGAATGCTTGAGACTGTTCCATCTGCCATCAGTAAGAGAAAGTGGGAGACATCGACGTGTACCGCAGAGTCCTTCAGGAAGACGGCGGCTCAAACCCTACCACCAGGCGTGTGACTCCGAGCAACTTATTTCTTCCAGCTTCAATTTTCTAATTTTCAAAACAGAACGAACATATTCACCTTGCCAGACTTTGAGAGGATTCAACAAGTTCATGTTAAAAAAAAACCCCAACCTGGTAAACATTTGAAAATTACAGTTTGTAAGGGAGGTTATGGAATGTCTACTAGTAGATTTCAGTATTTGAATTTTTTCAGGATTACATTAAAAGAACCAACAAAGAGATTTCGTTTTTATCACATTGAATCTATTTAAAAATGAAACTAATTCAGCATTACACATATGTATTAAAAATTAATCAAAGATAATTTGAAAGTAGCCAAAGGCCTAAATATATAAAATGATTTCAATCGTCGTAACCAGTGAGCAAAGGTCTGGTCTGTAGAGATTATTGACTTTATCTACATGGTAGACACTGGTCACTGTCAAGAGCACTGCTGTCCACTTGAATCACGTGAGACAAAAATGAGATCGCATATATGAGGTGGAATCCCTATAACCGTGTTTTCAATGTGGAAAATTAACTCATTTGTCAGTTACTTAAGATTGTGTTGTCTTTCGTCTTACTTGCTGAAAGGAAGCATTCTGGCCTCAGAGCCTGAAGCCCTAACTTTGAATCTGAGTCTGGCCACTGGGCAAACCCCTCCCAGATGCTGGAGAGCATCTCTGAGATGGACGCATCTTAACGCAGCGACCACAGAGACCTCACCCCAGCAAACCATTGCTCCCTGGGATACAGTCAAACTGGCCTCTCTCCTCCAACCCCAGAACTTCTCATCTGCTTCCTCTTTTCCTGGCCATGACTCTTGGCCTTTCCTTTGACTCTTTGTTAACTTGGACTTGGTGTCTTCAATGCTAATACATGCGGTCGAAAATACACGTCCACATTGAATTTTCACTTTTCTAATTACAAAGTGAATACATGCTTAGTAAAATTTTGAACTTTGAGGAAATATAAGCAGACCAGAATAGCATTGAAAGGGCCCTGAAAACTACATTGTCACTGGAATTACAGGTCTCAGAAGCAGGCTAGGCCTTACACATGAAACATAACCAGAAGCACTGCCTGATAAAATAGGAGACTTGAATAGGATCAAGATAAGATACTGATGAAAGAAATCAAAGACAAGGAGCTTCCCTGGTGACACAGTGGTTAAGAATCCACCTGCCAGTGCAGGGGACACGGGTTTGAGCCCTGGTTAGAAGGATCCCACATGCCGTGGAGCAACTAAGCCCGTGCATCACAACTACTGAGCCTGCACTCTAGAGCCCGTGAGCCACAACTACTGAAGCCCATGTGCCACAATTACTGAAGCCTGCTCACCACAACTACTGAAACCCATGCACCTAGATCCCGTGCTCCGCAACAAGAGAAGCCACCGCAATGAAAAGCCCTCGCACATCAACGAAGAACCAACGCAGCCAAAAATAAATAAATAAAATTTATTTAAAAATTTTTAAAAAAGAATATTAGGTGATAAAATGTATTTTAAAAAAGAAATCAAAGATGACACAAACAGATGGAGAGATATACCATGTTCTTGGACTGGAAGAACAAATATTGTGAAAATGACTATACTACCCAAAGTAATCTACAGATTCACTGCAATCCCTATCAAACTACCAATAGTATTCTTCACAGAATTAGAACAAAAAATTTTACAATTCATATGGAAACACAAAAGATCCCAAATAGCCAAAGCAATCTAGAGAAAGAAAAACGGAGCTGGAGGAATCAGGCTCCCTGACTTCAGACTATACTACAAAGCTATAGTAATCAAGACAATATGGTACTGGCACAAAAACAGAAATATAGATCAATGGTACAAGAGAGAAAACCCAGAGATAAACCCACACACATATAGTCACCTAATTTATGACAGAGGAGGCAAGAACATACAATGGAGAACAGACAGCCTCTTCAATAAGTGGTGCTGGGAAAACTAGACAGCTACATGTGAAAGAATGAAATTAGAACACTACCTAACACCAAACACAAAATAAACTCCAAATGGATTAAAGACCTAAATGTAAGACCAGACACTATAAAACTCTTAGAAGAAAACATAGGAAAAACACTCTTTGACATAAACCACAGCAAGATCTTTTTTGAACCACCTCCTAGAGTAATGAAAATAAAGACAAATATACAAATGAGACCTAACTAAACTTAAAAGCTTTTGCACAGCAAAGGAAACCATAAATAAGATGAAAAGAGAACCCTCAGAATGGGCGAAAATATTTGCAAATGAAACAACAGACAAAGGATTAATTTCCAAAATATACAAACAGCTCATTGGGCTCAATATCAAAAACATAAACAACCCAATTAAAAAATGGGCAGAAGACCTAAAGAGACATTTCACCAAAGAGGACATACAGATGGCCAAGAGGCACATGAAAAGATGCTCAACATCACTAATTATTAGAGAAATGCAAATCAAAACTACAATGAGGTACCACCTCACACTGGTCAGAATGGCCATTATCAAAAAATCTAGAAACAATAAATGCTGGAGAGGGTGTGGAGAAAAGGGAACCATCCTGCATGTAAATGATACAGTCACTATGGAGAACAGTATGGAAGTTCCTTAAAAAACTAAAAATAGAACTACCATATGACCCAGCAATCCCACTACTGGGCATATACCCTGAGAAAACCATAATTCAAAAAGAGTCATGTACCAAAATGTTCACTGCAGCTCTATTTACAATAGCCAGGTCATGGAAGCAACCTAAGTGTCCATCGACAGATGAATGGATAAAGAAGATGTGGCACATATATACAATGGAATATTACTCAGCCATAAAAGGAAATGAAATTGAGATATTTGTAGTGAGGTGGATGGACCTAGAGTCTGTCATACAGAGTGAAGTAAGTCAGAAAGAGGAAAAAAAATACCACATGCTAACACATATATGTGGAATCTAAAAAAAATGGCTCTGATGAACCTAGGGGCAGGACAGGAATAAAGATGCAGACGTAGAGAATGGACTTGAGGACACGGGGAGGGGGAAGGGTAAGCTAGGACGAAGTGAGAGAGTGGCATGGACATATATACACTACCAAATGTAAAATAGATAGCTAGTGGGAAGCAGCTGCATAGCACAGGGAGATCAGCTCGGTGCTCTGTGATGACCTAGAGGGGTGGGATAGGGAGGGTGAGAGGGAGGCTCAAGAGGGAGGGGCTATGGGGATATATGTATACATATGGCTGATTCACTTTGTTGTACAATATAAACTAGCACAGCATTGTGAAGCAATTATACTCCAGTAAAGATGTATTTTAAATAAATAAATAATAAAAGTCAGCTGAAATATTAAAAAAAATAAAATTATAGTTAGAGACTTCATTCAACACCATATTCTGTGATATAAATAGAATTTCTAGACAGGAAATCAGTGAGGATATAGAAAGACTAAATACATTCAACCAACAGAATCTAACATTTTTAGAACACTGCACCCAATAATAGCAGAATACACGGTTTTTCAAGGACCAAGATAAACAATAACCTTAACCTAAGTCACAAATTTAAAAGTATTGAAATCATACAGAGTGTGCTCTCTGACCAAATGGATTCAAACTAGAAATCAATAACAGAAAGACAACAGGAAAATCTCCAACATGTGGAAGCTAAACAACACACTTATACATCACCTTTGGACCAAAAAGGAAGTCTCAAAAGAAATGTCGAAAATATGTAAACTCTAGGGAGATGAACCTACAGCACATCAAAATGTGCGGAATGCGGCGAAAGCAATGCTGACATCTAAGCGCTTAATCAGAAAAGAAGAAAAGTTTCAAATCAATAACGTAAGTTCTCAACTCAAGAAATGAGAAGAAGGCCGAAATATATCCAAAGAAAGAAAAATGAAAAATAATGACAAAGGCAGTAATCAATACAATTAAGAACATAAAAACATCAAGAAAGTCGATGAAACACAGAGTCAGTGTTTCCCCCAAAAAATCAACAAAATTGATGAACCTGTAGAAAGTCTGAGAAAGATAAATAGAATACACAAATCAGCAATATCAGGTATAAAACGATAAATATGACTACAGATCCTGGGGTTATTAAAGGATAAAAAGGGAATTCTATGAACAACATACACTCATACATATGACAACTCAGAAGAGACGGACCAATTCCTCGAAAACCACAAACTACCAAAATTCAGCCAAGATGAAATAGATAAGGTGAATAGGTATATAACCTTCTATTAAAAATTGAAAAAAAATGAAATTTAATTTAATTTAAAAAAACAAGAAAAAAGGGCTTCCCTGGTGGCGCAGTGGTTGGGAGTCCGCCTGCCGATGCGGGGGGCGCGGGTTCGTGCCCCGGTCCGGGAGGATCCCACATGCCGCGGAGCGGCTGGGCCCGTGAGCCGTGGCCGCTGAGCCTGCGCGTCCGGAGCCTGTGCTCCGCAACGGGAGAGGCCACGACAGTGAGAGGCCCGCATACCGCAAAATAAAAAAAAAAAACAAGAAAAAATTGACCTTGCACTAAAAGTTCTGAAAAAGTAATATTCAGATCCAGATGGTTTCACTAGAAAATTTCACCAAACATTTAAAAAATGGCTGCACAACTGCCTCTAGCAAACGGCAGAGAAGGGCATGTTTTGTGAACCCAGTACAACCAAATGTCATCCAGAATATATAAGGAGCTCCTACAACTCAATAGCAAAAACACACAAAACTGATTTTAACGTGGGCAAAGGACCTGAATAGATGTTTTTCCAAAGAAGACATGCAAATGGCCAACAAATACAAGAAAAGTTGCTCACTAGTCATCAGGGAGATGCAAGTCAACACCACAATGAGAGACCACCTCATGCCTGTCAGAATGGCCGTCATCAGAAAGACAAGAAATAACAAGTGTTGCCAGGTATGTAGAAGAAAAGGGAACCCTTGTGCACTGTCGGTGGGAATGCAAATTGGTACAGTCACTATGGAAAACAGTATGGAGGTTCCTTAAACAATTAGAAACAGAGCTACCATGTGATCCAGCGATCCCACTTCTGGGTATATATCCGAAGGATCTAAAGGATATAAATCAGGATCTCAAAGAGATACTGCACCCCGTGTTCAATGCAGCCTTATTCACAATAACCAAGACATGGAAACGACCAAGTCTGCATCAACGAATAAGTGGACAAACGATGCTTTTCAGCCAAGAGAAAGAAGGAAATCCTGCCATTTCCAACAACATAGATGGAGCTTGAGGGCATTGTGCTAAGTGAAATAAGTCAGACAGAGAAAGACATATATTGCGTAATCTCACTTATTTGTGGAACCTAAAAAAGTGCAGCTCATGGAAACAGAGAGAAGAATGGTAGTTGCCCGGGACAGGGGGACAGGGGAAGCGGGGTGGGGAGGTGGTGGTGCTCAAAGGATACAAGCTTTCGGTTGTAAGAGGAATAAGTTCTGCGGATCTGATGTACGGCATGGGGACTGAAGTTAACGATACTGTGTCGGATATTTGGAACTTGCTAACACAGTAGATCTTCGTTGTTCTTGCCACACATACACACAAAAAAGGTAACTGTGTGGCGTGATGGACGTGTTAACTAACCCTGATGTGGTAATCATTTATATATATATGTATGTATCTCATCACGCTGTACACCCTAAACTTACACAGTGTTATTGATCATTATAGCTCAATAAAACTGGAAAAAATGAAGGATACGCAAAATGAGGCAAAAATATGTCCTTCTGATTTATTTTTATCATTTAGAATCCTGCTGTCTCAACACACAGCTAAACTCCTTTCTATATATATAAAAAAAAATGCGACAAGATATTTCAAAGGCAGGAAAAAAGATGTCTTTTATTTTAAGTTAATGAGCATTACCTTACTCAGGAAGTGTCCTTTCTATCCACCTCAAGTTCCTTTTAGCATCTGGTAGAGATGAAGAGAAAATGGTACTCTGATATTAAATCAATATCAAAGCAGGATAGAAGGGGTGTTTTATATCAGGTTTCCATTCGCCAGCGTCGGCCGTGTGATAATTCTCAGAAATGGTGCTGTGGTCCCTGCCAACAACAGACTCAAAAGTGCAATTTTGGCAAAATAAATAAAATGATGGTTAAAAAATGATTTTCTTCTGCAGTGATCTCATAGGTCACACCATTGTAATCAAGGACGCATTTCTTGCAAGTCTTGTAGAATATGTGGGAGATGGTTGAAAAGAAAAGCCGTTGTCATATTTTTCAATGATGTAGAAAGAGGTGAAAGAGACAAGAGGAAACCGGAATTCACCGTGTGCCTACCAAGTGCAGGTGCTTTACGTAGATGTAAATCACCTTCCCAGAAATGCCCGAGAACGCGCTAGCCAACACGGTCTGTGGTTCCCAATCCCAGCTGCGCAATTGCGTGAAGAATTCTCTGAAACCCCGTCAGGATCTCTGGGGCCTGGGCCCAGGATGGGTGTTCTGTGTGCAGCCACGGCCTCCCCGCTGGGACAGCACAGAGATGAGCCCGTCCTCCACGGAGGCCCAGCGCCACCTGCTTCTCCTTCTTCGCAGGGCTTTGCTCTTAACCGCCTCCGGGCCTCAATCCTTCTTTTTAATCTGTGACTCCTGTTTCACTAAAGAAGAGCCTGCCTGCCTCTGGTCTGTGCACCTGCTGTGCGGTCCCCCTAGATGCCAGCCCTGACCCCGAGTCCTGAGCCCTGACACCGCAGCTATCAGAGGCCCACAGCTCCCCAGGATGGCTGAAGCCAGCCTCTGACGTCACACCCCCTTCACCTCACCCTGCCGTGTCTGGGCACATGGTTGATACTTCACCGGGAAAGCAAATGCCAAATGCAACTGAAATGATAGCAATTTTCTAAAACTCAGCACTCTTTTGCACTGTGGACACTTCTGTGGAGCTGGGGAGAAGAACAGCTGCCTGGTCTACCTCACGGGGTTGTGAGGAGTAGTCCGTACAATCACCGCAAAACGCTTTCCAGGTGCTAAGACGCTGAATCACTGAGTAGCAGCCACCGCTCCCGCGGACAGACCTCAGGGCGGCTTGTCACGGGCGGGTCCGCACGTGCGATGCTTCCCCAGAGCTCCTCCTGTCCTCTGGCACCCTGGTCCGGGTCCCGCATCACCTCCTAGTCGCCCAGGTCACCAGCCGTGTTCAGTTCTCGCCCAGTGGGACTAGTCCCTTTCCCTGGAGTCAGGACAACTGTCCTCCCACCCCAGTCTGTGGAGCTCACGCCTCCCTGCTCTCGCCTCCTGCAGTGGTTCCTGCCCCGTCAACCACCCCTTAAGGAGTAGATCGCCCAGGTTTTCACCCTCTGTCCTTGTTTAGCTTTTACGACCTATGTATACAGAGTATGTTCATTCCCCCATCCGCCAGCTCCGGGGTGGAGTTGTGCTTCTGGGCGTCAGAGGAGCCCTCGGGAAGGGGTCTCCGGTGCCGGGAATGGTCCGCGCAGGGCTGAGGGAGCGGGGGCTGAGTCCGCCCTCTGCACAGCACCCTCACCTCCCAACGTGTGGCTCATCCATCGGACCGGGAGCTCCTGGAGGGCAGAGGCCACGCTTTATTAATACCTGTGTCCCAATACCGACGTATTGCCTTTCAATAAGTATTTACTATGAATAAATAAATGAACGCTGATTCAAAAGGCACTTAGGGGAAAGACCGTTCGTGAATCATAAATATTTAGAGGGAGGGCCAAGTAGGAAGCATATGTAAGCACTTCAGGAGCCTGAGAAAAGGCAGCTTTTCCCCTCATTTTGTCCTCGTGAGATGACAGAAGTGATGTCTGATATTCATTACTTTGGCAAATAACCAATAACTTGAAAATTGTATTTCTTCAAATCAACAAGGCCTTCAATCTGCCTCAAACGCATGCAGTTTCCTTGGAGAAGCAGGCAGCCTCTCCCCACGAGGTCCCTTAAAAGTCGTCGTCACAGCACCCCAGGGTCCACCCGCCCAGGGCGCCGTGCCCTCGCAGTCATGGCACAAGGGCTACGTCGTGGGCCACGCCAGCGTTCTCACAGCTGCCAGCAGATGGTGGAAACCCCGCTTTCCTCCGTGGAACTGTGTGTCTCGATCGCCAATTCATCTCTTTGAGCCTTCTAAGCCTTCCTAGTGTTAACTATAGGGTCGGGAGTTCCATGAATTTACTTATTGTGAAAAATTAATGCCTTCTTTGAAAAGTAGTAAATTTGTCTCTTCCAAGTTAAAGGAGGCTTCCCCCATCCATGTTCTGGGCTCTGGGTTTAGCAGTCAGTCTTTTCCCTCTGCCTCTGGCCCTCACAGTTTTACAGAATTCAGCCTTGCCCTTGAAGGCCTCCTATTTCTGTCCTTCCAGCTTACTTTTCCCCAAGAGGTGACTACTGATATTGGTCTTCTCTCAGTATTTCTCATGCTTCCTCTGTGCCTCGGGCTGTAGTGTCTGAGCTTTTCCCGGCATTTCTAGAGTGGAGTTAACGTGCTTTGTCCTAGAGGATGCTGGAGTTGTACATCTACCTCTAGTACCTGTGTGGATGACCTACAGAGTTTGGCTGTTCTCATAAACCGGTGTCTAGAAGAGACCAGACAGAGCATTTTCCTTCATCTGAATCACCTCCGCACATGCAAACAGATCACATACGAGCTCTGGCAAAGCCCGCCCAGACTTTTCAGTTTTCCAAATGCATTCGGAGTTGTACCTTCCTTACCTCAAGCGGCGGCGAGACTGCGGAACACGGAGCTAGGAAGGACCTTGACCATCACTCTGATCCATTTCCTGTCTCTCGGAAGGACCGATTTCACCTGCCCCAGACGGGGGAAACGAATCCTCCCTTTAAAGTGCTTCAGCGAAGGTGACCCCACATACTCGCCCAGAGATGGGTTCTTGCCGGTACAGCTCCTGCCTGGGACCTGGACTCATCAAGCCCGTCCCGAAGAATCGTTCCTTCCAGGACACCTCCCATCCGCAACCTGAATCCAGGCATTTATTCCCCTCCTCCTCTGCCAGGTCAGGGCACCGAGCTGCTGCCTCCTACCCAAGCCCAGCCGCTGGGGGCTGCTGGCCACCCGCGTCCCACCCGCCCCGTCTGCCTTTGTTGGAAGTTACCCAGGGCTGAACGACGTCCACCACCCCTCCTTCAGGTGTGAGCTCCTCTCTCAGGCCCCCAGATTTGGGGAGATGCAGAGGGACCTGCACCTCCCTGCGGGACCATCTGTCTCCTTCTGAAAGCGGAAACAGACTAGAGAAGAAGCCACGAGGAGCAGACCCAGCCCCGCTGGGGGAGAGCCAGACTCCGCTCCTGCAGAGACGCGCCAGAGCCTTGCCTGCTGGGAGCCGGGGCAGGTGCCGGTAAATACGGGATGAATGGATGAATGCGTAAATTCCCTTGACTCAGGAATATAAGTTTCAAGGGTCTCATGGAGAATTAAGATCTCTAGTTACTCTGAATGGAGGAAGGGACAGAACCTATTTCTAAAATAAGTTGTACAGATGATACATTTTCCGAACTTTCAACATAATAAGATGGTAATTTGTTATTTGTTGATTTAAGTGTATCACCTTTTATGGGGCCCAAGGAACTTTTCGACAAATAACTAGAACAGAGCCAAAGGCAGTAAAGAAGAGGAACGGCACTGTTATCTGCTCTCTGCCCACGTTTAGTGGACATCTGTCTGTTTCCACACGCACTGCTCAGGAACAGGAACAAGCCCATTTACAGCCACTGAAAGGACCCTGCACGTCGGGCACCGGCTTTCCCCCGCAGTCGTCCTGCCCGGTGCCCAAAGTATTAGGCGTTTGTCCCACTGGTTTCTGATCTAATCCGCTCAGCAAGTCACTTATAAGATTATGAAAGACCTCAGAGAAGACTGAGCCATGGAAACGAGGCGTCCCCGTAGACCGCGTCCCCTCCCGAGTTCACGTTGAACCTCTCCATCCGAAGCTTTAGTCCCTTTCCTGTCCCACCCCTGTTCCCCTCAGGGTTGAGGAGTGTCACAGAAGAGGGGGGATTGGAACCAAGCAGGTGCAAAATCCCCTCCGTGTCCCCTGTTACTTGTTTGTAGAAAAAAAGGCTTTAGTCCCCTAGGCCTTCCCCAAGTTCCAAAGAGAGGATTGAGCAGTTAATAGGACAATAGAGTCACAGGCCTCCTGGGTCCTTCTGAAGGGACAGAGATAAGACACTGATGCGTATCTCTCAGTTGTGCTCTAGAAACTGAGAGCCCCACCCAGGTGGAGGATGGTAACCACGTGCTGACCACACGCGCGTGGACCCCGGAGCGGTTGGGACCAGAAGGTTGAGATTCCCGAAACGTTACCTGCTGCCTCACCACCAACCGACCTGAAGAAGGTCCATGAGCTGATCACACACCCTGCGACCCTCTCCCCCTAGACTGTCTTTTAAATCCCTTCCCTGAAAGACTCAGGGATTCGGGCTTTTGGAACATGAGCCGCCGTTCGTCTTGCTTGGCGCCTGACTTCGCCGCAAACTCCCGCGGTCAGAGTTTGGCGTTTTGTGTTGCGGGCACGTGGACCCTTGCTCAGCTACAGCCTCACACATCGGAGGAAAGTATGTCATGTTCCTCGTCCATCCATTTAAACGCCGACCTTCTCAAACTAGCTCCGCAAATGAAACAGAATCGTGGAAAACCACGCCTTCGTCCCACAGTAAATGATACGGAAGGAAAAAGTGAGATAGAAAATGCCGTGTGTGTGTGTGTCAGAGAGACGGTCCTCCGAGAGATATTAAAGTTCAGTCCAGAGATTCTAAACGACTTTATTTGGGAAAACTGCAAGCTTACAGATTTGCAGAATCAGCGCAAAGAATGTCCAAAAAGCCTTTGTCCAGATCCACTTATTGTGAACGTTTTGCCCCAGTTGCTTTGGCATTTGTGTCCGCTCTCTCCCTGGCACGTACGATCGCGTATAAACACGCGTCCCTTCCCCTGAGCTGTGTGACTGTGGGCTGCGTACGTCGCCGGCCCTCTGACTGCTTCAGCGCGGGTTTCCTTAGACTAAGGACCTTGTCTAACGTAACCACAGAGCAGCTGCCACGGTCAGTAAATTCAACATCAACGCGATGTTTTTATCTAATCTGCTGCCTGTATTCCAGTTGTGTCACTGACCACATAACGTCCTTCATCCTATTTTCCCTCCAAGACAGGATCTCTTCCAGGGTCACACGTTGCTTTTGGATGGCTCATCTCCTGGTCTCCTGTCCCCAGTCTTCCCGTCTTTTAGTGTGCGGAAGCGGAGAGCTTTGGTCACAAAGCCGCAGACGGTTTGGGTGGGTAACGTACACGGCCCGGCCCCCCCACCCCCAGCAAGGCAGACCCACGGGCATCAGCAGCCCTCAGCTGGTCTCCCCCAACTTGTCCCTGGATTTCCACACGTTCTTTCCATTCCCCAAGCTGCTGGGCAATGCCTGCAGGCAGGGGCGGCTCATCCCAGGCCCTGGACAGCCTCCGTGTAGCCTTCCTTTTCTGCCCTGGGAGGACAGGGGTCTGGAGGAAGAGAAAGAGGACTTCAGGGACCCCATAACTCCCACCCCAGACCCAGGGAGGCAGCACTGACGATGCCATTCCCAGTGGCCAAGGGTCCGGAGAAAGCCGAAGGGCTGTGCAGTGGTCCCACGTCACTGCCCTGTGGTCTCCGCGTCCGGGGGTCACTGACTGAGCGGCGGGAAATGCACACCTTGCTTTGGGCTTGTCTGAAAGGCCAGGTAGAACCGTGGGGCCTCTGATAGGTGAAAACCTCCAAAACCTGTTTTTAGGTAACATGTAAGCACTTTCAGGCTATCTGAATGCTGAGCTAAATCCAGATATTTCAGAATTTGGAAATCTTCAAAGGAAAAATGAAAACCCTGGAAGTGTTTTGGATTACGACAACAGAACATGAGTGCCTTTTTTAAAGTAAAAAGAAATGCTTAAGGATCACATGTTTGAAAGGAGAATTGATCTAGCTGATACTGGTTATTCGCTCCAGGGGGATTCCAAATACACTCTATCCGTAAGTTTTTCTGATAGAAAAAAAATCAACATCTGTTTCAAAGATCAGATCCTGTTTTCCTTAATTTAGCATTTAAATTCCCATCCTTTCAAGTGGGTCCCTTTCTGTCTGCAGCGTTTGTTTCTCATCCGTGCACCCCGCTAGCTGTCTCTGTCAAGCCTGTGCTCACAGTTTGTCAACCAGTTATGCAAATTGACTAAGTTGCCAATCCGGAATTAGCAGAACTGGGTTTCCCTTTTTATTTTAAGACTGTGATGGCGCAAAGACACAGCAGCTGTACCGTCAGGATGCTTTCCGCCGCGGTGAAGAGAAAAACCCGCTAAAGTGAGGGCGCTGCATCACGGGCAGGTCCGAGGCCAGCTGGGTGTGCGGCGCCCACTCTTCCCAGCTCTGGGATCCCGGCTCCCCGCAGCGGGGACGGCGGCTGGACCTGTCCACTCCCGGGCTGGGGGCTGCCCGTTCCCTCCCGGAGGGAAGGTGGCGCTTAGCACTTGCAGGAGCCCGTCCAAGGCAGGGTTCTCACGAACTATTACAATTCCCGTGTCACAGGCGAGGAAACCGGGAACGCGGAGACGTCCAGCGACGTCAGGGTAGAGCCGGGGTGCGAACCCCCCGCGGCCTGGTCCCCCCACCGCTGACCACGATCTGCCCCTCCTGAGTCCATGCGTGCACAGGGGCGATGCACTCGTGTCATCCCCACGTGGCACAGGCCGGCACACGATGCGGTCATACTGCCCCCGCCAGCCTTCTGAGCTCCCCGGAGTCTGCCTGTGGCCCCAGCTTGCGCCCAGGGCACCAGGAAGCCGGGGCCAAGTGCTCTGGGGTCTGTCGATGACAACGGCCCGTGTGGGACCTCCAGCCTCATGCGGCCACTCCCTCCTTGAGACCCATATCTCAGGGGCCCAGAGCCCTGTGAGTCTTCCGGGGGAGGCCTGGGAGGCTTCAAGCAGCCTTACAGCCAGCCTGAAACCCTTCACCAAACTCAGCCTAAGGGTGCTTCTCTCAGTTAGCACGCTCGGTTCCAGCGAGAAGCACCGCCTCTCAAGAAATATGGGAAACATGGGAAAGGCCCCAAAGGAGAAGCCGAAACAATTCAACGCCGCTTCTGCCACCAGCACAGCCAGGCTCTGTCACGTAGCAACAGACGAGGGCTGTTGCAGGCCGGCTGCAGAGACCCGGCCTTTCCCCTCCCCGCCCTGGAATCAGAGAAACCCCAGACAGAGGAGCCTCAAGGCCCCGAAGGAGTTGGCTAGATCCCAGTTCCCCTAGCACGGCTCACACTTGACAAGTCGTCAGCCGCCTCTGCTTCAGGAAGCTTCTGCCGCTAATTAACCCCCCAAAATCTCATGGAGAAACCGGGTGGAGTCCTGTAGGAGCTCTTGAAACACTTCATTCAATTACAGGGAAGAGCGGCAAGCCCTCGGCTAAGTCCCTGACCCGGTCACTTCCTGGAGAAGGAGGCTCCCCCGTGCCCCTGACCTGCGCTGTGTCCGTGTGATGACCCGAGGCTGACCCTGAGCAGACGGCAAGTACAGGCCGAGCCTTCGTTCCTTCCCCTGAGGCCATCTGAGCCTGCGCACTGGAGCCCGTGAGCCACAACTACTGAGGGAGCCTTCCAGACCAGCCTGGGCCGGGGCTCCACCACCAGGCTTCTGAGTCCATTCCGGTGACTCCGCTGGGAACGCGGGTGAAAAGCCACGCTCTGAATCTTTGTCTTGCAGGTTGGGTAGGAGCATCTGCTCAGTTCAAGGAAGCACCGATGCAGCGAACCCCTAATTTGTATCCAGGTCTGTATGAGGTCCGAGCTGCCGCGGGATTCTGCAGCACTTGGTGTGGCCGCAGCCTGGCACGGGCTTTGTTACCTGCCCCCAGGTAACCCCAGGTGGGGCCGAGCCCAAGAGCCGCTGTGCCCGGCAGGTGAACATTCAGACTCCTCCTATGGGGTGTTCCTGGTACGTCCACCGCTTCAGCCGCTCCAGAAACCACTTGTGCTGCGAAGGGGCTGGAGTTTCGGGAGGGGCTGCCTCCCGAAAAGGCAGAGTCGCCCTAGCTTGCTGTCAGCACCTCCATGCACTGTGCTGCACCCCAAGCTCACTCTTCCCTGGAACCAGCTTCCCTCTCGTCCATCCTGACTTTGTTGCTGAATCAGCACAGCATGAAAACGCGATCACATCAATTAATTGCTACTTGATGTTATGGCCTTGTAGGCAGGTGGCATCCATCCCATCAGATACGTGGCCGTGGTCGCTTCGGATAAAATTACCCCAGAGGCAAGAATTAGGTGTAGCAGCCCATCCTCCCATTAGCAGCCGCTACTCTCCATCCATCTCCCACAACCTGGGGACCCCAAATGCTCCCCCTCCCCGTTCTCTACTTTGAAGCTTAGCTCATTTACCTCCAAAAGTGGTAAAAAGCAGATACATTCATTTTCCTTAAGATATAAATGGATGCGTAAGGCTTAGGACGTTCGCTTTCTTAGAGATGTCTCTATTCCACTAGCAACAGGACCTTAAAGTGTGAAAGTTAATTCCCCACCATCTCTCACATTCTGCACATCCTGCAAGCAAGGCAGCAGCTGCCCTTGTCGCCACTAGTTTTCCCAGAACGTCCCTGCGGCTGACAGCCTCGGAGGAGAGCAATGGCCGGGCGCCCTGGAGTGGAGGGCAGGCGTGCTGACTGCCTGCAGCAAAAGATGCACGTTCCCTGAGCCCAGGGACCCACTGTGTGTGCAGGCCCCCGTGTCCCCCGTGGGGCTTGGACAAGGGGACCACACAGCCACGCCGATGCCCCTGCTGCCTGCAGGGCCAGGCATCACCCAGTCCTCTGTCCTCGACGGGGGTCTCCTGCCTCCTGTCAGATCTGTGGACCTGACGGGCTAACATGAAAGCTCGCATGTAGGGTAACACCTGGTCATGTCACGGTTCTGGGCGCTGTATTCCTATGATGGCAAAAGAACTACAGCAAGGCGTGGTGACACAGGGAAACAGCAATTTAATAAGTGAAAAAGTAATTCCAGAAACACTACGGAAAGGGCAAGACCCTTTTTACAAAGTTAAAAACAATCACACTCACACACATACTTTTTAGAAATACATACGAATGCAAAACCACAGAAAAATGAAAGCAAGGCAACAACGAACATGAGATTTAAGACGGTGGTTGCCTGGGATAGGAAGCGAAGGGGCTGGCATGGGGCAGGGTTGAGGTGGAATTACACAGTTCAAGGTAGGTTATGGTACAAGTTCTAGCTTTGTTTGGGGTGTGGGTTTATAGATGCTTATTACATTATCAAAGGTATCTAACGAGTAACTCACCCACCATCCATTGGCCAATGATGAAACGTGCTAATCCGGCTTGTACACCTGAGTCTGGTTAGATAGGGATAGACGATACATTAATTAAATTAATAAATGGATGGGTGGATGGATGGATGGATGGATAATAAATAATGGAATAAAGCTTGAGCCCCCCAAAATCTTCCTCACTGAGGTGGTATCTGGAAGATGAAATGAGAAAATATTATGGGGGACATTGAAAAGAACTGAGAACTGGTACCACTGCAGAATTGTTTTTACACAAACACCAATGGTATCAACATCTTATACTGTGGAGGCCAAAGACATCCTTCAAGTTCCCACCCTAGGCCTCCCTGAACTTTGCTAGGTGTCCACATCGACCCATCTGCAGCATTAATTGAGCTCCTAGAAAAGTATTCCAGGGCTTCCTCGTGGTGCAATGGTTAAGAATCCTCCTGCCCATGCAGGGGACACGGGTTCGAGCCCAGGTCTGGGAAGATCCCACATGCCGCGAAGCAGCTAAGCCCGTGCACTACAACTACTGAGCCTGTGCTCTAGAGCCCGTGAGCCACAACTACTGAGCCCGTGCGCCACAACTACTGAGCCCGTGGGTCACAACTACTGAAGCCCGCATGCCTAGCGGCCATGCTCCACAACAACAGAAGCCACCGCAATGAGAAGCCCGTGCACCGCAACGAAGAGTAGCCCCCGCTCGCCACAACTAGAGAAAGCCCGCGCACAGCAACGAAAATCCAACACAGCCAAAAATAATAAATAAAAATAAAATAAATTAATTTAAAAAAGAAAAAAAAGAAAAGGATTCCATTTGGGGAGTGGCCCCCTAGAACCCCAAAGATGCTGAGGGAGCCCAGAAACAACACAGAACTGTGGTTACTGGTTCCTGTGGAGCATTCACTGGGCCATGGGCGGGACGTAGAGGAGAACCCAGGTGCCTCGCACGGGACACTCAGGCCGAGACATGAAGCATCCTGGCGGCAGCTCTGAGCCCGGCCCAAACCCACTGGCGCCGCCCTGCTGAGCTGCCTGGTCCAGGCGGCCCTGAGCGCGCTCTGCATGTCAATGCCTTTCTTAGGACCTGACCCTTCGCCCGGGATCCCCCAGCGTGGCTGGCTTCCTCCCCCAGGGTGGCACTGCCTGTGCTAACACACTTGGAGAAAGGATGCAAATTTACAGACTTGTCTAGGTCTCCGGGCTTGAGGGCAAACTTCCAAGGGGATTTTCCTGAAAGACAGAATTGTCCTGGGCTGAGAAAGGCTTGCATGGTCCCCTAGCAAGGAATTACGTGTGTGGCTTAATATTACTTTGTAGGAAATAAAAGAATAACCATCCGAAAGTGGAATTCCGAGACCCAGGCGACCCAGGACCTTGCGAGAGGCTTCGCCGTCAAGGAGGTTTGCGTCCTCATACGAGCCTCCACTTTTCTAATCTCCCCATCAGTAAAGGGCAGACGCGGTCCCTCCGTGCGCTGAAATGCTGCGCGTCTGCGCTCGGACATCACCCCTGCGCCAGACAGGCGTCGCTTCCCGGCCCCTGGAAGAGGAAGACCGCCTGCAGCAGGGGCGCCAGCTCCTCTCCTGCTCTTGCACCTGCGAGCTTGGAAGAGTCACTGAAGCTCCGGAGGTCGTTGTTTTCCTTCTGTGGCCTCCGGTCAGCAATACCCGCCCCACCAGTCGGGGAAGGTTCAAGACGTAATGTCTGTGAAGCTCCTGACCTCATCGGAGAAGAGTGCTCTATGAATGCAAGGAATTAAAAATAGAAGTGAAACCAGCAGACGTTTAATCGAGAGGGCAGAATTTCCCGTGCAGCTCAATACGCTGGACGCTCACGACTGAAGGTGAAGGACAGCGCTCTGACGCGGGGCAGTGGATGGGGTGACGGCGAACGAGGCGTCAGGAGCCGGCAGCGCAGCAGGCAGGGCGCGGCTGCCCGTGAGAAGGCCTGTTCTGTGGCCAAACACGCAGCTCCCAGGAAGGGGCATGGCCGCCCGGAAGGGTGGTTGGACTGAGCACCGGGGGGTCGGGGACACGGTCCCAACCCTTCCCCAGACCCCGAGCAAGCCTCCCCCTCCCTGAGCCTCATCCCTCGGGGGAGGGGGGAGCAGAAACTTCTCAGCCTCCACCCAGGCCTGCGATGCTTCTGCAGCAAGGATTTGGTCAAATCCCTTAAGCAGCTGGGGTCCAAATCCTCCTGCCTGGGAGGCAGCGGCGCACGGACGCCAAGAACCTCGACCCTGGAGCACGGCTGCCTTGGCCTGAAATTCAGTTCTGCCACTTTTAAATGTTTTCCCCAAATTTTCTTATGAAACATTTTAAACTCGGCAAATCTGAATGAATCGTCCAGTGAACGGCCCACCGCCTAGACGCTGTGCAGCCACCGTTTGATCCATTTGTCCTTCTCCCCACGCCTTCTTGCTATTTGTGTATTTCAAGTCAAAGCTCCCTGACGGGACAGCAGCCCCTCGTCAGCCCAGCTCTGCCGCACCTTGGCCGTGTGATCTCGGGCCAGGCTCAGCTGCTAATACTGGGCTTTGTCAGATTATTTTCATCGTAAATGGTTTCAAATATAGAGGACATTTGAAAAAAGTAACCCATTGCCCTTAACTATTGCTTTTTTTTTCCGATCCATTTCATGCAGACGTGGTGGCCATTCACCCCCAGTCACCTCGCCCTGTGTCTCTCACACAAGCAAAGCCTTCCTGTCATACAGGGAACTCCATCCATCCTGTCAAGAACCCGGTCAAGATTCACGCCTTGTGTTTTGTTTCAAGTGTCTCTTTTGTCTATTTCAACCTAGAACGGCCTCCCAAAATGTTCTTCCTCCTTTATTTACATAATATTCTCCCACAAAACATTCATTTCTCTTCCATTAAGAAGCACACAGGGGCTTTCCTGGTGGCGCAGTGGTTGAGAGTCCGCCTGCCGCTGCAGGGGACGCGGGTTCATGCCCCGGTCCGGGAAGATCCCACATGCCGCGGAGCGGCTGGGCCCGTGAGCCATGGCCGCTGAGCCTGCGCGTCCGGAGCCTGTGCTCCGCAACGGGAGAGGCCACAGCAGTGAGAGGCCCGCGTACCGCAAAAAAAAAAAAAAAAAAAGAGAAGCAGCACACAGACCCCTCACCCCTTCACACCGTTTAGGAACTCAGAGCCAGTTTTACCTTCAGGTGGAGAAGGATGTTCCTCAGACACGTCTACCTTCTCTAAAAGTCACGTGGCTTCCTTCTTTTACAATGAAGATTCTGCTTTCTCGTCATTTCTTTACCTCTAGACCCTCAGAACAATTAGAAAAGGAACAACAACTCGTGTGTGAATTCACAGGTTGGGTCTTCTCCACAGGGTCTCCGTTGCTGCTAAAAATAACTGACTCTTGAAATTGGATTGGATTTTATCAAAAGTATCTTGACGCCTCTGTAATGCATCCTGTTTAAGAAGCAGGTCGGGAAACTCTGGAGTCAGTTGTGTGAATGCTACTATGCACTTTATTGAAAGTTGGAATTTGCCTTCCATTACCACGTGCAAGTCTTGCACAAAAGCTAAAATATAAACACGTTCTTCACCTGAAGGGAAGGAATCCTGTTTAAAATCGGTACAAAGTGGCCCGATTGAGGCTGTGCCGCCTGGCGGTGGCCCAGCTGCTCCAGAAGAAGGTGCAGACCCGGCCCCCCTGACCCTGGCTGGGGCAGTAACATCCTCAGCCCCCTACCCGGCCCGGTCGGCGTGGGGTGCAGGGCTGGGGCACGGCGGTGCGGGAGGCGGCTACAAAGCGTCACCCAAGACAGAAGTGAGGTGGGCGATGCTTCTCTGGGCTCCTGCCTCCCTGTCATCCTCTCCTGAACGCTGGACCCCCGGCCACCCTTACCCCCACACACAGAAGGCCTCGGCCGTCCTGCTCTACCGTAAGCGGCGTCCAGGCCCCGACCTCACAGCCTGCCTCAGGAATCCCATCACGGTCCTTGGCGGTCAGACCAGAGGACAGTGGCAGGTGCTCAGGGACGGACAGTGTGCCCCCAAAGTCACGCCCAACAGGAGCCTGTGAATGTGGCCTCACTGGAAACAGGGTCTTTGCACACGTCATCGAGTTAGCTGAGGTCACCCTATAGTCCTATAGTCCAACAGGACTGGAGTCCTTATAGGAGGAGGGAAACTTGGACACAGACACACAGAAGCCACGTGAAGACGGAGGCCGAGACTGGAGAGCTGCACCCGCAAGCCAAGCACTGCTGGCCAGCCGCCGTCACCGGGAGCTGGGCGAGCCCGGCCCCCGACACCCGGCTTCCCGACTCCGGCCTCCAGACTTTCTGTTGTGCTAGCTGCCGGCCGTGGTGCTTTGCTGGCCCTGGCAGCCACCACGGGAGGTGTTCACGGCCGGTAAAACTGCCCTTCTGACGGCGGGATCATGGCTCAGCCCCGAAGGGGACATCCCAAATGGTGACAGCGTAGAATCAGCCACACGCCAGGGAGGGGAGGGTGGGGTAGGAGGGCCTCCGGGGGCCCCGGCCTCACCTGGCCTTCAACAGGAGTCGGAGGAAGCTGCCTTACGTCATTCTTCTAAGCAACTGTGTCAGGACAGCCAGGTCAACCCGAGGAGTCACACATCTTTCTTTCCAGGTGAAGTTTAGGCAGACGTGCCTGACGTGCCCCACCTCCCCGCCGAGGAGACGCGTGGCCTGGGAGGGGGCAGCTCACCCCACCATCCAGCGGAATAATTCAGTCACTTTTCAAAGGTGAAAGGTGCTGTGTGGGGTTTCTGGCTGGTTGTTTTTCCAGGTCAAATAGGAAACGCAGCCAAGCCCGGTCACGCGCCCTGGGCGGGATCCTTCACATCCTCGATGACACCAAAAACACAAAAGCTTTCCCGCCACTCTGATCTCATTGTTTACACACTATAAGGAGAAGCACAGGACACAGCACTTCGGCATAACCACACTGCTTCTTCCTCTTTTCAACAAAGACCCCACCGATGCCAAACTCTTTGGCAACTCGTTGATTCAAGAACTGGCAAATGAAGTAACCCCACCCGTGTTTTTAAATATGAAGACCACTTATATGTGGAATCTAAAAAAAGTGATACGAATGAACTTACATCCCAAACACGAATAGGCCCACAGACATAGAAAACCAACTCATGGTTACCAAAGGGGATAGAGAGGAGATAAATGAGGAGTTTGGGATCAACAGGTACACACATAGCCAGCAAGGACCTACTGCACAGCACAGGGAACTCTACTCATTGCTTTGTTATAACCCACAAGGGGAAAGAATCTGAAAAGGAATGGTTACGTGTATATGTATAACTGAATCACTTTGCTGCACACCTGAATCTAACACAACCTTGTAAATCAAGTATATTTCAATTTTTAAAAATTATTTTTTAGAAAAAGCAGAGAAGAAAAGAGCCTGGAGAATGTCTCCTGACTTTCCCTTTAAGGGGGAGGGGGTCTCGAAAACCAGACCCAAGACCTGCCTCCAGCATTCCAGGCCTCCTGCGGGGTGACCGCAGGACACCGAGCTGTGCCCTGTGGAAGCCGGGAGCACACATTTTCTAACGACCTACAGTTTGGGGTTGAATTAAATATTGAAGCAAGCTCCAGAAATATCGACAAGGAAACACAGCAGCAATAGCGCATCGATTGTGCTGGACTGCTTAATAATTAATCCACTCACCTTGGGGTTTGAATGTCTTTCTGTTTGTACCTCAGCATCACAGACAAGATACCGGGCGAGGGGCTGCAGCTCAGAGCCTCACCTGGTGTCTCAAGTTCCGAGCAGAGTGTCCCTACATCCTCCTCATGTCCCTACATCCTGCTGACCCAGGCGAGGGCTCGTCAGCTCGGCCCTTCTAAGTTCAAGCCTCGTAGGAACCTGGCAGGAGCGTTGGATGAACCCCTGAAGGGACCCGAGTGGATTTTTGGTGATGCTGCTTCTGTGCCCTTGCAGCAACCTGATCAGTGTTCTGAACACAGTTAGAAGTAAGTGAGCTCAGCTCCGAGCCGTTTCTGTTGTAAAGCTGGGCCCCCTCGGCTTGTTTACACGGCCCCATGGGAGATAAGAACCAGAAATACCGGTCTCGCGTCTGTGTCTCTGCCTCCTCGCAGGAGAGACCTGTGTTTGGCAGCATCACACCGGGCGCTCTGAATTCGGGGTCAAACCCAGCACGTGTGCGTATCCCTGCTGGTCCTCAGCGCTGAGGTTCCGAACGGGGCTCTGGGAAGCTCCGGTTCCGGGAGTCTCACCTAATTCTTAAAAATCCTGATCAAGTTATGAATTTAACAGCTGAATAGGTGAAAAGAATCTTGCTCCGAGGACTTGCCAACAGGAAGTTCCCTAGATTATCGGTCAGTGTTTTTGTGTTTCTTTTCTCAACAAGTACAATGAGATGGTGGACTTCTTCATTCCGGGAGAGCGATGGGTGTCAGGTCTCGGTGCGGACACAGAACCCCCCACCCCCCTGCCAGGGCCAACTCGCCTGGAGGGGAGAGGGGCCGGCACCCAGCTCAGATCCCACGGGGATTCAGAGCTTCCAACAAAGGTTCTGGGGCCTGGGTGGAGCTGAGGGTGCTGGCCTCCAAGCTTATGTCAGATGATTTAGACAATCCAGTGGTGTGGGAAAGGGCGATGGATCCGGGCCCACGGGGTGAGGGGTGACAGTGGGTGGACGTGACCATCAGGGCCTGAAAGGAGCATAGGCAAGGCATGCGGGCGCTGACAGGGGCCCAGTCAGGCGAGGAGAAGGACCACAGGCCCTCTGCCCTTGGGCCTTGATCTGATTTTCTAAATGTGTGAGTTTCAGGACTTAAGAAGCAGAGATATTCAATTGCGTCTTCACTGCATCGCCTGGGACTTTGGAGTTTAAGCAAGTGGAACACAGAATGTGGTAAACGTCGGGCCAGCAGGCCCGGGAAAGCACGCTTCACACCTTCACACCTTCATTCACTCATCCATTCACACCTTCATTCTTTCATTCATTCCTCTGCTCCACAAATATTTCTCAAGCATCGACCAAAGCAAGAGCTGCCTCCTACTCTGAGCCAGGCCAGTCCGTGCTCCTTCTAGACGCACTGGACCCTCAGTTTTGTGGTGGGAGGGGACGAGTGGGGCGGTCCCACCGTTTGCCGGTGAAGGATAACACGGCGCTCGCTGTCAGCACTGTGTGGTCTAAAATTAGGGAAACATCACGAAGCCTCAGGGTTTCTACATCTGTTGCAAATGTGAGGGGTCCACATGGACGAGGGTGTAGGGGGCTCCCTGAGTAGGCAGCCTCCTCTCCATCCATCAGGGTCTGGAAACGCGCACTTCCCTCGGGATGGGACGTCATGGCCACGGTGGTCTCACCCCCACTGCCGCTTCTTGGGCACCTCCTGAGCCTCCCGAGCGAGAGCCAGCGGCGGGGCTGCATGGCCCTCCCCCGCGGCTGAACAGAGCCCCGGCTCTCATCCTGCCGCCACCCTGAGGCCACTCCCAGCCCCCTCCACACCCCTCCCCCACGGACAGACCCAATATCCAGCTCATTAACGAGAAACCTTTTTACGGAAAATTTGACGGGTGAGAATTCACACTTCTCGCCATGAAGCAGACATGTCACACAACTCCTCTTGGCCAGCCATCGTCCTTCCTAAGCTCCCCTCTGCCTTTGCTCATCCCGGGCAAAGTCTCACCTGAAGTCCCCACCTCTCTGTTCACCCTGTGAATCATCCACCTCGGACCTTCTCCGGGCCAGGCAGAGCCTTAAAAATCAGAGGGTGGGGCAAATAGATCAGAGGGTGTTTCTTCAAACGCTTTGAAATTCAAAGAGCAATTCAAGGTAGAACTCCAAGATAATAACAATAACACCCAAAGGCACCATTGCTAAGCATGTAAAGCAGCTCAGAGTGACCACACGGACCCTGTAAGCACGAGGAAGGAACAAGTTTCCCTTAAAGGAGACGTGGTGCAAAATTTCCCATTTTAGAGCAAGAAAAGTGGGAACCCAGTAAGATGGAGTGATGTGCACAGGCCCACCCTGTGACCGAGATCTGGGAGATGGCGGGTTGGACCACCACCCAGCTGTGTTAGAAACCCTGTGGGACTTCCCTGGTGGCGCAGTGGATAAGAATCTGCCTGCCATGCAGGGGACACGGGTTCAAGCCCTGGTCTGGGAAGATCCCACATGCCGCGGGTCAACTAAGCCCGAGAGCCACAACTACTGAGCCTGCATGCCACAACTACTGAAGCGCACATGCCTTGAGCCCGTGCTCCACAACAAGAGAAGCCACCACAATGAGAAGCCCGTGCACCGCAACGAAGAGTAGCCCCTGCTCGCTGCAACTAGAGAAAGTCCACATGCAGCGACGAAGACCCAATGCAGCCAAAAATAAAAATTAATAAATAAATAAAAAAACAAACAAAGAAAAAAGAAACCCTGTGCTCCATCCACTGTGAGGCCCTGGGTCCTGAAATGTTCCTGAACTTTCCAGGGTCCCATGTCACCTGCCACACAGCACTCTGGCCAATCTTGATTTTAACGCTTGTCACGCAGATAAGGCCTGGAGAGCATTTAGAACAATGATTGGCATTTTGCCATTCAAAACCTCACATGACCTCCAATTTTAAGACACCAGCCTTTGAAGTTTATTATCATGCAGCCTCCTTGATTGTAAAGCTTCCCCGTCCTACTGAAATCTTGGGCTGTACCTAGTGCACAGGAAAAGCACAGCTATTGTAAAAGGAAAGTCAGAAAAGCAAAAAGGAATATAAAACGGTTGCAAAATGCCCTCCTCGATATTCATGTTTTATTCATGAATGGACTTCATCAACACTTAGACCACAAACTTTGTGCTATAAGTAGAATTTCTCAGGAAAGTGGCTAACTTAAATTTCCTCACTTCAAGCAGCTCTCTATGAATAATGTATCATGTATTATCCAAGATGCTTGTCAAGTTGACTTAGAAAATGGGAAAGTAAATTTCGTGAAGTAAAAAGGAAAGGAAAAACTCCAAATCATTCAAGCAACAACAAAATATGACAAACACTTAAAAAAAACCAACCAAGTGAAATTCCTCTCCTTAGTCACCAGGTAGATGCAGAAAAACAGATCATCACTGATGTAGAACTTCATTTAATGGCGTTGGTTTGCTGCATACAGAATGTCCTCTGTCCTTGGCCCCTGCCTGGTACCAGCTGTCTGTAAGTCCCCTGTAAGAAATGGTCAGGGGACTTAAGTCTGAGGCTCAAGAAGTCCTGCTTCAGACACCACCATGTCATGTGCGGGGTAGCGCCCACCTCGCGCCATCAGGGGAGAGGGCGGACCTGTCCCAGCATCCTTCCAGTGGAACGGGAGCTGGGCCTGGACGTGCTCCCTGCAGGGAGGGAGAGAGAGAAAGAGGAAACCCCCGGATGAGGGAGGGAGTTTTGTAGGTTTCAAACAAAGATTTTTAATTAAATTCATTTTCATTTTCTTTGGTGGAAACTAATTCACATTTTTTATGTTGAACCAAATGCAGCTGCAATTTTTCTAGGTAAAGTGGGTCATATAGGGGTAAGATCACATAGTTCAACCTCATATGTCGTTCGTGGGGGTCATTCTGGCTCAGGCCCACACATGCTACACCTTCCCGGTCAGGGGCCGGGAGTCCAGCTTACCTCTTGGCAGGATGGGGTTTGCTACCCAATGTCATTTTTGCTGGAAGCTCGATGGCGGAAAGAGGGGGAGGCACCCAGGAGCGAAGTCTCCAACCTGACGCAGAGCAGTGAGTGAGGGGTTGCCAGGGTGAGCGTCCACTTCCAGAGCCCACCCGGCACATGGACGCTGCTGCAGTGCATTCATTCGACAAGTATTGTTTGGGAACCTACCGTGTGCACTGCGAAGTCTGGGGATAGTGAACAAGATAGACATCATCCCTGCCCTCTGACCTTTCGTGACCTAAAATGTAAAATGAGGCCACGGTTTCTCAGATATGACACCAAAAGCGAACCCATGAAAAATAAACTGCACTTCATCGGAATTTAAAACTTTGTATTAAAAATACCGTTAAGAAAGCAGAGAGCCCCTAGAGTGGGAGTATTTTCAAATCATGTATCTGATGAGAAAATTGCATCTGGAATATATAAAGAGGCCTCATAATTCAACAATAAAAACACAATCCCTATCTTAAAAGGAAATGGACTTGCACAGACATTTCTCCCAAGGAGACATACAAGGATCCCAGAAGCACATGCAAAGAGGCTCAACATCTTTAGTCATTGGGAAATGCACATCCAAACCACAATGAGAAACCACTTCATACCCACCAGGATGGCGCGAATAAAAAGACACATAATGACAAACGCTAGGAGGGACGTAGGGACACGAGCCCCATACGTTACTGGCTGGATGTGAAATGGTGCAGCCTCTTTGGAAAACAGTCTGGCGGTTCCTCAAAAGTTTACACACAGAGTTGCAATGTGACCCAGCAATTCCACTTGCAGGTATAGGCCCCAGAGCAATGGAAGCATATGTCCACACAAAGACTTGTATATTAATGTTTGTAAAAGCATCATTCACAATAGCCAACAAGTGGAAAGAACACAAATCTCCAACCACTGACCAATGGACAACTAAAATGTGGTGCATTCAGACCATGGAACGTTATTCAGCCATCAGAAGGAAGGAAGCAGTGACACATGCCACACCGTGGATGAACTGTGAAAACACATGAGAGAGCCGGTCGCAAAAGACCACGCATTGCATGATCCCATTGACATGAAATGTCCAGAATTGGCAAATCCCAGAGACAGGAAGTAGATGAGTGGCTGCCTGGGTCTGGCGGAGGTGGGGGGATAGTGAGGGCTAATGGGGAGGAATTTTCACTGGGGGTGATGGAAAGTTCTAAACTTCGTGGTGACAGTTGCACAACTCTGTGAATATATTAAAACCATGGAACTGTATACTTTAAAGGAGTGAATCTTGTGGTATGTGAATTATATCTCAATAAAAATGTTTTCTATAAAGATACACAATACGAAAGTTTATATTTGGGGAAAGAAAAAAGTACCCATCATTTCATCAAGTAAAGCAGAGAAAATAAAGTTCAACTAGATCATCTCACTGGTAGTTTCTGTTAAATCACTAGGAAGGTGATCCTGAGCCACTGATCAGAACTGTGCCTGGCTTATAACTGTTGAGAAACGCGGTATAGACAGACCTCCTGATTATACGCAGCCTATAAGATAAGGAACATACCACTTAGAAGGGAGGCTATACGTGTGATAAAGTGGTTTATGGTTTTACAGGACCATTTGGCTGAATTAAGAAGTCCTCCTGGGCTTCCCTGGTGGCGCAGTGGTTGGGAGTCCACCTGCCGATGCAGGGGACACGGGTTCGTGCCCCAGTCTCGGAAGATCCCACATGCCGCGGAGCGGCTGGGCCCGTGAGCCACGGCCGCTGAGCCTGCGCGTCCGGAGCCTGTGCTCTGCAACGGGAGAGGCCACAGCAGTGAGAGGCCCGCGTACCACAAAAAAAAAAAGAAGTCCCCCTTGGTAAGCAGTGCTGGGAAAACTGGACCGCTACATGTAGAAGAATGAAATTAGAACACTCCCTAACACTATACACAAAAATAAACTCAAAATGGATTAGAGACCTAAATGTAAGACCAGACACTATAAAACTTTTAGAGGAAAACATAGAAAGAGCACTCTTTGACATAAATCACAGCAAGATCTTTTTTGATCCACCTCCTAGAGTAATGGAAATAAAACCAAAAATAAACAAATGGGACCTAATGAAACTTAAAAGCTTTTGCAAAGCAAAGGAAACTACAAACAAGATGAAAAGACAGCCCTCAGAATGGGAGAAAATATTTGCAAACGAATCAACGGACAAAGGATTAATCTCCAAAATATAGAAACAGCTCATGCAGCTCAATATTAAAAAAAAAACAACCCAATCCAAAAATGGGCAGAAGACCTAAATAGACATTTCTCCAAAGAAGACATACAGACGGCCAAGAGGCACCTGAAAAGCTGCTCAGCATCACTAACTATTAGAGAAATGCAAATCAAAACTACAATGAGGTATCACCTCACACCAGTCAGAATGGGCATCATCAGAAAATCTACAAACAACAAATGCTGGAGAGGGTGTGGAGAAAAGGGAACCCTCTTGCACTGTTGGTGGGAATGTAAATCGATACAGTCACTATGGAGAACAGTATGGAGGTTCCTTAAAAAACTAAAAACAGAATTACCATATGACCCAGCAATCCCATTACTGGGCATATACCCAGAGAAAATGATAATTCAAAAAGACACATGCACCCCAATGTTCATTGCAGCACTATTTACAATAGCCAGGTCATGAAAGCAACCTAAATGTCCATCAACAGACAAATGGATAAAGAAGATGTGGTACATATATACAATGGAATATTACTCAGCCATAAGAAGGAACGAAATTGGGTCATCTGTAGAAACGTGGATGGATCTAGAGACTGTCGTACAGAGTGAAGTAAGTCAGAAAGAGAAAACAAATATCGTGTATTAACGCATGTATGTGGAACCTAGAAAAATGGTACAGATGAACCGGTCTGCAGGACAGAAATAGAGACAGAGATGTAGAGAACAAACATATGGACACCAAGGGGGGAAAGTGGTGGGGGGGGGATGGTGGTGGATGAATTGGGAGATTGGGGTTGACAGTATACACTAACATGTATGAAATAGATAACTAAAAGAACCTGCTGCATAAAAAATAAATAAAATTAAATTTTTTTTAAAAAGTGGAAAACAAAGAAGTCCCCCTTGGGCTCTGCTTTGAGGTGCAGAGCAGGAATAACTTAGTTTGAGGGAAATATTATATGCTTCCATCTCAGCCCCAGAATTCTTTTGTCCAAGAGATTTGGGTCATAAAAAAGGCAATTGCTTTGCTTTTATACCAGCTATCTACAAGATGTATTAAGCAAGTACTTGGGCACAATTCACCTGGGAAGGAGGGAGACGGAGCCTTCACACACACAACCAGTCATCAGAGTTCTGGTGACAACCCCGCGTCCAGAGCAGCCCGGCTGCCGGCGAGGCCTGGGGGGACTGTGGACTCTGCGGGCTGCAGGGAAGGGGGGCCAGGGAAGGGCAGCGGCTCCAGCTCCCTGGGCTGTCGTCCCACTGGACCCCGCTGGCCATGGACCCCTGGGCAGTCGTCCTCCAGGGACATTATCACTAGGTGGTTGGAGAAATAAATATGATAGAGCCACGGAAAAACATTCAAATCAGCGATTTAGGCCAGAATGAGGGAGAGCTACACATGCTGGCAGAAAATTGTCCGGTTCCTTAAGTGAGAAAAACATTGCAGAGTCTTATGGAGGCAACAGGACACACACGCATGCACGTACACACACGTGTGTGTATATACACACACCCGGGGGGAAAGATCCGGGGTTTGGAAGCAAGCTTTCGATTTTTACCTTATACCTTCCTGTATTATTTTCATTAAAAACCAACCAACCAACCAAGAAACATGAACGTGTCTTATAATGAAAAGCAGTTAATAAATATTTTTCAGTCTCTTTCCCATGACAACAAGCGCGCCCGCACATCCTGCTTCCGGGCCCCGTTTGCCAAGATGAGGACGTTGAGGGAGTGACTCCGGGGAGGACGGAGCTGGTGGCGGGGCTGAGTCTGAGGCTGCCGCGTCCCCGCAGAGGCGTGGCGGGTCCCTGCCCATCCCGGCTGGCACGCCCGGGGGAGGGGGCACTGGTCCGGCTGTCCTGGGGGCCTGAGCCACCTGCTTCAGCAGGTGCCTGAAGCGGAGGGACCCGGGCTGCCTGGAGCCGCAGAATCGACTCCCTTCTCGACCTTTAATCACCTCAGTCTCGGTTTCAGTGCATTCAGTCCCGCGAACACTGTTCTCTGGGCCCCTTGAAAGGGACGCGGCACGGCCCTCCCCCGGGCTCTCGGGGGCGCAGAGCATCACTGCTCCGTGGGAAGGGCATCCAGCCTGCTGGTCTCCACCACCAGCTGCCCCGAGGCAGGTCCCCGTACCTCTACGGCTCTGCAGCCTCAGGCGGGAGAGCACAGGGCAGACAGGAGGCTGACTGCCAAATTCAGTGTTGGGTAGGCTTTCTGGAAGGGGTTCCCATTTGTTTTATTTATTTCCAAGGCCTCCGTCTTGGTCTCTGACCAAACCAAGAGATGCTGAGTGTGAGTCCACGGGGGCAGAGTCCGTCTCAGGAGGACCCGAGATCGGTACCTGGCACTCGGCGGAGGCACAGAAAATGCACGTAGAGTGACGGGGTGGGGGGCGTCCTGCTATTTCCCGGGGCAGATCTTGAAGCCGGTGTGGCCTCGGGACCCCAGGGGAGAACTGGAAGATCACTCTGCAGTGAGTCTCTGTGAGGACCCAGGACCTCTTGGGAACTGGCCCGGCCTTCGTGCACCTTAGGCTGTCCCCCCGACCAGCAAGACGACAGCAGTGAACCGGCACACGGAGACACGCAAAGCAGCGAGCTGATGCTTCATCACAACCCTGGCCACTGGGGTGCGTCCCGATGAGGACGTCCGTCCCTCTGCCTCCGTGGCGCTCCCGGGCCTTTAGGATGGAAGGCGCAGCTCAGGCCTCCGCCTGGCCCCACGTCTTAAATACCACGAATGCGTTTTTGGTGGCATCTTTCCTTTTACCTGACGGGATAAATTGTTTTATTGTTTCCTATCTTCCTGCTCTTTAATGATTGTAGTCTCAGGGAAATGTACACTATTTCTATAAGAGGAAGGGGAAAAAATAAGAGCCCTAAAGGCCTAAAAATAAACTGCCTCTGCTAAGGCACGGACCTGAGTCCCCTCCAGGGGCGTCGCCAGTTTGGTCTGTCCGCCACGTCGAGTGTCCAGGGTTGGTTGTGCTCTGAACAAGTCGGCTCAGGACTTCACGCTATATGTTTTACTTCCGAGCTTCCCAGGATGAAAAGGATCTTTTCATTAATATCAAGAAGAATACAGCCAAACTGAATCAGGTGTTTTATAAGTGGTGACCAAATGCAACGGAATAGTTTCCCATCTTGAATTTCCGTGAGAAAATATTTTAAACTTGGACAGCCAATTAGTGAAAACAGGAGACTCTGAGGGCAGAATGGGAATGTGTGATGCCTATTTCTCTCCTTTTCATTTTCGAAGCGTTATTCGTGGATTGCTAGCCACTTAGACTTGAAGTGATCCCAGCGTGCTATTGACTAGAATGGCTTACAGAGATTTATTACCTTTCTCTGTGCCCAGAACAAACTTCTATTCTCAGATACCATGTTTAAGCCCTTCATGCGTGTCAGGTAAATATTTTCTAATCTATCTCCTTAGACATCCCTCACAGTAATCAATATCCTTATATTGATGTGGAAAAACTCAAGATTGTAAGTAGTTTTGCCAAAATCAGTTCAGCCGTCTAGGAGAAGATGTGAACCTTTCAGACCCGTCCTTCAGCGGCTGCTGTCTGCCCGGCCTCGCACGGCAGAGAAGATTCCTCCAGATCCTTCTCGGGCGACCGTGGGAAGCTGCGCGCCATCCCACGTTGGGGGGAGGGGGAGACGGAGGGGACACAGCCAGACTCGGCCAGGCTCCGCCCCGACTGGGTGGGCCCTGGCCTGTCCCATGACCTCTCTGAGGCTCGTTTCTCCCAGAGAGGAATGGAGAGCCCCGCAGGGCGTTTGAGGTCATTCACACGAAAGAACTTAGCAATAATAAACTTAGCATGAAAGAACGTAAGCATCTTGTAAACACAAGGCACATTTTACTGCTCTCCAGGTTTGACCTTGAAAATGCAGGGTAATATCCCTGTGCTGTTTCAACTCCTGGAAAAAGAAAGTGTCACAGATTTATTTAATCACTCTCCTGAAATCAGAGGTTTTCTACAGTAGTAATAGTGAATTATCCTCAAAAAGACCCAAGTATTAATGTCTGGGCCGAGCGTTAGGGTGGGAAGCAGATAGCATCTTCGCTGTCCCACAGAGCCCTGTATTCGGGACAACGCTGTATTTGTGAACCCTTCTACTTGTTCATTCATTAGAGAACAGTGGTCGGCTTTGATTTACTGGAGCTGAAGTGATGCAGAGACTTAGGCTTTCCGCTTCTATCAGCTCAGTCCCGAGGAGAGACGACAGCTGGGGGGCGGTCTGCTGTTCAGTCGTGATCGGTGGGGAGCACAGCGAGAAGGGACCCTCTCCAGGTCCTGGACCGGGGCATGGGGCCCCTCCCTGAAGCTCTGGGTTCCCCCAGGGGAAGACGCTCTCTTCCCTCTGATGGTTTACGTCAAGGTCGGGACAGCACATGTGTTTCCACTGACCGAGGGGCATGAGGTCCCTCCTGGGCTCGGCTGTGAGGTTTGGGGGCAGCGTTTGTTGACTAATTTTTTTTTTATTGTCTATTTATTTTTGGCTGCATTATATATTTTGGGTCTTTGTGGATGCACGCAGGCTTTTCTCTAGTTGCGGCGAGTGGGAGCTACTCCTCCTTGCGGTACGCGGGCTTCTCATTGCGGTGGCTTCTCTTGTTGCGGAGCATGGGCTCTAGGCGCGCGGGCTCAGTAGTGGTGGCTCGTTGGCTCTGTAGTGGTGGCTCACGGGCTCTAGAGCACAGGCTCAGTAGTTGTGGCGCACAGGCTTAGTTGCTCCATGGCATGTGGGATCCTCCCGGACCAGGGCTCGAACCGTGTCCCCTGCATTGGCAGGCAGATTCTTAACCACCGCGCCACCAGGGAAGTCCCCTCACATTATATATTATGTGTATATACCTATATATTTCCCTAGCACATAACAGAAATATGGAGATGTTGGGACCCCACGTGGGACTAGATTCACTAGTTTGAGATAATATATTTTATACTTGGAAATAAGAGAGAACATGATATTGTATTTACCTGATATTTTGTCTAAAAGTGACCACACACATGTGACAGGGATAGAAGGAAAAACTGGAGAGATGTGCTGTAATCTGCCTCTTCACTTTTACCCCGGCCCCCTCCCTCTCCTGGACCTCCTGCCCCATCCTGGTCACCCAGGGAGGCTGCAGGCCCCAGAGCAAACAGAAGGGGCAGAGCCTGGACCAGCAGACTTCAGCCCTTCAGACCAACACCTTCACCAGCCTGAGACGAAGTGAATTCACGCGTGGTGTGAACACCCTCAAACACTTTAGAAAAATCTCCGTAGCGCCCAAATTCCTACTCAGAGAAATATATTAATATAAATTAATATAATATTAATTTATGATAAAATAATGCATATCTAAGAATGTAAGTTCTCAGGTAGGGTCACAGGGCAAAACAGAAAGTACTCAGGTAACGTAGTCAGAGGCTCGCTCACTTTAACGTATCAATCTTTCGTTTTTCTTTTCTTTCTTTTTTCTTCTGCCCAGGGCACGCAGCTTGTGGGACCTTAGTTCCCCAACCAGGGATTAAACCCAGGCCCTCGTCAGTGAGAGCACGGAGCCCTAACCGCTGGACCACAAGGGAATTCCCTAACGTATCAGTCTTGATGCTTAAAAAGTATGTTAAGAAGTGATACCGTTCAAAAAGTAGAGAACGTGGCAAAACAGTGGTACAGGTGAACATGAGAATGTAAACCGTAAGTGTACAATCTGCGTGTTAAAATCACACACAAGTTCTTTAGGTTCCTGTGTAACATGAGTGTCCAGGATGGCTTTAAGGTTGCCTCAAGGACCACTGCAGTCATGGTGACGACCAAGAGCGCCCCACAGAGTCCCAGAACACCCCTGGGAGGCACCACCACTTCTGTGGGATGGAAACAGTCAGATGAACTAATAGTAACCGTCTTGCAAAAAAAAAAAAATTAAACCCTGTTGGTTTTCTTAAAATTGGTTCCACATAATTCTAGACTTAAACATGGAAACACCCCAAGTGATAAGGGTCACCAGTGTCCGTAAACCTGGGGGATGTCCCATCCGCCACCTTGACCTTTGATGCTGCTATTTGACCTTGAAAACGGGCTACCAGAGAGAAAAGCTCTTTAGGATGATGAGTCGATTCTTGCCCAGGAGGTCAGCGTGAGACAGGGATTCGCAGCCTCAACGCTGTCGCTTCAGACCGAATGAGGTTTGGTTGTGAGGGCCGCTGGGTGCCTTGCAGGGTGCTCAGAGCAGCCCAGCCTCCACCCACTGGGTGCCAGCAGCGAGGTCACGAGGCTCAAAACTGTCTGCAGGTCTTGTCAAATGTCCCCGGGCGATGGAGTCTGTCTGCAGGCTGAGGAGACCTGGTGGGGGCCGTGTAACATCCTCCTTTGGTCTCTGTTTAGTGCAGTTAGTGACTTTTTTTTTTTTAAAAAGAGAGTATGTAACACAGAAGCTTAACTCACCCGCTTAGAGCAGGGTCAGATATTATTATATCAAGACCATGAATGGATGGAGCTAGAGTCTGTCATGCAGAGTGAAGTAAGTCAGAAAGAGAGAGACAAATACCGTATGCTAACACATATATATGGAATCTAAAAAAAAAAAAAGGATATGAAGAACCTAGGGGCAGGACAGGAATAAACACGCAGACGTAGACAATGGACGTGAGGACACGGGGAGGGGGAAGGGGAAGCTGGGACGAAGTGAGAGAGTGGCATGGACATATATACACTCCCAAATGTAAAATAGATAGCTAGTGGGAAGCAGCCGCATAGCACAGGGAGATCAGCTTGGTGCTTTGTGACCACCTAGAGGGGTGGGATAGGGAGGGTGGGAGGGAGGGAGACGCAAGAGGGAAGAGATATGGGAACATATGTATATGTACAACTGATTCACTTTGCTATACAGCAGCAACTAACACACCATTGTAAAGCAATTATACTCCAATACAGATGTTTAAAAACAAAACAAAACATGAAAAACTCACGCTTCCCTGTTTTGTGTTTTCAGCTATCAGTTTTGGCTTCAGGTTTTGTTATCTGCGGTCCCAGTGACAATCACTGCTTTCGACTGTCTCCACAGGAAGGCCCCACTTCTTTGCTCCTGCCCCCTTACTTCTCAAAGGTCTTCTTCACATGGGAGTCCAAGAACCAGGAGCCCTGGTTCCCACCCTAGTCCCTGCACAGTGGAGGAGGGTTAGGGCAGGTGGGTGTGAGCCTGTGCATGGGTGTGGCTGGGCGTGCAGCTACTGCAGAACCACAATCTGGCTTCAGTTCGGGGTTTGCCTCCTGCCTGTCCCTCCTACTTGCTCATACCACCCTCCACCGGGAAGCAGCCATGCTGTGTGTGGGTCAGGGGAAGGCCCTGATGGTCCCAAGCTCATTGGGATCCTTCCATCCCCCATGGACACCAACTAGCCAGGGGTCGGCACTTAACCCAGGCCTAAGCCAATCATCTGATGGCATTCCACCATCCTAGTAACTGATTGGCCAGGAATGGGCAGAGGATGTGGCCGGTCCAATCAGAGTGGAGACTCTCTTTCCGCTTGGATGGCAATGAAGAAACACACAGGCCCTGGAGTTCCCACAGCCTTTTCACTGTGACCTTCCTGTGATACTGTCAACATACTCAGTCGTCGTTTGATGTGTAAGGTGGGTTATTTCTGAAGATGACTGTTCATAGGTTCTCTCATCCTTTATGTACAAGGCTCTGCCCCTCCCCCTTGAATCCAGGATGGTCTTGGGCTTACTTTCCCCAATAGAATGAGAGGAAGGTGATGATCCGGAACTTCCAAGCCCAGACCTTCAGGGGCCGGGCAGTGTCCACTTTGACCCTCTTGGGATCCAGCTGCGTGTAAAGAAGCTCAGGCTGACCACCAAGTACGGAGAGAGAGGCCACCTGCTCCCAGCTCTCCATTGACCCAGCTGAGGCTAGTACTAGACATGTGACTAAAGCCATCAGAAACCCCCAGGGCCCAGCTAAGCCCCCAAAAGAATGCAGATGCATGAACCATCCCAGCCACGACCAGGTGGAACAGAGGAACCTTCCCCCAAAACACTGTCCTGAGAAATAATAGCTCACTGGTGTTTAAGCGCCCAAGTTTGTGTGGTCTGTTACCAGAAATAAATAACCCACTCACAGCGTGAGCTGAACTTAATGTTACTTTAATAGACACCTAACTGGTTTGGTTCCATAGGTTTATTTTTTTATTATTATTATTTTCATACAGCAGGTTCTTATTAGTTATCTATTTGATACATATTAGTGTATATATATCAATCCCATGTTTCCATAGGTTTAGAATTAGGATGCTGTGAGCCGCTAGCAACAGAAAATCCAACTCAATAAGGATATTTATTATCTCTCAAAACATGAAATCCAAGTTAGGGTAGTGGCCCAGTGGTGTCACCAAGGACCCATGCTCTTCCCATCTCTCCACGCTGCCATCCCCACTGTGACGCTGTTTCTGTCACATCACGGACGCAAGAAGGCTGCGAAACGCCAGACATCACATCCAGACACACAACATCCGGCAGGAAACGAGGAGCATGTCCTCTTTATGCGCTTTTTACAAGTGAGGAGACCTTTCCCAACAGCAGGATTCACTGGTTTAAAACTTGTTTCAAAACCAGTCACAAGAAGAGGCATGGAGTTACCGAGATTAGCTCACATGGACCAGTTTACCCCTAGCCACACAGAGGGTGGCTACCTGCACCAAGGTGGGCTTCTGCCAGCAAGGACGGAGGGCATGGCTGTGGCCACCACAGTGTTTACTACAAGATGAAATTAGCATTGACCACTGAACAAAACAGGTGTCCCTGAAAGGCACACAGCCTTTATCCTGTGGCCTTGTGTGGCCTCTGTCTGTGTCCTTCCACCCGCCCCCTGCAAATGTCACCGTTCGCAAGGTGCTAGGCCGGTCAATATCTGTCTCAAGCAGCCAGGGTCCCGGCAGAAAGCAGAAGGCGTTCCTGGGAGGAGATGTGGAAGACCGCATGGCAACAGGACCACCTGCTGCAGTGTGAACGTGGCTCCACGACCCACCAGAGGTGCTGCTCCCCAGGGCCCAGCTGACCCCGCTGCCTGGCTGTAGGAAGCATGGGGTGACAACTGTCACCCACTCATTCGGCGCCTGACACGAATTGATCCAACAGAAAAGAAAGCTGGGCAAGCACTGTGGTCACCGAAGGACACAGACACTGCCAGGCCAGGGTGCAGACGAGGGAAGAAAGGCCCCAGCCTCCCTGCTTGGTCTCAGCTCGCAACTGGCGCCCCGTTGGTGAAGATCCCCTGACGCTGGCCATTGGCCTCCTGGATGCCACGCAGGAGAGAGTAGATTCGGTTGGAAAGTGGAGAATCGATGAGTTAGGTGACCAAAAACGAGCATTTTACTGAAGAAAAGCAGTTCAGAATCCAGATAGTTTAGCCATGACCACCATTCACTCCCACCCAATCCCAGGCTTCTGTATCTAATCCCCAAAGGGTCCACGTGGAAGCTTCTCTTCACAGCCAGCCAGGGGGACACTCAGTGGCGTTCCTCCAGGGGCCCTGTCAGGCCCCTCTGGTTTCACAAGTGGTGGCCCGTGGCAGCGAGAACAGATGCTGGAAACAAAGTGCATCCTTTAATTCAAGGCTGACTGTGATTGAGAAGAGATAGTTCGTTTCCCCTTGGGGAAACAGAAGCATTCCCTGGGATTGAAATCGAGGTGTCTGAGAGACGCAAGGGTTCTCCGTCTGGTGACCAGATAACGCACGAGCGCGCGCCCCCCGGGGCCTGGAGGCCCGGAGCCCAGAGCTCCTTCCCGCGGGCCCAGCTCAGCCTCCGGGTGACCGCCTGGCGCAGCCAGGGACGGAGGCAGGAGCTGGACCGGCAGGACCGAAGGGGTCGGCCAGCCGGGCCGGGCGGGCCGAACAGGTTCAAGGCTGATTCCAACGCCTCAGCCCCGCCGGATTACAAGTGCCTGTGAGTGTCGCAGCTCTGGAGTCCTTGGGCCAGGGGCCCCGGGCGAGGGAGCCGGCGGGGTTTCAGAAGGAAGCGGGGATCCTAGGTGGAAGACGCTGAGCTTACCTTCGCCTCGGCGCAGAGGAGCTGCGCGACTCTGGGCAGCCCCGCGGGGCCCGCCTCGGCGCCCCCTCACCTGCCAAGCAGGCGGGCCGCGCGTGGGGCCGTGGAGCACGAGGGAGACACAGGCCGGGTTTAGCCGGTCTCCGGCCCAACCTGATCCCGCCCCCTCCCCGACTCCCCGCGATCTCGCCCCTGCCCTCGGGCCTTCGCGGGGAGATACACGTTTCAGGCAGGACCCAGGGCTGGACGCCCAGGGCCCGCCGTCCAGGCCCCGGCTGCGCGGCCCGCACCCCCGCCCGGGAGGCGGAAGCAACAGGGAACCGCGCCCCGCCCTCCGCCCCCGGGTCCCCTCGGCGGCCCTGCGCCAGGGGGCAGGCCGGGAGGGGGCAGGGCCGGGGCGGGCTGGCACCAGAGCGCCAGGGCGCGGGAGCGGGGCGGGGGCGCGGCCCGCGGGGCGCATGCTCACACGCGCTCGTGACGTGCGCGCGGGGACCGGCCTGCCGGAGGCCGGGCTGAGACGGCGGCGGGCGGAGACCGGGAGCAGAGCAGAGCAGGGCAGAGCCGCGGAGCGGAGAGGAGGAGCCGAGCAGCAGAGCAGCGGCGGGAGCGCCGGCCGCCGCGCCCCCGAGCCCGCAGCCCCACCGCCTGGGCCTCGGCACGCGGGCTCCGGTCGCCGAGCGGCCATCCCCGAGCCGGCCGCCGCGGGCCGGGCCGGGCATGAGCGCGGAGGGGCCGCGGCCGCCCCCCGCACCGCCCGGCGCGCCCAGGCCGTGACCGGGGCGGGGCGCGCGGCCGCACTCGGGCCCGGGCCCATGGGCGCGCCGAGCCGGGCTCGGGGGCGCTGAGCGGGCGGGCGCGGCCGGAGGAGCCATGGACTGCACCCTCGTGCGGACGCTCGTGCACAGATACGTGAGTGCGGCCGGCGCGGGACCGGGGCCGGGACCGGGGGGGACGGGCCCTTCGCCCCCGATCGTGCCGCGGCCGCCGGCCCTGGGTCGCTGGGGGCTTGGGCGGCCTCGTGCGGCCGACCGCGCCCCGGGGGACGGCAGGACGCGGGGTACCTGCGGAGCTGGCACCTGGACCCCGACGGCGGAGGAGCCGGGCGGAGCTGCCGGGGCAGAGACTGCTTAGATCGGCGCGGGCCGGGCTGGGGAGGGATGCTCGGGCTTAGCCTCGCCTGCTGGCGCTACCCCAGGGTTAAGGGACAGGGAGAGGGGCACCCACAGGGAAAAAGGCGGTGGCTTTGCTCGTTAGTTTGGTAACAGCACCGGGGGGTTCGGAAGTGAAGTTTGGGACCTTTGTCCCGAAAGTAACCAGTCAGACCCGAGGCTGGCGGTTCGGGGTTCCCCCGGAGTCTTCGCTCCGGGAGGCGCGTGGCGACGCCGGGCTTGGGCAGGGGGACACGGAGGGTCAAGTTGGGTTTGTTTCCCATCCGCCCGAGGGGAGCCGCGTGCGGCGCTGTCGCCGGCCCCGGGGGTAGAGGGGGTGCGCGCAGGAGAAGGAAACTGGTCGCGTCTCTGACAAAGGCCCCCCTGTCCCCCGCGCGCACCGCCGCCAGTCGCAGGTTGCAAAAGTTGTGCGCACTGAGGTTTCCGCTAGGAGAGGGAACGGTGGTGGGAACTTGTTTTCTTCTGGCTGAGGAATTCCCTTCGTCAGTCATTCATATTTACGTGTTTCCTTCGAGGAGACCTCGGCCGCATACGAGGGTGTTTCTGTTCATCCAAGGGGAACGTTGAATCAGTGCCTTCCCCCGAATCCACTCACCAGAGGACTCAAGGGTCAGGGGAGCTCGTGGCACCTTCCAGTAGCTCCCCTGGGGAGGGCAGTCTGCCTTCCGGTTAGTGGGACGAACCCCTCTGGGATTCTGGTTAGGGCCGGGAAGGCTTCCCGTGGGAAGGGCCCTGTCCCCTCAGGGATTCTTGAGTCCATCTTATAACGTGAGTGTAAACATCAGGGTCACCTTGGTGTCTCTACAGTAGTAAGTTCTGGAAAATCAGGTAACAGTGGCAGTAGGTAATCAGATGTCTTAGAGAAACGCTTGACGGGTCCCAGACATTCTGTTCTCAGGCTTATGGCCCTCGAGCTCGGAGCCAGCGTTTGCCTAGGATGTGCTCACTAGTTTTCCAGTTAATTTCTGTTCTCTTCCAACTCTGAGACTCTGTGATAGGAAGGAGAGTTGAATTGTGAGCGGTAACGCGCAGTCTCTATCCACGGGTCTCCTGGTCCGAGGCCCCCCGCCTGGTGGGTCTTCCCCTCCGTCCTGCTCCTGTGACCCCTTCGTCCTCGGAGTCCGGCAGACAGGTGTCCGAGTTTTGTGCTTTCACTCCCTTACGTCCTCCAGGCCTTCAGCTGTTTCATGGCATATCAATCTCTATAAATGTTGGTGTACCTGATACATTTTAATTCCCCTTTGCTGTGTTATTAGACTTATTTTTCTCAGACCTAACTGGGAAATATTCTTCAGTGAACTTTCCCAGCATATATGTTTGGTAATGTCCCTGGGATCCAGTTACAGGGTGCTGTTATTATTTCTTTGTTTCTCATTCCACATCTTTTTTTTTTTTTAACAGTCTGATCATTTGTCTACTTCACCATATTCACATACAAAACCATTCATTTCTATGATGTGAAACTCATGTCTACGTTATTAAACTAATTTGACTTTTTCCAGAAACAGTCAATTTGTTTGCTTATAATTGGATTATCTTTCAATATTTAGGAATTAATTATACTTCCTTTTGCTAGAGGGCGAAGAAAGACTCTGGGATTAAATATTCATATTTCCTTGTGGTTTCCATATATGACGTATTTCATAAGCATGAATAAAGTCATACCGTGTTCCCATCTGGTGTTCACACAGTCAGAATTTCCAGGACAAAGAAACCTTTTCATGATGACGCCTGAGGGCTGCCAAAGATAAAGGAGTCCTTGGAAACCATTGCTGTGGGTATTCTATTCTGGGTTAATTCCAGAGAGGTAGAATAGGCAAATGAATGAGAGGATTCCCTTCCGGGTTAGGCCAGGTATATGCCAAAGCTGGCATTACTGGTCGTTTGTGAGCCTCGATGCATGTCAGCCGCGTAGAGATGCGCTGTACGCGCTGTACTTGTAAATGGCAAAGCGCTTCTGTACCTTGAGCTTTTAAAAGAAATGTTTAACGAAGTGGGTGGAGAACTAGTGTTATCCTCCTAGAAGAGATGTGAGGTGGGAAACCCAGAGTCGGGTAGTTTAAGTTCTGAGAGGCACCTGCAGAGTCTCCGGGAGCCCACCTGGATGTGGACCTGGCCTGCCCACTTTGAGGCCGTGTCACCCTGGGCAGGTGGCTTCGCTTTTTCTCTGCCTCGGTTCTCTCATCTGAGGATGAATAGCGGTACCCGTTGCAGAGGGTTATCGTGAGAATTAAGTGAGTTAGTACAGGCCAGGAGCTAAGAGTGGTGCCCGGCTCTGCGGAAGTGCTCAGCACACGCGTCACGACTAGCCGTTAGCATAAGTTTGCCCCCGTCACTGGCCGGGGGAGGGCAGGCATCTCTGTCGGTTGCCGGCCAGGCCAGTCAGTACGGCCACCAGGGGCCCTGGGTGCCCTGCTCTGGAGCAGCTTCGGGAAATTTTGAAACGAGGGGCGCCAAAATGCCGCAGGCCCCACGGAAAGCCTGCAGGCCACCTCTGAGCACAACAGTTACTTCCAGGCCAGGAGGCCCACCTTGTCGGGACACTTCTCTCCTTTCCATCCACGCCTCACATTCGGGAGATGTGAGTGTAAAGCTTAAGTTTGTTATGTTTCTGGCGTTTGTGTTTAGTAAACATCACTGATCCCTGGAGAACCTCAAGCGTGGCTGTGTTAGAATGCTTTACGCCTTTAAAATTCACCATTTGAATGCATGCTCATGGGTCTGCGGTGGTTTGTTTTTTTATCACCAAATGCTGTGTGCCCTGGACGTCAGTGCCCACTGGTGCTGCCCTACAGGCGGACCCATCCATCCGAGGCAGATTTAGTTTTAACATGGCGCTTCCGACGTGGGGCCTCCGGATCTGCCTGGAGTCTGCACCCCAGGACACTAAGTTAAGTCGCTGGAACCCCCGAGGCCGTCAGGTATTTGAAGTAGGTGACCCCCTAGGCTGGCCCGAGGGCTGTGCTGCAGTGTTTGCGCAGGCCTTTCAAAGCAGTCTGCCAGGTGTGTAATTTAACCTTTGTGTCCTGGCTGTTAAGTTCAGTTCCTTCCATTGTCCTTTCAAACCCTGTTTAATGTCCGTTGCCGCAAGGGACCTTCACATGCTTTTCTTTCACGCCTGAGGGTAGGTTTAATAACCCGAGGGGAAGAGGGAGTTTAGGTGTTTGGGTTTGGCTGCAGTCAGTTGCATTTCTAGGGATGAGCACGCTGTCCTGTCCGCAGTTTACAGTTAGCTAAAACCACCTGGAATGCACTGAGCTGCCGCTCAGTACGCAGGAAGGCCTCTGTTTACAGCTGTGCTGGGCCTTGAAACCTAGAGACGCACTGTTCCTCGGTGCTGGGACCACATGTTCCATTGGCAACAGGGTAATCAGAGCTGCTTAGATCCCCAAGTCCCAGACTTACAGATGCTTTTTTAACCAAGTTAAACGCCGGCAGAAATGCTATTTATTTGCAAGGAAAATCAATAAAAAGTCATTTTTACAGCAATATAAACTCAACAAGATTGAACAAGGGATTGTTTTTGCTTTTACTTGACTCCTGGTATCTGAGAAACAAGACAGTTGTTTGTGGAGGTCAAAAGTTCAGCGTCAGAGCCTAACAGGCAGCTTGAGACCTGGGCCGGCCTCTGACTGCGAGGCCTTGGGCGTCTTCCTGCTTGAAACGAGGCACCGACTGCGGCTCCCTGGGGGCGCTGCCAGGATGGGGCCCTGTGGCATGGGGAGGTGCTCTGTCAGGGGGCCTCTTATCTGAAAGGTGAGCCCGGTGCTGCTGGCAGCCCCAGCTCCTCGGAGGGACGGCGTCTGCTGCTTCCTGGAGAGCCTCTGGCCCCCCTCCCCCTGCGGAAGGTGTGGAGGGCCGGCTTGCCCTGCACTTGGTGGAGAGCACAGCGGTCCTCAGACGGGACGCGCCTCTGCCACCGGCCCACGCCTGTCGGTGCTCTTGCCGCCCTTCTGGTTCGGGGCAGGGGAGCCCGCTCTGTAAAGATCTGTCCTGCAGCTTGGGGTCCCCCGCCCCTCACCCCTCCTTATCCTCAATCAGCAGCGTCTCCCTTTTAGGGTGACGTCACCCAGTCCCTGTGGCCCTCAGCCATGCCTTGAAATCGCCTTTTTTTTTTGAAAAGCAGACTTTGTTTGTTTGTTTGCGGTACGCGGGCCTCTCACTGCTGTGGCCTCTCCCGTTGCGGAGCACAGGCTCCGGACGCGCAGCCTCAGCGGCCATGGCTCACGGGCCCAGCCGCTCCGCGGCATGCGGGATCTTCTCGGACCGGGGCACGAACCCGCGTCCCCTGCATCGGCAGGCGGACTCTGAATCACTGCGCCACCAGGGAAGCCCGAAAAGCAGACTTTCTTGACCCCACATTCCCTTCCCACGATCTCCCCGCTTCCCTTTCCTTCACAGCCTCGTTTCTGTAATGTGGCATCTCGGTGTCCCTCCGGTGGGCGTGTCCGTCCCCACCTCCATCGTGTCCGAGGTGGCCCCACCAGGGGTCACCTTTCTGCCCTCACAGCTGACCCCGGCGTACCTGGTGCAGGTGTTACCAAGCGCAAGTTCATGTGCCCGACGCACCGCAGCGTCGGAGTTCGGAGCAGAGAAAGGTTTATTGCAGGCAGGGCCGAGCACGGAGAATGGGCGGCTCGTGCTCAAAAACCCTGAACCCCCTGACGGTTTTCGGGGAGACGTGTTTAATGGCAAAATTGGTGGTGAGGGCGTCAGGGCGCGTGACTGTCTTCTGATTGGCTGGCGGCGAGGTAGCAGGGCGGGGCTCCAGGAATCTGTGCTCAGCCTGAAGCGACTGGGTGGGGTCTTGGCTCCTGCGGAAGAGCTCTGAGATGTGGTGATGTACGTGCCTCCAGGGGGGCCAGGCCCCAGGCTGCACTGTCGCCCCTCCCGTGTCTCTGCGTTCCCCGCTTCCCTGATAGCAGCTGTTGGAGTCTGCCCTTTGGAACCCAGGGAAGGTCACGGACACTGAAACTTTTTCCTATGAACGAGAGACGGGGAACCCGGAAAGGATTTGTAGCCAGAGGGCCTCACAGGGTCCTGCTGGGTTTCTTAGGCGCGGCACACGTTTGGTGTGTGTTCACCGACGCAGCCTGAGCCAGACAAGGGGCAGACAGCCGGACCCCCGCCCCTGTGGCCCCAGAAGTGCTGTCCCAGGGCGCTGGGCAGTGGTGGGTGCTGGAGCCGGGACCGCGAGGCTCGCTGGGCAGTGGTGGGTGCTGGAGCCGGGACCGCGAGGCTCGCTGGGCAGTGGTGGGTGCTGGAGCCGGGACCGCGAGGCTCGCTGGGCAGTGGTGGGTGCTGGAGCCGGGACCGCGAGGCTCGCTGGGCAGTGGTGGGTGCTGGAGCCGGGACCGCGAGGCTCGCTGGGCAGTGGTGGGTGCTGGAGCCGGGACCGCGAGGCTCGCTGAGCTGCAGCGTCTGGCGGGCGCGTCCAGGCAGAGAGGAGGGCCCAGCGGGTCAGCCGCCCCTTCACCGGGGTCACCCCTGGGGCCTCTCCCTTCCCATCGACACCTTGCCTGGGGGAGACCTGGAATTCCTCCCCTGTGTCCGCAGATCCCACGTTACCTTCTGGAGCCCAGCCTTCCCCCCGCCCCCCACTCCCCCGTAGGCCCGGGACCGCTCCTGGCACAGAGTCAACACTCCGTGAACATCTGCCCCAAGACTGATTGCGCCTCTTATCACTGCTGTTAACAAGAGTCTTGAAGAAGCTGCCCTTGCCTGCTTCCGAAGGAAAGCGTGGCTCTTCCAAGGACTTGAGTGACTGATGATACGTCAAGCTTTTGGATTCTCTTTCCCTGGTACATTTCACAGAGTCTTAACAATGTGGGAAAAGACGGGGAAGGCGTCCGGTCCCACCCCCTCACTTAATAAACACTAAGTCCCCAGGGTCACAGCCGCGGTCCCCGCACCTCTGGTGCGGACGCCTGACTCGGTGGTAGCTTCCGCCGTGCTCTGTCTGTGGCTCGAGGGCAGGTCCTCTGAACACTGGGCTCCCGGGATGTGTCTCCTCTTTTCTTGCATCCGTCCTGTGGACCCCGGGCCTGGAAAGGACCCTCTCCCGGAGCCTCGTCTCGAACGAGCATTCTTAGCTGGTCCCCTGCGAGGCCTGGACCCCCGTCGCGCAGAGCGCAGAACTTTTTGCGTGGATGCCTTTTGTTTTCTGGGCAGGGGGTTCCCAGACTTGCTAGGTTCGCAAAGGAGTGCCTGCCCGGGTGAAGGCCGAGAACCCTGTCTGCAGGCGCAGGTAGGGAACCGGCCCTCTTGTCCCTCTGATGTGGTTGTGTCAGAGCTACCTGAGCGTCTGGCCGACATTTAAACATGGTGAGTGTGAGCACGTGTCCAGGTTTCCTCGCCATGGCTTCCCGGGACCATGGCTGCCCCTCACGGAGGGTTCAGCGCCCTGTCCTGTGGCTGCCCTGTCATCACCACCCCAGGATACAGGCTCCTCCAGTTCGGGTGTACCTTTGAACCCAAAGCAAGCTGCGTCTGTAGGGAGTTTAGAAGACACCCGTGTGACCGGCCACCGAGAGCAGAGGGGTGGGCTCCGTGTCCCCCGGTGTGTGTGCTGGGTGCTGGGGGGTGGTGCCGGGGCGGCGATCCAGCAGTATCTGCCGGGGTGGGAGGCTCGCTCATGCTGCGTGTGGACCTGGAAAAAACCCGCCACTGGGTCGAGAGTCAGGAGAGGATTTTAGGCCCCCTCTGTTAATGTTACCTCTGTCACCCGGGCAAAGGCCAGACCAGGTGAGCTCTGTGGGTGAGTTAATCATTAGCTGCCTCTTCAAACCAAACCTTTACATATTTCCCCCATTTTTTTTTTTTTTTTTTTGCGGTACGCGGGCCTCTCACTGTCGTGGCCTCTCCCGTTGCGGAGCACAGGCTCCGGACGCGCAGCCTCAGCGGCCATGGCTCACGGGCCCACCGCTCTGCGGCATGTGGGATCTTCCCGGACCGGGGCACGAACCCGCGTCCCCTGCATCAGCAGGCGGACTCTCAACCACTGCGCCACCAGGGAAGCCCTATTTCCCCCATTTTTAAGTGGAGCGGGAGGAAAGTCATTTCCCCCGAGTCCTCCTTTCCCCACGCTCTCAGCGAGGAGTTTGTTGGTAACATATTTACACACATTTGCAGGTGTCCTTCCCGTCTTTGTTTCCGTCACTCCTGACTTGAGGGGTTAGTCATCCTCTGAGGAGAAGAGTCACTCGGATGGATTTCCAAATTCCTGGTCCAGAAATGTTTAACCACCTCTCACCCTCCTGGTTTATGTGGGCAAAATGTTTCCCATTTTTCTGGGGTTTTGATTTTGTCTTTGGTGGGTTTCAGTATCAGAGCACCTCCTGGGAGTGGTGTAGGCAGTAGAAGAAGTCAGTTTTCCTGGGAGGCAGCAGCGTGCCCCGCGTCACCCGGCATCAAAATCTGCCCCCACTCGACACGGACTTGAGCCCACATTCGTTGGCTGCCCCTGTCAGGGTTGGTGACCCTTGAGAAATTTGCCCCGTCCATTGTGTGTGATTTGCGGATAAAACATTTTCGCAAAGGTGGGCTGCCAGTGGCAAAAAGGCTTTTAACTTCCACTCACTTTGTTTCTGCTGTGCTCACACCAGTGCCTGTTTCACGGGTTCCGTGATAGGTAGAGGCCAGAGTTACCGTCTTCTGCACCGTTTCCTCCACATGTTACCTGCTGGGGGACCTGCATCCGTTCCAGGAGCCCCTCCCGCCGCCGGGCACGCGGGAGGATGGGATGCTGCGCATGTGGGCGTGGTGTTCCGCTGGAGCCCGTGAGTGCATATGCGCCTGAGAAGATGCGAACGCTCTTTGCGAGTTTCCTTGGGGCTCACGAATCTTTCTGTGAACACAGTGGACGGGGGCCTGGCTCGTCCAGTCTGCTCTTCCGGCTGTGTTCCCCGGGGGCAGCTCACCACCCCTCCGTCCCCTCGTCTGCGTTGGGCCAGGGGCTTCCCAGCGAGTGTGGACGTTGTGCCCTTTGCCATGACCTTTCAGCGCCCTTCTTCACGGCTCTTTCCTGGGTCTTAGGTCAGAGACCAGCCAGCACGACTCTGAGATGCCGATCATGTCAACACACCCGTTTGATTATCGAGGATGTTGATGCTAAGAATGTGGCTGAGGAAGGAGTGGTCTCAATGGCGAAAAGCTGACATTGTTTCTGGGGTTGTTCTCTGAGATGCTCATGGCGGGTCTGTGAACTTTAATGTTGTGTTTAAGCGCCGGCATCTAAAATACAAAGCTGTGACAGGCCTGGGCGTGTCCTGGTCTGCTCACCGCAGGCAGGGCTGGTGCCCACTGCAGAGCTCAGATTCTCAGCCTCGGGGCTGCAAGTGCAAGACCTGGGGCCTGCAGGTGGGTTCCTGTGAGGGGCCTCCTCTTGGCTTGCAGGTGGCAGCCTTCCCTCCCCTCAGCTGCCTCCTCTGGTGCCCAGAGAGGGAGGGAAGGAGGGAGGGGAGCAGAGCAAGTGATCTCTTCTCCCTCCTCTTGTAAGGACACCAATCCTATCAGATTACGAGTCCACCCTTACGACCTCATTTCATCTTAATTCCCTCCCCAAATCCCTATCTCCAACTCTAATCACATCGGGGGTTAGGGGTTCGACATGTGAATTCAGGGGGACACAGTTCAGTTCAAGGCTGTATACTGTTAAAGGAGGCGCTGTTTGGGTGGTAAACGTTCACACAGGTGAAGAACCTCAAAGGAGGCGGTTTGAAACAGCGCATCGTTTGCTGACTGTTTTATCAAACAAATACAAAAAAAAATGTTCCACAGAATCTGGGAAGACTAAAATAAAATAAACGTGTAGTGGGAATGGGTTACTTTTTAAACTGTGGGGCAGATTTAGGCCGGTGTGACCTCTGACAGACCACAGTTTGCATTATTTGATCAGATCTAAGGTTGTGTGTATTTATATCTTTTTCTTCTCTTTCTGTTGCTTCATTTTTCCCCCGTAGGAGGATTGGTAGGAGAATGGTGGTTGGTATTAAGACTAGACTATAAAGTGTTGTTTTGGGTTTTGTGTTATAACCTAAATCCACAGCGTCTGGCTTGTTGACAGGACAGATGTCACGGTATCTGCCACGTAACTGGATTGGGCGCACGTGTCTGCTTCGGAAGCTGGGAGGCCGCTGCGTAACGAGCCGATTCTCCTAGTCAGTGGGGTTGGGTTTTAGGGACTCCACGCTGTCGATCTGCTCTGTACAGGGTGACCTCTTACCTTTGGCAAAATCGGAAAGTGATGGTTGGAAGGTGACCCCGAGCTGTCATTAGGGTGACAGGGACGTGACTTCTCTGCACATCCAGAGCATGGTGTCACCCTGTCGCCCACACATCGTGGGCTTTCGCGGCAGTGCGTATAAGTTCCCAAGCCAGCTGCTGTGGACCTTTCCCTCTTAGGTTTCTCTGTAATCACGGCCTCGTTGTCTTTTATTAAAAATTTGCTTACGCTGTTGTAAGCCCGCGTCGGAAGTGACCCTAAAGCATTATTCATCATGTGATTAGGACTCTGGATGGCCTCTGCTGTTGCTGTGAGGCTGGTCGCTCACCCCGTCTGATGCTGTGACACTAGTTAGAGCCACAGGACCCTGAGGGGCTCTCCCACCTCCCGTACTGTCCCGTCTGAACTGTCTGTGCAGAATGACGGGCTCTGCCTCCTGAAGGTCAAGTTCGTACCTGGGCCATGTGCGTCTGACTCTGGCCTGGCATGTTGGCCTCCCTCCCTTGAACCTGCTCCCGGACAGGGAAGGAGTCAGCCATCCTAGCCGTTACCTAATCTCCCTCCTTCAGAGAAAAGAGGATCTCCTCCACCGTGTTTTCAGCAAAGGATTAGGGACAGTTAAGGGCAGCCATTGGAACGTCATCCGGATTTCTTTGTGATTTTTCAGGACGGCCTCGGGGACTGCCCACAAAACTGAGATTTTAAATCATGGAATTAATTTAAAGTCATTCCATGGAACAAAATCATGGGGTGATCGTTGGTGTGGAAGAGATGTGGTATGAGGGTAAAGCAGACCTAGATTTATCTGTCACTTTCAGGTGAAATATCTGAAAGTGACGGATATATGCGTGTGGAATAATTTACGTTACCTTTTCTGTTTAGAAAGTGTATGGAAACAGTTGTTTTGACTTGGATCAATTTAGGCAGAGCATTAAAATAGTAGATATAACCGTGAGGCGTGTGCGTCCATTTTTTTCAGTTGGATATAAACCTGAAAGCCACGCGTGTTAGAAAGTTGGGGTGACCATCTTGTGGTTAGGGTCTGAGTCCTCGCTTCTGATGTTCAACTCACTTCACCATTTTTCTGTGGTAAAATGGGAATAAGCTATTCTTGACGCTGAAGAACACGTGTGGGGCAAACCTAGTGAGATTCCAGCAGAGGAAGACGTGCGCTGCGCTCGGGACACGCCAGGTGCTCAGCATCGGCTGTTACCACATGTTTACTGACACTTGCTGAAGGGATTCGGCGGCAGGGCAGCATACACAGACACCCCGGGCGCCCCCGGAGACTGCATTTGGGTGGTGTAGGACAAAATAAATAAGCACACAGTAGGCCAGGTGTCGGGAAGGGCCGCGGACAGACGTGAGCCGAGGAGGGGTCAGGGGGAGGGGGTGTGACAGGAGCCAGGTCTGGGAGCGGGAGACAGGATGGTTCTGGGCAGGATGGAGGCCAGAGGCCAGCCCAGGGCGGCAGGCCCGAGGGCGGTGGCGGGGGCGGGGGGGGGGGGGGGATGTGACAGGGATGATGTGTCACCAACGTTTTGTTTGTTTGTTTGTTTTTTGCTGTACGCGGGCCTCTCACTGTTGTGCCCTCTCCCGTTGCGGAGCACAGGCTCCAGACGCGCAGGCTCAGCGGCCATGGCTCACGGGCCCAGCCGCTCCGCGGCATGTGGGATCTTCCCGGACCGGGGCACGAACCCGCGTCCCCTGCATCGGCAGGCGGACTCTCAACCACTGCGCCACCAGGGAAGCCTGTCACCAACGTTTTAATAGGAGCACGTGGCCGCCCCGCAAATTTCACTGCTTAAAATATGGAATGTGTTATATATGTTGCCTTTGATAAAGGTTTCAGTTTGTTTTAAAGTTATATGGGCCTCCTGTAGAGCACAAGGAACTCTACTCAATACTCTGTGATGACCTATATGGGAAAAGAGTCTAAAAAGAGAGCGGACGTATGTATCTGTATAACTGATTCACTGTGCTGTCCTTCTGAAACTAACATGACGTTGCAAATCAACTATATACTCTAATAAAACTTTAAAAAATTATATGGCCAAATGAGGAAAACGTGACATAATAGCTAAATTAAGATGGTTTAACATTATAAAGATGCATTGACTTATTGAGTGAATATACGGTAGGTTGGTTTATGGGCAGTTCTTTTGTTATTGTCGTAAAATATCCCTAAAATCTACCATTTTGACCGTTTCGAAGTACGTGTATAGTCCAGTGGCTTTAAGTACATTCACATCACCTCCATCCATTTCTAGAACTTTTTCATCTTCCCAAACAGAAACTGATTTAAGAGCAATTTTAAGTAGTTTATTCCACATTCGATATTGTATATCTTGCTTTTTTGGGAACATGTTTTTTTTAAATCAATGATAAGGACCTTATCAGGGTCATGGGAAGACTTATTGAAACCTAAGTGCTGATTAAATTTTAATGGAAAATGTACCTTTGGCAGGAGGGTTTTTTCTCTTTTAAATAATTGGCAATGGTAAGTTTTATTAAAATTTAAGTACTTGAACGTGAGGATTCATTTGGGCTTTAGTTTTGCTTAGTGTGTGCTTGTCGAGAGCGGCCGGAGTGGTGATTACCGCTCCAGACAAGAAAATCTGATATTTGTCTTAGAACAAGTAATTCTGTAATGAAACAGAATATCATAAAAGTTATGTCTAGGGCTTCCCTGGTGGTGCAGTGGTTGAGGGTCCGCCTGCCGATGCAGGGGACGCGGGTTCGTGCCCCGGTCCGGGAAGATCCCACATGCCGTGGAGCGGCTGGGCCCGTGAGCCATGGCCGCTGAGCCTGCGCGTCCGGAGCCTGTGCCCCGCAGCGGGAGAGGCCACAACAGTGAGAGGCCCGCGTACCTCCAAAAAAAAAGTTATGTCTAGTTGGCAATACTTTCAAATAATATAGTTCATAATGGTGTTTGTTTAACGACATGATAAAGCCATGTGGCTTTCTCCTAAGTGCGTTAATAAGGAATAGCAATTACAGCATTTTATGTGAAATTTTCCTCCAGAAACTGCATTCCGCTGATTCACTGGTTCAGATCAGTTTTCTGTTTTGAGTTAATCTATAACATGTGTTCTTTTACTGTCTAAAAAATTATTAAGAATAGGTTAAACTTAAATTTTTTCTATAAAATTATTGGGTCTGTGAGAAGCAGTTTCCTGTTATTTCTCCTCCAAAGGGGATATGAGATTTTTTTGTTCTTAAATTGAAATAATCCCTTGATTTCATAAATTGCCCTGTCGCTTTTTAGAGAACAGCATGGTTTCAAAAGCAGTAAGTCCCATTCTTATCAAGTACTTAATTTATTAACGAGAAACTTAGTTGAAAAGTTGAATAATTTTGGCTCGTAAAACGCTGCAGCTGTAACAGGGAGTTGGCGAGATGCCCAGCTTGCCAGGCGCTCTTTGGAGCTGACGGAAAAGTAAAAACTAAAGGGCGTGGATGACACCTCCTTAGCCCCCTCACAATGGAAGTTTCTTGAAAGGTGGGTTGATGCTGGTTTCTATCAATCCATTACCCTTGCAGATTCAGAAAGGTCTTAGGTCTGAGGGAGGACGTCTCATCCACACGGAGGCCTCTGCCCCTCACTGGAATGAGGACGGGTCACTGTGGTCGCCGTGCCCGGGGCTGAGTTTTTTCCCTTTTTTGTCCCAAGCCTGGCAGACAGTTCACCCACCTTCGGTCATTTTCTCAGTGAATGACTGACTTCCTGCCTGTGCTCTGAACTCACCGAGGGTGGGATTTGTGTCCCGATTGGGGATCATGTGTATCCGATTCTCCTCGATTTTGTTAGTTTAATGGCCCCGTCGAGGAAGAGAGCGACTTGGTTCAGGTCTTGACCCGAAGGCCGTGGGCCGGGCCCGAAGAGCAGACCCTAAGGGGGATTCAGGGAGCCGGTGTGTATCAGGGATCCTGCATGGCAGGCGGCCCGCCCGGCGCCCCACGTGGGCCCATGAGCTGCCCGCTCCCGCCCCGGGCTCGCTGGCCCTGCTGGGGATGGGGCCGAGGGGGGACCTGGGCGGTGGGAGCCTGGACTCGGGCCTGCCGCTTGCTCGGACTGACCAGCGTTAGGTCTGTAGCCGGCGACAGTGTCACGAAGATTTTCCAGGCTTTCTCTTCGCAGACAGGCAGGCCTGCGACCTGAAGTCCCATTGCCGGCCTTGTGGGCCCTTCTGGAAAGGCGCCTCCTCAGTGGGTTTTGGATTGTGTCTTAAAGGCCAGGACAAGGCCTCCAGCGTGTAAAATCCACATGTGGCTCTGCAGCCGAGGATGCGGTCCACACGCGGCACGTGCCCTGTGGAGTCCGTGTCCCCGCCGGTGAGTGTGGTTCACACACACGCACACGTTTGCTTCTCCGCTTTGGTCCTGACGGCTTGACGACCACCCGCTGATGCAGCGCGGCCCCCGTGGCTCTCCAGCGGGTGGAGTAGCAGGGGGAGGTGGGCCCAGCGCCCCCAGAGGACAGCCCGTTGTGACGGGCGGGGCGGGTGGACACAGCTCCGCAGCAGGGGGCCTGGCCCTGCGTCTGGGGTGGGGTGGCGGCCTCCCTGGGCCCGTGGGCAGTTCTGACACCTGGTACCTACGGTCGGTGTTCTTGCTGCGGGTAGGGGGACCAGATGTTCAGTATTTAACGAAAGGGGTGATGGAGGGAGGTCATTCAGAGGTGGCCAGCAGGGCCGCGGGGAGACGGATAGTAATAAAGATCGACTGTCAAACCAGGACAGGCCCGGGCGGAGTCCACTCTTTCCTGCTGTCACCGCTGCTCCCCGAGGGGCTCGGGCGCCCTGGGCCCCGTTCCTGCGGACCCGGGCAGTGGTTAGAGATTAGCGACGGCGAGTGGCAGAGCTCGGAGGCACTGATTGTGGGGCTCAGGGGGACGCGAGGGGCACGGGGTGGGCGCCGACCGCTGCTGCCCCTCACGAGGGCGCGGAGGCACCTTGTTGTTGTAAACAAAGTGCTGAGGTCAGAGGTCGCTGAGGTCGATGAAAGAGGGGCGGGGGCTCTGCACCGCACATTCCGTTCGGGGCGTCCATCCGGGGACTGGCCCCGCGCGCCCCTTCTGCCCGAGCGCGTGATGGGTAACCCAGAGCGGCCGTGCTGTTGACTCGGTGCCCAGCGCGGGACTGATGCTCGGCCACCGTCCATTCCCTCCGGGGCCCCAGCCAGGAGGCGGCGGGGGGGAGGCAGGTTTACAGCCGGCCGGGACTGACATTCCTCCTAACGCAGAGCCAGCTTCTCTTCCAGTCCTGTTGTAATTTAGAATTTGGGGTTCACTATAAAGTTTTGTGGTTTTAAAAATTGACTTGAAGTAGTCAAGGGGAGAATTGTCCGAAGTTACTTCTTTGTTCAAACTAGAAACTCAGAGGGAAGGAGCGGAGCTAACTTAGGTCCGATCTCAGCTCTGCTTGCGGGGACACCGGGGAGGAAGGAAGGGCCACCGGACTTGCTGACACGTGACTGTCCCCGGGTCCCGGGTGTGTTTCCATCTTGGGGCAGCTTTTCAGAATTCCAGGCTTGATTTTACTAGAGAGTGGTTTTCCGGGGGCTGGGAGGCTGCGCCAATGTGTGAGGTCGGGTTGAACTTTCACGCTGATGGGGACAGACAGAAAGGAGGCTGCGTGGTCGCCACCGTCTTTCTGAACGTGCCCCGGGAGCCTCGGTGCGGACTCGGTTCTGGAGTGCAAGGAGGAAGAGAGGGCGGGGAGAAGCCTTGCTTACCATCCGGAGGCTGAGGTTCCTCACCCCAGCCCGGCCAGCTGTAGGGCACACAGTGCTAGACGGAGCTTCGTGATAAGAGCTGCCACGTGCCTCTTCTCTGTGTCTGCTTCCAAATGCCTAGCGCTACATATGCCTCAAACATACTGCAGTCGGTTCCTGCTTCCCAGTGGCTCCCAGGAGAAGCAACGCAGTGTCCCTGCAGGCAAACAGCAACCTGATTAAGTCCCCCCACCCTGCCCCCAGACACGGATGAAATGCTCTGTTCATGGTTCGGTTTACCTGGGGATCAGGGCATGAGGGCTGGTTTCCTGCAGCCCTCCTGTGTAGGTGGTGTCATTTGGGCCCCCAATTTATAGACAGGGATTGGAGGCCGCCAGCCCAGGTCACACAGGGGCTGGGGGCAGAGGCTGGCCTGTCTCCAGGGCGGGTCCTTCAGTAGGCAGCCCGCTGGGTCCCACAGCTTGACCGCTAAGAGTGGCTGGGGAGAGCGCCACACCCTTGGACGGGCCCGGGGCAGAGGCCCTTTCTTATGGTTGGAAGTGCTGCTACTGATTAGCTGGTGGTCACAGCCCCCAACTCCTTTCCTGTGGAGCCCCCTCCATGGACCAGCCTGGTGCCCCCGTGAGGCTGAGACCTCCAACGTGCAGCTCTACGGCTGCAGCGAAATCAGCCAGACCGCGCCCGCCCCTGCCCGCTCTCAAATCCCTTGGACAGAACCATGAAGAGGCGAATATTCCGGAGCCACGTCCCGGGACCCAGTGCCGAACACGCCCGGGCGGGGCCATGCATTTAGTGTCGGGACGCGTTCGAAGGTGGGTGGTTTTCTGGCAGCCGCCCCGGAGCTCAGGGCCCGATAGCCCTACAGGTGGTGTTTGTTAGGATCTGCGGACGAGACACGTTTGGTTATCGGAGTAGAGCGTGAACGTCGAAAGCAGGTTCCGTTGGATTTCCGTGGCCATGGACTCGTTGCAAATTCGTCCGCACTGTATCACCTAACAGTTCACAAAGCCCTGTGCATCTTGCTGAAATTGTTTTTTATGAATTTCATGATCCTCGTGGATGTAAGATTTCGTATTATTGAACATGTTGGAACAGAAAGGAGTCGTGTCCTGTGTAAATGGCAGTATTGAAATTGTATTACCTGTCCTCGTGCCTGCCTTTTAGAAGAGCTCGTGGGCTTTTAATTGTTGTTTAAGCTGGGGCTTCTAAGGCCGCAGGTGTTCCAGGCAGGATGGAAATTTTGTTCCCATTTTGTTTGTGGGCCATTTAATCTTTTGCTGGTAGCTAAGTGTTGATAAGGATGAATTGAAACCAGGTATCAGTTTGGGCGTACCTGATTGAGGACCAGCAAGCCATACCCAGGCAGGTGGCGTAGGACACAGCGGGGTCAGACGAGCCCTGTGGCTTAATTACCTCTTGTCCCACCGGCCCCGGGCTTCTCCGCTCTCCCGTTCCCTCTCCCTCACCTGCCTTTCTTCCTCCGTGACAAGCCCGGATCCCCTCCCCTTACCCTCCGTCATCCCCCATCCTTAGGGAGCATCTTCTGAGTTCGACTGGAAACGTTCCCCTCTCAACCAGAGGAAACGCTGTGGTTTTCCTGCCCTTCGGAGGATCCCCACCCCAGCTCTAAGCCACCACGGGGCGGGGCGACAGGAAGGAAGGAGCAGAGCTGGGGGCCGCCCTGGCTGCTCATCCGGGCCGCTCCGTGTTCCGGCCCCACACCCGGGGCTTACTGTGTGTGTTCCTGTGCCGTGACAGGTGCTCTGTGTGGGGAAGCCTTGACAGAGACACATGAAGGTGAAACACCCCTGACCACAGGACGGCTGCAAACACCCAAGGCTGTTCGTCCTGTAGTTTCCAAAGGATTCATGAGATACTTATGCGGCACTTTTTTTATTGTAGTAATTTACCACTGTAACCATTTCATGCTATAAAATCAGAGGCACTAAGTACATTCACACGCTTGTCAATCATCCCACCGTCCATCCCTGGACTCTTCGTCTGAGATGGAAACTCCGTCCCCATGTCACACTAGCTGCCCCTCCCCGCCGCCCTGGTGATCACAGTTGTGCTTTCTGTTTCCGTGACTTTGACCTGTCGAGACGAGTCCCTCCTCTAAGTGGAGTCACACAGGATTCCCCTCAGCAGAGTGTCCGGAGGGCTCATCCACGTTGTACGTGTGTAGAAATCCCCCTCCTTTTTCAAGCTCAATAGTTGCATGTATAGCACTCGTTTTGTTTATCCATCATTGTTGGTGGACACATGGGTTGCTTCCTGCAGCATTTTTTTATGGACCCAAAGCCTCAGGTTGCCCCAGCCTCCACCGGAGAAGGCCGTGTCACCTGTCTCTAAAGCTCGTCGCTTCGCACAGGCCTGCAGCTGGGCGGCTCCCTCCTGGCCGCTGTGCCCCAGCTGCTCTCCTGCCTTTGCCTGAAACCCCCTTTCCCCGGGAATTCTTTACAGCTGGTCTTTCCCGACACTGACCCTCATCGCCGCCCTTCCAGCACACGTGTGGCTGCTTTGTTGCCAGCTTGCCTTCACCCCTCCTGCAGCTCAGGGGACTCAGAGGGAGCCGCCTTGGCGCAGCTGGCCCAGCCCCGCCTTCCGGGGCCAGAGCAGGGGCGGGACCGAGGCCCCCTCAGGCGCGGGCAGGCTCTCACCCCTCCATCCAGGGCCGAAGCCTGGCTGGCTCCGTGGACTTGGACTTGCCATGCATCCCCCCACTCACGGCTGGGGTCCGTGTGTGTGCGTGAAGTGGGCTCGGCTGGGGGCAGCCCGGCTCCCCTCCCAGAACCCCCTCTCTGTCTGCTTTGGAAGAAGCCGCACGGGCGATGGCAGGTGAAACTGCAGAAACCCCGGCAGTTCCGGGGCCCGCCCGAGCCCTGTGCTTTCTGGGTCTGTGGACACGCAAGCCCCGGGGGTCGGGAGCCCCGCACGGGGGTAAGGCGGGGGCTCAGGCGTGTTCTGAAAACAAGGAAGTGCAAGCTTGCTGCTGGGGTTTCTACCGGGATGAGGCTCTAGACCTGTGAGCAGAGATTGTCCTACTTGGGGAAGAGGTCATTTTCCAGTTACAAAGAGCTGAACGAGCGGGACAGAATGTCAGATGCACAATAGGGCCTCATGTATTTGGAATAAAAGCTGGTGAAATGGGTACATGAAGAGTTCACAGCCAGAAGAATAATTTTGCTCCTGAGTCACATCCAACTTTATTTCAGAATGTACGGCCGCACCCCAGAGCAGACGGGGCGGGCTCTCTCATCACAGCGTCAGGTCGGTCGTTGATCAGGAGGGGACGTGGGGTTCTTTGGAAAACACAGTTTTAGAAAACATTTTAACAGCCAAACATACTTGGATTGAGAATAAATATCCCCAAGTTCTCCTGTGGTAAATGTTTGTGATTTTGGCTGTACGGCCTTTATGCTACTGCGTATTCCAGACACTGCTGCGTATTCCAGACACTGCTGCGTATTCCAGACACTGCTGCGTATTCCAGACACTACTGCGTATTCCAGACACTGCTGCGTATTCTAGACACTACTGCGTATTCCAGACACTGCTGCGTATTCTAGACTGCTGCGTATTCTAGACACTACTGCGTATTCCAGACACTGCTGCGTATTCCAGATACTGCTGCGTATTACAGACACATGCAGTCCATACAATTCCAATTTTTATAAAAGACACAACTCTGCCCCGGGCCCAGTGGAAGTGGGGCCTGGGGTCAGGGCGGGGCTGAGGCTTCCTGCCCTGTCCCGGGGAATCGGGGCGTCTCTCCCGGCACCTGAGGTGCCCGCCCACCGCAAAGCTCCCCAGGCTGCTCCCTGGGGTCTCAGCACATCACCGGCCACGTGGCTGAGCCCAGTCTTCAGCCCCCTGCCCTCCCCAGAGGTCAGCAGCAGGTTGGGAGTTCCAACCCTGTCATCAGTGTGTGGCCAGCTCCTCCCCTGAAACCATCCACGTACCCACCTGAGCCACCTGGGGAGGTGTGGCCGAAAGAGGCCCGTTTTGAAATACAAGGACACTCCGGCCTCACAGGAAATTCCAAGGGCTTGAGAAGCTCTGTGCCGGGAACCACATCCGCAGTTTGTTTCAGGAATCATTTGCTCTCCTTTTCCCACCCACCGTCTGGCGCCCAGCCCTCCTGTTTCCCGCCTCCTCTCCAGGCCGCACTTGCGGCTTCTGTCCCCGGGCCTTGCGTCCTGGGCAGTGTCTTGGTTCCCAGCTGACAGTCACTGCCCCTTCCTATTGCCACTGCCCCTTCTGCGGTCACTGCCCCTTCCTACGGTCACTGCCGCTTCCTAAGGCCACTGCCCCTTCCTATGGCAGGCAGGCCGCGCTGTTCCTGGTGGATAATTTGGACCCCACCCCTGCTTCAACCCAGGGGCCATCACAGAGGCCTCGCCACCCCCCTGCCCCGGGAAACTGGCCCTCGGACAGACAGGTACCTCCATGGTTCCAAGACGTGTGGCCTTGTGTGTCAGGGCGTGTCCGCGGAGGAGGGGACCTGGGGCTGGCGAGGGGTGCTCGTGCTGAAGGCCGATCGTCTCCCTCCTCACCAGCCTCTTCCCTCCCTGCTGAGCCCAGCCGGCCCTGACCGCCCCACCCCGCCATCTGCTGCCTCTGCCTTTCTGTTTGTGCTTCTCACGCGCTGCCCGTCACGTGCCCCCCGGCACCAGCCTGGTGGACCAAGTGCACCCACACAAGCCTAGGCCCCCCAGGTGCCTCAGCAGAGTCTGCGTGGGGTTGACGCTGAGTCTGTGTTTCATGACCCCGGACGCACACAGTGGGTAGTTTTCCCCTCTGCATAAAGTTAGCCTGTGTTGCTGTAGTAACGAAGGAGCTTAGACACACGGGAAATTAGCTTTTGCACCCAGTTCCATGGGGGCGGCCGGGGGGCATGTCCCCTCACTCAGTCAAGCAGTACTCCAGCACCACAGGGCGCTCCAGACTTCAACTCCATTATGACCGTCGACAGCGTCAGATCCCGCGAGACCACCCTCTGCTCCAGACGCGGGTCACAGGTCCAGGTTGCCACCTGTGCTTCTGACCCACCGGCTACAGTCAGAGGCTCCCACGGCCCCTCCTCGGGTTCGGTTAAATTGCTGGAGCGCTCACAGAGCTCAGAGAAGCACTTTACATACTAACTCCCCAGCTTATTATAAAAGTACACAATTCAGTGTAACCGAGCAAGGGCTGTGCGCCTGCAGCACGGAAAGCCAGACTCCGAGAACAGGTGTTCGCGGCAAAATAACGGCTTATTTCAGGTGCCAAGCAAGGGGGTGGGAGACAAGCCTCAGGTCGCTCTCTCTTGGACACTGAGTTGGGGTTTTGTTTTGTTTTGTTTTGTTTTTCCTTGCGGCACGCGGGCCTCTCACTGTTGTGGCCTCTCCCGTTGCGGAGCACAGGCTCCGGACGCGCAGGCTCAGCGGCCATGGCTCACGGGCCCAGCCACTCCGCGGCATGTGGGATCTTCCCGGACCGGGGCACGAACCCGTGTCCCCTGCATCGGCAGGCGGACTCCCAACCACTGCGCCACCAGGGAAGCCCCAAGTTGGGGGATTTTTAGGGGAAGAAAAAGAGACTGGGATTCACCATCATCTAGTGACATTTCGGGAGCCAGGATGTCCCTGGGTTTACGATTCTCAGGCCAGGTGGTCCCTGGCTCAGGGGTCTGTTCACTCATCTCGCCCTGGAGAGACAACCTGAGTTTGTAGGTAATGATGACGTCTGTGATAGCGGTTTTAGTCTGTTAACAATGTTATCGACAGCAGCGATCTTAGCATCTGACCCTGTTGATTAGTGTTCTGTGAGCACAGGATTGAGGTCAGAGGGCACGAGACAGGGAGTAAAGTTTTGCATGGAGGGATGAATCATAAACTCAGTTAGGGAACAAGGTTTCATCAGGAACAGCCAGATGGAAGAGGTGCACAGGACAAGCAGTGGGGAGGTGGTGTGGAGGGTCCAGGCCACCACAGTCCCCATCTGCACGTGCTCGCCAGCCACCAACTGGGAAGGTCTCCAGACCCGTCCTTTGGGTTTTTATGGGGACTTGGTGTCGGGAAATCTTATGGAAAACTTCAGGGACGTTGCAAGTTTTCATTAGTTTACATCTTTAAGGCTCTTTCATACTGTCTGTGAATTCTTTAAAGTAACTCAGTTTTATAGGTGTTGGTGAGGCTGAATGCTGTTTCTGGCAATAGCTTGCTGCTCTATTTTCAGCAAGTTACCCTGTTTTTTTCATTTTATTCAACCAGTAGTTAAGGAGCGCCCACTGTGGACCAGGTATTGTGCTAGCTGCTGGGAATACAGAAAAAACCAGACAACAGAAATAAGAATTGCTCTCTTCCCTGAAGGAACTTAAAATCCAGCGGGAGAAACCGGCAAAGGGGCACAGTTTCGTTCTTGCACGTGAAGGAATCTCGCAGGGTGAGGTGCAGGGATTTTCTTTGGGAGGGTCCTGCCCAGCCCCTGGCGTGGGTGCAGATGTCCTGAGTCAGCTTCCTCGAGGGCAGCTGGCTGGGGGACCTTCCTCTCACCCAACTCGTGTTTCCGGTAGGAAGCTCTAGACCAAGCAGCCCACCCAGGGGCCAGCCTCAGGGCTGGGAGTGTTTGTTAGGGGTGAGGCCACACTTGTACTTGGCACTAGCGACCTGTCTCCGACCTGTCTCCTTGACTCATAACTGGGAATGAATGAGTTATGGTTACTCATAGGGCTCTAGTGACGGCCCTTCTCTGATGAGCAAAGGAAGAAAGTCCTTTTTCCCTTACCTTTTCCCTAGGCCAGCAGGTAGCAAACTTGTTTTGAAAAGGGCAAATCTTTTGGGTTTATGGGGGTCTAAGTATTTACAATATAGTAACTGTCTTAGGCTCTCAGAGCTTCGAGCTCTGTGGCAATGCCTCAGCTCTGCCGTCTGGCAGGAAGGTGGCCGTGGACCGTTCATGGTGCTGGCCTGGCTGTGCGCCAGTGAGGCTGCGTTTACCAGTCTCCTGCTTTGTCCTGGACTGAAGGGGTGGCTGTTGGCCCATGAACTTGGTGACTACCCCTCCCCCTGACACTTGGCGCCTGTATCACTTTGTCAGTTTCCAGGTAGCTTTAACTAAAAATACTACTTATCGCTTGCCTCCGGTGTTGCGGAGCACAGGCTCCGGACGTGCAGGCTCAGTGGCCATGGCTCACGGGCCCAGCCGCTCCGCGGCATGTGGAATCTTCCCGGACTGGGGCACGAACCCGTGTCCCCTGCATCGGCAGGCGGACTCTCAACCACTGCGCCACCAGGGAAGCCCATGTTCTCCATCTTTTTATCTTGATGACTTCGTTCATGGATGGATAGACGTACACGTGGCTCGAGGTGCAAACGTAAAAGAAGAGCATGGGGTGAAAGCCCCTCTTGCCTGCCCCCCCCCAGGGCCCCCCACCTTCCTGCCGCACATGGGGCTGGCGAGTGGGCACACATGCGGGGAATGACAGGGAGGGTGGGTAAAGCAGGCTTCCGCACTGGCAGCGTTTGGGTGCTGTCTTGTTTCATGGAAATGATGCAAGGGCTTTCTTCCCTCATAAAGTCCAGGATAGGGCCCAGCTGTCCCAAGAACCTGAGCGACAGAACCTTGAGGACTGGGGGACCGCCTTGCTGGGCCCAGGATGCTCGGGCTACGGGGACGTCCTGTCTCTGGCCGAGCCGACTTTCCTGGGGCTGCTGCTCCGTCCCAGCTCAGAAACCACTTTGCCCAGTTCCCACTTCGTCCCCGCAGCCTCTGGGCTCTGCTCGCATGAGCCTGCTTGCCGTCTGGTACCGGCCCCGGCGTCTGCGGTGAACAGAGCAGAAGGGCCTCCAGGGCGCCCAGCTATTCTTAGCCTCCTGCTATCTTTAGCTGATGCCGTCAGGCCACCTCCTCACGGGAGGGTTTAGGAAACGGCGAGGCTGCCTCGCCGCCTCTTTGAAAGGCAGTAAAGGAGACTGGGAAGCTGCTCTTGTGGTCAATAATGAATCTGATTTGAAGCAGACTGGGAAAAATAATCGCTCTTAAATAGCTCATAAGTATGATTTGTTGAATTCTTTAGGTAGAACGGTAGAGTCCACACCACTCCATTGGCCAGAATTTATACTTAAGAAAATTCAGTGCTGATTCTTAGTTACACATTTGGTCTCCGGGGGGAGGGGTGCCCATGCCACCTCCTTCCCCGTTTTCTGTTTCCGGGTTAAGTGTGTTCCTGACCCGTGGACGTGAGCGTTTCTTCATGGGAAGTACGGTCATCTTTGGGAAACCTCAGCAGCCTAAGCGTAGACAGTGGACTGAGCGGCTGCATCGCGGGGCCGAGTGGAAGATGCCACCTCAGGGCCCATCAGCCGCGGTTCCTTTCCGGGGCTCTGTCTGTCCTCTTTGTTTGCGGCCCACCAGAGCCTCGTGGGAGGAGAGGTGTGATGGGGGCGGACGAGGATAGCACATTCCTGATGGGTGAGAGCGTCCGTGGAGCAGGGTCACACCTCACAGCGGTCAGTAGCTTCCACGCCTGTCCCTCGATTCCCGTGTGACGTCGCCTCTCTCATCCTCAAGGGATATAGGCGTTAACTCCTCACACATCACTGTGTCTGTGATAAAGTAATGGAGGGGCATGCAGAAAACAGACACAGTGAAGGCGCGGGACCCCCGTGCCAGTTTGGGTTGGGGCTGCGGGGGTGGACTCACATGGGGGGATTACAGAGGTGGGCTCGGGTGGGGGGGAGATCACGGAGGTGGGCTTGGGCGGGGGGATCACGGAGGTGGTCTCGGGCTGGGGGGGAGATCACGGAGGTGGGCTTGGGTGGGGGTGGGGTATCACGGAGGTGGGCTCACACCCCCACTGCAGAGCTGGGCTCCCGGGGAGAAAGCAGCGAGGCCCCCGCCTGGGCATGGCCCTCCCTGACCTGCAGAGCTGGCCACTGGACCGAGCAGGTGAACCCAGGCTTGGCACAGATCATGGATCTGTAAATAATTTCATAAGGGAGAAGCTTTTCGGGGGCTTTCAGGCGTTGGGAGGGGCATTGCTGGAACGTTTCCAGCTTCCCAGTAGAAGCCGATCAGTATTTCCTGGCTGGTTTTGTCTGCACAGACCTTCATCAGGGCGATTATCTGCTCACCACACACGTCACATCAGCCGTTTATCCGTTACCGGAGGCAACTGGAGTTTCAGTGCGTCACCCAGAGAGCAGGGTTCTTGGGGGAGAAGATCTAACATGTCAAAGGCGAGGGTTGAGTAGGACGGGAGCTCGTGAAGGGTGGGAATGAGCTGAGCCCCGCCGGCTGGCAGCTCGTGAAGGGGGGGAATGAGCTGAGCCCCGCCGGCGGGCGGGCCTGAGGGGCACTTGTCTGAATCGGGTTGCTATTGTGGTGAAGTAAGTGGGCTTTTCAACAGAACTTCCTCGTGGGAAGATACTTCCGTTCATTATACATTCTTTCTTAAATAAATCAAATAAAATATTAAAGAGTAAAATTAGCTTTCTTACTAAATGAAGAGGAAATGCCACCAGAGCAACGACAGAGGCTGCGCTCAGAGCTCTTCTGATGACAGCACAGTTCCTGACTCGACATGCCTGTCCCGTTTTCCCTGCAGACGCCCAGCCTGCACCTCATCCAGCCCCCGCCAGCCCCCATTCCCCAGGGTTCTCCTCTGTGCTGATGGATTTCTGTTTTGTATTAGGTCCGTGGTAACGTGATGATGTAGGTGGGAATTGGCCCTGCGTGTTAGAACCTGATTTGTCCCCATTCAGTGACCGCCTGGCCCGGGTTGTGTGTCCCCTTAAGGGGTGAGGGGTGGGGGACATAGGGGAGGCCACCCTGCCAGACCGTGGATCCAGGGGAGGGCAGGTGGGCTGAGCCGGGTCGGAGGAAGCAACCAGCCCTCAGGCGCCTGGTGTCCAGGGAAGCCTGTCGGACAAGTGTCAGGTACAGCAGGGAGGAGAGTGGGTCCCCAGTGCCTAGAGGGAGGGTGGCCTGCACGGCGTGGGCCCGGGGCGCACCGGTGTTTGCCCGTCACGAGTGCTGATAGGTCATTAAAGCTCAGGCAGAGCCTTCCTCCTGTTGGGAGGGTGGGCCTGGAGTGTCCGTCCTTAACCTGTCAGCAGGGGCGCGTCTGCCGTACGTACCCTTACCCAGGGTTCTGCAGGTGCTGTGGTGGGCGGTGGGGGGGGCGTGGCCGGGACCACAGGACCATCTTACCTGTCTGCTGGTGCATCGACTCTATTTGGAGGAATGTTAACTTCAACATCTTTTAAGTTCAAACAAATTCTGGGGACTTCCCTGGTGGTACAGTGGTTAAGAATCCACCTGCCAGTGCAGGGGACACGGGTTCGAGCCCCGGTCCGGGAAGATCCCGCATGCCGCGGAGCGGCTGGGCCCGTGAGCCATGGCCGCTGAGCCTGCGCGTCCGGAGCCTGTGCTCCGCAACGGGAGAGGCCACGACAGTGAGAGGCCCACGTACCGCAAAAAAAAAGTGTTAGTCCGTGCACATGGAGCACACTTTTGACCATCAAACTTTGCAGGTCCACCCTCAGGCTGTTTGAACAGCCGATCCCCGGCTGTATTGGACTAAAAGTAATTTATTAGTCTGGTAAATATTAGCGACCCGTGTGACCCAAGGCTAAAGTGTCATTTCCCTTCCGTAGCTGTGCAGAGTTCACAGTGGACAGCGATACAAACCGGCCTCTTAGTCAGCGATGCTTTGTTTTTCTTGACGTAACAAACGCTCTCCTGTTTCCCGCCACTGGTGCCCACTGCTCACGTTGCTTGTGGGAGCGTCATCCCGGTGTCGATGGGATGGCAACTCCAACAGCTGAGTGTTGTTTTAAATGTCCCTCAACTCCCAGAATGTAGTAGAGGTGCTGTGAGCCACCGCTGTTGAGATCTGGTCTTCCTCCTTCAGGAAGGGTTCGCAGTAGCTTATGCAATTAAATGCAACAAAAAGCAGGACATTTAAGAAGAAAAGCGTCAGCAGACAGCTGCTCACATTAGCTCTTTGTTTTCTTGCAGTTAAAGTAGAAAACGGAGACGTCCATCTGGGTTTGGATTCTTTACCTGTATTGGGCAAAGCAGACTCTTCCATTCAAGGGAGAATTTATTATAAAAGGACACGGGGAAATCGATCATCTTAAACTGTGATTTTGCTAATGTTTCCAAAATGTTCAGATTAAGGTGTTCTTCTTTAAATAAAAGTTGATCCCTCTGAGAATCGCACAGGCCTGGTATCCTCTCTGTGACTGCTGGACTTTGCTTTCCGAATTCCTACAAGGCTCAAGTTAGAGAACCCACAGCAGTCATTTTTAAGGTTTTCGGCAGCAGAGCCTCATCTCAAAATAATTTCATCTGTATAAATGTATAAGTTCCAAGTTTTACCATTTACTTACTATAAATTCAGAGAAAGTGAGACTTTAATGAGCAGGAAATTTGCAGTCAGAGGTTAGGCTGCCCGCTGGGGTCCATCTCTCCCGCCGGGCTCTCTTTTGCTTGCGTCGTGTAGGGAAAATCTTGCTGACATGTGAGTAGTGAAGGTGGCAGGTTTTGGAACCCTTCCCTTTGCAGTGCAAACAGTCCCAGAACCTCCAGAGAGGCATACGTGGAGCTCCATTCTCTAGCAGCTGCTTGAAATCACCTAATATAGTTGCCTGCGTTTCTGAACGTGTGCAGCTCCATTCTCTAGCAGCTGCTTGAAATCACCTAATATAGTTGCCTGCATTTCTGAACGTGTGCGCACATCTTAAAATGGTTGCTAGCTGGATATAGTGCAGGTGAAGCACCCAAGCTTGCCCCTTGGCGTGAGCGAGCATAGAGGTCTCTCCCTCCATCCACACCTTGCACTGTATGTGGACCACGGTACCAGGATGCTGGTTGTGAGGGCAGCGTGGATGGAGGGTGAGACCGGGGCCAACCAACTGCCCTGGGTTTGAATATGACTCTGTCACTTAGCAGTTGTTTGACCTTTGGCAAGTTATTTAGTTTTTCTTAGCCTCGGTTTTCTGGTCTGTAAAGTGGGAATTGTAACAATGCCTTCTTCCTGGGAATCTTATGATGATTAAATGAGAAAATATATGGAAAGCGATTAAGTAATATCTGACATAGTAAGGGCACAAAAAGTATTAGCTAATTTTATAGGAAAAAATGTGATTGTGGGACAGCGCAGCTACCTCCTAAGGTTAGCAGCTCTGACAGTCGAGCATTATTTTGGCTTCGCCTCAGTTTCTAGAAAATAATATATGTAAGCCACTCATGGCACTCAGCAAAGAAGGCCAGGCTGATGAAAGAGAAAAGAACTGCTAATTACGAGTTGTAGTATCCCTCTTCCAGGAAGGACTTGAAGTAGCTTACTGGAATTTAAAAAAAAGAAAAAAAAAAGTCAGTGTGGAGCTACAAACAATAGAAAAAGTTGTGTTCTGAGGTGTGCACGCAAAAAGGGAGTTAACCTGGCAACACGAATTAAATTTAAATGTGGGTAGTTTCTAGCATGTTAATGTTTACAGCACACTTGAGTGTGCGGGTTTTCCGTCAGTATTTTGAGAATCGTGCCCTGGTGGTGTCCACGTAGTTGAGTGTCCATGGTGGAGGGAGAGGCTGACAGCAAGCAGATCACCTGTTAAATTACATAGTAGACAACCTGGATGTTGGCAAGGATGTGGAACTGTTAGAACTCACATATATGTATACCGCTCGTGGGAACGTAAACTAAGGAGCACTTCAGACAGCTGTTCGGCCATGTCCGGTCAAGTTACATATATACACCTGGAAGCAACCCAGACATTGGTCAGCGGTAGGAAAAAGCCAAAATAATTCATGGTATGTTTATATAGTGGGACAGCACACGCGATATAAAATAAGTGAACAACACACGTGACTCTCACAGACCTAGGGTTAAGCCCAAAGAAGCCAGACGGGAAGAGTACCTTTTACAGAGTTCCATTTAGTGAAGTTCAAGCCAGGCACAGAGGTCGCGGTGCCAGGTGCCCTGGCGGGAGTGGCTGGGAATAGTGGGAGAGGCTTCAGGGCAGAAGAGATGTTCCGTTTCTTGATCCTGGTCTGGGTACCCAGGTGAAGGCTGGGCGACACACCTGGATGGGCACTTTTTGTTTGTAGGTTGCTTTTCAAGGGAAGGTTCATCGAAATATAAAGTGATATGGTGGTGAGTATCATGGGGAAGCCTCCAGTGGGACCAGGAGCTACGGAGCGGTGGGCTTGGTTGGGGGGGGTTTACAGGCCCTGAGGTGAGAGCAGGGAGGAGGGGCGAGTGACCCGGGGAGCCTTGGGCAGTGAGGTCAGGGAGGGCCCGGGGGCGGAGACACTTTCTCCTCTTAACTCTGGATGGATGGGAGCCTTGGAGGATTTGGGAAGAGGTGGGAAGGAGGCAACCTTGTTTCTAAAAGCCCCTCTGGCTGTGCTGAGAATCACTGCGGGCTCAGGTGCTGAGCTGATAACCGTAGGGGGTGGTCCCAGTGACCAGGTCCTCCCAAGTACATTCCCCACAGCGGGCTCCCCGTGGTTCCGGGAGACGCTGCTCCAGTACGCCCTCCGGAGCCCTCTGAGCCCTGGAGCAAGCATGCAGGTGCTGTCGCCTTCTTCCCGGGACCACACTGGTCAGAGCTCCCGGCTTTCCGCGCCCTGAGCTCCAGAGGGCGATGGTGCCCATCCGACAGTCCGTCTGTGTCTGAAGCTGCTGGCGGTTCGGAAAGGCCTCTGTCCCCTGTTCCCTGAGCCTGGAACAGTCGTGGGTGACATTTACGATGTGTATGGACAGCGGGTGATGCACCGGCGGGGCAGGGCTGTTGGTAAGAGGTCTGGACAGCGACGAGGGAGGGCGGCCCGGTCCCGGGCAGCTTCAGGTGGAGGTGGGCAGGAAACGCGGTGGCCTCTGGCCGCGCCCGGCTGCAGCCACCTGCCGAGGCCCTGGGCGAGGACGATGCCCTGTGAGTCGCCCGGGCGAGGAGGGCTCGGGGGCGGGCCACTGGAGGAAGGCCCCCCACACCTGCCGAGCTCCTCCATGGCCGTCTCTTTAAGGCCCCTCTCCCCCGCAACACACATCCCATGGGGAGAACTGTAAGGTGTGCATCTGAAGTAAAAAGAACTGTGTCCCTTGGAAATTTCCCGTGGGGTGTGTGGTTTATACTTAACTTCCTTTAAATTTAACGGTACTTAACTTTAGACCTTTTTGCTAGATAATACTTCATTTTGGAGAATTCAAAGGAGGGGGATTTTTAGAATTAAAATCACATCACATTCACCACGGGTGGTTTCAGAATTCTTAGGGTTTATTCCATTGCCACTGTTTTTTTTTTTTTTTTAAGTTTATTTATTTATTTATTGGCTGCGTCGGGTCTCAGTTGTGGCACGCGGGATCTTTCGTGGCATCCCATGGGCTCTTCGCTTCGTTGCGGTGCATGCCCGGGCTTCTCTCTAGTGCTGGTGCTCCAGCTCAGTCACCCCACGGCATGTGGGTTCTTAGTTCCCTGGCCAGGGATCGAACTGGCATCCTCGGAATTGCAGACAGATCCTTAACCACTGGACCACCAGGGAAGTCCCAGTGCCACTGGGTTTTAGCATTTACAAATCCAAGTCTTTGCTGTTGTTTGAGCTGTAAGGACCCAGTTTGGCAGGTAAGCGCGTGCATCTGTGAATCTGCAGCTGTGGGACTGAGGTGACAGTGGAGGTGGGGACTGAAGCTGTAAAACCTGCTGAAAAGCCACGCATTTCAACGTACAGCCACTGAATGTGGTATGAAGGTTATTTGCTGTTAATAGCTACGAAAGGCTGTTATTTCCCAACTTGCTATTAAGTTTATTCTGAAACAGTAGCAGTAAAACACTGGCGTGCAAAATTGCCTTAAATTATGTATGAATATGGTCAAAGACAAAGGGGGTGTGCAAAGAAGAAAATAGATACTAGTGTGTTGTTGTGGGCCATTTGCCTTTCTTGTCCAGACCGTCTGTAATTTTATCTTTATAAAAATAATTGGAACACCAAGTGGTAAAAGGGTACCATTGTTTGTGTTTCTGGCAGCATAATTGGCATAAGGGCTGTGGGGCAAGATTTTTGGACAAAATAAGCTATTAAAATTTTTAATATGCCTGAGTTTGTCTTTTAAGAATAGTAAGAAGAATTAATGACAACTTTATCACGTTTTTTTGAGAATTAAATGAACAATAAATTAAATCAACTGTAAGCCAGCGCCGGTGTCTGGCTTACAGTTGATGGGTATTAGGGTAAACTTGATATCAGCACTAATTTTAGATCCTAGAGAACCGAAAGCGAGACAAGGAAGAACTAAAAATTTGCTCAACTGTATAAAAATGACGCTAATTACAGTAATTTGTATGAAGCCTATTATCTGTGCATAGTAACAGCCTCCTTTCTCATGAACCACCGGACTCGCCTTGTTTTCGTTCATCCCGATGGCATATTCCACGTAAGGCGACCAGCCTTCACGACGTGCCCCACGTGTAGCTGTATCTCACGGGCTCCAGTGCGTGTTCTCAACCTGAAAATTCCAAAGAACATTCTCGGATTCTGACCTTGAGAATGTTGTGCTTTTCTATTTACAGAACATGCACTTTTCAAATCCTTTATTGCATGTACTGCAAGAGGGGAAAGCAACTCAAGAATTGCTGAGAAGTTCGATAAAGATAACTTCCTAAGCTAATGTGGTTTGGTTTTTAAGCTCAGGTAGCGTAGTTTATGACACAGGGGATGCTGACAGCCTTTCTAGATGCAGAGCGATTTTTGAAGCAGTCATTAGCCGGCTCTGGCTCCTGCAGAGAAGATCTCAAGGATCGGAGCAGAGCTCGTGACGCCCTCATCCTAGCGGCGAAGGGCGCGGATTTTGCGGGGCGTCTGTCTCACCCTTCACAGCATCATAAGTACCGGGGGCTAGTGATGAGCGCATCGTCAGACAGAAAGTGGGAGGGCCGGGGGCGGCCCTGGGGCGTCTCCAGACCCTGACTCTGCGCAGATGCTACAGGTTCATCGAAGCTGAGGAGTCTGTGGAAATACGTTTACGCTGACTTATGTAGTTCAAGGGAAGAAAATGACCCATGGTTTATCTGCACTGGCCTCAGCATGTCCCGCTGTAGTTTAAAAATAGGGCCATCCAGTCGTCCAGGGGGCTTGCTGTGATCTGGGGGGTTTGCCAAGGACCCTGATTGTGCCTGGTTGTGACTGAACCAGCAGTGCAGGTTGGAGGGAAAAAGCCAGTTTTCACATTTTGAAACTATTTTGTGCTGGTGTGAAAAGTGGCCGTTTTAGTCATAATACTACTCGTAACAGGTAAGACTGAACCAGACCTCCACGGCGGGGAGTTTGGCTGCCTGCCTGTTTTGAGTAAGAAATGCCTTCCTCTTTGGCAAGAAGGTTCATCAAAGAACCGGAAGTGTCCCTGTTCTTTGACCTGATCTGGGCTGATCTAAAAGGGTGTGATTTCAGTGTTTTTCCTCTGTGTTGACTTATCCTGCTTTCCTCTGGTGATTTCAGGGGTAGTCCCTCTCAGTTTGCCAGCTGGTCCACCTCTGAATCTCCCGTTTGGTGACCCCCGGACACATCATGTGAAAGTGATAGAGCTTCACCGTGGTTAACCGTTTACAGACGGCACCGCCCCCCGCCCTCTGCTCACCAGCCCTCCCTGTCCAGTGACCTCTACTTGGGATGTTCACTGAACCCCAGTTGACTCTCCTGGCTTTTGCCGGGAAGGCACATTTCTCCACCCACCTCACCTGGCCGACCCGCAGTCATCCTGGTGCGTAGGGTGCGGTGTGGCGTGTCCCTTGTGTACTCAGCTGTAGTTCGAGATGTGCCTTTGCAGGAACCATTTTAATGTAAATCCTGCGAACTGTGACCACAGGACACACAGGGGCTGCCCTGTTCTTTTCCAAACACGCTTCCAGCTTTACAGGCACCTGAGTCACTTTCAGATGAGTTTCAGTGCAGAGTCAGCTGTGGCCCAAGGTAGAGCCCAAGTGAAGACTCTTCAGAATGAGGAACTTGTGTCTGAAAAGATGATCCTAAATTGCAGTATTTCAAACCAAGTGGAAGGAGAGGGATTTAAACTGTAGCTCTGGTGGTTTATCAGGTCAGAAAGAGGCAGAGCTAATCCGGAGGAAGGACCGTGGTTGGGGTGATGGAAGGGTGTCTCCCGACCCCCCAGCTCTTCCTTCTGTCCGTGTTCGTGGCGCGCGGTGGGTTACCGTGGTGATGAGAGTCAAGTTTTGATCTTTGCTGGGATGTGAGGCCGAGACTCCTCCCTGCAGAGGTGGGAGCTACCATTGCCTGGCCGTGGCCTCGCAGGTGGGTTTCCTGTCTGGCGTCCAGCGAGCTGTTTGTCAGAGGGGGCCTCGCCCTGGCGGCGGAGGTGCGGGCAGCACTGCCCGTGTCCCTCCAGCGCCCTGCGCCCCGCCTCCCTGGCCTGCCCGCTGCCCATCGGGAAGCAGCCACCCTGCATCTGGACACAGTGAACAGACTCTGTCCTCTTGGAGGTTCATGTTTTCCTCCTTAACTAAAAAAATAAAACAAAAACGAGCTTCTCCGTAGCACTGGCTTTGGCTATAACTTCTGTTACCGTTTTCTTTACCATGTGACACTGTCCCGTGACCCCTTGTTGACACTTGTGGTCCCCCAAGACGGGTGACTGCCGGTCCCCAGGCCCTGCTTCCTCAACTGGGAAGGACGCCCACGGGGGCGCCTGGTCAGTGCCCGGCACGTGGTCATGGACCCGCACTGCTAACTTCCCAGTGGAAATTGGCACTGGATCCAGACGAGACTTACGAGTCTTGAGGGAAATTGGCAACACAATTAAAACAGAATTTAGCTCTTACGATTTTAGCCCAGGGTTTAAAATGATTATTTAGAGTGTCGTCACTACCCAGCTAATTGTTCCTTCTTTTACTCAGTCCGCGGTCCTGGGAGTGTTTTGTAAGTGCTGAGCACCTACTGTGTACCCAGGATGTAGAAGATAAAAAGACACAAATAAACAAATAGCCTTAAATTGCCGTCTATGATTTATAGATGTCCCTAGTCATGGTTATATTAAAATCATAATAAGAAGCTTTAAAAAAGGAGATACCCAGCTCCCACCCCAAGAAATGAGAAGCTCTGAGAGGCAGGCCCCGGCATGGTTCTTCCTTTTACTGTGTATTTTGTAAATGTATTAATGAACACGTAGCCTAAGATATACCATCCTGACTGTTCTTCAGTGCACAGTGCAGTAGTGTCAACTGTACTCACCCTGGAGCACAACAGACCTCCAGAACTTTCTCCTTTTCCCAGCTGAAGCTCCATGCCATTAAATCCCCACCCTCGCCCCTCCCCTGTGTCCACCATGTACTTTCTGCCTCTGTGAGTCGAAGCGTCTCGTACGGATCGTGCATTATTTGTCCTTTTGTAAGTGGTTTGTGTCGCTGAGCACAGTGTCCTCGCGGTTCATCCAGGCCGTGGCAGGTGTCAGAATTCCTTTCCTTTTGAAGAGGCCGAGCAATATCCCATCGTATGTGTGGACCGCCTTTTGCGTGTCCATCACCCTATCAGTAGACGTTCGGGCTTCAGATCCTGTGTTATGAATGGTGCTGCTGTGGACGTGGGCACGCAAATGGCTCTTTGACTCCCTGCTTTCAGCCCTTTTCGGTGCGTATCCAGAAGTGGGGTTGCTGGGTCACATGCTAATTCCATGTTTAATTTTGTGAGGAGTCTCCAAGCTGTTTTCCAGGGTGGCTGCACCGTTGTACATCCACAGCGCACTCTCGGCACGTGCTCTCCCGCACCTGCTGTTTTCTGTTTTGACGGTGGCCGCCCTGTTGGGCAGTGTCTCATCGTGGCCCTGATTTGCATTTCCCTGGTGCTCAGTGATGCTGACCATCTTCTCACGTGCCTGTGGACCACGGGTATATCTTCTTTGTAGAAATGTAGATTCAAGGCCTTTGCCCGTGTTGTGATCGGTTGTTTATTTTTGTGTTGTTGAGCGGCATTGGGATTGCTTTTCCAAAGCTTCCTAAGTGGTACTGATGTGCTAACGGGGCTGGGAACCAGTGATCAGACGTAAAACCAGCCCATAAGCAACGGATCTGAGATTCTGGTTTTGTGCCGTTAGATCTGCTGTGTGTTCGGGAGGGTGGGAGAGGGGCCGGAGCCTCTGGAAAGCTGGCCGTAGGAGGTGGGTCCCTGCTGTGTGTGTCGACAGTGGACGCGACAGTTCAGAGTCAGGGCCTGGCTGTGGACGGGGGATGTTTCACCTCAGGTGCTGCTTAAACGTTTCTTCAGCACAAATGGGTCCTTGAGGGAGACCAGTCGGGGAGCCAGGGAAGAGCTCGTGATGCCCAGTCCCGATGGGGGGCTGGGCAGGGAGCGGACAGCGAGAGTGACGGTGCACAGGCCGTCCCCGCAGGCTGGCCGACCCCCGGGCCGCCTCCTGGTCCCTGGAGCCCTGACTGGCGCGGATTCGCTCCACTCAGCACGGGGCCGATGGTGCAAGATACTGCAAAGGCAAAATAGTTTTTCTGGCAGTGTTTCAAAGAAGCTGTGCTTTTCTTAGAGAGTGCCTCATGTGCACATCTCACAGATCCTTTGTAGCTTTTTGCAAAAAAAAAAAAAAAAAAATGTAGGACTGCGTGCAAAAAGAAAGGATAAGACGAAGTCGAAAGGATGGGATGAATTCATAAAACATTTATGGGCAGCGGCTGGAAGCCATTACACAGACCAAGATGGGCCTTTGTTACCTTTTAATTTTGATGAGCACGCAGTGGATGTATTTATTCTGAGAAGTAATCCTAAGTATGAATGCAACTTTAAAATTATGGGAATTTACGCCTATTTCTTGTTAATCTGAATAAGCAATTGTGTTGTCAGCCAGCCAGCTGCAGATATAATGTACAAAATATTGTAAAACCCTGTTACCAGGCAGAAAATGCTGCTTGTAGGTCCGTATCTTCAGTATTTGCACCATTAAAATTTTAGCCTGTGGTCAGCTCTGATTGCTACAAGGGCTTCAAGATCTTGCTGGCGTCTCTGTAACACCTTAAATTTGTTAATTCAGCCACCGCTGCCCGCTTTTGCAGTGCCTTCCACCCTTTTCCAGCTCACAGAGCGCGCACAGTCGTAATATTTGCACAAGGCTCTGGGTGGGCGGATGCGGCCCGGTGACACCTGAGTCCCCAGCCCCGAGGTAGCCGGTAGCCGTATGTGCAGCTGTCCCCCTCCTGGGTCTGGCCTTCATCCCAGCAGGATGAGTTGAGAGCCAGCTGGAATCTGTCACCCTGGCCCCAGCCTTCTATTTCTGATGCCACACTTCCCTAAGAAATGGAAACTTTTTTAGCATTTTGGAAGGAAGGGATTGTAAACAGTTTATGAAATATATCAAGCATGCAAAAGAGTGTGTGTAATGTATACGAACAGTTTAAGAGTAATAATAACACAAACGCGCAGCTAAATAAATCGATTATCACCAGTATCTGCACACTTCCCGGGGGGGGGGGGTCCATCCTGATCACGTGCCCTTCCCTTGTCCTTCTGTAGCATTTTTAAAAACACTTATTTAAGAAGTCTTGGACTTCCCTGGTGGCGCAGTGGTTAAGAATCCACCTGCCGATGCAGGGGACACGGGTTCGATCCCTGGTCCAGGAAGATCCCACATGCCGCGGAGCAACTAAGCCCGTGTGCCACAACTACTGAGCCTGCACTCTGGAGCCCGCGAGCCACAACTACTGAGCCCACGAGCCACAACTACTGAAGTCCACGTGCCTAGAGCCCGTGCTCCCCAACAAGAGAAGCCACCGCAATGAGAAGCCCATGCACCGCGACGAAGAGTAGCCCCCGCTCACCACAACTAGAGAAAGCCCGCGTGCAGCAACGAAGACCCAACGCAGCCAAAAATAAATAAATAAAATAAATTTATTAAAAAAAAGAATTGCAAGCCATTGAGAATCTATTATGGCCACTAGGTAAGAACAGGCAAAGGAGACGCACGAAGTCAGAAAGAAAGAGGGAAATACAGACGTGCTTTGGGGGAAATACTGAACCTAGATAGTAATCAAAGAAAGCGGGAACGTTGGCTTCTGGGAAGGTGGGCGCTTTGCTTGGAAGGGAGAAGGGAGAAGGGACACTGAGGCTGGCGGGGGTCAGGGGAGGCAGCGCAGGTGGCACCGGCCCCCAGCCGTGCTGTTGGGAGCGGTCCGGCCTCCGTCAGCCCCTCGCGAACGTCTCAGTGCTGCCTCTCCTCTGCCCGCTGACATCCTGTGGACCAGGCTCTCTCGGGGGGGATGCTGAGAGGCTTGGGGCTTGGACTGGCACGGAGACGGAGGCTGTCTGTCTGGCAGGGCCGACCCCTGACCTCTTCATGGTTACGTGTGAGCAGTTCTCCCCTTTGTAACCAAGAGGACTGTTGTCACAGTTATTTATCAGCGGCAGCCAGCACTTGTAGAGCAGTGGAGTCTGTGTTAAGGCATTTCTGGGTCTTACTCTCCACAACAGTCCACAAGGTGGAGCGGCGTTGTGTTCCATTTGCTGATGGGAATCGAGGCGCAGAAAGAAGAAGGTTGCCCTTGTGACGCGGCTGGTGAGTTTCAGAGAAGGCCTGGGGCTGGGGTCCAGCCCTTTACTGTGACGGACACTTCTTGTGTGTTTGGTCGTGTACACATGGACGTGCATAGGTGTGCAGATCTTAAAAATAATCATGTGGCCAGTTTGTCAGTCTTTTTATGCCCGCTGGGGGCCACATGCTTTAAGGGACCATTTCTCTTCCCACAGCACAGTCATTCTTACCTTAGGAACTTGAGGTGTGTTACCTTTCCTGGGGCATTGAACTTGGAGCCTGGTGTCTGTTGATGTCATGCAGGGTCTGTCTCCTTCCAAAGGAATTCTGTGCTCGTGGAATGGATGGCAGCTGGGGGTCAGGGCCCCCTGCACGTTGGCAGCGTGGCTGGTACGGGCCTTTCTCTGCCAGGATAGTCAGGTGTAGGGTGGGCTGTGAAGGGGAGTTTCGTTGGCTTTTATGCCACCTCGCCATAAAAATGCACAGCATTTGCACTGTGTTACGGGAGAGTTTGGGATTGATTTCTCTGGGGTCCCTGCAGACCCTTGACTGTCTGTGATGTTGTGGAAGAGCCAGTGCCCCGCACCCTGGCCTCAGACTGCACGGGTTTCCTGGGGAAGAGGTCCGGAAGAGGGTTATGTGTGGACCTAGAGTCCAGATGTGCAGGGGCTGTTTGCCCTGCGGGCGGTCTTGGTTTCTCTTTCAGCTTCGTTCGGTCCACGGCGTTGCCCGAGTGCCTGCCCTGCCTGGAGAGTGCCGCTCCGTGGCGGTCACGGGGGCCCTCGTGCCTCCGTTCCGGCGAGTCAGGCGGTCCATGTGTAAAAACAGGGGCGGCTTTGTCGGATGTGAGGGCGCAGAGAGAGGCGGGGGGAGGGTGCCGGTGGGCGTGATGGGCTGTTGGTGCGGCGCCCGCGGGGAAAGGGCGTCTCTGAGCACAGACCTGGGTCGTTGGAGTGTGAGAACATCCCAGGCCGGGCCCACGGTCCAGGGCCTGGGTGGCCGCACCGTGCCGTTTGCAAAGCTGGGCAAGGGGGGTTGGGGGCGGAGCCCCTGTGCGTTGGGGGCAGAGCTGCAGCCCAGAACGTGGACGGTCCCTGCTGACTGGTTGTGCGTTTCTGTGTGAGAAAACTAATGAGGACTTTCAGTCAGAGACGTTCTGATCCTCCGAGCTTAACTGCCTTCTAAGTGGAGTACACCCCACGTTTCTACCAAACAAAGCGCGTACTGTAGTCTGACACCCGGAGGAGCTGCAGATGCCAGCAGTTACTTTGCATCGCAGACAACCGCGCTGGGCTCTCGCCATCCTGAAACTGCGGAAGAGAAGACGTGGGGTCGCCAGGCGACACCAGGGTTTCCGGGAACGCCTGGCGCAGCGCTCCCGGGACGGGGCTCCTCCTGGCTCCAGCGGCTGCACGCGGGGGCTCTCTGGGGCGAGTCCTCCGGAGTGAATGGAGGAGGTGGAGAGACTGGGTGTTATTTACACCTGCTGCTGTAAGGGGATGGAGCGCGCGGGCGACCTACGCGTCCTGCTCGCGCACACGCGAAAAGCCCAGGCGCTGTCTGTTCGTTTTTCACCCGAGTCTTCTGACCGCAATAGATCAGAACATCAGGACGAGGTGACTTCCCACGGCAGTCGTGGGAAGTCCGTTCTGGGCCTCAGATGGTCTATAAGATTCGGCAAAAACTGGTACTTGAACACCATCACCATTTTATCTTTTTCAAAATCACCTCGCTTTGTAGACACTTGTTTGGAGAAAGGAGATGAGAATGAGCTGGCCTCGCGGTCGGCACAGTAAAGCCACAGATTCACGCCGTCCATAGCTGGCGAGCAGTATTGCATATCAGGGAGCAGATCCCTTATTTGCAGCAGGCCGCTCAGGAAGCTAGATTATTAGTATAGGAGCAAAGGGAACCATAAGCAGCGAATGGAATTTCCACGCATCCTGCCTGGATTCAGAGGCCAAAATGCTTTAGGAAAAATGGCTAATTTATTTGTGTGGCTGAAAGTTTTGAACCAAAGTTTGGAAAGTAAGTGGAGGATTGTGATTATGTGATCGTGCGAACACGTAGATTACGTGGTCCATCATCTAAAAGTCCTCAGAATATTTGTATATTTAATGCAGCAGTTCTCAGTGAGGGCGGGGGTGACTTTGCCACCCAAGGGGCACTTGGCGATGTCAGGAAGCAGTTTTGGTTGTCAGAGTTGGGGACGCTCCTGGCATCGAGTGGGCAGGGATGCTGCTGGCACCGCACAGGATGGACCCCACGACAGAGGTCTCCTGCCCAAGGTTGACAATACCTGATTCAACGTTATGCTCTTAGCAGGAAAGTATCGTAGATTTTGAACTCATTTCTGCTGTTTGTGGGGTCCTTTCTTTTACTGCTTTTGAATTAAAATGTGAATTGTACCAATAGGATATGCGAGAGTATCCTACAGCAGTGAAAACAGAGATAAAAGTGTCAATGTGAAGAAACTGAACATCACGTTGAGCAAAGGACCACAGTGGTCACCTCTGGGCACGCGGAGAAGGAATGACACGGCGAGGGTCCAGAGGAGAGAGGGGGTGTGTTCTTCCCGGAGCGGCCAGAAAAAACTACCGCTGCGCGGGGGCCAAAGACACAGGGCTCTGTCCTGTTACGCCCTGGAGGTTTCCAGGGCGTAGGTTTCCAGCCTCCCCCCGCAGGCTTCAGGGGAGGGTCCTTCTGGAGCGTCCTCTTCCTGCCTCTGGGGTTGCGGGGATCCTCTTTGTTCCTGGACTTGGAGGTGCACCACCCCTCTCTGTCTCCATCTCGCCCGCGTGTCTGTGTTCCTCCGAGAAGGACACCGGGCACTGCACTTAGGGCCCCTCGTAATGCAGTGTGAGACCCCGTTCCCACATAAGGTCACACCCTAAAGCCCCGGGAGTAAGGGCTTGGATATGTCGTTCTGGGGGACACAGTCCAGCCCATGACAGATTGCAGGGTTTCAGTTTTCTTGCGTTAGATGGCGGTTCATGGACGTTTATCGTATCCTCTGTGTTTTAACCTTCTATCGTACACGTTTTCAAACATATACACCATTAGAAATAACAGCGTAATGAACCCCATCGCACTCAGCTTCAACCATAACTGAGTTACGATCCATCTTGTTTCCTCCTTACCCTGCAACAGCTCCTTTTTCCCCTGCTAGTGTCCAAACCCAGCACTTGAGCCAGGTCACTTCACCCTACGTATTTCACATAGTCTGTAACTGACGAGAACATTTTTTAAACGTAGGTGTTGCCTCGTCATCACACCGCATCAAACCAATAGCAGTTCTTGACTAGTATCTACTCTTCGGTCCACGTTCAGATTTCCCGATTGCCCCCAAATGTATGTCCGTATTTCTTGTTTCTCACAAACGACAGCAAACCATAAACACTGTCACGTCCTCGATCTCTCGGTACGTCCAGAGGTCCTTCCTCACCAGCCTGTTGCATGGACACAGCTGGGTGATATTCCCTTGTGAGTCAACCAGCCCGTTCATGGACACTGGTTGCTAGTCTCCTATTACAGTGACGCCGCAGTTACTAGCCTTGTGAATCGATAGTATTTTTGCAAGGATGTCTTTGGGATAGATTTTTAGAAGTGGGATTCCTGAGGCAGAAGGAAATGCCTCTTTTATTCACAGTTTTGCATTTTCACCTGCAGTGACAATGATACTTGTTCTCCACCCACCTCACCTGCGCAGTGTTGTCAGACTGGGGTTTTCTCCGTGGGGATCTCGTGTGTATCTCCAGCTTTTGGGGTGGTGGTGGAGAGGTACGGGGATCACCAAGATGCACGGGCCTGGGGGGGATTCAGAATGGACCAGCTGTAATCATTTTAGCTTCAAGAAGCATTGATCAAGCCCCAGGCTTCCTACACTTCTGTCCTGTCGGCAGGGCTGGCAACCCTCTGTTAAGGCCTTGATGGTAATTATTTCGGGCTGCAAGGCCACGTGGTCTGTCCACGCCAATCTGTCCTGCGGTGCGAGTGCAGCTGTGACAGCCATAACGAACGAGGGCCGCTGCCTGACAGTAAGACTTTATTACAGATGGCGGTGTTCTGCTTTCCTCCAGTTGTCACGTCGTGAGGAATTATTTTTCTTTTGATTTTTTCAACCGTTTGAAAATGCAAACCCTGTGCCACAGCTGGGGCCGTAGTTTGCCAACCCCGGAGGTCGCTGCATCCCAGCTCCCTCTGCCCAGCCTGGCCTCAGACCTTCCAGACTCTTCCCCAGCTTGGACCAGCCTCATCTTCATCACGAGGGACGGGTTTTCTCCTTCTCCTCCGAGTCCTACACGGGTTGTCCCCGCCGGTACTGACAGGTCGGCAGCTCCCTAGCGGCCCGTGGGGTATCTCCTCGTCCCTCTGGCCTCGGGCTCCCGTGTGTAATAGGGACACGAGGCCCCTGCCCTTCGGGACTGTTGCAAAAGCTAGAATTTAAAGTTTCTGGAAGCTGCTCTTTGTGTTCTAGATTTCGGTCTGAGCTTTTCAAGGTGGGCTGCCAGTGGACATGTTGATCCCACAGCGGACACGCAGCCCTTCACCAAGCGTCGGCGGGTGACCGGGACGTTCCTTGCTTTACATTAGTTTATGGTGACAGAGGCGCTGGCTCGTCTTCCTGGCCTGTTTCTCAGTGTCTTTGTCAGCATCTCTCAGCGTTGTCACAAAGCTCAGGTGTGACAATGCACGTGACTGAGCTGGCGGCTGGGATGCGTGTTGCAAACGTGTGGTGTGGTCGTTACAATTCACGCCTGTGAATACCCCGCGTGGAACTCGTGAGACCCCAGCACTCTCTCCGAGTCTCCATTTCCACCGTGGGGGGTCGTCCAGTAGAGTGGAAGCCCCAGTTTGACTATACTGAGGTGGAATGCTCGTATTTATTCACTCGGAAAATAGTTGCTGGGCGCCCACCGTGCGCCAGGCTCCCTGCCTCTCAGCTCCTCTGTGCTCTGTGCCTTTTTTATTTTAAGTGCAAGGGATTGAAAACGTGCAGACACTAGGAAAGCTGCAGCTCCCACCTTCCAGGTGGCCGAGCTGCCTACCGTCACAGAAGGTGCTGGTCGTCAGTAATAGCACCCCGGGAATGATTTCCCGTCAGGGACGCGTGGTTAGAGCGGTGTACACGTCTCTGAGAACCCTAGCCTTGACTTAGCTTTATTATGATAATACTTATACCTTGACGTCACGTTACGCTTACGCCGTAGAACCCAACCCAAATGCAGATTAAATACAATGTAGCCCATGAAACAGGAGGGGGGGCGACCCTCTGCCGTGGCCGCAGCCTGAGCCACCAGCACGTTGTGGGGTAGCAGACACGCTGTCTGCGTTCTCTGCTGGGCCCCTCATTCGGGGCCTGTGCCAGCGGCGCACAGAGGCGATTTGGGTCAGGCCAGCAGCGCTGCAGCTGCGGGAGGTGCTTCCCTGGAGGTGGCGGTGAGGGAGCTCTGGAGTCCGCCTGGGAACCCCGGGTGTTCTGGGCCGAGCCTTTGACCTCTGTGGCTCTTAGCACCTCAGGACTTGTCCACCAGGGGCACATGGAGGGTGCTCTCACCGGAGTCCTGCTCGTCCCTCCTCCTCTGAGGGACGGACCTCGTGCCCTTCTCACATGTGTGTGTGTGTCAGTGACCTGGTTCAGCAATCTGTGACCTGCCATGTATCTGTCATCTTTGCTGAGTAACAAATTACCCCAACCTTAAAACAGGTCTGGTTATCACCTCAGTTTCTGGACCAGGAATCCTGGTGCAGGTGAGCTGGGCCCTGTGACTCCAGGCCTCTCCTCCTGGCCTCACTGAGGGCGGTCACCTCCAGGTCACCCAGGTGCCCGTGCTGGCCTGGGTCCTCACAGCTGCTGCCCCCTGGCTTCTCCCTGGGGCGGCTCACACGGGACACCTGCAAATCGACTCTTGTCAAGTACCGAGTTTTTCGAGAGCTCATCCAGAAGTTTCTGTCATGGAACAGGGGAAGGGGTGACAGTCTGAGGACCTCTGCCGGACTGTGGCCCATTCCTGGGTCTAGTTGTTGGAAGACGGGGATTTTCAAGCATGTGGAGGACACGGGCCAAGGATAAGAACCGGGTATTTCTGGACTCTGACTCCTCGGTTATGTTAACAGTTCATTGAACTCACACGCCAGTAAAATTTCCCCGACATCGAGCTCAGCTCAGCCAGTTGACCTTCATTTACTGATGGAAAAATCAGAGGTGGACATTCTTTATCTTCTGTTTGCTTGTCAAAGATGCTTCCAAGATTATCTGGAGCATTTTGGAGCCTGTCTTGGAAGCTTTTCTTTTGTTTTATCTGTTTTTTTATAGAGTGATTTCATTTTTTTAAAAATAAATTTATTTATTTATTTTTGGCTGCATTGGGTCTTCGTTGCTGCTCACGGGCTTTCTCTAGCTGCGGTGAGCGGGGGCTACTCTTCGTTGCGGTGCATGGGCTTCTCATTGTGGTGGCTTCTCTTGTTGCAGAGCACGGGCTCTAGGCATGCAGGCTTCAGTAGTTGTGGCACGTGGGTTTCAGTAGTTGTGGCACACGGGCTCAGTTGTTCCATGGCATGTGGGATCTTCCTGGATCAGGGATCAAACCCGTGTCCCCTGCATTGGCAGACAGATTCTCAACCACTCTGCCACCAAGGAAGCCCTAGAGCGACTTCATTTTGTTCTGGTTTTGCCAAGCAGGCAGAATGACATCGATTCTGAAATCTCGAATTCTTACTCAAATTAACGACGTGTCAATTGAAAAAAGACCTTGTGTAGTTTTTCTCCTAGAAAACCATAGTAACCGACTTGGTAACAAGTTATGCGTTTTTCACGTGAGTTGCTTTTTGCTTAAAAAAAATGCACACGGTGGAAAACAGAACCTTGTAGATGGATCTGCGCCACTAATTCCCGTCCCCTCGTCTGGTAGGAGGCCCTCTGCCCACATGCCTCAGGACAGCTCCGCTTGGGATTAGGGGAGAGGAACAGGAAGGTTTTGGGTGTTGGCAGCAGCGCGTGGGCTGCGCTTCCTGTCCCTCAGCCTCTGCGCACGCCGTCCAGAGATGGGAACAAAAGTCGCCTCTCTTATTTTTTTCTCATTATCTGGAACTCACGAGAGTGCGATCATGCTGGTTGCCCTGTGCAGGTCCTGGGTTTCCTGGGGTCGAGGCCCACGAGGCCAGCAGGCTCAGAACCACACAGACAGTTCACACGGGCACTAAGGGCACGTTCGCAGCTGGACGGGCGCCTCCTTCCACTCAGACTGGAGTTCCCGGACGCCGAGCCGTGTCTGTCTAAGATGGTAACGACGGCCACAGCGCTGCCCATAATACTATTGCTTTGATAGGAATTGGACAAAACAAGCCGAGTTTTAAAGTACCGTGGCTGAGAAAGGATGGTAGTTTTTTCTGTAGTACGTGCTTTATTTGTCGAGTCCACAGCCTTTTCAGCAGTTACTGGTGCTGGGATGGCGCCACGCATTGTACACATTGGACAAATACCGCCTCATCCGCGGGCCGTGGCCCCCAGGCCGGATGTCGTGGCGTGTCCTGCCTGTGCTCTTACAAAGCCTTGAAACTCCTTGGCTCAGCCAGTGGTCCCGAGCTGTCCCTGCCGCCCCACGGCTGCCCGAGGAGGGGCTGCCCAGCCACGGGACACGCCCATCTCGCCCCCTTGGTTACCTGCCCAGCCCTGCGGGTGCTCGTGTTTCCTGTTTATTTGTTTATTGATTTGGTTGCGCGTCTTAGTCGCAGCGGGAGGCATCTTGTTCCCCGACCAGGGGTCGACACTGGGCCCCCTGCACTGGGAGCGCGGAGGCTTAACCACTGCACTGCCAGGGCAGTCCCCAGCTGCCTGTGCTTCTGACCCTGACAGAAGGTAGAAAACAACATTAAATATGATCCTTGCTGTCACGGGGCTTTCATCTACTCAAGATCATGATAGCCAACATGATAGCCAACACTTATGAAAGGTTTTTACTCTCCCCTAATTATTTATCCAGCCAAGCTTGACTACTTGGAATCTTATTTCAGCTCCTGGCCCTGACAGGTGGGACAGCACACCTGGTCCTGACAGCGCAGCCCGGGGACACGGGTGGGGAATCAGACTCCTGGGTTTTGCCCTGGACCTGCTGCTTTGGGCTAATCAGTTCCTCTTACTGGAACTTTATCGTTCCTTCGTCTGTCAGATTATGTGGTGGGGTCTTCAGATCAGTAAATCAATCAGCCATCACATTTGTATCACCTAGGAACGGAAGTCAGGTAACATCTCCTTTAAAAATATCAACGTGTACAAAGTTTTGCAGAAAGATGGGTAAGTCTGACTGCATCACAGTGTAAAACTCTACGCGAAAGACTATAAAAGTTAAAAGAGAAGTGACCGCAGGGAGGAGGTGTGCAGCGCTTCAGTGTCTGTCACCTGTAACAGGCTTCTGTGAATCTGTGAGAAAAAGAAAACCCAGGAGAGAAAAGTGGATAAATGACGCAGAGCTCACAGCTCACGAGGGTCCCAGCGCGGCAGCCGGGAAGGCAGCGAGCTCTTTCCTCAGACAGTCAGCTCGGCCGCGTGGATACGCCCGTGACAGCTGGCGGGGGGGGGACCCGGGGGTCAGACCTGCTGGGGTGTACGTTCAGAACGCGTCGGCTCCCCCAAAATGTGCCTGCCCGTGGTTTACTGTCCGGCCTCCTCTTCCAGAGTGACCCCCAGAGAGGCTCACGCCCACACGAGGATGTCTGTCTCGGCGTGAAACATCTGGGGGAAAACCTCTCGGGTGCATGGGTCACTTGTAAGTTCCTTCTCTGGGGTTTGCAGTGGGTTAAAAGGATGGGCCCAGTCTGTGTCTATCCCTATAGGTAAGCCGTTGTCTCAGAGTCACCGTTACAGCCCCGTTCCCACGACCCTGGGTGAAACAGCGGGTTGGAGGGGATTAGCACGCATGCTGCCGTTGTGAGACACATCTGGGGACTCACGACTGCAGCAGGTCGTGTGCGTGGCTCGTGGCTGGATTAACGTGGACGCTGCGTGTGACCTCACCTTTGGGACGCCCCCAGAGTTCACCATCCATCAGATGTGCCTCGTGGGGAGGGGGCGGGGCTGAAGGGGGAAATTGGGGGCTGCAGCTCTGTCCATGAGGTGTTAGCTCTCAAAGGTCCCGAGTCAGACATCACAAGTGTTCATATCTGCCAGCTCTGGATGGTGGAGGCCTGGGCGTTCCCATCACGCTCCTGCTGCTTCTCTTTATTAAAGACAAAAGGTGTTTGACCCCAGAAATCAAATGCGGGGAAAGCCCCGGAGCCTTTTCCTGTTTCCGTCTCTGTGGATTTGAAGGTCCCGGCAGAGGGGGTGGTCACCGCGCCCCTCCTCCTTGGGACTTGCCTCTTGCATTGAGGTTTCTCACTGCCTGCCCCTCCCGCTCTAGTTTCTAATAATGAATGAGTCGTGTGTGGGGAACAGGGCAGCACCTCTGAGGCTCTGTGCAGCCCAGCTGTGGGGCACCAGCCTTGCTGTGTTTCCCTCCATCCCCCTCCCCCCTGCAGCCACCCCATGTGGCCCTGCCCGCCTGGCCTGCTCCTGTTTCCGGGGATCTGTGATGTAACAGCTCCCTCCGCCAGGACAGTCGTTTCTGGTTCTGTGTGACTCACCAGATCTGATTAAAACAAATCCCAGTACATTTCAAAACATCAGCTGTGAGCTTCCCTGGTGGCACAGTGGTTAAGAATCCGCCTGCCAATGCAGGGGACATGGGTTTGAGCCCTGGTCCGGGAAGATCCCACATGCCGCGGAGCAACTAAGCCTGTGTGCCGCAACTACTGAGCCCACGTGCCACAACTACTGAGCCCACATGCCACAACTACTGAAGCCCACGCACCTAGAGCCCGTGCTCTGCAGCAACAAGCCACTGCAATTAGAAGCCCCCGCACCACAATGAAGAGTAGCCCCCGCACCACAATGAAGAGTAGCACCCACTCGCTGCAACTGGAGAAAGCCTGCGTGCAGCAACGAAGACCCAACACAGCCAAAAATAAATAAATAAATATTTTTAAAAAAAAAACAAACAGAAACGTCAGCTGTTACGTAAATTGTGGGGAGAGTTTATGTTATTTTCATCAGAACCTTACCAGGACTGGTTCCCATTGTGGAAAGTCACGTAGCCTGTGGTATCTCTGCTCATGGTGTCAGAGCCCAGTAAAGCAAGAGTGTTGTGTCTGGTTGTGCCTGACACAGACCCAGGGTGTCTGTCTGGTTGTAGCCGTGCAGCCCTGGTGACATCACTCCTGAAGTTTCAGGTGGAGCCGTGTCTGTGTCGTACGGGCTGAGATGCGTGTGTGGTTTTCCTAACTTGTGTTCCTTCCATCTTCCCTTTAGAATCAGAGCCTCCCGGTGCTTTGTACGAGTTATTGGGGTTAGTTGGGGCTGTTCCTAGGAATTTCATAGCACGGGGACGGTAAGAGGGGTTTACTAACAGGAGGGGACCCTGGGTCTGACGGCGTGAGAAGCGCTCCAGGGATGGGCAGGGCGGGACGCAGGGAGACTCTGCCCCGGACGGTGCCGGCCCCCGGTGGGCTTGCTCTCAGCCCCTCCTGCCACCTGGCTGGCTCAGACGGGGTCTCCGGGCAGCTTGTTGACGGGGATGCTGGCTGCGAAGTCCAGCACAGGGATAGGCAGTGAAGGAGGGGCCCCAGAAGCTCTGGGACACCCGGTGCTCCCCTAGGCTGTATAATCTGTCATTCTTATTCTGGGGGTGGGGCTGTCTGTATTTCATTTTCAATGAAAAGAATAATAAACAGTCTATAATAGGAATAGAAAAGTTTTGTTTCAGCCGAACTGAGCCCAGGAGACACCGATTCAAGGACTGACTTGAGGCTCAGAAAGGCAGAACCGGCAACGTTACCCAAGTTGTTTGCCAAGAAGCAGGATTGGAGCTGCAAGAAGCGGGACGGGCTGGGGTCTGGAATGGTTGCTTAGTTACACGGGGAGACCCTGGGACCCTACGGTGCAGCTGGCCGGTGTCGCCTGTCCTCCCTGCTCTCAGTTGCCTGGCGCACCTTGGGCCTGTGGCGCAGGTGGTGTGAAGGCCCTCACCTCCGGCCCGTCCTGGCCTTCGGCTCCCTGTTCTGGAAGCTTCTTTCTCAGGCCCTCCACCTTGTGCTGCAGGCCTTGGGCCCACCCCGCCCCTGGAAGAGGCCTTCCTGGCTGGCGCCCAGCCTCCATCTAACTGTTCCTTCCTCTGAGAGTGTTTGGTGACACAGTGAAGATGAAGGAATGGCCTCAAGAGTGGACGAGGAAATACCCGCGTTTCTAGAGTGGGCTTCACACACAGGGAGAGACACTCAGTTATGTTTTTGCGTCTGGGGAGTGAGTCACGATGGTGAGACCATTCATGTTGAGCACCTGTCGGGAAGTGGGCGGGAGCGGTGCAGGTGTGACGGGTCACGCGGAGGCCTGCGCCTTGAGCCAGGGGAGGGGCCAGACCTTCTGACCCCCTCGGAGGAGGGTCACAGTGGGCTTCCCTGGGGAGGGGCGGAACGGTGGGCGAGCTGGGCCGTCAGGAGGGGGGCTCCCGGTCACGGGGGGCGCCACGTGCAGACAACACGGCAGCCGCCCTGCTCTCCCCTCCCGCTTCTGCCCCCGCCAGCCCAGCCCAGGTCTCGGGACTTGTTGGTGGCCCCCGGTGGTCACCTTCCCGGGCCTGACACACAGACCACTGCGGGGTTGGCCTCAGCCTCGGGCTCCCAGGCCGGTATCTCCCCCGAAATAGACTCTTCGCTTCGGGGTTTCGGAGATTCGCGCGGGTTTCAGGCAGCCCGTTTCCAGGCCGAGGCCAGCCAGCTGAGCCACGTTTCTGAAGCGGCTCCGTGGATGTCGTTATCCAGTTAGTCGGTATTGTCACCACGCAGTTTGCCGTAATTCCTGACTCAGCCCTGCGGGTCCTTCATTAGATATATATTCAATATTTAGAAAATATGCCTCCAGTGCGGCGGAAGGTACATAATTTCGGCTGTGAAAAGCCCCATGTACACCAACACGTTTCTGTGTGGGAAGTGGGTGAGTTTGCTTAGTTTTCTGGCTAATTCGTCTCTGGAAGGGGACAGTCTTTCCTGGGAAGTAAATATAGAAATCACGTGGTCCTCCTGCCGGCCTCCTGGTGACAGCTTTTCTAGTGCCGTATGAAGCACTGCGGTTGGATCCTTGATCATTTGAGCATCTCTCTCAGGCTAACTGATTCCCACCCGCCATCCTCGTGCTGTAGTTTCTGCTGGCCCGCGTGCGTGGCTAGTTCTTCTTCGCATTGTCCGTGTTCTGGCGTCTTTATCCACGTTTCTTTCTGCGGAGGCTACTGCAGTTGCACTGTAACGTGAACAGCGGGGGACGCACCAGGATGTACACCTGTTGTAAAGAGGGGCTGTTCCGTGGGGGGGACGTCGGGGAGGAGCCAACAGCCTCGGTGAGGTTAGCAGGTTGGGGGCAGATGCAGAAATTGGACGGGTCCCTGACAGGTGCCCAGCCCGCCCCTCTGCCTCCTCGGAACCTGGGCCTCTGTTCCCTTTTCTGTCCCTTCTTCATAAATGCCCCCTGCCGGCACCAACACCCCCCCAGCACGGGGACCGTCTGGCCTGTGACCCCGTCACCCTCCTGACGCTCCAGGGGACACGGGGTCGCTGTGCTGTGCTCTGGACCGTGGGAGCCCTCGCCGCTGGCTCACAGGGCAGTACTTATCTGGTCAGGGACTCAGGACTCCCTGCCCTTCTCTCTGGGGGAGGAGCTGACAGGCTGGGTCCCCTCTGGCCCGGGCCGGGGAACTGGGCTCACATCTAAGACCTGCGGGTGAGGTTCTTTCTCCGACGCTGTAAACCTCGTCTCCCTTCCCCGGGCTCTCTCGTTTCACCGCCTGGTCACTCACTTGGCCCAGCTCGCCCGCACCTCCGCACTGACTGCATCAGCTCAGCCTGGAGTCGTTGCTTCTCGTCGATAGGCTGGTTCCCTGACTTCTACGTGGGGGAGCTGTGCCCCCAGCACGGAGACTGCCCCCTGAACAGGCAGGGACGCGATCCGTCCTCCCTGTGTCCTCCCAGCCCCTCCCCAGGCAGCATGCGGGGGACCCACCTGGGCCTGCTTTCCAGGGGAGCCGGGCCTCTGTGGCCTCCATGGGACAGGTGGTGGCAGGTAACCCGCCTGCGCGAGCTGAGCTGCAACCTGCTCCCCCGTAGGGAGGTCTGAGCCCCTGCACCCTCCCCCAACCCACGACCAGAGACGAGGCTGCATCTCTGCACAGGCCCTGATGATGTGCGTCGTGAGGGGGTCACGGCGGGAAACTGGACGGAAACCCACCTTTGATCGCTGCTGCCTTTTTTCACGTTGAAGTCGCAGGAATGATTGTATCTGCTTCATCTGCAGCCTCGTCTGGAAACTTATTTTTGTCAAAAACGTCACTGTTGTTTTTGCTCCCGTGCGTTTCATGAGGGGGTCAGTGGCGGCCAGTGCTCTGTCCTGTCCAGCCCAGTCCCAGCCTCCCGCCCGGGCGCCCCAAGCACAGGACTCTTTATCTGCTGCTGTGAGCTATCGAATTAGGAGAGCCCAGAGCGGGCCAAAAGTCATCTGTGGTTAGAGTTTTTATTTTTAGTTTGGTTCTGGACCCAGTAAATTACGGTTTAGGTCAGCCGACGTCTTCATTTTCCAGATGGTCAGTGTTTCCCAGTGAAGTGGACCATCGCTGGTGCTTCTGTGATCCAAACAATTTTGTTTTGGGAAATATGTCCACAGCAGGAAAATGCCACTGGGAGCCGTGCCGAGGCCCGGATCTGTCTGGGAAGGAAGGGCCTGTTGTTCCCATCGAGTGAGGTCCGTGGAGAGGGGCTCCGGCAGAGGCCAAGGGCACTGGTCCAGTGACAGGAGAAAGGGTGCACACCTGGGCTCCTGCCTCACCGTGGGAAGTCCAGACTCTGCTTACTGGCCCTGCGAGGGCCGGTGATTCACGCAGAGAACTCTGATCTGATCAGCAGTTAAACCCATGGGTTCCACTTACGGAGCATCACTTTAACCATTGCTCCCGAGTAAGGCTTGCAGAAGCAGGAGTGAGTGAAGGCTCCCTGGGTGCAGACAGACACCCGTGGGTGTGGGCAGGGGTGACAGAAGGGGCCACATCACACACTCCGCATCACGGGGAAGCTGAAGTGCTGGGGAAACTGAGCCAGAGAAACGTCTCAAGTTTAGAAACACCCTCAGTGCTGTATCATCTTCTTACCCGTCAAACAAGAAATGCTGCCTTTTAAAGCAATAAACAGACACCAGAACAAGGAATTGCTTTGTCATTGGATCCCTGTAAATTTGAAAAATGGTCGTTAGGGGACTTCCCTGGGGGCGCAGTGGTTGAGAATCCGACTGCCGATGCAGGGGACACGGTTCGAGCCCTGGTCCGGGAAGATCCCACATGCCGCGGAGCAACCAAGCCCATGTGCCACAACTACTGAGCCTGCACTCTAGAGCCCACGAGCCACAACTACTGAACCCCGTGTGCCCAGAACCCATACTCCGCAATAAGAGAAGCCACCGCAGTGAGAAGCCCGCGCACCGCAACGAAGAGTAGCCCCCGCTCGCCACAACTAGAGAAAGCCCGCGCACAGCCACGAAGACCCAACGCAGCCAAAAATAAATAAATACAAAAAAAAAAGAAAGAAAGAGATGGTCGTTAGGTGGAACCACCTCTACAAAAATTGATCTGGTAATTCGAGGCTAGATTACATGTTTACGTTCCAGTCGGACATGTAACTCAGCTAATAGGTTCTGTTTGTTTCAGCTGAAATTCAAAACTCCCATTAGGTGACTAACGCTGGGTGAAATTGATTTCCGGCGTATTTTAGACTCTCTTCTGTCCTTGTGTGCTTTCTGACGTTAACGCTCAGGCTACTGTGCCCCACATCCTAACAAGGCTGATGGCGAACTTGTTGAAGGCGCGGCCACTGCGTCTGACATGCCTGATGGCCCCGCGAGGCCCCTAGAAGTGGGGTGTTTCCTTGGCTCAGGCCCAGAGAGCGAGGGTGCACTGCTTGCCGTGTTCCTCCCATTTTACCCCAGATGTAATCTCTTCTTTTCCAGCTCCTCAGCTGTTGGGCGTTCTCCTTCGGAAACGCATCCAGCTCAGTTTTATCCATCAGGAAATGCTATCTATTAAAAACCAAACCTTAAAGATGTTATTCGTTTTCCCTAAAATGGAGAGGATCCCTCATTCTGGTAAAACCCTAGCTTCACTGTGGTAAGAGGAGGGGGTGGATTTGTCTGGGAAGGAAGGGCCCATCTCAGCTTCAGAGACGTGAGGTTTGCTGCACTGACGCAGGGTGGGGTCTCAGCACGGACGCAGAAGCAAGTGACGGGCAATGCTCGGGACCCAGGAATTCATGGCGAGACCTAACCGACAGCTTTACTGAGGCAAAATTCATAGATCCTAAAACCCGCCTGTTCAAGGAGTACAGTTCAGTGGAATTTAGTACCGAACCAAGTTATGGAACATCGCCATAATCTAATTTGATTGATTGATTGATTGATTTGTGGCCACACCGTGCGGCAGGCAGGATCTTAGTTCCCCGACCAGGGATTGAACCCGTGCCCCCCGTATTGGGAGTGCAGAGTCTTAACCACTGGACGCCAGGGAAGTCCCCATCACAATCTAATTTTAAAACATTTTCATCGCCCCGAAGAAACCCGGTACCCAGGCAGCGGCTCCCGCAGCCCCTGGCGGCCACCACCACGCTTTCCGTCCCCGTGGATTTGGCTGTGCTGGACGCTTCACACAAACGTCATCCAGCGTTTGCTCCTTTGAGTCTGGCGCCTTCCGCCTGTGCAGGGTTTGATTTGCACCTCCTTGAGGGCCGTTGGTTTTGAGCATCTTCCCATGTGATGTTGGCCATTGTAAATCTTTGGAGAAAGTCTAGTCAAATCTCCTTATTTGTCTTTTCATTATTGGTTGCGATGGCCTCTGTCTATCCCAGATACCGATCCCTCATTAGATATGATTTGCGAGTATTTTCTAGGGCAACCCTGGGGACCTTTCACGCATCCTCAGGGGCCACGCAGGCAAAGCCTTGACGTCTGGTTCACCTGCGTTTTGGTGGAACGTCTTGTGATTCCCCAGGAACGTGGAAATCTGTGGGGCCGGGTCTCACCCACCTTCCTGCCACCCCCGGGAGGGTGTCCCGCACAGTTTCTTGTGGCCGCCCGGGGTTCTGATGCAGGGGAGCTGCCTCCTGCCCGCCACCCCCAGGATCGGGCCGCTGGTCTCTAGCAGTTTCCCAGGACGTCGTGCCTGCGGCCCTTGTTCACGCACACACTGCTTAGTCTGCAGCCAAGGAAACCCTTCCTGCAGCCCCTTGGTTGAGCCCTTCTGCACCCCAAGTCTGTCTCGGAAGCCCCGTGGGCCTGCTGGCTGCGTGCCCTCTGAGCAGACGAGCAGCGGTGCCCTTCCAGCTCCCGGTAAGCTGGATGCTTCGTCTGTGGTCGACGTGGCCCAGGGAGGGGCGGGTGGCACTTTGGGTTACCTCATCCTTCTTCTGCGTTACAACCTGCGGTGCTCCTCTGCACTGAGCCCGCGGTGGGGAACTTTCCCTCTCATGTCCACAGAGCCCTGGGGGTGCAGCTGCCAACCTCAGGTGTACCTGCGACCTCAGGTGTACCGGGGGCCTAGGGTGTACCCGGGGCCTTAGGTGTACCTGCAGTCTAAGGTGTACCCATGACCTTAGATGTACCCGGAGCCATAGGTGTACCGGGGGCCTCAGGTGTACCTGGGACCTTAGGTGTACCTGCAGTCTAAGGTGTACCCATGACCTTAGATGTACCCGGGGCCTTAGATGTACCCGGAGCCATAGGTGTACCCGGAGCCATAGGTGTACCCGGGGCCTCAGGTGTACCCGCAAAGCCGCCTTCCACAGGTGACACGTGTTGGGGGCTGAGCCGTGTCGCCTTAGGGGCACATGCAGGCTCTGAAGCCCTGTCCCTGCTCCAGGGGGGCCTGGAAGTGCAGCCGAAGGCATCACAGCAGGGAGGGTGGGTTTCAGAGTCGAGGGGGCCGGTGTGGAGCAAAGGGGTGCAGGATGCTTAGGAGGTTCACCCTCCCCAGGTCACCCCGCTCCTGTCCTGACTCAGCTCCTCCCCCACCCCTGAGGAGAGGCCCGGGCAGCACAGGAACAACGGCCCCTCCCTGCCCCGCAGCTCTTAGTGAAGTGTCTCCTGTGCCCCCCGGGCCTTCCTGAAGCTGGAGGAAAGCTGGCCTCGCAGGTTCAGGCCTCTTTCCATCCGAGGTTCAGCCTCTGTGCCCTGACGGTGGTCTCTTCTCACCTGTGTGTGTGTGTCAGATCGAACAGGGCAGAAAGTCTGCTGAGGTCGCTGCCCGGTTTAGGACACGCTGGTGGAGAGATGGGGAGTGGGTTTATTTCTGTTGGCAGTTTGTAAACAGCTCTGCCTTTGTAATTTGGACACGTTACCTGCCGTCTGGCTCAGCAGCAGGATGTAAACACCCCTGAAGTCCCAAGACTTGCGAGGAGAGTTGACGGTGTCTCTGGGGAAGGTGGGACTCATTTTCCTCTTGCACGTCCGGGCGGAGGACCAGCTCTGGGGCAGCGTTTGCCTGGCCGCTTCTTGCTGCTGTCATCTGCAGGGGACCCGACACCCCGCGCGGCTGGAGGGATGGAGCCCCGCCCCTGCGCTGTCACGCAGGGCTGAGTAGGACGAGGTTCATCCCCAAAGGAGCTGGTGTTGCGATGAGGTGGCGAGTCCCTCGGAATATGTCGCGTTGGGTTTGTTTTCTGACCTCGTCCCACAGGCAGGTGTTGTACCCCGACATGTACAGTTAGAACAGCGCCGAGCGGTATTTGAGGTGTTGAATGATTACGGTAAAGCCGGCCTGTGCCCAGGGTATGAACTGGCCCTAATGAGCCTCCTCTGCCGTGCTTCCCTGGGGACGGGGTCCTGTGCCTGTGCCCGGCCGCCGCGGAGCCGCTGTCTTCAGAGTTTAGGCGGAAGGTTTCCAGGATTTTCATGTTTGTGTTAAAGTTGGTGGCGCAGTGGTTGAGAGTCCGCCTGCCGATGCAGGGGACACGGGTTCATGTCCCGGTCCGGGAAGATCCCACATGCCGCGGAGCGGCTGGGCCCATGAGCCATGGCCACTGAACCTGCGCGTCCGGAGCCTGTGCTCCGCAACGGGAGAGGCCACAGCAGTGAGAGGCCCACGTACCGCAAAAAAAAAAAAAAAGTGAAGGTTCCCTGAAGCCACAAAGGCTGGACACGGTGCTGGATGGGACGGGCTGGGCCCCCGGAGCGTGGCCGTGTGTTTCCTTTCGTTGTCTCTGTTTGTTCTTGACAACGCTGAGCAAGGGGCTAGGGCCCCGTGCTGGGGCTGCCTGTCCGTGGGGGGAGATCCAGGGCCCCGTGCCGGGGCTGCCTGTCTGTGGGGGGAGGTCCAGGGCCCCATGCCGGGGCTGCCTGTCTGTGGGGGGAGGTCCAGGGCCCCGTGCTGGGGCCGCTATGCGAGGCTTCATGTTAGTCTCTCGTCAGCAACTATCATGTCTCAGGCACTGCAGTGCCTACTGCGTACAGTTGGTTGAGCGTCACTAGAAGGTTCTTCGGGTCGGAGGTGTTTCCTTAACGTCCGGTGCACAGCACTGTGAATAATGCAAAGATGAGTCAGACCCAGGTCTTCTCGGTTTCCAGGGAGGCTATGGGTGAGCTGCTGCAGTGTGTGAACCGTCCTTCTGCTCTGAACTCATAGCTTTACTTTCTTCTTGCGTTAAAGACCTTTCCCAAAAGTTCTGGGATTGTCGTCTTTTTTTCTGAAGGCTTAGGGTTTTGCTGTCACTTTCTGGCTTTGAATGGACCCGCGCTGTGGCCTTTCCACCGCCCACCAGCTTTGAAGCCCCCCTCGACTCCTGCTGGGGGTGCCGGTGGGCGCGCAGACCGCTCCCCTGAAGAGCTGGGCGGGGGTTTGAGCACTTACCCCGTGAGGGCCCAGCGGGTGGGCAGGGGTGGGGGGCCCGGCCTTGCAGGGGCGCCCAGCCCTCCCCAGGGCCCAGCACAGACCTGCATCCAAGCCCGCCCCAAGGCCCGCTCTGACCGCTCTTCCCCCCCGCAGTGTGCTGGGGAGGAAGACTGTGTGGACAGCCGGACCGTGTACGTGGGCCACCGCGAGCCCCCACCGGGAGCTGAGGCCTACATCCCGCACAGGTGCCCGGACAACAGAATCGTCTCCTCCAAGGTAAGCATCAGCCTGCGAGCTCGCCGCACGGCCCTCGGCGCCTGGGCTCAGCACCCCTCCGGTTGCCCCCCGAACACTGTTGAGACGTGACGTCACAGCACATTCTCTTCACGTCCCTCTTACCTGTGTCACGTTTAAGCATCAGGTTTGAAGTCTAGGACGTTCGGGTCCTGCCGGCACCACGTATTAGCTGTTGGCCGCGTGCCACCATTGAGCCCCCCAGGCCAGGGTCTCCTCCTGCAAAACAGACGACGCAGGGGCCCCGGCGCCACCAGCTGGCGAGCGCGCACTGGGCGCGCGTCCAAGGCCGTCAGGGAGGAGCGGTGACGCGAAGAGGAGGACGCGCGTGTCACCGTTTACGGGGGCTTTGACCGTCTCTTGGCCTGGAGGTGGGGTGGCAGGACTGTCTTCACACCTCAGATTAACCGGTAGCTGGGTCTTGAGAATGGGGTCGCTGACTCTGGAAAACAGCAAACGGTGGCTTTGCAGGCTGCGGAGAACTTTCCACACGCCTGGGTGTCCTGGACACCCAGACCCACGTCACAGACCTGCATAATTCACACATCAGTGTGCTGCGTGTCCAGATACCTGCGGTGGACCCGCTTAATTCTGTCATGAGTTATCAAGAGTGTCCCATGCTTGTTACAAATACTTGACAACTGAGGTTTTCTAAAGCAGTTTTAAAAAAAAATTTTTTTTTTAGTAGAAGTACAGTTGATTTGCAATGTTGTGTTGATTTCTGCTGTACAGCAAAGTGGCTCAGTTCCACATATATATACATTCTTTTCCATTATGGTTTATCCCGGGGTGTTGAATAGAGTTCCCTGTGCTCTACACTAGGACCTTGTTGTTCATCCACTCTATATGTAATAGTTTGCATCTACTAACCCCGAACTCCCACTCCATCCCTCCCCCATCCCCCTTCCCCTTGGCAACCACAAGTCTGTTCTCTGTGTCAGTGAATCTGTTTCTGTTTCATAGATAGGTTCATTTGTGTAAGGCAGTTTTCTTAATGGAATTATTTTATTTTAAAACCGCAATGTAAAATAATAACTTTAATCTCCAGAAATACAGCATGGGTAAGTCAGTTGCTCATAAACAAAATCACAGCCAAACAAAAGTAGTCCGTGGTTGCCCAGACATGACCAATGAAAGGAGAAATAAACAGGAGGACCTCATATCCAGAAATAGGTCTTTCCAGTAGTGACGTTTATAAGTTAGACAGTCTCGAAGAGAGCTCACTGAAGATGCAGTCTGTCGACCACTAGTGCCCCCAAAGGAACAAAATCTCAAACGTATTTCTTAGAAATCTGCTCATGTGCAGTGCAGGTGCATCGAGGGATGGGGAAGTGCACTGAAGACACTCAGATACTGTGCACGTGTGAACTTGCAGGGACGACTTCGAGTCCCCACTCGACTAGGCCTCGAGTCCCCACGCTGCCCCGCGTCTAGTCTGGGCAGGACGTTTGACAAAGCCGCCTCGGCTTCTGAGTCACATCCCGCACAGCTGGCTTCTCCCCCAGGGACGAAGCTTGGGCCCTGCTGTCCCAGCCCCGCTTCCTCCCAGGGACCTGGAAGGTTCTGTGCAGCCGCTCAAAGGAAACTTCAGAAACTCAGGGATTGGAGCAGCAAAGCCCTTCTTGACGCATCCGGTGGACTAGAGCCCGGGGCTGCGGGGCACTGCGTTTGTTATGAAGCCCCGTCCACGCTCTGGGGGAGATAATCGAGAGCAGAGATTCCTAAATCCCATTTATGACCCCTTGCTATGATTCAAGTTTCGAGCCAATTTATCATTTTCAGGTTTTCCCTTCTAATATTCCCGCAGCCGGTGGCCAGCAAGACGTTGAGGGGCCCCGTGTCACCTCCCGGGGTCTGCAAGAGGCGCTGCCTTGCCTGGGGTGCCTTCTTCCTATGTGCCCCGAGGCTCCTTGGGTTCTAACAGAGGAAACCCCTCCGGGGCGAGGGCGCCGTAAGGATGGGCTTCCATACACGTGCAGGTCCTGGGCGCCTTTTCAAAACTGTTTCTTTTCGGGAAAGTTCCTTCACCCCACGCCCTGACAGAATTAAGTCAGCACCTGCCCCCGGAGCCAGATCAGGCTGTCACACAGGAGGCGTGGGTTTTGGTGAAAAGGCGACACGTCTCAGCTCTGAGGAGAGAGGGCACTTGCAGTATTGGTGGCTTAAAGTCAGTTCCGGGTAGATGATGGTGTGTCATTTCAAGGACAATTACAGACAACGTAACCTCGGTTGCTAATTGATCTCAGTACAGAGGAGACCCTCAGACGAGGGCCTAGAATCCAAGTCAGGAGCAGGGTGGACAGGCCGTGGACTTAGACCAGATGACGTGGACATCTGGACACAGGATCATTTTCATTTAAAAACAGCTCAGGATGTGGAAAATACAACTTAATTTGTAAAGCGTAAGTTTACAGACAGGTTCAGAGAATATGTTTCTGGTGATGTATATATGTTTTCTTGGGAAGAGAACATTCGTTTCTACCTTAAAAGAAAAGATGGTCCACAAAGATTTCGTAAGTGTGCAGACGCACTTTAGTAATAAGTTTTATGACTTATTACTTAAGGAGCAGTAATACTACGACCAGCAGTAAAGTCGTAAGTCTGATTTTATTAAATCCAAGGTCGTGAAAGCACTTAGCATGTGAAAAGTTACACGAGGGCTGAAAATGCTCATCTGGCCTGATCTGAAGAAGTGCTGTTATTGGTGATCAGTGAGTTCTGTTTCCTTTTGGGGCGGAGCCTGGTAGAAATGACCCCAGCACAACCCCTTGGCTTCTGACCTCACGCCAAGCCCCCAACCCAAGGCCTGCTCTAGCACCAGATCCTGGACTCAGGGACAGTGGGGCTTCATCAAGTTACAAAATTGTACCTTTGGGCACAAGACGCGTGTGGCTCCCATCTCTGCCCTCAGCATGCTATGGAATTAGATGTTCAGCTCAGGCTGTGCTGTCCCTCCACCCTGTACAGAAAGCTGAACTACTTGTGACCTTCCGGGTCGCCTTCCCTGGAGATCAGTGACCGTGCCCCGTGCGTTTTTAGGGCGCCGCGTGCGCACCTGTGCGGGATTCCCCCTCCAGGCACACAGTAGCCGCAGCCTCAGCGGTTTCCAGGTGCTCTGGTTTCACTCTCCGGGGCTGGCGAAGCAGGGTGGCGCCAGGCTGTCCTTGTCTCCCCGTCTCCATGTGACTAAAGGTCGACCAGGCGGGACGGCTTCTCTGCGTCTGAGCCGCCCTCCCAGTGAGTACAGGACACAGGTGACTCTCACGGAAGGAAGAGAGTGGCCAAATCCAGCTCAGCGCTGACGACACACGACCCCCAGGGCAGGTGCACACTTTGGGTGTGAAGTCTTTCATGGCGTGAAAGAAACACAAGGCTAGTAATTGTCCTGTGGCTTCAATGCTCCTCAAGTTGTCTGGTGGGAAAGAGATGCTCCGCCGACCTCAGACTCCTTAGCTCCCTCATAGCAAAAAAACCCCCTTTGTTCCATGCTTGTGGCTCAAGGATTCCAGTATTAAGTTCTGTTCTACTGATCCTGGGACTTGACAGATGTAGGTCAGAGTGTTGCCTTGTACATTGTAATACAAAGTGTTACATTATATTGTGGCCCAAGTGTCTAAGCAGATATTTAGATCTTTAGAATTTAGCAGAGATCAAAAATGTGCAATTGGAGGACTTCCCTGGTGGCACAGTGGATAAGACTCCATGCTCCCAATGCAGGGGGCCTGGGTTCGATCCCTGGTCGGGGAACTAGATCCCACACGCATGTCTCAACTAAAGATTCGCACACCACAACTAAGGAGCCAGGCAAGCCGCAACTAAGGAGCCCGCTTGCCACAACTAAGACCTGGTGCAACCACATAAATAAGCAAATAAATAAATATTTTTAAAAATGTGGTAATGGAATATTTTAAAAATGTACAATTGGCACACCATTATCCAATTGCCAACCCTTACATGTGTAATTTTATTTTATTTTATCCATACAGTACTGATGTATCAGGGCAGTCATGAATGTTTCAACTATCTCATTGGGTTTTCACTCTTCTTACCATACATCATCAGGGATTTTGACCGTATTACTAATAATCAGCAGTAATAACTTATGACAGTCATTTATTCTGTAAAATATGGAGATCACAAAACATAATGTCTGAGCTGCAACGTGGGCCTCCTGCACCTGCTAGGAATAAAGTCATCATTTAAGTGGCTTTAAATTAAGTGGCTTTAAAGGTGCCTGTGGGTCTAGATGCAGGGAGATAACCAAGGTGCTTACCAGTCCAGATGAGAGAGATGGCGTGCAGAGCAGGCTCTTCCCCTTCAGGGGGCGATCTTCGTTAAAAGGCAAAACTGTCAAATGGAATTTTAAAAACAGTGTCCAAGCTCAGTGTTTACTGTAGGTTAATGACATACGGGACATTGTTGTTTTCAACACAAAGGTTAGGGAAGGTCTCCTTCTGAGGCAAAAACGAGACATTTGGCGAGTAAGTGGCCTGACTACCCTCCCTGTGTCCCTCTCCAGCCCCCTAGGTAAGGGGGAGGGGCTGGCCCAGGACACCTCCTCAGTAGCCAAGCTGGGTTAAGACCACCTGAAAATGGTGACTTCTGTTTCACGTTCTGTCCCCTCGTAGCCACGCTGTAACAAAACAGAGAGCTTACCAAAAATTACAGTCAAAGGAGAATGCTAACCATGTGTGTTTTGAGTTAACAATCAGAGGTTTACATTTTACGAGAGACATTTTAATAGTAAAACTATTCTTAAGCTACTTTGCCTTACCTTGAGTTGTTGGAATTAGGTAGTTGACATATGCTCCTCTTGGAGCACATGTTCTGTGTTAGCGGTTGTTTTTACAGTCAACAAGTTGATAACATGTCTACAAACACTCTCAATTTTGTATCTAAAGCTAGACATTTTGTACTTTGAAATTCAGGACAGCTTATCACGTGGTAGAGTTATGCTACACAACGTAAAATGGGATCAAAATGACTCCTTTCTGTTTTTCTTTTACACAGTACACATTCTGGAACTTCATACCCAAGAACTTATTTGAACAATTCAGAAGAATAGCCAACTTTTATTTTCTTATCATATTTCTGGTGCAGGTAAGTCTGGTCATCTTTTTCTGTCACCTCAAGTGTAAATATAAGTAAGTGGCATTTATTCTCAGGTGACTGGTTTGCTCCTCAGAAGGAGGAAGCACTTAATGCCCCTTTATCTGCAGCTGCTTCACTTGTTTTCTTCAAGGACAAGCATGTTGGGTCAGAGAGACCTGTTCACTAAAACATAGGCGTGAGCGCTGTGCATGTGAACTGGTCCTGGCCACTTTCTGTCCTCGTTCTCCAGTACTGACGGGAGAGCAGGATCTTCCTAATCTTTAGGGGGGATTCTCCTAAACAAAAACATTAAGAGAAAGAGAGTTAAAAAAAAGAGAGTGAAAACCACAGCGAGGTATGGATTAGGGAACAGGTCAGATGTGCTTTAAGAACAGCAACCTAACTTGTTTCAATCATACAAAATACCGTTGAAGGACTTTTAAAATTTCCCCGACAGTAATTTATGCAACTAATGTAATTAAAGTGTGGCACCAGGAGCAGAGGGGTGAATTGAAATAAAACGTGCACTGGAGTCAGCTGGTGTCTTTGCCACTGCCGACGTGGCTTCCTAAGCACAGCCCGTAATTAAGGAGAACTGCCCTCAGTTTTATAGTAAAAATTCATATCTAATTTATCTCCAGGGGTGGGATGAAGTGGGGTAATAGTAAAGCGAGTTAAAACGAGTCAAAGCAAACGTCGGCAGGTGTTACAGGGCCAGCCAGTCCGTCTAAAGCCCCTAAGAAGTGTTTCTGAAAATGACTCAACGGTTCTCTTCTCACTGCAGCTGATTATTGATACGCCCACGAGTCCAGTGACGAGCGGCCTGCCGCTGTTCTTCGTCATCACTGTCACAGCTATCAAGCAGGTGAGCCTTACAGGCAGAAAGGACGAAGGTCCTACAGAATCTCTGCTATAGCACATCGCCTTTCATCCAAAGCAGAGTTCCCCGCCTTGTTTCAGCTGGTTCGTAGGAAACTTAGCTGACTTCTCGAAATTCACTTTTGTGACTGGTTTAGATAGAGTCTTGAGTCAAGAGATGCTTGAGTTAAAAGAAGAGAGATTGTGTAATTTAGTGCTAGTTTGTCGCCCCGAGCGTTTGAAGAGGACACGGTCGTTCTCACGTGGAATCACCCGGAGACACAGCACCTGAGTTGCCTCGCCCGCCGTGTCCCCGGCTGCCCGAGCCCCGAGGACCTGCTCGTGCAGAGGGTCTGGGGTGCGGCTCCATGAGTAGAACAGCCTGGCGACCCCTGACTCGCTCCGTGTGGATTGCGCTGCTCTTTGCAATCCTGATAGGTAAAGCCGGTGACTAACAGGAAGGACAGGTCGTCTGTTAGTCCCACCATCCACTCAGCCAGATTCAGTGCTCAACCATCACCTCTGCTTAGTTCCAGAAAATTCCCGACATCTTGAAAGAAACCCCCGTACCCGTGAGCGTCACTCGCCACCCCCCTCCGCAGCTCCTGGCAGCCACCAGCCTACTTCCTGTTGCTATAATTTGCCTATTGGGGACATTTCCCATTAACAGAACCATACAGTAGTGATCTTTTGTGTCTGCCTTATTTCACCGAGCGTGTTTTCAGGGTTTATCCACGTTGTAGCCTGTGTCAGCGCTTCATCCACAGATGAATAATATTCCATCATGTGGACAGACAGACCACATTTTGTTTATCCGTCATCCACGGATGGACATTTGGGGTGCTTCTACTTTTTTTTTTTTTAATGTGGCTTTATTTATTTATTTGCTTACTTCTTGCCACATCGCGTGGCTTGTGGAATCTTAGTTCCCCGACCAGGGGCCGAACCCAGAGAAAGCGCAGAGTCCTAACCACTGGGTCGCCAGGGCATTCCCGGGATGCTTCTACTTTTTGTCTCTTATGGAGAACACCGTTGTGAACATTCACATGTAAGCTTTGTGTGGACATACGTTTTCATTTCTCCTGGGTACATACAAAGGAATCGAGTTGCGCTACTGTTGTAAAGAACTGCCAAAGTATTCTCCAAAGTGACTGCCCCATTTTACGCTCCAACCCGCCGTGCGTGAGGTTTCAGTTTCCCACATTCCTGCTAAGGCTTGTTGTCCATCTTTTTTATTACACTCACCCGAGCGGGTGTGGGGTGGTACCCCACTGTGGCTTGATTTTACGTTTCCTTGGTAACCAATGATGCTGAGCATCTTTGCATGAGCTGATTGGCCTTTTGTAAATCTTCTTTAGAGAAATAGCTTCAGGTCATTGGCCTGTTTTTAAATTGCGTTGTCTTTTCCTCCACGAGTCGTGAAAATTCTTTATATGTTGTAGATACAAGTCCCTTATCTGCTGCAGACTTTTTTTTTTTTAGTGATTTATTTATTTACTTATTCATTTGTTTTGGCTGCGCCGGGTCTTAGTTGCGGCATGCGGGATCTTTTAGTTGCGGCATGCAAACTCTTAGTTGCGGCATGCATGCGGGATCTAGTTCCCCGACTAGGGATGGAACCCTAGCCCCCTGCATTGGGAACGCAGAGTCTTACCCACTGGACCACCAGGGAAGTAAGTCCCTGCTGCAAACTTTTGAACAGGATGACATTTGCATTTGAAATAATTTACAGAAAGGTAGCATCTAGTTAAATTCTTGATGGTCACATTGTTGCTGACAAAGCCATGCTTTCTGTGTTAGTTTCTAAATAAAAAATTAAGAAACTGAACACACATGTCACATGAGACATGGTTCAAGTGACAGTGGGTGGCAGTGGGAATGAGGTGACGCATGGCGGAGTGATTGACTCCAGACCGAGAAAACATGAACGGAGTCTCAAGGTGACCTTTGTGAGTGTAAGGGCGGTGCCTGTATGTCTCCCAGCCAGTCTTTAGTGTGAACGTCTGGACTGGTCTGTATTTAATACAGAACCGTGAGAAGCATTTACGGATTCCTTTGTGATAACTTCGGTTTTATTTTCCAGTCATCTGGAAATACAGATTTGAACAACGATATGATTTTACTTTATACCCATTAAATTGGCTTTTAAATGTAAAAGTCTGAAGAGCAGATGGGATTAAGACGTGGTCGAACAGGCATCCACACACACTGATGGGAGCATGTCGGGACCGTCCTGGGGAACAGTTTGGAATATCTGGCAAAGCTGAGGATGTGATACAGGGACCCACAGGTGGACCCTGGTCTATGTACTTAGCACATACTGTGTGAGCCTCTTAGAACAGACCAGTCACCTGGGCTGGCGACCCCAGGCCCGATCTTAGAGGGTTCTGCCCCGAGACAGTGATGCAGGCAGATCTGAAAGAGCCCCGAGCCAGCCCCAAGAGCATCCTGGCCACAGCCAGGGGCCTCTGGATACAGCAAGTGTCCCTGTCCCTAAGTGTGTGCCCTCGAACTCCCCGCCCTGTGGCTACGGAGTGAGGGCGGTGGTAGCAGCTGCTGGTGGGTGAGACCCGCCCATGGGCACAGAAAGCGCCTGCCTGCCACCTTGGCCGGGACACGGTGCCCTGCGCAGCCCGGGTCCATCCTGGCTCGACCCTCAGACATAGGCCAGCAGACCCAAAGGGCCTGAGGAGAGGACGAAGGAGGTCCCTTGTCAGAGCTGTGACCTTCCAGGGCCACCCGTCCCCAAGCTAACCTCCAGCTCTGCCAGCCCCCCGCTTCCTCCTCAGCCCCCTCCCCCCTCTGCACGCAAAGCCCCTCCCACGGAGCCCACCGCCCGGCCAGCCCCCGAGCTCCCGTCCTCTTCTGGGTGCTGAACAGCCGACATCGGGCGCCTCTGCGTGACCCTTGCAGCGCTCACCTGGGTGGGCGCAGCCCCTGGGTGCCGCCCGCTCCCCTGCCCACCTGCCCGCGGCCCTCACCCCTTCCTCGGCGCTCCTGAGACCCAGGGGGCTCGAGCGGCCCTCGGCCCCCCAGGGACCCCAGGCACAGCCCCACTGACCCGAGGGCGGCCATGCGCCTGCGCGGGTCCCGGCGGGGAGCCTTTGGAGCTGTGTCGGGTGGGGCGGAGTCGGGTTGGTCCTGTCCTTGCGGGCCGGAGGCCGCGGCACGGGGCAGCCGGGACGCGAGCAGGAAGGGGTCGGTTCAGGACGCGTGTCCCTGTGCAGGACGTGCCAGGAGTTGCCCGGGTGGGGGCTGGGTGCGAGGGAAGGGCGCACAAAACGTGACGTGGCTTCGTGCACGGCGGTGGCGGGAGCCCAGGGACGCGGCTCCCCCCGCTCGTGTCCACACGCACTTGACCGTGGCCACGGCCGCCCCCGCCAAGTCCAGGAGGGGCTCACGGCGTTTCTCCCCCACCGCAGGGCTACGAGGACTGGCTGCGCCACAAAGCCGACAGCGCCGTGAACCAGTGCCCCGTGCACTTCGTCCAGCACGGCCGGCTGGTGCGGAAGCAGAGCCGGAAGCTCAGGGTGAGTCCCCGCCCGCCGACCCCAGAGGCCCCCAGACGGCCGCAGACCTGTTACGATGAGGAAACAGCGCCACGGGGCTGTTTTCTTTGGCCAAACCTCCGTCTGAAATGGTTTCATTTATTGGATGCAGGCCCACCCTCTTCCCCAAGTACTGCTCACTTCAGGCAAGCTCCTACTACTATCTTTCTTTAACGTCTTATTTCTATGTATTTATTTTTAAAGCTTTAATCGACTTTATTTTTAGAGCAGGTTTAGGGTCACAGCAAATTGAGTGGAAGGTCCAAAGCCTCCCCGTGTCTCCCCCGCGCCCGGTCCCCCATGCACAGCCTCTCGGCCGTCAGGCTTCCCCCAGGCCTGTTGTCTGAAGCGTATGACGTGATAGTAACCAGTCCAGACAGGGAGAGCTCTAAACACCTGTAGAGAAGTTATTTTACAGTAAGGCAGAATCATATTAGTGTGATCAGCTCTACTAGCTGGAAATTTATGAAAATGGGGACAGAAAGCTCCCTGAAAGCTGCATGTTAATTTCTTCTTTTTCAATATATTATTGGTGTAATAATGCATCATTATGTTTAAATTCAAGTTTAAATTATTTAAGTGGATTATTTTCAGGCCTGTGCTAGCCGTTTAGAAGCGCTTACACGTGTGCAGGTGATAAGTATGATTTTTACGGTTTGTCCCCGAGTCATGTCTCGCTGTGAGCCTGGGGGTGGAGCCTGGCCAGCCTCCCCCGGATCCTCCTTGGGCTTGTCCTCCCCCTAGTCGCCGCCTCCCTCGCCCTCCCCTGCAGCCCCACCATCCCTCTGTCCGCCCCGGGGCTGCTTTCCTGGCCAGAAGTCCTGGCAGGGCCATCGGGAAGCTGCTGTGGGAGAGAGTCGCCAGCGCTCGTGCACAGGGACAGAAAGGTGGGCCTCCGCGTCTTTGAACCCGAGCCTCTGCTTCCGGGCACATCCCCAAGCCCTGGGAGGGGCAGCGGGTCAGCCTGGGGGTCAGTGGGTATCTCGGGCGGAGGACAGGGTTCGGGATGCCGGGACACTCCTGTTTCAGGTGTCATCAGCACGTGGTCCATCTTTGTTAACCTCATAATAGTTACTATATGTGTTCTATATTGGGGGTATTTTTAAGTTTCTAAACCACATTTTCTTTGTTTTATAAATTTCACCGTCCAGGTGTTTCAGTAATTCCCCTCCGTTAGCCTAGGTTGGCGACATTTTCCTAGTGGTCAAGGAGTCAGGAGGTGGGGAGCTGGGAGGACAGCCTCTCAGTGTGGGAACAGCAGTGGGGACCCCCATGTATATATTAACAGGCTCTTTCGGACCCTAGGCTCCAAATACCGTTTCCTTTAACAACTACATTTCCTTTGCAAAGTCTTCTATACTTTTAATAAACATCTCTTCAAAAACAGACCGAAACAGTACCTGTCAGCAGAAAATTGAATTTTTAATGTATCGATCTCCTATGGGGAATGTCTGCCCTGTATCCAGCCTGTTTTACCCGAGAGGATTTTAATGGAGTCTGTGAGACAAGGAGGGAAGCAAAGGCTGCTTGTGGCGAGAAAAGGAACCTTCAATTTGTCCACCTCCAGGATTTGTCCTCGCCTGGATGGTGTCACACAGTCTGTAACTTTCATGCAGCTGAATTCCCTTGGGACTCAGCCAGGTTGGGCATCTGGACGCCTTCCTTTCGTTGCAGGGTCTGGGGGGGGGTGTGGCCCAGGTGAAGGATGTTGATGTTTCTCCAGTTTGGGGCCGTTCAGATAAAGCTGCTGTGAACTTTTGTGTACAGGTTTTTGTATGAGTATAGTTTCCGTTTCTCTGGCGTAAAAACTCAAAGAGTTCAGTTGCTGGGTTGTCATGAAATTACGGTAGAAGGAACGGCCAAACCATTTCCAGAGCGTCTGCACTGTTGTACCAGCAACGTGTGAGGGGCCCGTTTCTCGGCATCCCCGGCGGCGTTGGGTGTTTTCGCCGTTTCTTCTCTCGGTCGTTCTGATTGTCGGTGCGGTTTAAGTGTGTGCTTCCCTAGAGGCTGGTGAGCATCTTACCGTGTGCTTATTTGCCATCAGGGCATCCTCTTCATGAAACATGTGTTCATGGCCCTTACCCATTTCCTACTTGGATTATTGAGGGCTTTTACTGTTGAGCGCTGGGAGTTCCTCTATTCTCGAACCTGGTCCTCTGTCAGAAGTACCTTCGTGGGGTATTCCGCAAAGCAGAAGTTGTTCATTTTGATGGAGTCCCATTTACTGATCTTTCCTTTTATGGCTGCTGCCTTTCGTGTCAAGGTCAAGAACTCTTTGCCAAGCCCTGGAGCCCAAAGGTTGTCTCCTGTTTTTTTTTTCCTGAAAGTTTTATGTTTCAGATTTAACTTCCTGATCCATTTTGTGTTACTTTTTACGCCAGGTGTGAGGTTTAGGTGAAAGTCCCTGTTTTGCCCAGGACTGACCAGGTGCTCGTCTGTTGGAAGGGCTGTCCCCCCTCCATCGAGGGGCTTTCGTACCTTTGTCCAAAGTCAGTTAAGCGTATTTTCGTGGGTCTGTTTCTGGGCTCTGGGCTGCGTCGCGATGGCCTGTGCCCGTCTTCTGTGGGGGCCACTGGGGACCATTCAGTGCTGATCACTGCGGCCACGTCACAGGCTTCATGCCCGCAGGATGACCGCCCACCTCATCTGCCTGCTGGAATACAAATGGTGCAAATATTTCTATCATTGCAAAATAGAATATCGCAAACTATTCTGTCATAGTGCACTGTGAAGATCCCAGGTCTAAAGCTGGGGCATTGACTCACAGGTCTCTCCTGGGTTTGGGCCAGATGTCCGGGCAGCGATGTTTCTCAGTCATATTAGCATCCACATGCCTTCCTGCAGGTAACACCGTGATGGTGTCTGTGGGAGCCGCTGCCTGGAGCCCAGCTTTCGGTTCACGGTGCTGCTGTCTGTCTGTCCCACAGGTCGGGGACATCGTCATGGTCAAGGAGGACGAGACCTTCCCCTGTGACCTGATCTTCCTGTCCAGCAGCCGCGCGGATGGGACCTGCCACGTGACCACCGCCAGCCTGGACGGAGAGTCCAGCCACAAGGTAACGTGCCTGTCGTTTGTGCCCCGTCGGGACCCGTCGGGACCTCCGCATCCTCCCCCAGCTGTGCTCTTGTGGGCAGAAGCTGCACCGGGCATGAGGCTCTGTGTTCAGGGGAAAGCCAGGGACTGTTTTCCTCTCGTTTGCTTCTCCCTGTTTCCCACTTTCTTCCTTCCCCCCTCAGCCCCCCTAACGACCAGCCTCTCAGGTTAACAGAAGCAGCTCCACGTTCCTTATTTAGCTGCGTCGTTTAGCGGCGGTACCTAGTTAAGGATGGAAGGAAGAGATTGTTGGAATTTTGAAGTTTCCATTCTACTGGTCAAAGTTAGTGACTTGACTGGACTGGAATTGTGTGAAAAGTAAGTCGTGAGTCTAGATTTTGCCCGTCTGTTACATCAATGAGTGTCTTTTTTTTTTTTTTTTTAATTTTTGGTTGCATTGGGCCTTTGTTGCTGCGCGCGGGCTTTCTCTAGTTGCGGCGAGTGGGGGCTACTCTTCGTTGCGGTGGGCAGGCTTCTCATTGTGGTGGCTTCTCTTGTTGCAGAGCACGGGCTCTAGGCGCGCAGGCTTCAGTAGTTGTGGTGCACGGGCTTAGTTGCTCTGCAGCATGTGGGATCTTGCCGGACCATGGCTCTAACCCATGTCTCCTGCATTGGCAGGTGGATTCTTAACCACTGCGCCACTAGGGAAGCCCTATGAGTGTCTTTTTGTTAAAATATCTTAGTAAGGATTTTCTGAAATTATGATTCATTTCTTACGCTCAATATGGAATTCTGTACCAGCAGCTAGTGCTACAAAATTTTAATTAACAATCACAAAAGAAGAAACACATCGCTATTAATTTTAAGGATTTCATTGTTTTAAAAACCTGGAAGCTTCCAAGGAGTTTATGAAAGTGAGCCTTGCTCTGAGGCTCTGGCTCCGAAGTGCAGCTCTAACAGTGCCTGAATGCTGCCCGTGGACACAGGCGATTCTATGCCGGGAAAGCACCAGAGGATGCCCTAATCCTTTGTGGGTGACTTGGGGTGTCATCGTATGAAGCCCTATGGGGTTTCCCACGTTTACTCTCACATTTTCTATGTAACGAATCCCAGGAGGGGGGACCCTTCTGGCACAGTCAACTGTCAGGGAAAGCAGTTCTGGGCTGGAAAGCGCTGGGTGTCCAATGGCCGTTGGAGCTTGGGGTATCGTGTCCCGTCCTCCCCAGCCCCGGCGAGCCGTGCACACCCGGCTGCGGGCAGTGGGCTGCCCTCTGCACCCCGACCCACAAAGGGACATCACTGCCTAGACGCGTCCCTGGAGCAGACGCCATGAGCCTCCGGGTGCCTCACTGCTGTCAGGGTGAAGTTTAACAGCAGTCACCCTGGTCCAGACGTGGCCCATGTCTGCACCGGGGCTGCGCTTGGACCTCTCTGTGTTTGTGCTTGGGGGGGCCGGAGTCACCTGAGCCCTTTCCTTAAAAGCAGAGGTCACGCCTGCAGTTTTCACATCTGTAAGATGGGGGCAAACCTGTGTTCCAGGGGCTCTTGTGAGGCTATAACTAGGAAATGTCCCAAAGTGCCGGACGCACAAGTGCCTCCACAACGTTGCAGGGTTGCTGTGGTCACACCCCCATTGCTCTGAATCCTTTCACGCTTTGCCCGACACTCATGGGAGACACGGAGGAGACTGCATCCCCTCCCCCCGCCCCTCCTTCCTGTCTCTTCCCAAGGCTGGTCCACCCATCCACGCTCCCTGGTGCCGTATGGGTCCATCTTCTCAAAATGGGGTCCCAGACCCCAGCACGGGCATCACCTGGGATCAGGTTAGAAATGCGGTTCTCGGGCGCCACCCCAGACTCACGGCCTCAGAAACTCTGGGCGCGGGGCCTGGGGTCCGTGGCCCCCTTAGTTTGAGGAGCCCTGGGGTCAAGGCCAGGTGAGGATCCGTGCAGAAAGCTGTGCTCCCCGGACAGTGACAGGTGAGGGCCGCTTGCCATGCCTGCGACAGCTGTCTGTGAACCACATAAACGAAAAAGAATATTTTAGGTCCCAAATTTGTTTCCTCATTCAGAGCCACCACTCTGACAGATGAATCCAAGTGTCCAGTTTTGAAGAAGAATTCTGTTAGTTGAGGACACTGGGTAAGAATGGAAGAATTTTCTGGCACCTAATAGGTACAGGAATCCCGGTGGTACCTACAGTTCTGTAACCTTGTTACATTTGCAAACTCTTTATTATACACCCTGTCTCGTATGGTAACCAGGCTTTGTAACCAGGCTTATTTATATGCCTAAAAAATTAAACACTGGTGCTGCCCTAGGACGGGAGGCCCCCGCCGCTGGGTTTGTCTTGATCATTTTGGCTGTGAATTCCCATTTCTTGTCAATCTGCAGACCCATTACGCAGTTCAAGACACAAAGGGGTTTCATACGGAGGAAGATATAGATTCTCTCCACGCCACCATCGAGTGTGAGCGACCGCAGCCCGACCTCTACAAGTGAGCCGGCCTTCTCCCCGGGGTCCTCGCTGCTGTCCGTGCCCATGGCCCAGTCGCGCGGGGGTTTGGAATGAGATTGCAAATCGCTGCTGAAAAATTAGGACCTGGTCAAACTTATATTACTTCTGTATTTTCATAGTCCAGCAACATTCCAATCCATAAATCTTAATACAAATATTTGAAAAGGCTTAATGGAACTACCTTTGTCAAAGAAAAATGAATTTTCTGTATGTTGAGGAAGTGACTCTAAGGGAAATCATTTAAGTCATGAGCTAAATAGAACAATTAAAAAGTGGGAGGAGGGGGGAGGAGTGGTTTAGCCTCACACCCCTGTGTTACCAGTACAGAATCCCAGTCCTTCTTAGAAACGGGTCAGGGGTGAGGAGGGGGGTTCCCCAGAGCCGGGGTCTCGGGTCCTGCCCACCTCCCCGGCCCCCTGTTGCCCTGGCAGTGACCTGACTCTCCTGTCCCCAGGTTCGTCGGCCGCATAAATGTTTACAGCGATCTGAATGACCCCGTGGTGAGGTGAGGATTCCTGCTTCTTCTAAACACTTGGCGATTTCCTCTCTATCGTTCAATTAAACGTGGATTCTTTTCCTGATGAGAGTTTTTCATCGTTGCTGTCCTGCTGGGTTTGAGGGGGGAATTCTGTGTGACCAGAGGTCCGGGTTCCGCTCCACTTGCTGGTTTCTCTTGTGTACACGCGTCTGGACGCGTTAACAGACGAACGCCCCCGTGGAGCATGTTCTCCCATGACTCTGCCGAGGGTCTTCTCACAGCCGGGAAGGGTGGGAGCTGGTCCAGCAGGCGAAGGCGAAGGCGCGTTTCCCCAATAGAGATGCTTTCATAGCTGAGCAGACCGTGCGTCTTCGGCCAGGACGTTGAAAGGTTTCTGACTTGGGGGCCACTTCATTGGGCTGCATGAATCTCTCCAGAGTCATCACTGGGACACAGCCTCAGTCTTAGACGTTGGGGGATGTGTCTCCCAAGGGCTTGTGCGGGCTCACGTCCCCCGGGGACGGGGGAGTCTGCTTCAGGGATGGGCAGTGGCCAGTGCGGTCACAGGTGGGTGTCCACACCTGCTTCATCAGTGGCCTCACCCCGGGCCGCTGGCGGCAGGGAGCTGACTCAGCCCTGAGGTCGTGGCGCCCAGACGAGCCGGCCCTGCTCACTGCAGCTGTGGCCTGTGCTGCCTCACTTCCCGGGCCTTGGACGTTTTACCTGCACGTGGCCTCAGGTCTACGCTGAGGGAACTTGGCTTTCAGTAGGTTTTGACAGCGCTCTCCTTCTTCACAAATCCCGCTGGTTAGAGAAATTATTTTTCTTCCAAGTTCAGCAGTCACTAGATTCTCTATGTCCTGGCATTGCCTCGTGTATTAAGGAAGATACTGGGCCAGAAGTAGGAAAAAACACTCAGTGGGAAATGACTGCAAAGTAAATCGTCATGGGCTTTATGTCCTTGAAGGGCTCCAGAAATTACTTGCTTTAAGGAGACAGTTGGCACCCCTCTTAGCACATTTTTATCACCGTTCTTCATCAGCAGGTTAGCGGTTGCTTTCCAGAATCTGTGGAGGCATTGCCTGCTCGTTCTTAAATACCTGTTGTTCTAAAGGTAAACGCCTGGTTACTTTGGAGAAATAATGTGGATTTCTGTGTCTCGCGAGGGTTAGTTTGAGTTTGAACAAGAGTGAATATATTTAGGCGGATCCGTATTGCCAGCGGGTGAGGCTGGAAAAGTGAGCGCCGCAGGCTTTCCTCGTTTGGTATTTGGACGGAGCTGAAGGCTGAGCCCTTTGGGAAGATAATTACCCATATATTCTGTATTTTGATACGAATTCTACTTTAGCTTTTTAAGCTTCCATATGATTCAGCAGACTTTTAATATTTGGGTATTTAGAGACGTTTATAAACTCGTGGTGTGGACAGCTGTGAGTTATATATCTAAGCTCTCAGTCTTTTTGTAGTGATATTTCTTCATCCTCCTGTCCAAACTAGAAGTGAAGTACTTTTTGAAGTAAATTATTTTTAGACTCCCCAGAGACACTTCATAAAAGGGCCATTTATTTCCATAAACACCTTGGACATGAGCTGTCCTAAGTGTTTGCTAACAGAAGCTGACAGTACTTGTAACACAAGCAGACAGCACGTGTGCAGCCAGGCGCCTGTCCCGCGTGGCTGTGAGGCTGGGGGACGCACCCTGAGGCCATGGGACAGCCCTGGGTAGGCCCGTCGGTCGGGGCGGGGGGGGGGCCCTGCCCATGCACCCTGCTGGGCAGCCCTCCTTTCTCATCTCCAGCCTGATGTGGTCCTGAGCTGGGTCAGCTCAGTATACTGAACACATTTAAGCTTACCACGTTCAGTGGACTCTCAGCCTTCCGCGGTAGAGGGAAATTAAATGCCGGCAAAGTGAAAAGCAGGCGTTAGCAAACCGTTCCCTTTACCCCAAATCAACGCTTTCCCTTTACCCTCCGAAGAAAATCGGGAGAATATTGTGAATGGCAAAATTAGTGCATCTGGATTCTGCCTATTTCCCTTCCACTCTTGGGAAACGGGAAGAAATTCTCTCTCGGTCAACAAAGGGGACCGCGTGTCCACGAGCCCCTGCAGGCAGAGCGTCCGTCTGCGGCTCCCCGTCGCGTCCAGAGGGCTTGTTTTTGCGCGAATGGTTCTCAGTGCCTCGGTCGCTGCGTGGGCCCCGGGATCGCCCCAGGCTCCCCGGCCACCCGCACTCAGGGGCCCTCGGGGCTCGGCTGCAGTGCCCGTAATGCCACGCGGGGCCTCACCGCCTTCTCCCCTGGAGGTGCGACTGTGTTGTGCGCGTGACACCCCCGAGGGTGCGGTAGAAACAGCTGAGTGAGGCGCCGGCACCGCGTGGGGTCCCCGGTGCCTCAGGCCTCAGACCTGAAGCCTGTTAGGAGCGGGTTTCCGGGTTGGTCCCTCGAGCGGCGCTTCTGACGAGTGCCCAGGGGCTGCCCCAGCACCCTCGCTGTCGCCAGTGGAGCGCGTTTAAAGCCTTGGGGTGCGGCCCCGCGGGGCTGGGGCAGGGCCGGGGCCCTGGAGGGGCTGACTCTTCCGGGATCTCCCAGCAGACAGGTTCTTCCCGCCCCCCAGGGAAAGAGCAGGCGCTTTACATGGGCCCGGCTAGCTTTCCTAGTCCGAGCGCAAGCAGATCTTCACTGAGCCGGTCTCCTCTCAGAGCGAAGCGTGTGCTCACTGCGTCCTGTCGTGCCGACCTGCTTTCTCCATTGCCCTGTTTCTGGTCGTCCTTGTCTTTGCAGGCCGTTAGGATCGGAAAACTTGCTTCTTAGAGGAGCCGCGCTAAAGAACACCGAGAAAATCTTCGGTAAGTGTTTTAATTAGTGAATTATTAATAATAGCTTCTGAAACCAAGGACCCGTTAAGCAGTTGAAATCCGTAGATTTAACCGTGGATGAAAGCGGACCATAAAAGCGTCTCTGTGTGCTTTGAGGGGCTGTGGATTTACGGCCGCGGCAATTTTCCTCACTAAGAAAACCAGTCGCCGCGTATAACCGCAGTCCACAGAGCCGTGACACCCGAGAGTGTTGCTTGCAAATTAAGTGCCTGTAGTTTTTGACTCAGACGTGAACTTATATCTATGAAAGGATTCACACAGTGTAGTTCTGCAAGAAATTTCCTCTAATGGCTGTATTTCTTTGCTAGTATTTCCCACTTCTGGTGGGTTACTTTTTATGTTTTAACTGAAACAACTTATAAATATACAAATGCGTCCCGTTGTTGGAAAACTCAATACATTAAAATCTGAACCTAAAAAAAAAAGGGCGGATTGCTCTTTATGCAGGAAAAGAAAAGCATTCCTTTGGTCTGAAGAATCCTGTGTGACTTTTTATGAACAGCTAGCTTGCCTAGAAGAATTTAAAATATGACCCGTTTTGTCCAGAATTTCATTTTTATCGTAGCTGTGCATACTTCACGATGTAGAGCAGGACACTGTTGTGGTGTTGTTCTAACATCCGCTCTGTACTTTACAGGTGTTGCTGTTTACACGGGCATGGAAACCAAGATGGCGCTGAATTATCAGTCGAAATCCCAGAAGCGATCTGCTGTCGAAAAGTAAGCTGATTGCCCCGTGGTTCGAAACGTGTAAAAACTCATCCGTGGCTTCCCACTGTGGCAAACCCCGCAGATGGGGAACCATTTTCCTCTTAGTCTTACTAGCAGCTCCTTCATGGGATCTGAGGGACAGTCAAGCGGGTTATTTAGACCTTAGATTGACAGCGTTACTTTGTGGGGACGTAAATGGCCACGCACCCTCAGCCACGTCTGCAGGCTCCCGCCCGCGCGTGGACACCTGGAGTTCTGGGTCAAGGTCTGTTGTGGGTGCCCAGCATCTCCTCCCACCATTTCATGAAAAAGTGAAAGTTCAGTCACTTTTCTGATACGGGTTCAGTGAGGAAAGCATTAGCAGAGGGAACAGTCTTCTTTTCATTAAATGGTAAAATCCTGTTAATGTCAAGGACACAGTTGAATTTGTAAGAAAACATGGCCCAGAATGATGTCTTCTTTGCCTCTCGCTAAAGTGTGTCCTTAACTTGAAGTGTACAACCGAGTGTCCTCGTGTAGCGCAATGAAGCGCTCCGGGCTCCTGGGTGATCTGTGGGGAGACTGTTGAGGCATCGTCTGTCTGCTCCTGGCGAGTCGACCTTGAAATGTGATCCTGGGTCTCTGTCCATCTGTGGCTGCATCAGATATGAACTTGGACAGTTGGTTCTTACTAAAGAAGAATGCTTAGTTTCCAGATGTCTGCACTGACAAATTGGTTTCAGAAATAGATATTGGAAAACCAAACCTTCTTCATAAGCTCCTAAGATACCGGCTAAGGATTTAGCACTTTTCCCATGCGGAGGGCATTCGCTCCCTCCCTCCCTCCCCCCTTCCTTCGTGGTGATAATCTCCAAGTTTGGAATTCACTGGCTGATGGTAGAAGAAATTGATTTCTGGGTGTTCTTTGAATTAAGAGTCCTAGACCATGCAGAAGCCCTGTGAGCCAGGCTGTGCCCTCCTGTCTATAGGAGTTCCCTGCCCTCAGCACTTTCCCAGGTGGCCGCAGGACACACGCCAGTGCCCACGGCGTGTACTCAGATGTAGACGAGTTCGCATTTTCACTTTTACCCTGACAGTTCGTCGGGGCGGGGGAGTCCTGTTGTGCTGTTCCTGTCTGTTCACAACATGTTCTTGCTGACGTTTGTGAGAAAGGCGACGCCCAGCTCAGGTTTCCTCGGGGAGCGGGAGCTCAGTCACCCCCGCTGTCTTGTGTTTCAGATCAATGAATGTATTCCTCATCGTGTACCTCTGCATCCTCATCAGCAAAGCGCTGATTAATACCGTCATGAAGTACGTGTGGCAGAGCGAGCCGTTCCGAGATGAGCCATGGTACAACCAGAAGACAGAGGCAGAACGACAGAGGAACCTGGTATGGAAAGGGACTCCGCAGGCTGTCGCTATGGAAACGTGGGCAGACCGGATGAGGTCTAGATTGATGAAGTCTTTGTAGCAGACGCCGCGCTCATCGATAGTGAAGGTTGTCAGCTGCCTGCCCCCGCCCCGGCCCTGCAGCTGTAGACCCTGGTTGAGCCTCCTTCTTTGGGTATTTGAATAGTCGAGTCTGAAAAGTTATCGGCTTCCATCCCAGATTCATAAGGACACACCTTAAACACCTAACGCTCAGCGCGGTGACCTGTATTATAAGGGGGGCTGAGTAACTGCTTATTGGTGAGATACACGGCCCCTAATTAGGTAATAGATGGATGAAAGGAGCGTCTCGATGACGATGGGAAATTACAATAAGAATTGGCTTCATTTTTACGTACTCCTATTTATCAAAAATGTTTTCCCCCAAACCAGTGAGTTAATTTGATGACATGTCCTCTGCTTAAAGCAGTACAGTCTCCTGCTGGGCCTACTGCGTCCACCTGAGCGGTGTGCAAATCCAGACCTGGACCCACTCAGCTCAGAGCAGGGCCATGTGCAGGTCCCAGCCTGGCCCCCACTTCCTTCCTGTGTTCAGTCCGGCCTCCCATGAGACAAATGGCTCAGAATAAGGATAAAACTATACAGAAGCACCCTTTGTACAGACCCCTAAATGCGGTCGTTTATCAGACTCTCGAGGGAACTTGCAGTAATCACAGTGTACAGCGTCCTTCGGGCTCTCAGCTGGAGACCCACCCCCGCTCCCCGCGGCCTCTGAGTGTGACTCACACCCCCCGCCACGCCCCCCGCCCCCAGCAGCGCAGATGTCGGGCAGCTCCTGTCCCAGGCCTGCCACGGTGCTCACGTCGGGTGCGGGAGACAAAGCTGACGGCCCCCGCTGCCCCAGTGGCCTTTACCTTTGGGTTTGAAGCACTTGGTTTAGAAACGGCACTTGTTAAGCTGTGCCTGACTGACTGAGGTTTGAGCCGTTGTGATGCTGGCGGGCAGCGGGGGTCACACGCCTTCTCTAGCTCCTCAGAGCCTTCACGGACTGACTCTGAGGTTTGCGCCATCGTGATGCTGGCGGGCGGCGGGGGGATCACACTTTGAGCCGTCGTGATGCTGGCGGGCGGCGGGGGTCACACGCCTTCTCTTAGCTCCTCAGAGCCTTCACGGACTTCCTCGCCTTCATGGTCCTCTTCAACTACATCATCCCCGTGTCCATGTACGTCACCGTGGAGATGCAGAAGTTCCTCGGCTCCTACTTCATCACCTGGGACGAAGAAATGTTTGACGAGGAAACGGGTGAAGGGCCTCTGGTTAACACCTCGGATTTAAACGAAGAGCTAGGACAGGTCAGGTCTCCTGAGTTGTCTTCTCTCACTGGCTGGCCATTGAGCCCCTCTCTTTTATGTCCCCAGGTTTCTAGAAGCTACGTGATTCTTATCACGCAGGCAGGTCATCAGGATGGTCAGATGGGAACGTTTCCATTTCAGCTTGTGCACAGCGGTGTAACCTATACCTAGTGAAAGAGGGCGGCAAAGTGGCTTTTTAACTTTATGTGACAGTGCGGGGTGCTCTGGGTTTACGAGTTGTGCAGATTCATCACATTAACTCACTGCCATGAGCTCATCGTGGCCTTTCTAAGTGGTGCTGATTCTGGGTTTCAAGGGAGAGTTAGCAGCGAGCCTGCTCACAGGGCCTGCCCTCGGCTGTCCCGTCCCATCTCCTCGGTCCTCACGGCCCCGGTCATCATCGTCAGGGTGGGCAGAGTGAGACCTGAGTTTCAGTCTCGCGATATAAAGAGTTCAGAGCCCCTCCACTGCACCCCTGCTCCAGGCTGACGGCTCGCGGCCTGGGCCCTGCACTGGGAGCTCTTGACCTGTAAAGTGAGCGTAGTAACAGGTACCCGCCCTGCAGCGTGTCCCGCGGACGGAACGTGCGGGTGGGAGCCCCCGAGCGGGAGCCCAGCGGGATGGGTGGAGCGGGGACTCGCCGGGACCCTCCACCCCCTCCCAGGCCCGCGGGTCTCTGATAGCCGGCGGCGGGGGCTCGGGGGGACTCATGTTCCCCACAGCTCATGAGGTTCCCCACAGCCCACAGGGTCCGGGATCCCCACCTTCTTTCAGTTCATCGAGATCCAGGGTTTAAAACTCCGTGTAGTTTTCACACGTGCCACAGTTTTCTATCAGAGACTTTTGTCCCTTGTTTGAATTCTGTCATCTTCCAACCCTTAAGTGATGCTGCAGGCTTGGACCTCCCAGGCCTTATGGGATAAGCTCATCCCACCCGTACCCTTGATTTTTTGGTCAGATCAGATCCAGGACCAAGCCCCCAACCCCTGCCGCATCTCTGTCTTTCTATGAGATGGAAGGAGAAGAGTGTAGAAAGTCCCCCCTCGGCCCCCGGAGCCAGGCTGTGTCCAGACGCTCGCATGCACAGAGCTTCGGGCGGGGACGGCCAGTGTGCTCACCGTCCGGCCGGGGAGGCAGCGTGGTTGGGTGAAAGCCTTGGAAATCGCTTCGTTCGGACGAGGCTGCCTTGGGGGGTCCGAGGGCCCTCGAGGGGCAGCAGCTCCCAGCCGAGTCATGTCCGCAGGTGGAGTACGTGTTCACGGACAAGACGGGCACCCTCACCGAGAACAACATGGAGTTCAAGGAGTGCTGTGTGGAGGGCCATGTGTACGTGCCGCACGCCGTCTGCAACGGACAGGTGCTCCCCGCCGCCGCTGCCATCGACATGATCGACACCTCCCCGGGCGCCGGCGGGCGGGTAGGTGGCCGTGCTCCTGGCCGTGCGTCCTGCTGCCACCTGGCCACAGGCGGGTCATGTGAGGGACCAGGGGCACCTCCTGTCCTGGGGTCCAGGACAGATGCTGCCCTCCGGCGACTCGGGGGGGCAAGAGCTGTGAGTGTCCCCATCTGCACAGGCGTCCCTAGGTGCATCTGGCCGTCACATCAGGGTTGGGGCAGCTATCTTCACTTGGCCAGGTGGGGAAACCGTGGGCTGAGACTAGAGGGCCCTGCAGACCATGAGTGCTCACACACGGACACACAGACACACACTCGCACACAGACACGGGCGCACACACAGACACGGGCACACGTGCTCACAGACATGGGCACACACACACAGACACGGGCGCACACACAGACACGGGCACATGTGCTCACAGACACGGGCACACACACACAGACACGGGCACACACGTGCTCACAGACACACACACATGCGTGCTCACAGACACAGGCACACACGTGCTCACAGACACACACACATGGACACACACCTGCACACACACACAGACACACACAGACATGGACACACACCACACACACACACACACACACACACTGGCTCTGTGGCTGCAGGAGGGCCGTGACCCTCGGTGGCAGTCGCCCAGGAGACCGTTCCGGAAGCTTTGGTGGCCTGCATGGAGCCCCAGGGGACTGAGGGGGCCTGAGTCAGCCCTGCTTCAGCGGCCTCTTGGGAGCCGGTGCGCGTGTGCCTCTGGTGGTGCAGAAACGGCCTCTTCACCCCTGAGCCTCGGGGGAGGGCCCGGTGGTCTGTGGCCTTGCGGGGCGTTGCACCTGCCTCAGCTGCCCACCTGGCCTGCGCGAGGCCAGCCCAGCCCTTCTTGGCCCCCTCAGTCTCGGTCACACCCCAGGGCGCGGGACGGCTTCCGGGAACCCGGGGATCGCAGGCCCGTCTCTTCTTGTGGCCTTGAACCCACGGCCTCCCTGAGGGCCGTGTCCGTTTTCGTCTGGACCGCGAGAGCGGAGGAAAGGCAGCCGGACTCCGCTGCCACCGCCAGAGGTGGAACTAAGACTCGCTGACCCCCAGGGCTGCAGGCCCGGCGGCGTTGTTTACCGTCCTCTGTTTGGTCTCCTTGTTTTGAGTGGGTGCGCCATAGAGTTGTGGGTTTGTGCTGCATTTGTAGGAGAGGGAAGAGCTGTTTTTCCGGGCCGTCTGTCTGTGCCACACCGTCCAGGTGAAGGACGACGCCGAGGTGGACGGGCCCAGGAAGTCGCCGGATTCAGGGAAGCGCTGCGCGTACATCTCGTCCTCGCCTGACGAGGTGGCTCTGGTCGAAGGCATCCAGAGGTGCGTCTCTGGTCCCTGGTGCGAGGAGGGTGCGGGACCTCTCCACCCCGACATTCAGTCATAGAGATCACCCTCCAAGCAGCCTCTCCTTCAGCCTGCTAGCTCCTGCCGGGTCAGCGGGACCCTGTCCCCATAGTGTCTTCCTAATACGATTAGGGCTGTTGCCGTGTTAGTGTATGTCTCCACCTCCACGTCCTGGAAGCTCCTCGAGTCCAGAAGCCAGGCCCGTTTGCTCTTTCCCATCCCAGCCTGGGCCCACATGGGCAGAGCCCTCACACGTGCTGGTGCAGGAGGGGGCGTTACAGACGAAGTGGCCCGTGGCCCGTTGGTTGAACGGGGCTCTAGTTTCCTCATCAGTAAAGTGGAGCGTCTGTCTGGAGATGGATGGGCTCCCAGAGTCCTTCCAATTCTGACATGGTAACCAAGCTGTAAGCAGCCCCACTGATCAGTAGAGACAGGGACCAATCCTCAGACCTGCTGCCGTCCATACCCTCCAGTAAGAAGGCAGCTAATTGCGTGTGGTGCACCAGACGGTCGGGTAAGTCGACATTCCCTGGGCTCTTGGAGAACGTTCTGAGACAGTGCTATAATTTCCCGACTTTACAATGCAGTTTACAGCCTCTTTTTCTGGAAGCATTTCTTTTTCAAAAGGAGAGCTTTCCCAAAGTGTAAAATGGAAACATGCCATGAAAGAGGGCCATCCGGGTCCACATGAACTCCCAGGTGTGTCTTCTCCTCTGCAGGTTGGGCTTCACGTACCTGAGACTGAAGGAGAATTACATGGAGCTCCGGAACAGGGACAATGACATCGAGAGGTGAGAACTGCCTGGTTGGGACGGCAGACAGGGTCGTCTTTACAGAGCTCTCTCACTGGAGAAAATACCAAGTTCTCCGCACTCCTTCCATAACTCGTTCTCCCTCTTCTCAGTAACAACACCAAGAATGTCACCGAAACGCCTGGAGAAGTTGAGTCGGATGGTTAGAGGAGAAGTTGGGTGGTGGTGTGCCCTCAGACAGGCTGGGGTTAAGCCACACATTGTCAGTTTTACTGCAGGAGTTGACAAAGCTTCTAGTACGTTCTGACACCCCCAAGGCCGAGCTCTGACTCCCCACGAGAGGGCCAATGTAAGCCCTTCCCCCGGGAGTGGCCCTGGAATCCTGTGTTCTCAGAGCAGGTCCCCAGGCCGTGGAGCTTGGGGTCCTACAGAAACACTGAGCGGTAGCCTTGGAGGGACCAGATGGACGGGGGATGTTTCACTTTCCATATCGACTCTTAGGGACCATCTAGTCTAAAACTGCTGCTCCCAGAGACAAATGGCATGTTTTGATTTTGACTCAGAGGATGGGGCCATCCATCTCTCCTTGCTAAATAAACATCAATGGGCAGTTATGGTTACACGTGGCACATGTGGTAAAGAATGTAAGATTTGGTGGTGATGGTCTCAAAAGAGCTGGATTTTACATTTTTGCTCTTAAGAACAATAAACTCCCAGGCTGCGGAGGTGGTGAGCCCCTCGACTCCAGAACGGCTGCTGGGCCCCAGGCCCGCCAGGTCAGCTGCAGCTCCTCCCGCAAGCGCTCGGGGCCTCTGGGCGCCATGGGGTCACCCCTGGGAGGGCAGTGACATTGCTGTCCGGCTTCTGGTTTCCAGCTGGGAAGGCAAGTGAGCGCCCCTGAGACCGTAACCGCCGCTCGGTGCTCCAGGCCCCCCGGGAGCCAGCCTGTGGGCCATCGGGGCCGGCGCAGCCTCACAGCCCCCTAGGCTGACAACCCCCTTGCTCTTTTAGGGATCGTGAAGCACGCAGGGGCGGGCCGGTAGTCACCCCGATGTAGCGAGACGGGGAGCCGGATGACAGTAAAAGCAATGCTTCAACCTCTTTTTCAGGTTCGAATTGCTGGAGATTTTGAGCTTTGACTCAGTAAGAAGGAGAATGAGTGTAATTGTCAAATCTGCTACAGGTAGAGATTTCTTTCCCTTTGGTTTCTTAAATGATACAGTGTGACTGTGTTTCACTCTGATGCCTAGATTCTGTGGGAGCTTTAAGGATTTAACTGTTTATTCTCTTTGTTTAAAGCATGGATAAACCACCACTCACCCCTCAGCCTCAGGCCCCGTTTGTCCCCGAGCATCTTTGGCTGAGGTTGTCACCTTTGGTTTTTCCCCCGAGGGAAAGTCCTGTGACTCATCCCCGGGGCTCTGAACCCCCCTCAGTTTACACACACTGCACAGCCTGTCTCCTGGGTCCCCATCTGCAGGCCCCGCCCACCTGCAGGCCCCGCCCAGGCATCTGCGACCCCGTCCCTCTCGAGCCCTCGTGTGCTCGCTGTCTCTGCCGGGCCTCCTGGGCTCGGGTCCTTGATGGAAACAGGCAGCCGCCCCTCCAGCTCTTCTCGTGGAGGCCCTGAGCTGCCTCCCAGCTTTCCTTCCCAGGCCGCCCCCTAGGGTACACCACCCGGGCTTTTCCACCTGGAGGCCCTCTACCTGGCAGGGCTTTTCCACCTGGAGGCCCTCTACCTGGCAGGGTTTTTCCACCTGGAGGCCCTCTACCTGGTCTGGACTTTTCCACCTGGAGGCCCTCTGCCTGGCAGGGCTTTTCCGCCTGGAGGCCCTGTTACTCATGTGCAGCTCTCCCAGGACATCTCCACGGCCACCTGTAGGAAGCCTTCCTGGTTTCCTCCTGCCCTTGCGGGGCTGCAGATGTCCTGAATGCAGAGCCACACTTACTCAGCAGTGTCCCCAGCACAGCGCTGCCGGGCGTTCGGTGAGTGCTTCTGGGTTCAGTTTGCTAACGTGTTTGCAAGTGGCATCTTACCAAGAGACAAGGCATCTTACTCTTTCTTGTTTCTTAAAACGAGACCGCGCTAGGCTATGTTTTTCTCTTTGGAAACTTGCCTGGAGAGCAGTGAAACCAAGCTGCTGCCCTGAACCTACAGACTCGGCCTCAGGTATGACCTGGAGAGCTCTGCGTCAGCGGCGTCCTCATGCTCAGCTCGAGCGGATTTCCTTTCCACAAAGTGAGTTCCCGTAACAGGGCTGCTTGAGCCTCTTTCGATGGAACCGGAAATGCCTTATTCTGTCTCCCAAGCTGGTTGAGGACATGGGGCTGAAGGCCCATCTTTCAGCCAGGTCCTGTGAACTGCGCTCCGCGAGCCGCGGCGCTTGGGTGTCTCGGAGCTCGTGCTCAGACCGCGTGGCTCCCTCGCCCGCGAAGCAGGCCGTCAGACGTGGGGTCCCCACCGACGAGCCTTGCGCCAGTGAGCGCCATGGGCGCCAAGTCTTTATGTAAATGCTGCCCCGGACACGTGGCAACAGGGGCAGCAGGACACGGGAAGCACACGGCCCGTCGTGTTTGGAGACGAGTCCCCTGGGCGGGTGCCCCCTCTGCTGTGCGCTGGCCAGCGCTGGGGTCCATCCAGGACGAAGGCGTTCAACTGTGCAAGGTCCCACCATCCGTCTTTGTCTCTTGTGACTTTCCCCGATACAAACGTGGCTCATGCTCGAGACAGTCCGTGGGCCGGCAGTCGTGGCCACAGCCTCGGGAAGCAATGCGTCAGCTGGTCACACACCACCTTCTCCCCCTCTGCACACTCTCCTGACCCGCCCCGCACAGCGCAGGAGCCGAGGTGTGGACCGTGGAATCTTCACGAACAGCGACACTTCCCGTCAGGAGGAGCGTTGCTCGGCCTGGAGCAGCAGCTGGGTCACGTGAAGGACTTACATCCTCGGCGCTCGCGCCGCTAGAAACCCCTTCCTGGAGGGGAGAGGCCGGGCCATCAGAACCCCGCAAGGCAGCAGTGAATTCTCAGAGACGTTGAATATTTAACTAAACAAGTTGTTCTCTAAGTAGTAATACCTGCCCGGAGATGACCCTAAAGGCACTGATTTCCAGCCTCGTGGGCGGGACGGAGACCGGAGCCCCTGCAGCCCTGAGCTTCTGAGGATTCTCCCCAAGAAGCCACTGCAGCCGTGGAGCCACCCGGGTCCCACGGCGCTTGGCGTGGGCCGCGGTCACCTCACCTGTGTGTTTGCACTGCTCTGGAGTTCCAACTTCTTATTCGTTTACAAAACTGGAAAAGCAGGTCTGCAGCTGGGGCCCAACAGTCTCTGCTCTTGTCCTTTGCAAGTTAAACGTCGCCTTCCACTCCAGATGTTTTCACGTCAGAGGCTCCGCTCGACAGAGTCTTTAGGCTGAACATGGCCCACGTCTACGGCGGGTACAGGGGGATGACAGGTTGAGACAGGAGAAAATTTAAGTCATTCACAGGCCATTACTTGGAGTCACCTGTGATTTTTCTAGAAAAGGAATTACTGTTCAAGAAGGTATCACCACTCAGAATTGTCTGGACCACGAAACTTGTTTTATCCTATATCTGGTGCCGTACGTACAGCATTGCCTAGAAGTCACGGCTGGTGCCGGGCACGGATTCTGCCGTTAGGCTGGCGGGCGTGTGACCAGGACTCTCGGGTCACGGCCTGAGGGTGTGCGGGCTTCTCCTGGGGATTGGACTCACTGCTCAGATTCCCACTGGGGGCGGCGGCCGTGCTGCCGCTGCTTTGCCAGCTCAGCCCCGCGTGGCCCTTCCGCACGCCTGCGACACACACTGCAGACACCGTCCTTCCTGGCCGTAGGTTGACGTTGCCCTGGGTTTAACTCCAGGACTCCCGTGAGCGTGAACCGGGCCATGTTTTAAGTGTTTCGCTCTGTATGTTGCAGAAGATAGTTCTTTCTGGGACCAAGGACAGAGCCACCCACAGTGGGCTCCGATGCTGCCCCTGAGTTCACGGGCCCTTGTCCAGATCCCCGTGTGGACCACCGGTTCTGGGCACCCCAGCCCTCACCCCAGCACTGTGCCCCCTCCTCCCGGCCCCTCCTGGTGCCCTGGGTTTGGCTCCCGGGTTTCCTTCCCGCGGGCCGTCAGCATCTTGGGTTTCCAGGGACCCACCCCAGGCCGGGGCTCGGTGTTCGTGATTTCTGTCTGATGACAAGTGCTGAACAGAACCCGGTTCCAGCGGCAGTGCCCCCTCTCCGGCCCTGCAGCCACTGTGACAAGCCCCTCAGTGCTTCCGCAGCAGAGAGCCACGTGGTTTGCAGGCCAGAAGAGTCCTCGAGAAAGAGGAGCCCCGGTGCCAGCGGCCTGTGGGTCAGCGCGGGCGCCCGCAGTTCTGTCTGAGCCGAGAGCTTCCCGACCCTTCTGGAAGGGAAAACCTTTCACCTCGAGGGGGGAGGAGCGTGCACCCCCAGCACTGAGACGTGTGAAGTGACCGGGGCAGTAGGTGTGGGGAGAATCGTTCGACAGATGCTTCTCGTCACTCTTGGTCACGCCCAGTGTCCCAGCAGCTTGTTACCCCATTTGGGGTCGGCCACGCCCTCTGCGTCCGTACCCCTCCCTGGTCCCGAGGGCATTCGTCCCTCACTCACATCCTTGCCAGGGAGCAGGCAGAAGTGACAGGACGAAGGACGCCCAGGAGCCAGTTTCGTTCCTGGTTCCTGACTTTCCTGAGATTCTGGGCTTGTCGGAATAAAACGAGGCTTTGTGGGGGGATCTGTGGCTTTGACGTTTTCCTGATCTTACAGGTTAACCGGTCAGTCGACATCTCCACGACAGTCTCAGCGCTGGTACCCCTGGTTTTGTTTTTAATAAAAGCGTCATTTGAAAAATAATTTAGTCTTCCCCATAGAGTGATTAAATGAAAATCTTCTTTTCTCGTCTTCTAGGGGAAATTTATCTGTTTTGCAAAGGAGCAGATTCCTCAATATTTCCCCGAGTGGTAGAAGGCAAGGTGGACCAGATCCGATCCAGAGTGGAGCGCAACGCAGTGGTGAGATGCGGGCGGCGGCCTCACGCCTCTTCTCCCTCGTGGGGGGCACGTTCCTGCTGGGTGCCACGTGCGCGCGCCGCAGGAAGCCTGGCCACGTGCCCTTGGGCGGGCACCACCCTCCGCAGCCCTCCGCTGGTGTTTGGGGGTGAGGGCGTCCAGAATGACAAGCACGTTGTGACGGTCTTGAAGAAAATAGATCTTTATCCTGAGGACTTCCAGTGATTGGGGGCTAATGCTTTCCCTTGTGACCTGTTTGGTTTTCTTCTTGCGTTTTGTTGTGAAGCGAGTGCTCAGTCTGTTCTAGGCTCATCCGAGTTCTTACATCATCAGAACTTCGTTCCATCTTGTGGCTGAAAAATATTCCATCGTGTGGACGCGCTATATGTGCCCCACTGTTTATCCGTCGTCTGTTGGTGGGCACTTGGGTTGTTTCCACCTTTTGGCCACTGGGAACGATGCTGCTGTGAACATGGGTGCGCTCGTATCTGTCTGAGTTCCTTGATTGTGTACCTAGGACTGGGATGGCTGGGTCACCTGGTAATTCCAATATGTTTCACTTTTTAAGGAAATGCCAGGCTGTTCCCCAGAGGCTGCACCGCGTCGCATCCCCACCAGCCGTGCGTGAGGGCTTCAGTTCCTCCACCTGTTCGCCGACACTTGTTATTTTCCATTTTTGTTAACTAGTCACCCTGGTTAGGTGTGAAGTGGTAACTCATTATGGTTTTTGTTTGCATTTCCCTAATGACTGAAGGTGTTGAGCACCTTTTTAGGTGCTTATGGACCATTTGTATCTTCTTTGCAGAAATGCTTATTCAGGGTTTTTGCCCATTTTTTAATCAGGTTTTTTTTCTTGTTGAATTGTAGGAGTTCTTTATATATTCAGAATACTAACACCTTATCAGATGTATGAATTGCAGATATTTTCTCCCAGTCTGTAGGTTGTCTATCACTCTCTTGATAGTATCCTTTGATGCACAAAAGTTTTTAATTTTAATCAAGTCCAGTTTACTTTTTTGTTGTGGCCTGTGCTTTTAGTGTCGTATTTAAGAAACTGTTGTCAAACCCAAGGTCATAATTTGTCCCTATGTTATTTTCTGAGAGTTTTATAAGGTAGCACTTATATTCAGGTCTTTGATCCATTTAGAGTTAATTTTGCGTGTGTGGGACAGGTAAGGGTCAGGACCGTTGGTTGAACAAGACTGTTCTTTCCTTGTTGGATGGTCTTGGCATCCTTGTCAAAAATCATTGGGCCACATGTGCAGCTGTTCATTTTTGAGCTCTCGGTTCTGTTGCGTTGGTCTATGTCTGTCTTTACGCTAGGACCACCCCGTTTTGGTTACTTGTCCCTTTCCGGTGAGTTTTGAAACCAGGAAACGTGAGTCCGTCCTCCAGCCTCGTTCTTTTACAAGATTGTGGTCTACTCTGTGTCGCTTGAGATTCCCCATGAATTTCAGGTGGGTTTTCCCATTCCCACGAGAATGCCATTGGAGTTGTGATGGGCGTTCTGAACCTGTAGATCACTTTGGGTGGTGTCGTCATCGTGGGATATTAAGTCTTGCAATCTGTGAACACAGGATGCCTGTCCATTTACTTAGATCTTCTGTGATTTCTTTCAGCAACGTATTGTAGTTTTCAGTCTATGAACCTTTCACCTCCATGGTTTAACTCATTCTCGGGTATTTTATTCTTTCTGATGCTACTGTAAATGGTCTTGTTTTCTTAATTTCCCTTTTGGATTGTTCATAGTTAGCGTGTAGAAATGCAGCCGCTTTTTGTGTGTTGACTTTGAATTCTGCACCTTTACTGAATTCGTCTTTTAGTTCCAACCATTTTTTTTTTTTTTTTTTTTTGGTGGTGGAATCCTTAGAGTTTTCTACATATAAGATCCTATCATCTAAGAACAGAACTAACTTTATTTCTTCCTTTCCAACTTGATACCTTTTTTTTTCTTGCCTGATTGCTCTGGTTAAGACCTCTGGTGCCATGTTGAATGGAAGTGGCAGAGGCAGCCATCCTTGTCTTCTGCCTGATCTTAGGGAGAAAGTTTTCCACCTCCCCCCGTTGAGTATGATGCTGGCTGTGAGTTTGCATATATGGCTTTTATCAGGTTGAGGAGGTTCCCTTCTATCCTAGTTTACTGAGTGGTTTTATCATGAAAAGCTGTCGGGGTTTGTCAGATGCTTTTTTGCACCTGTTGAGATGATGATGTGAGTTTTTCTCCTGTGTTCTGTTTATGTCATATATTACATCGATTGGTTTTCATTGAATCCCCCTTGCATCGCTGGGATAAATCCCTCTTGGTCATGTATATAATCCTTCGGACATACTGTCAGATTCAGTTTATTGAAATTTGGTTGAGGATTTTTGCATATATGTTTGTAAGGGATAATGTTCTATAATTTTCTTTCCCTGTGGTGTATTTGTCTGGCTTTGTATATCAGTATTGTTTTATATACAGTGTCCAGGGTTTTAGTAATACTTTGCAGGAAGAATAGAGAAAAGTATTTCTACTCCATGTTTCCACAAGGGGAAGCCCCATAGCTGCTTTTAAAGGCAAGGTTCTATTTATTTCTGAAGTTTCTGCTGCCCGTTCACACCAGCTCTATGTTCTGGGACAGCTCTGAATTACTATCCTCGTAAAACCTCTTTCTTATCGTGCAGTTTTTCTGGCGTAGAATGAAGTCATATACATACATCCTGTGCGTTCACCTCTTAGGAGAAGTCAGAGGATCCATTCTGTAGCCCGAGCTCATGTCTCCGATTTCCTTGATCACCGTGGATACTTCCGATCCAACTTCAGCCACTCTTTTTAGCAGAAGTCACTGAGTTATTATTGTGTGCCAAGGAGTCGGGTGAAGTGAGACAGTGCCAGCGGCCTGAGAGCTCCCACCCCACAAAGGAGACAGACAGGAGGGCAGCGAAGTGGGCGGGGCGTGGACCCGGGAAGGATGCAGGGGAAGAACATCTCTGCGCTTTCACAGCTCGGGGGTGGAGGGGGACCTGCCTTCTCAGAGAGGCGAGCGGGCTGCTTGCTTGCTCCCCGGGGACGGGACTCGGCGTCTGGATGGTGGGCGGTCACAGAGCTCAGTGCCTTCCCAGAGCGTCGGACACACAGATGCTGCTTTTGTCCCGCTCCTTCCCGGGGGCTCCCTTCCCGCCTTCAGGCTTCCGAGAGCTCCGGGGGCAAGAGGAGCTGTTAACCCGACCGTGATCGTGTCCCTCGGCTACATCTGGAGGTCGGAGAAAACATGGAAGATGTGAAGCGTTCCCTGAGAGCGATGGGACGTTAGAATTCATATAGTGGAAACCCTTCAAATCTTAGGAACCAGTGTTCTCCCAGAATTTGGACTGATCATGTAGGAGACTGGCTCATTTCAGGGGATCCGTAGAGTTGGGGCTGAAGGAACAAGGGAAGCAGAAGGTGATCGTCCAGGGTCGCCAGTCGGGCCGTTGCGATGGTTGCTTCATCGTGACCAAAGGAAGCGTCTGTTGACGCGGTGAAAGTGCTCTGTGTGGCGCCTTTGAGAGCCCAGCTTCCTGGTGCCCTGCCGGCTGGTGTGCTTGCCCTGCGCGCCCTGACGTCCAGAATTAGTCTTAGGTTCTTGTTTTCCTCTCCTGTGGACCCGATAGGTTTGATCAATAACCGTGTGGTTTTCCTTCGGTGAGACCCAAATAAGATCAAAGCGTCACACAAACTCCCCACGTAAAGCGTCACTTTAGAAATATCACTTGATGGGGCTTCCCTGGCGGTCCAGTGGTTAAGACTTGGAGCTTCCACTGCAGGGGGCGTGGGTTCAATCCCTGGTCGGGGAACTAAGTTCCCACATGCCACGTGGTGTGGCCAAAAAAAACACAAAAAAAGAAATATCACTTGATATTTACTATAAATTGCAAATTGCTATCCTAAAGAAGGTTAACTCTTCATTTGTCAAAATAAAAGAACAAAGTCTTATCTTTCGACGGCCCCGGTTTATATTTTGTATTCCCACGCTTACTAGTTTGAAAACTTTATCATCGACCATGATTGCGTATATTTAAGGTGGATACGCTTCACTTGCAGATGACCAGCCCCTTGAGGGTGGGTTGGTTTCTCGTTCTCTGGTTAGTCACTCGAGCTGGAGGGGGGTGTCGGGAAGGCTTTGGGAAGTGATATTCAGCAAAGTGACCCCCGAGTTCACGTTAAGTGCCGCTTTGTGTCCTGCAGGAGGGGCTTCGGACCTTGTGCGTTGCCTACAAAAGGCTCATGCAGGAAGAATATGAAGGCATCTATAAGCTGCTGCAGGCCGCCAGAGTGGCGCTCCACGATCGGGAAAGGAAGTTAGCAGAAGCCTATGAGCAGATAGAGAAAGACCTTATCCTGCTCGGTGCTACGGCCGTGGAGGATCGGTAAAGGCTCGCCGTGCTTGTCTTAGAAATAATAGTGTTGCAGCGGGATCGCAGGGGCTACAGGGGCGCTTCAGGGGGAGCCCCACAGCCGGCGTCGGCCGCACCCGGTGAACGCGTTCACGCGTCAGGACGGGGCAGGCCACTTGGTTGCCTGGGGTAATAGCGCAGGGGTCAGGCTGCGCTATTGTGATGTTTGACTTTCCACGAGTAAAAGGCCCCCAGAAGAAACCAGAAATGGTCAGCATTTTCACACCATATTCTGAATAGTCAAGCCACAAGGCTATGCTGTTCAGTTATTCTTTAGAATGGAATCAATAACTAATCTGTTCCTCAGTTTGTCACTAGTTCTTCCCAAATACAAGTGTAAACATGTTGGATCTTAACATTCTCAGTGTTCTTGTCATCACTCATTGAAGGAATTTAAAATAATGAAGTAGAACATTGCAAAAACTGACAATAATAGCTGGTAGAATTCCTGGGTCCTTGGAGGAACTGGGGAGAAGGGAAGGCTCTTAAGGGTGGAGGGATCTTCGCCTGCACAGCCGAGGACCCTCATGGGGGTCCTGGGAGCTGATGCACCTGGGGGGAGCTGACACCTCAGGACACTGAGAGTAGATCCCCGGGGATGGGGCGGAGGGGGGGGGGTTGAAGTGATGATATTTGATTACAGATTATTTCTTTGAAATCTCTGGCCAACATCTTTACAGACCACTCTGGGCCTCGGTTTCCTTTTTGCAAAAAAGGATGAAATGAGAGATGTTTTTTTCTGCCTCTAGAATAGTACGATTATATCATCTCCAGACTTGACCTAGGAAGTTTATCCCAGAATCTAACCAAATGGTTCCAGTCAGAATCCGGATCCTTTCCTTGCCTTTCACTCAGCACTGGACAGAAACACATCACTGACACACATCTATCAAAAACTAAGACTCTAAAATCTAGAAAACACAGCAGGCCCCCAAGTGAGGCAGACGTGGTTTTGCTGCCAGACTTCCACGGATGGCAAGACAGCCTGACCAAGGTCAAGAGTGCCGTTTACCCTCAGACATGTGTTGTGGCCTCTGCAAGCTGTGGGTTTTCTACACGTAGACCAGGATCCTAACACCGTCCTCATCCTGTAAGGTTCTGGCAAAGACAAAACGTCGCAGGCAAGTGCTTCCCGCAGCATCTGACGCGGGGCGAGCCTGCGACGCCATCAGCCCGTCCCAGAGCCGCGCCTGGCACTTCATGTTCTTTAGGGGAACCTGGGCTCCGGTTTGATACGTGGCAAAATTAGAAGTTTATGCACAATGAAAAGGTGGGGAGCGTCACCTCTTTTCCAGGTCCTGTTTTTCCCTGGTTAAGACTTTTTTGGTTGGTGGTTGTGACGGGCCGTCTTATAATAGCGTAAAGTCCTCTCTGAGTAGCAAGTCCCACCAGGCAGAAAGCTGTGTGCTCGGCCACTGTTACTCGTACAAGATGCTGTCTTGTTTCTTAGTATTTTATCCCTGTGGATTTTCTCGTATTAGGAAGTGTTCTGTTGTAAAAAGTTAATACACAGCTGTCGCCAGCCTCGGGTCCTTTGCGGGAAATCACGAGCCAGCACCGCGGTGCTTTTTAATTTGGGGGCAAAAAACTGAATCAGCTCCGTAGATCACAAGTTCTCGGAATTCTGCACTTGGTTTGCTGTGTTCACGCTGACGTGTGTGTTGTGTCCCCCGCCCCCCGCCCCCCAGGCTGCAGGAGAAGGCGGCCGACACCATCGAGGCCCTGCAGAAGGCGGGCATCAAGGTGTGGGTGCTCACGGGTGACAAGATGGAGACGGCAGCCGCCGCCTGCTACGCCTGCAGGCTCTTCCGCAGGAACACGCAGCTGCTCGAGGTGACCACCAAGAGGCTGGAGGAGCAGAGCCTGCACGACGTGCTCTGCGAGCTGAGCAAGACCGTCCTGCACCGCAGCGCCAGCCTGACCCGGGACAGCTTCTCAGGGTAGGCGGGACGTTTGCAGACGGACTGGGCAAGCTCCGCGGGCAGGGCCGTGGCCTCAGCTCCCTTTGTGCGGACGTGGTCCTGTCCTCTGGCCTCTAACAGCATCCCGTGGTCGGGACCATGACCAGAGCTATTTCTCTCTAGCAACTGTGACATATATGCCTTTTTGCATCAGAGCGGGTGTGTGCGTGTGTGCGTGTGTGCGTGTGTGTGTGCGTGTGTGTGTGTGTGTGCGTGTGTGCGCGCGCGTGCGTGTGTGTGTGCGCGCACGTGTGTGCGTGTGCGTGTGCGTGTGTGTGTGTGTGTGCGCGTGCGCGTGTGCGCGCTCACTTGCAGACTGCTGGCTGAGGGTGCAAAGAGACTTCATTCATGGATTTACAAAATACCGTGCCTGGGGTGATTCCCATCTGCTTCTACGACACTGCGGGCTGCATCGTGTATTCCTCAGGGCTCCCGCCAGAGCAGGAGGGAGACGTGAATAATGCGTGGTCGTTTGTCGATTAAGACAGAACAGCGTATGCCCGACAGTTGTTTTTTCCAAGAATATTCGCCAGTTTATCCACATTTTATCAACGCTTTCCTTGCTGGTATTAGATGCATGATCTAAGGTTAGATTTCATTTGAATCGTTTCCAATTTTCATTAATTTAGATAAAGCAAAGGCAGCTCTCTAATCATATGTGGATCTAAAATTATTCATTTATAAATAGTACAGCGATATTTCCCTTTGCCCTGTCTGCAGAATTCCTTTGGGGGATTAGAGATGTTCCTTGTAACTTTGAAACCCAGCAAAGAGAGATTACGACCATGTTCTTTCCAAGTCAGGTCACCCGGGCAGAGTAGCACGGAGGTATTAGTGGTAACGATAAAGACTGTGGTTGGCTGAGGTGGCCAGGCAGTTCGGGAATGAAGGCCGATCTCTTCGATAGCGGGATAAACGCTCTCCTTCTGTTGTCAAGAAGTACCGGAACACGCCCAGGAGTCCACAGTTGCGACCGTTGTTTGCTTTGCCTCAGTGAAATGAGAAAGTTTAATTCACACACAATTTTAAAATGTAATCAAAGGCCTTACAGCCACTAATCTAGAGGCTGTGTTATTATTGACAAAACAAGAAAACCCAGTTTCTTATTCCTTGATCCTGACTGTGTAGCATCTATAGATATCCCCAAAAAGTACGTCTTCTCAAATCTCTGGATTTAGTTACTGAGTAATTTCTCTGGTTTGTATGATCTAACAGACTCTCGGCCGATATGCAGGACTACGGTTTAATTATTGATGGTGCCGCGCTGTCCTTGATAATGAAGCCGTGTGAGGACGGGAGCTCCAGCCACTACCGAGAGCTCTTCCTGGACATCTGCCGGAACTGCAGCGCCGTGCTCTGCTGCCGGATGGCGCCCCTGCAGAAGGCCCAGGTCCGCCGCCCACCAGGAACCAGCTAGGGATCCCCGGGGGAAGGGGTTACGTAGTGAGAGCCATTCATGAGCCCTTACAGCCTCTGGGTTTTTTTTTTAAATCTAGCAAAGCACTTCCTTTTAAAAATGGAAGCAAAAATGATAGAAATTGAAACGTGAGACTTAACTTTGCTCGCTGTGGTTAGTAAGCGTTGATGGAATCAGATGGATGGCCCTTCCGGGTGCAGAGACCAAGGGAGATGCTCGTCCCATCTCTCACGTAAACAGAACTGTATCAAGGAGGTAGAGCCGTCTGTACGGAAGCCCGGGGGGAGGCAGCTGCAGTCGAGCACCTACTGTGTGTCGATTGCTGAGGCAGGTGCGAACCCACCGACCCTCACGGTAACCCTTGAGGCGAGGGAGGCTGTGCTAATTTTAGGAATGAAGTACCTAAGACACAGAAAATCGGGAGAACCTGCCTGGCGGGATGATCTGGAAAGTGGCGGTCCGAATCGGCTTCCACTCTGTCGGACTCTGAACTCACGTTCTGCCCATTGCACCACACTCTTGTGGAAACACCACCTGACGTGTGTTTTTTTCTTAATTTTTTTTTTTTTTTTGGCTGCGTTGGGTCTTCGTTGCTGCACGTGGGCTTTCTCTAGTTACGGTGAGCGGGGGCTACTCTTCGTTGCAGTGCGCGGGCTTCTCATTGCAGTGGCTTCTCGTTGCGGAGCACAAGCTCTAGGCGCGCGGACTTCAGTAGTTGTGGCTCTAGAGCACAGGCTCAGTAGTTGTGGCACATGGGCTCAGTAGTTGTGGCGCACGGGCTTAGTTGCTCTGCGGCGCGTGGGATCTTCCGGACCAGGGCTCGAACCCGTGTCCCCTGCATTGGCAGGCGGATTCTTAACCACTGCGCCACCAGGGAAGCCCCCTGTTGTGTGTTTTAAAATATTTTTTAAAGCATATGGGATACGAACGTGAGCATGTGTGCCTTTCTGGTGTTGGTAAACCTAAAACGGTCCGAATTCTGTAAACCACATTTTAGATAAGGGAGATCAGTTTCTCTTGAGTTGCTCATGAAGGAAACTGTCAGCTTCTCAGACTGACCTAGTGCTTAAGGTAAAATACTGAACACCACGTGCAAAGGGGTCATTTTTCGCGTCCTTGCATGCGTGCTACACTGACGTGCCACGTGACAGTGTCACTAAGCATAAAACACATAAAGCATCGCCCTGGGGTGATTCTCAGTGAAGAGAAGCAGACTCAGGCATTCACATACGTTCTATTTGGGATAAAAATGGTTTCATTCCCAACTGTCCCTCTTAAATGTGTGACTCTGCGTAAACCTTGTACAGTGACGTCCAGAACAGAGCTAAGGATGTCGTTTGGTCTTCACATGATACTTGGTATTTCTTTTAGGTTCTTAAGTGACTTTTGCAAACTTTGATGCCAATTAGTGTCTCAGTCTTGAAACAAGAAGGCAATCCACACATTCTTTCCTCATCTTTTCCATCATGGAACCTTATACTTGGCACATAAATAGGAAAAAAGACTGTCAAGAAACAGACTAAAACTTTGGAAATTATTCATTGCATTGAGTTGTCAGATTTGGTTTTGCACACATGACAAATTTGAAAAGTAAATGAGCAGCTTATTTTAAAAAATAGATGCTTGAAACCAGATAGCTTGGAAGAGCAGCATCTTCTAACGGAATGCAGCATTCACACTCCCCCCACCCCGTATATTTAAATCTGTTTCCCCCACGTTTACATAAGGAGTTGAGCCGCCCCTGCAAATGACTTCCTGGATTTCACTCTCCGTCCTGTCTGCCCACCAGCCTGCTCAGCTCATCTTACTACAGTCATTTCTCAGCTGCTTTTGCTGAAGTGTGTTTCGCTTTCGACGTCAAAAAGGTTTTATCCTAAGTGGATAAAATAGACTGCATATAATCAATAATTCACTTTGAGTACATAGTTGTTTCATTTTTCCTTGACTAACTTGACATCGTTGTCGTTTCTGCCTAGTTAGAGAATGAGCTCTGCAAAAATAGAACAGAGACGGTAAAATCTGCCCTTGCTTCTTTTCCAGATTGTTAAATTAATCAAATTTTCAAAAGAGCACCCTATCACTTTAGCGATTGGTGACGGCGCAAATGACGTCAGCATGATCCTAGAGGCCCACGTGGGCATAGGTAAGCCCCTCGGTTCTGCTTCCCTGTGCCTCTTGGTAACCCGGGTTTATCACGCAGCTGGACGAGAAAGGACACAGCCAAGGCAGGGCCATAGAATGTAGACACACGTTCAGGACACTGTCTGTGACACAGAGCGTTCGTGCCTAGAAATCCGACAGTCACGGTTCAGCCTCACCCGTTTTGCCTGTGTCCGTGTCCACCTGCGTGGTGTTGAGAAAGGCTTTCCTCAGCGCATTTGCTCCCTTCTCGTAGGCATCATTGGGAAAGAAGGTCGCCAGGCTGCAAGGAACAGCGACTATGCGATACCGAAATTTAAGCATTTGAAGAAGATGCTACTTGTTCATGGGCACTTTTACTATATTCGAATATCTGAGCTTGTGCAGTACTTCTTTTATAAGGTAGGAAGGCTTTCCTTTCCCCTCTCACCGTCTCAAAGCGTGTGAGCGATGGCTCGTCTGTCATGATGCCCCGAGGCTACAGGGGTGATTTGTCCATGGATAGAAGTGACTGTCAGAAAGGAGGGGGTAATCGTAGGACCACGGGAGCAAACGCCCAGCTCTCTTCGCAGTCTCAAAACTGAATGTGGAACCAGTGAGATGCGGGCTGTAAAACGCTTGAGGAAGGGGCATTCTTTGATAGTTCCTTGAAGTAGTTTCTTCTTCTTTAATGCGGTTGCATTCTTTCCTGTCTGTCCTGACACCGACGTTGCCGCCTCATTTCTCTGCCACAAGTTTCCCTTGAGTCTGTCTGATCTCAGGGTGACCAGAATGGTCCGGTGTGCCTGTGGGAGCCCCTGAGATGAGCAAGGAGTTTTAGAGCCATTGCCCGTCTTGCTGGAGAATGTGGGGCACTTTGCCCGGGTAGAGTGTGTCACGTGGCCAAGCTCTGTGACGGGATAGAAAAGTGACGTCTCTTACAATGTGCCCTTGATTAACATGCGTGTGACTTCTCTTTCAGAATGTCTGCTTCATTTTCCCTCAGTTTTTATACCAGTTCTTCTGTGGGTTTTCGCAACAGGTGAGTCCTGATGCCTGAGGTCGAGCTCACCTGAGCCTTATCCCTCTTCCCCACATGTGTCTGTGGTGGGCGGAGGGTGGACGGCAGGGCATGCGGGCCAGATGACCCCCCCGTTCCGTCGCTGATCTTCTTTCATCTAAAGCAGCCAGGACCGGGGAAATCTAAGCTTGGAGGCGGCGATCAGAATTGCAAACTTTTGTGCAACTTTCTCTTGTTGCAGGTTTGGAATGGCAGGACCGGGTGGGTCCGCTGTGATTTTAATCCAGACTAGTCGACATCCTGACACTTTGAAAAATGTCCTTGTCCTTCTGTATCTGTAGAAAAATGGCTCTGTGTGCATTTTAGAATGCTCGTGCCTGTGGCCCTTTGTAAATGAAAACTACACATGCATATTGAAACGAATCATCCGAAAGTCTTGTCGAGATGCCCGGGTGCTGTTTTCATGTGGCTTTTCGGTCCCGCAGACCCTGTACGACACTGCCTACCTGACTCTCTACAACATCAGCTTCACCTCCCTCCCCATCCTGCTGCACAGCCTGACGGAGCAGCACGTCTCCATGGACACGCTCAAGAGGGACCCTGCCCTCTACAGGTACCTCAAGCAGACAGCCGCTGTAGGCAAGGAGAAGGACCGGGCAGCCCTGCCACGAATCCGGATAATACTTGGTTGAAGTACTTAAAAGCCAGACGATTCAGTGTCAGCTGACACGCTCGCTTCCACAGGAGATTCTTCAAGCAGGAAGCCATGTGATTTAAGTGAATATACTCCAAATTCAGACAGAGGATTTATGTGGCGTTTGAAATGTACACGTTAAGCCAGTTTGCATTTTACCGTGATTTTCGATGGTTATGAAAGCACTTGGGGTGAGAGTTTCTATCCCCTTGTGACCCCAGCGGATTTATGGCCTAAATGATCCTCGCAGGTCCAAATAGGTTCCATTCAGTGAGAAAAGAGAAAAGTTAACATATCTGATCTCTGGGTGCTCTTTTCTGCTAAAAAGTATTTTTAATAACAAGGAAACGATTTTTCTGCTGTTTCAGAACTGCACCCCAGGATCTTTGGCCGATTCAATGTGTCACTGTTTATTGTGGCTTTGTAAATTAAACGTGTTATTTTCAGGACATTTTAGATGCACATGTGGTTGTAAGAAATAGGAGAGAAATTCTGTGAGGTTTTATCCAGTTTCCCCAGTGGTAGCATCTGACAGACCGTCCTGCAGAACCGCAGGACAAGGTCACAAGCAGGGCACCGACGCGACACGCCCAGCCGTCTTACTGGTCCTTGCTCGTGTGCACACGTGTGCTCACGTGTGTGTGCACTAAATTCTGTGCAGGCTTTTCACATGTGTGAGTCCTGTGCCCACACAGTCAAGACACCTCACCAGCCCCACGGCCTACATCAGAATCATTAGCCGTTAAATGGGGTCTTGAAGTGTTGGGGTCCAAAATAATCCCTGTAGGTGATAAAAAAAAAAGCAAGCTCTGAGTTTGTCACGTGCATTTAATGATACAGGAGTAAGTCTAAGAAAATAGGGAACCCACACCATTTTAGACACACACCGGAGGGAACCCTGCAGCTTCTCTGTCTTATTGAACTAAACTGACAGGTGTCGGAAGCCCTGTCGTGAAATGCACAGCCTGGTCCCGGAAGCCCGCGGTCTTGGCATTCGGATGCCAGCGTGTCCCTGTGTCCTGTGTCCTTCCTTTCGGAAGCAGAGGTGTGAGCGCTGGCATCTTTCTTCCTCTAGTCATATCACAGTCCATTTTTGAGAAATAAAATATTCAAACAGAGATTGTTCAGGAATATCCGTATGTAGTAAAATGCAGTCTGGAGAGCATTTTGCTTTTGCTCCCAGGAAGCTCACTTCATGTCTGTGGGTCCTTCCCACTGTATCAGCTGGGGACGTCGCCCCTCACACCTCAGCATGTTTGCTCCCTTCTCACTGTGCTTTGACCGTGATGGTTTCGGTTACTACAGCTTTGTGCTACAAGCTGTCCCAGGGCCTTTCTGGGACCGGGTGTGGTGTTGGGTGAAGTGACAGGTGGTGTGGCCGGAGGAGCCGCAGAGCGTCAAGTGTGGCTCGGGGGCGTGGCCAGTCGTGAGGCCCCCCCGGCATCCCACGGGCTCCGTGCATTCAGAGCGTGTGCCGGCCAGTCGGCGGGTGGAGGTGGGGGTCTGGCCACGACGTGGACAGGCTGTGTGGGGTGACCCCAGGCGGGAGACCAGGAGCCCCGTGCTCGCGGCCGGGCTTCTCCAGGACCCGCTTTTCGGGGCTTGGCTAAGTGGGTGTCGGTAGGGGCCCCGCCCCCTCCGAGGGCCCTCCTTCTCCTGTCCCTGCTTGTCCCTGCAGCTCTGCCACCTCGGGGCTCTCCGCGAGTCAGGGGCCCCCGGACGGGGACGGCGGCCGCAGGGCCGGTGGACACGGTGGGGGCTGAGTGGGCGCGTGCGCCTGGACGCGCTCACAGGTTCCCACCCTTTGCCTCCCCCAGAGACATCGCCAAGAACGCTCTCCTCCGCTGGCGCGTGTTCATTTACTGGACGTTCTTAGGCGTGTTCGATGCTCTGGTGTTTTTCTTCGGTGCTTACTTCATGTTTGAAAACACAACCGTGACCAGCAACGGACAGGTTAGTACGGAACTGGGTCGTGTCAGCGTGGCTCCGGGATTCTTTGGGGATAGAGCTTGAATCCAGCACGATCCCGGGTCAGCGCAGTCTCAGCACAGCCCGTGGGGACCGTGTCTGGGTGTCTGCCCCCCAGCTGGATGGAAGGGACGTGATGGCAGAGTTCTGCCGACTGTAGGGACACCCTTCCTGAGGGGTTCCAGGCTTTAGTGCTGTAGCTTACTCACCGTTAGCTATATACCTAGTGGTTCGATGTGATCGTTGAGACGTGGCTTATTAAATGTGGGAAATAATTTAGTATTTAACCCATTTTAGTGTTTGTTCACATCCTTAAGTATCTGTTTACTTCGCAACAAGTAGATTTACACTTGCCTGGTAGGCGTTCAGCGCTCTGGTTTTCTGCATAATTTCTAGGGGTTGTTTTATTCGTATCTTGCTTTTTTCTTTCTGCCATGGCTTCCTTCCCACTCTCAGATAGTGACCACCAACACACACATGGTAAGAAATCTGTGGGTGCGTCCTTTGTGTTTTTGGAGTGCGTTATAAATAAAATATTTCTTGAAAATATTTTCCAACGTGACTCCCTTTGTGTGCTTGTCGGTAGAAATGCTGTTAGTTGCTGCCCCACGTCTGTAGGACTGGGGTCGTCCCAGAAACCTGTGCGTCCACTTGGGTCCCTGTTGCTGAGGTTACTCCCTGTATTTCCATGTTGGGGACCACCAGCGGGGTCAGTGGTGTTTCTAAGTGGACTTGATCTGTTTGGACCTCCCTTGACCTAAGTAAGTAGGAAGACACACGAGCATGTGAGGCTGGAGGGGATGCTGCTTTGACCGTGGCCGACCTCCAGCCCCGCCTGGAGAATACGAGAGGCCCGGGGCCCGGTGCCCTGCTTCTGACCTGATGCCCCAGGGTCCACGTAAAGAAGGGGAGCTTGTGAACAGAGGTTTACTGCACGTCCTGTCTGATGGGACACCTCTCTGCCCGTTTGTCCCTCCGCGTGGCTGGCCTGAAGTTCAGAGTCTTGCTGTGTGTTTGCCCATCGGTTTGTCTGTTTCTTTTTTCTTGTGACTGCAAGGTACTGTCATCTCTCATTATAACTGAAACCAATTTTTCCTAAATTGGTCTTGAGGATTTTTCAAAGTCTTTTTGCACTTTTCTAAAATCTTCCCATTTTTCAAGGATTTACACTTTGTCTTAGTTGTGGTAGAATAGCTCCCGGGTGCCACGAGGCCGTCATGTACCGGTGGTTGAGTCGAGCTGTCTTAGCGTTTGCTCTGATGCATCTTTAGTGAGAGTCCCTTGCGGGCCCAGTTTTAAGTGAGCACCTCACGTGTACCTTAAAGAGCTCAGACTTTGTGTCCCGGCATCCGTGGTCCCAGGATCCAGGCAGTGAGTCTCTTCTGCAGGCGTCACCCTCGCTCACCAGTCGCTCCTTCAGTCGGACAGTTTCACGGTGTTAGAGCCGAGCAAATGGAAGTTGACAGATGAGTACTGTACGAGGTCAGGGAATTAGAGCTCAGACCTAGGGTAGTGTTTTAGACCATGCAGCTGCTGCATTGCTTGACGCTCACATCACGTGGTGACATGGTTGGCCCTGCTCTGCAAGCCCACAAGAGGGCGGGTGTGAGCAGGGAGGGGACATGCACCCTGGACACAGGTGCTGGTCGCCCGAGGGGCCCCGGATGCAGGCCTGGGGGGCCTTCCCGGCACGAGGCTGGGCCGCATCTCCTCCTGCCGCTGCTGTGGTCAGAGCTGCAGGCCCGGGTGCCTTGAGGCCCTTCCCGTGAGCCAAGGGCTTCTGCCGTTTCCTGTTTCTCTGCTACTCGCTCCTGAGGGCGCCCTGAGCCACCATGGAACCCGGATCCCAGCGTCTAGAAGGGGTCTTTCCCGTACCATCCCTCCCCCACCTGCCACCTCTGTGCCTTTGCTCAACTGTTATGGGACAAAAGCGTTGGTTAGAATCTGGAACGATGACAGGAAGGGAGAGCGAGGTAGAAAGAACGCCTGTTGGCTGGGGCCCTGTGCTCACGGGCCAGGAGCTCTGAGGCCCCCGTGGGAACAGAGTCAGCACAGGCCACGCACATCCTGTCGCGTGAAAAGCTCCTGAGATGCACGGTGATGTCAGGAAGCAGCGTGCGCGACAGTCGTACCAAGCGAGGTGCTGGACCTGGGCGTTTGTCCACAGCTGTGCCTTGGGTCACTGGCGCCCGGGGGACGATAAACAACCTGCAGACGTAGAGGCGTGAGAGCAAGGCCAGCGCTAAGCGGAGGGACACCTGCGGGGACCCAGGGTAGACCTTTATCACCAGGAGGACAGGAGCCCCAGGGCCACGCGTGGCGAGCGCGCTCCGTCGATGGTCTGACTCTAGACCCCTGCGGTACCTCGGGGCCTCCGCACAGAGCCTTCTCACTCTGGATCACTGAGTCTTAAATTCTTGTTTGTTTGTCAGGTAAGGGGGTTGCATCCCTTACAAAACCAAAAATGATATCGTAGGCTGGTTCTGTAGCAATTCAGACAAAGCAGCAAACAGAGCTGTAAGTCCAGGGCGGCCTCAGGGGGCTGCTGACGTCCTTGGTCTTGGGCAGCAGGTGGTTCGGTGAGGATAGCGGTCATCTCTGTCCTCTTCCAAGGAGGACGGACGTGTCTTCTTGGTGGGACATTTTAGCTGCCCTGTTCTAGTGATGGTCGGGAGGTGACCCCTAAATCATTCTGTAGGCGTGTTCGTGGATCCGTTGAGAACAGCTGAATCATTGATAACTTTCGAAAAAGAGAAATTCACTTGTGGAGCGTTTTCTGCACAGACATCAAGAGCTGTATTATTTCTCAAGTGAGAATATAAGACAATGATTATTTTATTGTTGAACTGCGGGATATTCCTAGGTGCACGCTTGAAAGTTTGGGGCGCGTTGTAATAGAAGCCAGTAAACATCTAGAGCGCGGGAACGTGAGCTGTCCTCAGCGGGCTGAGGACAAGAACACCAGCGCTCAGCAGAGGTTCCCAGTCAGCACGTAGCGAATGTAGTAGATGTGGCCGCGATCTTGAGAAAACATAAGACATGTTTGTCGTGGGATATTTTTACACACAAAAATTAAACTGCTCTAGGCTTTAGAGCTTCTGTGAGCAGTAAGATTTCCTACAAGATAGTCCTGAGGAAGAGGAGAGAGGGCGGAGTGGGAGAAGGAATTAAACTTGGACCTGGTTGCGGGGGAGGTGGGAGACCTCCTACTGAATCCTCTCCTCTGAGCGAGGCCCAGAAGTTCACGACGTTCTCCGCGGAGACGCGTGTTGCTTTAGGAAATCAGCCCCGGGGCTTCCTGGGGGCTGGGGAACTGATATCACTCGGGAGAAAGGCCGTCCCTCAGGACACCCCTTTGAGAAAGGGGATTGGAGCCCCAGTGAATCACCCCCAAAGTCCATAGAAATGATGGGTAACGAATTCAATAATGCGTTGACTATCAGCTCGACCTGAGGGCTCCCTTAACTAAGGAGCCCCAGAGGCGCTTACGGAGGTGTTACCGTGATCACCTCCCAGTGAGCTGCGATAGCTGGCGGAGGGCACAGGTGAAGGTGGCCAGGTGTGCAGCCTTGCCCAGGTTCCAACCCAAAGGCCTGAATCTGATTCAAGGCACTTGTGCTTTACTGCTGTTCGCCTGTAAACAGCACACCCTGTGTTTTGCTGGGCTGGGCGTGGATCCCAGATCCACCAGAATCTACCGGATCCTAGGAATCTCGGCAGCGCCTTGGGAAGCACCGTCCTACCCCTCTCGGGAAGAGATGAGAAGCCGTTTGAGTGATTGAAATGTTGTCCCCGATTGCGATGCTGCTGGAGCTGCCCTGTCGCTCTGCCACTGGTGCTCCACAGCCACATTTGCTGCTGCCTAACAGTTTTGTAAAGGATCTCTGAATCCCTCCCAGGCAGGGGCGGCAAACACAAAGGCTGTGAGGGCTTCTGCCCGTGCAGCTGAGCTGATGGTGCCCGCGGGGTTCAGAGCCGCCCCCTCCCTGCACCTTCACCTCTTGCTTTTGGCTAAAAACGGTAGCTTCCAATGAAAAGGAAGCGGGCGCTGCATCCTCCTGCACCTGCTGGCCACTGCCGAGCGGCAGCCCACCTCAGAGGGAAAATTTCCTGCCCCCGACATTAAGCATTGAAGAGAGAGCCCTGTATTTGAGGGTTTCCCAGCCTGCGCGCTGTTGCCGGTGAGGCCAGGAGTTCTTGGTTGTAGGGCTGCCCCGGTGCAGTTAGCAGACCCCTGGCCTCTGCCTCCTGGATGCCAGTAGCCCCCTCCCCCGAAATGTCCCCAGACACTGCAGGTGTCCCCCACCTCAGGGACAGAATCACCTCCAGGGACGGCCACCGTGGCTGTGGATCTGAGCCCAGTTTTGATCACACTGATGAAGCGAAGAATGAAGTGATGAGGGTCCTTAAGTCTGTTCCCTGCAGAAGTCCTGGCGCTTTGGTTTTTCTCCTAGAATTCTGCAAGTAGGTTCTTGCCTCGGTAAACACCTCGCAAGGCCTGCAGCCCACATGCTCGCCTGAAGTGAGTCGCGTGTAGGGATGTTCCTTTGGTTGAAAACTAACCACACGGGAAAGCAGTTTTTATTCCGGCTGGTAATGCTTTGTTTTCTCTTAAAGAAGAACTAGGAGCGTTTTCTGAGGCCCAGCTCGCAGCATCCGACAAACCAGAAATGGGTCGGCTCTTAGGCGGTGTAGAAATCTCAAAGAAAATAACTCTTGTAAAGTAACAACAAGAGGCTGGTTTGTCCCCGGGAGGAAGACTCTGAAGTGGCTGGTGTTGCCTTTTGCTTGTGTCTGTGTCTGTGGGTGAGAAACGTGTTGTCCCCTGGTTGGACGTGTGTGCTCCCCGCTGGCCGAGCCCACATCCCGCCGGGGCCTCGTCCGGGGGCTGCTGCGTGTCCGAGGTCCTGGCCGCGGACCTGCGCCGGGCCCTTGTGCAGCTCTGTCGTGTCTCCCCTCCTCCGTTTCCATGGCTCCCACGGGGCCGCATCCTGGTGATGCCGCCCGCAGGGGACAAGGCTGTCGCTCTCACCGCTCCCAGGACGATGGCAGCCGTGGTTTGCCTTCCGAGCCGAAAGGTGTTTGAGCTGAAAAGAGACTAGACACGCGCTCTACCGAGCGTGGGCTGGGCCGCCGGGTAAAGGTCTCGTCCGCATGAAACACGAGCGGGGAGAGCGGGGTCGGCCCCTGCGGACCGTGACTATAGCGAGCGGGGAGAGCGGGGTCGGCCCCTGCGGACCGTGACTATAGCGAACGGGGGGAGCGGGGTCTGCCCCCTGCGGACCGTGACTCTAACGAGCGGGGGGAGCGGGGTCGGCCCCTGCGGACCGTGACTCTAACGAGCGGGAGAGCGGGGTCGGCCCCTGCGGACCGTGACTCTAGCTCGCAGACGTGTCCTGTCGTCCGCGTGAAACACGAGCGGGGAGGGCGGGGTCGGCCCCTGCGGAACGTGACTCTAGCGAGCGGGGGGAGCGGCGTCAGCCCCTGCGGACCGTGACTCTAACGAGCGGGGGGAGCGGGGTCGGCCCCTGCGGACCGTGACTCTAGCTCGCAGGCGTGTCCTGCTCTGGTTTGTAAGCAGGGCCGCCGTTTGTGGGAGCAGCGAGAGGGCAACACCGGGGGTGGCTGTGCAGGAAGGACGGGGCGCCCAGCGGGAACCACCACCCGCCCCAGCGACGCTGCGGGATCCGGGGCCTAGCGAGCCGGGCTCGGCCGGCCTCCCTCTCACGTTTTGGCGACATCGCAGGGTTTCCGCGTGTCTGGGGCTGGAAGTGTCAGGCGGGGCCGTGGGAGGTGCTCTCTGCCCCTCGTGCGAAGTGCGAAGGAGGAGAATCCGTATTAGTGGGAGACGACGTGGACTCTTGTCTCCACAGGTATTTGGGAACTGGACCTTCGGGACGCTGGTTTTCACGGTGATGGTGTTTACGGTCACCCTGAAGGTACATCCCCTGACCTGACGTGCTTCCTCCGGGCACAGTCAGCCCTCCTAGTGAGTCGTGACCCTGACCCTAACCCTGCCGGGGTCTTCTCCCCGCCACCAACTCGGCCCCGGCCCCAAGGGGCAAAGGTCAGAATTGCACAGAAGGTGGTGGAGGGAAGGAGCCTATTCTGTGGGAAGGGATGGATATTAGACTTCTTTTAAATGGCCATCTGCCCCACCCCTAGTAGAAGCAAAATCCGTCTTAATTGGAACAAATTAACGTACCGTGGAAAATTTAGCTCTTTTTCGAGTCAGGTCGGATTCTTCCTGGAATCTCATTATGAAGGTCCCAAATCCTACCAGCCCGAGTCTTGGAAACCCTAGAGCAGCGTCCCGGGGGGAGCTATGGCCAGCGCCTCGAGCCGCCGCCCGCGTCACCCTGTGGGAGCATCTCCCTGGGATCCGGGCAGGCTTACTGGCGACGTTGAGACTCGGAGGCCGTAGGGAACCCTTTCTCTCCATTGGAACCTAAAGTGTGTTTTTCCCAAACAGGTTGATGTAGGCATTTGAGCTAAAATTAAGGCTGTTTCCGTTCTCTTCCCGCTTCCTTCCCCAGCTGTCAGGGCTCCCAGGGCCATGCCCAGGTAACACCACCATCAATCACCTTTTCCCTCTTTCAGCTGGCGCTGGACACACACTACTGGACTTGGATAAACCACTTTGTGATCTGGGGGTCACTGCTGTTCTACGTCATCTTTTCCCTCCTCTGGGGAGGAATTATCTGGTATGGAGTTGATAATTCTAGAATCATCATTATGTTACTGGCCCCGCGGTGTCTTTCCTCGAGGGCTGACTGTGTGCAGGAGGGGCATGGCGCCAGGGCCGGGGGGGGGGGGGGGCCCGCAGGGGACGAGGCGGGTGTGGTCCCTGCTCCTTTCCGCCAGGTTCTCAGTGGGGGAGACACGCTGCCTCATACATGTGACAGGAGGAGCAGACTGGACGCTACAGCAAGGGGCCTAGTTCAGATCAAAGGCTGGGGAAGGCGTCTCCAGAAAAGCTGTTATTTAAACGGAAACCTGGGAGGGAAGCACTGTCAGCACCGTGGTGGGTGCGCCCGGGGAGCTGGCCTGGGCCGAGGCAGTCGGACCCCAGCCAGGGCCCTTCCTAAGGAAGGGAGCCCCACGTGCAAACACCTTGGGGCGGGGCCCGGCAGGGGAAGGAAGGTCCAGCCTGCCTCCATCGGGGACTTTAAGCAGAGGAGCGTCAGAGTCCGACTGCACTCTTAGGAAGGTCACCGTGGCTGCTGTGTTGGAAGTGAACTTGGGAGTGGAACACAGACAAGGCAGCCGGTCTAGAGACCGTTGCAGTACAGTGGTCAGTCCTGACGGGGGCAGCAAGTGGCTGCCTTTGCCAGCGCTGTTCCGTCCGCCCAGACGTCCGTTCTCACTAGCCTGCCTGGGGAGCGCCTGTTCATCTTTCGAAACCCGGCGGCCCATCAACCTCATCCACTCTTCCCTCGAGTCACCTCCCAGGCGGGCATTTCCACCTGGTCCCCCGAGCAGCTGTTCCTTCCCCTGTCACAGCGCATGCTGGATTTACCTGTAATTCTCCCGTTTACGTTTCCACCTCCCCCATAAGATGGAGAATTTCCTGAGCAGGGCTGGGACTGGGGGGAGGCGAGTGAGGCCCGGGACCACAGCCTGGCCGAACGGGAGGCCAGAAGCAGTGTCCCCTCCACCTGGCGTCCCCAGTGCTGACCTCGGCTCCCGGGAGGGGCAGGCGGCCCCCGAAATGGGGGAGAGGCTCCCCGGTCCATCAGGTCCCCACGTGGAGGTTGCTGAGCTGACATCCACCCAATGACCCGCTCTGTCGCTGACCCCCCAGTGGCCAGATCCATGCATTGCACATTCTTGGAGACCAGGAAATCCAGGAAGACCAGACCAGCTTTTGGTGGGTTTCCAGCAGCCCTGCCCCAGGCCACAGATCCCTGCGGTTCTAGCGAGCTCTCCAGAGCGGCTGTGCAAATGGGAGCCTCGCCTGAGAACTCCCAGGCCGGCTCCTGGGCCTTGGGGCTTCGGAGCCAAGAAGCGGTTGTGTTTAGCATCATCACTGCCCCTTTCCAGAGGCTTTTGTGAGTCACCTGGCAGGAGAGTCATTTCATTCTCTGTATTTTTATGGAAATTAAAAAAATATATTATGGCATAATTTTTTTTTTTTTTTTTTTTTTTTTTGGCGGTACGCGGGCCTCTCACTGCTGGGGCCCCTCCCCTTGCGGAGCACAGGCTCCGGACGCGCAGGCCCAGTGGCCACGGCTCACGGGCCCAGCCACTCCGCAGCACATGGGATCTTCCCGGACCGGGGCACGAACCCGTGTCCCCTGCATCGGCAGGCGGACTCTCAACCACTGTGCCACCAGGGAAGCCCCTATGGCATAAATTTTTAAGTATTTAATCGTTCTGCTGACGCGTGCAGATATGAATGCATGAAGATGTGCATGCTTGCATATCTTCTCCACATTAATAGCTATTGTGCAGATATGATTCTAAGGTACAAAAAATATGACCTACTTCATCTTTTAAAATCTTTCCCGCTGTTCTGAAACTGAACTTCGGGGACTTGTTTTCCCCGTTGGGATGACTTCATAGAATTCCTCTCCTTTTCCCGTGGGTTAACACGCAGCGTTACAGGGAGAGGTCACAGCCCGGTGTTTCTGGGGTTAGTCCCCGCAGGCAGGCTAGGTGGCTTGTCCAGTGACTGTCGTGACAAAAGTGAAAACTTCCAGAACACATGGGCTCTTCGTGCAAGTAGAGAAAACAGACCAGGATGTCGGTGTTTCTCCTGCCATCGTGTTACGTTTCTCCTTTCCCTCGACGCTGCAGGCCGTTCCTCAGTTATCAAAGGATGTACTACGTGTTCATACGCATGCTGTCCAGCGGCCCCGCCTGGCTGGCCATCGTCCTGCTCGTCGCCGTCAGCCTCCTTCCCGACGTCCTCAAGAAAGTGCTGTGCAGGCAGCTGTGGCCCAGCGCCACCGAGAGAGTCCAGGTACCGCCCCGGGCGCCGTGGGGCAGCCCTTAGAAAGGGGAGCGGGAAAGGTTTGGGTTTGGAAATGCGGTCAGTCCGCCGTTACTAACGAGTTCCATGATGACACGTGGGTTTACGCCTGAACCAAGAAGACCAGTGGTTAGACTTGAGCGGCTAGTCCCTGAACTAAGAAAAAGATTAAGAGAAAAAGATGAAGCCAATACAAAAGGCAAATTGTTTTTTGTACATTTTTAAAAGTTTTTTCAACTAATCATCACCTTGAAGGTAAAATGGCATTACTTTTAGGGATGGTGGATTTGGCTCAAACTTTAGCATTTATTTTGGAAAATTCTGGTTATGAGTGGTTAGGGCTGTTGTTTTCCACCCTCCCAAATGGAAGCCAACAAGCTGAATTCCGGATCCAGGAAAGATGAGAGATATGAAGTATGCCGGGACTGGCATCAGACACAAGTGGTACCCAGAGCTTCCCAAGAGTGCTCTGGCCCTCCCCGGGGTTCCTGGGGAGGGATGTCCCCCGTCCCCTTACCCCTGTGACCCCCCGCTACCCTCTCACCCCTGTGACTTGCCCTTGGAGGTGCAGGCCTCAGGAGGAGGAGGAAGGATGCTAGTGAGAGGGCAGAGGCCACAGCAGGGCCCGTTGCTGCAGGACGCTTGTCTCACCTGTAGCAAGGTGCTTGTGCAGGTGAAGGGGGCGGGGCATGCAGGTGGGGAGGGACTGGAGGGAGGGTGACAACAGGAGAGGGTGAGTGGCACGTCCTGGGGCTGAGTCACTGGGAAGCTCAGGGGCCCCGTGGTCTCAGTCCCAAGTGCTGTTGGCCGGCTTTGGGGTGGAAAGCAGGTGGACTTGCCCCCACAAGTCCCCGCTCCCCTCCCAGCAGGTGACGGGTCGGGGGCAAAGCCTTCAGGTTCCTGGTGCTGGTTTAAAATGCTGAGCGCAGTGCCCCAGCCCTGGGGATTCTGCTGGGTTTGCAAAGTCGGTGCCCAGACGAACGCAGGAGGGGTTAGTGCAGGTCCACGTCTGACAACTTCATTACGAGTTGCACAGTCGTCCGGGGCTGTTCCCGGGTGGGACACAGGCGGGAGTGCGAGGGGAGGGATCCCACCCGCCTGGGCTGGGCTGGGCCGCGGGGCCGGTGTGGCCTGGTTTCCAGTGGCTGCAGGGACGTCCGGAGGCTGCCGCTCGTCTCACCGGACTCACCGCCTTTTCTTGTCTCTTCCCTTCTTCGTTCCTTTCGTCTTCCGGCCTCTTTGCCCAAATAACCACCTTGTTTATCGATGTGCATGGCCTCCTGACCTCTGACCTCTGGCCTCTGGGACCGGCAGACTAGGAACCAGTGCCTTTCTGTCGAGCAGCCCACCGTCTTTATGCTTTCTCAGACTTCCAGCAGTCTGACTTTCTAACGGAACAAGGTGACGCTTTTCTGTCTTTTTGCATGCTTGGGACTCAGTCGCAGGACCGCACAGGGTTGACGGTTAAGCTCGGAGCCGCGCTCGCAGGCCCGCCCCAGGCAGCACCGGGCCGCTGGCGTCGGGAACGCAGGGTGCCGGACTCCTGCCGTCCACGCCACTGACCGGTGCCTGCACGCGTGCCTGGGGAGCGTCAGAGCCCGCTCTGCAGGCGGGACTGAGGGCCTCCGGAGAGACCAGACTCAGGCCTTGGCACTGGGCTGCAGAGAAAGCCAGGACAGACGTGTCTGGGGTCAACATTTTTACCAAAAAACTTTTTTAAAAAGTCTGATCATTTTTAGAAAAAGGCGCTGACCTTGCCTTAAAGGGCCGTAGCGCCTCTCTCTCAGGCACATAGAGCCATTCACACGGCGTTCTGTGGCCGCCGCCCAGGGTCGAAGGCGTTTCTTCCGGAGGCAAGGCTTCGGGGACACGGCGTATCTGTTTTCAGTCGTTTGTGTGCCTGGTGCCTCGTTTCTGTGTGCTCCGAGCCAGGCACACTCTGAAGGTCTGTGTTTGGTGTTACTGCTTCACTGAGGCAGCCTGCTTAATGGGAAAATGCCTAAAGCAAAAAAAAACAAGAAGGCTTTTTCCTCTTTAATAACTGTTCGTATGCCACACAGCTTTAGCACTGCTTTTTAACTAGCAGGATGGTACATTTTTTAAGTTCAAGTAATTATTGGCGATCGAAATTTTTTTAATCTGATGCCCTCAGAATTTGTTAGAATAAGTTACATCATTTCATCTTGCTGTTCACACGCTTGAAAACATTCAGGATGAAATTCTTAGGAACATTTTAATAAGTCACAGGAGGTGCTTATGAGATTGGTTGAATCATGCCAACTCCAGGCTAAAACTAAATTCCTCTGACTGTTGATGGGGTTCATTTAGAGTTGATTTGCAGACGCCACACTCTGGCCGCTGGGAGAAGGGCCCTGAGCTCTGTGTGTCCGTAGCCGCGGCCGTGACCCCAGGGTGCCTGGAGCCTGCACTCCGGGCACACACAGGGTCAACGTGTTGTTGCTGGAGAACCGTCCAATTTCTGCAAAACTTGGGAGGAACAAACACTTGACTAGCCGTTTTGTGGGACGTACTGCGTTGGAGATGGATGGCTTTTTCTTTTCACCTGTCCTATTAAAGCGAAAACCATGGCAGGCACCGTGTGTGTACACACATAGGTCAGTTACATATGCGTGTGCATTTCTGGTTTCTACATCCATTTGCACATACAGTCGTGTGCGTTTCCGCCCCTGCGAAGAGCAGCCCCCCCAGCGCTTGTCTGCTTCACCCCCTCCTCGCCGGAGAACGTTCTGCAGCTCGCGCTTGTGATCCTTCAACTCCTACAATTCTCTTCTTCCTTGTTACTGAGAGACTCATACAGTTTGACTAGAAAATCTCAGTGTTCAGATGCCCGGCCCCGCTGACCTGTGGCCCTGTGACTCCTTGCACCTCCCACATTCTGGTCTCAGTCCGGGACTCCTCTGTTTGACCAGAGACGGGGCCGAGGGACGGGGTCGGGCAGGCACACAGAGAGTGACAGGCAGGTGGACAGAGGACAGAGCGACAGGCACACAGAGAGGGACAGAGGGACAGGCAGGCACACAGAGCGGGCTAGAGGGACAGGCACAGAGCTCCTCCCTTGGGGCCGGGTGCCCGCTTGGGGAGCCCAGCCGTGCCGGGGTGGTCTCGGGGAGCGGGCAAGGCCGTTAGCCAACGCCCCAGTCTGGGCAGCAGCCTCCCCGGTGGCCCGGCCTCCCCTCCGCGGGCTCAGTGTCTGTCCTCGCCTTGCAGAGGAGCTCGAGCCGCCGAGCCCCGGCCGACGCTGCGCCGAGCCCTGACCGGCCTCTCCTGATGGACCCCGAGCCGCGGCCGCGGCGCGAGTAGCTGGTGGATAGGTAACGGCCGCCCGCGGGCAGCCCGGTGTGCTGTGCTCTTGCTGTGCGCGGTTTTCCTCCAAAGTTTTGCGTGCTGTGCTGTGTCTGTTAGGTTCGTGGTCACAGAGAAAGGCCTTTACACACGTGGGTTCCATCCCAGGTAAGTGGCCTGCCCAAGAGGCCGGCCGCGTGGGCTGCGTGCCGTGCACACACACGCACACGCCTGCACACCTGTGCAGCGCACACGCCGGGTGGACATCGCCCCACACGTGTCCGGTGTTCGGCGTCCAGAGCACAGTTCATTCATTCTCATCCGTGGTGGTGGGAATGGCTTCACCTGAAAGGTCCATCAGGAAAGACCACCTTTCGAAGTAAAAAAGGGGGTCTGGAGTGAGCGGCCCGAGCCTTGGCCGGGGCAGGTGTCCAGCAGCACCTTCAGTGTCCAGAGCAGGCGTCTCCCGCCCGGCTGCCCCTCCCCTCCCTGCCCGTTCGATCCGAACACACGCGTGGGCCGGGGAGGGGAGGTGCCTCTGGGGGCGCTGGGTAGGGCGAGGTCAGCATCCCCATTAGAGGAACCGCAGGCAGTCCGGGCCCAGGGAGGGGCTTCGTGTTTTCACGCGTCTTCTGCGGGACGGTGGGCCCGAGAAGGGGACGCGATCGCAGCCGGGATGGTCCACGTGCCTCCTCCGTGTCTGGTCCAGCTGTGTTCAGGGGAGCCCAGGCCGGGGCAGCGAGGGCGGTGGCCACGTCGGGGCGTCGGGTCAGACGACGGGTGCTCGATGGGATTCTCGCGGGGGTCCCGGCACTGACTCTGTCCTTTCTGTTCCCGACAGACCGCGTGCTTGGTGTCACGACCACCTCTCGGGAGTCACCCCCTTGCCTCTCTGTAGACCCCAGCCCTGGGCAGCGCCCTGGGAGGGCGGGGGCGCCAGGCCCCCTCCAGCTCAGCCTCTCCCACTCCCCGCGTCCCCACCCGGCTACAGACCCCGCTCCTGTGGCCCGAGGGGAGACCGGATGCACGGATCACGGGTCCAGCCTCTAAGAGCCGCACGGTGAAGGGGGCAGGACAGGCGTCTCCGGGCGGCGACCAGACAGGACGCACGCGAGCCCTCGGTGCACCCTGTGGGAGCAGGATCTGGGGGGATCGCGGCCCCCCGCCCCCCGGGTGAGGCCGCACCTCGACCTCCTGGGAAGCGCAGCTGAGCCTTGCAGGCGGGGTCGGGTCTGGCCCCTCCTCCCGGGCCCCAAAACCTCTGCTTTCGGAGCCAGCCCAGGGACACCTCAGGACCGGCACCCCTCCCTCCCTCCCGTCCGTCCGCTGCTGGCACCGGGACCTGCGGTAGTGAGGCTGACCGCGGCCGTGTCTGGTCCCACGTCCCTTCCTCCGCGGTGCTGGGGCCTGTGTGCTTCGGCACCGCCTCCTGCCTCCCCCCAGCTGCCTACGCGAAGAGGGGAACCTATCCAGTAAAGCTTCCGGCACAGGTTCCGGGCAGTTCATCTTCCCGCTCCCGAGGATGCGGCTCACCGGGGCACCCTTGCTGTGAAATGCCCGTTTCGGGGGTTGAGGGGAAGGGTGGGGTCTGGGTGCCGGAGGCCGGCCTCTGATGTGGTGCTTAGGCCCCCATTAAGAGTGGTCGGTCTCCCGGCGGTGTTGTCCCCCAGATCTGTGTCAGGCCCACAGGTCTGACAGGGTGGCCTGGGCGACCTGAAAAGCAATATCGCAGGCCTCGCTGCCACCGCGCTGCCTCTGACCTGACCCTGCTCTGCCGGGGGTCCTATCCGTGTCTCCTTGTGGGGGTGAACCGTCAGAAGGCAGCTGTGCTGTAAACTCTCTGTGACTTTCCTGTACCAGTATCTTATTTCTGGAAATAACCCGTTCGACATAGCCTTAATAGTCCATAAAGAAGACATTTCAGTTTGAGATTCAGAGGGTAAAACCAATGGCTTTTTAGGAAAGGGTCACCCAAAAGCTAAACATTGCCCCCGCTGGATGCATGGGTGGGATTTAGGGATGTCGGTTGGGGAGTGAACACCGAGTCTACTTCCAAGATGCTCGACGTTAGGGGTTTCGGGAAGTTCAGATTTCAGTTTGATTGTATAATGTTCACCTATAAACTATTTGTTTAAACGAGGGGATGAGTTAACAGCAAGAACAAGCGTACACAGGTAGTCGGGGTGAAGCAGGTGAAGTATAAACATACCAAAGACTAGGATGATGGACGTGGGGCCTCCAGTGAGACGGGGATGGGAGGGCGTGTCCGTCTGAGGGTCCTCCAGCCTCCGCCCCGCCCCCGTCACTCACACTCCACGTCCAGTGTGTGGTCCACACGAGACCCTGCAAACAATGGTGTGTGCATTTTTACAGTCGTTTTTAAGAACCTAAAATGGGTATAAATGTAATACACGTGGGGGACAGATTCTCTGTACGTTTAGTTAACAAATTGTTTGTAATGTATTTTTTTAGAAATCTTAAAATTCCCTTTGCACTGAAGTATTTTCGTAGCTGTTTTGTTTGTTAATGTATCATATCTAATTTTTAAAGTATGTTTTTAAACCTTTTATTTTTTACGTTGATGGCATTTTGGCCACTTTATATTTGAATTCTGATGAACATTTTGGCTGAATGTCTCAATATCTGACGAATGTGAATTTTCAGATTTGGTTTTCTTCTCTACACCTGTTTATTTTTGGTGTTTCTGGCGGTAGTCAGTAGCTAAAAGGCATATTTAGAGTATGATAATTTGCTATGCTCTTTCTTCACAGTTCATTGCCATTTCATCTGCTTTTTATTTGGTTTTTAATTTCTATCCTTCAGCCTTAAAATAGCTTCTTGACGGTTCTGTGTCCTCTTTTTGCCTGTATTGAGATGGTTACCATTTACCTCGGATAAGTCCAGTCTCCTTATGAAAGTTACTGACCTTTCCATGCTCCAAAAAGTCTTCTTAAAATTGTTTGGGGAATTATTAAGTGACTGTGCCTGATAATTTGAAATAGGCGAGGGGCATGAGATCAAAAGTAAAGTCAAAGGAGGGACAGAAGAGCCCACTGAAGTGACATTTCAGACGAGACAGTGAGATTCCCACCTGACAGTGGGCAGCACGTACTTGCCTTACACTAACCTTAAAGCAAGTAACTTAGTTTTGAAAATCTTACAGCTGCACGTGCATCACTTATTAACATTTCCCCCGCTGGTCCAGATGTCTGGTTCCTGACCCACACGCCATCCCCCAAAGCAAGCTGTCTGTAGGCCGTGTTGCTCCGGCCACCTCCGTGGTCCTGCTTTCAGCTCCCGGCCACCCGAGGCCGCACACATCCCACGTCCTAAGGGGACCCTGCGGGGGCCTCTGAGCCCCACCCTCAGGACAGGTGGCTGCCAGCAGCCCTCGGACCCTCCCAGCTGCAGCGTCCCCGTGTCCGGAGCTGGGAGTAAAGACCCTCTCTTGGCAACTCCTGTTAGGACCCAAATCAGCCCATTCCTGTGCCCTTGATTCCATGGGGTGAACGCAGACCAAATGACCCGCGCCCCCCTCCCCCGGGGGGGCGGCCGTGGCCCCGTGAGACCCACTGGTGGCAGTGCCGGGCCACGGGAGGAGCCCAGGAGCGCCGCCTTCTGCAGTAGCAGGTTTATAGAAGCATAGTTCGGCCTGGTGAGACTTTGCAGCTTTAACTAGAGAACTGCCTCGCACATGCTGTGTAACTATTCCTAAGTTCATGGGCGTCAACCAGAAGTTCAGGGCAAAACCTAAGGGAAGTTTCCGGCCTCTTTCTTTAAAACCACTGAGTTCATCTGTTTTGCACTGTTAATGACGTAATACAACCACTTCTGCTTTATCTTAAAATTAATGGTATTTATTTGACGACTCAGTGTAACAGCTTGCTATGCACTTTCTTTTGGAAGTTTCCCATTTGTAACTTTAAAAACAGGAAAAATGTCAGCAGGCAAACGCATTCTTTTTTCTTTTTTTTTTTTCTAGTTAGAGGGCAGGTGAATGGGGCTGGGAATCATTCTGATTCGTCTATAAACAAAGCTTTAATGAAGCTGTGTCAGAGTATTATTAAAGTGTGATTCTACTTTTGCAGAAAAAAATCTAAAGATCAGTTTATATAGCTTTATTTTTTACCTTATCGAAATATACAGAATTTTAATATGCGTATATTGTCTCTGACTTAAAGTTATAATGTGTGTCTGCATTGCTGTTTAAAATGTCCGTTCGTTATGTAATGTAATAAAAGAGAATCTTCAAAAATGTATTTAACACGAATGTTATCTCTAGGTGTTGTCATCGTAAATACTGGAATTTATTTTTAAATTATTGAATACAGTAGGTGCGTTTAAGATAATAAATCAGCCTCCAAACAGTAATGTTTAATTGATAATTATTTATTAACCTGCTTTGAAAAATTAAATTGTGAATTAAACCGAATCTTAAATTTCTGCAGAATTTATTTTGTATGCTACTGTTTTTAACTTTTATTTCTGTAGATAAAGTGTATCTTCATAATACGAATTATGATTGGACTTTTCTGCAGATTATCTAAGCCGGAGACCTGAATCTGCTTGCAATAAAGAAGAAGAAAGGTCTGGATTAGTTTCTTTACAAATTAAAAAGATCATAGAAGTTGGTCTTAACTTTCTGCTAAGAGGAGCTGCCGGGTAAACACTCTCAAAGGGAGTGTCTCTGTTTGGGATGAAGTGGACGGCACTGTGGGAGCTGGTGCCCTGGGAACGTGTGGGACCGGGTGCCTCACCGAGGCCGAGGGGCGCAGAACAGGAAGCTCAGTGTGGGATTTCCTAGCGCTGGGATCCTGCCCATCCCCCTCCAGCTGCTCCCTGACCCTCCGCCTGAGACCCCTCTCCATCTGGATTCCTCCCCTTTCCCTCCAGGCTCTCCTCCCCACTCTTGTCCAGGCCCCGGGTCCCACAGGCTCCTGGGCAGTCGGACAGAGGGCGGGTTCTGTGCGCCCAGCACCGCCATGCTCGGGTTCCTGGCCCCCCAGCCCTGGCCTCCCCAGCCCCTGGCCGCTGCTCCCACCAGCACCAAGCTCCCTGTCTCCTCTGAAAGCTTCAACCTCAGAAAACTCCACACATCCTCGCACCAGGTCTCATTCCTGGGATTAGGGGACCAGGGTGGAGCCAGGTCGAGGGTCCTGAGAAAGGGCCTCCCTGGGCTGGGGCAGGACTGCCCCTTCAGGGCCAACTGGCTCCCTGGGAGGGACCGGCTCAGGCCTCTGGCTTCACCGGGCACAGTTCTAAACTGGGGGCTTTTTTCCCGGCTCCCAAACACCATGGAACAAGCACAGAGCCGGGGCGAGTAACTCACCCTGAGTGGGTGACCTTGGCTGTCAGACCAAACGCCAGCAGCCAACACAGCCACAGACGCGACAGGAAGCAGATGCTGCAGGTGAGTCGGAGTCCCGGGGCTGCTGGTTGCTGTGGTCCGGTGTCCACACCTGCCTCAGGTGACCCAAACGTGTGACCACGCTAACCTCGGCAGCTGGGAGGAGCGAGCGAGGGCACCTTCGCCTGAGGCTCTGCGGTGTGAACAGCCAGCCTGCGCGCCTGTGTTCCCGTGAACACAGCCCTTTATTCTACTGGGTCGCATCCCAGCTTGATCAACACCCACGTTATTAAGCTTCCTCTTTCATGGAAAAATCTTAGAAACACATAATTTCTCAACTCCTTTCTTGCACTAAGGGGATACCACTAAAACTGTATCATCGTATTAACTTCCCCACAGAAAATGCTCACCCCTTTGTACATTTTTATTATTCAGGCCGTTCGAATAATTCAGGAGCATTTAATTAGCCATCTTCTAATTCCTCATTGAGGTGCATCAGTCCTAATCGAGCCTGACGGAGGCCCAGCTGAAATCGAGAGATGCAGCATCTTTAATCGGATGAAGAATTTCTTACTCAAGACATCAAACCCCACAGCTAGTGGACAGGTGTCACGTCTAAAGGTGATCTTGAGTCAGCGCTTGACACCCAGAGAAATTTACCCTTAATGACCCACACAGCACATTCTTCAAGGCCCCCGTGTCTTCGTTACATCGTGTTGTGTGCTCCACTGACCCATCTGCAAGGCATGAGAACTCATAACACCCCAGAAACCATGAGAAGGGCTGTGCCTTGTACCTGAGGGGCCTATGACAGACCCTGTCCCAATTTATTTGTTAAAACTTTAATGAGAAATATGGATTACTATCTGTATTACTTATTAAGAGTATGTATTATCCTTTAAAATTAGTTATACAGGGACTTCCCTAGTGGCTCAGTTGTTAAGAATCCGCCTGCCAATGCAGGGGACACGGGTTCGAGCCCTGGTCCGGGAAGATCCCACATACCGCGGAGCCACTAAGCCCGTGCGCCACAACTACTGAGCCTGCGCACCGCAACGAAGAGTAGCCCCCGCTCGCCGCAACTAGAGAAAGACCGCTCGCCGCAACTAGAGAAAGACCGCACGCAGCAACGAAGACCCAATGCAGCCGAAAGTAAATAAATGAATTTCAAAGAATAGTTACACAACATCATAATTTGAAAAAGTTCACTCATCAGTGCTCTTATTCACTTCGTTTTTACAAGATCCAAAGAGAGAGAGGGGGTTGTAAAATAATCAAATTTCCTCTGAGACTCAGTTTCAGTACCTTTAGAATTTTAAAAAGACCTACTGTAAAGTCTCAAAATATAAGCCAAGTATCAAAATAAACATGTGCTTTAATTAGCTAAGACTTTGTCTTGTTTATGAATGACTACAGTTCCCAAATCCTTAGAAACTAGTTGAGCAGAAAATATATGTGTTGTTAGTGACATGAAGGCTAAAACACAGACCAGTGACGCTGAATGTGTGAAACCTGAAGACTGGCTATTGCTGTAGCACTTGTAGGTCGTCTTACAATAGTTAAGAGGAGGTCATTCCATGGGGACAGCACAGTGTGAAAGAATCACCGGGCAGCACAGTAAAGCCACTTGGAAGAAAATGTGTCTCCCGTTCCCTGGGGCTGTGGTGGCCCACGGCTCAAACACAGGAACTGACTGTCCCTCAGTCCCCAAAGCAGAAGTCTGAGATCAGGCTGGCTCCCTCGGGGCTGGGAGGGAGGGTCTGCCCCTGGGGCTCCTGGAGACCCTGTCCCTGCCTCCATCAGGCAGGCGTTCCCCTGTGCCTGTCTGTATCCCAACGTCCCATCTTTATAAGGATGTCCATCACATTGGGTTAGGGGCCCACGCTGATGACCTTATTTTACATTAGTTGTGTCTGTAAAGACCTTATTTCCAAATAAGGTCACATTCTAAAGTGCCAGGGGTTAGGATCTCAACATACCTTTCTGGGGAGACACAATTCAACCCATCAGTCTGGGGGATCCGTGGCAGGGCACTCGGGGCGACCATGGAGGCTGTACCCTTGGGATGCGCGTGGGGAGGGAGCAGCGAGGGGGGGGGTTGAGGGCAGAGCTCAGCTGCCTCCCCTCACCCGGGGCTGCTAACTCACTGCGGCCTCCACGTCGTCCACCTTGGGGTGCAAGCCCGTGACCACCGTGGGCCCAGCGGGTCCTGGGGGTCCTGCCCACACCGCGCCGGTGTTCACAGCCCGACTGATTCGTCCCACGGGAGCCGCCCAGAGCAGCAGCCAGCACGGGGCCTGGGGCCTGCCCGCCCCGCCGGGCCGCAGCAGAGCCGGGGCCCCGGGCCTGAGGCGCCTCAGCTCAGGAGGAGCGGGGGGGGGGGGAGGGAGGGTCGGGGCCAGGATGCTGCCGACTGGGGGCCCGCTGGTCCTCCCCGCGGTTGGGGCCCCGACGCCCTAACGATGGGGTAGGCAGCCCCCCAGCCCCCAGAGGGATGGCCCCTCAGGGCTCCTCGGGACTGCAGAGGACCGGGGCCCGTACCTGGCCTCCCGCGTGTCCCAGGGGACCCCAGGCTTCCGGGGAGCGGGGCGGTTCTCCCCGCTCGGGTGTTACTACTGCCTTTAACACAAACTTCTCTGTGGGAGCAACGCTTTCCACAAAGGATTTAATCTCAAGCGGCAAAGTTCCAAACTCCCCGAGCGGCCATCAGCAGTGACCGAGCGGGGACGCCGTCCCAGGACGGCCCTCACACCTGCCGGGCGCCCGCACGCCCGAGCTGCGCAGGGTCCAGGCCGCGAGCCCCGCCTCCGGGGAGCCCACGGGGCTGCCTGCCCGGAGGCCCTGCTCTGGCTCACCCTGGGGGCCGACACCGCGGGAGCGGAGGCTCCTCAGGCGAGCTGTTCCTTAAGCTCAGCTCCTCGGGGGCTCTTTCTAGAACTCCATTTGTGATGCTAATTTCCTTGTGCTTCCCCGGGGCCTCGGGGCCTGGAAAGCCGGGAGAGTCGGCACAAAGGGCTCACTAGGCCCCAAAGGCCGCCGCCAGCAGGGCGCCCGCCGGGCTCTTGTTCTGGGGCTTCGCTCCCCCTGAGTTACGGCGACTTTAATGAGCCCTGACTACTTCTAAGAGCACAGGGGTCTTGGGGCGTTGTCCCCCGTGTCCTGTGTCCTCCCCATGTCACTCACCACATCCCGAGGCAGAAAGCCTTCACGGGGAAGGAAAGGGGCCCCGGGCTCACTGGCCTGTTTCCGGGTGCGGGCGACTGAGAAGGGGACCCAGGACCCTTCGTGGGACGCCCGCCTTGGGGCAGCTGGGCTTCAGGTCGGAGTCCGTGCTGCCCGGCCGTGGGATCTGAGCCTGCAGATACCCTGACCGGGGTCGAGCGGGTCAGCGACTGCTTCCCCTCGTTTCCGCACCAGCGGTGCTGTCTGTTCGCACGTCTCTGTAGAGAACCCCTCCCGGGCGTGCTCGCCGCCAGGCTGCCTCTCTTTGGACTTTCACGCCTCCGGTAAGTGATACTCAAACAGCCTCTGGGAGGGCATCCCCGTGACCCAAGCCCTCGGTGTGTCATGGGAAAGAGGGACGTGGTCTTAGTTCAGGACCCCACGCTGGCACACCTGACTGGTCTCCAGGCCCTTTGAGAAGAGGCACCTGTTTCCAACCCTGGCAGGTTCTTAGGGGCGTTTCCAGTGGACCCCTCCACCCCACTTCTGTGGAGGAAACCATCCAGCTGGGGGAGTTCCCTGCCTTTACCGTCCTGTCCCCTCAGGCCACCCTCCTTCTGCAGCGGCCGCCGCTGCGCCCGTGAAGGAGCTGGTGTCCTGTTCACCCAGGAGCCCTGCCCTCCCCCGCACCCATCCCGTAGGGGGAGAGCCTGCCCGCCCAGCCCGGCGCCCCAGCCTCCGCCTGGGCTCCGGGACGCCGGGGAAGTGCACGCGGACTTGCAAGGCGATGCTGCGTGGCCGCGGGAACCGCACTTTGAGGGGAAAGCCCTTCAGAGGCGCCGCCCCGCCTCCCCAGGGGCGCCCTAGAGCCTTTGGGGTCCATGTTGGCCACCTTCGTGGCAGAAGCCCGCGCTCCTGTTACTCACATTTCCCACCGTGACCCACGAAATGCAGACGTTTTAAAGCCCCAACTAAAATAACGTTTATACCCAGGTCAACATTTGGGATGCTTCAGTCCTTCTGTGCACCTCGATTTTCTGAGTTCTACTCGGGCACTTGTGTGTGCCCTGAACTCTGGAAGACCCAAGAGAGAAAAGGCGGGCGCCTTCCTGTTCCTTGCAAACGCTGCCGCAGGGTCGGGGAACCCCGCGGCCGGCTCATCCAGAACCACTTCCTGCCCTGGGATCCGCAAACCCAGAGCCCGGTCCGAGCAGGTCGCGGGCGACGCCCATCTCGACCCATGGGCAGCGGCACCTGCCCCACGCAGGCCGACTGGGGCGCGTGGGGCGAGCGTGCGAACACGCGGGGGGCGGGGCGGGGCGGGGCTCGGAGGCTCCTCCCCCTCCTCCCCTCCCCGCGTCCTGCCGGCCCCGCCCACTCGGCTCCGCGCTGTCCCCTCCCCCACCGCTCCCTTTACTCCAGACCCTCCTCCTCCTCCTTCCCCTGCCCCCCGCCACTGTCGTGGCGCCGCCTGACCGGCCCTCCACCCCACCGCCCTCCTGCCCTCCCTCCCCTCCCCTCTCCCCTCTCCCCTCTCCCCTCCCCCAGGCCGAGGGGGAGCGGCCTCAGCGCGGGCACCTGCGGGTGGAGGCCTCGGACACGGCGAGGACGGGCCCACGGCCGCGCAGGTGTGTGGGGCTGGAGAAGGGGGGAGTGGGGCCGGGGAAGGGGAGGAGGGAGGGAGGGAGGGCGCTCGGTCAGCTCCCGGAGGCTCCGCTCGCCTCCCGCCCCCGCCCCCGCCCAGCGTGCGACCCCTGAGAGCCCTGGGGACTCCGGGCGGGGCCGGAGCGCGGGCTCTACGCGCACAGACGCCCCTCCCCACTGCCGGGGCCGGGGTCCCGCACGCCCAGGCAGGTGTCACTCCCAGGCCTTCTCCTGCAGGGTTCCCTCCGCGGAGGAGCCGACCTCCAGGCTCTGCAGACCCCCAGCAGGTGCCGGGACAGGTGTGCTAGGGGCGGCTGGGGCGTGGGTCCCCCCCTGACTCTGCCCTTCCTGGCCGGGCAGCGGGAGTGGCGTGGCCCCAGCCTGGCTGTTTTGCTTTTCAGCCGGGCCGCAGAAAAGTAGGCTCTGCAGTTTAGAAATAATGCCGTTTGCTCTTTCAACTCCAGAGACTATTGCTGCCAGTTTTTCAAAACCACACTTTGTTGCCTTTCTGTAGCGCTAGACACTTAAATAAGAGCCGGGCGGGAGCTGGTCCTGAAGGAGACTTTCTTCTGGAGCAGGTGCAGCCTCTTAACTTCACTGAAAGCGTCCCCATCCGGGGCCACGTGGCTCACCCTGCCCCTAATGGACCGCCTGCGAGCCCTGCACGGGGAAGGGGTTAAGGTGACCCTGAGGCACAGGCAGGATGTGTGGGGTGGCCGTGGGAGGCCCCAGGATGTGTGACCGCTGGGAGGGGCAGAGCCAAGCCACAGAAATAGAAGTGCGTCCCCCAGGGGCTGCTGGTGCTGGAGTGTCTGCCGAGGGCCCCAGGCCGGCAGGGGACCCCGCTGGGCAGGTAGGTGAGGGGCGCGGGCCCTGGGGAAGGAGCCCTTGCGCTGGAGGGTCTTCTAATATGCAAATCATCGGTGAAATGACTGGCCCAAAGCTGGTTTGGGGACCTGAGTTCTGAGCTCTGCTCCAGCCTCCTGGGACCCACTGCAGCAGGAGAGGCCACCACCACGGGGTCGGAGGGAGTCCTGCCCTGCGGTCCTGCGGGGGGCAGCCAGGCGGGCGCTCTCTCTGCGGTGAGTCAACCCGGGAGGGGTAGGAAGAGAGAGTTTTCAGCTCTATTTTAGGACCCCCGCCCCCTGGGGCAGGGGCACCCTCCCAGGTCCTGGCCTCACAGTCTGGGCAGGCGCTAGTGCAGCTGTGGTCGGGAACACCCAAGCCTCTGTGGCCTCAGCCCCGCCCCGTGTGATGCCTCCCCTGGCAGGCAGGACTGTTGTGTGAAGGGCTGTGACTGGAGAGCTGAAGGCCTTATGCGCCGGAAGCCTGGTTACAACCCTCCTGGCCACAGCTTCAGGCAGACCCTTTCCAGAGTGGTCTTCGCACAAGAGACCCTCGGAACAAGAGGAGGGCGGCAGTCCAACTTGTCAAGGTGATCGGATTTGCGGAGCTCGGCGACAGAGGACTTCTGGGCTTGAAATGCAGCTTGAAATCCCGTCTTTCTCCTGAATTTGAGTGTCTTCACGCCCCCCCGCACCCCGCTGTCACTGCTGGGCTTCTGTTGAACTCAGGTCCTCAGGTCAGCGGTCACTGTAATCAGCGGTCCAAGGTCAGCTTTCCACGAGACCCTCTTTCTGAGTTTGGGGCTCCGTTGTGAAAACTGGACATTTATCTGGGAGGCAGCATCCTGGTGACTAGAAGTAAAGTACAGCCGCTTGGAAAGAAGAGCCTTCTGCCCATAGGCATTTAAGTACCTTTTGAAAACAGCGAAACCCTGAAGTTGAAAGGAAGGTTACTGGGGTACTTGTGTGATGGAAACAAACTGGCCTGGGATGTTACAGATGCGGATTCGTAGCATCTGGCCACCAGCTTAGTTGATGTGGTGCTATTTTAAGAGGCTCTGGGAGAAGAAATTAGAAGTGTAACAGTAACAGTGACGGGAAGGTGACGTTCTGTTGTTCTGTTCTACGTAGTAAAGCTCAGCCTCTTGTTCTCAAGTTCACTCATTCCACCCTCATCTGAGCCCGGGAGGGCCTGGGTGAAGCTCTTACCTGACAGACGAGAGACGCTGGGCTGACCGCAAGCACACAGCCTGAACCTGGCCGAGGGCGTGCAGGGCTGTGTGTGGAGTCTTCATGCTGGCGGAGCCGGCCCGTAGTACCCTCGCCTTGGGGACAGCTGCATCCTGTGTCCTCTGGGCCTCCCCATGTAGAAGGCTGGGGACTTCCAGCCCACGATGGGGTTCTGGACACTCCGTGTCTACCGAGAAACTCGTGGACATCTGGAGCCGGACACTTCACTTTGTGGTCAGGGGCCCCTCCAGAAGCACCTCCTCAAGCATCAGGACAGCCCCGGTCACAGCCCCAGGATCCCCAGGAAAGCTGGCGTCCCCGGAACCTCCCAGCATCTCTCTGGAGCCCACAGGACCAGTCCCTCCGCAGCTCCACGGAGTTGAGCAGGGAGCCGTCCAGGGTCCGTCTGCAGAGCCTGCGCCAGGGTGGGTAACGTTTGGGACGTGTCAGGTGAAGTGTGGGTGTCAGTCACCGCTGGGGGCATTCCGTCCAATCTGTTGAGAAAGTGAAGAACTTTATTCAAATTACCGAGTGGAAACAAAGACAAAATCTGAACAGATCAAATAGGAAGGTACTGGTGTGGACGCCAGAGTGGAGCTGGAAGGGCTGGACATCTTCACAGACTTCCTCCTCCTCCCTTGTCTGTGTCTCATTCCGAGTTCAGGGCTGGAGACGGGGCACAGTGGGCCCGACTCCCGCGGGGAAGGCTCTGCTCTTGTCCCACAAAACGGGCCTGGGGGGCAGGGAGGGTGCGGCGGGGCGGAGCGGAGATTTCCCCTCCCTGAGGGTTGCCCGTCCCAGGCACCGAGTTGGACAGCCCCTACCTCCCTTCCTGGTGCCCTAGACGGTGCGGTGGGTGTGAGCGCCGCGGAGCCCCACTGCTCCATGGCTGTGGTCCCTGAACAAACCCTCTTCCGGGCCATGAGTTCCCTGGGGTGGGGCTGCCCTGTGTCTGCGCCCTCAGCGCCCAGGGGGATGAAGCAGGGGAGCAGGGAAAGCCGGCTGAGCAGGTGGCAAGCCAGGGAAGCCCCTGGGGTGGATGCCCCACCGTGCTTGGCCGTGTCTAGCCTCCGGTGGCCGAGTTCTCGTCTGTGTGCAGGACACCTGGAGCTCGGAGGCCAAGACCAGGCGTGAGCCCTTGTCATCTCTGTCCTAACTGCTTGTCAGGGCTTTTTCGGTGGGAAACAGGACATCGAAAGGCACCGACAGGGTCTGGTGCTGTGGTTACGCAAGCCTTGAGATTTTTAAAGTGAACAGAGGAGAACGACAGCCCATGTGGGCCTAATGTCTGGGTTTGTCCTCTGCGCCCTTGGACCATGGGAAGCACAGGGCTGGAGAAACCGCCCTGTCTCCTGGCCTGTCTCTGTTTCAGCACCTCTGTGATGCTGCTGTCCGTGCAGCTGGAGAAGTAAATTCCCAGTGGAAGGCAGAAGCCCCACCCTTCCTGGGCCCCTGGCACCAGCAGCCTCGGGGCTGGAGGCTGACCGCAGGGAGGGGGGCAGCCCTGGACGGTGTCATGTGGAAGCGGGATGCTCACCCGTCCTCTAGCTGGGTCAGGCGAAGGGCACGTTTCTTCTGTTTCTCAGAACAAGCTCATTAAAAGCAAACTTTGGGGGCTTCCCTAGTGGCGCAGTGGTTGAGAGTCCGCCTGCCGATGTAGGGGACACGGGTTCGTGCCCCGGTCCGGGAAGATCCCACAGGCCGCGGAGCGGCTGGGCCCGTGAGCCGTGGCCGCTGAGCCTGCGCGTCCGGAGCCTGTGCTCCGCAACGGGAGAGGCCGCAGCAGCGAGAGGTCCGCGTACCGGAAAAAAAAAAAAGAAAAAAAGCAAACCTTGGCTCTTGCACTTGTGTCTTGAGCCTGAGCAGCCGCTGATACTTCCAGCAGCGCCTTGTTGGGTTGGGGAAGGGCTTTCCCGGAGTGGGCGGTGGGGGGGGGGACATCACGGCCACTGGCGGCAAACGTGAGGCAGACACACCGGCCTTTTCTGTTCCTTCTGGAGGCTTGAAATCACGATCGGCCTGCTCGTGTCGGAAATTCTCTGAGTAGAATTTTAAAAAAAAGAGGACAAAAGAGGGTTTGGGGTTTTGTTTTATTTTTAGCTAGGGAAATTTCTCTTCCTACTTTTAAGGTCAAAACTAGACTGAAGCCACCAGAAGCCTAGTCCCGGGTCTGACCGTGCTTGGTGTCTGGGTATGTGCGTGCGCTCGGCCCAGCGTCTCTCATCTGTCTTCACCCTCCCGAGCACCTGCCTGGCCTGGGTTTCTTGGGGAGATGCAGCAGGACCCAAGGACCAGGGCCGAGGGCTGAGGTCCTGCTGGAGGAGACGGTGTGGGTTGTGGCTCCCTTGTCTCTTGTCACCAGGAAGGTCCCTCATCATAGGGTCACGCAAATGGGTTTAATAAAACGTTACAGGGATCTGAAGACATGCCTGGAAAAGTGACACGAAGCCTTGTGTGGGTAACGGATAAAACAGACAAGGTACTGACCGAAGGCAGTGTTGATAAAGACAAAGGGACGTGCCTTTGGGAGCCCAGTGGCATTGTAGGTTTTGGTGGCAAGAGGAGGGGACGGGAGGAAACGCCACCTGTCCTTGTTAGTATGGGGTTGGTGGAGCCCCAGAGGGTTTGGAACCTGAACTGTGTGTCCCCTGCCCCATGGCAGCCCCTTCTCCCCTGGAATGATGGTCGAGCTGTGGTTCTCATGTAGGCGGCCCATTGGAGCCCCTCCCTGGGACCGCTGGCAGTGGTGGGCTTGTGCACGGTGCTGGGCGTGGGCTGGCATCGCGCGGCCAGGTGGCCAGGGAGGGGCTTCAGGGAGGGGCACGAAGGGGGAGATGTGGGAACAGGAGGGTCATCCAGAGCAGCTGGGCGGCCTTTCCCGTGTGTCCAGGTGGCCTCCTCCCCGGGCTAACAAGGGTTTGCCCGTGGGGTGCGGCTGGAAGCAGGACAAGGCACCTGAGTGGAGAAAGCATCTGAGCAGCTGCCATGGGACCCCCAAGCAAAACGTATCCAGGCTGAATGATTTACATCTGTGTGCTTAAGGGAGGGGCCCAGCCAGGTACTAAGCCAATGAGCCATAAACATGCCAGAAACCTGAGTACAGAAAGCAGTCGTCTGTGATCACCTGCTGGCGGTGCCCATCTACCCAGCAGGTGATTTCACACGGCTTCTGTTTGAAATATAGTCACTAGCTGTCTCTTTAAATCCAAGATTGCCTCCCAAGACTTGGTCTGAGTTTCTTAACCACATTTTCACTGGAGGAGTAAGACTCGAATGTTTGTCCTGGCACTCGGATGGCATTCTTTACCTGGAGGGTTGGAGGTGTTTCCAGCGCAGGGGGCAGTGGCTCTGAACGTTTGCCAGTTCAGTGGATTCGACTGTGACATTGAAACCAGGAGAACCAGGGGCTTTTTTATCCTTGAAACGAGAGCCCAAGTGCCAAGGGGAAAATCTAGGTTCTTCCTTTCCTTAAGCAGCGGAAGTAGGTAATGTTGCTGCTCGGGCCGCGCGTTACCCCATTTCTGCGTTATGAGAGCACGCTGCTGCTTCAGCTGCACGTTGGCACGGTAGAAATTCACTGGAGAAGAATGACTTGAATTCTAAGTAACCTGCATCCATTGCAGAATAAACACTGCTGCAGGCTGTGTCTGGTGATTTGGGTTTTGTTCAAAGAAACACGGCTGATGTCTTTGGCTGCGTGAGCTGCGTTTCCTTTTAAAACCGTTTTTCGCTCTGCAGACTCATGTTCGGCTGTTGGAGGTTCGTCCTGTGCAAGGAGACTGGAGGTGACAGTGGTCCTCCCGCGCGAGGGCCCAGTGAGGCCAAAGAGGAAGAAAGTGACCCTCGGGTCGATGTGTCTGACGTCATCAGGCTCGTTCAAAACCAGCCGGGGGGGACGCCCACACCCGCAGGTAGGGCCGCCTTACACCTTTGGGTCCTGATCGTGCCTCTGGTCCTCCGGGGGGACCGACGTGCTTTAGATCTGGGGGAACAGTGCGGCGGGGGCGGGCCCAGGCTGGGTCCCGGGGCTGCCCCTGCCCTCGTGTGGGTGAGATGTCACCCTGCACGTTTGCCCGTTTGGCATCCTGGCGGTCGACCCGCCGAGGCTGGCTCCGGTGGGACCACGGGACGCACCTGTCTGGGCTCTAGACGGAGCACGGTGCTCCCCCAGGGCTCGGTTCCCCATCTTCGCTTCAGCTTAGGACCACGCACGCCGTTGTTTGGATTTGGGGTCTTGTCAGACTGAGGTGGTGCCGGGCTTGCACTGGTCACCACAGCCGTGGCCCAGGCCCGCGGGACACACTGGGCGGTGCCCACCCGCCCTCGTCGGAGCTCGGCCTGACCCCTGGTCCAGGCCCGGGCCACGTTTCTTCCTGTTCCTGGCCGTCCCGAGCCCTCTCCCCACACCTCTTAGTGGAGGGACGTCGCTCCTGTTCTTACTTTGGCCTGTGTTTAGTCATTTGTTGCCATTCCTTCCCAAACTGACTCCCAAAGTAGTTTTTGCTGGACGAGGGACGCGCGCGCACGGCCACCCGAGGCCCGGTGGTAACCTGCTGGTGAGCGCGCTGGCCTGGGCCGTACGTCCCCCTGGGGCTGGGCCAGGGCCAAAAGCCAGAGACTCATCCGGGGACTTGGGTAACGGTTCTTCCGGCTCTGCCGCTGGAGCTTCCTCGGCCCCAGGCTGGTCCCGTGGCGGCTTGGACGGCTGGGGCTCAGGGCAGTGCTGCCGTCCTGAGACTGCGCTGAGTCCCCGGGTCGCCGGCTGTGTCCTGGGCTCCGTCCTGCTGCGGGCGTATGGGGTATGAAGTCTGCTTGTGTCAGAACTTAAGTCTTTGAAATCAGTTGTTAGATTTTTATTGTGGTAAAACGTACATAACATGAAATTGGCCACTTCAACTACTTTTAAGTGTGCGGTTCAGTGGCATCAAGTACATTCACGCTGCTGTGCAACCGTCACCGCTGTCCGTCTCTGAACTTTCTTATCTTCCCAAACTGAAGCTCTGTCCCCGTGAAACGCTCCCTGCCCTCCCCTCCCCCAGCGTGGGCCCCACTGTCCACTTTCTGTCTCCGTGAATCTGACTCCTTCAAAGACCTCGTGTCCATGGAGTCAGACAGCGTCTGTCTCCTTGTGGCTTATTCCAGCCAGCGCGGGGTCCTGGAGGCCCCTCTGTGCTGTGTCCCGGGTCGGGGCTTCACTCCTCAGAGCTGAGGCCTGTTCCCTCGTGGGGATGGGCCACACTGTTTATCCACTGTCTGCTGAGACACCCGGGTGGCTTCCATCTTTTGGCCGCTGTGAACAGCATTGCCGTGAACAAGGTACACGGATGTCTGCCCGAGGCCCTGCTTCCCCTTCTTTGGGTGCATCCCCAGAAGTGGGATTGCGGGTCATGAAAGCGTTCGCCGGTTTTGAAACCAGAAGGGAAGCTGGTTTCCTCCTGTCGAACTGGGTGACGGTGAGGTGAAGGGCTGATCTGTCTGGCCCAACTCCCAGACTCCACATCAGCAGACACTCGTCCTGGAGAAGGTCAGGGGGGCTGGGCCGGGCCAGACTCCGCATCAGCAGACAGTCGTCCTGGAGAAGGTCGGGGGGGCTGGGCCGGGCTGCGTGAGCACCGGTGAGCTCGATGTGGCAAGGGGGCCTTCCCGCTCCCGCCTCTCCGTCCACACAAGGCCTTCGTGTCCACACGCAGGTCCCTGCGAGCTCCTGCTGCCGCCCGTGCCTCGGAACCGGTGGGTGATGGGTCTCCCTGGCTGCGCACGCGCCGCGTACAGAGGACGGTGGGCCCACAGCCGCAGCTGGCGTGGCCCCGTTCCTCACAGCAGGCTGCGGGGCACGAGGATGCATTTGTCTGGAAATGTTTGCTCGTGTTTCCAAACGCCTGCTGTCATCGTAGAGCCTGAGTTTCGGGGCAGGAAGGGGAGCTGAGAACGCGTAGCAGTTTCCCTGTCACAGCAGCGGCGAAGGGGCAGGACCCCACCACCATCGCCGCGCACGTTTCCTTTTTAGAAAGTTCTGTCTGTCCCGATTGGCTAATAGTGTCTTCAGTGATGCCAGATGCCACCTCCAATATTCGTTGAATTGTGAAGTTGCTGTTGTTTGGGTCAGAAACCTTAGCATGTCGGTAATTGCTGGCAGCTGAACCCAACACCTTAGTGCGTCTACGGTGTGAGATCCTTCAGGATTCTGGGGAGGGGGCTCCTGAGGAGGGGGTCGGAGGAGACTCGGGGAGGGGCCCTGGGCCATGCACATTTCTGGGGAGGGAGGTTTGCAGAAACAATTCGCTTGGGCTGAAAATGCATTTCAGAAAAGGGGAAAACGACCACAGGAAAGTGATGCTTGGAGAGAAATTGGCTTCCTGTCTGTCCCCAGTGTTTCTGGTCTGGGTGGTGGTTGCAGTTTAAGGAGAACGAGTGACTTTCCATGATCGCGGCCCTCTCGGGGGTCGAGCTGTGCAGAATTGGGTGGACGTCGCGCTCGCGGTTTCCTGGTTCGTGTCTCCCGAAGCTCATTCTGTCTCTCGGGACCGTCCGTCCTTTCCTGGGAGCCTCGTGGTGTTGCTGACCCTCCCGACCGAGCCAAGAGCACCGGCCTGGTCAGTCTGTTCTTCGTGGTTTTGTGTGTCTCGAGGGGGACGTTCTCAAAAGACATGCGCTGTTGGTGGAAACGGAGCTCCTGGTGTAACTTCTGGTGATTCACTTCTCATTTTTAACCTTTCCTGATCCCTTGGTCTTTATTTGGACTTTTTATATTAGCCAGGCAGCTAGAAGGAGTTCCTTTTTGTTTCAGGAGCTGTGTTTTAGAGAACACAGCACCATTCAGGAATTTATAAATACTTGGGACTAGCTGGTGTGTTGCAGGTTGACGCTGGGAGCAGATTGACCATCTTCTTACGGCAGCTGCCGGGGCGCCAGGGCCGGGTGAGGCAGCCGGGGGATGGGGCAGGTCTCAGAGTAGAAGGGCCCCGAGCAGCCCCGAGCTGATCAACCCCCCGGCCACCTTGCAAAGCTCTGGGGACTCCAGGGGAGTCCTCTGTCCCCCAGCGTCTCCTGCATGCTCTTCTCAGGGAGCTGACGTGGTGTGTCTCATCTTCACTTAGCACGGACAGGCCGCATCACCTAGAACGAGGAGTGATGGCTGAGCGGCTGGAGGAGTTGCTCACAGGCCTGAGGATGCCTGGGGAGCCCTCAGCCCAGAGCCTGGCCCCCAGGACCCATCTCTGGCAGCCAGCGCAGCATGCCCAGTAGCAGCGGCGAGTCTGTTAATGTTTCATCAGAAACTTAGCGGGTTTTCTGTTTGACTGTGCGCTTTATAACACATGCCATATGACCGAGGTGACCAACGGGCCACACCCTCCTCTGAGTATGACCATGTCTGCTAGCCAGGGGGGTGTCTGAGGGGCCAGCCTTTGCGCCCTTTGACCAGGTCCCACCGCCCAGAAGTTCCTCCTCCCCTGGCCTCGCCCTGCCTGCCTGTCCAGGACTGGCAAACACCCCACCTGTTCCAAGAAGCAGTGCTCCCGGCGTCCCGCCCATCATCCTCCCCCTGGGGCTGCGCCTGCAACCCCATGACCCCATGACCCCGCAGAGCGAGCGCTGCTCCTGTCTGGGCTCTGCATCAAATCAACATGACGATTAACCGCGAAGAACTAGAAAAAAAATTGCTGCAAATATACAGCCTTTCTCTACGTGGCTCTCCTACAAGGCAGGATCGGCAGGACAGACGTCTTAACAGAAGCGACAGCTTTAGGGATGACACAGCAGCACGAGGACAAGAAACGCTGTCCTGGGAATAAACGGAAACGAGAAATGTCGATTTCCACCGGGGATCTCCTCTGTCTCTCTCGTTATGGACAAAAATTTGAAACCCACTGCTGGTAAGAATGCCTGTCCTTATAGCTGACCTGGAAATCAGGTTGATGGTGTGGATAAAGATCTTCAAGCGTTTTGTTTTCAATCAGCAATCTCCACTTCTAGAATGCAGACTAAGGAATGAATTAAAAATTGTCATGAAGATTCATAAACAAAGATGTTCACCAGAGTCATTATTTATGACGATGGATATTTTGGGAAAGCAAAATCACAGGATTGGGGGTGGCGAAGTCATTTAGTTGTCGGCGAGAACCGCCGCATGTCTTATGCGCTAAGAAGTGACGCAGCCGACTATGAACCGATACGCTGCGACGGCAAGTCGTGAGCACGGAGTGTGTGTAGTTTTGATGAAAGACCTACCATGAGTGCCCCAGTGTATTTTTCTCATGCATTCACAGTTGTTTCTTGCCTCTGTTTTTCCGCATCAGGAAGCCTTACCGTCTCCGAGATACGCGTTTCCCAAAGCAGGACGTGAGCCTGGGCCCTGTCGGCCCCAGGACCCACCTCCCATCCCACGCTGACCCTGTTCCCGGAAGCGTATGCCCACACGGGCGCTGTTTCCACAGGAACTGTCCCCACTGCGTGGTCCCTTTGGGAGGCGCCCAGCTTCTCCCGAGGGCAGGAGGGCACAGAGCAGCTTTGAAGGGAGGTCTGGTGGGAGAGTTTTCCTGGGGGAGAAGCTGGGTATGAACAGAGCCGCGGAAAGGGGGGCTAGGCAACCCCCCCCACGCTCCCACCTCCCAACCCCCTCCATTGGGTCACACCGTGGGCACAGCTTGGGAAGGGGCCAGGCCTCCTCCCCCATGGCACCCCCCACCCTGGTCCAGACACTCCAGAATAAACAAGTCAAGAATAAATAAAAATAAATGTATCAGGTGCCTCTCTGGTGTCTGTGGAGATGGTCGTAACGTTCTTATTAACAGATGATATTAGGAGACAGCGCAGGCGTGAATTTTACCATCCTTAGTCCTCTGTGTTCCAGGCATAAACCCCAGCCAGTCGTGATAGCATTCTTTCAATGTGACGCTGGAGTCTATTTAATACCATTTTTGTCTTTCTTTATAGTTTGATCTTTGTATGCAATATGTTCCAGAAATCTGTCCTTGTCAGTTCGCTTAGGTTGACCTCAGTTTGTATTTCATGTGGGACGTACTCTAAGTACCAATCTGATGATTCTGTTTTTAGAAATAGATTCTAATCTTGAGAACAATTATAGATGAACAGACGCGTCGTGAAGGTGGCGCGGGGCTCCCACGCGCCTCACGCTCAGCTTCCACTGTTAGTGACATCTTACATTTTTATCGTGCGTTCGTTACAATTGATGAGCCAATGTTGACATATTGTTATTAAATAAAGTCCTTACTTTATTCAGATTGCCTTGGTGCTTACCTGCTGTCCTTGTTCTGTTAGAGGGTCCCATCCTGACACCACATGACACTTAGTCACCAGGTGTCCGGTCTCCTCAGGGTCCTCTCGGCTGTGACGGCCTCTCAGACTCACCTTGTTCGGTGGCCTCGACGGCTTTGAGGGGGACCGTTCTGTAGGACGCCCCTCGGCTGGGATCCGTCTGATGTCCTTCTCCTGGTTAGGCTGGGGCGGGGGGTTGGGAGGAACAGCCCAGAGGCAGAAGTGCCCTTGGCATCACCAGGACTCACCCCGCAGGGTGTTGGCCCTGGTCACCTGGCCACGGTGTGACTGTCAGGCTCCCCGTGGCACAGGTTCCCCCTTCGCGGCCCGTGCTTCTGGAAGCAGGCTGCTCCGTGCAGCCCCTCCCGCAGGCGGGCTGTGAGACTGCTGTCTTCAGGGGGTTCATTAATGTTGCTGCCGTCCGTTGCTGCTTGTCTATTTCCCGAGCTTTATTTCTCCTTTAAGAATCTTTCGAGCTCCTTCCTGATTCATTTACTTTTCATTCAGTCTCAGGGCATTAATGTGATGACTCTATTGATCTTTCCTGCCCCCCAACTCCCCGCTGCTCAGCGGGCACCTCCGTCCCCACACCCCTCGCTTCCTGGCACCGACTGGGCAGAACCAGAGCCTGGTGTCTCCATCCGTCCGCCTGGTTCCGCTCGTACTTGGGTGAGTGAGGATGGGCGTCGTGTGCCAGCAGGGCCTCCACAGAGCTGAACCGAGGGTGCCAGCAGGCGGATCGTTTGACTTTCACTTTTCAGCCTGGAGCCTCGGTGAGCCGAAGCCCTCGGGGAGGCTGCTGGGTCTGCGCGGACTGTCCGGGCCGGCTCTGTCCCCAGCCCAGTGCCGTCCCCACCCTCACTGTCTCCTGCGGGTGACCCTGAGCCCACCCCCCACGGGACCGAATCCCTCGCAGGAGTGCCTTCCCGCCAGTGCCACCCTTCCACCTGCACCACACGCCTGCCTTCCTGGCTGTCGCTGCCCGGACCTTTCCCTTCACCTGAGCCCCACCTGACCACACCTGTGTCCTACCTGTGTCCCACCTGAGCCCCACCTGAGCCCCGCCTGAGCCCCGCCTGTGCCCCGCCTGAGCCCACCTGTGCCCCACCTGAGCCCCACCTGTGCCCACCTGAGCCCCACCTGTGCCCTACCTGGGGTCTTCATTCTCTCCGGACCCACATCAGTTCAGAGGTGCTGTAGTGTCTCCCGCCCGAGAGCCTGCCCGCCGTCTGCACCCAGCCCCTCGGTACGCTCGCAGTGCTGTGGCTGTGGGTACCGTCCACGTCGGGACGCCCGGGTCGCCCTGAGCCCCACGTCTAGCTGCCTCCACAGCATCTCCGCCTGCAGGCCTTGCGTGCTCCACACCTGCTGCACCCTCCGGCTTCTCCGTCAGTCCCTGCCCCGCAGCCCCTGGAACCTCCTCTGGGGTCTCTGGGCTGACCCTTGTCATTGTGGACTCAGTGTCTCTGTGCTGTTCACTCGCTTATTCTCTCTCCATGTGCGTAGAGATGATTTGATTGATTCAGGTTCATCTAAAATATATGAAGTCCTACAACAGGACTTTTAGCCTTTACTCATTTTCCCACCAGGTAAGGGTTTGCAATTTTTATATTAAAATGCCATTTGGGGGGAGTTCCCTGGTGGTCCAGTGGTTAGCATGCTGCACTCTCACTGCCGAGAGCCCGGGTTCAATCCCTGAATAGGGAACCAGATCCCACAAGCTGTGCAGCACGGCCAAAAATAAGTAAAATAAAATAAAATGCCATTTTCATGCCAAAAATGTTCGGAGCCGTGGTTTTGCTTTGGAAGGAAATGCTTTGAAACAATAGAAAGCGTATAAGCGACGAGTGCTTACGGTAATTCTCGTCATGCGTTTGTCCTCCCTGCGGACTGTACTTGTGGTCTTGTTCAGCTGCTTTAAAATCCGACCTGGACCTTTAGCCAGGCAGCCTTTTCAGTGACTCTCTGAAAACAGCATTCACTTATTTCATTGGCACCGCCTGCAGCTCTGAAATGCAATTTTTTATTTCTTGAATTCAGGAGACCGTGAAATGTGTTTGAGATGCAATATTCCATTTCTCCAAGCTTTGAAGGACCCAACAACGGGTCTGGTTTCTCTGTGTAATTTCTCCTCCTTCAGATAGCAAGGCTTGACTGAATTAAGCATCTTGAGTCATTTGCTGTCCTTCTCTTCTTAAATAAACAGACCTGCCAAGTGGTTTGATGCCTCTTCAGGAAACGCCATGTCTCCTAGTGTCTGACAGCTCTTGTGAGTTTTCCCACCTCTCTTGACCTGTGCCCTGTGCAGCTGGGATCTTTTCTGTTTTCTGAGGTTAGAAGCGGGAAGGCGATCACGACCCCTGGAGAGTTAGGCGGTTAAGAGAAAGGGGGATGTGGCCAACAATCCCAGGTGGCCTCCCCACCTGCAGAGGGAAGAGCTCGGATTTGTGCATCGGGAAGTGGGAAGAGGGATCTGGGTCTTCAGGACTCAGTTCTGAGGTCATCTGACGGAAGTGCATTTTCTTTCTTGTGTTAGCACAAACACGGAAGAAAACTTGACCCGGCAAACAGCTGTGCAGCCCACGCGTGGGTGTCGCCTCCTGCACATGTGTGTGGTCAGTTATGGACACTCACGGGCACACGTGTCTTGGGCGGAGCTGGATCCCTGGGGTGTGGTTAACAGGACCCAGCAGCCTGGCTGCAGAGTCGGGACTGGTGTCCGCAGACAGAGATGTCGGGATGTGATGGATGCCCTGAGTACAGACAGCTGTTAACCAGGGAGCAGCCTCACACCTGGGGGCAGGGGGGCGGGGCCCTGGCTGGCCTGGGCTTTTGAGGAGGAACAGAATTCAGTGGGTGGAGGGAAAGAAGAGCCCCCCTCCCGCCCCGGCGGAGGGACACGGCGCCTTGCGCTGCTCATCTGCTCTGACAGATAAAGTGGGTAGAAACGGGGATTACTGCGTGGTGGGCGTTCACCTCGAAGCAGATGTTGGGAGACAGGAAGGGAGGGTTACACGGGGGGCGGGGAGGAGAGAGGTGCCCTCGCAGTAAAGTAGATAAAGAAAAGCTGCTCTGAGATCTGAGGACACTTAGACCTGATGAGTTTCTAGGCGATGCTGGGAGCAGGGACCTCGCTAAAGGCCGCTGAAGGCGAGGGACGGGCAGACTCCAGTCTGTGGGAAGCCTTACGTGACCCACGAAAAAGTTGCGGAGAAGCAAGAATTGGAGGAGAACCTGCAGGTCCGAAGAGCCGCCGGGAAGTAGCGGCCAATCCAGTGTGTGAGCTGCACCGCGCAGGTCCCAATTCTAACACACCCACTGGGCTCAGAGAACAGAGGAAGGATGTGCAGATCCCAATTCTGACACACCCACTGGGCTCAGAAAACAGAGCAACGACATTTAAACTAAGAGGTGTTAACCGTGTTGCGGCCACGCAGCTGTCGATTGTCGCGTGTTTGTGTTTAGATGGTGGTGGCTGGTCTCCTTAGATCACACGGGGGCAGGGGCGGTGCGGCGGTTGGCGGGATGAGGGAGGCGCAGGGCGGGTCGGGCGCAGACGCCCGCAGTCCTTACCCTGTGCCGCTGCTTCTGTGCACATTTGAAGTTTCTACTCTGGGCGGAAAATCCCCTGTAACGTAACTTGCGTGGCAGAGACCCCCGACTCGAGGCCACGACTGTGGGTCATCACAGTCGGGGCTGGTTCTCTGCCGGATCGCATCCCTGGGGACCAGCGGAGAGCAGGCTTCTTTCCGTCCAGCCGGGCCCACAGTTACTAGACCTGAATGCAGAGGAAAGGTTTTCGCTTTTCAAATAAATCTGGTGCGTTTTTCCTCCTTAAAAAAAAGCCATGATTGGGCTTCCCTGGTGGCGCAGTGGTTGAGAGTCCGCCTGCCGATGCAGGGGACACGGGTTCGTGCCTCGGTCCGGGAAGATCCCACATGCCGCGGAGCGGCTGGGCCCGTGAGCCATGGCCGCTGAGCCCGCGCGTCCGGAGCCTGTGCTCCGCAACGGGAGAGGCCACAGCAGTGAGGGGCCGCGTACCGCAAAAGAAAAAGCCATGACAGCTCTGCTCCAGAGTGCGTTTTCAGCCGCAGCAGCAGGCACGTGGGGCGGCCCGGTCTGCGCGTTGCTCGCGTGCGTGTGGGACCAGGAGCCGCAGGTCGCGTGGGCGTGGCTTTGGCACAGGGGCGGGGCAGGCGTTGGAATGAGCCTGGAAGCTTCATGGCGCTGCCCCGAGGCGGGGTGGACGAGAGTCACCCTCGGGAAGAGGAGGGCTGCTGCCCCGAGTGACACCCCACCCCGGGAGTGTCCCCGTCAGCTCCTGGCTCCGGGGCGCCGTCTGAGGTTGGTGCCGGGGACACAGTCAGAGATGGTAGCTGGCCTTTGCGAGACTGACTCCGGGCCACCAGAGCCTGGAAGGACTCGCCCGGCCCCTGGACTCAGGTGCCAGCAGAGGCCGGGCTGGCCATGGCCTTGGGCCGTTCGCCTTCGGGTTTGCTGTGCGTCCCCCTGTGGGCTTAACCTTTGCCACAGACGGCGGCCAGGCCCTGCTCAAGCCGAGGGGTGAGCTCTGGAGTCACGGCGGCCCTTCCCGTCCCCCCGAGGGCACTGGCTCCAGTGGGGAGTCGGGGGTGGGACACGGACAGCAGGAAAAGCCTGCTCTTAGGGCGTTAGCAGAGTCACTGCAGGAGGCAGCGGGAGCTGATCCGAAGCTCGTCCCCAGGTTAACTCTTCAACCCCCGCGGAGCCTAGGAAGCAGGCAGGGTTCATCTTGGCCTCACGGCCACACATACCGCTCAGAATCTGCAGGGACGGGCCTCTGTGGCCTGCACTCACCGCCCGCCTGGGCCGCCAGCACCTGCTCGGCACCTCCAAGGTGTACGGGGAGGCCCGGCCCGGCAGCGGGGCAGGGGATGGGGCCTCTGTGCCCTGTGGGATTCGTCCTGTGGAGTCCCTTTTCTCAGGGGCCCTGTTTCCTGGCGTCCTTTCCGCTGGACGTTGACGCGTGATTCAGAGCCGGAGGAGCCCGTCGGGGTGAGTGAGGCGAGGGGGGCAGGATGCCACGGCCGCTTTGAAGACACTGGACAGTTTCTTCCAAAATTCTTACCACGTGATCCAGCGACCGCTCTCCTGTGTGTTTACCCAGACGAGCTGAAAACTTACACCCACGCGAAGCTGCACGTGGATGTTTGTGGCCGCTCTATTCAGAGCAGCCCGGGTGCCCTTCAGCAGGCGACGGATGAACAAACTGTGGTCCATCGGCCGACGATTCTGTTCAGGGCTGAGAGGAAATGAGCAGAGAGGATCTTAGGGCAGGTGAAACCGTTCTGCACGGCTGTGGTGGTAGAGGCAGGACATCACGATCTGTCAACACCCAGAGAACTTTACAGCACAAAGGGTGAACCTCAATGCATGCGAAGGAAACAAGCCATTGAGGGGGTCAGGGGTCTCAGGAAGCACACACGTGACAAGTGTGCGGTCAGTGAAGGGCGGGTGCCGTGCCGACGTGAGTGGCCTGGGGAGGGAGGGGGCCTGTACACAAGGGCCAAGGGACCCCCGGGGTTGGTTAGTGCCTTCCTCCCTGTTGGTAACAGTTAGCAGTTAGGCGGGAATGTTTGCCTGTTTGAAGTGTGGTGTTGAAGGGCCTCTTCTCCTGTCTTTAGTTTTGAGGATGGCGTGAGCAGGACGTGTGTCCTCAGTCCCAGACCAGTGACCCTCTGGGTGCAGGAATGTCACGTGTGGGAGGGTCCCGGGGGCTGCTGCTGAGACACACGGACCGTCTCACGCCGCTGGGACCCAGCTGCCCTGGCATCCCCAGCGCTGGCCCCCCAGAGACTTCTAAACACCACCCCCGTTATGAACAGGCCGACCTTCCCGTGGGCCCCGGGCCGCTCCCCAAATTCTCAGTTCAGACGCGTTGATGGGCCTTTTGAAAGTGGGACCAGTTTCCTGGCCCTGGACACGTCAGTGATAGGATTTGTGTTTCCCAACAGATAAACACTTCGGAAGATGTGACAGGATCACATCACAAGGTCTAAGTTCAGCAAGGGGACGCCTCGTGTGCCCCCCAAATTCATGTGTCAGAGTCCTGACCCCCAGCACCTCAAAATATGACCTTATTTGGGAAAAGGGTTGTTGCAGGTGTAACCAGGTAAGATGAGGCCTTACTAGAATGGGGCGGTCCTGATCCAACGTGACTGGTGTCCTCATAAAATTGGGAAATTGAGACACACACAGGGAGAAGAGACACACACAGGGAGAAGAGACACGCACAGGGAGAAGAGACACACACAGGGAGAAGAGACACGCACAGGGAGAAGAGACACGCACAGGGAGAGACACACACAGGGAGAGACACACACAGGGAGGAGAGACACACAGGGAGAGACACACACAGGGAGAGAGACACACACAGGGAGAAGAGACACACACAGGGAGAAGAGACACGCACAGGGAGAGACACACACAGGGAGAGACACACACAGGGAGGAGAGACACACAGGGAGAGACACACACAGGGAGAGAGACACACACAGGGAGAAGAGACACACACAGGGAGAAAAGAGACACACACAGGGAGAAGAGACACACACAGGGAAAAGAGACACACACAGGGAGAGACACACACAGGGAGGAGAAGCACACAGGGAGAGACACACACAGGGAGAGAGACACACAGGGAGAGAGACACACAGGGAGAGACACACACAGGGAGAGAGACACACACAGGGAGAAGAGACACACACAGGGAGAAGAGACACGCACAGGGAGAAGAGACACACACAGGGAGAAGAGACACGCACAGGGAGAGACACGCACAGGGAGAGAGACACACACGGGGAGAAGAGACACACACACAGGGAGAGAGACACACACACAGGGAGAGAGACACGCACAGGGAGAGACACACACAGGGAGAGAGACACACACAGGGAAAAGAGACACGCACAGGGAGAAGAGACACGCACAGGGAGAGAGACACGCACAGGGAGAGACACACACAGGGAGAGAGACACACACAGGGAGAAGAGACACGCACAGGGAGAAGAGACACACACAGGGAGAAGAGACACGCACAGGGAGAGACACGCACAGGGAGAGAGACACACACAGGGAGAAGAGACACACACACAGGGAGAGAGACACACACACAGGGAGAGAGACACGCACAGGGAGAGACACACACAGGGAGAGAGACACACACAGGGAGAAGAGACACACACACAGGGAGAGAGACACACACACAGGGAGAGAGACACGCACAGGGAGAGACACACACAGGGAGAGAGACACACACAGGGAAAAGAGACACGCACAGGGAGAAGAGACACGCACAGGGAGAAGAGACACGCACAGGGAGAGAGACACAGGGAGAAGAGACACGCACAGGGAGAGAAGAGACACACACAGGGAGAAGAGACACACACAGGGAGAGACACACCCAGGGAGAGAGACACACACAGGGAGAAGAGACACACACAGGGAGAGACACACACAGGGAGAGACACACACAGGGAGAAGAGACACGCACAGGGAGAGACACACACAGGGAGGAGAGACATACAGGGAGAGACACACACAGGGAGAGAGACACACACAGGGAGAGACACATAGGGAGAAGAGACACACACAGGGAGAGACACACACAGGGAGAAGAGACACGTACAGGGAGAAGCCATGTGAAGGCGACGGCGGGGATCGGAGTCATGCTTCTACCAGGCAAGGATGCCAGGAACCACCAGAGGCTGGGAGAGAGCCCGGGACAGACCCTCCCTCATGGCCTCAGAAGGAGCCAGTCTGCCGGCACCTTGACCTTGGACTCCTGGCTGGAGACTCTGAGAGAACAGATCCCTGTCGTTTAAGCCGCCCCGTCTGGGGAACTCTGTTACAGTGGCCCCAGGACACTCACAGCTTTCCTGCTGGCCATCTGCCATTTAATGCAGTTACCAAGCTTTTGGTGAAAGCCTGATTCAGTGCTGGTTATTTGGAAGAATATGTTTTTGGGGTCGAAGTGAAGGAATCAATAAGGTGGTGTGTGATTTAGTCGCTGGTGGCAGAAAATTCGTGGACGCTTTGTCAGAAAAGATTTTCCTTAATCTGAAAACAATCTGAATGTTTTGCTGGAAAACATTTGCGATTCAGCTGCTCTGGGAGCTTATTAGATGCCTTTCTGCAAAGCACGGATTGTAAATACTAAGTCCTCGTGCAGGACGATGGTTACACCTCGAGGTTACTGTTTCTCTAAAGTGAATTCTTTAAAACTCCAGTTTAAAAATTATCTCATGGAGTCAGAGAAAGAGAACACAGAGGAAAAGTACCGGGTGGTGGACTTCCTCTTTGTTTGGGAGGAAGGTGAGTGTCTTCCTGACACCCCGTTGGACAGTCTTCGGGAGGCGAAGGCGGTGACTGTGCGTTTGTAAACCCAGGAGCCTCGTACCCGCTGTGGGGCCCTGACGGCAGATCCAGGAACGGAAGCTCGGGTGACTCAGAGGAAAGGGGCCTTTGTTTCGTTGGAAAGCGGAACAGGCACTTTGAAACTTGACCACATTCCTGACCTCAGCCCATCCTCGTGTCCACGTTTTCTGTGGCTTATACAACAGCTGGGCCACGTGTTGCACAGACTGACTTGCCGTCCGGAGCACCGCAGAGGCAGGTGTGGGAGGACCGCGGCGGGGGTCTCCCTGGAGGGCGGCGGCCGGATTGGGGGCTGGGGAGGCTGCCCCAGGCCCCTCGTGCACAAGGACAGGAGGAGGGACAGCACAGAAACGGCACAAAATGTCAGCAGCCGCAGCTCTCAAGGGAGGAAAATCAAGCACGTGGAAGAAAGAAAAATGTCACCTTTGAGTTTCAATTTCCAGATGCATCTGTGAACTTCACCGAACAGCAGATAAGGAATTTGTTTTACGCTCTGGGGAAAGTAAGGCCAAACCCCGTCCTTGTCATTTGAGGGCCGCACCTTGGAGCCAGGTGGGAGGAGCAGAAACAGGTCAGCTGGGCCCACAGGGCTCTCGCAGCCTCGGCGGCTCAGGGATTTGGGGCCGGACATCCTGCCGTGGGTCCGTCCTGTGCCTTATGGGGTGTGGGCAGCAGCCCGAGTTGTGACGACCAGAGATGCCTCCCGACGCTGTCCAGTACCCAGGTTAGGGGCAAAATCGCCGCACTCTCTCCCCGACCCCTGCTCTGACGAGAGATGAAACTCCAACACAGCTTTGCTCTCCAGGGCGGATGGCGCTGCTAGGTTGGGGGCTCCACGTCCAGAGACCCCCGGTCCTGAGCCCGCCCTGGAGGCCGCTTGGCGAGCTGCCGGCCGGGGTTGGGGGGCGGTTAGCACCACAAGGCCGCTTCTCCACTGCAGCGGCTCTCCTTACCGGTCACCCGCAGACAACTCCCCGCTCCGCCCGGGCCCTCAAGCAAAGATTTCATTTCTCACTTTTTCACAGTAAGTATTTTAAGTCCTTAGAAACATGTCGCCGCTTTTTCATGTAAATCTTGAAGCTATTGTGTTTTTTCCAATAAGCCACTTGTAACCGGTTTATTTTGACACCCTTGCAAAGGCTGTCATAGCTCATTTTCCTGCGTGTCTGCGGACAGGAGTGTCCTTGGTGACTCTGACGCCCCGCCACCCGGCACGTGGAAGGTGCCAACATGTGAACGCAGGGACGCAGCGTCTCGCGGGCACCCGTGGTCAGCTGCGGGCGGAGATCCTGGCGTCCTGGAGGGCCCGGGCTCCGTTAAACACTGACTTTGACTTTGAAACCCGTGTTCTAGTATCTGAACATGGAAACTGCAAAAATGCTGTCTGGTTTTGTGTCAAATACAGTGTTTCTGGGCTCAGATACATGTACCCAAATTTTACTGACAGAATGTCCCAGGGGTGCAGGGCATCGACAGTTGTTGACGCAGCGTTACCCCGGCTCCGACACCCTGAGAATTCCAATTCCCCTGCCGCCTGGCGGGCCAGCCTGGCCCCGCTAGACCCCCTCGTGCCAGCAGGTGGCACTGCTGGGCCGGCCAAGGCTGGACCACCTTTCCTTCCACGTTTAGGGGTGAAATGTGTCCTAAGGATGTGACAGAATGATGGGGACACTGTAGGCGAGTACAGTTTGGATGCGCGGGGAAGTGAGGCCTGCTCCTTGGAGAAGCCGAGGGGTCCCAGGAGGCCTGGAGCCACAGGCTTGTGCACCTGCCCAGGAGTCACGCAGGTGAGTTTATGCACAGGCGAGTTTACAGGCAGGTCGCCCTCCGGCTGGGGTGGCGCCCGGGCGAGCTCGGCGTTCCCTGAGTTTCTCCGCCAGCTTCTGGATTGTTGCAGGGAAAGTAGAAGAAACTGGCTTGTGAGCAGCTCGACAGCGTCCAGGAGGGGCTGGTGTGTGTGAATGTCGATTGTCTGGTCCGCCATTCACTTCAATTTTCATAACAGCCTGTTTAGGCATAATTCGCATACACGCAGAGCTCGGAGATATCGTGGGTTCGGTTCCAGGCCAACCACGATAAAGCAAGTACCTCGATGAAGCGAGCCACGTGAACTTCTCGGTTTCCCGGTACCTGTAAAAGCTATGTTTGCACTGTACTGTAGTCTGTTAAGTGTGCAACAGCGTTACGTCTAAAAAACCAAAACCCGGCCTTCCCTGGTGGCGCAGTGGTTGAGAGTCCGCCTGCCGATGCAGGGGACGCGGGTTCGTGCCCCGGTCCGGGAGGATCCCACATGCCGCGGAGCGGCTGGGCCCGTGAGCCATGGCCGCTGAGCCTGCGCGTCCGGAGCCTGTGCTCCGCAACGGGAGAGGCCACAGCAGTGAGAGGCCCGCGTACCGCAAAAACAAAACAAACAACCTACATACCTTAATTTAAAAATACTTTATTGCTAAAAAATGTCAGTCATCCTCTGACAGCCCAGGGTTGCCGTAAACCTTCAATGTGTAAACACTGCAGTGTCTGCGAAGCACAGTAAAGCAAGGTGTGCCTGTGCCAGGAAATTTCACCCTTTTAAAATGTATGATTTGGCGGCTGCAAGTGTATTCACAGAGCTGGGCAGCCACCAGGCTCCAACTGCAGACCATTCCCCGGCCCCGAAGAAGCCCACACGCCAGCACTGCCTCCCCAGCCCGCTGCGGCCCCCGGCAGCTGCTAACCCGCCTTCTGCCTCTGTGGGTTTGCCTGTGCTGGGTGTGTCTCACGTACCGGACTCAGTACGCGGCCTTTTGTGTCTGGCTTCTTTCCCTTAGCATGTTTTCGGGGTCATACGTGTTGTAGCGTGTCAGCACTTCCTTCCTTTCCGCGGCTGGACCGTGCCCCCCGCCCCGTGTGGATGGACCTCCCTTCATGTCCGTCAGTCGATGGACACTGGGGTTCTCTCCACGTCTTGGCTGGTGTGAGCACTGATGCACTAGTGTCTGTGGGGCCCGGCTTTCCGTCCTCTTGGGCCGGACCTGGGATGGAGCTGCCGATCACGTCTCCCGCAGCGGCTGCCCCCCCCCCCCCGCTCCCATCCCCACCGGCTGCGTCACTGTGCATCGCCTCCCTTTCGGCCACCCACTGGGAGGGAGGTGGTACCTCCTGTGGCCTGACGCAGTTTTCCCTGATCACTGACGATGGTGAGCATCTTTCCATGAGTTTGAAGACCTTCTTCAGAGAATGGTGAATGCAGGTCATTTTCATTAGGGGCGTTTGTCTTCTTACTGTTAGTTGTGGAGGGCTCTGCGTTTTCCGGGTACAAGGCCCTGCACCCTCCCGTGTCCCTGGCTCTCACTCTGGGGCTCCCACCTGGTACGGCAGGTGTGCAGGCGAGTTGCTTGTGGCCAGGGGGCCCTTCTGTACACAGTGGGGCGCGCAGCAGGTCTGGCCTCCACCCACCCATGCTGACAACCAAAACCGTGCCCAGGGGCACGAGTCTCCCTGTGGGAAGTGCGACCTCACTAATGCGCTGACCCCTGAGGACCCAGAGGGCACCGGGGCTGGCTTCCTGCCGGGGTGAATGGGCGTGGTCCCCGGGGCTGGGTGCACCTGGGCCCATGACACCCTGAGTGGAGCGCCTCAGAGCAGACTTTGTCTTGGAGAACGTGCCTTCCCAACGGGCAGGTTTCCAGGGTCCGGCACCCCAAACCGTGTGTTTTTTGCTTCTCAGGCTGCAGCAGGGCCTGGGGAGAGGGAGGAAGGTCCTGTGGGCACCACGGGGATGTGGGGACCAGGGAATCGGGGGGTGGAGGGGCGAGTGGGCTGGACATGAGGGTAGGTCGCCATGCCCCCAGCTTGCATCCTGTGGGATGGACCACATCACAGGGACGCCCCAGAGCCACCTGGGGTGACCACAGGGTGGACAGCGAGAGGGGGCTTTTAGGGCAGTGAAACCATCTTGCACGATGCCATCATGGTGGGTACGTGACACCGTGCATTTGTCCAAACCCAAAAACTGCCGACGCAAAGGGCGAGCTCGGATGTAAGCCGCAGATGTAGCTAATAACATAGAACATAGCAACACTGGTCCATCAGTCATAACGTGGGTACCACACCAGTGAGGGGGGATGTGTGGGGACTCCCTGTACCTCCTCTTCCGTGTTCTGCAAACCTCCAACTGCTTTCAAAGTTGAAGTCTTATTTCTAAGCACTTGTCGTGGAAGGGGGTGATCCCACGTCACTGTCGTTGGGATCTTTTCCCACGAGGTGTGTTGGAAGCTGCGGTGACGGGTTTGCAGCCTCACCTCCTGCACCGTCTTCTTGACCGTGGGCCGTGCGCCCGCCCGGCTGAGCAGGAAGTGCCCGTGTGGGCAGAGAGTCAAAGCCTCATCTGCACGTGCGATGCGGTCTCGTCTTGCGTACACGGGTGGTGGTGGAGCATGTCTGGCACGTTTATACACCCACTACCTGAGGTGGTCAAAACAGATAATTGGGCTGGTACCAGCGTCCTTCTTAGTCTTACAGAAACGAACCACAGGCAGGTGAATCAGTGACACCGTGGTTCACTGACACGGATATTAACCATGTTTTTAATTTTTCAAACCCAGGACTCCTCCTGTGACTTCCAGGTGGTTCCAGCCAGGTGGGAAAGTGAGGTTATTTCCTGCAGAACACCTGAGCTCACCCGAGGGCCAGCCTTCTCTATTTGGGGCATCATGTTTTGAGGGGATTTCTCTTATTTATTTATTTATTTATTTATGTTTAACATCTTTATTGGAGTATAATTGCTTTACAATGGTGTGTGTGTTTCTGCTTTATAACAAAGTGAATCAGTTACACATATACATATGTTCCCGATCTCTCTTCCCTCTTGCATCTCCCTCTTCGAAATGCTAACACTTTTCCGTTTGTATTTGTTGAAATTCCAGAGCTTTCCATGACGGATGCTAAAATTTAGTCACCTTTTCTCTTGGTCAGCTTTTCACTTGAAACGTCAGAATGTAAGCAGGCACATTTGCTACCCAGTGAAATTACTCTAACTAAAGCTAGCCAACATCCTTCAGCAGATATCCCTAAAGATCATTTTTCTTCCCTTTGCAATAAAAACGACAGTAACTCTAATCTCAAAATAAACAAAATAGATGCAGCTGTGACCCACAGAAGCATAATTACTAGCTGGATACCCTGTGAGCCGACAGATCACTAAACTTTAAACCTATGGGAATGCACGTGTTCTACCAAACAGGAAGGAAACAGACGAGAATGGCAGGTCACAGCTTCACTGCAGCGGCTGGAGGAAGAGGGCTGTGTCTGCCCCGACCCTCCTCGGATTTTGCTGTGAAAATGGGCTGGAGGTTCCCTCGAGGTCAGCGCCCCGCCCCCAGGTCAGGGCCTCCTCGAGGTCAGCGCCCCGCCCCCAGGTCAGGGCCTCCTCTTATGTGGGAAACTGAGAGGCAGCCCCCTTTGTTGTCTCAGGAGTTTTTCTGAATGAATTCACCCAGAGCCAGAGGGAGGTGTGTATCCAGAGCTCACTGGGTCAGAAGAGATGCTTGTGCTCTGATGTCACTTTAAACCTTAACCCATGAAAGACCACCGCACAGAAGATGGAAGAGACGGACTTTCCCCCGACGCTTCCACTCGGTAAACACGGGCCCCTGAACTTTGCATGTGAAAAAAGTGAGAAGGTTCTGAGGAGGAGAGCAGCCGGGATCCCAGGGCCCAAGAAGGACACAGTGGTCCAGGCTGGGTGCTGGAGGAACCGGCAACCGGAAGCGCCACTGGGCGTAAACCCCAGAAAGCCCTGACCAAAGCCTGCTCTCTCCACCAAAGGACCAGGAGAGGAAGGACAGCAACTTCTGGACGATACCTGCTCCACCCCAGCCTGACATCACGGGAAGACTGTGCCCCTCTACCCGCCAGGCCCCAACGATGGCGGGGACGTAGACTCCCACTCTGAGAGGATGCCTGAGGCTCCCCTGCCTCATTCGGTGGCGATGAGTCCCATCCCAGCGCTGACACGTGAGGTCAGTGGAGACCACGTGGGGAGCCTGGGCGTCCCCCTGCCCTGGGACTCGGAGGAGGCTTGGTGGACCCAGGACTTTCACCACCACCCGGGGGACCAGCGAGCCCACCCCCCACAGTGACAGTGGGGATGCTCAGGGAGCAGTGACAAGGACCCCAGACCCCCAGCCGGGAGGCGTCAGTGGAGACCCCCTCAGCAGTGACAAGGACCCCAGACCCCCAGCTGGGAGGCGTCAGTGGGGACCCCTCAGCAGTGACAAGGAGCCCCCGACCTCTCACCCTCTGCCCCAGATGTCGAGTCTTGAGTGTCGCCGTTGGGGAACCTGGCCTCTACCCCTGCCTGGCAGTAAAGAGGCGGTGCCCTTCCTTCCCCCCCATCGGAGCCCCCAGAGGAAGTCCGCCGAAACTGCAGCTTTTTAACAAATACAGAGTTTCGTAACATAATGCAGAAATGTCCACGTGTCCTTCGAAAACTAACTCATATCAGGAACCAGGAAAGTCTCAGAACGAATGAAAAAAGACGAGGTGTCAACACAGAGATGGGAGAGACGGCAAGACCGTCAGACAAAGAGGTCAGAGCAGCCACCATAGAACGCTTCCCCGAGCGATTACAGACATGCGTGAAAAGGGAAAACAAGAACTCTCAGCAAAGAAATAGAAGATGGAGAGAAGGAAGCGGGCATTTCATAAATTTCATAAATACTGTAATTGAAGCAAAAACATCCCAGTCAGTGGGCTCAGCAACAAAAGGGAGAGGACGGCAGAAAGAATCTATAAACTTGAAGAGAAAGCAGCAGGAATCACCCAACCATAAGGAAAATAAACTAAGGGAAAAAAAAGAAGAACAGAGCCCTGGGGACCCGAGGGGATTCTAACGGAAGATCTGACCTTCCCGTCACTGGAGTCACAGGAGAGAAGACAGAGGAGGGGCTGAAACGTCCCTAAATAAAGGCTGAAAATGGCTCAACTTGGCAAAAGACACAAACGCAAATATTTAAGAAGTTAGTAGAACCCCAGTTAGAATAAATCCCCCCGAACCACACCAAGACATATAGTTAAACTTCTGAACATTGAAGACAAACAAAGATTTCTTGAAAAGCGCAGACTACCACCATTCCCTTGATAGGAAACAGATAATCTGAACAGTCTGGAGCTGTTAGAGACGTTGAGTTCATAATTTAAAAACTCTCAGAAAGGAAACCTTCAGATCAAGATGGTTTCACTCAAGAGTTCTACCACGCAGTAAAGAACGCCAGCTCTGCACGCCCTCTTCCTATTCACCTTACGAGGCCAGTGTTACGCTGATGCCCAAACCAGACAAAAACGAGAAGGAAAACTGTGGGCCGACAGCCCTCATGGATACAGACACAGAATCCACAACAAAGCATTAGCAATGGAGTGAAGCCACAAATAATAAGAATTACTCATTATGGCCAACGTGGGTTTAATCCAGGAGTGCAAGGCCGGATCAGTATTTGAAAATGAATCGGTGTAATCCACCATATTAATGAACTAAAGAAAAATCACACGGTCATTTCAATCAATGCAGAAAAAGTATTTCACAAAGTTCAACACCCTTTCAGAGACACAGGAATACGGGGGAGCTTCTTAAGTTATCAGAGTACTTACGAAAGACCCCTGCAGCTGACGTTACACTTAGCGGTGGCGATTGTATGCTGTACCCGCACAGCTGGGAACAACGTTCTCAACATTGTATTGGAAGTTCCTGCTGGTGCAGTGAGTCAGGAAAAGGAAATAAAAGGCATGGAGATTGGCAAGGAAGAATTAAACAGTCTCTATTTACAGATGACACGATTATCTAACTAGAAAATCTCAAGGACTCTACAGAAGTGCTCTAGAACTAATAAGTGAGTTTAGCAAGGTGCAGGATACAAGATAAACATTGAAAAATAAATTGTATCTCTCCGTATAGCAATGAGCACATGGACACCAAAATTAAAAATACAGTACCGTTTACAATTACTCCAAAAAATGAAGTACTTAGGTGCAACTCCAACAAAACACGTACACGGCTTGAAAACTGGAAAATGCTGATGAAGGAACTCAAATACCTAAACGAATGGAGAGACATACAGTGTGTACGGATCGGACGTCTTAACATAGTGAAGACCTCAATTCTTTCCAAACTGATCAACAACATTTTTTGTAGCTATAGACAAGATTATCATAAAATTTGTGTGGAAAGTCAAAGAGGTAGAATACCTAAAATATCTTGAAAAAGGAGAATGTAGTAGGAGGAAGCAGTCTAAATGATAGCAAGGCATTATTTTGCCACACTAATCAGGACGGGTAGGAGCTGGCAGAGGGACAGACAGCGGAGCGGAATAGCGGAGCGGAATACAGTGCTCAGGAGTAACCCCACACAGACGGACCAACTGTTTTTTGACAAAGGTGTCAAATCAGCTCAGTTGGGGGAAAACAGCCTTTCAACAAATGGTCTGGGGCAGCAGGACGTCAGAGGCAAAACAAAAACGAACAAAAAACCATGCCTTAAGTTTCACACCTTATACAGACATTACCTCGAAATGGGTCACAGATTTAAACATAAAGTGTAAAACTATAAAACATCAGAAAAAAATACAGTAGATGACATTCAGGACCTAGGAAGAGACCAAGAGTTCATAGACTTGATGCCAAAAACATGATAAAAGAAAAAACGGGTAAATTAGACTTTATCAAAATGAAAAACGTATGCTCTCCAAAGGACCCTGCCAGGAGAACAAAGACAAGCTACAGACAGGAGAAAATATTTGCAAATCACAGATAGAGGACTAAGGAGACTCAAAGCTCACCGGTATAAGAGCAAACAGTCCAGTTAGAAAATGGAAAGCAGAGATGAAGAGGTACTGATGACAAAAGCACACCAGAAAGGTGATTAGGGAAATGCAGAATAGCTACGAGGTACCACTACGCAGCTGCCAGAGGGGCTCAAGTGAAGAGCAGTGGCCGCACCCAGTGCTGGTCAGGGCGCTGAGGAGCTGGGTCTCTACGCTGATGGTGGGGATGAATGTAAAATGGTACAGCCATCTGGAAACGGTTTGCCAGTTTCTTTGAAAACAAAACATGCAGCTGTCATCCAGCCCAGCAAATTGCACTCCTGGGCATTTATCCCAGAGAAAGAGAAACATATTCACACGAATTCATGCACACGAATGTTTCCATTAGTTGTATTCATAGTAGCCTCAAACTGGAAAGAACCCTCATGTCCTTCAGTGGGTGAATGGCTAGAAGAAGCTGTGGTCCCTCGACTCTGTGGAACGCTAACGACTCAGCAAGAGCAAGGACAGACGACAGGTTCACAAAACCACCTGGATGGACCTCCAGAGAGTCAGGCTGAGTGATTCCATTTAGAGAACATCTCGAAATGACAGCACTATGGAAATGGAGAAAAAACTAGTGGTCGCCAGGGTTCAGGAGGGGGTGGGAGGGAGGTGGGTGTCTGTGAAGGGGGCCGCGTGGTGATGGGGAGCCCAGGGTGTGGGCTGTGCTGGTGTCACTGTCCACGCTGTGACATCTTACTGTACTTTTGCACGTTGTAACCATTGGGGGGAAGGGGTCTCTCTGGATTATTCCTTGTAACTGCCTGTGAATCTACAGGTGACTTTAAAAAAGGGAGTTAATAATCCACAGCCCTGGGCTTCCCTGGTGGCGCAGTGGTTGAGAGTCCGCCTGCCGATGCAGGGGACGCGGGTTCGTGCCCCGGTCCGGGAGGATCCCACGTGCCGCGGAGCGGCTGGGCCCGTGAGCCATGGCCGCTGAGCCTGCGCGTCTGGAGCCTGTGCTCCGCAACGGGAGAGGCCATAACAGTGAAGGGCCCTCGTACCGCAAAAACAAAACAAACAAACAAAAAAATAATCCACAGCCCTCTTCACTCACTGCCAACAAGTCCACACATACGTGCTGGGTAGGAAGAGTTTTGCCAAGACGTAGAATCTTACTTGCAGTGGGAAGGAGGGGGAAGGAGCTCTCCTTTTAGATAGCTGTGACCTTGGCTGGCGTAAAATGAATATTTGCTACAGAGTTATAGGTCCAGATCTCCAAGTTAAAATACATGTTAAGGTAGGTTAAATTCAATTTCAGTGACCTTGGTGTTGAGCCTTGGAAAATACGGCCTCTTAGTTAACACTTGAATACATGACATTTCTGAAATTAATCAGGTATGTTTAAATATTCAGTGGCAGGCAGAGGGGATGGAGGCAGCTGCGGATGCCGAGGGGAATGTGGTTGCCTGCTGCTGCTGCTGGAGCCTCAGTGGGGGCTGCAAGGGAGCTCAGAGCACCCCCTGCCCCCCCCGCCCCCTGCCCTCCCCACACTGCCCTCCCCCCACTGCCCCCTGCCCTCCCCCTTCCCTCCCCCCGCCCCACTGCCCTCCCCCCACTGCCCCCACCCTCCCCCCTGCCCTCCCCCCACTGCCCCCACCCTCCCCCCGCCCTCTCCACACTGCCCTCCACCCTCCCCCACCCTCCCCTACTGCCCTGCGGCACCGCTGGTGTCACTGTGTGCGATTCACACACATGCCCGGCTTCCCGGTTCCTTCCTGGAGGTCTCAGCGCCAAGGCGCCCCTGCGTCATCTTTTCCACTGACCACGTCCCCGGGGAGAGACAGGAGGCCCACGGCCCACGTACCAGCCCCCGAGCCTCTGCAGAGCCTGAGTGCCTATGACCCCCTCCTCTGGACCTTCGGGTATTTTGTGGATTGTTGGGTGGGGAGAATCTGAAAACATACGATAAAATCAAATTTAAAGTTGTTACTACTAGTTTTCTAAACAAAGTAATAAACCAGCTTCCTAATCACAGATTGGCATGTTCCCCATGTTTACTGTTTTGGACCAAAGTCCCCGGAGAAGGAGTATAAACAGCACAGAGACGTCAGCGCGGGCGCCCCCGGAAAGACCCGCTGTCATTCCCGTCGGTGACCCCTATTGTTAGCCGCTTCCTCTCCACTCAGACGGCAAATCCACTGCCAGGGAGAGCCCGGTGGGGGGGCGGGGATAATTAAGGCTGCAGGCGACAGTCACATACCCGCCCATTTGGGGAAGATACTGTTTGTACGGAGAGCAGCTGGTACCCAGAAGGTCCGAGGTACCTCGGGTGTGAGGAGCTACTTTGCGCGAGTCTGTTCTGTGGGCTGGTGCTGGGCACACCCCACCCCCAGGGAGCTGAAAGGGGCCCTGCTCCCTGCGGGGGTAAGAGGATGCGACCCTTTGCCAGGGGCCCTATTTTGGCATCAGTGCTTATTCCGTGCATTTTTGGTGGAAGGAACGTTTCCAGCCCTGATCTCTGTAGGAGGTGGTGAAGGGCTGGCCACCTGACACTAGTCCAAGAGAGGTCTGACGTGGGTGTCCATCTCCTCCAGGGTCCAGCAGACAAAGATGGACACTAGCGGACACACATGGAGCCGCCAACCGTCCAAGGGGCCGCGGGAGCCTAAGACGGAAGCCGTGATCTCTGTCACGGGGTTCACCTGTGCAGGGGCACAAATGGCAGAGACAGGGGTGGGAGAGCCCCTGCGGGTGTCTGGGCCCCCAGGGACTGCCATGACCCCTGTTCCCTGGCCTCCTGTCCACGGCCTCCCAGTGGGAACCTGGGAGCTGCTCCCAGGAGGGGGCCGCCCGGCCGGAAGACTGTGTCTGCGTCCAGCGCCCTGACGCTCTCTGGAGGGGACCGTATTTGACAGTCTCCTTCCGCCACCCTCCTGGCCTTTCCCAGCGGCTGCGAAGTCCTGAGTCAAGTTTGCTTTTATCCTGGAGCTTCTCCCAAACCTGTCTTATCACCCGATGAGATTGTAACTGCCTGGAGCCAGGGTAGTATTTCACTTTCCTGCGACATCCGCCTTCCCACGCCTCAAACACAGTGGTAGCAAAAGAATGAAATCTCCCCACCTCTGCCCCACCCGGCTCAGGTCCCTTTGGGCTGCCGTGGTGTCCCCCCTCCCTGCTCCAGCCCCCACCTCCCAGGGGAGGGGATACCTGCCACCGCCCCCCTCCTCACGCTGGTGTTGTGCTCTAAACGCCTGGCTAGGACGGCCAGCCTGAAAGAAGGAAATCCTGTCGCTTGTCACAACGGGGACTGACCTGGAGGACATGACGCCGACTGACGTGAGCAGGCAGAGGGGCAAAGGCTGCAAGGGCTGAGCTTCGAATAGTCAGACCCAGAGGAGCAGGCGGGCCGGGGCTGCAGGGGCTGCAGGGGCGGCTCAGCGGGCGTGGGGTCGCGGTTACGGAGACGAGGGCGCTCCGCAGCTGCTGACAGCACAGCGCCCTGGTTGAGAGCCCGGTGCTGTGCACCTGAAACCGCGTCAGGAGGGCAGGTCTCACGTTAAGTGTTCCGGCCGCAGCTCGGGGTGCAGGCAGCTCGGGGGTGCAGGCAGCTCGGGGTGGGGGCTCCCTCTGTTCCCCTGACTGTGGAGGGGCTCTCGGTGCTCTCGCAGGTCCAGGCTCATCGCACCGTACATGGCGACGGCGTGGCTCTTCGTATCTCAATTGTCCTCAGTAGAGCTGTTCAAAAATGGAAACAGTGAAATAAAAGAACAACAGGTGTTAGCGGGGCCGCTTTAATTCTTCACTCTCTCTTTACTGAACCTCACGATTGCCCTGACCTAGTCCGGCAGCCGCAGGGGCCACCTGGAGGTGGGCCCCTCTGAACAACCGTCCCCTGTGGGCTGAGCCCCCCCCGCGGCACCCCTGCGGCCAAGGCCCCGGACTCTGGTTTGATGAGGCGGCAGGGCCTCGGGAGGGCCTCGGGAGGGCTGGGCCCTGGGTTTCCGGGCTCTGTGTGCTCGTTGCAGGGTTGGGTGCGCGGCTTTGCGAACATACGGTGGCTTGCCCCGCAAGGAGGAAACAGCCCTGGGATACTCGGAGCTACGCCGTGTCACACCCGCTGTGCCCTGAGGGGCCGCTGGGCCACGGCCAGGCTGGGGGCCCCGCATCATCAGACCTCAGGAGTCGGGCAAACGAAGAAGACGTGGCCGCGACCTGGGCCCCAGAGGGGGCGGCTCAAGTCCGTGCTGGACAAGTGGACCCGCCGCCAAGCAGGAGCGCAGCCTCGCGTCCATGCCGGGCCTCGGGGCTCAGGGGTAGGCGAGCGTGGGGTCCCCCCCGGTCGCCCTGAACCACGGGGACGAGGCCTGATTCTCTGAATATTACAGCACTGCCGATATTTATCGAATGTGTACCACGTGCCAGGCACTCTTCTAACCGTTTCCACGTATTTAATCTTCAAAACGACCCAGTGCTGTAGGTATTCTGTGGTCCCCATTCACAGATGGGGAAACTGAGGCAGAGCGTGACTAAGAAACTTCTTCGAGGTCACCCACCCAGTGAGTGGCCAGGCCGGGATGTGAGCCCAGGTTGCTGACTCTGGAACCCAAACTCCGAGCTGCGCTGCTAGGCAGAGTCTCCCAGAGGGGCGTTTCCACCCCCAAAAGCACACTATCAGCATTTGGCCTTCCGTGGGGATGTCTCGCCAGAGGCCCAGGGTTGGGGCTCACGGTGGGTATGCCACGTGCACGACCCCGAACGTGGGGGCCTCTTAAACGCACGCACAGGAGATCCCCAGGCGCTCGGAGACTAAAATCAACTCCAGCTGCTCTAGGACCGGGCGTCAGTGTTGCACTGAGTCCCAGAGGGAGCGGTGCCAGGTCCCTTCAGGGCCTACCACGCGCTCTTCTCTAGTCTCCTTCGGTCTCTTGGAAAGTATCTGAAATGAGGGAAGAAAGTCCAGATGCCACCGTGCACCGAGTTATCTTTCCTGCTTCCCAGGAGGCGTGATTCCCAAGGAACCGAAAGAGCCCAACGCAGGTGCGAGGCCGTGGGGCCGCTGCTGCGTACGACCCTAACCCCGGAGCACCCTGCGTCGCTGCTCGGACCTGATGTTCTGTCCTGAGAACCCGAACTGAGGTTCACGTGACGTGAGGAGAACGTTAGACGTCAAAGTGTGAGTTCGCTTTAAGCATTTTGCCTCTTAAAACTCTTGTGTTTCCACCCAGCACTTGTTCTGGGCGACGGGCCGTGTTTATAGAGCGAAGCAGGAGGGTCAGGGTCTGGAGAAGGGACACAGACACGCGGTTCCCGCTCCGAAAGCTCGTTTCACTTATAAGCGAGGTCGGTGTGCGCTAACAGAGCACCTCGCCTGTCTGTGACACCCCTTTAGAGTCAGAGCACCTGCCGACGTGCGCTGGGCCCGAGGGACAGCAGCGCGTTCCCCGGGCCGCGACTGTCCTTGGGTAGCCTGTGTCCCTGCCTCGCTGCCCGCGCGCTTTCCTCGCGGGGCATCCAGCGCTGTTGGGATGGACGAGGCGGCCCCCAGGCGAGGCTGCGTGAGCTGTGCTCCGACCAGGGCTCCTGGAAGGCAGGCGCGCTGGGCCTAAAGCCTCACGCGGCTCCACTGACCTGACCGCGAGCGGATGTCCGTCAGAGCCAGACACCCGCAGAGCCCTCCTCAGGTATCAGGCTTGTCCGCTGAGCTGCCAAGTCTGCTGTGCATTCGTGTAACATCTGGGGATCTTACCAGCTGCCAGGTGGACGGATCCTACTGTCCTCACGGCCAGGCAGCCTGGTCACTTTGGGGACTTTGTAGCAACACGCCTACATCATGGCAACCACGGCTCCTTTTCTCCCCCTCCCCGGACGGCCGGGAACAAAGCAAAGAGCTCAGGAGGACTGGAGCGTGGCCGTGACTGTGAGCAAACGAAGCCAGGACCTGCTGTCCAGGGCAACGCAGGAAGGGCCCCGGAGGCCACCGGGCTGCCGTCACAGCTGAGTGCAAGGGCCGGGGGGCTGCTGCTCCCGGCATCGCGGCACCTCGCTCCTGGGCGGGCCTGGGCGTGGTGTGGGCCTAGGTACGCCGTAGGCCCAGGTGGCCGCCCCTCCGGAGGGTCGGGGGGTAAACCTTGGTGTTGTCATGGCAGCGTCTTCTCTGCAGGGCTCCAAGCTGGGAAGGCTGCGTGAGGGCGGCCCCTGGGGCCTGCACCGACCCCGCGCCCCATCTTGGAAGACGGCCCCCCCGGGGCCTTAGGGTCTGGACGGGCTCGGGGCCTGCTACCCTCCATTCTTCCCTTTCTCCCCTTTGGGACGGGGCTGTTTGTCCTCGGAAGTGGCTGCCTGTCCGGTTCCACGGGCTCTCGGCCGGAGAGGACCTGGCCTCGGTGAGGCGCCTCAGCCGTGTAGCTCAGGTGAGACTGGGGACTCTTCTGAGTTGATGCCGGAACAAACACGTTCTGCGTGTGAGGATGTGGATTTTGGGGGGCCAGGAGCAGAATACCGTGGATGGGCTGTGTCCTGCCCCCAAAATTCATATGTTGAAATCGTAACTCCCAAGGTGATGGTGTTAGGAGGTGGGGGGATTTGGGGTGATTAGGTCGTGAGGGTGGAGCCCCATTAGGGCTCTTATAGGAGGGACCCGAGAGAGTGCCTCACCCCCTCTCACGTGTGAGGACACGGCAAGGAGGCCCTAGAAAGGGGGTCCTCCCCAGACCAGACCATGCTGGCGTCTTGGTCCTGGACGTCCAGACCCCAGAACCGTGGGAGCTAAGTTTCTGTTGTTACGAGCCCCGAGCCTATGCCGTTCTGCTACGGCTTCCACACCGACTCAGGCGCGGCAGCAAAGTGTGAAGTGGGTCCTTGCAGTTATTTACGTCTGAATGAACGTTCTTCCCAGAAAGTCGGAATCTCTCTGGCTTGGAGGCTGCTCAGGCCCACAAGGAGATGCACAGGCCTGATGCCCCAAAAGATCTGCCCAAAGTGCCCAGCTGGGAGGTGGCAGGGCTGAACCCCAGCCTGGTGACATCCTTAAAATAACCACGGAACCCGAGGAGGCCAGAGCTCTGCAAGCGGGAGGGAGTGGGGGTGGGATCCCAGACCTGGCACTGCCCTCCCCCCAGGCCCTGCCCTGTGTGGCTGCAGGGGGGCCCGTGGCCCCAGCAGAACAGGGGCTGAGTTCGGGGCGGAGCCCTCGCTGAGGAGGGCTCCACAGGGGGGCCCCACCTGCTCACCCACAGCCTGAGAGCATCACTCAGACCAGAGGCTTTTACTTTCCCAGTTGGGATCTTTCTGGACGGTCAGTCCTGCGTCCCAGAGTCCTTGCCCCAGTTGGTCAGAAGTCATTTATGGGCCGCTGGGGGATCTTTGTGAAGTTTCCCTTGAACAAATCCCCAGTAAATTATGAAAGGGACACCCTGCCTTGCTACCAGGTAAGTGATGCTGTGACAGTAGGGAAGCACTCTGAATTCTGCATCTCCTGTTAGAATGCGCAGGGCGCTGGGCTCCTTGCTGAGCTCAGGAATGGCCATGCAGAGCCCGTTAGGCTGTGAACGGGCAAAGCTGGAGAAGCAGGGCCCCGGTCTGTGGAGGCGTCTGGTTAACCTGAGCCTCGTGAGACAGGATGCCGTCTGCAGGTTCCCCGAACTGGGCCGGGATCCCGCAGGTGTGGCCACGCCCAGACCAGCCCCTCTGTTACCTACAGAGGGGGTCCCAGTGACTTTGTATTCTGAGTCTAGAAGTGGATTAATTGTTGTCATTCAGTTAGCTCAGCTCAGTGTCCAAGGCTCAGTCCTGATGTAAAACCTGGTCTCCATCTCTCCCTCCCCACCCTGTCCCGCCCCACCTGGGTGCAGGTTTGGGATGGATGGGGCGCTGCTCTCCACTCTCCCTCCCCCCAGCGTCTCCCTGGACCCAGGGCGGGGCAGGGCGGGGAGATGCAGGCACGTGCACGTGCGGGCTGACTTGCGGGCTGTCTCCTGGAGACCAGCGTGTGGGGTTGGCCAGGCGCACCACCGCCACCCCTGTGGTACCACTTCTAGCCGATCCCGTGATGGCCACCCTCCCCTGGGGCCCCTGCACCAAACCTGGGCCATGGGACCGCTACCGTAGCCTTTTCGGTGGATGCCCCTATACACACTGTTGAGCTTCAGGTGCCCGGTGTGGCAGTGTGATACACGGTACCTCAGGTGAACAGCACGATGAGCTTAGTGAACGCCTCCACCACGTCACACAGTTCCCGCTCCGCTTCTGCGGGAAGAACCTTCGAGATCTACCCTCTTAACAACATTCACATGTAGAATACGGTGTTGGTAACTGTAGTCACCGCGCTGAACAATGGAGCCTGGAACTTCCTCATCTGTAACTGTAACGGGAGGCTTGTATCCTTGGGGCACCATCTCCCCGTCTCCCATGACAACCCCCTGCCCGCAGCCCTTGGTAACGACCATCCTACTCTTTCTCTGAGTTTGGTTTTTCTAGATTCCGCATGTAAGTGAGATCACACAGTGTTTGTCTTTCTGTGTCTGACTTATTTCGCTCAGCCTAACGCCCTCAGGGTCCATCCGTGTTGCTGCAGATGGCAGGACTTCATTGCTTTTTACGGCTGAGTAATATTCCATTGTGTGTATGTGCGTCTTCATCCATTCATCCGTCGATGGACACTTAGGCTGCTTCCATGTCTTGGCTACTGTAAATAATGCTGCAGTGAACACAGGGGTACTTACATCTTTATGAATTAGTGTTTCTGTTTTCTTCAGAAAAATGCCCAGAAGTGGAATTACCGGATCACGTGGCAGTTCTGTGTTTAGTTTTCTGAGGAACCTCCACACCGTTCCCCACAGCGGCTGCGCCCGTTTACGTTCCCACCAACAGTGCGCGAGGGCTCCCTGCTCTCCGTGTCCTCACCAGCGCTTGCCGTCTCTCGTCTATTTCATGAGGCTGTTGGCAGGTGTGAGGGGGTGTCTCCCCGAGGTCTGGTTTGCATCCCTGACATCCCTGGTGTTGCGCACCCTCCAGCCACTCTTACGCTACGCGCTGGCTGAGCCACAGCTGGTCCCTCCCACAGCATCCTGGGTGACCCTGCCTTCTGTCTGCGGAGTGTTCTGTCCGCGCCTTTGGCCCGGGGCTTATCCTGGGAGCCCCGTGAGGGCGGGACCGCCCCCAGCCGCGCCGCCTGCTCAGCACCACCTGGACCCAGTGCCCAGGGGGAAGCTGCCCAGGAGAGGCGGGTGTGTCCTGAGGTCCCCGAGGGCTCCGGGATGCCCCCTCAGATGCAGGCTGGCTCTGTACCCCAGCTCACAGGTGAGGCTGTCTGCCCAAAGCTGTGGGTTTCTTCACAGCATCCTTTTCAAGTCTCCTCTTCTTCTTTGCTGCCCCCCTGCTCCGCCGTGTGGGACAGTCTAGTGCACGAAACAGCGCGCCCAGGCCTGGCGGGCGGCTCCCGCTACCTTCCAAGAGCCACGTCGCCGCCTCTCCCAGGGCCCCCTCCTCTCTCCCGAGGGCAGGCTCCCCCGGCGCCTGGGTTCTCAGAACCCGACCTGCACACCCTCCCAGCTCTCCTGTTTCTCGCCTCCCCTTTCAGGGCTGACTTTCCGGAACAGTTGCTAAGAGGATGTGTTCAGTGTCCGGGGATAATCTTACGTTCTGCCTCTTTCTGGGACGGGCCGAGGCAGCGATGCAGAGGCCTGTGCTCTTGGGACACTCGGGCTACGATGCGCTGTGCAGGGTGGGGTCTGGGGGTGACATTCCAACTGATCCGTGACAGTGCTTCCCTGAAGCAAACACTTGTATTTAGGCCTGTGTTTATACGCATCGAAGTTTGATCCTGTCTCTGACACCTTACCAGCTGTGTGACCTTGGGTAAGTTACTGGACCTCTCTGCCTTATTCTGTAAAGCAGGGTAGAAACAGTGCCAGCCTCCCAAATCCTTGTGAAGATTTAATCGTTCACATCATGGAAAGAGCTTAGGAAGCGCTCGGTAGTGTTGGGCGGGGTCGTCACGACTGTTATACTTTACGCCACATCCAGTGATTTTCATAGCAACGGCACCACGTGTGCCGTAATTTAAGGAGAGAGTAAAGGTCCGACATAGATTGAGAGGGAGGGAGGGACTGGCTCACGGGGTCACGGAGGCCTGCAAGTCTGCAGTCTGCAGCATGGCCGCAGCCTGGGGACCCGGGAAGAGCTGAGTCTGGAGGCAGAATTCCCCCTCCCTCGGGGACCTCAATCTTTTCCTCTTCGACTGATTGGACAAGGCCCACCCACACCGGAGAGGGTGATCTGCTGGTCTACATGTTCATCGTGGCTACCGAACACCCTCAAGATGGCATCCAGACAGTTTGAGCAAACACCTGAGCTCAGCAAGGAGCCCAGTGCCCTGGGCACCGAGGCCAGCAGACTCGACCCTGAAGCAGCGCTGGAGTTAGCGGCTTGGCCCCAGAAATGCACCAGCGAGAGGTGCTTCAGGGGACGAAGCTGACAGTGAGTGGGAACAGCTGACTGATAAAGCGAGCGGGAGCCAGTGAGAGCGGCAGGGCCAGAGGTTTGCATTTCCCTTTGTTTTGCTTTTGGTTTAAAGATGGGCTAGACCCGGGCAGCAGTTCTCAAAGTGTGAACCAGCGTCACCGGGGTTCCCATGAGAAGGGCATGTTCCTGGGTCCCCCAGACCTACTGGATGGGGAACTCTGGGGGGAGGGTGCTGGCCTTCTGGGGTTAACGAGCTCTCGGGGGACCCCAGTCACCTCAAGTTGGAGCACCACTTGCGTACACTTTTGTGCCTGAAGCGGGGGGGGGGGGGGGGGGGGGGGGGGAGGCGGGACCAGGAGGACGGGGTGGTACCTGGGAGAGAGGAGGCCCCGCCCAGGTGGCCGTGGAGGCCTGAGGGCACGTGGCCTGGGGCCAGTTGTGCTCCTGGAAAAGTGTGGCTGTTTTTGCCCTTGGACCAGTGGGAAGGCAGACGTGCCCCCTGCACTTTGGGGAGGGCTGGGCCAGCGTTTCTGGACGCTCCGCCAGGTGACTGGCCTTCCCTGAAGTTGGAGGCGGGAGGTCATGATGGGGGCAGGCTGGCCTGGCGCAGGTACAGCGGGGTTTGCATCAGCTGCAGGAGCCCAGGCCGTGTGTCCACAGGGAGAGGCTCACACCTCTCCTGACCCCCACGCCCTTCGCTGGCCTCCACTCTGAACCGCACAAAACTGCTGACATTCAGTGGGTTTTGACGTTAAAAAAGAAAAGTCATCAGTTTCTTAGCTTTGCTCCACTTTCCATGTGTGGCTATTGTACCTTCATCTCATGTTGCAATTATGTGTTTCCAGATCTTTCTTGCCCCCAGACCCTTGAGCTCTGAGGGCAAACGCTGGGCAACCTTCACCTTTTCACACACCCCCCACCCCGCTCCTGGCCATCGGTGCCGACGGTTAGTGGGCACACACTGTGCTGACACGAGCTGCCCACTTGAATCCCCAAAACCACTTACGAAAACGGGCACTTCCTCCCGAGACACTCCCTCTGTGATGCCAGCCCCGCGGTGAGGAGAGGCCGGCCAGGGGCAGAGCGCACACGTGGTGCACGCACATCCCTGGGAAGTGGTTTCATGGCCGGGCACACTCACGACTGGCATCTGCAGGATGCCGGGCTGCAGAACGCACTGGGTGGCTTCGTGCCAACCGTGGCGAGGTCCCAGGGCCCAAGTCTGGGCGCGCGCTTCCCTCCTGCGCCTCGCGTCCTCGGGGCAGGCGGCGCAGGGGGAGCGGCCGGTCCACCCCTCCACCCGCGGACCCACCGACCTACTCACCATGGGCGGCGCGGGGAGGGCGCGCTCGGCTGCTGCGGCCTCTGCACCTGCCTGGGGGCGGCCGGAGGTAACGGCGGGCAGGTTCCCGTGCTCGCGCCCGCAGCTTCCCCTGTCTCTCCGGGGAGGGCGCAGAGTCGCGCGGCTGGAGGGGTGGGCCGGGCCGGGCTGCGCCTCTGCGCCCGCGGGGAGGGGAGGGGCGCGCTGCGGGCTGAGGTCGCGGCGGGGTGCGCCCGCCCGCCCGCGGGGCTCCCAGGTGGCCTTGGGGGTGCGCGCGCGGGACTGTCCGGGGTCCGTAGGTGCGCGCGCGGGGCTCCCGGGTGACCGCGGGGGGGCCCTTGCCGAGCGCCCTGGTCACCGCGGGGGTGCACTCGCGGGGCTCCCAGGTGGCCGCGGGGAGACGCGGGGCGCGCACCGCTTCCGCTTCCGCCGAGCAGCTCCCCGCACCCCGCGCAGGGCGCGCCTCCTTGGCGGGGCTCGGGGACCAATCCCGGGAAGGCAGCGCTGCCGGCCCCCTCCCCACCGCCTTCCCCGCCCATAAAGCACCTCTGGTGCAGAGGAAAGCAGGGCTGCGGACCCTTCTGCTCGGTCTCAGGATGAGGTTCTGGCTCAGAAATGACGAGATGGCCCTGGAGGAAATGGTGCAGAGGCTGAATGCGGTTTCCAAGCGCACTGGTAGGCGGAGCCGCTGGCCCTGAAGCCCGTTCTTGAGCTTGACATCATGTGCTGAGTCTAGGGAGATGCGGCTGGGTTTTCTGTAACAGCCTGCATTTCTCCTTCCAAGCTGAGGTAACAGGACAGCAGAAGGACGGCTTTGGTCTGGCGCTGATAGGCTTCGTGGCCGGTCAGCCTGATTTTATTCCGCCTAGGAAGGGGGACAGAATTGCAGATTGGTGGCGGGCTTTCTGGGAGACCCCAGGTTTGTACGTGGAGCCGTGGTCTGAAATCTGCTCACTCAACCCGCATTTCGGCTTCATGGCTACAGCCGCAATGGAGAAAGCGTACGTGTTTGTGGCCTGAAAATAACGTGAGCCCGGGCGTTTCGAGCTGGTGTAGGGCTGGCGGAGCGTCAGAGGCTCATCTTGAGGAGGGGGAGTCTGGTCAGTCAGGTAGTTCTCTCCACCAAATATGACGCGAACCTAAGACAGATGTTGGAACGCGGTGTGGCTGTGGAGCGGGGCACAGCTTGACTCGATGCTCGTTTTCTGCCCCGAGTAAAGGATGACTCACGATTAGCTTTGAGGACAAGTTCCCAGGGGGTCGTTTGGACTCAGGAGAGCCCTGCGCAGGCTGCGCTGGGCGCTGCTTCCAGGCGGTCACTTCGGAGCCTTCCTGCTGCGTGTGCAGGGGCACGTCGGCCTGGGCTCGTTTTCCTTGAAATGAGTGGGAAATAATCAGGTATTATTAACAGGGAGTCGCCAGCCTTTTGCCTGACGTCGCCCTGCGTTGTTACAGACCGTGGCCTCGTTGTCTGAATAATGCTTTCCTGAGAGATTAGGTTACTTGGTGTGGGGCATGGTATCCCCCCACCCCTCTCTTATAAGCGTGGGACCCAAAGATTTGGAGAGCAAAGCAATGACTAAGTCGGTGTAAACACACTGTATGTGATGGTCTAACCGAGACTTTGGGAGACATTGTTTTTAATGGTGATTTTTGTGATTAAAGCTGCTGGATTTATTGTAAATGGGTCAAAAGCAAATAAAGCCATTTTGTGCCACGTGGCCCCTTATTCTTAGGAAGGGACCCCTTTTTCTGACACGCAAGTCGCGTTTCGCTGGGTACAGGATGCGGCGTGCAGCTGAGGTAAAGGGCACGGGACTGGGTTCCAGGTGCCCTCTGCACTGGGCTGGAGCTGGGATTACAGAGCCAGCGGGAACTGTTCCCAAGAGTGATGTCATCCCTGCGTTTCAAGGATGCAGGCTTCTTGGTGAGCTCGGGAGACGCATGTGCACTTTGAATTGTGAAAAGGCCTCCTGCCCAGAGCGGGGAGGTGCTGACCGCCCCCCGAGTCATGCTGCGAGCCGGGCCCTGGGGGACCATCGCCTCGCTGTAAACAGCAGCTCTCTAGGTGTGTCCTTTGACACACCTGTGCTCCAGGCTCCAGTCTCACCAAGACTCTTGAAAATCCAGGTCAGCAGACGCTGGCCTTAGGAACACCCCATCGGGCTTGGTTAGCGGAGACCTGCTTCCCTCCCACTAACGCCGCCTTCTCACTCCTGCGATGGGGAGGCGTCGCTGGATGGAGGCTGTGAGACACGGCGCCGGGCGTGTGTCGTGCGGTGTCGACGCGGTGCCCCCCGCCGAGCGTGGGTGGGTTACACGTGCTCTTGTGGGAACGGGGATATAGGTCACTGTAAACCCCCTGCCAGCTCAGGTCTGTATCCCCAGCACCTCCTCGGAGGAAGCCCCGTCTGTAGCAGAACAGCTCTGTCTGGAGGCCACAGAGGTCACCTGGATGCTGCTGTCGCGATTCAGGGGAGGGGGTTCGGAGTGGAGGCTCGGGTGCCCTGAGCCCTCCCGGGGCTGGGTGGCAGTTTCCCTGCGCGGAGCTGGACCCTCCGAGGCCCTACCCCGGACCGGCGGCGTTTTCTCTCGCCTGCTGTGCGGACGTGCCGCCGCCTGGTTTTAGCTTCAGGGTTACCGTGGCCCGTGTCCTCCAGGACAGTCATCATCCGGTTAGTCCGCCTGCGAGGGAGGCTGACGCGTGCTGCCCGCGTGGCCTGTGAGGCTGTTGACCTTGAGAATTTAAATTCTCTGGACTCTCGAACTCAATCTTTAGTCACAGGGCCAGGACCCCCTTCCATGTGGTTGGGCTCCTTTTCCAGCATTTTCATTGTTTTGGTTTTCTCCCTAGATTTGCAGTAAGTGGTGACAAAGTACGAAACATTGGAGGCAGGGATGCTGACGGATCGAGTCCTTGTAACGTTTGCCCAACCGGAGCGTCTGGGTCTTCTGGAGGGAATCATCTCAGGTTCCGGGGCCACCCCTAGAGTTTCTGATTCAGGAAGTCAGGGGCCTGAGAATTTGCATTTTAAGTTCTCAGGTGACGCTGAAGGTACTGGTCCAGGAAGCAGAACTGGAGAAACACTTAGTAGAAAAGTCTTTAAATCTAGTGCCACCTTCTCCACTGATTGCCCTTGAGCAAAGTGCCAGCTACTGTCGTGGGGGGATGGATGGACACACGGACGGATAAGGATGGATGGGTGGGTGGATGGACGGACACACGGACGGATAAGGATGGATGGGTGGGTGGATGGACGGACACACGGACGGATAAGGATGGATGGGTGGGTGGATGGACGGACACACGGACGGGTAAGGATGGATGGATGGGTGGATGGACGGACACACGGATGGGTAAGGATGGATGGGTGGGTGGATGGACGGACACACGGATGGGTAAGGATGGATGGGTGGGTGGATGGACGGACACACTGATGGGTAAGGATGGATGGGTGGGTGGGTGGACGGACACACGGATGGATAAGGATGGATGGGTGGGTGGACGGACGGACGGACGGATGGACCCATGGACGAGGTTGCACACAAGACAGTAAAGGTAGAAGCTCTATCACATTTCAGAGTTTTCATGTCTCCTGATGAGGGCTAACAACTCCTAGCTCTTTGCATGTTGAAGGAACAAATCATTGGTTTGCATCAGGACGTAAGCAGTGAGGCCGTTCAGCCCCGGGACCCTTACTCTTTATCCAGACGTCTTCCTTTCTGCCCTTTCGGTCCCGTCATCTCATCTTTTACACCACCTTTAACCACAATGCAAGAAGCTAAATGCACCTGCTGTCCCAGCTGCTAACTCGGCCTGTTGGGGGCAGGGATGCTGTCCCAGCACCATCATTCTAGCAGCCCCTGAGTACATGGTGTTCACGTGTCTGACCTGTTCCCTTTAAGGACCCAGGCGTCCCACAGCCGTGTCCTCTGAAAGCCGTGATCAGTTGCAAGAAGGGAGGCTTTGTAGGGTTCCTATCGCTGAGCTCCCTAGAGAGCCCCGGCAGAGGGAAGCGGATGTAGCTCTGTGCCAGGCCTGACCTGAGCCGTCTCTTTGTAGGGAAAACAGACACCGTTGGGTGGAGAGGACGTGCAGGAGACTGACGGCCCGGGGGAGGGGCCGCTGCAGCCACAGCCTGTCCTGGCCTGTGCGGCCTGCACCCCGCGGAGTCCGCTGTGCGCTGGGTTGTTCCTAAGGAAACCGTTGGGCTGTGCGGCTGGTCGTTGTGGTCCTGCTGCCCCCCTGCACTCCCGCCCCACCTGGGACAGCCTGGCTCCAGCCCAGGACTGCCACTTCCGCCCCCAGCGCGCCCACTTCTGGCCCTGGTCGTGCCTGGTCCCTCCAGGATGTGCCCGCCTGGGCAGGGGACTTCCTCCCTTCGGTGTGGCAGGGCTTGTGGTGCCTCTTCTGTGTCCAGGGTCCCTGGTGACGCTCACCCCTTCCTCCGGACCCCCGACGGTGCCCACGCCCTGTGGTTGGCATCGCTGGGGCTGAGCTGCCTTTTCTCTGTACCAGCCTGAGTCCTACAGCCAGCGAGGCGGCCCGGCCCCCCTCCCCTACCATCAGCGCTGCGAGGAGGGCGGCCACCTCTCCCCGCCCCCTCGTAACACTTCCTGGGGGCTTGCTCAGGATGGTAGATGGAGCGCAGCACTCCTCAGCTTTGGAAAGTGGCAACAGTGGCTTTATCTGAAGAGCTTCCACACGCAGCGAAGCAGTAAGTGGGGCTGAGGGCAGCGTTTGCTGAGGTTTCGTGAACGCGCCTTGGTCACCCGCCCTTGCAGCTGTCCTCTGTCTTGAGATGCTTGTTGCAACCCCGGCTTCCTCCCCAGGACTGAGCAGGGTTGTCTTTCTGATTTGCCAGGTACCGCCTCTGAGGTTCCAGGAGCGCCAGGCTTCACGTCTCCTCGAGATGTGGGGACTGTTCTCTTCCTGGGGAAGCTGTGCTTTTCCTGGGTCGCTTCAGAGTGAACCCGCGCGATGAGGACGCAGGGGGATTTTGGGGTGAGCGTCCCCCGGCTGATCGGCAGCTGGAACCTGGTTCTTTCTTCTCTGGTGGGTGGGAAACTCTGAGGATTCACTTAATACCTCTTTGTCAGGTGTTTGGGTTTTCATCTTTGGAGTTTGCTTTTCCCCATTCATAAATAGACCAAACATGGGCAGTTGACGAGTCAGAGAAATCGTGTGCTCCTCTACAGGACTTAAGGTTTGAGCAAATGATTGTCAAAATCTTGTGTTTTGATAAAAGGAAGAATTGTATTTTCCCAAGTAGAAGTCAGCACGTAATTAAGAAGCTCCCTTCAGCCTCACACCCCCTTGCCCTGCGCAGAGCTGGGCCTCTGGCTGGCCACGCCCTGGCCTCTATTATGCGTGTTATTAACTACGTCATTTGACTAACATCCCAGTAATGAAAGGTGGGGATTCTCCAGGCGAGTGAGAAGGAAAAGGAAGTGTCCCGGGGGAGTGGAGTTGGCTCAGGGGGCCAGGGCCGATGACCCAGGCGGGGCAGGTGTGCAGAAGACACACACGGGCGAGTCCGGGGCCCAGACCCCTTTCCCCAGCTCAGACCCCACAGATGCACACGTATGAGAGGAAGTCGAACTCTGGGGAGGAGACTTTCAAGAAAATTTCAAGTTGAAAATACAAAAGAGCTGATGGTTCTTTCTCAGCTTTCGAGCTAAGTGCCTCTTATGTGTCTCAATCGGGGTTTCAACGAATGCTCTGGGTTTTTGCTTTATTCCATTATTAGTAGTGTGAAAGAAATGAGTCCCAGCCTCAAAGCATGACCAGTTCCTCATGCTTATCATCATCTGCGTGGCCGTGGTACTTACTTCAGCAAAGGAAAGAACTGGTATCAAAATGTCCCCAAATGATGACATCTTGGACGAGATGTTAGGGACGGTGCACTAATGCCCCCCACACGACTTCACCTTTGTAAGGGTGCTTTGTCTTTAAGGACAAGATGTTTTACTGTTTTGATTCCTGAATCCTTAAGGAGGGGAACGTGTCATTTGATACTTAAATGATAACAGAATATGGAAAGCAGTTGAACGCACCTAGATGGTAGGTCTCTGTGTTTATCAGTTTATAACTATGCCTCCATCAATTGGAGGACTGAAGTTTTTACTGTCTTCTCATCTGAAACCACACCCTTAGCGTGGACAGGATCACTCATTCCTGTGGACACTTTCATTCATTCACTCACCGGACGCTTAGGGAGCAGAACCAAGGCCGGGCGAGCAGGGCAAGCACGTCCACCACGTGGAGTGTGACTGCGAGGTTCTGTCTGGATCCGGAAGCTTCGCCGGGAACAGACACAGCCGTCACTAGACGTGATCAGTGTTAGAACCTGAGCAGTTCACGGGCTGCGTGCTTGTTCCCAGCACAGGGAAGACCCTTATGTAAAATGTGGCCCAGCCACGACCCAATCCGTGTCTTTGATTTTTGTGGGAATTCCCTGGCGGTCCAGTGGTCAGCATCCACGATTCCACTGCAGGGGGCACAGGTCCGATCCCTGGTCAGGGAACTAAGATTGTGCATGCTGCCCCAAAAAGAAAAGAAAAGAAAAAGAGTTTTGCAAACACAGCTTAGAAAGGACCTGAATCACCTTGTCATCTGTTATCTGTGTTTTCAAAGATTTCTAAAGTAATACGCCTTGGACATCATCTCCAGATGTTGTCATGATTGGTCAGTCAGTTGTGACGTATCCTTTACTTAAAGAAATTAAGCATATCGTTTAAGAAGCTCGTTTTTAAGAGTAACTAGTTCCAGACTCTATAATGGCCTGTTTCTCCACACATGGTTTTATTCCTAGGTTACAGAAGCCTCTGAGTTTTAGAACCAGAGCAAGTCCTACAGGTTACCTTGATCGCCCAGCTCCCAGAACTTTCTTTGTTAGAGGGAAGACATGTGCCTGGAAATGACAGAAAGCATCCCTCCTCGACGCCCCTCCTGAACACGGAACAACTTAGGCGGGACTGGCCGCGCGGCTGCCTCAGGAACCGCCACTAGTGGGACCACAGATTGTGGCCGAGAGCGGTGCCAGGTCATGGGGCCGGGGCCGAGAAGGGCTCGTCGGGTGTGTGGCCGCCTGTGGACCTCGATGCTCACTGGACCCGAGACCACACAGCCAGAACGAATCCCCTCTCCCCCCGACCCAGTGCAACAGGGGCACCAGGCACCAGGTCGAGGAAAAACCCAGGGAGGGATGAAGTGGGCAGTAGGGCCATGCTTGTCCGTGCTCCGCGGGGCAGGGGCTCCTCGGGTGCAGGTGTGCTCAGCGGTGCGACGGCTTCATGGGAATCCGCTGACTCCACGTGCGAGCCACGGGCTGCCCTCTGTACGCGGCGTCCCGAGAAGAGCGAGGGGCACACTTTTTGCACCTCAGTTCGGAGCGTGGTGCTCCCGCCTGCATCCTGCCCCCGGAGGGTTGAATTTTCAATCACCCAGTGCCTCACTTGGCATCAGACCTGCACTGAATGACTCCCTGCTCCCCTGGCAGGATTGAAGGCTCTTTTACTGCCAAAAGCCATGCCATTTATGGAATTTCCTAGTAACTTGAGGCCCCGTTGTATGAAGTACACCCCTGGGTCCAGAGAAGTGAGTCCGGTTCGTGAATGGCCTTCAGCTTACCCGGCCAGCGTCCTCCCAGGAGCCCTGGCTCTCAGGAGTCTTTGTGAGTTTTTCACGGGGTCTTGGGGAGGAAACGCCCACCAACTGCTGGCAAAATCCCGCAGTCTCAGGATGCTCTGACACCCGAGGCTGCAAACGTGCGAGACAAAGAAACCAGCAGTTTGTGAGTGAGGCCCCAGCGCAGAGCAGACTTTTGGAAAAGGGTTTAATTAGTAACATCTTTAAAACAATTACATATTTGGGAGAAAGTGGATTAACCCCGGCCACTGGGTGGGAAGACTGTACTGGGTCATAAACCGTCTGCACCGGTGCGCGGGGGCGAGTTCTGACTCACCGGCCCGACCCCCAGCGTTCAGGGGTCTCTGTGCGAGCCGCACGCATGGGGAGGGACACAGCCCAGGGCGATGGCTCGCTGCGGGTCCCGGTAGGGACCACGTTTCCACGTGGCTGTTCCCGAGGCGCTGCACCCTGGTTGCGGGAAGGGGCCTGTGTCCCGGACGTGCCACATCAAACGCACCATCTGTTTCCTCTGGATCGTGTGCCGGGCCAGCCTCTCTCGGAAGCCGGTGTGAAAACGCAAGCGTGGACGGCGTCTGCTCCGGCTTGGGTGTCGTGTCGTGGCGGGAGCGCTCGTGGGAGGAGGGTGAACCAAGGCATCATGGTGCGGCCCTGTCACCCGGGCTCCGGGAAGGGCACCCAGGTGCTCCCCACGCCCACCCTGCGACCTCAAGCATCTAGTAAGCGCCCGGAGCCCGGGAGGCTCTGTGTCACACGGCGTCATCGGCAGGGAGCTGCGTGCAGGGCTCTGCCACGCCCGGGGTGCCCGGCCGCCGCCCACAGCACAGGCGTCCCGGGACGGTCCCGGGCAGCCTGCTGGGGGGCCTTGGCCGAGGGGCGGCTCAGCGTCTCTGTGTGGAAAGTGTTGCTCACCAAACAAAGCAGCGTTAGGGTTTCCTCTCCCGGAGCCGAGCTGCAGGAGTGACAGGGGGCGGAACTGCCGGTTTCTTTCAAGAGAGCCGGGCCGCGTCCCCTGAGGCCCTCCTGCCACGTTGTTTGTTTGGACCTGAGGCTTCCTGAGCTTGGAAGGGGCTTTGGCTCTGGCGGCCCCCGAGGCTGGGAGCTCCGCCACCACTCCCCACCCCCAAGGAAGGAAACGCCCAGGACTTGCAAGTAGACAGCCGAGCCTCGCCCACAGCGGAGCCCTTCCCTGACGAGTCCTGCGCCTGCAGCCAGGCCCCCCGGTGCGCAGCTGCCCGAGTGGCCTGGCGGTGCCGGGCGGTGTGGGGACCGTGGCCTGGACGTGCACGGCAGACCCGAGGTCACCCGGGGCCTCGTCCCAGCGCAGCGCGCAGCCCACGCCCCGCACCCCCGCTCCACGTCCCAGCGTCGGCTCGGCTTTCGAGTGAGCGTCCCCGACGGAGCCCTGCGGGGCAGCCCTCGAGTGAGCCCGTCCTGAAGACCTGCTGCCGCCGCCGCCGCTGTGTCCCCGGTGGGGAGACGACACGATGGCCGAGAGGGGCGCATCCCGGGGCCCCCCCGGGCGCTGGCTCTGCCCGCTTCCCCTGCTGCAGTGCTGGAGGCGTCGGGCGGCCTCGCGGTGCCCACAGCCCGGTGAGGCGGGACGGGTGGCGCTGGCCGCGGGGCGTGGGAACCAGCGCCTGGGTGCCTTGGCGGGCGGGCGGCTCCCTGTATATTTCTTTCACCAAAGAAACGTGTGCCACTCACAGGACTTTTCCGAAAAAGGCTGGAATAGAAAAGCCGTGTTGGGCAGCCTTGACTGAGGCTGGGGTGCGGCTCTTATCTGGTTCACGTTGTCCTCTGTCCCGAGGGCCCCGGGCTCTGGCTGGGAAAGGCTCAGCCAGACCGCGCAGGACAAACCCTCGTGGTCTCAAAGGATGGTTTTCCTGGCTGACTGCCCCAGGAGTGGGGCTTCCACGGGGCTGACTTGGAGAAAAGAGCCCCGTCTCCCTGCTCTGCTCCTTCGGCGGGGGGCCCCTTCCTCCTTCGGGGACCTGGAGGGCGGAGGGTGGGTGCTGACCAAGGCACGCTCCGCGCAGCCATGAGGCTGGGATCGCTTCCCAGGACAGACGCCCGTGTGTCTGCAACGTGCGGCATCAGAAACAACAGGTCAGAGCCGGCCCCTCTGTGGCTCGGCCCACGGTCCTCTCCTTTTCGGGGAGTGTTGGACAGCTGCCCGGTGCTGGGGGGCACCGAGAGAGGGGGCAGGGCGCCCCGACTGGACGGAGCTGCGCGTGTGGCCCCGGTGGAGCTGGACTCAGCCTCACGCTGCCGGCTCCGTGGCCGTCGTTCTGGGCTCAGCCCCGTCAGCGCCCACGACGCAAGGCCTTTCACCAGGTCCACTGACTCCTGCCCTAAACTCAGCGCGAGGGGCCGTCACCAGGGGCTGCGTGGGCCCCCGCCTGGCCCGGTGCACACAGGGGTGTGAGTACACCGTCAGACCTTCTCCTGTCTCCCTCCCAAGCCCGCGGTGGGCTGGGCACTCCACCCGGGCGGCGGGGTCCCCGAGTAGCCTGACCGGACGAGCGCTGGCCCTGGGGATCTGCGCCGTGGCTTTTAGGGTGGCACCCAGGACCCCCAACCCCAGAAGGACTGAATTGTTGTCCTGACGCCCGGGGGGGAAGGGTGGGGCCTGAGTCTGCCCCAGGTGTGCGTCGGGGCAGTGGATCTGGGGCTCCAGGGGCCCTATGCTATGAAGTGGGGCCCCGAGGGTCCTCTCTCTATGGAGCGGGGGTGGCTGTGACCATCGGAGATCTGGGGAAAGGGGGCCATGTGGCCGGAGCAGCTTCTCTTTTCCTGGTCAGCACATTAGACGCCTTTGTTCTGTGCTCTGCCTGTTGGTCGTGAGGATCCAGCGTGGACGGTGGGCAGTTACCTGCTCTGTGACACACGTGGCCCCTGGTCAGTGTGGTTCCATGCAGCCTCCACCTCCCGCTCTGTCCGTCTGCTCCCCACACCCCGCCCCGTCTGGCCTGGCCTTTCTGGGATCAGTTTCCTCGTCCTGCAGGAGCAGTGCCCAAGCTCTCGGGTCCCCACAGCATCGCTTTTTCCTGCTCCCATAGAAGCAGTCTGGCCGCAGCTTTCCTTCCTGCCTGTGAGTTTGCCCTGGTTCCTTCCTTGCGAACCCATCCATGCACATGTCTAGGTCAGGCTGGCCTCTGCGTCCCATGGACAGACCTTCCCAGGCGCCTCAGCCGTTTCCCTGGGGGGAGTGTGGAAAGAAGCACCTTCAAGTTAGGGGATGAACAGGTCAGACTTCCCGCTGCAAGGCGAGGGTGCAGGAGAAAGTGTGGCTGCGAGGCTGTGGTTTTCTTTGATCGCCAGAGTGGACATTATCAGTTCATGAAGGGGAACAGGGACAGCTACCTGATTGTCGCCTCTGCTCTGTTCCTACAAGGAGCTGCCACCCTTTCAGAAGCAGAACACTTCCTGCAGTGGGCCCTCGAGCAGTGGGGAGGAGGGTCCACTCTGCTCTGGGACATTTGGGACTGAGTCCCAATGAGCAGGAAAGCCAACTGTTTCCCTCAGAATTGACAGTTCTTTATAGGAAGGTGTTCCAGGTTGTCACGGACAGTTTTGCACAGGACCAGGACTGATTTTTAAAGAAGCAGATAAACCCACCTTAGGCGCGTGGGCGAGCTGATCACTGCAAGTGAGCGCAGAATTTTCCCTTGAGCTTCCTGGCAGCAGAGGCAAAAAGGGGAAATGTTTAAATGCAAGGTCACGTGCCCAGAAAACAGGCCCTTCTGGAAGGAATTCTGGAGGAAAGCGGCCGCTCGTCTGTGTGCCCTAGAGGCACTGGAACACTCAGTAGGCGACGTCTTTGGAAGGTTTTCTTTCTTTTGGAAAATCGATGCACCTGAAAATGTTGAAAACAGCCCTAAATGTCGGTGAGGCCCCTTCAGAGTCGGCTGAGGCATCAGTGTGGTTCCAGCCTTTGCCGGGGCCCCTCCCCCCATTGTTCCAGGAGAGCCTGTGTGAAGTGGGAGCTGACTCGGGCCGAAACTGTCTCAGGACCGCGCTGTCATGCTCAGGACACCAGGCCACGGGCCGCGGAGCTGCCGCTCCCGTGGGCCTGGGCGGTGGAGGCCCAGGTCTGTGCCGAGGCGCCCGAGAAGCCCCGGTTTCCTGAGAGTAGCCGCACGTGGGCACGAATCTGGGAAAGTACAGTCGACGCCCGGCCCTGACGCTCTGGGTCTTTCCCGCTCGGGTTTTACCTTGTGAACGTGGTTTTCATCTCTGTGGGAGTTAGAGAAGCTTCGGACACTTACGCTCGCCGCGGTCATTACGTTTGGCTTCTTGGAGCACACGGCTGGGAGCTGATGGGAGCTGTGAGGACAGAGAGAACGTGCCGTTTTAGTTACAGTGCTTTCTCGGGGGAAGGACTCGCCTTGAGGTGTCTCCCTACGGGCCGTACCGCTGTGGGTAAGGAGACGCGTCACGGTCTGAGGAAATCTGGTGGTGGTTCGTATTTTTATTACTTTGAATTTCAGGCAACTTGGTTGAAGTCCCTCCTCTGGCCTCCTGCTGCAAGCTCCCGCATTTCCCCAGATCCAAGGAGGACACAGAGTGGGGTGTTCAGGCGTCTGGGTCTTGGCGGGGTCTCGGCCCAAGGAGCCCTGGGGCTGCAGGCCCACCCGCCAGCCGCCTGCCCCAGGCCCCGTGGTCTGCGCGGCCTGGGCTCCATCCGCTGCGCAACAGGGAGCCTCACTGGAGCCTGCTGGCTGGGGTTTGGGGACTCTGCCCACCTTCGTCTCTGAGCACTGAGTGAGGGGAGCCTTCCCACCATCCCCATGGTGGGCAGGGCAGGGCCACCGTGGCAGCCGGGCGGCACAGCGTTCTCTGGGCTCTGAAGGGAGGTCCCCAGGTAGGGCCGCTGCTTCACGCCCACAAGGCTTAGAGATGCACACCTTGAATGGAAGTCCGGGAAGAGACGCGAGGGGCCTTGGACGCAGTGCCTGTGTCCGCACTCCCTCCCCTTCCTGAGACAAGCGTGGCCGCCCTCCTGGACTTTATCAGATGGGACAGGACGGTATCGTCTGATTAGCACCTCCGGCGAGTCCCAGGCGGAGAGGAGCACGTCCCTGCTGGAGAGCACAGATGTCTCGCCCGCGGAGGTGTATGTCCCTCGCCCGCGGAGGTGTCCCTCGTGCCTGGAACCGAGGCTGGGACAGCTACACGGCCCGAGCCTGTGCGTAAACACGCGGGGCAGGGGGGAGTGGAAGCGCTGGCCCGCGGGCCGGTAGCCGCCCTGTGATGGTGCGTCCTGGCTGCCACGTGAAGCAAAAGTAGAAAGCCGGCTGGTCGCAGGCAGATTCTAGGGAGCGAAGCTCAGTGGGCGGGAGCTGCCGGGCAGCGGTGGCCCCTCGGCCGCGGGAGACGGGCGGCTGCCCACACCCCCTCGGAGGAGATGAGAAGCTACCACGTTTACTCTGCCTGCTGCTCCTGGCTGCTCTCTGTAGCTGAGGGTGAGTCCTTTGGGGTCACTCCCCGGAGGCGTGAGGGGACGGGGCAGGGACCCGGCCGCGGTGGCAGCGGCTGTGCAGTGTGGACGTGGCACGTGCAGGTTTCTTGTGTTGACGAGGGAGGGTGTCTTGGTGGGTCACGTGCACCCTGCATCCCCGTGGCATTCGGAACAGCTCAGGGATGGGGTGTGAGCCCTTCGCCCGGTTATCGTCAGATGACTCTCCCTTTGGCTAATAGCACAAGCTCTGCCAGTCCAAGCCTGGTGTAGCCAGCGCCACACCCGTCAGAGCTGCAGCCGGACCTCCTTCAGGCGCCCTTGAAGGACGAAGTCCATGCAAAACGCAGAACAGAACAAAGCCGTTAGCTACGCAGTACCAACGAGCCCATGACAGAGAGGCACGAGCAGGTGACTCACCTGGACGTCAGCTGCTGCTACGTCCAAGCGCGGTTCAGTGGCAGAGCTGCTTTGTGGTGGGCTTTCCGGGGAGCTGCGACTGCTGGCGAATCCCCCTGGGCCGTCCCGGCAGGACCCGGGCCACGCGCTGGCCAGCGGGTCTCCTCTGGGCTGAGTCCCGTCCTCTCTGTGGGAGGCACCCTGGGGTCGCCATGAGCGGTGGCTCGCTCTTAACCACACGCCTCTCTGGGCCCTTCCCCAGAGGACAGCGGGGACAGGACGGCCGAGGGGCTGCCTCTTCTAGGGGCACAGGCCTGGGGGGCCACCGGGTCTCTGCCTGGGTCTCATGTGGGCGGGACGGAGTCTCTTACCGCCTGCCCCTTCCAGCACTTTCTGAAAACACTTTTGGCTCCGAGGGGTGGACACTGCAGCCCCCGGGCAGGGTGGGAGTGCCCAGGACGCAGCCCAGTCCCCCTGAGCCTGCCAGGCATGAAGTTAATCCCGGCAGTGCACTTTCTGTTTTGATTCTCCTCCGGCGTTTGCACGTTTGTTGCATGTCCAAATTCCCCCCGGAACTGCTCTTCACATGACAGTAGCATCCACAGAGCGGGTGCCCTTCTCCCCACATTTGGCTAAAAATACTCAGCTGGTGAATTGAAACTGAGTCAGAGCGGCCATGGGGAAGTGGAACTCGAGCTCCTGGGACCTCAGCGTCTCGTGTGGCCCTGAGTCTCAGAAAGCTCCGCTTCCGCCCCGAAGAGCAGAGGCCGGGGAGGCGGGCTGGGGGCGTATCCCCACCGGCAGCAGGTGTCGCTCAGAGCTGCTGCCAGTGCCCGTGCACGTCAGACCCGGACGTGGAGGTGGGAGAACGTCCGCCCCGAGGGCAGAGGTGCCGCGGGGACCGCCGTCAGGTGGGGCACACCCAGACCGAGCCCTCCCGAGGGCCGCGGGCGTTGGGCAGAGGCGGCTGCTCTCGATAGTCTGCGTCTCGAGGGGCTGTAGGCAGTGAGCCGAGGGTGGGAAGCTTCCCCGGGGAGGCGTGCCCAGCGCGGTCCTGCTGGCGCCGCCGTGTTTGCTGTGATTCCCGGGAAGCGTGAGTGATATCAGCGAACAGCCTGGCAGCGCGAAGGCTGTTTGCTGCGTGGGCGCGGCTGCTTCTCACCGGGCGCGAGATGCTTTTGTGTGCTTTACGTGCTGTGCTGGCTTTTCTTTCCCCAGTGTGGGATGGGGAGCAGAGGAGGTTCAGTACCTGTGGGATGTGGTTCTGCGATATAAAAACACGCATCTAAAACGTACAAAAGAGCAAGGAGAAGCGGCGAGGCCTCCTGCTTCACCTGCGTCTCTGCGGGTGGCCCCAGGAGGGAAGAGGGTTCCGAGCCCCCAGCCCAGCGCAGGAACCGCCACTCGGGTCTGCCTGGCTCACCTGAGGGCGGTGGCCCCTCTGCATCCTGCCCCCCGGCCCTGGGGCACCCGAGCTGGGTAGGCAGCAGCAGAGATGCCCCCTCCCTGGCCGGCTGGTGCAGGGCGTGCGGGACCAGTGAGACTGACGGAACAGGAGCGGGAGGCTGCAGCCCCTTCCGTCCAGTCCGTGCACCTCTGCAGGCCCGGGGCAGGGCCAGGACGCTCCCTCAGGCCCCCGGTGCCCCTGGCCAGGCGCCCGCACAGGCTCCACCCTGTCCTCTAGCGGGTCCGGCCCCCATGCTCCTCCCCCGAGACCGCCTGTCCCTCCCACGGTCCCCCCCCCACCCCCCCTCACCATGAATCAGGCATCTCTTCTGAGCCCAAAACAGTTGGCCCAGTGTCTAAGTAATGTTTAGTTATGTCTGGTAGCACAAAGGTAAATGGTGTTTTAAAATAAAACATGTTGGCTTCAGAGAGTTTTTCTTTTGTTAACATCTTTATTGGAGTATAATTGCTTTACAATGGTGCGTTAGCTTCTGCTGTGTAACAAAGTGAATCAGCCATATGTATACATATATCCCCACAGCCCCTCCCTCTTGCGTCTCCCTCCCACCCTCCCTATCCCACCCCTCTAGGTGGACACAAAGCACCGAGCTGATCTCCCCGTGCTATGCGGCTGCTTCCCACTAGCTAGCTATTTTATGTTTGGTAGTGTATATATGTCCATGCCACTCTCTCACTTCGTCCCAGCTTACCCTTCCCCCTTCCTGTGTCCTCAAGTCCATTCTCTACATCTGCGTCTTTATTCCTACCCTGCCCCTAGGCTCATCAGAACCTATTTGTTTGTTTGTTTTTTAGATTCCATATATATGTGTTAGCATACGGTATTTGTTTTTCTCTTTCTGACTTAACTTCACTCTGTATGACAGTCTCTAGGTCCTTCCACCTCACTACAAATAACTCAATTTCGTTTCTTTTTATGGCTGAGTAATATTCCATTGTATACATGTGCCACATCTTCTTTATCCATTCATCTGTTGATGGACACTTAGGTTGCTTCCATGTCCTGGCTAATGTAAATAGAGCTGCAGTGAACATTGTGGTGCATGACTCTTTTTGAATTATGGTTTCTCTGGGTATATGTCCAGTAGTGGGATTGCTGGGTCATATGGTAATTCTAGTTTTAGGTTTTTTTTTTTTTGCAGTATGCAGGCCTCTCACTGTTGTGGCCTCTCCCGTTGCGGAGCACAGGCTCCGGATGCGCAGGCTCAGCGGCCATGGCTCACGGGCCCAGCCGCTCCGCGGCATGTGGGATCTTCCCAGACCGGGGCACGAACTCGTGTCCCCTGCATCGGCAGGCAGACTCTCAACCACTGCGCCACCAGGGAAGCCCTAGTTTTAGTTTTTTAAGGATCCTCCATACTGTTCTCCATAGTGACTGTATCGATTTACATTCCCACCAACAGTGCAAGAGGGTTCCCATTTCTCCACACCCTCTCCAGCATTTGTTGTTTGTAGATGTTCTGATGATGCCCATTCTAACTGGTGTGAGGTGATACCTCATTGTAGTTTTGATTTGCATTTCTCTAATGATTAGTGATGTTGAGCAGCTTTTCATGTGTTTGTTGGCCATCTGTATGTCTTCTTTGGAGGAATGTCTATTTAGGTCTTCTGCCCATTTTTGGATTGGGTTGTTTGTTTTTTTGATATTGAGCTGCATGAGCTGCTTGTATATTTTGGAGATTAGTATTTTGTCAGTTGCTTCATTTGCAAATATTTTCTCCCATCCTGAGGGTTGTCTTTTGGTCCTGTTTTTGGTTTCCTTTGCTGTGCAAAAGCTTTTAAGTTTCATTAGGTCCCATTTGTTTTTTATTTCCATTTCTCTAGGAGGTGGGTCAAAAAGGATCTTGCTGTGATTTATTTCGTAGAGTGTTCTGCCTATGTTTTCCTCTAAGAGTTTTATAGTGTCTGGCCTTATATTTAGATCTTTAATCCATTTTGAGTTTACTTTTGTGTATGGTGTTAGGAAGTATTCTAATTTCATTCTTTTACATGTAGCTGTCCTGTTTTCCCAGCATCACTTATTGAAGAGACTGTCCTTTCTCCACTGTACATTCCTGCCTCCTTTATCAAAGATAAGGTGACCATATGTGCGTGGGTTTATCTCTGGGCCTTCCATCCAGTTCCGTTGATCTATATTTCTGTTTTTGTGACAGTACCATACTGTCTTGATTACTGTAGCTTTGTAGTATAGTCTGAAGTCCAGGAGCCTGCTTCCTCCAGCTCTGTTTTTCTTTCTCAAGATTGCTTAGGCTATTCGGGGTCTTTTGTGTTTCCATACAAATTGTGAAATTTTTTGTTCCAGTTCTGTGAAAAATGCCATTGGTGGTTTGATAGGGATTGTATTGAATCTGTAGATTGCCTTGGGTAGTAGAGTCATTTTCACAATGTTGATTCTTCCAATCCAAGAACATGGTCTATCTCTCCATCTGTTGGTATCATCTTTAATTTCTTTCATCAGTGTCTTACAGTTTTCTGCATACAGGTCTTTTGTCTCCTTAGGTAGGTTTATTCCTAGGTATTTTATTCTTTTTGTTGCAATGGTAAAGGGGAGTGTTTTCTTAATTTCTGTTTCAGATTTTTCATCGTCAGTGTATAGGAATGCAAGAGATTTCTGTGCATTAATTTTGTATCCTGCAACTTTATCAAATTCATTGATTAGCTCTAGTAGTTTTCTGGTAGCATCTTTAGGATTCTCTGCACGTAGTATCACGTCATCTGCAAACAGTGACAGCTTTACTTCTTCTTTTCCGATTTGGATTCATTTCTTTTTCTTTTCTGATTGCTGTGGCTAAAACTTCCAAAACTATGTTGAATAATAGTGGTGAGAGTGGACAACCTTGTCTTGTTCCTGATCTTAGAGGAAATGGTTTCAGTTTTTCACCATTGAAAACGATGTTGGCTGTGGGTTTGTCATATATGGCCTTTATTATGTTGAGGTAAGTTCCCTCTATGCCTACTTTCTGGAGAGTTTTTTAATCATAAATGGATGTTGAATTTCGTTGAAAGCTTTTTCTGCATCTATTGAGATGATCATATGGTTCTTCTCCTTCAGTTTGTTAATATGGTGTATCCCATTGATTGATTAGCATATACTGAAGAATCCTTGCATTCCTGGGATAAACCCCACTTGATCATGGTGTATGATCCTTTTAATGTGCTGTTGGATTCTGTTGCTAGTATTTTGTTGAGGATTTTTGCATCTGTGTTCATCAGTGATATTGGCCTGTAATTTTCTTTTTTTGTAGTATCTTTGTCTGGTTTTGGTTTCAGGGTGATGGTGGCCTCATAGAATGAGTTTGGGAGTGTTCCTTCCTCTGCAGTTTTTTGGAAGAGTTTGAGAAGGATGGGTGTTAGCTCTTCCCTAAATGTTTGATAGAATTCACCTGTGAAGCCATCTGGTCTTGGGCTTTTGTTTGTGGGAAGATTTTTAATCACAGTTTCAATTTCAGTGCTTGTGATTCATCTGTTCATATTTTCTATTTCTTCCTGGTTCAGTCTTGGAAGGTTATACCTTTCTAAGAATTTGTCCATTTCTTCCAGGCTGTCCATTTTGTTGGCATATAGCTACTTGTAGTAATCTCTCATGACCCTTTGTATTTCTGCAGTGTCAGTTGTTACTTCCCCTTTTTCATTTCTCATTCTATTGATCTGAATCTTCTCCCTTTTTTTCTTGATGAGTCTGGCTAGTGGTTTATCAGTTTTGTTTATCTTCTCAAAGAACCAGCTTTTAGTTTTATTGATCTTTGCTATTGTTTCCTTCATGTCTTTTTCATGTATTTCTGATCTGATCTTTATGATTGCTTTCCTTCTGCTAACCTCAGGGTTTTTTTGTTCTTCTTTCTCTAATTGCTTTATGTGTAAAGTTAGATTGTTTAGTTGAGATTTTTCTTGTTTCTTGAGGTAGGTTCTAAAAATAAAAACAGAGTTTTCTAAAGTGCCCACGGTGGCCACCCCGCGACCGAGGCCCTCCCGCTGCCCCGCGTGGCGGCAGAGCTGTGCGCCAACCCCACAGCATTTGTACCACAATTTCCCGAGTCGCCTGCGACGGGAAGCTTGTTTTGGAAACAGCTTTAAACGCGTCATGACATCTGCCCCTCCTGAGGGATCTTCCCGTCGCCGCATCTGTCTCCTCCATCCGTTGTCCCCACTCTCGGGACCATCTTCCCCAGATGTGGGTCCGGTGGGCCGTGGGCGTCCCCATCTGGTGCCCCCTCGGTTCTCCTAAGCACCCCGCCCGGCGGCACCGCCCACCTGCTGTCTTCACTTCTGGGCTCCGTCCGCAAGCCTCCTGCCTGGGACCTGAGCTGCCGCCCCCTCGGGACTCTTTCAGCCCTTCAGGCACACACAGCACTGGCTCAGGCAGGTCTGCGCCCCACATCCCGGGTGAGGGCCGCCTTCCTCTGTGCCCCGTGGCCAGGGTCCTGCCACCCTGTGAACGGAGGGGATTGTGAGTCCCGGAGGGTGGGTCACCTTGTCCCGACCTCTCCCTTAAGGAAACTGAGACCAGCTCGGAGGTCAGATTTAGGATCCAGAATTCCCGAGACCACCGTGGTCCAGCCCAGAAAAGCCCGTGTCACCTCTCTACGTCCTAAATCCCACAACAAAAGCCCCTTTGTGCTTTCCAGGTGGCGGGGAGAACGCTGCTGCCTTTCCTCTGGGGGCAGGAAGGGCCCAGTAAGTCAGGCGTCCCTCCGAGCCCTGGACACCTGCCGTCCACTGGCTGAGCCCCCAGGGTGTCCCGGAGCCATGGGTGTGCTGGACCCACGGGTGTCCAGTGGACGGACCGAGCCTCGCCCTCACGCAGTGACATTGTATTAGCCTCAGGCCCAGCTGTGTTTGCTCTCTGCCCTGCGTCTGCTCCTCTCAGCCACCCCGCAGTTACTGGGTTTGTGACAGAAGTCGTTGATCTAGCAGGCGGGGCCTGGCCCCCTCCCGGTCCTTCTGTCCAGGTCGCAGCTTGTGCAGAACAAATGGAACATTGTTCCCGCTGCCCCGGAGGGTGGGGAGTGATGGGTGCAGATGAACACTCATCCCGGCCCCGCCCGGAAGGCAGGCGATAGTATCTGCAGCTCTTGTGTCTTGTTTCCTTCGGGGCAGGAGAGTCTTCCTGTTTAGCTCACGGAGGTGGGCGGGGCCGCCCAGCCCGGCTCACAGCCCTGCGGGCGGCACGTCTGCTCTGCGGCCCGCGGGAGGGGGTCCTGAGCCCCTCGTGCCGCCTTCCACCCGAGTGGTTAGGTGTCACTGGCTTCCGCTGGCCTCACCTCTGTCCGTCTTTCAGTCCTCGGTTCCCGTAGTCACCGAGAGATTTTAGGGCACCCCCAGTATAACCCCCACGCACGTCACTGTGCAGAATGAAAGTGAGGACTGAGCACTTCCCGCAGCCCTCTCTGCCCGCTGTGGGCAGCCCTAAAACATCAGGGCTCATCCCTGCTGTGAATGGGAAAGGAAAGCATACGTGCCAGCACACGGGATGCAGACATGCCGTAAGACACAGAACCGAGTGGTGAGCAGAGGAAGGGGCGGCGTAGAGCTGGGGCGGGTGCGGAGGCCCGGCTGGGGCCCTGTGGGACGCGCGTCCGGGTGTATGCTGTCCCGCAGGGTGACTGGGCACCGGAATCGGGTTGTAGTCAGATGGAAGGGAAGCCAGAGAGACAGAGAAGCGGCCTGGCTCTGCCGCAGCCGGGCTGGGTGCGGGTGGATCGTCTTTGATGCCGCGGGGATACGCTCGGCCCTGATTTCACGTGTCCCATCTCAGGCCGCCCACGAGAAGTGGTCAGAGCCCCCCGTGCCCTTGGCACTTGAACCCTACAGGCAAAGGTCAGACGGACAGAGCCGCGTCCCGGTGCACGTCCCCGCCAGCCGCGGTCCCCCCGTGGCAAGAAGCACGGGTCGGAGGTGTGCGTGCTCAGAGCCCGCAAGGCGCCTGGCCTGGAGGCCGTGGCCGCGGGGGAGGCCCAGGGCACGGAGCGGGGGCCGTCGGCCGAGTGGTTCCAGCTGCAACAGCGACAAGCGCGCTCCCGGGAGACTCCAAGCATGGCCTCGTGGCGGCCTTCCGTGAGTCTGCCGCTGGACCGCGAGCCCACATCCCCTTCCTCTCAGGCTCGCTGTGAACTCGGGGCCGGGAGGCCGTAAGTCATCCTGGGTTGAGGATGAAGAGGCAGCCCTTCCGAGGGTCCGGAGCACGTGGACAGTGCTGAGGACCAGCGTGGGGTGCCCGTGGAGGGTGGGCAGGCTCCACCCGCCTTCCCAGGAGACTAGTCCAGCCGCCAAACAAAACCAGAATCACTGGAAGGCCTCAGGGGCGGGTAAAGGAATGGGGATGGGGGCGAAGGAGCTGCATGCCTGGAGCCTGGGGCCAGGGCTAGACCCCCGATAGACCCTGAGGCAGGACGTGGGGCCGGGGGCCGGGGGGGGGGGGGGGGCGGTTAGCTCCGGTTTAAGACTGGAGGGCGCCGGCTGCAGACTCGCTAGCTGGATGGGCGGACCGCGGTGCTGGCGGGAGCCGAGAGGTTGCCTGGGGACGAGCTGCCTGCGAGCCCTCTGCCCGGTGGCCGCCCACCCTCCTTGCGGGTCCCGCACACCTTCCTCGGTTCTCACTGCTGCGGCCACGGCTGGAGCTCGTGCAGGAGCCGGGGGGCGCGGATGGCCGGCCGCGAGGACTGCCGCTCAGGCCAGCTGCCCAGGCCTGCCTGCCGCTCCAGGAAAGCTGCTGCTTATCCTGTGACCGCGGGTGACCTTGGGGGCTGGGGTGACGCGTTCAGCTTAGGAGAGCTGAGTGGGCGGGGCTGCAGGAGACAAGAAACGGGGCAGAGCACTGGGAGCACCTTAAGCTAAGGGGCAGCAGCTGGGGGTGGGAAGGACCCGGGCTGCAAGGATCACGGGGCCTTAGAAGGACAGTGAGGACACGAGAGGGGGACAGGGAGGGGGACAGGGGCCAACTAGGCCTGGAGAGGACTGAGGAGCGCTGTGTCCAGTTTCCCTGCTGCCTGAGGCTTTGCTGATCAGGGACACCTGCCTCACAGGTTGCCATGACGATGAAACAGGACCAGGTGGCAAGGGTGGCCTCGGCAAACAAGGGCGCGCCTGTGAGTGCGGGATGGTCCCTCCCACGTTATCAGCAGCGGGTCGTGGCTGGAGAGGGTGGCGGCTTGGTTAGCTTGTCTTGCATCCCTGGGCAAGGAAGAATTAATACCAAGTGTCTGTAACTATCTACAGGACCAGCTAGGCGGGAGGTCGGGGTGCAGCCGGGGTGCACCCTGTGTGCTCAGAGCATGCCGCCACCTATACCGTGTGCTAAACGTGTGCGCGTGAGCCAGACGCTGTGTTTGCTCACATATGCCCTGTTCACGCTGAATTCCGTGCCTGCGTGTCCTTCCAGCTACGGGAGCCCCTGGAGGGTCACGGGGGAAGCTGGGCCGCCCTTCGCAGCGGGTTTCTCCGGGGAACAGAGGCCCTGCCCCTGCCCGCTGCCTTTCTCTCAGGGCGTCCGCCTGGGGCCCGTGGTCGGCAGCCTCTGGCCTCCGGTTCCTGTCCGACCGTCAGGCCTCCTTCCCCGGATTCTCTGCACCCTCTCCTGCCCGCTGGTTCTTTCCCCATCTTGCGCTGGTCGCCTGCCTGTACTGCTGGGCGGAGCCGCATAAAATTGCCTTCTTTGTAGGTTGAAGAGGTTTGAATATCCGCAAACTCACCGAACCCTGCACCTGGGAGAGCGTTGACATCTTAAGCAAACACCTTCCTGGCCCAGCGGCCGGCCCTGGAGCCAGGTCCTGAGTGAGCTCACGGGCCTGGGACGCAGCCAACCCTGCAGAAGTAACCCGTGTCAGCCCATCGGGGCTGAGGTCACGAACCCCCCCACCCCCAGCTGGACACACCCGCCAGCCCGAGAGCCAAATGTCAGTGGCATCCGTGTGTGACTCTGGGCTCCGGCTCAGCTGTTCCCCAGTGTGACTTGTCATTCCTGGCCCAGGGCCTGTCCTTGAGGCTCTGCGGGGCATCAGCTACTGAGCCATCCCCAGAGACTGCGAGAAACGTCTGCGTGCCCTTTGGCCCCAGCTGGCCCGCACGCCCTTCCTTACTCCGTGCACGGCCCACTCTTGAGAGCACAGCATCGAGTGGACGTGAAAACCAGGGGCCGAAGCGATGGTCCTAGAGCCGCCAGCACAGCGAGAGGAAAACCCCGGTGGCTTCCAGTTCTGTGGTGGAGCCTGTGGTCAAGGGCCACGTGGGGAGTGGGTGGGCACACAGGGACTGACGCGGAGGCCCGAGGCCGAGGAGAGCCATTCGAGCATGGACCCATGGCCCGGACGCCACCCCGAGGGCCTCTGGGGCTGCGGAGAGCCAGTGGGGGGAGGTGACTGCAGAGGGAGCGGCCTCCTCTTCACTCCTCTCCCGCCGGAGATCACGTTCCTTTCGTCACGCACCTGCCCTGGGCTGCCGGAGGTGTAGCAGGGGGCTCGGCCCTGGGGGGCGGCGGCAGACACAAGCTGAGGCGCAGACACGGGCACCCGAGCGCCGTGGATGCGGGAACAGGGCTGGCGGTGTGCCGACGTGTCAGTGGTGCCAGTGCCTCTCGGCTCTCTGGTCTTCGGGGTAGAGAGACCAGGAGCTGATTCACCGTGTGCAGTTTGTCCTGATGCCCCCCTGACCATGGCCCCTGGGGGAAGAGCAGCCCCCGGCCTCCGCTGACCCCTCCCACCGACCCCACGCCTCAACGGCCCAAGGCCGCACGTTTCCTGGATGAACAGATCACGTGTCTTTAGAGGGAAAACCTACAAACCAGTGGCTCTCTTTTTAAACTCCGAGTCGGGGACCCGGAGCGGACCGGTTTTAACGGAGGGCGCGTGTTGTCTTGTGCACGCTGAAGCGCGGTGCCTGCTGGCTGGTTCTGCACAAGCACGGGGCGGGCGTTAGGACCCCACCCTCCAGACCTGTGGGCCTCGGCCCTCTCCTCGGAGGCCACGCAACCCAGCAGCGGGCCGGGCACGCATCTCACGTTCAAGCACAGCCTGGAGAGGAAACGTTGGGGCTGGAGCAGGGCGCCCGCAGCTGAGCCTGTGAACCCAGAGCTCGTGGCCCAGCAGCTGGCCGAGGAGTGTGGCGACCTGCCTGAGACAGTGGCCTGGAGGTCGGACCTTCGACCTTGACTCGGTCGGTCGGGAAGAAAGGACAGTGGGAGCAGGCGAGGCTGGACATACCCCGGGCGTGCGCCACGACCTCCTGGTAAGAGCATGTCGGGCCTGAAGACTCCTTTCTCAGAACGGTCACCTCTCAGGCTGTCAGTCGCTCACTCGGCAGGTGTCCACCACCATGCTGGATGCCCGAGGCGTCCCTGGGGCAGGAGGGGGCCGTTGTGGTCTCCGCGTCTCCGAGCGGTCAGAGGCCAGCCACCCTGAGCGTGATTCTGGAGGCCGTGCTCTGGGCAAGGACCCGCCTGAGGTGTGAGCCGCAGGCCGCGTGTCGGGGGACGTGGGCGAGGGCTGCCCAGGGAGGAGCTGGGCCGTCCCGGCCACAGAGGGCCTTGCCCACCACGCTGGGAGCTGCACCCCGATCTGCAGGAACGTCCGTGGGCCCCGCCCCTGGGCGGAGGGTGTGAGAGCTGTGCTCGCGGGACTCGTGTGCCAGCGCCAGTGGGAGGCCGCAGAGGAGCCGTTCAAGGGAGACTTGGGAACCATCCAGCAAAGGCCAGGTCAGGCCCGGGACCACGTGACACACGACGGGAGCGCGGACGGGGCGCGCGTTGGCGGGGCCGTGACCGGTGCCCCCAGTGGCGAGAGCAGCTGGACTCCACAGCCTCCCCTGGGGTGAGCGGCCCGGGGCCCAGGCTGGGGGAGGTCACATCTGCCTCATTCCCACGATGGAGAGGACGGAGCCCTCGCTGCCCGTGGATGCACAGCCACAGGCAGTCCTGGTCCAGCCTGAGGGCCGTCCTCTCCAGGTGGGTCGGCTCCAGGCTGGGCTCAGCCCCTCGGGTCCTTCCTGCTGGAGATCTGGTCCTTGGGGGGCGGCCTGGCCTCCCCCTCCCCCGGGAGCGCCACCTGCAGAACCAAACTGCGTTTTAACGAGCTCCCCCGGGGGCCCCCCTTGCCCTGCGGCGGCCGCCCCCCCACCCCGTCCCATTTTCCTTGTTCTCAGCCACCCCATCCCCCGCCCCGTGCCCCAGCCCCTGGCGGCGGTGTTCTGAGGTCTGGCTGCCGAGGACCTGGGGGTTCGCCCCTGGGACGTCCTGGCCGGGTCCTGCGCCCCCAACCCCGGCCGTCCTGCCTCCCGCCCGCCCGGCTTAGGGAGCCACTGAGCGCGGGGGGGCCCCCCGCAGGGAGGGTCTGGACGGGCGACGGGGAGGGAGCCGGCGCTGTGCGAGCCCTGCCGCCGCCTGGCCGCACGGTTAACCGGCGGCGGGCAGAGCAAGGGAGCCGACCGCAGGCCCCGGGCTCGGGGACGGCAAACCCGAGGCCCCGGGGAGAGCCCGGGTCCTCGCGCTCCGGGCGGGCGGCGCGAGCATGGAGCCCGACCACGTCCCTTTGTGCGCCCAGCACGGGCGTTCCGGGCGGCCGGTCGCCACCTCCTGACGCTGCCGGCGGGCGACAGCATGACCTTAAGCCTCCTCTCGCTGCTGTCGCGGGACCTGGCCGCGCTGTGGCTGCTGCTGAAGACCCGCACAGGTGCGCGCCGGTGGGCGCCGTGGGGACCGTGCGCGCCGGGGCGGGGCCCCGGGGGTCTGGCGCGGCGCCCACGCCGGACTCGGGACTTGTCCGCGGGGTCCGGGCCGGGTGGCGGGCGCGGAAGGCAGCCTCCCGGGTGGGCGTGCCGCGCGTCCCTCCCCCCCATCCTCATTCTCATCCTCGGGCAGCGCCTGCCGGGTACCGGGCCACAGTCGCCGCTCCGCCTGGAAGCTCCTTTGTTCCGGCTGCGGGAGACCTGCCGATGCTGGGGGGTGCCGGTGGGGGCTCTCCACGCAGCGGGACCGGGGCTGGACCGGCGGGGGGAGCACCGCGGGGCGGTCTGCAGCTCGCGCTCCTGTACCTGCCTGGCTGGGGGAGGGTCACACCCGTGGTGACCGAGAACAAAGAGCTGGGCCCGGGAGGGCGCCCAGGTTCCTGGGCTCGTTTCTAGGGACGGAGGGTGCTCGCTTGGAAGTGGTTTGTCGTGAGTTCATTTTGCGGTGGGTGCTCCTGCTAAGGATTGACCAACAGTGCGTTAAATGGTCTTTTGTAAATTTTAATGAATCAGCCGCACCCTAGCCTTCAGTGCATGAAGTTTCCGGTTTTATAACGAGGTGACCCGAAGGTGAGACGAGGGAATCAGTGAGTTTCCTGATGGACAAGGCTCAGGACGGTGACCGCCTGGGTGGCCAGGTCGGAACACAAGCTGGCACACAGGGTGAGAGCGTGTGATTCACGCCTGAGGTGGCAGCAAGGTGACAAGGCTGGGATCCTGAAAGGAACGCTTCCTGGGGCTTAGAGCTTAGAGGCTCGCCAGTGGGCGGTGCGTTCCCTACCGAATGCCGTAGTCTTCCCTCCTGCGTGGACCTGCGTGGTCATCAAAGCCGCCCCTTTGTTTCCAAGCTACACTCCTGCTCTGATTCTTACCACGTTCCCTCAAAAATTCTAGGTGTTTTTCTAACACGTGCTTTATTTTTAAGATAAACGGGCTCTTGAGTGAATGTCCTGAGGCAATTTGGGGTGCCTGAGGGGCGGAGGGCTTCTCCCCCAGTCTCTGGAAACCATCCACTGGTTTCCTACAGAAGGACGCGTGGGTCCAGTTTCCCAGAGCTGTTGGCACATGTGCTGGGACCTCTTCCTTGGTGTTGCTGGGGCACACTCCCCAGGTGGCCCGTACCTGGCTCTGTAACCGGATGCTGACTTTTATGAGCGCCTGGTGTTTGCGGACAGGTCGCTGCACCTCCTTCCTCACTTCTGCTCAGGCTGCACAGGATGGGGGGCGAGGGGAGCGGTTGGCACCGGCCGAGCCGGCAGCTGGGCCCTGGGCAGATGGAATGGATGAGAGTCACGTGGCGAGGCCACAGCTCCCTCACCGCGTCCAGGGCAGCGGAGCCCACAGAGCAGGACAGCGGGGCTGAGCCACGCTCCCAGACCAGGGCCAGGGTCTCCCATTCTGTCCCTTCTGAAACCAGGGAGGTCGCCAGGTGTGCACGACCCGCCGCTGCCCACCCCCAGCTCCCTCTCCGTCACCCCTCCTCCACCCCCTCCCCCAGCTCCCTCTCCGTCGCCCCTTCTCCACCCCTTCCTCTCTCTGTCTCTGTCTCTCTCACTTGGTCTGTCTCGTCTGTCTCGCTGTGTCTGTGTGTGTCACTGTCTCTGCCTCTCCCCCGCAGTCCCTCTGTCTCTCTGTGTCTTTCTCACTCTCTGTCTCTGTCTCTCTACCTCTGTGTCTCTCCCCTGTCTCCTGTGTGTGTCCGGGGCTCCACAGTCAAGCTCCGGCGGGGCAGCGTCCGTGGAGGGCCCAGGCCCCACTCTGCTCTGAGCTGTCCCGTCTGGCGATCAGGGACCCCGTCAGCAGGGACCGCCTGGGTGAGGCTCAGGGTGACATGCGCCCCTGTCCCTGTCGCCCAAGGCCCCAGCCTCCTCTGCCCTGTGCATCGTTGATTCTGTTTTTTGTGGGGGAGGGGTGTGTCTTGAGAAGGTTAATGCAGTTCCTTGTTTGGTCTCAGATTTGTCGAGCTGCGGACACTTAGGAAGTGGGATGAGCGTGTCCACCATCGAGGGGAGGGTTTGGGGAGCTTCTGGGGCCCTTGCAGGAGCGCGGTGTGGGTGTCGGGCCCGCTCTGTGAGCTGCTTTTCGAGGCAGATATGGACAGGTCCCCGGGGTTCTGCTCGCAGCCCCGCCTTCTGCCTTCGGAGCCAGGAGGGGCGGAAGGAGGTGGACGTCCCTGAGCTTTACGGACCTGCTGCTTTTACTGTTGACACGTGGCTGTTTTAGAAAAGAGCTGTCGCACATCTCCTTCCTTTCCAAGCAGCAGTGGGCTCACACGTGTGTGTATCTGTGGTGTGTTCGTGAGACGTGTCCGACAAGCTGCCGGGGGCCCAGCGTGGCGGGAGGCTGGACCCAAAGCCGAGTGAGGGTGAGGCCCTGCTGCCGGCGCGCTGCTCGGACCTGCTGGCTTTCACTGGACCCCGAAGTGCTCACGTGCAAAGAGGGCGTGGTGGGGGTGTGGCTTGAAGGGTGTGTGAGCTGCTGGCCATCGGCCCCCGGGAAGGCTTCACGTCCTCCACAGGCCCTCGAGGCACCTCCTGCGGCCTCTGCTCGGTGCGTCCTGCGGGGAGGCCGGGCCAGAGTGACCCCAGCCGCAGCCCCCCTCCCGGTCATCTCCAGGGCCTGGAATCCCATCTGGACCGTGTCCCTGATCCCTGTGGAGGCCCCGCCCGGCCGGGATGAGACGCGAACAGCGCGAGGGCAGGTTCCAGCTAACTGGGCGCTGAGGGTCGCGGCTTTTGGAGCAGGCAGGAGCCCGAGGGACTTCCAGCGCAGCTCAGACGGAAGCTGGGGGCCTGCCTGGCGGGGCTGCTGTTCTGCCCTCAGACCCGCTCTTTCGCGGGGACGTGGGCCGCTGGGTGCATGTTTAAGTGGCCACATTAACTCATCAGGCAGGTGCTCTCGGGCCCAGGACGCCCAGGAGGAGGAAGGTTTGGAAAGGATTGACCCTCAGGCCCTGGGCGGGGGTGGACTTTCGGCCGGGGGAGGAGCCGTGAGGCCCAGGAGAGGGACGCCCACCGTCTGGCCCCGGGGCTGCTTTGCGGCCCGGCCTGCAGATCCCCCGCCCCTTTCCAGCTTGGCCGGGCTCTGGGGGCTCCCAGGAGCCATGGGGAGCCGGTGGGTGTCAGCAGTTCTGCCCACTGCGTCGTCGTAACCTTGGGCCATCGTGTGTGACGACCTGCCTGGTGGGCCGGCCAGGCTCGGGAGCTGGACCCTGGCAGGGTTTGCCCGGTGCTGCGCGGGGACGGGGGTCACTAGGATGAGCGTTGTTGGTAATAAAAGGTCCACAGAGATTCTGTTCCGTGCCAGCCCACACCCGATGCCCGAGCTCGGAGGCTGCAGCCCAGGCCCCCGGCTGCCCTAGTCCTCCCCGACCTCTCACCTGGCCCACCTGCCGCCTGGCTCCCTGCTGGGTGTGTGAACCACCCTCATCCCTCCAGCCTGCTCTGGGCACTCAGGAGTCACTGCGCAGAGGGACGTGTAGTAAATTAACCTGCCTGCGATGTGGCCACGAGGCCTCCTGCTGGGCTTCCAACCCCCCCACCCCCCCCACCCCCGTCCTGCAGGTCTGGTTCTAGTTCATCAGGGCCCTTCTCTAGGGAGGCCTCGCGGGGGCAGCCCGACCCCGCTTGGAGCTCCACGGTGTGGATGCAAAGGAGGCCCTCGCCCATGGCAAGGGGGCCCCTTCCGGGTCCTCTACGGGGCCCAAGGCCCCTTGGTCCAAGCGCACATCCCAGGCCCCAGCCCGGTGCCCACGCTGAACCCAGGGTGAACCCGGCCGTCCGAGCACGCGGCCAGACCCCAGCTCCGCGACCCGGGTGTCTGTGGGTCGGGCAGCAGAGACGGGGACTCCGGTCATCTCGGGAGCCCTGGGGGCGGGCGGCCTGCTCTGGAGACACGTGAGCCGCCGCGCACGCAGCGGGGGTGCCGGCGCTCTGGGATCAGGCGCTGGGGTGGCCCCAGCTGAGCTGAGAGACGCAGGACGGTCAGGCCGGGTGGAGGGTCCTAGGCGGAGCTGTGCCTCGGAGCAGGTGCGGGAAGGGAAAGCCGGGGTGGGGCCATCCCACCCAGAACCCGCCTTTCCCCGTGGGCACGTCCCTGCTCTCGCTAACGGCAGCAGAGCCAGAAGAAACGGGAGAGGCTGAGGGGTGGATGCGGCCCTTTCCTGGCCCGACCTCCCCGAGGTGCAGTGCGCCAGGTGCCAGGTCGCACACTAGCAGCAGTTAAACACCCACCGCATGCCAGACGCCATGCTGCACGTGTGCACTGCCTCCCCAGAGCTAGATGCCGCAATTATCCTGATTTACAGACGAAGAGACCAGTTCAGAGAGGTTAGGTAACACGCCCAAGGTCACACAGCTCCCGCCTGCCTGTGGAGCACTGGTCCACCGCCCAGGAGACCAGGAACCCTGCACATAACGGGTGGTGGTTCTGCAAAATAGAGCACAGCCTCTGGACCAGGAGGTGGCCCAGAGGCCAGAGCAGCTCTGTGTGAGCCTCGGGGACAACGGACCGTCCTTGCTCACAGGTGGCTGCAGGTGCGCGTCTGCCCGTTCACCGAGGGCAAGGTCATTCTCCGCTCCGCACACAGCTTCAGACCTTAGAAGATCTCGGGCCAGAATTCTCCCTGGGGGCTTCCCTGGGGGCGCAGCGGTTAAGATCCACCTGCCAACGCAGTTTGTCTGACTGCGGAGCCCTTCTCTCCCCGACTGGGGAGGGGCTCTGACAAAGGTGCAGAGAAGTAAAGGTCTGGAGCCCCCCACTGTGAGTGGAGCCCCTGGAAAATGCTCCGTGCTGGCGTGAGGGCCCATGGGTGTGAGGGTCGCTTATGCGCTGATGCAGGTCGCTGATGCGGGTCGGGGCAGGTCTCCGCGTGCTTGGCGAGCTGCCTGGAGCCTGTGTTAGAGAGGATTCCGAGGCCCGCTAGGGCTCAGCCGTCTGCCATCGGCAGGCGGTGCAACGTCTAAGCCAGGTGTCTGCCATGCCCTGCGTCGCCCGGGACGTGGCGGAGGTGATGTAGTTGACACCCTACGGGACAGGGTTCCAAAAGCTGTTTTTCAAGAAGTTGTTTGTAGCTCTGAAACCGCCAAGCGTGCGGCGTGAATATCCACGAGCCAGGCTGTGAAACGTGCCCAGGTGGTCTCTTCTGACGTCCAGAACCTTCACAGAACGGGTGTCGGTGAAGGGGCAGATGGAGACGCGTCCGGGGAGCCCTGGCCTCTGATTGGCTGTCCAGCGCACGGAAGGAGGGTCTGATCAGCGCCAGCCCCGCGGGCGGGTGGCCTTGAGAAGCCTGCACTCGTCTGAGACCGATCGAAAAGGCCATGGCCGGCGGGGCAGGGCGGGATGAGGGTTCTACGAGAGCCCCGCCGAGGCCCCAGGGGTCATTCCCACGCAGCCTGAGCTGCAGACACGACGCCGAGTGGGCCGTGGCCTCGGAAGATGCAGGTCTGCAGCCTGGATGGCAGGAGGCCGCGGGGCCTCGTCTGCACAGCTGGTGCCCGCTGTGGTCCCCCAGGGCCTCCCGTGGCTCTGCTCAGGGTTTGTCCCTGGCGCCCACGCGGAAGAGCTCCTACGGCGCCAGCTGGGCCCTGGCTGGTTCCCTGAGCTCCGCCGGGGGTGCCTGGGAGCCAACCCCTCTGCTGAGGATGGGGCTTCCCTGAGCACGAGTTTGGTTAAGCATCTTCTCACATGGGGCCTTTTATTTTAAAATACATAAGGATTCACGTCTTGAGATCAGGAGATCGGGGAGAACAGGGATGAACTGAGGTAACGACGCATCGTACGTGACGTGAAATGTTTGTGCCTAATCCAGGAACGAGTGACTTGTTAAAAATACCCAGGATGACCTGTGAGGGAGGATTCAGCCCAAGTGAGTGTCGATCTCCAACACCCGGAGGGCTGAACCCCAGAGCCGTCCCGTGGACTACAGGTTGCCATGGAGATGCCTCTCCCGCCCGACCAGGGACTTGGGGAGCTGATGGGTCCCTGCCTGTCTGGAGCCCCAGGCATCCTCGTCCCCCAGCTTGGAGTCGCCTCTTTGCGGCCATCCCTCCGCACACGCTCTGCTCTGGTTTGGGGCTTCCTGGGTGGGGTCTCGGTAGACTAGGAATCCCACCCACGCGGGATGGTGAGGCCACCCCACGGACTCTCCACTTCGGACTCAGAAAGGGCATCACGGGTGTATTTTGACAGAAAATAAACAAAAGCCTCGGGTGTGGATGTGCAGCCAGATATAAACAAGGAAGAGAATTAGCTCGTGACGGACTTAGTGGACTTTGCGGCCCAGGGCCTCTTGCCAGCTGCCGACCCCTCCGTCGGAGCCCTTCTCAGCCTCCTGTCCCCGCTTCAGCAAGGCGGGGACCAGCCTCGAACACGAACGCCAGGCTTCTGCACGCGCCGCGGGCGTCCTTGACCCAGACCCTCGCCACCGGGACATGGATCTTCAGGGTCCAGGCGCCCTGCGTCTCTCGAGCCCCAACCCTGCACGTGTTCTCGGCCCGAGCAGCGCTGGCATGCACGGTGCCGCTCGGAGGCCCTTCCCATGGGCAGCGCGGGCCAGATGCAGCCTGCTCTGCACTGTGAAATCCTCGTCCTAAAAGAAAGAAAATATGCGAGTCAGTTTGCCAGAGGAAGGAAGTTTGCTGCCGGAGTCTGATTGTGTTAAGATGAAACGGTGTGAAGATAAAAGGGTGGTGCCCCTCCCCCGGACTCTCCGATTGCTGCGCAGACCAGGACTCAGGGGACCACTTCGTGGCCAGAGATTCCAGCGGTCGATGTTTCTTCCCCTTTGTCCTCATGTAGAACTGAGCTGGGTCCCCGCACCGCTGAGATGTCGTGAGCTCAGCGAGGGGTCATTCCCTCTGGCCTCTGACAGGGAGCGGGCCTCTGTCCCCTGCGGTGCTCCGGACAGAGCGACACTTCCAGACGGGCTCCCAGAGCTGGTGCCAGAGGGACCAGGTCAACCTGCAGACCCCGCCCCCGGCCCCCACCCTGCAGGAGTCTGAAGGGAAGCGCTGTCCTCTCCCCACTGCACCCCTCCCATCTCAGAGTGACTCTGTGCTGGGTAATTGCCTGGAGGCTCCGCTTACGTCTGGGCGACAGGAAAGTCGTTGTCGGGTGGTTATCTGTGAGGCCTTGTGTGCACACAGAGCGGGTCTGTGCAGGAACTGGGCCTCCCCTGACCCTGACCCTGACCCTCACCCGGCGGGCAGGGCGACCCCACTTCCCGTCCCAGACCTCAGATGGGCCAGGCCGGGTACCTCCACTTCCTTGTCAACTGGCCGCCACCTGCCGCTCGAGTGCAGGATGAAATATCGTGGACGAGGCCCCAGCCTTTGAGGGAGAAAGAGCAGTGCGTGCCTGACGCCGCAGCGCCTGCTGTCCACGGAGGGCGCGTGACGAGCACCATGTGCCCCGATGGCGGCCGGAAACTGCTCGGTTATTCTCAGCTCTCTGAGGGGCGGCCAGTGACCATTTAACACGTATGAGGTTTTGTTCGGTCCATTTGTCTGAATGGACCTCGTGTGCAGAGTAACCCTACCTTCAAACCTAAATTGGGTCATTTGATCTAAGGCACAATATTAGGTTAGTTCTGCCCCAGAAGATTCACGGGTGGTGGGTTCTGGGGCGCGGCTGCCGTGGTGAGGGGTCTGCACCCGCGGGGCCTGCAACGGGCAGAAATTCTGGAACCAGCCTGTGTGCAAGTCAGAACGAACTTTGCCAAATTAGCCAGATTCCACGTGAAGCTCTGAGGAGTCATCGTCTGTCCGTTCAGCACGAGTTCTCTGGGCTCCTGCCCTGGGAGTGGGCCGGCTGGTGCCCTCCGCGGGGGTGCAGGGTGCTGTGAGGCCCCCGCCAGGCTAGGAGGCGGAGAAAGACACCCCGAAGAGGTGGCATCTCGGTAAGACATCTTGAGTAGGATTGGACCAGGAAACAGGGATGGGAGAAGCATCACAGAGGGGCAGCCTGTGCAGAGACCCCGGGCCTGGCAGGACCTCGGCTGGTCGGGGAACTCGAAGCACGTCAGGGCGGCGGCCCCAAGCGCGTCCCTCTGTGGAAGCAGCTTAACATGGACGGTGGTCCAGACAGTGAGAAAGGGCAGGGGTGGTCAGGGGTAGCCACCGTGCCCCTAGTACGTGGGGAGCCGCCTGCCGTCCGGGGGAGCTGGACACGGAGGGCAGACAGCTCTGGTGTCCACAGCGAGCTCAGGAAGGAGGAAGTGTGCTCGTCGGAGGGGCCACGTGAAGGCCCTGCCGCTCGGAGCTGCTCGAAACCAGGTCTGAGAATCTCTGCAGAAATGCCCGTCGGAGTCTCGATGTGGTCCGGGGGGGTCTGCGAGCTGAGGGCAGTCCTGCGAGGCCTGAGGAACTGCCCGTCCCAGCGTCCACGCCGGTCTGGGGACTTGCCAGCTAGCAGCGTCCGTGCTGTTTTCTGCAGCCCTGGGCGTCTCCTTTCCAAGCTTGAGGGCGACCCCACTTCCCTGGGGGTCCGTCTCAATGACGCGCTTGTCCCCGGCGGGCAGAGGCCGGATTTGAGGAGAACAGGGTCCATGCTCGACAGTGTGGGCAGCATAAAGTCTGGCCTCCCAGCCTCCGGTGCAGCTGCCCGTCCATCGCACCTGACGTGTGTTCTAAATAAATGAGGTGTGACGGCCGTAAACCACCTCGTCTGGAATTTAAAACATTTCAGGTTTTCTTTTAGCACTTGTTTCCAGCCCTGTTTTTCTCCCACAAAAGAAAGCCACTGGTGAGACGTTTCCCTGCACAGGGGAGGTGGCATGGCCCCGAGCTGCCCGTGGAACCGGCAGAGTCGTGGCCTCTGAGTTTTCTGAGTGTGACCCGTCATTCGGTCCCTGACCCTGAACGGGCTGCGGCTGTGTCGGGATGAGTGGACACGGCCCCCGTCACGTCCTCGTCAGCACCAGGCAGTCCCGGGGCAGCCAGCCGTGGGTCTCGGCAGCTCCACAGATGACAGCCGGGATCTGGGGACCCGCCTGTGCGTTTAATTGTGCCACCTGCCCACGCTCACTGGTCTGCAGGACGGAGGCTCATCCGCTCGGAGGGCGTTCCACTGTCTCCGTGACCTGAATCTCCAGGCCCTGGGGGCCGGGGTCTTCTTCTGGGTGTAGGAGAGCTGACTCTTAAGCCATTTGTGAGTTGTAGTCTCTGTGGAGAAGTTGTGTCAACACTGAAGGCTGCAGACTCTCCAGGACACCCGGGTCTGGAGACACGAGACGTGGGCCGTCACTCACGTGGTACCCACCTAGCAGCAACTAGAGACACAGGTCCGCAAAGGCCCCCCAGCAGCCCGGCCCTGTGGCCACCTGCTGGTGCCCCCGCATGGACCCAGACCCTGGCCGTGTCCGGGTTCCACCCGGAGTCTTGCTAAACCTTTTGTTTCTGGTCAACGCCTCCAGGCTGTGACTGGGTCACTCGGGGCCCTGATTTAGGACTTGTGGCTGTCAGTACCGGGCTCAGTGCCCTGCTCAGGGTCAGTGTCAGGCTGGGGTGAGGCTCCAGGCATGTATGTCTGAACCCACTGCCATGGCCAGGTTTCCAGTCTGACCAGTGGGTTGTTGCATAGACAGCAGGCGAGAACCCCAAGGGTGGCCCAGCCACTCCCAGGATGTCGGTAGGTGCTCTCAGACCAAAGAGTGTCTGCTCCCCCAGCAGTCATCTCGGGGTCAGTCCTCCAGCTCCGGTCCTGGCCCACTCCCCCCACCTCCCCTCTGCCTGCCGGTCCTTCTCTGTCCCCCTCTGTCCCTCCGTGTCCCCCTCTGTCCCCCCGTGTCCCTCCCTGTCCCTTCCTCCACTCCCTCCGCCTTTCTCTGTGCTTCTGACACACACCACGCTTTAAATACTGATGAATCACTCAGCGCACAGCTTTCTGTGCTCTGCGAAACAAAGGTTTCTCTACTGGAAACTGGAATCCCTTTCTCCAGGCCCGTGACCGCTGGACCCTCGAGTGTCTGCGGTGGGGCTGACCCAGACGTAGCTCGGGAGGCCATTTCCTCCAAATGACAGCGTGTTTCCGTCTGCTCTGCTCTCCCCGCAGATGAAATCATGCACCACGACATCAGCCCGCTCTGTGCTGCCGACATCCAGGACCAGCTGCAGAAGCGCTTTGCGTACCTGTCTGGTGAGTGCGAAGGCCAGGCTGTGTGACGCGGGCGGGGGAGTGTCTGCTCGCCAGGCGGTCGGCCTCCTGGCCTTCCGTGACCGCGTCGTGGGGCCTGGGGACAATCCGTGCGGTGCGGCCCGCCCCCCATTGCACCGATGCCTGTGATGAGGGCAGCTCAGAGCCGGCAAATGCCGGCCAGGGGCCAGCTGGGTCCCCAGGGGGGCGTGGCCCGGCTGCTCCTGGCTGCGGTCTCCTGGATTCCAGAGCTCTCCTGGGACGGGGAGGAGGTGCAGGTGTGGCACAGTCGCCCCCGTGCAGTGTCCAGGGCCTGGGCTCTGGCTTCTGTGGCTCCGCCTTCTGGGAGAAGCCCCTGGGGCGCCCGCCACCGACAAGGGCGAGGGGCCGGCACTGCCCACAAGCCTGTCCTGGGGTCGCTCCGTATCTCCAGCCCCTGTCCACCTGCCACCTCCCCTGGGATCCGGGCTCTGTCTCCAGCCTGCAGGGACATCTTGCTGCCCTATCCGGCCGGCCAGGGTGCTGGTGCCTCGGGCCCGCAAAGGCCGTGAGCATTGCGCGAGAGCAGTGCCTGGAGCAGGGCGGCGCCGCTCCACCGGGCAGGCCTGCCCCCCAAGGCTCGCTGTGCTGTCGGTCAGGGGCCCGAGGTTGAAGGCCCCCTGCTCGCAGCCCTTTCCCCTGGCCAGCAGGTTGGGGTCTCTCCTGAGCTCCGAGAGCCAGTCCTGCGCCCCCGGGCTCCCCTGCCCGCCCCTTGGTGCCAGGAGCTGCTCCCCAGGCCATGCCCTGTGTGGCTCAGGCCCACCTGCCCCCCTGCACATGGACCCGTGGTGTCGCTCGGGGGTTAAACCTCGAGGCCTGAGCCCCCTGAGCAGGAAAGCTGAGCCTCTGAGGTCTGTCAGCAGAGACGGCCTCCTGCTGTTCCTGGGGGGGCACCACGAGGGGCGCCCACCTCATGGAGGACGGAGAGCGGGGTGTCCTTCTGAGAAACCAAAGTCCCCAACAGGACAGGGTCATGACCTTGACCTTCCTTCAGGTCTTCACCCGCTGCCCTCAGGAGGAGACCCCAGGGGGGCCCTGACCCCCAGACACACCTCCTGTTATTCAGAGGCCGCCGGGTGCTCGGGGAGGGGGTTTTGCGGAAGTAACCACGGCCCCAGCTCGGCGGCTACAAGGTCACTGACCACTGGGCCTCACAGGCCCCAGGTCCCCCAGCACACGGGGGGCCAAGGACAAGGGAGCTGATGTGACCAAGATACCCTACCGCCGGCCTGGGCTATCGGGGGTGTCTGGAGGAGGGTAGGCGGCCGAGGGGGGCAGAGAGCGACCCCAGCGCTACAGCCACGGGAGGGGGTTCCGCCAGCATCTGAGGGAGGCTGGAAGGTGACCCCAGGCTCAGGCGAGCCCACAGGCGGGTGGCAAGGCCCTGAGCTGAGGACCACCAAGCCCGCCGCCATCCCAACCTGCAGGGCGCGAGCCGACGGGCCGGGTTGGTTCACGTCGTCAAGTCTGGGAATTGGTTAGAAGACAACACATCCCGAGCTTCAGCGTCTGGAACAAAGCTGGAGCGTCCTGGGTTTTTGCGGACACCCCGTGCGGGTTGGCCAAGCAGAGCCCGGGGCGGAGGTGGCCCTCGTCCTCTCCATCCCTCCCCCACCCGCCAGGACACCCGGGTTGCCCGCCTCCCAACGTGAGGACGCCCTGGCCAGTTATCACGGTGCCCACTGCCTGCCCTGGACCAAACTGCCGTAACCTCCTGCCGGGGTGTCCATGTGCGAAGGTCGGGGTGGCTGGCTTCGCAGCCCAGCACCGCTGACACTGGGGGGACGGCTCCCCCGTGGGGCTGTCCCACATTGTAGGACGTAGAGCAGCCCCACCCACCGGAGGCCAGCACCCCCCAGAGTGACGGCCAGAACTGCCCAGATGCTGCCAGTGGACACCAGAGCAGCTGGTGTGGACAGAGTGAGAGGTCTTCAGGGGTCAACCGGGTCTGCCCTTGTAAGGGGCCCCAGGTGCTCGCCTGTGTCAGGCTGTCCTCTGCAAGTTCACTGCAGACCAGCCTTGAGAGTCACGCGGCATCACTTCTGCCACCTCGGATGGGCCAGGCCAGCCTCGGTTCAAAGGGAAGAGGGAAGGACCCAGCCCCGGAGGAGCAGAGGTGGCCACCTCCTGCCGCGCAGGGCACCAGCTGGCAGCAGACCACGCCTGGCCTCACCTCCTGGCCTCTGCACTGCCGCCCAGGTCGTCGGTGGGACAGCTCGGCCCAGAATCCCAGCCTGCATCTCCACGCCTGCCCTCCCGACTGCCTGGCCCTGGGGAGCCGTGCTCACCTTCCCAGATCCCAGGCCACTGCCTCGTTTTCCCTCGGGAACTGTGTCGGGTGCACCTCCCCTGGGAAAAGTGCCCCCCCCCCCCCGCCGGTTCCACCTGTACCTCCCCACACACGGTGCCGAAGGGATGACTCCCATCAGACAGGAACTGTCTACCCGAAGTCGCCACAGGGCGCCCAGGCGGTCGGGCTGCAGCCTGGTGGCACGTGCAATGTTTAAACGCTCTTCACGTCACCTGTGGCGCGTGGAAAACGTCCACGCCGTCAGGAAGGAAGCAGGATGCCAGCTTTCTGTTCAGCGCGGTCCGTCACACACAAGAGCGCACGGAAGTGGGTTTGGGAGGAAACGTGCTCCCGCGATGCTCCGGCGGCGGCAGGATAGCGGGTACCTGCTTCAGCTCATCACCTCATTCCAAATGTTCCCATCGAGAGCACACATTTCTCTCATAATAAAAGACATGGAAGGGACTTCCCTGGCGGTCCGGTGGTGAAGACTTCGCCTTCCAGTGCAGGGGGTGTGGGTTCGATCCCTGGTCAGGGAGCTAAGATCCCACATGCCTGCGGCCAAAAAAACAAAACGTAAAAACAGAAGCAATATTGTAACAAATTCAATAAAGACTTTAAAGATGGTCCACATCAAAACAAAAAAAAAACCCAAAACACGGAAAGTGAGTTTCCTTCTGGAAAATGACTGTCCTGCCGACACCCGGGAGCAGCGCCCCCGCGCCCCCCGTGCTGAGTGCAGCTCTTCTCTCTCCCCAGGTGGGCGGGGGCAGGACGGCAGCCCCGTCATCACCTTCCCCGACTACCCGGCCTTCGGCGACGTCCCCGACAAGGAGTTCCAGAATGTCATGACCTATCTCACCAGCATCCCCAGGTGCGTGTGGACGGGTCACTCTGTTTCATTACAAGCAGAACTGGGTCTGTCCTTCAGAAAGGTAGGGAGACCTCCTCCGAGCCCACAGCCACGCTGGGCGGTGTGGCACCCAGGAGCCGAGGGGCGGGGGGGCTGATGCTGCCTGGGGATCCCCCCTCGGAAGGGGTGAGGCTGCCGACCTCCCGCCCAGCGGACGAGCGGCTGCCCCGCTAAGGCACTGGGGGCATGGGTGCCGTCAGACTCTCCCTCCGTCGGGTTTCAGAAGGCAGGTCACAGCTCGGTGAATTAAGTCTAATCTGGGAAACAGACCCGACAGTGAGTTTGACTACCCAACACCTGTCCTACAGAAGGTGCTGGTCAGTGTCGTCCCGTCAGCACCGATCAGTGCCGGGGGGCTGGGGGAGATCCTTCCAGATGCCTGCGGGGTGGAGGTGTTAAGCTGGGGGAGCCCTCCCGATGGACGTGGGTGGTGAAGGTCACTTGGCAGAGGGAGCTGGACGACGCGCCCTGGGTCCCGCGGGGCAGGGTCTCTTGTTAGGGTTGGCTTATGGTGGCCACCGTCTCCGTCCTTCTCTGTACCCAACTTGCTGGGCCAGGCTCTGGGTGGCCGAGCTGAGGCGGGAGGTTCAGCCACTGTCCTGGGAGTGCGTAGCCTTCCTTGAGGGCCCCTCGGGCTGGCCATGCGATCCTGCAAACATCTCCATTTGTCTTCTCCCTTGAAGTTACAGCCAGGAAGGCCACGGACAAGGCCCCTGGACCTCGAGGGACGATGCTTGAGTAGGTTCAGGGGTCTGGAGAGTGGCGGGAAGGTGGATGCTGCCCGCGTGGAGCGGCACAGGGGGTGTCCTTGGGGGAGGGGGACCCGGCACGGTGGGTCCAGCTCTCGGCGTGCCCAGCAGTGAGGCGCAGAAAAGCCTCACAGCCTTGGCGGTGGGACACCAGGGACAGGCCAGCAAGAGGAAGGGCAGCTGCACTCGGCACCGGTGTCAGGCAGTCCGGTGACTTAACAAGAAGACGGCGGCTGTTGGTGGCTGACCGTGGGCCCCCCCAGGGGTCTCACTGGCCCTCCGGGGGGTGGGCTTGTGGCCAGCTCCCCCACTCCCCTCCATGACATCTCCCAGGGGTGGGCGTTCCACGTCCAGGTGAGGCGTGGCCCTCCTCCCCCACCCTGTGAGCCCCCCAGCCCATGCCTCTTGTCCCCGCTGTGGCCGTCTTTTCCCCCATCTCCCGTGGTCCCCAGGCCTGTCTCCGACCAGGCAGTGGAGCTCACGGTGCAGTAAGCCTGCCCGGGGAGGAGTCCGAGGCACAGTTCTCAGTCTGACACCCGTGAGCCGTGACAGAGGCCGCCTGCGCTCCGCGGAGGTTTCTGCCCATCTCCGTGGCCGGGGGGTCAGGGTCGGATGACTCAGAGGCATCGGCGAAGGCGGGCGGGCTCTGCACGCGTCCAGGGGCCCGGAGACCCCCGCGGCCTTCTTGCTGCCACCTCGTCTCTCTGTCTCTTCCCGCTCCGGCCCCTGCATGGGGACGTACGGGCCGAAGTCCTGCGGTTGGAGGCTGCCGTGAGCCTCTCCATAGCTACGGGCACGGCCCTGCTGCCCCAGCCGAGGCGGCGGCCGGCCCTGGGCTCGGCGGTCGGCGGGCGCCGTTGCCACAGCGGCCGGACCGCTCAGTGCAGGCTGAACAAGGGCCCCGGGGGTGCTATATGTGGTCTCCCACTGCCCACCTGCGATGGTGCGGTGGGGTGACCCTCCCCTGCCTGTGGGGGAATCTCAGGTTTCAGGTCACTCTCGGGTTTGGGAAGGTCAGACGTCACTTTCTGTCTGGCTCAGAGGCGAGGCTTCTCCCGGACGCAGCAGGCTGGCCCCTGTGCCCTCTCGGACCCTCCCCGCCCGGGTCACCACCCTCGCTAGTGCTGGGGCTGCTCAGGCCTCCTGGCCTCGGGGCCTTTGATGCGCTCCCTCGGTGCGGTGTTTCCTCTTCGGGCTGCAGGCGCCCTCCTCTGGTAGGCCGTCCGTCACACCCGCCACCCCTGGGCCCGGCCCACAGGCTCCCTGGCTTCACGGGCTTAGCTGCGGTGTCCCCGTTACCTGACAGCTCGGTGTTGGTCTGTGTCTGCCCCGCACGCAGGTCCTGAGAGCAGCAGGTGGTTCCTTGGTAAACATTTCCTGGACAAGTGGGCTTGGTCTGCAGAGAGCAAAGCCAGCTCTGCTGGTAGTCAGCCCGCGGCCTGGCGGGACTGAGGCTCCCCCCGCGTCGCTCACCGCAGCACACTCACCTCCCCTTCAGGTGGGACCAGCACCTGTGTTTCTCTCCTTCTTTAAGGGGTTCTCAGCCCGGTGCAGTGGAACCTCTCCAAACCTTGGTCTCCAAGGTCTCAAACAGAACCTGCCCGCGGATGCAAGGGCAAGAAACACGTTCCCCCTGAAGCTGAGGAGCGACGGTGGGCTCCTCGCACCTGGCGGGGCTCTGGTGCCGTGGACCTGGCCGCAGGGCCGGCTTGAGCGTGTGCAGCCCAGACCCGTGGGCTCCGTCTCCAGGGAGCCGCGCGCGGCGTGGTGGTCGGCGTGTGTCCTGTTCACGTCTCTTCCTCCTGACGGAGGATGGGGCGGGGGGGGGGGGGTCCCGTGGCCCCGACGCCCTCTCACACAGAGTGAAACCCCGCGGCGGCACCGGATACCGCCCTTTCGCAGCTGGGTGCCGGGCCAGCGGGGGAGGGACAGCTGCCCGGCCGGCTGTCAGGCAGGCGGGGAGGGGCCGCGTTCCGAGCCCTTGGCCGCAGCGCTGTTGGGCGGGCTCCTCGGGGGTGTGGGGGGATCAGCCCCGAGCGAGGGCGGATTTGGGGGACCTCCTAAGCGTACGGAAGGGTGCCGCCCATCAGCTCACAGGCAGCTGCGTTTCCAGAAGATTCAGCGCACATCTCACGGGGCGCGGGGGAGACACTCGGTGTCTGTGGGTCAAGCAGGGCCGGGCACTGCCTGCCAAGGGCTCCCCTCCTGCGGGAACCCAGGGAGGGAGGGGCTGCCGCCTGGCGGATGCAGCCAGCACTGCCGGCCCCAAGAAAAGGGGGAACCCCCCCTGCCCCCCGCACGGGCCGGGCTTACCCTAGACAGCCCGGCGCCAGCACGGCCTCCACGCGGGAGGGTGAGATCCGGGACCCGGCGCACTGTAAAGGTCAACGCAGGTCACGTGGACGGACGGTCTCGTGCCTGCTGCTTCTGAGAGGCGCTGACTCCTGCGGTCGGCCCCGAGCTTCCCTCTGTCCTCTGAAAAATACACCCTCCAGCGCGTAGCTCTTGTCCCGTTATTAAACGCGGAGGACAGGAGCCCCAGGTTACATGTGGTTCACAGTCGTGGGTCATCTCGAAACCTTACGCTGCCGGGCAGCCCTCGTCCGGATGCACCAGACACACGTGAACATGGAAATGCCGCCACGAGAGAAGCTGGGCTGCCTGGGTGATTTCTCAGCTGGCGGGTCCGCGGCCGCACCGCAGGGCTGCTCCTGGGAGCCCGTCGTGGCTCGGGGGCCGGCTTCCCACGCCGATGCCTGCAACCCTTGCGGTTCCTCTGGGGCTCCATCACCACCATCTGCCAGGCCGGTGGGGACAAGTCCAAGGACATGTGACCGTGACCGCCAGACCCTGCCCGAAGAGTGGCTGTGACCTCAGCAGAACTCAGGCCGGGGGTTGGGGGGTGCACGCGGCAGAGGGAGCTGCTCAGGTCACCGCTGTGAGGGTTGGCCGGTGCTGGACACCCTTGGGACCGGGCAGGGGACAAAACAGGTAAAATCCTGTGCTCATGGTCTCAGAAAATTAAATGAGATGCAAGGAGTGTGGGTTGCAAAAGAAGAAAAGCAAAGCAAAAAGGGGTGAAGGATGGGGGGTGGGGAGAGGGGAGCCGCCGCCGAGGTGGCTTACGGGAGGTGAGGGGACCTCTGGCAGGGGGGACAGTCCTCACAGGACCCCCGGGGGTGTCTCAGGGGGGACGGTCCTCACAGGACCCCCGGGGGTGTCTCAGGGGGGATGATCTTCACAGGACCCCTGGTGGTGTCTCAGGGGGGATGGTCCTCACAGGACCCCGGGGGGGGTGTCAGTCAGGGGAACCTCAGTCATGGAGAGGGATCAGAGCCAGTGCAGGGAGCGTGGACACCTCCTGCCAGGATCTGCTCTCGAGGGGGGTGGGGAGATGGTCAGTGAGGGGCGGAGGCGGGGCAGACGAGGTTTTCTTCTAAGATGAGGGAGATCGCAGCATGTTTGTGCTGATGGAAGTCGCCCAATAGAAAAAGCAAGATCGACCTTTTGATTCATGTGCACCTGCCGCGTGTCGCCGTGCAGGGCTTGGGTCCAGCACCCAGTCAATTGTGAGCGAGTCACGGAGCCGGGCTGCCGGGCTCCAGGGCCCCTCCCCTCGCGATTCTGGAGTCTGGGTCCCCCCTCCATCACCTCTCACCCCCTCTCACCCCTCCCTGTGGCAAAACCGAAGTTTCCCAGCTGATCCTCTCTCCTGCTGAGGGCAGTCACTGGCGGCTTCCCCTGTGGGTGCCGGTGTACACATACAAGACGTGCACAGGCACACGCGTGCACTCACACACGCAAGGTCATAGGGTCTTAGGGCTGCCAACTCTGAGACAGTAGGTTTCTGGCCTTTCTCTGAAGGACAGATTTAGCCGTCCCGGACGCCCTTCCACACGGCAGTCCCGCAGGATCCCTGGGGGCATCCCCCACCTACCCGCCCTGGGTTTGGAAGATAACACCGTGAGGATCACCTTGCTGCACAGCTGCCGCCCTCCCCAGCCCGGTGACGGCGCAGCTCAGGGGCTCCTAGATTACTGGACGCCGATAAGGACGCTAACTTTCCATGGACCCGGGTCAGATCACCCAGCTGCTCGGGAGACACAGACACATCTCCCATCTGCTTCCGTGGTGGGCCGTGTTCACCCGAGGAGAGGTGCACGCAGAGAGGTCACCCACACACGGGCGTGCATCACACACGACACACATGTACACACAGGCGTGCATCACACACAACACACACACAGGTGTGTGTCACACATACACACAGGCGTGCATCACACCACATACACGTACACACACAGGTGTGCATCACACCATGCACACTTACACATGCAGGCGTGCATCACACCATGCACACTTACACATGCAGGCGTGCATCACACCATGCACACTTACACAGGCGTGCATCACACCATGCACACTTACACATGCAGCCGTGCATCACACCATGCACACTTACACAGGCGTGCATCACACATCACACGTGTGCATGCAGGTGTGCCTCACAGACCACACACACGAATGCTCATACGTGCATAGGAGCGGGTGTGCACACCACACGCGTGCACACACGTGCCCCCACTTGGCAGTTGTATGGACTACGTGACAGGGAAAGGCAGCACGCGTGGGGATGGAGCAGGGTCGTAAATGCCGTTCTGAGGCCCCCAGCCGCGCTCGGGACACGCCTACTGCCAAGCCCTGCAGCCAGGCTGCCTCTCGCCCTGCCTCGAGCCCCTGGCAGCACCTCCCTTCTCGCTGTGGCTGTGACTGCATGTGAATTTTCAGCTGACTTTTGAATATAAGGATAGAAAATGTGGCATGAGCGTGTCCCGAGCAACTCAAACGCATACGTGAAAAATCGTTAGCTTTCACGCTCCCCACGGGAAACCACAGTCAAGCATCTCGCTCCGTCCGTGTGCAGATGCCCCCCCACAAGACAGGACAGCGCAGCCCCTTCCTGGTCGACGGCGTGTGGCAGGCGTCCTCGTAGACGGCGCCCTGCCTGTCCTGTGGCGGCTGTGCTGCAGCCTCGGGTGTGGATGGACCGGGCAGGTGAGCCCCAGCCTGTGGCCACCACCCCTCTGCCTCCTGCAGCCTGGCCCCCCACGTGGCAGGTGTGGTGCTCTGTTCTGAGGCCGGACACCTTGACGGTGATCCCGTTTGTGACAGCTCTCAGGCGCTCTGGCCGGGGGTGACCCTTCCCCGCAGCTCGCGTAATTAGCAACAGCTCTCAGGCTCTCTGGCCTCGCGTAATTAGCAAGTAAAGGGCCGTCCTTGCCGTGTGCTGTCCATTTGCTGTCCGGTGGCCTGGCTCAGCCCGTTGCCCCACGTGGCCTGAAGCTCAGGGACCCGTGCCCGCTGGGGCACCCTCTCCACAGGGGTCCTGTCTCTCTGTCCTCCCGACCTTGTTCTCCTGTGGAGCCAGAGGCCGCCCGGCTCAGGACTCTTCCTTTGTCGTAATGACCTTTCTCTGTCACCACCGTCTAGCGCGACAGCCACTGGCCACGTGTAGCCATTTAAATTGAAACTAACTAAATGTCAAAGCTCAGTTCCTGGGCCGGGCTAGCCGTCCTGCAGTTCCCAGGGGCCAGTGGCTGCCATCTCGGGCAGCTCAGAAGTGGGACGTCCCCACCTGTTGGGCACGCGGCTGTGATGGGGCGGCATCCAGCTAACAGCGGCCATGCCCTTCACCTGTGGGGGGAAGGGCGAGAGACCTGCCCGGGAGGAGGGGTGCAGCCCTGCCCTGCTTGGGAACAGCGACAGGTCCCCGTGAGGGGAGCCCAGGAGGGGCGGGCGTGGGCTTGGGGAGCCCCTCCCTCGCTGCCGTCAGAGCGCCCAGGCTGCACCCAGCAGCTCGTGCACATGGGGCGTCGCCACGCCCAGAGGCCTCCTCATCTAGGGTTTCAGCTCCAGGTGCAGAGGACGTGCCTGAGGCAGCCCTGGCGCAGCTCAGGACCCACTTGCAGGGCAGGAGCCAGACGGCAGGCAGCTGGGGCTGCAGCAGCAACGTGGAGCCTCTGGCAGGTAACGAGGTAGCAGGGATTCCGGACTAGCGGAGGTGGTGCTGGCGTCTGCGTGCCCTCGGGGGAGCAGTTCCCTCTGTTACAAGGAGGCGGCCGATAGTGTGTGCGTGTGCGCGTGTGTCTTTTTTTTTTCACGTATTTAAGGAAGCTGTGTGCTTGGTGGGTTCTTCCCCCAACGTAATTTTCTAGTTGTGGGAAAATACACGTACTTCTCGCCGTCCTAACTGTTTCTAAGTGCACAGCTCAGTGGTGTTACACGCACGGTGCCGTGAAGCAGACTGCAGAACTTGGCGTCTTGTAGAACTGAAGCTCTGTCCCCGTGAAGCGCTCCCTCCCCGAGCCGTGGGCCCCACCGGCCACTTTCTGTCTCTGTGAATCTGACTCCTCCAAGGACCTCGCGTGAGTGGAATCAGCCCGGATTTGTCACTCTGGGGTGTGAGCATACCGTCCTCAAGGTTCATCCGTGTCGTAGCAGGTGTCAGGATCTCCTTCCTTTTTAAGGCTGAGTAATGCTCCGTTGCATGGCTGGACCACGTTGTGTTCATCCGTCATCTGTTGGAGAAGGCTGTGTTTTGAGATAGATGAAAATCAGTCTTTGAAAACCAGGTACATACCCCAGTTTCCTTCTGTGCCAGGTGGGTCCCTGTAGACGGGGCACGGGGCTGCACGTTAACCTCTCCGTTGTGTAAGAAAGACCCTCTACTACTGCACACGCGTCAGTTCAAACAAATCTTGAGTATGTTCACCTTGATGTTGATGTGGAAAAAATAACTCAAATATAAAGAACAAAAAATGCAAGTTTTCGGGCTCTTCGGAGAAATCCCTGTGTTTTTGTAAGAGGTGGACTGTTTCCTTTGGGTCGTGAGGACGAGGCGACAGCCCTGCTGTGTGGTCAGGGCTCCCTGGCCGGCCCTGCTCTCCCCGTGTGCGTCTGACCCTGACGGGGCTGCTGTAGCCTTGAGGACAGATATGGTGCTGTTACCAAGTGTGAGAGAGTTCTTTAAAAGGGTCTGACGTTTTTCTTGCCGTTGTGCTTTCTGGGATGGAAAGCTGAGCAGCGTTAAGAGAACCGCATTGCACACGTGATATGATAACAGGGGCAGCTTTTGAATCACAAGAAGAGGGAAGAGACAGCCAGGAAAGAAAGGCTCAGGCTTGAATGCTCAGGGCTACGTTCAAAGTCACGGCGTTTGAACCCAGCCGGTAAGTCACAGGCAGAGAGGAAACGGGCTGTGGCATTTCGCTTACGAAAGGAAGACAGGGAAAGAAAATTGTAACATTCGCAACCTCTGTAGACCAGGGTCAAAACATGGGATGCAAAGAGAGAAGAAAGGGCAAAGAAGTACAGCCAGGTGGGGAAGCAGGGGCGGTCAGGAAGGTGGGGCAGGTCCTGCCTGGACCCATTTGCTCCACAGGCCGGCTTGTGCCCCCCAACTCCCAGCTGCAGCCTCCACCCGTACCCCAGGCCCCTGCCTGGCCTGCCCACCCCCTGCCCACCCCGAGGGCTGGCCCAGCCCCAGGGCCCAGCTGCTTGGCCAGGGCTCCTGGAGGAGGTGGGACCTTCTGTCCCACGGGCCCCTGGGGATGCACCGCACTGCCACCCGCCAGGCCGGGCTGGGATGGGCGCCAGCCTGCCGGCGCCTCCTTCCCGGGCCTGCCTGGCCCACTGCCCCCCTTGCTGGGCTTGTTTCCCCCGCCTGGTGCCAGGCCTAGCTGGCCTCTGTGAAGGTGGCCCTGAGAACGCTCACCCTCACCCCGGCCGTGGTCCTTCCCACCGGGAGCTCCGCGCGGGCTGAGCGAGGCCAAGCGGGGCCTCGTGTCCCCGCCTGTCCCTGCTCTGTGACGTGTTGGGTCCGAGAGCAAGGTGCAGCCACGCAGGAACTGGTCACGGTGACGCCGGGTGGCCGCGGCCTCGCTGCGGGGACCCTCCAGCCCAGCCCAGTTCCCGGGCCGCCCCCATGCTGCCCAGTCCCGACGAAGGAGAGGTCAGGCCGCAGCTGGCCGTGCCTCTGGCTCCCCAGGGCCACCCGAGGAGCTAGCAGGCCTGGGGTGTTAGAGAGGACACCATGCTGCGTGAGCTCCGGGCCTGTTTTGATTGTTGGGCCCGCGGTGAGCTCGTCAGCCCCACGCAGCGGCCGGGCAGCCATCCAGGGGCCCCTCCGAGCGGCTGTTGGGACATTGCGGGCTGGCGTCTGTGCCTCCACGGGGCCGCGTGCAGTCTCCCCCACTGCCACCACCCTCAGCGCAGTCACCTCGGGGCCTGGCACACGAGGGAGCCTGGGTGCTGGCCTCTTGTGGAGTCTGAGCGCCAACCGCCCTCCCTCTCCCCTGGGCATGTGAGGCCACGGACGCGGGAGACGGGCACACGGGACCCTCCTTAGAGCGGTGGGGGGCGGAGTGACGGGACCCTGGGATGCTGGGCCCTGGCTCCTGGGGGCTGGGCAGATCACACGGCCTTGCTCTGGGGCTGCAGTCATGTGGGCAGAGGGGGCCTTGGAGGGTCCCTACGTCCTTACATAAGGTGCCTTCTGTTACGCCTGTGCACCTCTGAGCCAGCGTTCCCAAAACGTGGTCAGAGACGGGAGAGCGGCAGGGAGGAGAGCGGCAGGGAGGAGAGCTCTCGTGGCCCCGAGCCAGGTGCTGGTGCACGGGCATCATCTCCTTCCGCCTCTGGGGCCGCCCTGCCTGGCCCGACACAGGAGGCAGCCCAGGGGTGGGCGGGAGGGGGGGCAGCTTTATCCCGCAGGGTGGACTCGGCCTGGGGGGTCTGGACGCGGAGCCAGGCCGCGGGCCCCACCCGGTCTGTGCTCCCAGCTGTGTGACTCTGGGCAGACGGCTTAGCCTCTCTGTGCCTCTGGCTCATGGTGAGGAGTGAGGGAAGAACAGCCCCAGGCTTCAGTGCAGTGCCTGCCGGGAGGGGGGACCCAGCGGGGCCTCGGCCGCACCTTCCCTGCACGACCCCACTGGGCACCTGCGGGGCCGCAGGCGAGTGACCGCAGGGCTCTGGCCCGAGTGTTTTCACACACCGGGAGCCGGGAGCTGCCGGCCCGACCGCTGCCTCGCTGGGAAGCCCGCCTTCCGGGACACGTTTCTGTGGAGCCAGCAAATTCCTCACATTTCTCTTGAAATTCTCTTTTGAAGAGATCGTGTCGTCGGCGCCTTCGCGTCTTCATCGTGTTTGTCGTCAGCGCTGTCCCCTGAGGTCGTGACGGACTTCTTACCGTAAGGCTTTCAAAGGCACAGAGCCAGTTAAAGACCCCAAGGGATGGGGGTGGGGCGGCAGGGGGACGCGGAAGTGACGCGGGCGGTGGGGCGCGAGGCCCGGGGCCGCGTGCTCCGTGAGTGGCCAGGCCAGCGGCCCTGCTCGTGCGTGAGGGTGACAGGCCGCCGCGGGCAGCGGGGTCAGCGCAGGGGCCACGGGAGGACGTTCCGGGCCCAGAACCACAGCTGACACCCTGAGGCCTGTTGTGGAGTCACGAGGGGTGATGGGGAGGCGGGCCGCGCTCCTGGAGCTCTGTCCCGGGGGAAGGGAGACGGCCGCACAGCAGCCGCCGCTGAACAGGGCGCACGGCGGGCCTGCCGCCATCGTCAGGCTTTGCTCCCGCGGCAGCCCCGGAGGTGGACACTGTTCGGGTCCCGCTTTTGCTTCTCGCTGAGTGGCCCGTCCAGGTGGCGCCGAGGAATGGCCCGGCCCGGCTTGCGGTGACAGGCCCGTGTCCCCGCGTGTGGCGTCCGCCCCTGGGCTGTGCTCCTCTCGGTAGCCCCCCACGGGCGGGTGGTCTGGGAGCGCATCTCAGACCCCTGTGCCGGCGGGGCCCATGCCTGGCAGGGTGGCCGCCTGCTCAGGGGAAGTGAGTCTCCTGCACCTCAGGAAGAGTGGGATCCCGGCGGCTGGGCCTCAGACCCGGGCCGGCCCCACGGCGCGGACCGCAGGGCAGCTCCCTGTGAGACGGAGGGAGGGCGGGGCAGAGTGCAGACACAGGCTGTGGAGAAGCCGCTGTGGTCGGTGTCATCGGGGGGCTGCGTGGGACTTGTCCCCCCGGGGGAGGGGCCGCCAAGAGGGGCAGGGCACCAGCGAGTGGACGGGACGGGGCCGCGCGGGCGCCCGATGCGCTGCCGCCTCGCGCCGGGCTGAGCCCCGGCGCCCATGGCCGAGGCTGCGAGGGCTCAGGAGCCCGCCTGGGGCTGCCCAGAGGAAGGCGTGTGCCCGTGACGCCCCAGGCTCCTGACCGCCCCGGCCAGAGCCGGCACCAGGCTTAGGGGCCATCTCAGCTTCCACTGCCCTGCCCGCCCAGATCAGGCCCTGAGGCCGCCAGGCGTGGGGGGTGGGGCAAGGCAGCTGTGATCCCAGGTACCTGGCACTTAAGCCCGAGTGGCAAACAAAATAAAACTTCCCTCCGTGAGAGCTGAGCCCGGTTAGAAGGCGGTTCTGTCGGGGCGCCGTGTGGGCCTGGCTGTGCGCGCTCTGACGTCCGTTTGTGCTTTTCCCGGAAGTCCTGTGCCGTCTGTGGAGCAGGTAACGCTGAACGGGTGGAGCCTTTCACCATCGGGTGCGCTGACACACAGCGGCGCGCACGCTCCCGTGCAGGCGTGGCTCTGTGTGTCCATCATCGGTGTTGCTCCCACACGGAGCACTTGGGCTGTCTCAGCTCTGGCTTTTGTTACATAACGTTCCCAGCAGGCAGAGCACCGCCGCCAGCCACGTAGTTTGTACGTGTGCCGTGTATTTCTGGTTTTCATTTACACCGTCGGTGTGTTCGGAGACGTGGAAATCAGCAGCTCCAGTCGGAGCCTCGGCCCCTCGCTCGTTCCTCCGCGCCGCCTGGCTGGCGTGGGCGCTGCCGCCCTGCAACTGGCTCACGGTGGCGGGCTTGTCCAAGGGGAGAAGCCTCCTGGTCTCCGCAGTGACTCAGACGCCGCGTCAGGCTGTGGGGACGGGGCTGTCGTCACCGGTGCTCAGCGTCTCTCTCAGATGCTCCTGCTGCAAGGAGCCTCATCTTGTCTCCCGTCCCCAGTGGACGCTCGTGCACCTCCGGGCGCCTCGGGGCTTTTCTCCCCGAGCTGTGGCCGTGCCTTCAAGAGCGATTTTGTGTCGTGGATGAACTCAGGGACCCCAGATGCTGGGACTAACGTGACGTGTGGGTCATAGGCTCACTGTGAAGGGCTGGGCCGGCCGGTCCACTTGCAAGGCAACATGACCAGCTCTGACTGAACAGCTGGGCTCCAGGAAGCATGGGTCCTGCCCACCTCTCTGTGCCGTGAGCTGGTTGGTGTCAGGCTGGGAAATAAACAACACAGAGTCTGTCCGTCCGTCTCGGGTCAGAGCGAGCCCTGGAAGGTGCCCGCGAGCTCAGGGAAGCCCTGCAGGTGGCTCGATGCTGTCCTGGCAGCGGCGCCCCCGGCAGTGTGTGGAGCAGGCTGAGGGCCACAGGAGGAGCCGGTTTGCCCCGAGCTCTTCCCGGAGATGGACGGCAGGGCAGGCCCATCCTCCGGCGGCGCACTGAGCGCGGCTCTCTCCTCCTCTCAGCCTGCAGGATGCTGGCATCGGGTTCATCCTGGTCATAGACCGCAGGCAGGACAAATGGACCTCGGTCAAGGCGTCCATCCTGAGAATAGCGGTAAGTGTCGGTAACGGCGCGCGTGCCCCCCACCCCCTCCTCCTGGGCGGGTGGCGCGGCCTTTCCTGCCGGCTGGCACTTTGGGTTCTGGCCTGTGCTGCTCGGTGGGGCACCAGCTCGGAGCACCCGCCTGGGGCCTGGGGCAGGGCCAGCCACCCCTCCCTGGGTTCCTCGAGTTGCGAGCACAAGTGTGTGTGCACGTGTGTGCATGTCTGTGCACGTGTGTGTGCATGCCTGTGTGTTCTCAAGTGGGTTGTCACTCTCGGGGGCTGTGTTATAACTTGAAAACCATCTCCCCAGCTGGTTTGTCTCTGACGCTGAGTATGTGAGGTGCTTAGGACACACCGTGCCGTCATTCTCGAGGGAAACCTTCAGGCTACGAGTTTGGGGATTACATTGAATAGCTTTTCCTATGTGACCTTCTCCTTCTCAACGGGCTGTTTCTTCTTTAGTCTTAGACTAAGGCAGACTAGTAGCCGTCCTTGGTGGCCCTCATGGCCACGTGGAGACCCTCCTGGTCCGCAGACTGCAGGCGGAAGAGCCGCCGGTCTGCGCTGCTGCGGTGCTGTTTTTAGCCGCGGGAATAGCTGAAGTCAGCAGAAGGCCCCCAGTCTTACTTGCGGCGGCGGCTTGGCCCGGCTCCCGAGCTGGGTGCGGAGCGCTTCTCCCCGGCTGAGTCTCACCCACCCCTGCCTCCCCACAGCCAGAGGACCGGGAAGTTTGCTGCTCTGCAGGCAGGGTGACCCCGACCGACCCCCGGTGGGGGGACGGTCCCCCAGGCTCTTGCTCTGGGTCTTGTTCTGGCCTCTGAGGGGCTGTTGCTGTGCTGGGGTCTGGATGTGGCGGGAGAACTGATCCCTCCTCCTGGCTGCCTCGTTACCTCCTCTGAACAACGCTTCAGGCCCAGTATCTGCCCCGACGCTCACGACCGACAGGGTCCTGTGCAAACCCGTCCTGGGGCTGCCCGGTCCCCGCTTCGTCCTCCTGACAGAGCGACTCCCTCGCCGCCCTGCCCCTGCTTCCCGTCCCCACCAGGCACGCACTCTCTACGTCACCGTTTGTCTGCAACAAATCAAAGCGCTTGAGGATGTTTCAAAAGCAGCGTATTCACGTAGTATATAAGTGTTTCATCGTCAGCTTTCCTTTGTTTTTAAGTCCTTAGAAGCTCACAGAGGACGTTGATGTACCACCCCCAGTTCACAGCCAGCACGTCCGTTTCATTATTTTAAATTTTAAAATAAGTTTGCGCGTGACGTCACCTGACAGCCCAAATTAAGGATTAAATTGTAAAAGCCACTTGGGTCAGACGCACAAAGGACTTCACAACACATTTTTCTTGAATCAATAACTCAGTAAATTAGTCCTGAGCTGGCGGCCAAGAAGCTTCCAGTCAAGTGTGTTGCTGTTTTAAAAGGTAACACTGTTATAACAACATTTTCGAGTCCAGTAATCTGCCCAGTTCTTTTGCGTTTGTCTGTCAGTGGTTTGAACCACCGCTCGGGCACGTCGTGGTGTGCACGGGCGTCTGAGTCAGGCGCTTTGCCGTGATGGTCACGGGCATCCCGTGGGGTCCAGGCCTTGCCACACGCCACACCCTGGGGGGCCCTCACCCAGCGCCAGGGCGGCTGCCACCCATCCCCCCTTACCCGCCCCTGGCGCCCCCCAACCCTGGAGCAGGGCTGCACTCAGTCCCTGCCTGGCCCCCCTTCCCGGGAGGATACCCTCCTTCTCTGTCTGCACGCCATGGGCCCTCGAGGCCACGGCCAGCCCCATCCGCCTTCGTGTGGCCGGCACCCAGCGGGCCCGGGCGAGACAGGAGCGCTGTGAATCTCTCTCAAGCTGGTCAGCCACTCCTGGTCAGATAATGAGAGATTCTCCGAATGCAGTGTTGTTCTCTAAGAAACAGATACATTATTTTTACAACCTGAGTAGTCATCGAGATCGCCAGTGGCCCCGGGTAGCCTGTGTAGGGTCAGGCTCTCCCGTGGCCGAGCGTAAACATAGCTTTACTCTTCATCCAGTTGTTTGTTTGCTTGGTTGGTTGGATGGTTTTTTGTGGCTGCATTGGGCTCCACTGCTGCGCGCGGGCTTTCTCGAGTTGCGGCGAGCGGGGGCTACTCTTCGATGCGGTGCGCGGGCTTCTCATTGCGGTGGCTTCTCTTGTTGCGGAGCACGGGCTCTAGGAGTGCGGGCTTCAGTAGTTGTGGCTCGTGGGCTCAGTAGTTGTGGTGCGCGGGCTTAGTTACTCCACAGTATACGGGATTTTCCTGGACCAGGGCTTGAACCCATGCCCCTTGAATTGGCCGGCGGATTCTTAACCACTGCACCACCAGGGAAGTCCCTTCATCCAGTTTATAATGAGATGAATTTCTGAAGAGAGCTGGCTCATCTTCAAAACTTTGTGAAAATCATAACTGAAAGGTTAGGGGCTTCCCTGGTGGCGCAGTGGTTGAGAGTCCGCCTGCCGGTGCGGGGGACGCGGGTTCGTGCCCCGGTCCGGGAAGATCCCACATGCCGCGGAGCGGCTGGGCCTGTAAGCCGTGGCCGCTGAGCCTGCGCGTCCGGAGCCTGTGCTCCGCAACGGGAGAGGCCACAACAGTGAGAGGCCCGCGTACCGCAAAAAAAAAAAAAAAAAAAAGTTAGAGTTTCCGTGTTTGCACTGATTCTTATACAATAAAAATATAAATTTTTCTCCTGTGAGCCTTAGGGCTCCCCAGCACTGCCTTGGAACTGCCCGGCAGCCAGCGCTTTCCAGCGGAACGGCCGGAAACCCTCGCTGAGCCCCAGTGGCGTTTGTTACAAGCATTCGCTGGTCGTATTAATGCCGAAAGTTCTATTTATATATTCGACACATTTATTGAGACTTAATGTGTGCCTGGCGCGGTGGGAAGTGCTGGGGGCAGGGGGACATCGCAGGAAATGTGTGGACTAGTGGAGCGCAGGGGGCTGACATCGTGACCAGGTGCCGGACACACACACAGGGCACCGGAGACGGGCAGGGAGGTGGCAGGGGGCCGGGCCTTGCCGCTCCTGGTCTGTGCCCCTCTGAGCTAGGCGCGGGGTCCGCGCTGCACCCTGGCTCTGTGGTGGGGACACAGCTGGCACCTTGTCCCCGTGCAGGGGAGCGGGAGGGGGCAGAGCTGGCCCACGACGCCATCCCCCGCTGTGGACCTGGACCGCCAGCCTCGCTGGCCTTTGCTTTCATCCAGGGGAGCTTGGGCGGAAGACCAGCTGGCTTCAGCTGGGCCAGAGCCCTTGAGGAGGGGACATCTGTTGGCACCGGCCCAGCCTGAACGATTCCACCACGGCCCCGGGCCGCAGGCAAGAGGCTGTTGATGCAAACACGCGTGGCCGCCCGAGGGAGCCTGGGCGCTTACATAATGCGCTGAAATTTGGGGCTATTTTAAGCCGCCATGTGTGCTGTCTCATGAGCTGAGATTTCTGTACTTCGGGGTGTTTTCCCTTTTTTTGGATGCCTTTACCTCAGCTTGGAATAGAAAAATAAGGCACTGGAGGGTCCAAAGTCCAGTGTCGCTAAAATCAGACTTGCCGTGTCCCCACCAAGAGCAGAGCCCGCGACAGCTCACCGGGTGTCAGTTTGATGTGCGTGTCTGCCTGTCACAGCTCACGGTCACAACCCACGGAGGAGACCTGAAGCTGAGAGCTCGAACATTGCTCTTTGCCCAACAGTTGGATCAAGGTTTGGACCATCCTCGGATGGATGTATCTTTCATAAAATACTGTGTATACTCTTCTGGGATTCCATTTGAAATTGAACACCTTTTTCTAAACTACAGGAGTTCGTGGAGGGGTCGGGGGCAGCTGGGGACGTGGCAGCAGAGGGCGCTGATCTGTGTTTGGGGCCAGCCCGACTCAGCTGAGTCCGTACCCTAGAGCACACCTTGCAGGAAATCACAGTGAGAGCTGTTTCTAGTCTGCGTGGGGCAGAGCTCCACTTTTTGCTTGTCAAGCCTATGCCTTCTGTGTGCAGAAGAGGTACCAACTGAAGGATCTGAAGCACCAGGATGTTTAGGTCATCCGGCAAATATTCCAAATGCAGCAAAATAATATCGTCCTAAACAACGCTGGTGACGTCCTACCGTGCGCCAGTTACTAGAGGTCTAAGCGCAGCTTGTGAGCACCTCTAGCACAGGGAAGGCGGGAGCAGAGCAAGCTCCAGGAGGGCTTCCCGGCTGAGGTGACCCTGCTGAGAGCTGGGAGGGGAAGGAGGCCTCGTCTGGGCAGAGGGGTGGTGATCTGCCCCCTCGGAACAGACGGGAAGGCGGGGGGCCAGGGCCTGGCTCCTTCCGAGGGGCCTGGGGCGTAGGGGGTGGAACACAGGTCACCGAGGGGGTCGGGTCATAGCACCGCTCTGGCTGAGGATAACGGACGGACTGGTGCCTTGGGAGGCCAGCGTTGACTCTTGAAGAGCTGCGACTTCTAAGATAAGTAGCTCAGCAGAGCTGCTCTGTGGAGGGGACAGGGCGCCTCCAGCCCCGGGCTGTGCGTGGAGAGGCCTTCAGGCAGCTTCCCTTAAACTCACCTGCGCTGCCGGTGGAGGCTGGGCTTCCAAGGGCCGAGGCCGCCTACGGATGGGGTCGGTGGCTGGGGGTCCGAGTCCAGGCCGGAGGGCAGTGCAGGTCCACACAGAATGTTCTGGGGGAGGACAGCTCCCCTGACGTGGGGAGCATTTGGTCTCATGATCGTCCTCTGACCAAAGAGATGCCCTTCCCACCGAGTTCTTCAATGTCTTTTCCATAGCGGTGTTTATGGCGGTCTCCACGCTGTCCACCAGGAGGTGGGGGGGTCTTAGACGGCCCCATCCTCAGTGCTCACACACAACCTGCGTGGGAGCCACCCTGGGAGCGAGGGGAGGCCTCTTCTCACGTCAGCCTGTCTGATTCAGACCCTAGGGTTTTCATCTGTTGGCACTGAGACACCAAGTTTCAAGTCTATATTCATCACACAAACTTGTGTTTTTTGACTGCTATCAGACAAGTGTTATTGGTCAGGGTTTGGCTGCTCTGTTTGAAATCAAGTGTATAGTCAGGCTGGGTAGATGTGACTTCGAGCAAAACTTAAGAAAGTAACATGCACATGCACGTGGGGAGTGTTTTCAAACCCCGTTCCCTGAGGCACTGGGGTTCCACAGAGCTTCTGCTGCGTTCCACTGCGTTTAGCTGTTTTGTAAATGTAGGTGATGTCTTTGCATTGTCTAAGGCTCTTAGAATAGTAATTCAGAAACCAGCCTCTTTCTCTGCCTCCAGATTACATTTTAATGGTCCTCGCACCACCTCTCTGTTCCTCAGCCAGTGAAGGTCAGCCTCAGAAAAGAAACACTGTTACTTTCAGGTTACATAGAAACTATTGTAATCACTTGATTACTGAGTAAGTTACAAAAAGATGTTATTTTATAGCCTTCATCCCAAATCTTCCATATAGTTACTCTATTTTTATTTATTTATTTATTTTTGGCCGCATTGGGTCTTCGTTGCTGCGCGCGGGCTTTCTCTAGTTGCGGCGAGCGGGGGCTACTCTTCGTTGCGGCGTGCGAACTTCTCATTCTGGTGGCTTCTCTGGTTGCAGAGCACGGGCTCCAGGCATGTGGGCTTCAGTATTTGCAGCACGTGGGCTGAGTAGTTGCAGTGCATGGGCTCTAGAGCGCAGACTCAGTAGTTGTGGCACATGGGCTTAGTTGCTCCGCGGCATGTGGGATCTTCCCGGACCAGGGCTCGAACCCGTGTCCCCTGCATCGGCGGGCAGATTCTTAACCACTGTGCCACCAGGGAAATTCCATAGTTACTGTATTTTTAAAATAAAGTTTTTGTTTGGGAATTTCCCAGAGCTTTTCATACAGATGTTTGACTCCAAGGGGGAGAAAATTAATTTGCAGCTATAAATTATGATTTAATTTATAGTTGTGTGTGTCTCATTGAAGTGTTCCCACTGGGCTGGGATCTCACAGTTACTCTCTTCAATATAAAGACTCAATCATTTAGAGACACGGAAAGACTGACGCAGAGGACAAGAAGGGGACAGTCTTCTCCACGTTGACGGGACGGTGAGCACGGCTGGTGCCCCTCCTCCCGGGATGGGGTGGGCAAGTCCCCCACCCTGGGTTTCCTGGCCACCTGCCCTGAGTGGACCTCAGTGAAGGACAAGGGCTCGTGTTACCTTGTAAGCTCAGACCACAGCAGCTGTGAGGTGCGAATCAGGGCAATAGAACCGGGCTGAAGGCTAGAGAAGTGTGACTCGGTGTCGCCTCCAGAAAGAGACGCTGAAGGCGGTTTTCCTGAGGTAGTGGACGCCGGTCTCACGCCTGGTGGGGGGGCTACACGGCCCTCTTGCTGATGGGCCAGAGCCCCCCCGTCGGGATGCCCACCTTCTCGTCTCTGTCCACAACACTCAGCAGGCACCTGCTCGGGTGCTGGCCCGGGGGACACGCAGTCCTGCCCTCCAGGGCTGTGACGGCGACACCCGGACACATTAGGGACTGTGGGGCAGGCGTGCAGGGGCTGCAGGGGGGAGGGGTGCAGGGGGAGGGGCGGCAGGTGATGGAGGGGCGCAGGGGGGAGGGGTGCAGGGGGGAGGGGCGGCAGGTGACGGAGGGGCGCAGCGGGGAGGGGCGGCAGGTGACGGAGGGACGCAGGGGGGAGGGGTGCAGGCGGGACGGGCGGCGGGCGATGGAGAGGCGGCAGGTGTAGGGCAGGTGCAGCCAGGCTGGAGACAGGGTGTGGAGTCACAGTGGTGACCAGCGCCGTGTGCTGGTGTGCAGAGAGGCCGGGAGGTGGGGTTGAGGTGCGGGAAAGCTCAGCTTCCAGGTGGCCGCGCGCTGGGGCAGAGCACACCTGAGTGGACGTCTGGGGGGCTGTGGTTGACTCACGGGGTGAAGATCAGTAGAGGGGATTGAGATCGGGCTCCGTGAAGGGCCAGGACCCCGCCGTGGCCTGGGGAGGGTGGCTGGAGATCAGGCGCGTGGCGGCCTGGGCGGGAGGGCAGGAGGGGGACAGGGGGCAGGTGTGCGTCGGCCACAGGAGCGGGATGGCGAGATCCAGCCCGAAGATGTGAGTCGTGTTTGGAGACAGAGGACGATGGTGCGGGGCTCCTGGGCAGACACGGAGGCTGAGCGCTCGCTGCTGGGGTTCAGGGTGGCCGCCCCGATGCGGTGGGAGGGCGGGCCCTGGGGCCGCGGGGCCACGGCCTCGCTGTGTCCCGTTCAGGGACGGGATAGCGGAATCCTCCGACGCGGGGCCGGGCTCCCCGGGCCTCCCTGACCCACCAAGGCGCCGGGCAGTGTCCAGGTGCGGAGGCTGGGGAGGGCGTGGAACCATGTCGGGGGGTCCGGGAGCCGCGGGGTGGGGGAGGGGGACTCTGGGCTTGTTCGCGGCCAGGCGGGGACTTGTGTGGCTGTTCTGGGCGGGGGCTGTCGTGGTCAGCTGACATCTCGAGAGGGTCCCAGCGCTTCTGTGGGGAGCAGCTGGGCAGCGTCAGGTCAGGGCTGCCGGCAGGAGTGACACTGCCCGCCCCGCCTGGCCGGGGAGCCCTGAGCCTGAGCGCCCAGTCCCAGCGGCCTCTCTTTCTCCTCCTTTTTCTCTCACTTGAGGGACCGGTTCTCAGACCGAGGCCACCGGGTGCGGCCCCAGGGCCCTGGGCAGGCAATGCCCCTGTCTCAGCTTCAGTCAGGAGCAGGGCTCTGAACACTGCCTGGGCGGCAGAGAGCTCGGCCACCAGGACCGTGCGCTGAGGAAGGTGCTTTGTTATCCCCATTTGCACGTAGGGAGACCGAGGCACAGAGGTTAACCTGTCCAAGGTCAGGCACCTCGTACGCAGAGCTTACGTGAATGTGCGAATCTGCTCACGTGACCGTATCTACGGGTGTGCGCCTGGGTGTAAGCTTATCTTTAGCTCTGTTTTAGGTGATGCGTGTGCGTGTGCGTGTGCGTGTGCGTGTGTGTGTGTGTGTGTGGGTGGCTTTGTCTTTATTGCACAAGTGTCTTAGTTTCCTGGGGCCGTCATAACAGATACCATAGACCACAGAGGGGCTCAAACGACAGGAATCTCCTGTCCCCCGAGTCTGCAGGCAGAAGTCGGAGATCGCGGTGTCGGCAGGCTGGTCCCTCTGCGGCTGCGGAGGGGTGTCTCTCCGTGCTCCCCAGCGTCTGGTGGCCTCTGGACACGCTCGGCCATGGTAGCCCCTGTCTCTACATCCATCCTCACACGGCGTCCCCGTGGGTCTCTGTGCCCAAATGTCCCCTTTGTATTTATAAGGACAGAGTCATGTCCGGTCATGGGCCTGCCCTGATGACCTCATCTTAACTCGGTCACCTCTGTGAAGACCCTAAAGACGTTCTGAGCCACTGGGGACGTGGGCTTCAAAATAAGCAGCTGGGGGCACCAACTCAGCCTTAACAAGGGGTCAAAGCTCGTTTTTTTACAGTTTATTTTTTATTTTATTTTTAAGATTTTTATTGAAATATAGTTGATTCACAACGTTGCGTTCGTTTCAGATGTACGGCAAAGGGATTCAGTTATACATATACATAAATATATACCTTTTTCCTTTACGTTCTCTTCCATGATAGGTTATTACAGGCGCCCCAGAAGGTCAGAGCTTTTGCCCTTGAAGTTGAGAAGCAGCAAAGCACAGCTGTACCAAGCAGTGTGACTTTTGTGCTTTTCTGTAAGAAATGGTGATGCTCTAACAGTGCAGTGTCTGTAACCATTTCCACTTTAGTCCGACGTTGGCGTGCTGGAAACGCCCGCTCTGGTGGGCTGGTCCTCCCCGTTGGGACCGAGGGCCGGTGCGGGCGTGGGGACCCGGCTGGCAGCCGTGCTGCCCGCAGACAGAGCCGCAGCCCTCTGTCCCCTGCAGGCATCCTTCCCAGCAAACCTCCAGCTTGTCCTCGTCCTGCGCCCAACGGGATTTTTCCAAAGGACGCTCTCTGACCTCGCCTTCAGGTTCAACAGAGATGACTTTAAGATGAAGGTACCGGTAAGTGCTCACCTCCTGTGAGGAGTGGCCCGGCTCCACCTGGGCACGGGGGCGAGGGGACCAGGGAAGTGGGTGTGAGCGACCCCCAGCTGCAGAGGGACCCCTTTCTCGCCTTCTCACTCCGGCCAGCACAGGGCAGCCCCTTTAAAGGCAGAGGTTGCAGGGATCCCTTAGAAGCTGTGCACCCAGGAAGCCTGCGTCCCCCCAGGGAGGCCGGCCCACGTTGAGCCAGGTACCCAGAGCAACCCAGTTGGAAGGGGTTGCCCGGCAACGTGCCCGTTACCAAGAGGACAGAGCCCACCCCCAGCACCTTAGAACCTCTCCAACAAGACCAGCCAGGTTTCTCTTGGAATCTGAGAATGCCGGTGTGGGTCACCGTCCCCGAGGTTGTCCCCTGCTCTCCGCGCTCAGGACAGAGGGTGCTTTGCCGGCCGGGGCCAGGTGTGCAGGCCACACTCAGCGGCCCTAGACCTCAGGCTCCAGGGTTTGAGGGGAAGGGGGTGCACCCGTTTTCGTAGCATCAAAAGCCTTGGTTTCTGATGCTGGGGGCAGGGGTCTGTGCTCCCCAGGCCGCAGCCCGGCCCTCCCTCCGCCGAGCCATCTCCTGGGCACCAATGTCTCAGGGACCCTGTGAGGCGGTGACATTTGCCCATATTTGGCGAGTGACCCTCGCTAACAAGAGACCCCGGGTCACAGGAAACAAGGCTGGGGTCCCACCCTAAGTGTGGTGGTTGCCCTGCGCGTGGCCCCGTGGGGCTGAGCCCGTGAGTTCTCGAAACACGGTTTCACAGAATTCGTCGCCAGCATCTCCTGTTCCCTGGCCCATTTTGGATCATTCTTTAGAATTAGAGAAGCATCATCTCGGGAAGGCTGCTGCTACAGTGTGTCCACGTCAGTGTGCTGGTGCCTGTGCTGACCTCGGTGCTAAGTAGAAAACGTCCAGAGGGGCGGTGTGTTCTCGCCTCTTCTGTCGTGGTTCAGTAGACACGAAGCAGGTAGAAGTCACGGAGGAAGAGTGTTAGGTCCTTGGATAGTGGACCGACCCGTCCCTGGTCCTGTTGGCGTGAATCAGGCTGACCTGGGGGAACGGCCTTGCCGGACGGCAAAGAGAGACCAGATACCTCCGCTGAGAACTGACATCGTAGCCTGTTCTTAAGTGAAAGTTATGTCTCAGTCGGGGGGCCTCACGTGGGCCCCCGACGGCGGGGCAGGTGGTCCTCCGGGTCTCAGTGGCACCCTGACCTCCCACGTCGGGATACAGTTGACCTGGGACGTGTCAGGTGTCCCCTCGGCCCCCAGCGAGCTCAGAGTTTAATAAAACACGAGGTGGTGTCGAGTGGCGCGTGGGCTGAGCCTCCCAGGACCTCGGCAGCAGGAACTGACAGCTTGCAAAGCAAAGGCTGTATTTTTATCCAGGCTCATGGATGGAATGACCTCAGAAGGACAAGAGCAAGATAGGAAGTAAAACTCATCCGTGTGGAAGAGCCTCCGGGGCCACCTGTTCTCCCCAAAGGCAGCTGTGCCGTGCTGGGCACCTACCCCGCCCCCGCGCAGCCTCCCGGTCTTAGCAGGAATGCGGACAGACCCGCGGCTTTGGGGTCCGTGCGGCTCCGTTAGCACGAGGGCCCCCTCACCCATCAGACGCCCGGTGTCGGCAGCGTGCCCGGCTCCATCCAGGTCTTTGCTCGACCCCAGCAGCGGTCGTCTGGTGAGACCGGTCATCGTACACTCGTCTCACGGATGGGAGAGCCGAGGCCCAGGGGGCGCCGCGCCCTGCCCTCCGTGGAGGAGCCGGGAGACGCCTTCTGTCCACGCCTGCCTCGGCCCCTCCGTCTGCGTGTGCGGGGCGCTCTGCTTACGGGCGGCTCTCATCCTCCCCAGGTCATAATGCTGAGCTCCGTCCCGGAATTACACAGCTACATTGACAAGTCCCAGCTGACCGAGGACCTGGGCGGGACCCTGGATTACTGCCACTCCAGGTGGCTCTGCCACCGCACAGTGAGTCCCCTGCGTCCTCCGTAACCATAGTCAATCCAGCAGGGCTGCTTTTGCCTTAAGGTGCCGCCTGTTGCAAAGACCTCTTCCCGTCTGCCCGGGTTTTCTCCCCGAGGATGAGCAGGTGGTCTCAGTGGACCTTAGTCATCCTCCCCGAGAATGAGCAGGTGGTCTCCGTGGACGTTAGTCCGAAGGAGGAACGCGAGTCATGAGTCGGGACTGGCTTTCCTGGGCTCAGGACAGAGAAGAAAGAAGGAGAAGCACGAGCTGGGTTCTCGGCACTCGCCCTCCGAGGAGGGTGCAGAGCCCGTGTTTGTGAAGGAGCCGAGGCCGAGGCGCAGGCGGGGAGACGGGCTGGGCTGCGGCCAAGCTTCCAGGCGCGGGAGCCGCAGCGCGTCAGCAGCTCCGTGAGGGTGCTTTCCTCCCCACCAGGCGATAGAGAGCTTCGCCCTCCTGGTTAAGCAGACAGCTCAGATGCTGCAGGCCTTCGGGACCGAGCTGGCCGAGACGGAGCTGCCCAACGACGTACAGTCCACGAGCTCCGTGCTCCGTGCCCACACGGAGAAGAAGGACAGGGCCAAGGTGCGTGCGCAGGCGGGTGGTGCAGGGAGGGGCGTCTGGGAGGCTCCCGAGCTGGCTGCCCTGCAGGGAAGCTGAACCTCCCTTCCAAGCAACGTCTCTGGTTGGCCCTGCCGTCCTGCTGCCGGGCCCTGCTGATCAGGGCAACGAGACAGCATCCCCGGCACCCCGGGAGCGGGGGGCGGACTCAGACGCCTGAGCCCGACCAAGTGGTCGCGGCACACAACCGGCGTCCTGGTCAACGCGATCGGGACTGTGCCCCCGAGGCCGCCGCGCGATGCGGGCTTTGAGTTGGTGGAGGCCGTGACCCACTGCTGGTGCTTGGCGGCCGCCCCCTACCCGCCAAGAGAGCCCTCACCCCGTCCGGCCCCCGGCGGCGGGCCACGGGAGCGGACACCGGGGGTCTGGTTTCCTGTTACCCTGTCCGGTCCCACTGCCTGGGAGACCCGTAACCCTAGCCCTTCCCCGTTCACGGTGGGAGCGCCTCCCCAGCACTGCTGGGCGGTCAGCAGAGGGACTGGGGGACAGGCGGAGGCCACCGTGTGCCCACCTGATTGTCGTCACCTTCACACTCCCCTGCGGGGCCGGGCGCCACGGAGCCCACCGCCGGGGGCCAAGTCCAGGGCCCGGCGGCCTGGGGTGATGGGCGGCGCGCTCTTCCCACAGGAGGACATGAGGCTGGCGCTGGACGAGGGGCGGAGCGTCCTGGAGAGCATCCGGGAGCCGCTGGCCCGGGGCCCGGAGCAGAGCCCGAACCAGGACCAGCTGGACAGTCAGAGCACCGTGCAGAGGTGAGGCCGGGGCCGGCGGGGTCAGGGCGGCAGCGCGTGACCTGCAGGCGCAGAGGCAGCTCACCGCTTCCTCGTGCCCTGAGCTGAGGTTGTGAATGACAGGCCCAAACGGCCACGTCTGCACCTTTCAAAACAACACACTCAGCACAACCACCCGCCCCAGGCGGCTCCGAGAGACCCAGGGCGTCGAGGGCAAGGGCAGGGCCCCGGGGGGAGACAGACCCCGGCCCCCCGAGCCCTCCGACGTGCCCCCTCGCGTGTGGAGGGCAGACCGAGCGCCCCGCCCGCTTGGCGCTGCAGGGGCCCCGCATGGCTGCCGTCCCCTCTCGCAGGCTCCTGGCCCAGCTGAGTGAAACCGAGGCCGCCTTCGATGAGTTTTGGGCAAAGCATCAGCGAAAACTGGAGCAGTGCCTGCAGCTCCGGCACTTCGAGCAGGACTTCCGAGAGGTGAGAGGCCGGGGCTCGGGGGGCCTGCAGGTGGGCGCCCGGCACTGCGGCTGCGGAAGGCCGCTGACAGCGCGCGGTGAGAACTGGCTCGTCAGCCACGCGGAGCCGCGCGGGGCCGCGGGATGGGCTTGGACTACGTGAGCGATGAGTAAACCATTGCCGACGAAGGTCGTAGAAACTCTGTCCCGCGCCCTTCATCCTTCTCCATCACGGTGGTTTTAGCTGTTCTGGTTCCTTTGCCTTTCCGTGTAAATTTAAAATAATCTCGTCTACGAGACAAGATTTGCCTACGAGGAAATCCTGCTGGGCTCTGTCAGGAACGGTGTTGAACCTGTACCTCAATCTGGGGAGAATCAGCGCCTTCACTGTGCCGAGTCCTCCACTCAGTGAACGTGCACGTCGGTCCATTTATTTAGATTTTCTTACATTTCTTTCACCAGTGCTGTGTGGTTTGCACGAGTTCAGCACGTGTTTTGTTTGATTTACGTGTACGTGTTCCGTTTCTTACGCAATTGCGGATGGTGTTGTATTTTTGATTTCGGCGTCCATGTGCTCATTGCTGTCTGTGGAAGTACAGCTGGGTTTCTGTATATTTATCTCGTCTCCTGAAACCTTGCTGAACTCAATCTGGGAGTCGTTTGGTAGAGTTTCGGGGTTTCTCCACATAGACGATCAGGTCATGTGCAAACAGAAATGGCTTGATTTCTTCCTGTTTGATCTGTATGTCTTTATTTGTTTATTTTTTAAATTGTTTGCTCCGTTGCCCGGAGAGAGCTTCCACCGCTCGCGTAACGGTAGTGAGGGCGGGCGTCCCTGCCCTGCCCCCAGTCTCACGGGGAAGGCGTCTCGCCGTCGTTGCGCCTGTGGCGTCGGCAGTGGGGTCGCCGTAGAGGCTGCTTCTCAAATCGAGGACGTTTCCCTCTGGCTCTGCTTCTGAGAGGGCTCCGGGCCCCGCCCCTCCCTGCGCGCCCCGTTTCTGCGGCATATACCCCCCTTCTTCTCTCCTTCTTCTCACTGCTCTCCCTGCCTGGTCTCTCACCCCCACTCCGTCGCAGGTCAAAGCCGCCTTGGACGTGTTGGCCCAGAAGATCACGACCTTCACCGACGTGGGGAACAGCCTGGCGCATGTGCAGCACCTCCTGAAGGACCTCGCCAGCTTTGAGGAGAAGTCCAGTGTAAGAAGGGACGTGGGCGGCAGGCGCGTGGCGGCCTGGGGACGCTGTGCTCAGTGTCACCGTCCCCGCAGAGGCCCCCGTCCTTGCCCTGAGCCCCGTGGGCAGGGGGAGGGGCGGCTACCTGGCCCACTCACCCCCACTGACCCCCGTCTCACCCTCAGTGACCCCCATCCCACCACCACTGACCCCCGTCCCACCCTCGCTGACCCCCATCCCACCTCACTGACCCCCATCCCACCTCACTGACCTCCGTCCCACCCCACTGACCCCCGTCCCAGCCCACTGACCCCCGTCCCACCCCCGCTGACCCTCGTCCCAGCCCACTGACCCCCGTCCCACCTCACTGACCCCCGTCCCAGCCCACTGACCCCCGTCCCACCTCGCTGACCCCCATCCCACCCCCGCTGACCCCCACGCCCACCCCTGCCGACCCCTGGCAGGAAGTGGTGCCCCTTTGCCCCAAGAACCAGGCTGAGCCGGTCTCTGGCGGCTCCACAGGCGGTCACGCAGCGGGCCCGCACCCTGGCCCTGGAGGGTGAGCGGCTCATCGAGCTGAAGCACTACGCCGTGGACTCCATCCGCCCCAAGTGCCACGAGCTCCGCCAGCTGTGTGGCCAGTTTGCAGCTGACGTCGGGCGGAGGAGAGGGCTGCTGGGCAGGGCGCTGGATCTGCACGGCCTCCTCGAGGCGGTAGGCCCCCAGCCCGGCGCACACACCCCACGCCCCGCGGCCCCGCGGGGACGCTCCTGCCGTGGGCTGGGCCCCAGGCACCGGTGAAAAACGGCCCTTTCCTGTGGCCCAGAAGGTCCCGTCCCGACACGGAAGCGTTTATAGGACTCGCCTGCCACAACTGGCCGTTTCTTTAAGAAACCCAGAGGCTGACTGTCCAGCCAGTTCCCTGCACTTGGTCCTCAGCGTGGGTGCGTCCCGTCCCGGGCGATTCACTTGGTTTCAGGCCTGCGTCCCCCAGGGGAGCCCTCTGGACGTAGGGGCAGGACAGGGACGCTACGTCCTGCAGGTGGTCCCAAAGCACAGCGGTCAGCGGGCCACGGGAGACGCCAGGACAGCTTCCAAGGTGCCTTGTCTCCCTCCAGTCCATGAAGTGGTGTGACGAGGGCATCTACCTGCTGGCCTCGCAGCCGGTGGACAAGTGCCAGGCCCAGGACGGCGCCGAGGCGGCCCTCCAGGAGGTCGAGAAGTTTCTGGAGACGCGTGCGGAAAACAAGATCCAGGAGCTCAGTAAAATCTACCAGGACTACGAACCCATCCTCACCCGAGACCTGCTGGTGAGGAGACAGCCTCTCACCTGTTCGACGACGGGTTACTCTGATGATGCCCAGAGACACCGGGCGATCGGGGGGAGGAGAGCAGAGGGTGCCTTTCGGGCCGGACGTCGCTCCCGGGCCCCCCACGCCCCTACGGGGTCCCCGCCTGCGGGGAGGGCCCTTGCTCGGTGCCGACAGTGAGACGAAACCGGACTCCTCACGCGGCCGCTGTCTGCGCCACACCGCCGGCCGCTCGCCGGGCTCCAGGCCCGGGGCCCCTCCCCCCTCGGTGCCCCCCGCCTGCCAAGGGCAGCGCGGGGGCCACGTGCGTCGCGGCAGCTCTCGGGAGGTGTCCTGATGAGCCCGTCACCCCCTTCCCTGCAGGAGCACGTGCAGAAGGTCTTCCGGAAGCAGGAGAGTGTGGAGGAGATGTTTCACCGGAGACAGGCGAGCCTCAAGAAGCTGGCCGCCAAGCAGACGCGGCCCGTGCAGCCGGTGGCCCCCCGGCCAGAGGCGCCCGCGAAATCGCCCTGCCCCTCCCCGGGTACGGGCGGTCGCCCCTCCCCCTGGGCAAGGCCCTCCTTCCCCCCCAGCCCATTGCGTAAATGATAAAGTGTCATCGGCCCTCGGCCTGCTCATTCCTGTGCTCACATCCGTGCCACTCCCCGTTGCTGTGGCTGGACGGGGACCGCCTGACTGTCGGGGCCTTTCCTGGGCTCATCCCGCCCGTCTGTCCTTGGCGCCATAGCCGGGATGGTCTTCCCCTCGCGCAGCTCGGCCCTCCACCCCGAAGCCTCCTGGTTCCCCAGTGCAGCGCTTCTGGAAGGCACAGCTGGACGCGAGGCCTTTCCTAAGGCCCCTCCCATCACCTCCTGTCGGCAGACGCGCTGCCCAGCGCCAGCAGGGCTCCCGCTGCTTTCTACAGCTGTGGCTGGTGTGGGCCGTCGGCGCTGAGAGACCCTGAGCCCGGCGCGCAGGGCCCATTCGGAGGCCTCCAGGCGCCGAGTTCTCCCCCGTCACCTGGGAGCCGGGCCGCACTGGGAAGTGGTGGACGGTGGGCGCCCCACGCGCCCGGAGCCCCGTTTCCTTGCTCTGTACCTAACTGTGCTTTCCCCACCCTGCTTTGGGCTGCTCGCAGCTTTTCCTCCAAAAGTTAAAAAGACACACTCAAGAGCACACCGACGGTCCTGGATAAGCTTTTCACCTCCAGGCAGTAGGGTGCGAGGTCCCACTCCTGTCCACTTCTTTCCAACCCAGGCATCCGGAGAGGCTCCGAGATCCACAGTTCTGAGGGCAGCGTGCTCCGGAGGGGGCCCTACAGGAGGGCCAGGGTGAGTGCCCGTCCCCACCGCCCGGTCCCCTCCCTGCCCCCGGCCCCCCCGGCGCTCCTCCGTGCACACAGGCCAGCGCACCTGGGGGGCATCCTCTGCTCCTGCCCCATCCCTCCCTCCGGGCCGCCCCATCCTGCCTGCGGGGCCTCGACCGGCAGGAGGTTGGGTTATGGAAGCAGGGCGTCCGGCTGCACCTTCTCGTCTCTGAAAGCGCGATGTGGGCCCCCCTTTCTCCCCAGAGTGAAGTGAGCGAGGGCCGGCAGGGCCGCGGCCGCTCCACTGGGGACGAGGAGAGCCTGGCCGTCTTGCGGAGGTGAGTGGCCTGCCTTTCCCCCCAGCAGGTCTGAGGACAAGCGTGACCCACCGGAGCTCAGCCCCTGGGGAGGGTCTGTACGTAAAGGAGCCAGAGGCGGTGGGACCAGAGGCCTGTGTTGTCCCTCGCTGGGCCCAGGGCACCCGGCTAGTGGATGCAGCCCCAGGCCACTCTCGCAGGGCCAGCCTCGGACCCACCCCCGCCGGCCCTGTCTCCTCGGGACGGGCCCCTCCTGCCGCCCACGAGCCTTTCCGACCCTCCGCTCCACGTGCTGGTGCCGGGCGTCACTTCTCTTTCTTGGTCTCTCCCCACCGCAACCCTGCGGAGGCTCTGCTCGCCCCACACCCGCCCTGGGCGCCCCGCATGCTCCAGCCCCACCCACATGCTGGGAGGGTGTCTGTCCCTGCACGGACGCACTGCTGGGCTCCAAACTCTGGGCTGGGCAGGAAGGCACTGCCCACGTGCTTCCCAGGCTGGCGGTCGCTCTCCCGCAGGGCCCCTGCCTGCCAGCCGAGCTGGATCGTCCATAGCTCCACGAAGGCAGCCTGCACTCGGCGCCCTCCTGCGCCCACTCTGAAACCCTGCTCAGACCCCACACTGCCCAGCCTCCCACAGGGATGTCCTCCCCGCCGAGCTCACGCCGCCCTCCCGCCCGCGGTGGGGAGGGAACCCGAGCCTTCCTATCCCGCGACCTGTCCCACCCTGTGCGGAGCACGGGCACTTTGAACGGCGCCAGGGCCAGCTGACGTGCCGGCTGCCGCCTGCTCCACGATCCCCACCCTTGGCTCCGTTTTCTGTGCGTGAAAACAGGAAGCTTGGTCACAGGCAGTTAGAAGGTGGTCCTGGTCCGTAAGGCGAGGTCTGAGTGGCCGGTTTGCAAGCCAGGCCCTCCCGGGAGCCCTAACCTGACGGCACGTAGACGATCCCCAGGGGGTCGCTGCGGGGTCGCTGCAGAGCCGCTGCCTGCGGGCGGCCGGCGGGGCCTCGGGCGCTGGGAGCCCAGGGCGCCTCAGGGGACGGTTGGGAAGCTGCCCCTGCATGAAGGCCGTCGCCCATCCACAGGCACGTGATGAACGAGCTTCTGGACACGGAGCGGGTCTACGTGGAGGAGCTGCTGTGCATCCTGGAGGTGAGGCGCCGGCGCCGCCGCGCCGTGTGGTCTCGTGGCCACGACACGGCTCTGCCGACAGCCCAGGGCTGGAGGCCACTCGCCTGTCCGTCCCCGGGACGGGGCGCTGGCTGCAGGTGTACTGGCACTGGGCCGTGTTTGCGGCCGGAGGGCAGCCGTGCCTGACCCTCCCTGGGTGGGGGGCTGTGGCCTGGGGGCGGCAGAAGGGCTTCTGGGTGCGGGACTGTTCTATCGTGGGGTGTGGGCAGTGGTCACGGGTGCGGACACAGAGATGGCGCACCCACAGGACTTGTCCTCTTCATGGAAGGTGCGCCTGAACTTACTGAATTTAAAAAGGTTCAAAGGGAGGAGGATGGAACCACCCTCCCTCCCAAAAAACATAATTGGTGCCGCTTCTAATTCACTCGTCTTTCTGGTGCTGGTCCGGAGAATCACCTTAGATGGTCAGTGAATGAATTTGAGGTGGATTCGATTTCTGAAGCCTGAGACAGCGTCACTTCCCCGCTTGGCGGCCACGTGGAGACCAGGCTTATGCGGGGCTGATGGGCCTGGGCTTCCCCGCTGACCCCTCCCCGCTCCGCAGGGCTACGCTGCTGAGATGGACAACCCTTTAATGACACACCTCATCTCGACGGGACTTCAAAACAAGAAGGATGTTCTGTTTGGAAACATGGAAGAAATTTACCACTTTCATAACAGGTCAGGCCCTCCCTCGGGTCGCCCACGGGCCTCAGGTTATGCTTTGCTGGGGGAGACGATTCCTCCCTCCCTCTCAAGAGGGATAAGTGGACGGGCAGAGGGTTTGGTAGGGCGTGCCCAGGGTAGCTCCCTGGGCGGCGGTGAGTTACAAGGGCCGCCCACAGAGGGAGGAAGCGGGAGCTGGCCCCCCAGGTGTGCGCACTAGGCCCTTCTGGGTGACACCGAAGCCACACCCCTTGGTGACGCCCCTTGCCCAGCCCGTCTCGAAAGGACGGCAACACCACAAGTTCCTTCCTGCCCGCCCTCCCCTCGTGGGAGCACCCGTGGCCTCTCTGTGGCCGTGGGGAAAGGGTGCATGGTCCTCCTGGGCCCGCTCACCCTCAGCAGTCTCGGGGGCTCTCGGGGAAGATCCGTGGTGGGCAGCCGTCTAGCAGAGAGAAGCAGGTTGGCAGCACGAGCCTGTGGTCCTGAGGAAAGGCCGCTGTGCACGAGCCCCTCCTGTGCTGCCCGGCCCTCCCCTCCGCTGGACTCCAGGAGACACTGGGGCTTCTGTCTGGCCACTCACTTTCACCCTCTGTCCTCAGCCTCTGTCACCTGCCGCTTATAACGGAGGTGTCAGGTCTCACCTGAGCCGCAGCTGGAGGCTTCCTTTGGGGATTAGAGTGAGCAGGTGGCCTGGTCCCCCTGCTCCCTCAGCATCCTCGCCCCGGCCTAGGGTCTCGGCCCGTCCTCGGTTCTGGGGCCCTGGAGGGATTTACCCAGTGGACAGATGCGAGTCAGGAACCTAGAGGAAAACTCAGCCCGCAGGCTCAGGGGCAGTGCTTTGTGGAGGAGGGTCCCGGGGGCAGAGCCAAGATCCCTGACGTCTGCAGAAAACCCGCGGAGCACACGGGCTGTGAGGGCCTCGAGACGCTCCCGTCTGCTGCTGTGGACTCTTCATCCGTGTTTGTGCTGATGGAGCGTCTCCCAACTTCTGTGTGAGCGCAACACCAGAAACACAGCATCCCCATGGGGCCACGGCTGCAGGAACCTGAGAGTCTGGTGCAGTCGGGACCCCAGGCCCCGAAATCAGGTGGCGCGTCCTTGCTCCCACAGCCCCCGCGGCCGTCCAGAGTCAGGATGAGTGCTGTCCAGAAAATGACGTCTGATGGCTTGTGACGGATGCCGTCTTGTGCTGCTGTTGTTCATGTGACCTATTGCAAACTTTCTTTGTCTAGAATATTCCTGAGGGAGCTGGAGAACTACATAGACTGCCCAGAGCTGGTTGGAAGGTGCTTTCTAGAAAGGGTAGGTGACTCTCAAGTGCACACTCCGCCTCAACTCTCACAGTTACTCCTCGCGGTCACATGGCTTTAAGTTCTGTCACAGTCCCCGTCTAACCAACCGGAATCACAAGGACGAATGTTTCCAGTTTAGCTGAGACGCTTTGTGGTAGGGCCAGAAGAATACAGTTTTGTCTGAAGCCAAATGAGCCCAAAAAAAAGAGAGACTATAAAGCATCAGCTTTGAGAGATGCCAGGACGACACAGCGTCTAAGTTTGGATTTGCAAGCGTACGGGTAGCTGACGCTCCTTCCTGCTGGGGTTGGTTTCGTGCTGGTCTTGCCGATCAGGACTCCCGCGCTCACCAGCTGACCCTGCACGTCACTCGTGCTCGGAAGCTGTAGACGCACCCTCCTTCCGGCGGGACGATCGCTAGCGTGGGGGTTTGTGGCGAGGCTCTGGGAGCGGGAGGGGATGCGGGATGCGGGATGCGGGATGCTGTCTCCCCCGACCCTGCTGCATGGATCCCGGTGAACTGCTGACTCAGCAGCAGGGGGCGCACTTCCTTCCTCCCAGTAGTGAAAAGGTCGCCTTCACAACGCAAGCCGGAGGCCGAGGCTCCCTGTCAGGAATTGGCATCGAGGGGCAGAGGGAGGAAAGAAGGGGCCATGTTTGTGCCCCGCTCGGCCTGGCCCTGGGGAGCGCCTCCCTGTGCTCTCTGAGAATCGGGGCTGGGGGAGCACCGCGCCGTGGCTCGGGGGACCCGTGAGCGGTGCAGGCTCTCAGGCCGCCCCTGGCCTGCGGAACCCGGAGCGCGGGTGGAGGCGGCAGCCACTGCTTTCCCCAGCCCGCTGGCCGTCGGATGCGCACGCAAGCGTGAGCACCACTGTGTAGCTGAGCCCTGGGGAGTCTCTTTACAGAGTCGGTGCTGGTCCTGCATTTCTTTTCAGTCTGTTATCTCTGAGGCCAAAGCCAGCCGTATGGACCTAATCTTTTATAAAAGAAGTACCCAGACTAGGGCAGCCCTGAGAACTGAACTTCTGGGGGGCTGTTACCTGGCTGCCCGCCAATGACAGCCGTGGCGTCTGAGATGGAGGCGTGACTGGATTCCGGGGGAGGCCAGGCTGGTCCCGGAGGTGCCGTGCGTCCTGGCGCGGAGGGGCGTGACTCAGCGGCGGGGTCAGCCCACCTCCGGGCGCTGAGGTCCCCGTGAGCCAGAGGCGCCCTGCGACGCGGCCCCTGTCCCGCTGCAGATGGAGCAGTTCCAGGTCTACGAGAAGTACTGCCAGAACAAGCCGCGCTCCGAGAGCCTGTGGAGACAGTGCTCCGACTGCCCGTTCTTCCAGGTGTGTCTCCTGGCTCCCTTGAGCGGGGACGTTCCTTTACTGCTTGACTCTCAGACAAGGAAGAGCGTCAGCCGTCTAAGGCAGAGGTTTTGGTGGTTGCAGGAATGCCAGAAGAAGCTGGACCACAAGCTGAGCCTCGACTCCTACCTGCTGAAGCCAGTCCAGAGGATCACCAAGTACCAGCTGCTGCTCAAGGTGAGAGGCCGGGCGGCCACACCTGGCCGGGCGTCCCCTGGAGCCCCCTCCCCGCCTGCCCCCCCGCCAGCCGCACGCCATTTAGTGGCGGCCATCCCGACCCGTCCCTGAACCCCGTGGTCTCTGGGCACCTTCTTCCCGTCTCTGCGAGGCCCTGGCTCTTCACACGCCTTTGTGGAGGGCCTGTTGTGCGCTGCCCATTGTCGGGCGTCAGGGACACAGGGGGCAACAGGCGGGCAGACCCTGCCCCACAGGGCACATGCGAGGCTGCCTGTGTCCTGCTGTCTTGGGGGCCCAGCAGAGCAGATCCCCGAGACCTGAGAATGGGTGTGAAGAGCTGTAACAGATGTTCTTTCAGGGTTCAGATCTGGACGGAAGGAGTAATGGCTTAGAGGCGGGGAGACGGGAGCTGCAGCGGGGGTGGGGCTGGGTGCTCGCCCAGGCCAGGCGCTGCGAGGGGCCTGCCCTTGCCCAGCTCAGGGACAAGCCCGATCTGCAGCTGCGAGGGCTGGGGTGTAGGCCCGCAGCGGCCGGGAAGGTGGCTTCCTGAGGCGCTCTGGGGCCAGGGGCTCGGGCAGGCCCCCCGTGGGGGGAGGGCGTGAGTGTCTGAGTGCGTGTGGGGTGTTGTCCCCACCGGCGACGACTGCTCAGGGAGCCGCACACGGGTCCCGAAGGTCGGTGCCCGGGGCTGCCCAGGGCCTTCACCTGTGGGGCAGAGCACGGGCATCCCAGCCGCTCTCGGTGGAGTGGCGGGGTTCAGTGTCCAGACGGGCGTGGAACCTCCCCCAGGAGATGCTGAAATACAGCAAGAGCTGCGAGGGGGCCGAGGACCTGCAGGAGGCCCTGAGCTCCATCCTGGGCATCCTCAAGGCTGTGAACGACTCCATGCACCTGATCGCCATCACGGGCTATGAGGTGAGGCCCCGACCCTGTCCTGCAGGGGGAGCCCACGAGCCGGCGGCGGGGCCTCAGGCCGTCCCGGTGCCAGCGCGGGCCCTACTCGCGCACCCCCCAGAACGCCGTCAGACCCGGTTCTGGCTGGGCCGCGGCCGCCCTGCACGCGGCTCACCAGCCTGTGCGGCAGCCAGGGCGCTTCACCCCGTGGCTGCAGCTCAGCGCAGAGGCGGCTCCGAAAACACCTCCCTCCCGGCCTTTCCCTGAACCCGTTTTGTTCTCGGAGACGCCCGTGTGGGCGCGACCTTGAGACCCCGCCTCCTGGCCCTCTGCGCCCGCGTAGGCCGCGCACGGTTCCTGTCCTCTCTGTAAATCCGCTCAGCACTCGCCTCTGTTTTTTCATTAATAGACTTTCTTTCTGGAGCAGTAGCGGGTTCACAGCAAAACTGAGGGGAACGCGCAGGGGTTTCCCACCCAGCCACCCCCGTCCGGCCCGCCCCGTGGAGTCGGGCGTTTGTCACAGCCGACGGCCTCCACTGGCGTGTCGCCCAGAGTCCACGGCCCACGGCAGGGTCACTCTGGGGGTTTGGACAAACCGATGACCTGTGTCCCGCACGGTAGCGTCACACAGAGCAGCCCACTGCCCTAGACACCCCTGGGCTCCCCTGTTCATCCCCGCAGACCCCCTGCGACCCCCGACCTTTCCAGCACACCACAGACTTGCCTCTCCCGGGTGTCGGGCCGTTGGACCCCACGGGGTGCAGCCCGGCCTCCCAGACGGGCTCCTCGGCCGCACGTGCTCTGGGCGCTAACTGCACCCCACGCCGCCGCCTTTAGGGGAACCTGAGCGACCTGGGGAAGCTGCTGATGCAGGGCTCCTTCAGCGTCTGGACGGACCACAAGAAGGGCCACACCAAGGTGAAGGACCTGGCCAGGTTCAAGCCCATGCAGCGCCACCTGTTCCTGCATGAGAAGGCCGTGCTCTTCTGTAAGAAGCGGGAGGAGAACGGCGAGGGCTACGAGAAGGCCCCGTCCTACAGCTTCAAGCAGTCCCTGAACGTGAGTGAGGCCGCCCCGCGGAGACCCTGGGGCCCCCGCTGGGCCGCGACGCCCACCTTCTGGAGCAGGGGGTGCCCTTGCCCGGACGCCTACCGCCCGCCCCGCCCTCACAGATGACGGCCGTCGGCATAACGGAGAACGTGAAAGGGGACGCGAAGAAATTCGAGATCTGGTACAACGCCAGAGAGGAGGTGTACATCGTCCAGGTAGGCCCCGCGCTCTCGGGCCAGGCTGCGGGCTCTGCCCAGCTCCGTCAGGACCGCCGGTGAGCGTCTTCTGCTGAGAGCTGCTGTCTGGAATCTTCGGAAAGCTCTATTCCCCGGAGGCCAGGGCCCCGCCATTCGTTTGGGGCTGCCCTGGGCCGTCAGTCACTAAGCTGAGCCCGGGACAAGGCACAGGGACGCCGCGGGGCAGGGGTGCCCCAGGTGCCCTGCCAGGAAGTGGGCTCCTGGTCCCCGGACGGCGGGGGGTCCCGGCCCGCCTGGGCCAGGCATCCTCGCTGCCGCGCACGACCAGGCGCCTGCAGGGAGCGTGTCCTCCTCGCTCGCCGGTGATGGCGGGAGGTGGTGGAGTGTAAGTTCGCCCATGAGCCCGGGAGAGACCCCAGCCCGAGAGGGCGATCCGGCACTGGGAGGTGCCTCGCCAGTTGCCCTTGACCGTTCTGACGCCCTTGGTGGTCTGGGCCTGGGGGCCCTGGGGGTGTCGCAGCACCGCAGCGTGGAGGCCCCGGTGACCTGCACTCTTCACAGCTCACAACACCCAGGCTAGCGCGGCCGGCCGAGGGCCCCACAGAGCTACAGCGGGAGCGGCCAGGGGCTCGGCCGGCGCCCCGGCTTTGCACAAGCCCAGGGTCCTCAGGGCCCAGCCGCCCGCCTGCACTGCCCTCGGGCCCCAGGCAGAGTGGAGGTGGGGCAGCAGCCCGGCCGCGCTGGTCCAGCTTCTGGTCCACTTGCGGGATGTCAGACGCCCGTCGTCCTTGTCAGCTAGGGAGACGTCAGGGCCGCATCCCAGAGAAACACTCTCGGGGCAGGCCACGTTGCAGGGGCTCCCACTGAGTCAGAGTCAGAGACCGTGCAGGGTGCTGGCGTGGGGTCCGTGCACCGGCGCCCGCGGGGATGCCGCCCCGCATCGCGAGCGTGGCGCCGTCAGCCCCGGTTCTGAGGGGCCCGGGCGCCTGCAGAGTGAGACCCTGACGCGTCCCTCGGGAACACACGCACTCACCTTCCGGTCTGCTTTGGCGGCACAGGCACCAACTCCTGAAATCAAGGCCGCCTGGGTGAGCGAGATCCGGAAGGTGCTGACGAGCCAGCTGCAGGCGTGCAGAGGTGAGGGCGCGGCCTCTGGGCTGTCCCCCGGGGGCCCGTTTATGTCCCGCAACGCCTCCTGGGGATCCTTAGCCACCTGAGGCACCGCGGTAGCACCTGGAGGGGAAGGTGCTGGACTCGCGTTCCTGAGCCACGCTGGGCTCTTGTCCCCGCAGAGGCCAGCCAGCACCGAGCCCTGGAGCAGTCCCACAGCCTGCCCCTGCCCGCGCCTGCCGGCACCAGGTGAGGCCCGGCTGCGCGTTGGGGGTGTCACCAGTGGGAGCCAGCCTGTGCCGCTGGGTCTCCGCGGCCTTGTCACCGAGCCTCCTGGTCATCGGGGTCGCTCTGGAGAGCGTCCCTGGGGTCGCATGCTGCTGGGTCAGTCCCGGCAGGTCAGCGTCAAGGCGTGTGCCTCTAGCCCTAGCCCCAGCCCAAGGCCCGTCCGCAGCACCTCTGACCGTTTTCCATCCGGGCGGTATTTCCCATCACGATCAGTGCGCGGTGGGCGGCTGTTCCAGAGAGCAGTCCAGCGCCAGCACTGCAGTGACGGTAGTGTCCCAGGTGGGCAGGGACCCCGGGCACGGGAGGCTCAGAGCCGAGGCCGAGGCCCGTGGCTCGCAGACAGACGCAGGGTCTCATTTCACGCTGGCCTCATCGTACCTTTTCTGCCCCTATTTTTCCTTTGTTATTTTATTCATTCACTTACTTGTTTACTGTTTCTTATGTAAGCCACGTCTAATTATTCATGGTTGAAATAATAATGATGCTCTAATAATGATTAATGGTCTAAATAAATAAACCACAGAACAATAGCTTTAAAGGAGAAAGGGCCCCCCCAGGGGAAAGAAAACAACAACAAAACCGCCTCCTACTTAATAGTCAGGGAGGTGGGTTTTGTTCTCACTTGGCTCCGCCCAGAGTCTGGACATGAGTGGCCGTGGCCGTGGCCCTGCGGCGGGAGACACGCAGCCCGAAGGCCTGGGTAGAAGCTCAGGGAGGTCTCCACCCTCCTCCTCACAGACCCTTGAACGCCAACCAGGCAACAACATTCTCTTTCTTTTTCCATGTGTCTGATGTCCTTAGTCCCTCTAAAGGGAACACAAAAGACGTCAGAAAGTTGGAAGAAAGAAAAACGGACCCGCTGACCCTGGAGGGATACGTGGGCCCCGCGCCACTGCCGAGGCCCCCCGAGAAGGGCAGAGGTGAGTGTTGGGGCCAAGCCCAGAAGTGCCGGGAGCTGCATCGGGGGTCCGCGGCGGGCGTGTCAGGGCCTCACAGCCCCCGGTGGGCACAGGGAAGGTTCACGGAGAGCGCGGGGCCCGGCCGCCTGCACAGAGCACAGGGGCCTGGGCAGGGGGCCCGGGCGTGACCGCCTGCCCTCTGGGGCCGCCCGGCGCCCTCTGCACTGCCCTCTCTTCCCCGCAGATGACGCGGTCACTAGCTCTACTCCAGAAAGCTCTGCGCTTTCCAAAAAGCGCTTCACCCTGCAGAGCTTTGCTGCCCTCAAAGGTCAGAAAGGTAAAGGTGCCCGGCCCCGGCCGGCCGGCGGGCTTCTGGGCGGGTCGCGCCCATGGCTGTCTGTCATCCATCCGTGCCGTGCTCATCCGTGTGGACGGTCTCGGGAGGGGCATCTGCCTCTCGCGTGGGTCACCAGGCACGCGTCTGCCGCTGAGTCGCTCTTTCCCTGACGCTGGCGGGTCTGTCATTCGTGCAGCCAGGGCTCTGTTTTCAGGGCCTTTTCTTTGCAGAGGTGGAGGTGAGCTCTTCTGACAGAGGCCCGCCTGCCAGGAGCTGGGACTGTCCTTTGCTTTTCTGGTCCAGCTCCTCCCTTTCCTGCCTTTGCCCGTGGGGTCCCCGAGGGCATTGCTCCCCCTGCCCGAGTGCGAGGCATCCGCTTCCCTCTGGGCGTTTCTAGTGCACAGGCGGGTTCAGAACACCCGATGGAGGTCTCTAAGAGCTTGCCTGGGCTGCTGAGCAGTGAATATGGGGGAAACACACCCAGACAGCACAGGAGGCCAGCCCTGAGGCTCCAGGCGGGTCGCTAGAGGACTCCCTTCCCGATTCTGAAAGCCCGTCTTGTCTAGAGGTCTTTTCATTGGTCCAAATATTGGAGGGTTTTTTTCTTTTTTTCCCAATTTATAAAATACTTTTAAGTTGACCTCAAACAAACAAACAAACAAACAAAAAGACGGACGAATCCCGGTCCTTATACCTTGCTGGGTTTGGCGAGCATGCGTACTGGGCATGCTCTACGTGGAGCTCAGAAAACAAACCAAGGGGCAGCTTACCTAAAGCTACGATGCTGACGCAGGGCCATCACCCGCCCGTCTCCCCCTCCTGCTCTCCTGGGCCTCCCCCTGGATCTCTGGATCCCTCCGCCAGCTGAGCCGTGTTGCCAAGAAGCAGCCTGTTGCCGCCGTGTGTGTCTCACCCCAGCATGAGCTCGCTGTGTCCCCCGCCCCCTTGGTGCTCCGCTCGCTCCTCACTCCGTCTCTCCCGTTCTGTCTCTGCTCCTCCTCCTCTTGCAGCCTCTCCTACCAGTCCCGACAAAAAAGCTAAGCGGCACCAAGTAAAGAGCGACCCAACGCCTTTCGGTTTACGAGGTAGAGTGGCTCCGCCTCCTGGACTAGCCTGGCGCCATTTCCCCATCCGGTTAGGGACCCTGTCTCGCCATCTGAGCTGCCCAGTGAAACAGGTCCCTCCCAGCCAGGAGCACAGTCACTGTTTTGTTCAAAGCCTGACGCTCCGGCCACAGGTACCGTGGTGACGTCACGCGTCTTGGTCCGAGGCCTCAGGCCAGGTGTGCCCAGAATACGCAGAGCTGCCCACGGGCCACCAGGTGGCAGCGGCTGACACCTGGCTGGTGCCTGGGCTGGGCTGGGCTGTCTTAGTGGCTGCGGGGCTCCACGTCCCAGGCCCATCCTTCCTCACCGTTTGTCCCCATGCTTCTGGGGACGCAGACAGATGGGGTGAGGTTCCGTATTGGAATTCGGGCCTTTGTCTCTCTTGCCCTCATATTCTGAGGGCAGAGCCCCCCCCAGGGAAACCCAGAGCCCCCCATCTCCACCCGGCCCAGGTTGAGGGTCTAAGGCTCGCAGACAGGGTTTCACTCTGTGAGCTATCCCGCGCTTCCAGACCATGTGATGGTACTGTCGGGCCAGATCCCCACGCAGACCCTCCTCGGGCCTCAGTCCACAGTCCGCGCTGCAGGGACCCAGGCTGCAGGGACCCAGGGCTCTTCCATGGGCAGCTGGAGAGCCCAGAGACCCACCCCTACCCCAGCCTGCACCCAGCCCTGCAGACGGAGCCCCAGGCACTTGGGAGTAGAATCACCTCCCCACCACCGTCACCGTCTCCGTCTCCGGGAGGGGCTGGACTTGGCCATTAGTGTTCCTGCTTAAGGCCCAGAGGTGCCCGAGGCATCTCTCTGCTTTGCTGACTCTCCTTGTGTGGGAGGCTGCAGTCTACTCCCTTTGAGGCCAGTGTGTCACCTCTGCGAGCTCCTCTGCTCACCTGTGAGACAGGGGAGGTGACCTCATGTCCTGGTAGATGAGTGTTAGGGCCTTGAGCTCAGGCCCAGCTGCCAGCCCCCCTCCCTCCCTCTTCCTCCCCCTCCCCCTGCCCTCCCCCTTACTCCCTCCCCTCCCCCTGCCCTCCCCCTTACTCCCTCCCCTCCCCCTCCCCTCCCCCTTACTCCCTCCCCCTCCCCCTTACTCCCTCCCCTCCCCCTCCCCTCCCCCTTACTCCCTCCTCCTCCTCTCCCTTCCCCCTCTACGCCTTCCCCCCTCCCCTCCCCTCCCCTCCCCCCTCCCCTCCCCTTCCCCTCCCCTCCTCCTCCCCCTCCAGCTCCTCTCCCCTCCTTCCCCTTCCTTCCCCCTCCTTCCCCTTCCTTCCCCCTCCTTCTCCCATCCATCGGAATCACTTCAGTCCACAGCAGGTGACAGGGAGCTGCAGGCCGTCCTGGCTGGCACTCTTGAAAATGCCAAGTGCTTGCTTCCTGGAGTTGCATCAGCCCCTTGTTTTTTCAGTATCAGTGTCAGCGACTCTTTTACTGGAACGAGAGGTGACCGTATTCACGGTTCCTTGGCCTGATGTCCTCCTCGAAGCCCCCAGCATCCTACGTGGATTAAGAGCGGGCCACGGGGCTCAGTATCTCATGCTTATTCCCGTGTCACTGTGTTGACACAGGGACCGTCCCACTTGTTAGCAGAGGGTCACTCAGAGGCCGCGGGTGGCCGGGTGTGACCGAAGGGCAGAGCCGTCTGTCCACGCAGCTCTCCAGTGAGGGTTTACACACCTCGTTTCCAGGGGCTGCCCTCTGCCCAGGCAGCAGCGTCGTCCTTCTGCCTCCGCTGTCCCCCTTCGGACACATGCTTCCATTTGGCCGGGAGCCCTGTGTCTATCGGTGCTGGGCTGGAGGGTGGACATTTGTGGCCAGCTGCCCGGCGCCGGGGCCCCTGGTGACCCCCACCCGGCGTCCGTCTGAGCTTCCCGCCCTGGGCGGCTCCGGACGTGCCGAAGCAGGCGGCGAGCGTGGTTAATGGCTGGCAACCCACGGTCCCCGCTTCCCGCTTCCTGCATGGACGCCAGCCGCCGGGGGCCAAGGGTCGTGCTCGCCACCCCTGCCCGGCTGGAGAGGCGGGGCCAGAGGGTCTCTGGGCGCCGGGCCTGGCCTGGAGCAGGGGCTCAGTGCTCTGCGGGCTGGGGGGGGATCTCTGGGTCCCAGCTCCCTTTTCTGTGAAGACAGAGGCAGCTCCCTGACACCGCTTTAACACAAGCTTGTCACTGCCAGCCTTCAAAGTGTCGGCCTTGGGACAGCTGCCCCTCTGTCTGCACCCTGACTGCAAGGGGTGGGGGGACATGCAGGCATGCATTCTGCCCTTGTCCACGTGGTTCCCTCACTCCCTCTCTCCCAGGAGAAGGTGTGCTTCTGGCCACACCAGCTGGAACTGGGGACTGGTTCTGGATCCGCTCCCCTCTTGTCGAAACGCCACCTCACGCGGAGCGGCGGCTGGGCTCCAGAGCCGCAGGCGTGTGGCTCCGGCCTCTCGCTTCGTTCGTGACACTTGCTGTATTTCTCCACGACGCACTTGCACTCTCCCCCAATGGGAGATGCAGCAGCTACTCTTTGGGGACACAGGGCAGTAGAAGGAATGTTTACGTAGTTTATAAAACCCGGAGAAAGCTTCTTTCCCCGCCCGTGACCCGCACAGGGTGGCCCCCTCCCTGGCCTGGGCGCTCCTAGCACCCAGCATCGTGAGGAGCTGTTCTCCCGGCCGGCTGATGGGTGTTGAGAGTTGCAGGTGTTGATTAAAAATGCCTTTCCCTCGTCGTTTGCCTCGACACGGGACGGGCGGTTGTCACCAGCTGTCCGGTGGAGGCTGGGGTTTGTTTCCGGCTGAGGAAGCAGGTGCTGTGGCCCAGGTCCCCTGGGCAGCTTGCACGGTTGAAGCGGAAACCTGCGGGTGTCCGGCCCGCCTTTACGCACCGCTGGGAAGGGCAGGCTCCCCCAGCCGACACGTGTGGGTGGCGGGGATGTGCATAGGCCGCCCTCGACCTTGAGGGGGACCTCACTGGGGCCTGGTCCTCTCTAGGTTGGAGCAAAACGTCTAACCCGCCAGAGGCTCCTGAGGACAACGACGGCTGGTCCAGCGCCGAGGAGCCGGTCAACTCCTCGGACGCAGAGGAGGAAGGGAGAGCGGGCCTCAGGAAGCTGGTAACCTGGGCTCCCACCTCGTCCGCGGCACTGCTGGTCCCGGGGGCAGGGAGCCAGCAGTGCAGCTCAGGGGGCCGCGCCTCCTAGGGCTTAGGGAGGACCTTCAGGTGCCAGGGCCCCTTGGCTGTGTGCCCGCCCTCCTGTAGTTCTCACCAGACCACCTCACGGCGGACAGTGCACACCTCTGACCTGCCCCTCAGAGGAGCTTTCTTAAAGCTGCGTGTGTACCGCCGTCTGTTTCAGAGAATCGCACTGAGGTACGGATTTGCTTCCTAAACAAAGTCCTGTTTTAGCACGAGCAGCAGAGGAAACTATTTATATATTAAGTCATCAGAGTCAGGACGGTAGCAACAGTTATTTGCTGCCCGCTCAGTGCTGCCCTGGTCCACACCTGGTTTATCGCAGCGAGCAAAGCACCCCAGAGCTGGAGGAGTAGACACAGGTAACTGGAGGAGAGCGCAGGGAGAGTCTCGGGTGGCCAGGGCAGCCTTTCCCGAGGAGGCCTGAGGGTGAGAAGAGCCGGCCAGGGCGTTGCGGGGCCAGTGGGGGAGCCTAGGCAGGCGGGCAGGGAGGCGGGCAGGGAGGCGGGCGGGCGGGGAGGCAGGTGGGCGGGCGGGCAGGCCTGCTGGTTGCATTCCGCTCGCGGTGCAGCAGGAGGGTGCGAGGTGCTGCTCAGGGTGTCCAGAGGGTGCAGCTGCTCCCGTGAGGGTAACGGACACCGGCCTGGCTTTCCCTGCTCCCAAGCCTGGTGGCGCGTGACCCCTGCACAGTTCAGGGGCTCCCAGTCATGTGTCTCGCTGCCCGTGAGGCCGCAGCCCCACAGTCCAGCAGAATGGCCTCCCCTTCTCAGAGTCCGCGTCGCGCAGCAGCTCCGTCCACAGGTGTGCTGAGCACCTGCTGTGTCAGGCACTGAAGGCAAACAGGGGACAAGGTGGACAAGAATCCCCCCTCTCCTGGGGTGAAAGACTAGTAAAAGGCAGAGCGTGTGCCCTGAGGGCAGAGGCGTGACCCAGTAAGAGGTGCAGCAGGTGCAAAGGCCCTGCGGCCGCAGGAGCTGGGTGTGGTGTGAGCACTGGGGCGCAGCCAGGGGCACCGCACGGGCTGGTCAGGTTTAGTGGTCGCCACGTGAGAACGAGCGTCTCCCTGGACGAGGAGACCTTCCCAATGTAAGGCCATAGTCCCACCGGAAGCTCTGCGAATGGCAAGGCTCTCGTCCTTCCCGGGACGCTGGACGCTGGGCACCGGCAGCTGCGTGCCACGTGCGCCATGCGCCCTGCCGTCCCCTCCCCAGGTCCCCGGGAAGTACACCGTCACGGGGCTGGACGAGAAGGGGGGCCCCGACGCGCTGGTCCTGAGGAGCGGGGACGAGGTGGAGCTGGTGCAGGAGGGCGACGAGGGCCTCTGGTAAGACCGCCCGCGCGCCCCCCCGCAGCCCGCGCGCGCTACCGCACCCTGACCGCGCCCCTTGCAGGTTCGTGCGGAACGTGAGCTCCGGCGGCGAGGGCTGGTTGCCAGCCCGCAACCTGTCCGCGCTCCTCGGCCAGCGCGGCGCCCCCGGGTGCCTGAGCAGCCCAGGTACGGGCCGCTGAGCAGCCCAGGCGCTGCGGCGAAGGCGGGGCCGGGGGCGGGGCCGGGGGCGGGGCCAGGACGCGCGGCAGCCGCTCGCCTGCTTGTCCGCAGAGTCCAGCGCGGGGTCCGCCCTGCTGAGCGCCTCGTCCAGCTGCAGCGAGAGCTGCGCGGCCGCCCTCGCGGACCTGCAGGGGTAGCGCCGCGGCCACCCCGCCTGCGGCCCTGGGAGCTGGCCTCTGCTCGGGCCGGCGCGGCGTGGGGGTGGGGCCGGCGCCCACAGAACCGCCCACGGAACCCCGGAGCCGCCGCGGCCCCAGACGAAGGTTCGGGAAGAGTCCGCCCCGCGGCCTCGGCGCCGGGACCGCGCGCGCGCCCCAGGGCGCAGGAAGAGCGCGGCACCGCGGCTTCCTCGGGGAGTCGGACGGACGGGGCTGCAGACGACAGACCTCTGGTGCAGAAGGGCTCCCGGGACTCCCCTTCGGCCTCGGCCGCAGCCGCTCCCCTTTGGTTTCCTACGTTTCTGGTCCGGTGCTTTCTGCAGGAACACGCGTTCTGTGGAGCTGCTTCCAAAAGAAGTGACCGATTCACTGACCCAGCGGCTTGGTGCGGGGGCAGGAGGCTAGTTTGTCTTATACACTTTTTTTTTTAAAGCAAGGATTAATTCTACGGCCATCTTTTTGGTGATACTTTGGCCTCTGATCTTTACCAAGAATCACTGTGTTTACGTGAAATGACAATTTCATACTGTATTTGATATAAAACTATTTTTTGTTACTGGGGTTTACATGGCGCTGAATGATTTGGGGGACACGCTCTCGTGGAAACAGCCCACCTGGTCACAGGTGAGTGGAAGGACATCCCTCGGTAGAATCAGGCAGCGTTTCTACAAACACAGGCAGTTAGAAACCAAGGAAATTCCTTCACCTGTGTAGGTTAGTTTTCAAACGAAAATGTGAACTATAATTTAAAATATTAACCTTCTTTTCTACAGAAAAACACGGGGGACTCGATTTTTTAACACTTCACTGAATTAGGGTATTTTTATTATTTTTAAAGACTGTGTAAAGATGCAGTTTTTGCAGGTGTCACCTGAACCGATGCTGTCACAGGAGCCCAGGGAAAACCTGAGCTCCCGGCCCCCCCGGCCCCCCCCCCCCCCGCCTGGCGTGTCCTGTGTGGAGCTGTCCTGAGCACAGCAGAGTTTATCTTATTCAAATCAAGGCAGAACTGGAAAGAAAACTCTTCTGTTTTACTGTGTTTTGTGTTTCAGAAACAAATTCTGTTCCCTAGAAACGCTTCTTTCTGGGTCTGATTGGGGCAGATATTTTTATATGTGTGTATATATGTCGATGTGTGTACATACGTCCCCACTGTGAGGGGTGTATTTATAGCCTCCAAGCTGCTGGCGATGTGTCGCTTTACAGCCCCCCGAGCCCCAGGCCCCTGCAGCCCAGCCCACGGGCTCCGCGTCCTTGTGCAGGGCCAGACCTCTCTGGAGTGCGTAGTGGACGGCGTACAAGCTCGGCAGCTTTCCTCCTGGTGTATAAGTTATTTGGAAAATGATGCTTCACGTAATTTACTGAATATATTGATTGTTCAGGCACCGTTCCTGCCATCCCAGCCTGGGACTGGCCACCATTTTTGTGATCTCTTCCTCATAAAAGCACTTTAAAACCTCATGTTTCAGTCACTGTTCCTTTTTTTTTTAACTGCTGATGTAAGTGAAATTTAAAAATCCGAGTTCTTTACTGTATGGCTGGTGTTTGAATAAACATCAGCACCTCTTGCTGTCGGCCGTCCTCTGTAAAGGCACAGGATCTGGAACTGGGTGGCCCTCACTGGAACGCCCCCCCCCCCCCGATGCCAGCGTGCGCCGGAGGGGCCCAGGGCGAGTGGGGCCTCCTGACCCCTGAGCCCCCTCCCCTCCCCCCTCTGTCAGGGCTTCTCCTGCAGGAATAAGATAGGGTGAACTCTGTACCTGTGCTCGGCCAGCTGGGAGAAATAGTACAAGTGTCAGTGGGCGTAGTGGCTCCTCGAAGCCTGCAGCGTCCCCTCCACCTCTGCGGGGACCCCCGTCACCCTGGACCTGAGGGCCTCTGTCCTTCGCATTGCCCTAATTCACGCTGATGCCCTGTGCCTGGCAGGTCATTTGTCTGCGGAAATCCGGTTCAGTGGTGATGCTCTGAGAAGCCCTAGAAGGAGCAGAGTCTTTTCTTCACCCCCGAGCCTTGTCCCTACTGGGCCTGTGGTCAGGATGCCCCTCACGTGGCTCCAAACACAGGTGCAGCTCGGCTCCGTTCGAGGGAAGCCGGGGGCACCGGGCTGAGAGCACCCCCTAGGATCCCTGTCCGCCTGGACCCCAGAAGGTGATCCTGCTTGGATATAGGGTCACTGCAGGTGCAGTTGGTTAAGATGGGGTCATGGTGGCCCCTAGTCCAATGACTGGTGTCCTTACAAGGAGCAGGAAATTTGGACGGACACACACACACCAGGCGGGAGCTGGAGGGCTGGCTCAGCATGTCAGGGGTACCAAGGGCCACCAGAGCCCCAGGAGCTGGAAGAGGCCGGAAGGACCCTCCACAGAGCCTCTGGAGGGAGCTTGGCCCTGGGACACCTGCCCAGACCTGGGACTGGATAGATTCCTGTCGCTGGAGCCCCTGGGGGCGGTGCTGGGTCAGGCGGCTGGAAAGGAGCACGGAGTCAGTGAGCAGTGACCGCGCTGTACTCGGTCTGAGAAGGTGCGCAGCCCTGGAGCCGGAGGAAGCCCCGGGCAGCGGCCGCACCCGGCAGGGGTGGCAGGTGGCGCTTCTGGAGCCCTCGCGGGACAGCGCACACCCCCAGGCTCTCGGCAGGACGAGCAGCCCTGCTGCCCCGCAAAGAAAGTAGGGCTCAAAGGAATGAGCCCCTTCCTCCCCAAGCTGGGAGGAGACGGACCCTGACAGCACCCTGCCAGGTGGTCTGACTCCAGAGCTGCTGCACCCACTGGGCCCAGGCGGCGCCACGAAGGGCTGTGAGAGTCCCTCCCCTTCCCCTCCTCTCCCCCTCCCCCCTTCACAAATAAATTCCTGTATAACTGAATTCCTAAACAATTGTTGACAGTGACAAACAGAAATTCCAGAGGTGATAAGTAAAATGTTGTCCTCTAAGGACTGCCTTCCATCTGGGGAGGGAGTAGCGCCGGACCCGCCTGGAGCAGCTGGGTCTCCCTGCTCCCCTCTGAAGATAAATGGCAGAGCTGGTGTCCCCAGCCTCCACCCGTTTATGGAGAGGCGGCTGGACGCCTGAGTGAGGCTTGCGGGGTGACCGCCAGCCCAGCGGGCCCAGGACAGTACCAGTTAAGTCTGGAAAGTCCAGCGTCCTGAGAAACCCTTTCGTGCCTGGCGGCCAGGATAGCTGGTCACCCCAGCTGGTGGCCTGGGCCCAGGAGGGCATGAGGGACAAGACCCGGGCGCCCCAGGGCTGAGACGGGGGCAGGGGCTCCGCGGGGGGCGCGCACCCCTCCCCCTCGCGCTCCCAGAGGGGCCCTTCGGCTGAGAAACCAGGCCTCCCCTGTGACAAGATATTCACATTCACGCCCCAAACCTGCTCCCCTTTCCCAGTACCATCACTGCGGGGGACGGCTCTCCACCCGCACTTTAGTTCTGTTTCCCAGCTTGCCGTCCTAGGTCCTTGGGCTGCAGGCTTCTGAGCTGCATTTGAGCTGCACACGCCACCGGACACGCATCCCGACGCCCGAGTCTCCTCTCGGACCAGGAGCCTGACTCCCCAGGCCCGTGCCCTGGGGCGGCCCGTCTGTCCGCTCAGCAGGCACTGGGCGGGGGACCGCACGCCCGAGTGCTTGGGAGGCGAGGCCTCCCTCCCCCACCCTCTCGGGCTCTTGGAGAACTTTGCCCGCCTCCCCACCTGGAAAGTCAACAGACAAAGCGACCCAGGGCCTCGCCATGGCTCCTCGGCTCCGGGGGCTGGCCCTCCTCTGCCTTCTGCTGGGCCTGCGGGGTTCCCTGGTGGCAGGTACGCGAGGGAGGTTTCCCCATTCACCCAGCGGAAGGGCAGCCGACCCCCCAAAGCCGGCCCATGTGCTGGGCGCTCCTGTTTGCTGGCAGCTCTGCTCTGATCTGCTCTCCTTCCGAAAGGCAAACGGTGCCCAGGGCCTCACCCAACATTTGGAGGAAAGGCTTCGGGGAATTATTTTCCAGACTTTTGGGAGCCGTGGCGTCCGCCGGCCACAGTGGGCGCCCCCCGCCTGCCGCCAACGCCCCCCCACCCCCTGGCACAGGATCTGGGGCTCAGGGGTGCCTCTCTCACTCTGCTCTCTCGGCCTCTCGGTGGGGGGCTGGTGCGAGGGACGGTGTGGGGACGCCGGACCGTGATGATCTGCCACCACGCCAGTGACCCCTGCACCCCATCCTCGCAGACACTGGGAGGCCTGAGCCGGTTAACACGGGGACGGCTCTGTGAGCTGTCATCGTGACCCTCCAGCCCCGAGGGGCGGCCGAGGTGGGAACCAGGCACCGACACTGTCCCGTAAAGTCCGGCTCACGTCGTCCCTCAGATCCCACGGCCAGACTCTGGGGTCCGAGAGGCAGAGCTGGTGCCGCCGTGGTCCCTCCTGCTTGTCTTCTTTTTTCACTTAATATCGCACCTTCTTAAGCATCACGGGGCACCATCGTTTATGCTTCAGATTGTCTCCAGCTTTCCTGATGGCTGGGTCTCTGCAGGTCTCAGAGCATTTCCTTGGGATAAACTCCTAGAAGCGAAGGGACCAGGTCAAGGGCGTGAACGTGTTGCGATGACTCACTGAGCACATTGCCTTCCTCCGGCACATGAAGCTGTGCAGTGCTCCCATTGCAAACTCAGCCAGGCCTGTGGACAGGAGCCCTCTGACTCCCATTACCTAGCAGAAGGGATGGTGGGAACACTTCCTGTGGAGGGCGGGGTGGGGGACGGGAGGCTGTGGGCCCCCCCGGGCGTCCAGCGTCTCACGGCCCGCCCTCCAGTCTTTGTCTCCCAGGAGCAAGCCCACAGTGTCCTGCACAGGCCCCGGCGCGCCAACTGGTTGCTGGAGGAACTGTGGCCTGGATCCCTGGAGCGCGAGTGCAGGGAGGAGTTCTGCTCCTTCGAGGAGGCCCGGGAGATCTTCCAGAGCAAGGAGAGGACGGTGAGCTCGCCTGGGGCCAGCGGGCGCGCGGCGGCCACCCCGTGGTTGTGAAGCCTGCTTTGATTCTCACGACAACCCTGCGAGTTTTACTTCATTGGCCAAAAGATTCCGCGGGAATCCCTTTTACTGACGGGGCCTCTGCGGTCGGCAGAGCCTCTGCGGTCGGTCCCGCTCAGCGGGTGACTGGACAGTCGATGCAGCATCCGAGGAGGAACTGGGGGCTCAGGGAGCGGGGGTGTCTTGTCCGCGTTCACAGCTCGGACGTGGCACAGCTAAAGCCTGGGGATCCTGACTTGGGCGAGGAAACCTGTGACCTCTGGTGGCCTTAGCAATGGCGGGTGGATGTTAGGACAAAACTCGCTTCCCCTGGATGCACCCACCTCGCCTCCAGAGGAGAAAGTCTGGCTTTCAGAGCCCATCACGAGGGCCAGGTCAGAAGCCGCCCAGCCCGCCAGCTCCTTCCGCGGGGCCATACGCACTGCCTCTGGCGCACGCCTGCGTCACGCACCTTCCTCTTTGCTCCCTCAGAATCAGTTCTGGATTTCTTACAACGGTGAGTACGTGCCCGGCCGACGTGATCTACCCGCCAGCCCCTCTCTCGGCATCCTAACTCTGACTTGCCCACAGACGGGGACCAGTGCGCCTCCAGGCCCTGTCAAAACGGGGGCTCCTGCGAGGACCAGCTGCAGTCCTACCTGTGCTTCTGCCTGGATGGCTTCGAGGGCCGGAACTGTGAGACGGGTGAGGACAACCGGGGCCCCCGGGGGGGCTGCTGAGCACGGCCTGGGGGGAGGTTGGCCTCCGTGACCTGGAAGGGCCTCAACCTGAGAGTCTCGGATCTGGGGTTCTCAGGTGCTAATTCTTCCACTTGTGATGCCCTGTCCCCTTCTGGGCTCCCGGCACTGGGAAATTCTGACGCACCCGGAGGGGCCCGGGGAATCACTGCATCTCCGTCAGCTCCACACATCCCCATGGCGAGGTGGTTGGGGAAGCTCGGCCTTCCCTACTTGCTGTCACAAGGGTAGGCCCAGTATTACAGTATCACACAGCTCAGGGCTCCCCAGACCACCCTCAGCGTCAGTCATCTGCTAGGCCAGCGTGCTCTGAAGGCCGACACAGGCACGGTTACAGTTACCACACGGAAAGGATATGGGTTCAAACAGCCGAGGGGCCAGTGTGAGCTCCCAGCGGCTTCTTCCCGGGAGCCCTGTGGATGGTGTTCTGTTCTCCGAGACCATGTGGGACAGAACTTACAGAGACTCACCCACCAGGGACGCGCCCACAAGCCCCAGTGTCAGGCACAAGGATGTGGCTGACCCCCATGTCCAGCCTTTCCAGGGGTCGCGCTGATGCCAGGTGGCCCCAGGCCCCCAGGAAAACAACACACTTATCAGGCAGCTCAAATTAAAGTGGACGACTTCATCAGGGGGGCAGTCACTTCCTGGGACCCCTCCCCACCTGTGAACATTCTGATGCCACCTAGCTCGTCTCAAAGGACCACGGTCAAAGAGGGAGGGCAACGGCCAGGGAGGAGGGTCCCCGCCGGTCACCTGGGGCTTGGGTGCTCAGCGGTCCTGGTGTGAATTCACCTCCAGGACAGGCCCTGGACTTGCAGAGCGAGCCAAGCCCGTGTCCACAACAAAGCTCCCTTTTCCAGAGGCAGGTTGGCCAGCGGCCAGCCCGGGCAGCTCCCCGGGGCACCAGGCCCCGGCTGCAGACCAGCCTCCTGGCTCTGACTGCTCGCGGGCAGGCCTCCGATTGAGTCGGACTCGTCCACCGTCCCCAGGGGCCTCTGCTTTCCCCAGCCCGGGAGGGATGACGTTGTGGAGGCCACAGCGTGCCAGCCCCGCATCCCCACTGGCGAAGCTGCTCAGACGTGGGACCCTGCCCCAAACTCCAGGTCGTGCCCTTCTGGGTCAGTCTGCGGAGTGGGCTGGTGCCAGGCTGTCCCTGGAGCCGGAAGCTGGGCGCCACCTTCGTGCAGAACACAGCCCCTGGCGCAGGCCTGCTTGCCCTGACCGGGGCCCCCTGCCACGCCCTCTGCCCTCAGACAAGAAGAGCCAGCTGATCTGCCCGAATGACAACGGTGGCTGTGAGCAGTACTGCAGGGATGACGCGGAGGCTGGGCGCACCTGCTGGTGCCACGAGGGGTACGCGCTCCAGGCGGACGGGGTGTCCTGCACGGCCACAGGTAACAGGTCCTCGGGGACCAGGTCTAGGGCTGGTGGTTTCATTGTCCTGATACACGTCTCCCCGTTGGCTACAAGATGGGGTGCGGGGAAGCATAGCATCACTGAGCATCTACCAGGCACTGCCGGCGCTCTGCGCATGGCGGCAGAGGGGAAGCTCGGGTGGAGGCGGCCGCCCCGCCCCCAGAGCAGGGAGGGGCCACGGTGGGCGGGGCGGAGCCCCGGAGCCGGGGGGAGGTGCAGAAGGCGGCGCTCGCTCCCCACCCCCGCTCCCCGCGCAGCACCACACCCAGTGTCTGTACTGACGGCAGCATGGTTCTGGATTCCAAGTCTCTTCAACGGCAAGCACTTCTGGGAAAATGGAAAACGTCTCCAAACCAGCCTAAAGGCGACGGGGCTGCAGCCCCCAAAGCTGACCCCACCCCCAGCCCTGCGTCTCTCCAGAGGTGGATGGACCCAGCCTTGTCTAGGAAGCCTGAAACTCAGCTGCCGCCTCTAAAGGCTTTCTTTTCTGGCCTGGGGCTTTCCTGGAGCAGGAAGGAAAACTTAGAGCCCATCAGAAGAGCAGCCCGATTGTCCGAGATGCCGGTCACCTTACACAGCTTATCCTTTACACCTTTAGTGACCTCAAGCTGCACGTCTTCCCCCCTTGGAAAATGCGCGGGACCCAGTCTCCAGGACCCTGGGCCATCTGCTTCCCCGGCAGCTCCCGCAAGGGCCTGCCGCAGCCCCGGGCAGGACCAGAGGCGCAGCCGCCCGTCCGCAGGGCCCCTGGCCTTTCTCACCAGCACCCCACACATCCCCACGTCTTGCTGGATTTGTTTTACACAGTTGAATATCCGTGCGGAAAAATGCCTGTTCTGCAAAAAAGAAACGACAGCAACCCCCAAGGCCGAATCGTGGGTGGTCACGTCTGCCCCAAAGGGGAGTGCCCCTGGCAGGTAAGGCTCCAGGAGCACTGGGTCGAACGTGGGTGACGATCCCGGGCATGCACAGAGCAGTCCAGCCCCGGCGTGCCCACCGTCTGGCCACTCCCTTAGCTGGATGGCAGCGGCCTGTAAAGCAGCCCCCATCCGGGGTGCACGGGAAAGGGGGGCAGCCCCCATCCGGGGTGCACGGGAAAGGGGAGCAGCCCCCATCCGGGGTGCACGGGAAAGGGGGGCCCCCCAGGCAGCCACGACGGGAACGCGAGCTTCCAGCATCTGCTGTGCCCTTGTCAGGCCATGCTGAAGCTGAATGGGGCGCTGCTGTGCGGGGGCTCCCTGCTCGACACCGTCTGGGTGGTCTCCGCCGCCCACTGTTTCGACAGACTCAGAAGCTGGAGGAACCTGACAGTGGTGCTGGGTAGGTTGCGTGGCGCCTCCTTCTGCCGGGAGACGATCCTTGAATGATAACCGCGGGGCCAAGATGTGGGGCTTCCACGACCAGTGACCTTCCCCACAAAGAGAAGTGGCAGCGTCTGGGCAGACCCCATACCCACAGCGCCGCTGTGGCCACCCCCTCAGCCTCTCTGCCACCCAGATGCGGCCCTGGGGTGACGCTGCTCCCGCCAAGGTCCCCGAAGGGGTGCCCCACCCAAGGCTGCGCTGCCTGGTGGGCTTAGGGGATGACGAGGACCCCAGGAGGGCCAGGCCCCATCTGGAAGAACCAGGGGAACGGGGCACCCTCTCCTCACCCAGCCACGGCTGCCCGCCCGACCCCCTCACCTGCCTCCAGCACCTCGGGGCCATATCCGCCCCGACTCACACCCACACTGACCCCCCGGCAGCCCCAGGAGGCTGCTCGCCCACCGGGGGTGGGGGACGCGGGGCCCCTCCTGCCCGACAGGAGACACTGGCCCGGGAGGCGAGGCGGCGAGTGAGTGGACGGTCCGCCCCCGCCCCCGCCGCAGGCGAGCACGACCTCAGCCAGGACGAAGGTGATGAGCAGGAGAGGCAGGTGGCGCAGGTCATCATTCCCGACAAGTACGTCCGGGGCAAGACGGACCACGACCTGGCCCTGCTGCGCCTGGCGCGGCCCGTGGCCCTCGGCGACCACGTGGCGCCCCTCTGCCTGCCCGAGCGGGCCTTCGCAGAGCGGACGCTGGCCTTTGTGCGCTTCTCGGCCGTCAGCGGCTGGGGCCAGCTCCTGGAGCGCGGCGCCACGGCCCTCCGGCTCATGGCCGTGCACGTGCCCCGGCTCCTGACCCAGGACTGCCGGCAGCTGTCGCGCCGGAGGCCCAGCGGCCCCGTCATCACTGACAACATGTTCTGCGCCGGCTACACGGACGGCAGCAAGGACGCCTGCAAGGGGGACAGCGGGGGCCCGCACGCCACCCACTTCCAGGGCACCTGGTACCTGACGGGTGTCGTCAGCTGGGGCGAGGGCTGCGCAGCCGCCGGCCACTTCGGCGTCTACACCCGGGTCTCCCAGTACACGGCCTGGCTCCGCCGTCTCATGGTCTCCCCACCACCCTCGGGGGGCCTCGTCCGGGCCCCGCTGCTGCCCTAGCACCCGCCCCGCAAATAAAGCCGCCGTGTGTGCCCGGTCTTCCCGCGCCAAAGCCGGAAATTCTCCTGTGGTTCTTGGGGCGGGGGAGGGGGAAGCGGAAACAGAGACGGAGAGACAGAGAGACACAGAGAGGGAGACAGGGAGACTGACAGACAGAGAGAGACTGAGGGATGGAGAGACAGAGAGAAACCTGAGGGAGATTCTGAGCAGCTGGAGAGAAAGAGAGACTGAGTGTCAAAGAGGCAGACGGGGCAGGGGGGTAACGACAGAAGGTGGCACACTGGGCAGAGCACGCGGGGGCTGGGTGTGCCAGGCCAGCAGCAGGGGCGCGAGTGTCCACCCCCGGTGACGTGTCCACCCGTGGTGACGGTGCCACTTCCCCACACGTTCGCCTCTCACTCAAGCGTTTCATCTTCATTGCAGATAAACTGTTAGCATCCGCCACTCACTGTGCTGAATATCCTTCCGGATCTTTTCTTTTCTTTTTATAAATTTATTTTTGGCTGCGTTGGGTCTTCGTTGCTGCGCCCAGGCTTTCTCTAGCTGAGGCGAGCGGGGGCTACTCCTCCTTGCGGTGCGTGGGCTTCTCACTGCGGTGGCTTCTCTTGTTGCAGAGCACGGGCTCTAGGCGCACGAGCTTCCGTAGTTGCGGCACGTGGGCTGTTGTTGTGGCTCGCGGGCTCTAGAGTGCAGGCTCAGTAGTTGTGGCACACCAGCTCAGTAGTTGTGGCTCACGGGCTCTAGAGCGCAGGCTCAGTAGTTGTGGCGCACGGGCTTAGTTGCTCCGTGGCATGTGGGATCTTCCCGGACCAGGGCTCGAACCCATGTCCCCTGCATTGGCAGGCGGATTCTTAACCATTGCGCCACCAGGGAAGTCCCCAGATCTTTTCTAAGTGTGTGAACTTTACGGTAACACGCGGCCCCATGCTCTGCACACCTGCTCCCCCACGGACAGCAAGCAGCTGAGCCTCCTCCAAGCCCCCGGTGGCTGCCTGCCCTCCCCGAATTGTCCAGAGGCATTTCACGGAGACCCTCGTGTTTATCTCTGAGCAGGTCTCCTTCACAATCGCCAACTTCACTGAAGTGAACCTTGCACGAGGCTGTTTCCAAACACAACAGCTCTCATGGATTTGGAGGCTATAGTCCCCAACCCTGAGGACTGGGTGTCTCTTCCAGCTGAGGCCCCAGCAGATGACCCCTGCCTGGGCACCAGCAGGGATGTTCCAAAAATGCAGGTTCCCAGGTCCTGCCCAGCTCAGTGGGATAGGGGTGAGGCCCCTTGACCTACCCTCTAATCGAGTCCCTCAGGTGATGGGCACACAGGCCTCGTGTTGGGAAGAATGAGGAACCAGGGACCGGGGAGGGGAGCGCCTGACCCCACCTGAACCCAGCCAGGCGGGCAAGGCCACCGCGGCGGGCGCCCACCTCCTCAGGACCCGCCCGTCCTGGCCTGGGACGCCGTGCTTACAGTGCCAGACGTGCGCTGGCGGACAGTCCAGCCTGTTGAGTAACCAGGGCTCCACAACCCTGGCCACGTGCTCACCAGCTGAGCCTTTGCAGAAGCACTTTGCTGCCCCATCAGGTGGTGGTTTCTGGGGTTCTCGCCGGGCACACGTCGAGAGCTCCGACCTTGGGCCAGACCTCCTGGGGTGGCTCTGCCCCCTCAGAGGCACCACCAACCCGCTCCGCCCCTCGTTTCATCTACAAGATGAGGCCCGCTGCCATGCTTGTCATGAGGATGAAACTGGTGCAGGTAAAATGAGGCACTGGGAGGACAGGCCACCTGGCCAAGGCCAGGAAAGCCGATATGCAAATGTCCAGGTGCCCCCAGCTCACAGCTCAGGCTGCAGACACTCGAGGAATTCTGCAACCAAAATGCCCGAGGTCTCCGGAGGCCCTGAGCCCAGTGGGCCTCTTGTTTCTTCCTGGAAATGAAAACTGGCTGGACTCCTCTTCCTGGGAAGAAAAGGGGATGTGGGGTTCAAGGGGCCAAGCCAGGAGCCCACTCAGACCCACAGGGGTTCAGCAGGTCGTGGGTGGGCTGCTGGCTCTGCCCTGCTTTCCCCGGCCTCTCTGCTGTGGTGGGCGCAGTGCCAGGCCACGCCACAGTGCATCACCCGCATGGACCATCTCCCCTCGCCAGGCGCGGGGAATCCAGTCTCGCCCCACACGCCCAGCAGTGCAGAGACAGGCAGCACAGAGATCAGGCGAGCCAGGCCCAGGGACCAGGCTCTGCACATCACACTGACGACCCTGCGAAAGACCAGCCTGGCCTGGGCACCCAGCAGGAGCGTTCTGGGACATCATCGATTCGTTCAGTCCACTGGTGTTTACTGACCACCTACTGTGTGCCAGACACGCCTCTCCGTGCTGGACAGAGCAGCGAACAAGCCAAGCGACCAGGGTGTCATATGTGGGAAGCATCAAGTGTGCTCGGCGCGTGGAACACAGCACAACCCCCTCATCTCCCAGCACAAGCACTCACCCCACCAGCAGTTCCCAGGCCTCTTCCTCCAGAGCCTGGACTCTGCTGCGGAGCCCCGGTCAGCTGAGAAGCTCGGGCCATGTCCCACACCTGCCACTCCAGGGAGGGGAGGTTCCTGGCTGGCAGATCGGCCCAGGGGCCCGTGTGGTACGCACACCCCCCACCCAGCGTGGGCAGAACGCCCCGGGTCCTAACCGCGCGTCCACCACACACGGCCACGGACTAACGCTCCACCTCTCTCTAAACCTGTCCTAGAGAAAAGATGGGCAAATGATAACTTGGCTTTTATCGTGGTTGTGAGAACAAAAACAGAGCTAACATAAACGTCTGAAACTATACAATGACGTTTTTTCTCTCTCAGAACAAAGAGCTCCTGTGCCCACAGCAGGCCCCCCGGACACGGTTCCTGACAAGGACCGTTGGGCCAGGACCTCCCCACGCTACACAGGCCAAGGGGACCATGCCCTCAGTGCGGTCGCCTGCCCCTACCCTCCCCCCGCCTCCCCTGCCACCGGGCAGGCCCAGGCTCCAATCAGGAGGCTGAGATAAACAGCAGGACACCCAGCCACCCTCCGGCCAGGGGGAGTGAACCTTGCTCCAGAGGCCTGTCACAGCGGGGACGAGCGCTGTCCTCGGCCGCACCATGGCGGGCGGGCTGTGCCTCTTCCTTCTCGGCGCCTCCCTGGCTGGCCTCCTGCTGCCGGGGGCAAGTGGTAAGTGCCCCTCACCCTGCAGACTGCAGGGGTGGCCCTGGGGAGGAGGAGGGTGAGGGGTCAGGGCGATGCCCCTGAACTTCCACAGTGTGGAGAGTGGGTGCCCATCCCCTGTGGGAGGCTGGCACGAGAGCCTGGCGGGGTGGTTCCAGCCAGGCGTATCTTAGGGCCAGGTGTGCCTCCCTGTGGGTGGAGAGTCAGACAGCAGACCACAGATCACAAAGACAGAAACATGAGCAGAGAAGGAGAGAGAGAGACAGAGACAGAGACGGAGGGAGATGGAGGGAGGGGGAGGGGGGCAGTGGCAGAGACAGAGAGAAGCCCCCTTCCTCTGCCGGAGCAAACTGCGAGCACAGAGGCTAGGGGCTCACAGGCAGAGAGGAGCTTCCATGGCAGGGAAGAGGATGACAGCCAGTGCCACCACCCACAGGCTGGTTCCGCCAGGGGGCTCTAGGCTTTCTGGGACTCCAGACCTGTCCAAGAGAGGAAGCCAGAAAGGACAGAGCAGAGTGGAGGCAGCCCCGGGGGCCTGTCTGCATGTTTGCACTCTGGGTGACGTGGAAGTTCAGGGGCCCAGGCGCGTGGGAGGAGGAAAGGGTGAAAAGTGAGAAAGAGAAACAAACCAAACAGGAGGGGGGGGGGGACCAGGTAGGGGAAGGAGGGAGGGGAGGAATGGGTGTGTGGCTTGTATTTCAAAGCAAGCGGTCCCTGGAGGAGCAGATGTTTGGAGTAATGGAGGATGGGCCCACACAGAACAAACGTGGGCCTGGCCTTGCCGGGAAAACACAGGTGTCACTAAAAGAAATGGGGAATTTGGAAGGGAAGGTAATTTGAGGTAGGATCGAGTGCACACTCGGAGCTCTAGACACTCTTTAAAACAACCCTAAGAAGGAGGTATCTAGTTCCCACTTGCCAGTATTCAGCAGTAGGTGACCAAGATGCATTTGCCACTCAAGACAGTTCGATTCCGCAGCCCTGTTTTTTAGTTTCGGACATGGGGAGTCTGGAGCTCTGATGTGAGGGCAGACATCCATCGCTGTGAGAGAGCTGAAAACACAGAGCTCACGATGGAAGTTGGGACTAGAAACGCCAACTTGGAGAGTCATCTTCCTTATGGTGAGACTCTCAATTCCCCAGCAGAAAAGAGGCAGAGAGCAGGGCAGAGCGCCAAGAAAAGGACCTGAGGGCCTCCCACAGCACAGTGAAAAGGGGAAGAGGAGTGGGTGAGACCGGGGAGACCCAGGCAGCTCGGAAGGGACTACTGAGGGGAGAGGGGAGAGATCCCTGATGGGGGAGACCTCTGAGCCAGCACACTGGAACTGGCAGGTCAATTTAGTGGGCTTTTTTTTTTAATGAAACAGGACAGAAGTAGAAAATTTTGTCACAAGTACTATTTTGTAGAAAATAATAGTAAGCACTATTTCTTGAAACTTTTGTTTTACTCTTGTGTACGTGTGTCCTGGGACTTGAAACAAATCATACTTCTAATTGTAGATCGTGCAAAACCGTGTCACCTCCCCACCTAACGCAGAGCTGAGACCTTGAAGGGTGGGGAGGGGGCGCGGAGGGGAACAGCTGAGCCACAGAACGGAGTGGAGGGCCGGGGGAGGCAAGAGGGACCGAAGGGCGAGTTCCAGAAGGAGGGCTCGGGCCTCAGCGCGGGGCCGGGTGTGCGCGTGCAGGACAGGGCAGGTCAGTGGTGGGCGCGCAGGCCCAGGGCAGGCGTCTGACCCGTCACTCGCGGGGGCGGGGGTGGCCCGGGGACGGGACCGCATGTGGGCGAGCACGTGACAGCCGCGTTCCCCACCACAGTGTTCCTGCCCCGGGACCAGGCCCACAGCGTCCTGCAGAGAGTCCGCCGGGCCAACTCGTTTTGGGAGGAGGTGAAGAAGGGAAACCTGGAAAGGGAGTGCCTAGAGGAGGCCTGCTCGTATGAGGAGGCCCGCGAGGTCTTCGAAGACACGGAGAAGACGGTAAGGGGCGGCGCGGCCAGGACGCACTTACAGGGCTGCGGGGGCTTCTGAAGCGCTGTCAGGTCCACCTTAAAACTCAAAATGTTTATCTAAGAACGCTCTGTCGACCTCGGCAGTGCACAAGGACCCCAGGCCCCGGCTTTTCGCCAGACACTCAGCCGCCGCCATACTCGCCAACGGGTTCTGGTCCTGAGACCGCAGGGTGGGCGGTGCGCAGGCGCAGGACGAACGCGGCGTCGAGGCCCCGTTCCGTGCCTGCGCGGCGGCGGCGCCGGCGGTGGCGGCGGCGCGAAAGCACGCGCCCCTCCCCCGGAAGAGGTGGGGCCTCCGATGCTGCCCCGGAAGTCTCTGAGGTCCGTTAGCCACCTCGCGTTGTGCTGTCGTGTGGTGCTTTGCGTCAGGCCGTGGGGCGGCTTGGCTGCGGGGCAGGGGCCGAGGTGGAGGTGGACGGCCGCGAGCCAAAACTGAGCAACCGAGAGCTGAAGACGCCTGAAGGCTGAGGACAAAGTGGCGGAGAAGGAGGCCAAGCAGGAGCCCACGAGAGACAGCCTGGCCGCAGATGGCGGACCTGTCCACACCTCGGACAGCGGGCCCATCCACACCACAGGCCCGCAGTGGAGCGTCCAGCGGAGTCTGGGCCCTGGGGGACCCGTGCCACACAGGCTCGTGTAGACTCCTGCCTGCTCGCGGCAGCCTGGACGCCACCGGCCTGGCTCACCTTCAAGGTGGCGGAAGAGCTGTGCCCTTGGAGGACAGGTCCAGTTGCAAGTCATGGCTGAGTGGAGAAGTGTTAAGTCGGAAGAAGAATTTACTCAAGTCTATAGCAGACTGCCTTGTGGAGTCCAGAGAAGCCTGGGAAAACCGAGGAGCAGAGCCGAGAGTCCCTCAGCTCCACAGACTCGCATTACTGTCTTCTTGCTTCCATGGGCACCTCATCCCCCTTTGGCCGAAAGGTGAGGAAAGGCGGTATCATCGGAGATTCTGACTCCAGCCAGAGTGACTCTGTGAGGAAGAAGTGTATCCCACACGCCAAGATGATCACGTGTAGAATAAGTTTCTTGGAAGAGTTGGGGTTCCTAGATGAACTTCCCATGCTGAATGCCGCTTCACGGGGAGCTGTGACCAAGCTTTCCATCACCTAGCACAGCAACTTGGACATGAACCACGTGTAAGAACTGCTCCAGAACTCCAACTGTAAGATGCTGGTAGTTGGTGGCATTGACTGCATTTGTGATGTCGGATGCCAGTTCCAGACGATTTGACTCGAACTCACCACTCGTGAGTTTTACCTGGCCGATTATGATCTCGTGAAATCATGGATATCATATCAGGGATGCTGAACATGTTATGGGCAGTTACAAGACCACCCACCATCCAGTCAGCCCAGCAGGCCAAACCCATGAGATGGACTCCACCCCACCCTTCTGGAGAATGAGCACAATAGAAGGGCTCAAGAAAAACCTGGGAGTGAAGCTGCCAGAAACTAACCTCTTCAGAACAGAAGAGACCGAAAAAATTATTGATCACATCTGTGTCGCAAAAACTGCTGAATGTCCTCCGCCTCAGACCACAGGTAGACTCCTTGCTGAGCTTGTCAGAGTCTCTGAAAGTGGCTTGCAGCAGCGACCCACTCATCGGTGATCGCCCACAGATAACGGCCAGACAGACTGCTCTGGGTCTCACTGAGCAGGTTGAGTTACTTGTCATGAGGAGGGAAGTGTGCAGTGCTTACACTGGGTTAAATAGTCCCATACAGCAGCCAGAGGCTTTTAAACAACAGGCCAGAGCCACCAACGAGGATGATGTTCATAGATGAAAACTTCTGTACCGCCTGGAATCCAGGCTGCCCCCCACCTGGCTGTGGCATGGACATTGGCTGCATCACCATGTTTCTCACAGCCTACGGTAACATCAAGGAGGTACTTCTGTTTCCTGCCATGAAACCTGAAGGTAAGGAGAATGTGGCAACCACTGATACATTGAAAAGCACAATAGTTGGCACTTCTGTCTAGAAGATAATAATTGGTAAGTTGTATGACTCAGACATCTTTGCATTCCTGCAAAAGGTCAAGGTCTGCAAGGGAATTCTTGTGTTGCTATCCATTTGACTACCATGGTTCATTTCAGCCACCAGAAGAGAGAAGAAGAATTAAGAATTCATTTTTACTCCTTGTTACCAAGTGAACGATTTCTCTCTTTTAAAAAGTTATTCATAATTTCAGGAACTGTTTTTATTTTTAACTGTTCCTTTAATTCACATACACTTAACAGTTTTTTAGATTATAAAAATAATTGTAGTGCCAAGTTCATGTTCTGCCTTTTTCCTCAGCATCATTTCCCAAACACTCTGCCTTACTTCCTTAGAACTACCATACTTATAATTTTAAAGAGCTAAGTTGTTTGTTTGTTTTGGCCATGCTGCACAGCTTGTGGGATCTTAGTTCCCCAAACAGGGCTTGAACCCACGCACTCAGCAGTGAAAGTTCACAGTCCTAACCACCAGACTGCCAGGGAATTCTCTAAATAATTCACGTGTCAAAGAAGAAGTCTCAAGGGAAGCTAGAAAATACTTTCAGGACTTCCCTGGTGGTGCAGTGGTAAAGAATCCACCTTTCAGTGCAGGGGACGTGGGTTTGATCCCTGGTTGGGGAACTAAGGTCCCCATGCTATGGGCCAGCTAAGCCCATGCGCCTCAACTACTGAGCCCACGCACCTCAACTAGAGAGCCCACGTGCTGTAAACTACAGAGCCCACATGCTCTGGAGCCCGTGCGCCACAACTAGAGAGAGAAAACCCACATGACACAACTAGAGAGAAGCCCGTGCACCGCAACAAAAGATCCCGCGTGCTGTGACAAGGATGCCACAAGTAAGACCCAACACAGCCAAAAATAAAAATATATATAAATAAATTTTTTGAAAAAAGAAAAGAAAATACTCTCAGCTGAACAAAAATGAATACATAACATACAAGATCTCGTGGGATGCAGCTAAACAGTGCTTATCGGGAAATTTATAGCATGAAATGTTTTTATAGGAAAAGAAGTTTTCAAATTGATAATCTAAGCTTCCACCTTAAGACACACACACACAAAAAGGCAAAATAAACCCAAAAGAGGAGAAATCAATAAAATTGAAGAAATAATTTGAAATAATAGAGAAAATCAGTAAAACTGATAAGATTTAACAAGATTGACAAAAAAGAGCACATGAATTGTATCAGGAATGAAAGAAGAGATATTACTACAGACCCTGCATATGTTAAAAGGATAATAAGAGAATACTATGAACAACTCCATGCACAAATTTGGATGGAATTTTACAATTTGGATGAAATGGACCAATTCCTCAAAACCATGAACTATCAAAACACGTAGTACGACAGAGATATCTGCAAATTCAACTTCTTAGTTAAAAACCTTCTGTAAAGGAAATGTCCAGGTCCAGACTGTGTCACTGGTGAGTTTTACCAAACATTTATAGAAGAAATAACACCAATTCTGTGTAATCTCTTCTAGAAACGAAAAGGGAACACTTGTAAGTTTGTTTTCTATCAGCATTACCCTGATGCCAAAACCCACAAAAACAGAAGAAAGAGAAAAAGAGGGAAGGAGGGAGGGAGGAAGGTAGAAAGAAAGCAAGCTATATAACAACATTTCTCATGAACCTCTTATAAATATTCTCAACAAATTATTAGCAAATTGAATAAAGCAATATATGTTAAAAAAAAAAAAAGAAGAAGAATACACAATGACCAAGTGGGTTTATCTGGGGTACACAAGGCTGGCTCAGTATTTGAAAATCAATAGTGTAATCCACCAGTTTAAAGAAGAAAAATCCACATAATCATATCAACTGATAGAGAAAAAGCACCTGAAAAGATTCAACATCCATTCATGATAAAAAACCTTTCAGTGATTTCCCTGGTGGTCCAGTGAGTAAGACTCTGTGCTCCCAATGCAGGGGGCAGGGGTTTGATCCCTGGTAGGGTTATGAGATCCTGCACGCATGCTGCAACTAAAAGATCCCGCATGCCGCAGCGAAGACCCAGAGCAGCCAGAAATAAATATTTTTAAATAAGTAAATAAAACAATTATTAAAAAAAAACCTTTCAGCAAACTACAATTAAAAGGGAACTTCTTCAACATGATAAAGATTATTAACAAGGAACCTACAGCTGATATCGTGGTGAAAACTGAATGCTTGCCCTCTAATACTGGGAAAAAGGCAAGGATGTCCATTTCTAATACACCCAATTCAGCATTGTACTGGAAACCCTAGCCATAAGGAAGGTTTAACAATAAGCCAAGATAAAGAAATGAAACTCCCTATTTGCAAGTAACATGATTATCTACATAGAAAATCCCATGGAATCTGGAAAAAATACTCCTAAAATGTATGTGTCTAGCAAGGTCACAGAATACAAGGTCAGCACACAAATATTAATTGTATTTCTGTGTAGTAGTAATGTGTAGTTAGAAACAAACAAATAATTAATGCCACTTACTGTTGCTCCAAAGAAAAATATCTATGTGTAAATCTAATAAAACATGTGCACGACCTGTATGCTGAAATCTGCAAAATGCTAACGAAAGGAAGAGGACCTACATGAATAGACATAGAATGTTCATGGTTTGAAAGACTTAACATATTAAAATATTGACTCTTCCCTATTTGATATATAGATTTAATGCAGTGCCAAACTTCCATCAGATAAAGACAAGTTGATTCAATATTTGTAATATGGAAAAACAAAGGAATTAGAATAGCTAAAACAATTTTGAGAAAGAAGATAAAATTGGAGGAATCACACTGCCTGATTTAAAGACTTACTGTAAATCTACATTAATCACAGAGATAAGGGACTTGCTTGGTGGCGCAGTGGTTAAGAGTCCGCCTGCCAGTGCAGGGGACACAGGTTCAATCCCTGGTCCCAGATGATCCCACATGCCGTGGAGCAACTAAGCCCGTGCACCACAACTACTGAGCCCAAGTGCTGCAACTAGCCCGCGTGCCTAGAGTCCATGTGCCGCAACAAGAGAAGCCACTGCAGTGAGAAGCCCATGCACCTCAACGAAGAGTAGCCCCTGCTCGCCACAACTAGAGAAAGCCCGCGCACAGCAATGAAGACCCAACGCAGCCATAAATAAATAAATAAATAAAATCGTAGCGATACTGATGTGTGCTGTTGGTAAAGGGAGAAGCACATAGATCAAAAGAACAGAATAGAAAGTCCATAAATAGACCCATGCAAATATGGCCAGTTGATTTTTTTTTTAATATTTATTTATTTAGGCTGTGCCGGGTCTTATTGCAGCACGTGGGATCTTCATTGCCACATGCGGGATCTTTAGTTGCGGTATGCATGCGGGATCTTTAGTTGTGGCATGCATGCGGGATCTAGTTCCCCTACCAGGGATCAAACCTGAGCCCCCTGCATTGGGAGCACAGAGTCTTACCCACTGGACCACTGGGGAAGTCCTTGGCCAATTGATTTTGACAAAGGTGCATAAGCATTTCAATAGAAAAAGAATTCTCTTTTTCAATAAATGGTATTGGAATAATTCTACATCTATATGCAAAAAAAGGTCAGCTTTGACCTAAACGTCACAACTATACAAATATCTCAAAATGGACCATATAGCTCTAAAGATAAAACAGGAAACTTTTAGGAGAAAATTTTCATGACACAAAGTTAAGTTAGGCAAAAATTCTTAGACGTGACACCAAAAGCGTAATCCATAAAAAGTGTATAGATAAATTAGACTTATTCTACATTCAAAACTTTTGCTCTGTGAAAAACATTAAGAGAATGAAAATACAAGCTATTGACTAAGAAAATATTTGCAAATCACATATCTGCCAAAAGTTTTGTGGTCAGAATATAAAGAACTCTCACAAGTCAACAGAAGAAAATAAACAACCCAATTAAATACAGTGAGCAAAAGATTTGAACAGACACTTCACCAAAGAGGATACATGGATGGCAAATAAGCATGCGAGAAGATATTCAACATTATTAGCCATTACAGAAATGCAGATTAAAACCACGATGAGGGACTTCCCTGGGTCCAGTGGTTAAGACTCCATGCTTCCACTGCAGGGGGCATGAGTTCGATCCCTGGCCAAGGAACTGAGGTCCCACGTGCCGCAAGGTGCGCCCCCCCCCAAAAACAAAACAAAACACAATGAGATGCCACTACACACCTAGAATAAAAACCAAGTGCTGGTGAAGATGTGGAGCGACCACAGCTCATACACTGCTGTGGGCACGCAAAACGGTACAGCCAGTCTGAAAAGCAGTTTGACAGTTTCATATAAAGTTACCATGTGACTCAGCAATCCCATTCTTGGGTATTTACTGTAGAGAATTGAAGACTTTTTCAACAAAACCTGTACATAAATGTTTATAGCAACTCTATTCATAATTGCCGAAAACTAGAAATAGTACAGATGTCCTTTGTTGGGTGAATGGATAAACAAAGCGTGGTACGCCACACAGTGGAACACTGCTCATCAGTAAAAGAGCACAAACATCGACATGCACAGTAACTCGAATGAATTTCAGTTTCAGAGGCACTATGCTGAGTGAAGGAAGCTAGTTTCACAAGGTTATATCACGTATGAGTCCATTTACAGGACATTCTCAAGAAGTCATGACTGTAGTGACGCAGAGCAGACTCGTGCTGGGCATTCGGAGCGGGGGTGGCCAGTGGCTGGCAAGGTTGGGGGAGATGGAGCTGTTCTGCGTCTCGGTTGTGGCGGTGATGATACAAATCTATACATGTGTTGGCTTTTATAGAATTGTACACCAAAAAAAGTTTTACTGTGCGATAAATTTTTAAATAAAAAATTTAAAAGTGTAGTCATTTCTTAGGCCTTCTGTAACAAAGCACCCCAAATTGGGTGTCTTAAAACAACAGAAATTTACTCTCTCACAGTTCTGGAGACCACAAGTCGAAACCAAAGTGTCACCAGGCTTGGTTCCTTCTGGAAGGTCTGAGGGAGGATCTGTTCCATCCTCTCGCCCAGCTTCTGGGGGCGACCAGCAGCCCTTGCTGTTCCTTGGCCGGTAGATACATCACTCCACTCTCTGCCTGCACCTTCACACAGCCTTCTCTCTGTGTGGCCTGTGTGATATTTTATGTCTCTTATAAGGACACTCTCATTGATTGGGGGTCCACTCTAATCCAGTACGAGCTGTTCTCGATCCATAACTTAATTACATCTGCAAAGACCCTCTTTCCATTAAGGTCAGATTCTGAGGTTGCACCTAAGTTGGGGCCGGGGAGTAGGGGAGACACTAATTAACCTACTATAGATAGAAAAAAATTGTTTTAAGACTACGAACATTTCTTTTCAGTGTTACATAGGCTCTTGATGCCCTGTTTTAAGCTAATTACCAATTATCTTTTTTTTCAAGTATCATAATGATTATTCTCCAAGCATCCGATCGTGTTTTGAATCTTGACCCAGGTATCTTAATGTAAAACCACTTATTGATTGGCTTGGGGGTAGCAAATAGAGCAAACCATTTTTGGTACAATCCGTTTCTTGGTAATTAATTTGAAAATAAATTTTCAATATTTAACAAAGTTGTGCAATTAAGATGATCGAGCATGGCATCTGGGAAACATTTTGTAATATTAAATGATTCATGTTAATCTTAAATTGATACACATGTAGGTCTAGATGTAATATGTGTGAAGTATAACACTGATTCTTCATATAAAAGCTTGGATATAGGTATTGATTTAAGAGATAGTAAAAAATTATATGATAATGTTGTATATGATGAAATTTAAACATTCTGTCTTAGAATTACAATTATTTGTCATTATGAATTTGTTACAGTGTTTGCATGTGATACATAAAGGGTACAGTTTGCTTCTGAATCTAAGCAATCACTTTAGAGATTTTACTTCAGTCGCTGTTGTCTCAGCACAGTTTCTCCAAACTGAGATTAGTGAAAAACAAACAAATAAAACCTATATAGAAACTTCTGTGGTTCAAGAAAAGTAATCCAATTTCGAATTACTTAACAGTTGAAGCAAATAATGTGAAAATCTTGATTGTGATCATATCGTTAGTGATTTTGCTAGGATGAAAGTTAGAAAAGTACATTTAATATTACAAAATGTTTCCCAGATGCCATGTTCAACTGTGTGAGCAGGCAAGAAAATGGACACCAGGCCGTATTGGGGTATGATCATTTATTACATGAACATGTATTGTATTAAAAAAAAAGATGAATGAAGCCACAGCTTTACAAATGCAGGGGATCTGAAAACATTTCCCCTTCAGGTTGAATAGTTCTAGGGCATTTTGTTCCAGAAAATGACCTCTGTCTGGGAAATAGCCTATTCGCTTGAGTTACTAGATTGTCGCTGTTATTGGTGTAAAATGTCTCTTTTCCATAATGCATTTAAAATTTTTTTTCCCTTTTAGAATGAATTCTGGAATATATACAAAGGTGAGATGTTTTCTGTTTCAGTCTTGAGTGAGAGGGGTTCATCAGGGTATTTAAATCGGGAGAGATTGTATTCAAACTTTGAAGATTTTCCTGAATTTCCTTTCTGCTCCTGTTTAAGTTTTACTTATCTAAGACTTTTCCCCTCTGAGTGTTTCCATAATAGTGATCGTAAAATAGTTTTTTATAGTAGCTTTATACTAATTCTAGTTTTGTTACTTATACACATTTAAATCGGTTCATTCCCATTTGAGGATACCAAATTCCATGATAATTTTTTTAAACCCAAGTATACTAGGTAGAAACAGAACATAAGAGTCTGAAACACTGGGTCCTCTCATAAGGTAACCACGTTGATTTAATGCTTATAGCGTCTAAAATGGTATTTATCATAACTAATGTTTTCATTCTGGTAATAGTATTCAGGTTTCTCAAAATGACAGCTGGACCTGTCTCTAAATTGTATTGTGCAAATGCCCCAAGAAATGTGAAGTCCCATGTTAGTGCTGTACAGGAACTTTTCCTTCTCCTTTTACACCCAAACCATTGGAAATAGGAACCGTCTTGTCGATGCCCAGCCCAGAAACAAGTGTCCAGCAATCACTTATCCTCCCTCCTTCCAGCTGACCCCATGTGGTCACCAGCACAGGGCTCCGCTCCGTGATGGAAAAAAGTTGTCAGTGATTGTAAAAACACGGTCAGAGTTCTCAGCAAAAATTGGAAAACTCAGTCAGCAATCCAGCTAGATAGAGGCATCACGTGCACGTAGCCACAAAGCTGGGGCGGGGGGTGGCGGGGGGGGGGGGGGCAGTGGTAACGAAGTCCAGACAGGACAGCTTGTTTACAGGAAAACAGGAAGAATCCCAGGTTCATTCAAGTTAGCTGAGAACTGGGCGCCAGAATCAACCAGCAAAATCGTTTCCACGATGAGGGGAATTGCCTGCAAGCTGTGGTTTCCAAATGTTTTCTGCGCAGATGGTGACCAGTGTGAAAGCCGTCCTTGCCTGAATCAGGGCATATGTAAAGATGGCCTCGGGGAATACACATGCACCTGTTTGGAAGGATTTGAAGGCCAAAACTGTGAATTACGTGAGTTCCTCTTCTTGGTGGACCTTCAGGTCAGAGCCCCCTGCCGAGGCCAGGTGGGAATGCGGGAAGAAGCTAGAGGCCCAGGGAAACCGTCTCCGGTCACGTGGGCTTCAGCCTGTGCTCCGTGAGGCTGTGCCGCTGCAGGCAGTGGAACGCGAGTCAGAGTCCCCAGTGTGGAGGACGGGATACCGGGCACTCCTCTGCCCCTCTGAGGAGCGGCTGTGGAACGAACATTCCCGAAGGGTGGGGCCCCTTCACCTGGAAACGAGAACCGACGTTTCTTTCCTCGGAGGAGGATGTTTCTCCTGCTTGTCAGGATCCTGGAAATTCGTGCGAATGTCAGTGCTGAATGATCGGGATTGTCCAATTATATAACATTATTATATAAACATTTGGTACAATTAATTCTGCATGGAAAAATCACTGAGTTTTCCTAATACAGTGATTAACTTTTAATAAAAATTAGGTTAGAATTAGGCCAGTTTCTCCCTGAGGAGAAAAATTCAAGCTTTTTGAATTTCTTAATCTTTAATCTTCAGAGCATGCTTTTCGATTGGATACTTCTGAGTTTTCCCCAGTGGGAGTATCAGTCGTGCACCCTTCCATCCACCGTCCAGAGCAGCTTCCCCAAATACCGTTCTGCTGACGCTGGGGCTGTCAGGAATGTTTTCTGAAATTTCTTCAATGTCTGCCCCGTAACTAGTCTTTCATCAAAACCCAGTGGCGAAATGTAAAGTCAGCTGCCAGGCGGCATGACTGATGAGTCTGGGGTCTGATGTCCGGTGCACGTTGGCACGGTCCGGCAGTGAGGGCCCCTGTGCCCGGCGCCTCGCGGGACCTGGACAGCTCTCCTGGGGGCTGGGTGGTCTCCACCCCTTTACAAGGGACGCGACAGGCCGTGGGGTTTAAATAACGTGCCCAAATCACACAGCTGGAGACCGACGGCCAACTGGGAGCCGGCCTGAGTCCGGGACGTGGCTACCACCCCTCCTTCCCGCCGCACGGGAGCCAGACCCCCGTCTGGGGATGGACCCCAGGTGCTTTATGCCACGGGGGACTGAGGCCTCAGAGTGGACGCCGTGGTCTACTCTCGGCTCGGCCTGAGCTCCCACCTCGCTGGCCAGCGCCGCCACGCCCTTCTTAGGGCTGAACTTGAGACCCTCCAGCCTCCAGGCCTTCCCTGGGCTTGTGTGGGCTCCCTGGCCCCGGGGGCCCCACGTTGGCAGGGGAGGGGCCTGCCCGGGGCGCCGGCTGGTGGGCACCGTGGCACCGGCGAGTGACGGCACGTCCCTGGCGGGCCGCACCCTCAGCTTCCCGGCTCTTCCGCAGCCACGCGTGAGCTCTGCAGCCTGGACAACGGGGGCTGTGACCAGTTCTGCAGGGAGGAGCGGAGCGCGGTGCTGTGCTCGTGCGCCAGCGGGTACGACCTGGGCGACGACGGCAAGTCCTGCGTCTCCACAGGTAGGAGGGGCGCAGGCTGGGCTCCCGGTGGGGCTCGTGGTTTGGAGACAGACCCACTGTTTCTGTGAACCGCCTGAGAAACGGGCCAGTGCTGTCAGCTCTCTTGGGGGCACGTGGAGCGTGAGGGTAACGCGTGGAGGTCTCTTTGCCCAGTGCCCGGTTTGCAGCGAATCCCAAGTGGCCACTTTGCAGCTGCCACGATGGCGTCCCCGTCCCTCTCGGAAGGGCGGGGGCTTGGGAGGCTGGAGTTTCAAGGGCCGGAGCCGTGGGCCGGCCGAGGAGCCGGGGAGGGGGGGCAGGGGCCAGAAGGGGAACCCAGGGCCCTCCAGCACCGTTTTGGGTTGTGTGGGTCCCGATGTTAACAGAAGATTTTTTCCGTGATAAAAGCCAGATGCCATGCATCTGGCCCAGAAGCTCACGGAGGGCTGAGTGAGGGCCTGGGTTCTGGGGGTCCTGGTGGTGGGAGAGGCCCCGTCTCACACCCCATGGGGAGTCCTGCCTGACCGGGACTCCTCTGCTGTGGGGCGGGGGCCGGCCGTGCCCTTCTCAACTCGGGCTCCTTCTTGGGGTGACCCCAGCTCCTCCTCCAGCAGGCCCCAGCTGGCCCGCAGCCTTGGCATTACCTGGGGTGGTGAGGAATGCATAGTCCCGGGCCCACTGTAGAGGTGGGCATATTCCAGGGCAGTGGCAATTGTGTAAAATTAAATCTCTCAACAGGTAGAGGACAGTGAGATTTACATTTCTATTGGTAATGAGATTTTTTTTTTTTTTTTTTTTTTTTTTACGGTACGCGGGCCTCTCACTGTTGTGGCCTCTCCCGTTGCGGAGCACAGGCTCCGGACGCGCAGGCTCAGCGGTCATGGCTCACGGGCCCAGCTGCTCCGCGGCATGTGGGATCTTCCCGGACCGGGGTACAAACCCGTGTCCCCTGCATTGGCAGGCGGACTCTCAACCACTGTGCCACCAGGGAAGCCCCCCCCAAAATATTTTAATTGAAGTTGTTGCTTGTCATGCTTGCAAAATTTTTTTAATTCCAGGAATAATTACAGATCAATTTAAAATAAAGTTTGATGTTTGAAAATAAAATCAGGTAAACTACTTCCTGGTGCAGAAAGTTCTGTTCTAAGTCATGGACGAGCTGATGCAGAACTTCAAGGGGGCAGTGATCACAAACGTTAAGGCAGAGGCAGCTGGCGTGGGAAGAGCTCTCCTCCGCGAGCGAGCGAGCACACTCCCAGTGCACCCGCGGGCCCTGCGGGGCAAGTTCCACCAGGAACACACGGGGGACGGCCTCAGATGTGCGGCCCCCAGCTCCCCTGCCTCTGTTCTGCTTCGCCCCCGCTCTGCCTCGGTTGCCTAGTTGGTAAGGATACGAAAGGGCGCTTTTCGGCCTTTCCTGGCCCCTCCCTTGCTTGGCGCTTGTAAGGGTCGCTGTCATCCTTCAGCTGTCCCTGACAAAGCTCCGCCTGCCACTCGTCCTGCCCAGAACACTTCTTTCTCTTCAGCGTTTCATTAGGAAATGTTTCCAACACACAGCGGGGCTAAGAGAACTTTGGGGCTTGAGCGCCCCAGCCCCCCGTCTGCCATCCTGGTCTCCATGTACCAGTCGTGTCCCCCGCAGCCCCACGGTCCTCCGTCCAGCCACAGCCACCCGACTTCCACAGGCGTCCCAGTAGACACAGAGCCCCTTACACGCGTCTGCACGCTGGCCGGCCAGAGGTCAGGGCTCCCACCCGCAGCCCAGCCCTAGCAGGACACAGGGCGCCCCACTCCCCCAGGGCCCGCTTCTCGGGCTCCTCCTCGGAGTGGCCTGCGTGGGCCCTGCAGGGAGGCCTCCGCGAGGCTGAGGCCCGACTGCTGTTCTTCCAGAGCCCTTCCCCTGCGGGAAGCTCACCCTGGGACGCGGCAGGCGGTCGGCCACCCACGGCAGCGGGGAGGCCCCCGAAGCAGGCGTGCCGGAGCAGTACGACCGCGGAGACCTGGGCCCCACCGAGAGCTCCCTCCACCTGCTGGGCCTCAACGGGACAGAGCCCAGCCCCAAGGAGGACGAGAGCCACCTGGTCCGGATAGTGGGCGGGAGGGACTGCGAAGACGGGGAGTGCCCCTGGCAGGTAACCGCGCGCAGCTCAGCGGCCGGTGAGCTGGGTGGGGGCTGCCCTGCCGGGCGCCCGGCCCACGCGGGCCCGCAGCAGACTTGAGTGGGCGGCGGCGGAAGGAGCCGAGGTCGAAGAGGCCGGGCCTCTGCCCTCTCTGCCCGGCCCCCCCTCCCGCCCAGGCAGAGAAGGGGCTCCAGCTCGGGCGGCAGCGGGGGGGTGGGGGGCGCAGGCGGAGGACGGCTCCCCTGAGGCCTCTGCTTGCTCTTTGGTTCGACGGGAGGCGGAAAGAGTTGCTCTCCCTGTTTCATTTCTAATTTGGTAGATTTTTCTTACCCAAACACCCAAGTCCTAATGAGGCAGACGGTACCTTAGCAAAAAGTATATCCATCTGTTTTCAAAGGTAAAAACTCACTGTTTGGTTGTTGATTTGGACTAAAGTTGCCAGACTTAGCAAATAAAAACACAGGTTTCCACTTAAATTTGAATTTCAGATAAACAATAAATAAGTTTTAATGTGAGTATGTCCCAAATATCACACGGGACACACACTGAAAATTATTTGCTATTTACCTGAGTCAGATTTAACTGGGGGCCTACCCAGAACCCTCACTTGGCCTTTAAGCGTCCAAAGCCAAAATGCCTTCTCCTGCAAGTAATATTCCCAGAGCTGCCGACAACCCTTAGGAATGACGTCAGCTGGCCCCCACCGGCTACAAGGCAGGTGTGCGTTTATCTGAATTATCACGAGCCTGAGCAAGGACACGCCAAAACCTAGTCACCATCCACGGAGAGTGTGTCGCGGGTCAGGGCTGCCTGGGTGTTGTGCGTGTGGGTCTGAAAGCGCCAGGGCCTCTTCTCTCACGTGTGGCATCACGACCTAGGAAGGGAGGTGAGCCCCCCCCAAATCCCCACAATTCCAGTTGCTGCGTGAGAGGGCCAGGAACGTGGTACCCGTGGAGCATGTGAATTCCCACTGGGAAAGGAGGGCGGCTCCCCACAGGGCGGGGGCGGACACGGGGCTCTGAGGGGCTCGCATGGGGCTCTCCGGGGAGCGGACAGGAAGAGCCTCACGGGAGGGTCCCCAGACTTGGCCAGTTGCCTCATGTCCGTCTCCAGGAAGGACGGTCAGTGACCCAAGTCTTAGGAAGACTGACCCTCCTCACTTGTCCCACAAGTGGGGTTATGAGTTGATAGATTATGCAAAAACAAAAACAAAACATCACGACTTCATGCCAGTCATGAACGTCCTCCAAAGTTCTTTTAGAACTTGACATTGTTGAGAGTTTCATTAACCTGCCCCCTCTCAACCCATGGCTGTTGCTTAGCGAGTCCCCAGAGAAGGGAAAGCAGAAAACGCTCTCTCGGCATCTGCCGGCCCAGCCCTTTGGGGAGAAGGAAAATAGGGGAAGGGTCTGTGCTCTCACTCGCCCAGTCAGCACCCCATCCCGGTGGAGTGTTCCCCGCCCCATGTCCTGTCAGGAGCAGCCATGTGGATCCCAGGAACCGGCCTTGAATGGTAGCACCCGCAGCCGCGGGAGGGGGTCCGGACGGTGGAAGCGTCCCCAGGCCCAGCGTAGCAAGTGTCTCGTCCAGAGCCTGGTGTCTGCCTGGTCTGGGGCCTAATTCACACCAGAGACAACAGACAGCAGTTCTTCTGCACATAGAGCTGCTGAGGGGCCTTCCGGAGCCGGGAAATACAGACGGGTAGGGGCTGGATCTGGGTGGGGAGAAGCCCCTCAGCCGTAGCGCTGGGCCCTCGGCAGGGCCGTGGGGTCCATGGTGGGCCCGCTCCAAGAACGGGCGGCGCTGGGCAGCACGGCCCCTGGAGGTGGGCGTGGGGCTGCGCTGGCCTGGTCCTCGTTCCAGCTCGAAGACCCCACGAGTCCTCCCGGGGGGCAGGCCCACTGTGGTGGGGAGATGGGGAGGAGGCTTGGGCTAACGGTCTCAAAGTCAGGCTCCACCTGGCACCTCTGGCCCTCCCGTCACAGGCTCTGCTCGTCAATGAGGAGAACGAGGGCTTCTGCGGGGGCACCATCCTGAGCGAGTTCTGCGTCCTCACCGCGGCCCACTGTCTTCTGCAGGCCAAGCGGTTCACAGTGAGGGTAGGTGAGTGCCGCTCACACCGTGCGGGGCCCCCGGGTTTCAGAGGCACTAGGACTGACAGGCTGGCCGGAAAAGCTAGTTCAAATACTGAGGTCCTGAGGGGGAGAGGGAGGCCGGGGGACGAGGGGCGCCCCTGCCCCCTGCACGCAGGGTCCGCCGTGCCCTCTCCTCCGGGAAGTCCCCCAGAGCCCCCAGCCGTCTGAGCAGCCGCCACCACTGCCCCACATTTGCATCTGGGGGACTATTTCCTAACGTCCCCCTTCTCACCACACCCTAGAGCTGCTCCACGACAGTCCAGGGCGAGCCACGTGCCCGAGCCACGGCTGTAATGTCTAGCTTCCTAGTTCCCTTACGTCGTCTAGTTTTAAAGTCCACAGGTGATACTCATTTCGGTAACACCCCTCATTACCCAGTATAGCCAAAGTCGTGTCAGTTTGACCTGTAATTGGCTTGTAAAGTCCTCTTGAGGTATTTTGAGTTGGTTTTTCATTCTGAGATTTGGCACTCATGGCACATGTGGGTTCTGCTCAGTGCCCACTTGGCCCCGTGGCTGGGGGCAGGTCCAGCAGGCCGGACCCGGTGCCCAGCCCCACCCGCGGGCAGACCAGGGGAGGGTGGCCGCTGCCCCCAGCGGGGAAGCCGTAGGCTGTCACACTGGCCTCGCTCTAGTCGCCTGTATTTCACATTTCCTAGTGACCACGTGCCAATCTCTAAGCAGAAAAAAAGCGGGACTGCTTTAAAGCGTCAGTGATGTGCAGGGCCTGGCGGCCCCCAGCTGACGGCCACGTCCCCGTCCGCAGGTGACCGGGACACGGAGAAGGAGGAGGGCAACGAGATGGCACACGAGGTAGAGGTGACCGTGAAGCACAGCCGGTTCGTCAAGGAGACTTACGACTTCGACATCGCGGTGCTGCGGCTCAAGACGCCCATCAAGTTCCGCAGGAACGTGGCGCCCGCCTGCCTGCCGGAGAAGGACTGGGCCGAGGCCACGCTGCTGACCCAGAAGACGGGCGTCGTCAGCGGCTTCGGGCGCACGCACGAGCGGGGCCGCCTGTCGTCCACGCTCAAGATGCTGGAGGTGCCCTACGTGGACAGGACCACCTGCAAGCTGTCCAGCAGCTTCACCATCACCTCCAACATGTTCTGCGCCGGCTACGATGCGCAGCCCGAGGACGCCTGCCAGGGCGACAGCGGCGGCCCCCACGTCACCCGCTTCAGGGACACCTACTTCATCACTGGCATCGTCAGCTGGGGCGAAGGATGCGCGCGGAAGGGGAAGTACGGCGTCTACACCAAGGTCACCAACTTCCTCAAGTGGATTGACAAGTCCATGAAAGCCGGGCTGGGGACGGGGGGAGCCGCGCCCCCAGTGAAGCCCCCCACTGCCCCTCGCAGCCCCTGCCTCTCCCTCCTCTCAGCACCGGGGCTCTGAGCCGGCCTCCCTCCCTGCCGTGATTAGAGCTGGGTTGATTCCTTATCCTGCTTCTGTTTTTGCTCCACCGAAGTGGGAAATGAAGGTCCATTTGGAACCTGGGACCCTGCCTTCCCGTCGCCAGCTGGGAGGTTTCAGGATTCGGGAAGTGCTACCCACATAGGATGGGCCAGGGCTCCCAGACCAAGTCTTAAAACTGAGGGGCCTTTTCTGTTCACAGCGCGTTTCTCTGTCCTGGAGGCCGCCAGCTGCCCCCCTGGCTGCTCACAACAGTGCTGAGTAAACCAGCAGGGTTCTGGGAGCACAGGGGCGCCAGGGCCAGCCCCCCTCCCCAGGGTCAGGTGGGGCTTCCCCACGCGTGCCCTCCTGGCCCCCAGTCACCTCCCAGGAGAGGCAGGCTCCCTGGGAAGGCAGGGCCCAGCAGGTTTCGTCGGCAGGGACATTTTAATGTTGACCTAAAGACCGACTCTCTACGTGGCTTCACGGCTGCGTCCCTGGGGGCCCAGCCACATGGGCTCCAGAGCCACGGGCACGCCCCTGGGTGTGACTGTCGCCAGGCCGGGGCTCTGGAGTCTTCCTCTAGGCCACAGCCCAGAGCACGAACCCAGCTCTGGCTAGCCCCTGCCGCCCCCCTGCTACCCTGCTAGCGAGGTATGTGCTGGGGGGCTGCAGGAGGGCCGCCCCTCCTCCAGTGGTCACAGCCCAGGTCGAGCCCTCCCGGCCGCACCAGCTCCAGGCCCTCAAGCCAAACAGCCAGGAAAAGCAGGCATGCTTCTAGAAAAAGCAGTCACCTCAGACGGGACGTGCCGTGTTTCCCGGTACCGTTTGCATTTTGCGTAACTTGGCTAAGCAAACTTTCAAAGTTCCAGTACGAGAGCTCCCAAGGTCACTGGCTGGGCAGTTGCGTAAACAGGAGATCTGCACGTTTGCAAAAATCAACGCGAACGGGCTTCCCAGAAACGGTCAAGCCAGAGGGTCCGTTTCTGCGCGTCCCGCCTTGACCTCCTCAAAGGGAACCGTCCCGCCGAGAAGGCCTCGGACGGCCAGGCCCTGCGTGCTGGGGACGGGGGTCTCCGTCCAGAGCAAACCTGGATGGGCTGTCAGCCCACAGGTTGCCTGGGGTCCGGAGAGAGCTCTGGGGGAGCCCTCCTTCCCACCAGGCTGGCATCTCTCACCAGCGGGGCCGAGCCCACAGGTCAGAGAGCAAGGGCAGCTGGGCACCTGGGAGTGGAGGGCAAAGGGGTCCCCACCGCCCAAGGCGCTGAACCTTCCCCGTTGGGAAACAGAGCTGGACTCAGTGAGGTTCCAGAGGGAATTCGGGCAGCGTGGTAGGGAGGCCTCTTGTCTGGTTCGCACAATGCTGGTTCCGTGGGCCCTGGGACCATGGGCCTCAAAGCTCGTCTCCAGGTGGACCTGAACCAGGCCTGTGCCCTGTGGGCACAGTCGGTCCCGCTCCACTGCATGTCCCCTAGAAAGTCTCCTCCGGGGACAGACGTGAGCAGGAAGCCGACCGTGAGGAACCACGGGGGGCGGTGGCGGTCAGGGTCTGACTGTCCCTCCCGAGAGTGAGGGACCGCTCATCGGCACCCGCGGTCCCTGAGGGGCAGGGTGAAGACATGCCTGGGACAGAGCCGCGTTTGGAGCAGGGAGGGCTGTATGGCGGCCGGGTGGCAGGGGGAGGGGGCGGGCTTAGAGAGCCGGAGACCTGCAGACACAGGGTCCCTGGAGGCCTCCGCCCGCTGCAGGTGCAGCCCCCGGCCCTTGGGGCTGGAGGGTGATGTTTCCGTTCTAGAATGATCCTCACAGCCACCATGAGACCCTGATGGAGGTACCAGAGCCCTGGGGAAAGTCATCCCGAGCATCGGACTTGAATTACAAACAGGACGGGGTAGCTCTGCATCAGGAGAGCCCGGGGCGCATCACCGAGTGGGGGTGTGTCCTCACTGACGATGCGGACGGGAAGCAGGGCTCCTGACAAGAACGGGGTTCAGCCCTGGTCGCCGAGGTGCCCACGTCAGAAAGAACAAAACAGCTGGGAAAAACACACTACACGAGCCTTCGAAGGAAACCAAGAGGATGCGGGGAGAGAGGGCACCGTGCGGGTGCTCCTCAGGGGCCCCTTAACAGGAGGGAAGCCCGGTGTGCGGGCTGCCAGCGGAGGGAGGGAGAGAGACAGACAGACAGAGACACAGAGCCAGAGCCAGAGTCAGAGACCGAGAGGGACAGAGGCAGAGCGCCCCCGGGGGACCCCGTGCTGACCCGCTCGGTGAGGGGGGATGAGTTTGCTGTCCCCTCAGACGGAGGCCAGAGTATCTACGCCCTCGTGGCGCTGCGCGAGGCTCTTCCCGAGCGCCCCCCAGGCCCGCTTCCCCTGGCACTTGGTGCCCCAGGAGAGCTGGTCTCACCGGGAGGTGCTGGGCTCCCCAGCCCTTCACGGGAGCCCCGCTGGACCGGCCTGGTGGGCGCCCGCCCTCGAGGGTCTGCCTTAACCCCCAGCCCCACCCCGCTCTGTTCGGGTTACCCCCCCACAGGGAGCCTCTGTGACCGGCTTGTCCAAGGCGGCCCACCGCGCTGTGCCGCCTTATCTGTCGGCGAAATGTGCCACCGTGTCTCCCCGCCCCCGCGGCGCAGGCCCGGTTCCCGCGGGACGCCTCGGCTCCCGACCCCCGACCCCCGACCTCCGACCTCCGACCTCCTCCCGAGGAGCCGCCCCAGCTCCGTCCCTGTCGGCCTCGGCCTTTCATTTCTCCGTCTTGCCCTCTCTTCGCCTTAAACGGAAAAAGACAGGACTGAAGCCTCTAGGCCACTGGATTGCCCGCTGGCCCCCGCGGGCGGCCTTCCTCTGCGGGGCTGCTTTCCCGTCCGCACCCGCTCCGAGCCGAGCCGGGCGGCGCTCTGGCCGCGGGCTGAGCATGGCCGGCCGCGGGCCGCCGCTCGCCCTCCTCGCCCTCCTCGCCCTCCTCGCGCCGCGCGACGCCCAGCCCGCAGGTAGGCGCCACCTTGGGCATCCTTTCTGACTCAGGCTTGCGGGTGGGTGGGTCGGGGGCTTTTTCTGGGAGCCGAGGGCCCCCGGCGGGACCAGCATGATCTGAGCCCAGCTCCCGGTCTCTTCGCCGCTCGTGACGAGTATGTTGGAAGTGACCGTGTCCCTCGGGGGCCCCGGGGGCCCAGGTGGAGCCGGCCGCCGGGTCCGGGGCTCAGGACTGGGTAGGGCACGGCTTCTGGGGGAGCCGGGAGGGCACCCCAGCCCCTCATGCCCCCCGCCCGCGGGCCTCTCCCCGTCCTCAACCTTCCTTCACATTCAGACCCAAACCAGCGACCGCAGATGGGGGGCCCTGGAGCCCTGCCGCCCACGCGGCCAACGCGCCCCCGCACCCAACCGGCGGCCAAGGTCAGGTCGCCAGGAGCTCAAAACACACCAGCCTGCAGAGATTTAGCACAGAAATCAGAATGCAAACTCAAATTAATAGTTTTTTAGCAATTGTTGTGTGTTGAAACAGAAGTATTTTGGATCTATTGGGTTAAATAAGTATATTATTAAAATGATCATAACCTCTTTCCTTCGATGTCCTAAATGTCCGGGGACACTCGTGACCACAGGGCCTGCAACCGCTTCTCTCGGCTGCGCTGCCCACCTCGGCCAAGGCTCCAGCCGCCGCCCCCCTCCCTCCCTCCCTCCCTCCACGCAGCAGACAGGGTGACATCAGATACCTCTTACAGTCAGTCGAACCTTTAGAATAAAACCCAAAGCTCAGAATGAGGCCTCAGTAAGAGACACCCCCCCCCCCGCCCCCGGCAGCACACAGCTCACAGCCGCGCACAACTGTGCACAGTCGTGAGCGAGGTAAACGGCCGAAGCAGCCTAAATAAACAAGGACTCGTGAAACGCTGTCCTGGAGGGGCCACAGATGAGATACCCAGAAAAACCCTCCCGGTAACGCTGAAAGCAGAGTAAGTATTTTATCCCACGTTTGCTACATGCCCCTGCCTGGCACGAGGGGAAAGACCAACGGGAGCAAAAGAATGAACGAGGCAGTGGAGCGCCCACCACCCTCGGCTCCCCGCAGCCCCAGGCGCAGAGCCTACACGGCGCGAGGGGACCCAGGAGGAGGCCCCACCCCAGCTCAGACCACGCTTGGCACCACGTGAGGGAAAGAGACAAGCTCCGCGGCGGGATGCTGGTGCTGGGTGGAGAAAGAGAAACCTCTCCGGAGAAGCAGTCACTGCAGTCGGCCCAGGGGTCTGCGGCGACTGCTGGTGACTGCAGTGACACCCCAACGATCCAGGGTCACGTCGGGGGGAGACATGGGTCCTCGTTGCCTCGGGCTCCCTTCTCAACCTGGGGCGTCTCATGGTAAAAGAAAAACCCAAACACACAAGGAAAGAAGACAACCAGAAACTTGCAGGAAAAAGAGTAGAATCAGACTCACAAAAACCTTGATACCCAGACACAGAACACAGGACATGTGATAGAGGTACAGCAAGAAAACAGGAGACATTAAGATGCCCAAACAGATGTGAAAAAGAATCGAACAGAACTTCTGAAATGGAAAAAATATTCATTGGAATTTTAAAATCCATTCAATAAATGAATCAACACAAAGCATTCAGGGAAAAGATTCTCCTTTACAGCAGAATGCCGATTAGTAAGTGCAGAAGGAAAGAGGGGTGTAAAGTCACTCTTCTGCAATTAAAATGGTAATAACTGATTCAGGAAAAACTACTTCATTGACGCTGAAAACACTCGGCTAAAGACTGTTGGGGGACAGGACATTCCTATCCCAAAACATCTTCCTCACAGTGGAGAAATCTGTGGACACCATCTATGCAGTGTCCCCCAAACTTCATGTTTACCCAGAACCTCAGAATGTGACCTTAGTTGCAAATAGGGTCTTTGCAGGTGTATTAATTAAGAGGAGATCATCCTCAGTTAGGGTGGGCCCTAAATCCAATGACTGGTGTCCTTATGAGGTGGCTCTACTCAGTCCTCCCCGCTGTGATCCTCATCCTCATATTCCAGAATGACGCTTAGAGCTCCAGCCATCACATCTGTGTCCCAGGTAGCAGGATGGAGAGAGGGACAAAGAAACGGCCAGGGGCCACGCCAGTTGTCTTTTTCAAGAAGGTTCCCAGGAACCTGCTGCCTAGCCCTTCTGTTTGCATCTTGGTGGCCAGTGCTCAGCCATGCGGCCACCCTTAGCACCAGGGGAGTCTGTCCGCGCAGCCGTGTGCCCAGCTAGAAATCGGGGGCTCTTGTCCTGGCAGAGGACTGCCCAGGGGGCAGCCTCTCAAACCCGGTCTCCACCCCTTCCTCGCGGGCTCCCACCCTCCTGTTCTAAGCTCACTCCTACTCACCTGGCTGCACGTAAGGGGCCCGGGGCCCAACGTCGTGGTGAGCAGGAGGTAAACTTCTTCCCGGGTCTGAGGGTCAACCGTTGGGTCTGCTCCTCCCAGCACCGCAGAGCCTGGCCCTCAGGATGCGGGTGGGAGTTCTTGGGTTGCCCGCCCACGCTGAGGCGCCTACACGCCTGTCTTGTTCTGCAGTGTTTCTTCCCACCTCAAAAGCAAATGAAATTCTGGTGAGACGGAAACGAGCCAGCTCCTACCTTTTGGAAGAGCTCTTTGAGGGAAATTTAGAAAAGGAATGTTACGAAGAAATCTGTGTCTACGAGGAAGCACGAGAAGTATTTGAAAATGACGCATCCACTGTATGTATCCCCCCTGCCACAGACTCACACGCTTTCTGATTATTCCGCTGCCTTAGAGGACATTTTCTCAAAGAGGCTGAACTAAATTAATTAACCTATTTACTTACCTGGGAGGTTGATCTAATCCTAATTGTACAGATGAGGAAACAGAGACACAGAAGTGAAATCACTTTCCCCAGCCAGTTAGTGGGGCACCCGGGATGGCAGCTCAGTCCCACCACCTAAACTCTTCAGATTAAGCAAATTAGCACATTGAGTAGCCGGACTCCTCACAGAGGTCACCCAGCTTGACAGGACTCTGACGGAATTTAGTATTTTTAATAAAGATGTAATTGTTTCAATGTGTCAGCAACGCAAAGATCCTCCCTAGGATGCCTACGTGGTAAGAACATCTCTCATAATCTATAACTCGGATTACAAGCGACAACACATACACTCTGAATAATACAACTGAGAACTTGCCATTCTCAGTTACTCATAAGCTTATCAATCAGTCAACAGAGGGCCTGAATATTTGTGTGTAAATATTTCAGAATAGTAAAATACGTAATAAAGACTTCCCAGTTCTACATATTAAAGCAGCAATATTTAAAGGTGATTCTGAACAAAATGTTGACCCGTTTCTCTAATATATTTTTAAAGTATTTTAAAATCATAATTTCTTAAATGCCCATGTATAAGAAAATGATCTTTAATCAAACCAAGAGAAATTAAAACTTCCTGGTAAAGTTGTGCTTGAGTTGTTAGAAGTCCGAGTATGATTTGGGGAGATGCAATTACTTATATGTTTACCCTCCAGGCCTTAAGTCTGAGTAATTCTCCTAATTTTAGATACCGCCACCCCAAGTTAACATTCCCCCCACATTTTTAATCCTTGTTGAACTGGCTTATAAAAACAGAAAAAGTGATGTGAATTTTCTACATCTGCCTCAGGCACTCTGCGGAGTGGGGCCATGGAGACAGGCCCGGGAGGGGAAAGGGCCTCGCGAGGCCGTGGTGTTTGTGCCACGTCTTAGACTGTTTTCCCTTCCTCAAATGGGTCACCGTAAATAAATACTGAATGGGACATGGGACATGGGTGTATTAAAGATGATATTAAGTAGATGTAAAGAATTTTACATTCTTTGTTTCAACCAGTATTTTCCTATGAAGTGAATAAAATCAACATTTTCTTATTTTCAAGCCCGGCCACAGGAGAAAACACGGAACACAGATGTCCCATTTGTAACACTTTTATGTTTCTCTTGTACAGGATGAATTTTGGAAGACGTATCTGGGTAAGTGTCTCCTCCACCTACTCCAGGATTCTTTCCTCTTCTCCTCCCTTTAAGGTCAGGGGAGGCAGTTGGCTCACGAGGGCTGCTAATTTGAGGCCAGTGGATTCCAGATTTCGAGCCTTGGGCTCCTGGAACCCCTGACCCAAAGGAAGGGCCTGGCACTGCCCGAGGACGAGGGTGGGAAAGGCCCCGAGGTCCCGCCGGGATCAGGGGGAAGCTGGAGCGGCCTCCCGGGCTCCCTTGGGCCTCGTGCTGAAGGGTCAGACCCGGTTGAGGAAGGCGAGGCTTGGGGGATGCTGGGCGTCCCTGCGGGGACCACAGTGACAGGAGAGCTCGAGGAGGCGCCGGCGCTGGTCACGTGGCCGCCCAGCAAGGAAAGGGGGTCCTGGAGGGACGTCGGAGGGTGTTACCCGCAGGGTGTCCTCACGTCCCTGTCGGCAGGCGGCTCCCCGTGCGTCTCCCGGCCCTGCCTCAACAACGGGTCCTGCCAGGACACCATCCGCGGCTACACCTGTACCTGCGCCCCGGGCTACGACGGCCGGGACTGCGCCTTCGGTGAGCACCGCCCCCCCCCGCCACGCCCGGCCTCCGCCCCGCCCCCGGCCTCCTGCCCCGCCCCCGCCTCGGCCTCCGCCCCCGCCCCCGGACCCCCGCCCCCGGCCTCCGCCACACCGAGCCCCGCCCCGGGGATGAGCAGGAGGAGGCCCGTGGTAACCCGGCTGTCCGCTGGGAATCACACCTTGTGAACGGCCCCTGTTTCCCCCGTGGGGTCCCCTCCTCTTCCTCCCAGCCCCCCGCCCCGTCCAGACCATTCGCGATCTACTCTCCTTTCTCCCGGGGCCCGGCTGACCCCGCTGGGGGTGATGGGTCTGGGGTGGTCAGCCTATGAGGGGACCGCACCCGGCTCTCTGGGTCGTGGGTGCGTGACCCGGCCTGCAGCCTCATCAGCTGATGTCCCTTCAACATCGTGAGACTATCCGTGGGGGGTGGGCGGCGCCAATTCCCGTCAGTGGTCGTTCGTGCGGCAGTAAACTCGCGTAATGCTCCCGAGGGCCAACGCGGAGCCCGTTTCCGGGACGAACGTTACGTCCAGCCTGGATCCCCGGACTCCAGCTGCCTCCTGAGCGCCCCGCCCAGTGCTGTGTGGACGCCCCAAGTGCAACTCGCGCCAAAGCAGGGCTTCCAGCTTCATCCCAATGCCCACCTGGAAGAAGCCCCTTAAAGGGAGCGGCTGCTGCGGCGGGAAGTGAGCCCACGGCCGGGAAACGAGGATCCTTGCGAGGGACTTGCAGACCTGCCCCCCCCCCCCCGCAACCGAGCTGCTGCTCTGAGGACGGAGCCCTGACTGCTCCTCGCCCCTTCCTGACGCGGGAGTCGAAACGCTCGCCTGGCGACGTTTGGAAGGAAAAGCCAGAGTCCCAGTGCGCAAGGAGATTTCAGAGTGGCTATGTCCAGGGTAACATGTCTGGTTTTCCCTTCTTCCCTTTTCAGCTAAAAATGAATGTCACCCTTTGAGGACGGATGGGTGTCAGCACTTCTGCCACCCGGGGCCGGGGTCTTACACGTGCAGCTGTGCGAAGGGGCATAAGCTGGGCCAGGACCACAAATCCTGCATCCCCCACGGTGAGTCCCCTCCGCTGGGCCTCCTCCTGCAGGGACCTCTGACAGGCCACCTCCTCCCCCGTGGCTGGGCGGGGGGGTCCTCCTCCTCCGTGGCTGGGCGGGGGGTCCTCCTCCTCCGTGGCTGGGCGCGGGGTCCTCCTCCTCCGTGGCTGGGCGCGGGGTCCTCCTCCCCCGTGGCTGGGTGGGGGGGTTCTCCTCCCCCGTGGCTGGGCGCGGGGTCCTCCTCCTCTGTGGCTGGGCATGGGGTCCTCCTCCTCCGTGGCTGGGCGGGGGGGGGGGGTCCTCCTCCTCCGTGGCTGGGCGCGGGGTTCTCCTCCACTGTGGCTGGGCCGGGGGTTCCCAGTCCCCTGCTGGGCTTGCCCGGGGCCTTCTCAGTCCCTGAGAGCAGGTCGTTTAATCTCACCTGCTCTGTGAATTATCTCAACCTAGCGGGCATCCAGGAATAGGCTGAAGGGTCAGCGCCACAGATAAACCCGACGTCTGCCCTGGGAGGCACTGACTTTTCTTTTCATGTGGCCACAATGAAGACAGGTGTGCGTGCGGAGCCCTCATCTCTGACGGCCTCCTGACGTCACAGGGATGCGAGCAGCACCCTCCGACTTTCCCGTGGCAGGTAACAGAAACATTTTATAAATGTGTTTTAATCTTTTGTTACAAATTTCATCCTATTTGTCATCTCCACCTTCTTTGATTTAGGTGAACTACTTACAATCTCAACATCACACTTCAAAGCACTTTCTCATTCTGAACTCACAGCTTCAGTGTCTTCATTATTTGCACCAAATAAAAACATAGTTTTATTTACAGCCATCCAAGGCCTTTCTTAGAGTCCAAAAACCGTTTCCAATGTCGCTGCTCTCGGAAGATAGGCATCCTGGCGGCGCTCGGGTGGACACGGTGGGTCCAGAGCCAGAGCAAGGCCTGGGCCCTGCTCACAACCAGCTGGCGGAGTCCAGCTCCGCTGCCATGTTCAGGAAACGTCTCTTCTTTGGCACCATTTCTGTTATTTTCCTGTTTCTCCCTTGCCTGGTTTGGAAGCTAAATATTCTATTTCTCTTCATCCAGTGACCACCCTTGACACTGAAACTTTCATATCTAACTTAGCAATACCTGAAGTTATAATGTTTACCCTTCTCCCAAATTATTTCAAGCACCTCCCACTAGGCTCATCTGCTATTTTGACCAATATTTTATCCTTTTCTTGCTTTTTTAGTAACTCCACAAAATAAGTATTATTTTTAATCATACCGCCAACATGGGTTTGGATTTACCTACATTTTGCATTTTCCTTGCAACCCAGGCCCTTAATGCAGATCATCCCCTTCTGTCTCGTCTGTCCTTTAGAACAGCCCTGTCGATAGAAACACAATATCGGCCACAGACGTAACTTAAATTTTCTAGTAGCCACGTGCATAAAAGTAAAAGCAGGTGCAATTAATTTTGATAGTGTGTTTTACTTACCTCAATACATCTAAATATTATCTCAACATGTAATGAATAGTAAACAATGAGAGACACTCACATTTTCTCTTTCAACTAAGCCTTTGCCCTCTGGGGTGTACAGCCTTTTACTCTTGGAGCACATCCTGGCTTGGACCAGTCAATCTCAAGTGCCCAGTAACCACAGCGACCACCATGGTCGACAGAGAGCTGTACAGGGCCCTTTGGTGAAGGGGCTGCCTCAGCCCCACGTGCGTGCGCGTGTGCGCACGTGTGCCCATGTGCGGAACGCGTCTACTTCGCCCTGCTGCTCGCAAGCAGGTGGAGCGGGGCAGAAGCGTTCGGCTGCTGGGTGGAGGCCTGGCCAGACAACGGACAGAGCTCAGTGACCACCGGACCCAAAAGGACCGAGGGAGGGGACATCAAGTGAGAGGCGGGGTGGAGGTGGGGATCTGTCCCCAGCGGGACCGTACCTTTGCTGCCTGTCCTCCTGAGCGTCCATCTTCCAAGTGTCCATCACTCACCCCTTCTCGCCCCTCCACTCCGTGCGCTGAGGCGGCCTCAGCAGTGGGTGGGCTGGGCTGGGCTCGCTGGAGGGGTGTGCGCCCATCTTCCTAACCACGACACTATACTGACCCGAATCCTGAAAACTGGCACCAACTCTTTATTGTCTGTTTGGTTTTTAAAGGTAAAACTAACAAATTCTGAAGGAGAAGACTTCTGTGGAGGTGTTCTAATACAGGACAATTTTGTACTGACAACAGCAAAATGTTCACTCTTGTACAGAAACGTTAGTGTGAAAACAAGTAAGTATTTTATCATTCTTTTTAAAATAGATTTATTTATTTATTTATCTTTTAAGTTTTGGCTGCATTGGTTCTTCGTTGCTGCACGCAGGCTTTCTCGAGTTGCGGTGAGCCAGGGCTACTCTTCATTGTGGTGCGCGGGCTTCTCATTGCGGTGGCCTCTCTTGTTGCGGAGCACGGGCTCTAGGTGCGCAGGCTTCAGTAGTTGTGGCACGTGGGCTCAGTAGTTGTGGCTCACGGGCTCTAGAGCGCAGGCTCTGTAGTTGTGGCGCACAGGCTTAGTTGCTCCACGGCATGTGGGATCTTCCTGGGCCAGGGCTCGAACCCGTGTCCCTTTGCATTGGCAGGCAGATTCTTAACCACTGTGCCACCAGGGAAGCCCTGTCATTCATTTTTATAAGATCACATTGGAAGTAAAAACTATCCTATGTAGAAACAAAAATTTTAATCTAGAATTTTTGTTTCTAATGCAATACAGACTGAGCTTATCTTCCTCACAAAGTCATAAAGCAACGGGGACACCTAGTGGAACTCTGGGCACAGCAGGCAGACAAATGCGGAATGTTTAGTCTAAGGAGGAAATCACAGCTGGTGAAACTGTCACTGCGAGGCACTGATACTGACGTGGGGCAGCTCGGATCCCTGTCCACCCCGGGGCCTGGGCTGTGCTGTGAGCTGCTCCACAGCGATTCCCAGGACCCGCAAATATACGCTCCAGCCCCAGACACTTTTCAGTCAACAGAACGTCGGCCTAGAAAATGACATCCGAAAAGCCAAGCTCTGATTGGCTTGGAGAGGTTCCTCCTAATTTCTTCCTAGTCTTTTGACCGGTTCAGCAACCGGCACTGCGCTCTGCGCCCGCGCCCCCGCCCCCGCCCCGAACACCTCACTGGGTTTCCTAGAGGAGAGTGTGGGAGAGGCCCCTCTGCGGGGTAGCCCCTGTCCCTTGCGCGCAGGAGCCGGGCGGCGGGGCGCACGTTGTCACCTTGACCCCCCCGCCTCCTTCTAGGTTCCCGCTGCCGGGCGCGCGAGGCCCCGCCGGCGGTGGAGGTGAAGGGCGTCCACGTGCACACGAGATTCGAGGAGGACACGGGGGACAATGACGTGGCCCTGTTGGAGCTGGCGCAGCCCGTGCGCTGCCCCGACGCCGGGCGGCCCGTCTGCACTGCCGAGGCCGACTTCGCCGAGCGCGTCCTCATCCCGCGGCCGGGCGTGCTGGGCGGCTGGACCCTCCGTGGCCCCGAGCTGGAGCCCGCGCGGCTGCTGGTCAAGCACGTGGACCCCGGGGAGTGCGGCCGGGCCCTCAACGCCACGGTGACCACGCGGACGGTCTGCGAGCGGGGCGCGGCGGCCGGGTCGGCGCGGTGGGCGGCGGGCGGCGCGGTGGCCCGGGAGCACCGCGGCGCCTGGTTCCTCACCGGCCTCTTGAGCGCTGCGCCCCCCGAGGGCCCCGGGCCGCTCCTGCTCATCAAGGTCCCCCGATACGCGCTCTGGCTCCAGCGAGTCACGCAGCAGCCGAGCTCCGCCAGCCAGAGAGGCGACCACGGTCACAGAGGCGACGAGGAGCCGGTGCTGGGGTGACAGCGCCCTCAGCCCCTCCCCCAGGACCCCTCGTCTGAGCAGAACCCCGGGGAGGAGGGGAAAGGGCGCGCGTCCAGCAATAAAAGCAGAGCTGCCGGCACCGAAAGGCGCTTTCCTGAAACGCCAGGGAACAGAGGGGTTCAGTCCAACAGCGGTCGCGGGGGCGGCGGCGTCGCAGCGACCTCCCCGCCTGCCCCGGGAGGGCAGAAGGAGCGGGCAGCGCGAGGGGCTGGAAGGCAAACCGCGGGCCTCCGCGCGGGCCCGACCCCGGGGCGGGAGCAGCGGAGCGGCTGGGCCGAAAGGCCGCAGCCCCACGACGAGGGCGGCGCAGGGACCGCGCGGCGACAGCCCCGCGGCCCCGTGACGCCGCCGCCTCCACCCACGCCGACGGGCCGCGAGTCCAGCCCAGCCCGAACGGCGCTTCCCGCAGACCCGACCCGGGGGGCGGGGCGGCCGGTGCCCGACCGGCAGGCGAGAGCGCGTGGGTGCACATCACGTCTATTTCCCCGTTAATGTCTAAGCCGGAGGTGCCCAGTTCCCCCGAGGGAAGGAAGGGCTCTCCCGGCTGACAGCTCCGCGGCCACCACGGCAGGGCCTAAAGGCAGCTCCCGCCAAAGGCACAGGCGGGGGCGGGCTCCTTCCTGACGCGCTGCTGGGGAGCGGAGGGCTGTTTCAAGGGGTTAAAACTGTGACTTACACACACTCCTCACCGGAGAACGGAGCTTAAACACAATTCAGATTTTTAAGTAACAACCCTTAAACAAACACGATGCTTGTTTCACTTCTGACATTATACTGCAACCCCAGAGTTAGCCTTTTATTGGCCAGTCTGCAGCAGCGCTGGCCCATTTCTCTGAAAGGACCTTGGCAAAAATAAATATGTGAATCTGACGCGAACTAAGGGACAGGGCAGTGGAGGAACAGGAGAGGACTCTGACGTCTTACTGAATGTGGCTGTGTTATCTTCAAACTCTCATGAGGTCATCGGGCCACTGCTCTGAACGGCTACCAAGGATTTAAAATCCAGCGGATGCGCACTGCAACTTCTACATAAATAGTTCTGTAAAGGTACCTGCAACCTCGCGGATGGCATTAATTTGCCCTACAAATCTGGATTTGCTAGAGTAGAAACCCTACCTGGAAATTATGACAAACACACACAGCACAGGCAGAGGTAAGAATCTCCCTACACCATTTACAGGCTCTAAAAACAAGGACCACTGCAGAGAAAGATACAGGCCTGCAACGCAGCTGAGACGCAGAGGGCCATGCGAAATGAAAACTGCTCTAGTCACGTGTATAACTTAAGAAGTGGTTAGAAACCACACGAGGTGAGCAGATCAAAACAATAAAACCAAGAAAAGGGAACTTGATTAGGTGGCCACACCCATTCACGCCCGGGCACAGACTGTCTGCTTCCAAGTTTGGGGGCAGCGCGAACAACGCCGCCAGGCCTGTGTTGACGAGGCCAGGCCGGCCGCTCCACACACAGGCCTCCAGACCAGTGGGAACGCGGGATGCTCGTGCCCGAGGTTCTGCTTCTTTCATTGCCAAGTACAACCCCGTGTTATGGTTCACGGTCAGGCCCTGATTTTCTCCTGTTCAAGAAAATACCTGAAAGTGTTGAAAATGCCCAGCTCTCTACGCTATGAAATCCAGGCACGCTCCCCGAAGTCCAGCGCTCACCCCGCAGCGAGGACGCAGCTCTCATCCGTGAGGGTGTGCCCGGCCCCGCGGAGCAGCGATGCCGTGACAGCAGTGCCCCAGGAAACACGGACTGTCTCACCATGGCCGTCTGCGCCTCCCCCAGGCCACGCTCTCCTGCTCAGGGAACTGGTGGGGGGAGGCGGCTGAGGGCCTGACACCCACGGCAGGCTGTCCCCTCCGCACTGCCCGTCCCCACGCCCAAGTCTGGACATGCCCAGGGTGGAGGTCACACTGTTGACTCGGAAGCCCAGCTCACAGAAGTGGATCCAGCTCCACCTCTTCTCTGGGGTCCTCGCTCTCGGAATGCGGCTCCATCCGACTGGAGAGGCCCACATGGAGCCCGGCTGAGCGTGTCAGAGCCCTGGGACGATGTGCCTTCAGGGTGGGTCACTTGTGCAGCCCGGGAGAGCCCTGCAGATGAGCCACGTGGAGCAGAAGCCAGGAGCACACTGCACACTTCTGAGCCAACTGGGACAGTCGGTCTGGCAGCTGGAGCAGCTGACGCGGGGGGGGACAGATGGGAGGCCTCGGCGGGGGCGGCGGGGTGTGTGTGTGTGTGTGTGTGTGTGTGTGTGTGTCTCCACGTCCCACAGTGGCTCTTCTCCGCGCAAAGGGCATGCGCCTTTGCAGCGATGAGCAACTACAGTCCGTGACGTTTCCTTCTTTAGTAAGTTCTGCACAGACAAAGGAGACGGGCACACTCTGAAAAAACAGCTATGACACCTGGGAAATTTAAATCAAAGTAAATTCAGCTTGTAAAAAGAAGCACTAAGTTAACCCAGCATTTTGATCACACAGAATGTTCAAATTTAACATAAAAAGACGTATCCCAGAAGATACGGTAGAGAAGACACCTTTTTGTATAAATTCAGATCACCTTTTTTACAGAAAGAGTTAAAAGATGCCTTCGTGAAGAACACTCATGAGAAGTAAACAGAAGCTGTCTCGGAGGCCGTGCCCCTAGCCTGAGTGTCACCAGCACCCCAGGGCCAGCGGAGACGGCTGCGCTTTCTGAGAAGGGGATGCCAGGCCTCTGTGAGGTGCATATCCGTCAGCCGTGATGGCAGAGACACTGAGGTCTCAGCCTCCCCCGAGAAAGACCCGAGAGACTCCAGCCGCAGAGGACGAGTTCTCGGCAGGATACGAACCAGGATGGCCCGACTCCCTGTCCCCGGGGCCGGGGGCGGGGTCAGCACACCGTGGACAGCGGGGGGAACGGGTTCTGCTTGCTGACAACCAGCTTCTGGTGCTGGTGCGAGATGTAGCCTTTAATGTGACCCTGTGGGAGAAGAGCAGAGGCGGCGTGTTTCTGGGCCTGGGTCTCGTCAAGCCTGCGGGGGTGAAGGACCTGGCGCTGTGGCACAAGTATCCCCCCACCCAGTCACTGTGCAGTCAGCTCCCTGGGAAGACGAGTGAACACGCACAGGAGAGAACAGAGAAATACGTGCCGTGTGCATCCACCCCCCCCCCCCCCCCCCGCCCGCGCACAGAACCCTCTGGGAACAAGGAAGGCATCAGAGCTCCCAGTGAAGGCGGGGCCTGGGGGAGGCGCGGCCACACACCATGTAGATCAGGTTGGCCAGGATGCACTGGACCTCGGCGATGTCCACGTCCTCCACCTGCATGAACTTCAAGGCAACCAGGAACGCATCCAGAGACAGCTGGTGTGTCTTGAGTAACAGGTACCTGCAAGAGGGACAGAGCTCACGCTCATCAGGGACGGGATGTGAGGACGAAGTCAGCAGGAGAAACATCTGCTGAGAAACCTCTGTTCAAGAGAAACAAAGCATCTCCCACCCGCCAGATACACTTGAAAAATAAGAGCTTTTAATTCTGACTTTCCAATTTTAAAAAACCACTAGTACAAATATACTTTACGTTTACTGACTATTTGCTTGAATCTCAGATGCACGTGTTCTCACATTTTAACATCCTTATAATCGAGAAGCACCTTACGATGGACAGTGTCTCAGGTGTGATGAACTGCGGTCCTTGCTAATTTTGATATATTCCTCGCAGTCAGAAAAAGTCCGACTTTAACTGAAGTTTAACTGAGATCCTGCTGGGACCAGGGCTCAGAGAAGAGTCAACTTCCAGACTGACACGGAAGAAAAGAACAACCTCCTGATGGACAGGGGTGGTGGGGAGGGTCAGCGGGTCACCAACGGAGGACATGGGCAACGGGTCCCACACTCTCCGGCACAATGGGAAATGCCTGGTTCTCAGGGCTGGCGCTAAAACGTCTGTTACAAGGTCTCCACCGCAACCCGAGTTGTTCCTCCCGCAAGGGCGGGCAGACCTCTGCTCCCCCACCTGCGCAGCCGTAGCGCCCAGGCCCAGGGCAGTGCGCGGGCCGCGGAAGGCGGATTTTACCCCCGGAATGAAAAGGATGGACTCTGCTTACACTTTCTTAAAGAGGTTCCTGTAGGTGATAATCTTCAGCTTCTCGAGGATGAGGAAAATGCCGCACCGGATGAAGAAGGTCTCGTGCTTGGCCAGAGCCTCGTTCAGGAGGAGGAGGTTGCCTTCGCTGGGCGGCGGGACAGACACACAGACACAGTCAGAACAACGTCCGGGACGAGAGTGCGTCGAAACGCCACTAGTTCTGTCACAACACGCGGACGTGTGTGCTGATTTCACCTTCTATGAGGTCTCAAATGGAAAAGGAAAAATACTCTACCTCACAGCTTTGGTCACCTCCGCAAACTGCATGAGATGGTACTTCCTCAGGAGCTCAATGGTTGGCATGTGACCCTAAGAGTAAATTTCCAGAATAAGAACGCTTTCACTTTTAACCAAATTGTCTGATAAAACTCTTGTCAAGGAAAAACTTGCAACCTGCGTTTCTTAGGCTTTCTTCCTAAGTCGCTGAACAAGAACTGAAAGCATCCTAGTCTACTGGAAAAAAAAAAAAAAAAAACCAATGCTGGTCTGGAAATCAGAAAACCTAGCCAAAACATGGTTTTGTCATCAGTGACGTCTGACATCGATCTCGACCTTCTCATTACTGTATCATAGGAGGCGGGTGACACCTGAAGCAATACTAGGCTACAATTTAGGAATTCAGAAACAGCTTCTAGAAGAACCAGCTGAAAAATCTAAAACTGGTTGTTCCCGTGAAGTCGGGTTAGCAGTGGGGAGGGAGGTGTGACACTGTCTCTTTCCCACTACAAGTCGCCCTGAACTAGGTAAGTATGTGTGTGTTGTTTTGATAATTTTAAAAAATTTTTAAATGGGAGGAAAGGAAGCCCTATCTATTACTTTGAGGATGTTTTAGTCAAATAACTTGCTAGCTATTTGTCATTTCTTTACAAATATCAAAAATAATTTTCAGTGACCAAGTAAGATACCTACAGACAGGCTGGAATGACCTTTTTCTTTCTTCGTTAACCCATTTCTATAAATTTAGATTTTTAGGGGAAACAAAAATAATATGCACTTATTTTACTTGTCTTATATATGATAAACTTTTGAGTTAGGGAACTTCAAGAGAAAGGAAACACAGGCAAGCCTTTCCAGAAGGATCTGGAAGCGCCAGTCACGGAAAGAGTAGTCCGGGTCACACCCAAGGCTCTTCCTCCTCAGTTTTGGGGTGCGCTCACGTGCAGCTCAGACTGTGACCCATCACACACACTGGCCGCACCGTAAGACACCTGCCCACTTCTCGTAGACAACAGGACCCGTGAGAGCTGCTGAGATCACTTACCAGGAGCATCTTCACAGGAAGGAGATAAATGAGGACCATCCTTTTGTTCTTCTGGCTCAAACGGTGGCAGTGCTCAAAAGCAAAGGACAGGTACTCCTCAGCTGCAGAGTCAGACACAGACATGGTCCCCACGGTCCCCACCCTGCGCCTGATGCTACCACCCACCCTCACATGAAGGCCCGAAAGGCTTCAGGAACTGCAAATATCTACCGTCAATATTAACAAATTATTTCCTGCTGTGTTAGGTATTCAAAAATACCACTCAGGGCATATTCAGAGGAAAAGCACAGCAATACCTTCAGAGACTTCAGCTGAGAGTACAGGTGACCCCTGAACAAGGCAGTCCGAGCTGTGCGGGTCTACCTGTACACAGGTACTTGCAACGGTAAACACTACGTTACCACGTGGTCTGCAGCTGGCTGATCCATGGATGTGGAGGAACCGTGGGCACAGGGCTGCCTGTGAGTCACACGGGGCTTAACCCCCTCGTTGTTCAGGGGTAAACTGTAATTTAAAAGCTTCTCTTCTTGGACTTCCCCCGTGGCGCGGTGGTTAAGAATCCGCCTGCCAACGCAGGGGACAGGGGTTCGAGCCCTGGTCCAGGAAGATCCCACGGAGCAACTCAGCCCGTGCGCCACAACTACTGAGCCCGCGAGCCACAACTACTGAGCCTGCACTCTAGAGCCCGTGCTCCGCAACAAGAGAAGTCGCCGCAATAAGAAGCCTGCGCACCACAGGGAAGAGTAGCCCCTGCTCGCTGCAGCTAGAGAAAGCTCGCACACAGCAACGAAGACCCAATGTGGCCAAAAAATAAATAAATAGATAAATAAATTTATTTTAAAAAAGTAAAAAATAAAAACTTATCTTCTTATGCTTGATATTTAAAGGAAAAGAAAAAGATGGGGGAACTAACCAAGAAAAGCCCTCTTTCGAAAGCTGTAGATGTATAAAGATTTTGTGAAAGAAAATGAAAAGTTGGTCTACATGACCCTACAGAGTAAAAACACAGAGCACTTATTATAAGAGAGCTGTTATTATTATTATGATTTGTAGTACACGGGCCTTTCACTGCTGTGGCCTCTCCCGCTGTGGAGCACAGGCTCCGGAGGCACAGGCTCAGCGGCCATGGCTCACGGGCCCAGCCGCTCCGCGGCATGTGGGATCCTCCCGGACCGGGGCACGAACCCGTGTCCCCTGCATCGGCAGGCGGACTCCCAACCACTGCGCCACCAGGGAAGCCCGAGAGCTGTTATTTCTGTTATCGGAGCATCCATGGCCGTTGACACACGGAGAGGAGGTGCTCCTTACATCCGGTGTGTTGCCTGAAGTCACATGGCTTCACGTGCAAATAACTGTCAGAGAAGTGAGTTTAGAAAGTCTGGTCTGAGGACGAGAGAAGAATCATAAAGGACCACCACATGCCAGCTACTCCAAAAGCTCAGAAGAAAAAACGTGGCTTCCCGTTCTTGAGAAAGCTAGTGACACGAGCCACATAACGCGATTTCACGAGAGCGCAGCTCTGGCGCGGCACCGGTCTGCCACGCACGGCCACAAGCACCAAAGATGGCACCTGCGCAAAGGCTCGTCCACCGCGGCTGGAGCTGAGCTACGCGCCGCCCCATCTCCACGTCCTGGGCCAACGGGACCAGCAGAGGCCATAGGGAAACACCGACCGTAGCCTGCGCCGGAACACCGGTGCCCAGAAAAGGACATGTTGGCGCCCGTCTCAGAGACCTGGCGTGGAGCGAGGAACTTCACGTGGGACTTTCCCTTGTGGAACCAACTTAGTGTCAAAAATAAACACAGCTTGGATGCAGCCAACACCCACGGTCTACCTTCAGCAGTAACAGGAGGCAGTGACCACGTCCCCCGAACCCAGCCCCAGCTGCTCAGAAGCAGTGACACACCTTGCTTGAAGTCGCTGTCGAACATGGCCTTCCGCCCCACGTAGTACCTGTACGTCACCCTCTGCGCAGTGCTGTAGTCGTCCTTCAGGTTTGAGCTGTCGATGGCTCGGATGAGCGGTTTACACAAATGGAGCTTGTTGATCTATAACGAGTAACAATCTACCCTAAACAGTATTTTAAATAAATAGGCAGAACCAACATAAACTTCTGGTTACGAAGTACACGCCTCCTTGCGGTGGGATTCACATCATCAAAACCGAAGCCTTGACGCTAACACCGCACCACAGCTGCACAGCCCGACCACGCCCACCGCGGAGGGCCCACCCGCACAGGGGCCGGGCTGGCGCCCCTCGCCTGGCCGTCCGCGCACCGACACTGGTGTGAGGCGCTGGAACCTCACTTGCCCTGGAGCCGAGCGCGCGCCTCGCCGGGCGGAGGCTAAAGAGGACACGGGCGTGAAGCGCTGACAGCAGCCCTCGCGCCGGGCAGCCCCTGGGCGCACACCAGCTCCCAGGATTATGTGCGCAGCCGGGGGCGAGCGGGGGGACCGCTTGCCCGGGAGGCTGGCTGACAGTGAATAGAAGGGCTGTCTGGGAAGACAGGCGGAAAGCAGACCCAACAAAGAGACGCAGCGCTCTCTTACCTTAAAATAGATCTTGAATAACTGATTCACCAGAAACAGCATGCCCCACTTCTTGGAGTCCTCTATGCCTGCACGGCTACGGGGAGAACGGTTATGTTAACGCTGCCCGGAAGTAAAGATGTCACGTGTCAACCGCAAACTCAGCTTCCGCAACAAATTAGCGTCTTTAGAGCCCCGCGGCTCGAGTCACGTGCACGGAAGACTACAACGTCACGAAAGACGACGTCTTCTCTAACACCGTGGGTACTCGGGGGATACAGCGCCTTGCCACAGCGGACGAAAACCGCTCAGTCTGCAGCGATGTGTAAAAGCTGACTGCGATAAAGCGCTTGGGGAAAAGGAAAAAGGACCTTCTGTTATTGTCACAGCCACCGAAACACACGGCGACACAGAGGGGCCTCGGAAAGCGTGAGACCCAGAGCGCAGGCCACGTGGGCCCAGAAGTGCTAAACGTATGCGGCAGCATAAGAGGTGGTTCTGTTCTCTTATTTCCTTGTGAGACAGTGGACTATTTGAAGCAAAAGCTAACAGCGATCGTGGGGTCAAGGCCAGCGCCCAGCAGGGCGGGCAGGGCGGCGGGGCGCTCACGTGTCGCTGGCGCAGACGCGGAAGCAGCTCATCAACAGCTCGGCCGCCTTCTCCAGCATGTCCCCAACTTTGCTCTTCCCTTTCTTTACCAGCTGCTGATCTGCCTGATAGACGATAAAAACCTTCACTTTTCATCTCCTCTAGACACCTCGGTTAAACAGAAGATCACGGCACAGCTAGAAGCAAAAACGCACAGCGGAGGGTCGTCCCCAAAGGTTCTGGCGAGACCATCTAGCCTGTGCTACTACGTTTACAAAACGGAAGCGTCCACAGCATGTTCCAGCTCTTCCACAAATCAAATCGCTCTTCAACCAATTCAAGCCAGTAAGTCGGTCACGGACTCCCTGAGCCTGCGCGACCTGTGCCGCGCGCTGCTAACTAGCCTTTTCTTACTTGGCCGCGAAGCCCCATCTCCCACGCGCGTGACGTTTGCATGGACAGTGCAGAGGACGGCAATGGACAGGACCGGCGCCTGCCCGGCGGCCCCAACCGAACTTGCAGCCACTCTGTCCTGAACCTCGCGCACCTGCGTCCTCCCATCAACCAACCAATACAGCTAACTTCACTTCAGAGGGTCAGTGAGGATGCAGTAAATATGAACACTATTAGTAAGTCTTAGGCCTTGAATACATGTATTTTTAGCGTTCTTTGCGATGAAGCAGGAAGTCTGCCTACAGCACATCTGTTTTTAAGGAAAAGCACTGGGGCCACTGTTGAGGCCTCAAGCTGGACCGTGGAACAAACAACCTCAAAGCCTGGCCAGCCAGCATGGGCCACTGGCCAGCGCGGGGCTCTGGAAAGTGAATGAAGCAAGCCTATCACTCCCAGGCAAACACTGACTGTTATCTGCTGCCGATGACATCTGCACTTTCAAGAAAAACTTAGAACTCTGGGAAACTTGTATTGACCACCAAGAGCCTGGCGGCTTTCCATTGCTTCACGACTTCTCTGAGGAGGTCACTGGAGATATTAACAAATGTAGAGTTTTCCTGGTTTTTGTTTTTTCACGTAATGAAATACGTCACATTTGGAACGTCTGGGTAACTCAGTGAACCAGAACTCTCCAAATGATCAATGTACAGCGTTACAAAGTCCTACAGGGGTGCAAGGTCCATGCCCCGTGCAGGACACCCCAGTGGCTTCGGATGTCGCAGGAAACGGCACTGCTAAGCTTCAGAGGCCACACTGTAATGAACCTTAGGAACTGCTCTCGTAGTTTAAAAGGTGTGGCTCAGAGAAGGGCATCGACGGTCACCTGAACAGGCTCCTAGAACGGTCCTCCCACTGCCATGCACAGCTACGTGCGGCCACACTTCATACATCAACCAAAACGAGGTGCTGCCAAGAGTGACAGAAGCAGACCTAAGAATCCGAGCGGCTTCCGCGGGGCCATACATTAAAGAGATCAAAACGGATAAAAATGCCACTTTTTTGTACATTTTGTTCACTTTGAATATATATATTTTTTTAATTTAGAAAGTCAATTATGTTACCACATAAAAGGTTTATTATTCTAGGTGAACAATATTAAAAATTTCCCCAGTTAAAATTTCTAATACAGTAAGTACTGATATAACCCACATGAACAGAAGCTCTGGGGGTCCTCAATAATCTCTATGTAAGTTATTATATTTTTCAGTTCTCAAATTTCCATTTGGTGCTGCTTTATATCGTGCATTTCTTTGCTGAGATGTCTCCACCCGCTTCAAGCGCGTTCGCACCTGCTCCCAGGGTTTTATGGCGGCGGGGGTGGAATCCCCGCCCCATCCTCGGTGTCGGGTGCTTGCTGACTATCTCCCCCATTCAGAGTCTCAAAGGCCAAGAGTCCCGATTCCTGGTATGACAAGGGACTCTCGATTATATCCTGGATGCCCGGGGTGTCATAAGACTGTGGCTCTCCTTGTTTCAGCCAGGCCTGCGCTCACACCAGCCACCCACCGTGGACAGGGCTGGGCCTGCAGGCCAGGGCGGAGGCAGCTGGGATGCTCCCCGCCCAGAGGTGGGATGCAGGGGAGGGAGCTGCGTCGTCTCTGCCTACTGTCAGTGTCCCCGGGTGCCGGACCGAACCAGGACGCCCAGGAGATGAGAAGGAAACAAACGCGGGAACTCGCTGCTCTGCCCCTTCTTCTCTCCACCTCTCAGAGCCACGCTGGCCTTAAAACTCCCAGCAGGAGGGAGAGAAGCACGCGCCTACTGTGTCCTGTGCAGAACCAGACGTTATAGATGGTTTTTAAAACTGTAAAGGGGTGTCTGTCAGGACCAAAAAGTTAAGAACTGCTGCTCCCAAAATGGCTATGCTGACCCCAAGGGGAAATGGACTCATGAAATCCTCCTTGTTTCAGAGAACCCTGAGCACTCCCTGAAGCTACACTAGGGACGGAACGGGGTGCATCTCCACAGCTGGGAGAGCACAGGCCCTCACGCGCGAGCCAAGCCACCCCCGTGCTCTCTCCACACCACATTCACCAACCCAACGTGTTCCTCAAAATTTGTGGAACGATGATATGAAATTAAGCAACAGATAGAGAACGAGTTTGGGTTTAAAAGCACAGTGACAGAAACTGAACTTACGTTATTGGCAAATATTCGAAGGTCAAGTGCCACTGCATACATGACAGGCAGAGCCCTATGGGGCAAAAACAAGCACGTCTGAAGACGCTCTGAGGCCAGAGGTTGCATTGCCAGAGGCGGGGAGGCCAGGGCTACCATCCAGAAAGGGGGTCACCAGCCCACGCCCAGGGGCTGCTATGCTTTCCCTCACCCTCCTCCCGGGCAGGTGGCAGCCCCTCCCCATCTGCACGAGTCCCGGGGAGTCGAGGGGCTCAGCCCTGGCAGCACCCTCCCCCTACGGTGGGACAGGAAGTCTCCTTCCTCTCAGCCCCTACCACCAGCCAACAGCTCCATTAAAACAAGACGTGGTTCACAACGATCTCCTAACAGGGCCCAAGGTATGCAACAGACCAATGTCACAAAACGACTTTTCAAAATCTAGCTGGCAGTGTTAATTTTATGTGTAAGAGAGATCTTCACTTTAAAAGGGTTTTGTTTTCTTTTTTTTTCAGTAAAAGGTATTTGCAAGCCTTCAGTTATCTTAGTATAAACAGAATTTCAGTATTTACCCAGAGTTTTAATAAATCATAAAATAGCTTACCAAGGAATTTAAAATAACCCAGTTACTATGTATTCCATCATCCCAAATGAACGGTAGCTGATCTACATCTTTTATCCAAGTTTAAAACCCAAAGTAAGTTCAAAATTGACAATTAAAGGGAAATTGACAATATTAATAAATATTTGGGGGCATGGAATGGCTGAAATACTTCATATTTACAGAAAAACACTGCAAATAATCTGGCTGACCTGCCATTTTACACTGACTATTAAAACTCCATTATCTGTGTTGATATTATCACGTCAACACACAACATTAAATACCAACACCGAAAACACAAGTAAAACTTCTGCTTTTAAAAAAGAAAAAAGCCATTTGCTTATTTCCAGCTGTTTCTGTTTGTACTTACCAGTTTTCTTCTTTGTGGGCCTGAAATGCCCGTAGGAATGATGTAGTATATTAAGGAAGGTCCGACAGAAAAAGTTCAAGTCATGCTACAATTGAAAGACTAAAGAACAACAAGGGTTCTAAACTGTAAGGGCTATAGCTCACCACTTAAAAGATTATGTATCACAGCAGCAGGTTCTTGAAGGGAAAAAATACATGAGCCCACATTACAAACATCTGAGTATCATTAGGTATACGTAAATACATTTATTTCAGACATACTTTCCCCAAAGTAAGAAAAAGGCTGTTATAAGATTTTTAAAACTGGCTTATTTGGCTTCTCTGAGCTCAGATGATCACAACTTATATATAATGTGCTTTAGAATCTGTGGTATAAAGTGTATTTCACTGATTACAGAATTCTTGAATTCAGAGGAGACTTGGCTGGTCAGTAACCAATTCTCTTCCGTGTATACTAAGCAAGATGGTTAAAAAATTAGCAGCTAAAGGGAATTCCCTGGAGGTCCAGTGGTTAGGACTCAGCACCTTCACTGCCAGGTTCCACAAGCTGTGCGGCTTGGCCGAAAAAAAAAAAAAGCCACTAAAGTCTGGAGATACATATAAACAGTAGCAGAACACTCACTGACCAGGGCCTTAGCCGTAAGATAGCACTTCAGTGACTTAAATCAGCATTGGCTGGATTAAGGCCCTCAGTGACCACAATTCAATGATGCTGTGTGCTGCGTCCACTCTTCCATCTGTGCCCGGATCTGGAAGTTCTTCTATTTCTCCAAGGGGACTAACCCATCCCTGTAACTATACTGAATGATGGAAAGGCAACAAAGTATTATTCTTCACAACAGAAATAAATAAAATCCTTAATCATAACCAGTGTTCCTCCCCACCATGTAGGTGACTGGACACAGTCTGAAGGCCATGCTAAAATCCTTAATCATAACCAGTGTTCTTCCTACCACGTAGGTGGCTGGACGCAGTCTGAAGGCCAGGCTACATGTAAGGACCTGAGTGGAAGGGCTAAGTGAGCTTCTCCTGCTTTCTAACTAAAGGCGGGACTAAAACTGGCCTGACGTTTCAGGATCTTAGCCCCCAAGTAACCCGCTGTACCTGTTAGACACTGAACAGTAACACCCACGACAAAAGATATTGGACAATGACGGTCTGGCACTTGTACGCCTCTATGAAGTCGTGGTTCCCCACCGCGTACGTGCACCTGGAAAGGAAGTGGTGGGCACTGAGGGCGGAGGGGCAGCAAGCGCGCGCACTCGCTGAGAGCCGGCACGGACCACGCGGACCGCACTGCTCGCTCCCAGCACAAACGCCCTGCCCTCAACTGACCCAGCAGATTACAAGGAGGCTCACGAGAGACCACCGGGTACAGGAGGAAATCCCACGCTACATGCTGGGCCTGTTCTTTCAAGTCCCAGAAGGAGAAGCCCAGCTGCAGAGGTTCCACTAACAACACGCAAATGGCCCTTCTCGGGCATCAATGGGCAAGGACACTCTACCCAGACGCCCGGCTGGCAGTGTCACTACCAGTCAGTCCGTCCCCAAACCTGGCGCCTCGTCGCATGCTGCACAGAGCTAGGAAGTTGCTACAAGAAACACAGTGGCACTCCACCTTTTCCAGAGATCTCAGGGGCCCCGCAGGTCTGCCCCACCCTGCCCCCACACCCCAGCCTGCTCAGGACGCCGGAGAAGAGGGCAGGCAGGAGGACAACCAAATCCCACACACTGTAACACCTGGAGCTTGCCCGAATCGAGGCTTTAGAGGTGAAAACAGTAGACATGACATGTGAATAAAAAGCAGAATTTCAACTGCTCTGCTCTGCTCCAGTTTCTTCCCCAGTAAGGCCAAAAGGTTAAAAACTGGGCGTTTCCATGAAAAACGCAAGTCAATAGTGGGCGCCACAGCCTGCTGCACAAAAGACCAATGCAGCCAGTAGGACGGATACCAAATGCTTTTCAGAGCGTTACACAGAAGACACATACACACACAAGAGACCGCTACGCGACCAGTAGGACGGATACCAAATGCTTTTCAGAGCATTACACAGAAGACACACGCACATCCACGATTACCATTTCATGTTAACTTTTCAAAACATACGTGGTCCCTGAATAAAACATTTATTAAAATTCAAAAGTATTTCATTTTTTTAAAAGTATTTTAAACTTCACAAGATTTTCATAGGTGTTACCAAAGTGAAATTACAAACACACTTTTCTACTTTTTCAAAGGAAATTTTTCACTGCTTCAAGCATAAAATGTTAAATAAAACCCCTAGAGTCAGTTCAGCAATTTTCAGATTTGCTTGTTTTTCTTCCTCACTCATGGATTACCTTAAATGAGCTGCAAACATTTCGTCATAAGGGGGTTCCAAAACTTGTTGACACTTCTCTTCTGGAGAGGCCATCTAAATGATCATAAGAAAAATAGTAAAAATAAAATTAACTGGGACAGAAAGAATGCAACACGTAGGAAGAGATTTAGACAAACCTTTGTTTCAAAAGAATTTACACTTTACAGCTGACAGTAACTCTTCACACTTTAGCACTTCAAAAAAAAAGGTTCATTTCCTCCACACATATTTATCAAGCACGACCTACGTACAGGGCAGGAGATGAACACAATTTGCTTTGTCTACAACAGGCCAGGAAATACTCTAGGCATGTTCATGTACCTCTTAATCTATTAATTAAGCAGCTACTATGTGCCTCGTGTGAGGTCGAAGGAGCTGGAGACAGTGCCTGGGGGCAAGGGGGTCGGGCGGCCAGCAATCGCTCCTGCCCACTTCCTGCTGACAGGACTGCCCACTCGGGGTCCTGGGAGACAGCAGACATTCACCTCGAACTTGCCCTCGCCTCCCAGTGGCCAAATTCTGGATAACACAAGCATCGCAGTGGATTATGCAGTGCACTGAATTTAAAAGAAAGGGACTCAGTGAATCCACACTGATACAGCTCTATAAATGAGAGAGCGAGAATGACAGCATGGGAAAGATCACCACCCCACAGTCCCTGACGAAACAACCAGGCGGACAACGGGCCCAGCGAGGCAGCTGTCACGTGGAAGGACGTGGAGTTTTGGAGCGAAGGAATCAGCCTCAGGTCACAAATGGGCGAGCAGACGTGTATCAGGGACAACCTGCCAGCAAGCTGAACCCGAGTCCCATCAGGACCCCGAGCACTTTATTTTTTTTAAATTTAATTTAATTTAATTTAATTTTATCTATCTATCTATCTATCTTTGGCTGCGTTGGGTCTTCGTTGCTGCACGCAGGCTTTCTCTAGTTGCAGCGAGTGGGGGCTACTCTTTGTTGCAGCATGTGGGCTTCTCATTGCAGTGGCTTCTCTTGTTGCGGAGCACGGGCTCTAGGCATGTGGGCTTCAGTAGTTGTGGCACACGGGCTCTAGGGCACAGACTCAGTAGTTGTGGCGCACGGGCTTCATTGCTCCGCGGCATGTGGGATCTTCCCGGACCAGGGCTCGAACCCGTGTCCCCTGCATTGGCAGGCGGACTCTTAACCACTGCGCCACCAGGGAAGCCCGGGGCACTTTCTTTCGAAAGAAAAATTTAGGTCCCTGATAGGACACTCCGACACCGTGACGGCCATCAGCGAGGAAATGGGCATTACAAGATATCAGCAATATATTCCACAGAAGCTATTGCTTGGAGAGCATTTATCATCTGAATCAAGAACGCTTATAGTTCAGGGCTTCCCTGGTGGCGCAGTGGTTGAGAATCTGCCTGCTAATGCAGGGGACACGGGTTCGAGCCCTGGTCCGGGAAGATCCCACATGCCACGGAGCAACTAGGCCCGTGAGCCACAACTACTGAGCCTGCGCTCCTCAACAAGAGAGGCCGTGACAGTGAGAGGCCCGCGCACCGCGATGAAGAGTGGCCCCCGCTCGCCGCAACTGGAGAAAGCCCTCGCACAGAAACAAAGACCCAACACGGCCAAAAATAAATAAATAAATTAATTAATTAAAAAAAAAAAGAAGAATGCTTATATTTAGAGCAGGGGCTGGCAGATGCTCACGTAAACGGCCAGCCAGGAAATGCTGCAGGCTCTGCAAGGCCCACGTGCCTCTGCGGCAGCCAGCGCGCAACGCAAGCGGCCGCGCGCCAACAAAACCGCACTGGCAGCAACAGGACACGGTTTTGGGCTCCAGGGAGAGCCAGGCCTGGGCAGAGCCCGAGCCCCACTGCCTGTCCGCTGGATGACCTTGGATGACCTGGCCCCGCTACTGCACTTCTCTGAACCCCAGAAAGTCGTGTGGGAATTAGATGCAGGAAAACAAGCACAGATCTCAGGACAGACTCTGAGACACGGTGCTCAATTAATGCTCAATAAATGAATTGGAATTAGATAAATCGTGAAGGAACTTGGCAATTTTCAAACAAGAGTGGCAATATTAGTTTCCTTCCTACTCAAAGTCTAAACTTTTCTTAGGAAGGTGGTGACCCTGTAACCCTCTCAGACACCTGTGTGCGTGGTCCCACCACCTACCTGAAGCCGTGGGTTGGCAACATGAGGGTGCTTGAAAGACACCAGCTCTGCAAGGGATGACCCGTCTCTGGTGTCAATTGCTTCATAGACCTGAAGCGTTTGGAAAGAGAAGAGCTAAGTGGAAAATAAGACACTCTGTCCTAGTGGAACCTAGACAGCACACTGCACACCCCTAAACTTCACTTTCCCTACTTTGAAAGGAGTCAAAATATAACCATCAGTACTCTCCTTAGCCAGCAGATAATCACTGCATTTGAAAATGAGACATCCTGGAGGCGAACAGGTGACTTACCGCTAAAAACCACGAAAAAGCAGAATAAGCCATCAGTTTATTATCTGCTTATTAATGAAGGTGAAGTAGTCAATTTTACTCAGTCATACTAAGAAACATTTGAAAATCCACTTATACAGCTTACGAAAAAGAAAAAAGATCTTGAAAATCGCATATGTCCAAAATTCAAAGCACTTCCACTCAACCTAAATTTAAAATAAAAATGGGAAGGCAATGACCAAATAAATGTCACAGTCACACAATAGGATGCCTGGGTGTTGTGAAAGAGAATCAAATAGATCTCCTTGTAATAACATGGAAAAGTGTCCACAACATACTTACTGTTAATTCCAAAAAAATTAGTTGCAGAAAAATTGTGTAACTTGATCTTGGAGAAAAAGAAAAACTAATTATTGATATGACGTGTAAGCACAGGAAGAAATGCGGGGCCCCAGGCCGCACCAGCTGGCCCCTGGCCAGTGGAGTGGGAGCCAGGGGGCTCGAGGAGACTTTTATTTTATATATTTCTATACTGGAGGCCTGCGTTACACCAGAAATTTTGTAATTAGAAAACCAAATGATATTTTAAACTTATATTTAGCAAAAAATGACATAAAAATCCTAACCACATAAGTGAAGACAAAGCCAAGCATAAAGCTGCACGAACTACAGCATCATTTACCCACAGAAAGTCAGGTGTGGAAAATACATGCAGGGGCGACACAAGAGGACACACAAATGCACACCCACGAGGGGTGCTCACATCACCGCCCACCAGCAGGGTTAACACTGAAAGGCCAACCACCCTGAGCGCTGCTGAGAACACAAAGCAACTGGAACCCCAGCCACCGCTGGTGGGAGGGTGAAGGGGTGCAGCTGCCTGCGGAAACGGCGAGGCATGCGACCCTCCCACCCGGTGACCCGACGGCCAGGAGGCATGGAGGCCCATGCGGCCTGGACACCTCCAGGACCCAGCTCCTCGTCGGTTGCACACTCAGCATCGACTGGGAAAGTTTCACCAGTGAAATTCTGTGAATTCTAAGGCAATTCACAAAATAAAGAATTTGCCACTTGACTACTCAACAAACTACATGTGCACTTACATTCTGAGCCAGCAATCCCACTTCTGGGCATTTACCTTGCAACAAGGAACAAGATATTCGCGCAGGCTTACTTGCTGATGTATTATAATGAGTCATCACAAAATACACAAAATCAGTGCCCCTGCCTCCGAGAAGCTGATACAGCCCACGACGTTCCCGTCACAGGGGGTGTGACGGAAAACAGGAGGCTGGCGACAGACTATGGGCAAGTCTGAAAGTACCGATGCACTGCTCAGCAGACACCAGAATCGCAAACAGGCCAGTCACCCGCTCCGGTCACTGTTAATGTGTCACGCCCCAGAACCTTCGGCCCTTTCACTTAACACCCGCGCTGGACCCTGCAGCCGGACCCCAGGTCAGCCTGTTGAGCGGTCCCTGTGGGCCTGGACCAGGGACTGCAGACCTCACCAAGTGAAGCTCACTAGCTCTGCGCGCTCCCAGGGGGCAATTCTCTTCCCAGGATGCTGCTGGCCACCGTGCATTCTCCAGGTTCCGAGCTGGTCCACAGGGGGGATCATCTACTCACGAACTCATGATTCCTTAAAAATACATTTTCTAGCTCCAGCCACTGAAAAGGCATAGAATTAATGGCTCCCCAGTAGCAATGGGCACACCTAGCACTCAGGTTTGTTTTCTAAATTCTATTCCCCACGAAAAGGAACCAGAGCTCCCTGGGGAAAGGGCAAATCCAGCACTGGGACAGGGAAAGAACTAGGCGAGCCTGGAGTATATATTATTGTGCCAGAAAGCAAGGCCAGGCTCAAAAAAGGACAGAGACGTGTCAAAGAGCCACAGAACGGGGACATACGTATAATGGATTCACTTCGTTATAAAGCAGAAACTAACCCACAATTGTAAAGCAATTATACTCCAATAAAGATGTTTAAAAAAAAAAGCCACAGAAACCAGTTTGAATGGACTCTCACTGGTCAAATCTGGGACAATTTGAGCTTCAAAAAGAATAATAACATTCTCACTATTGGTCCTGGATTATAACTAGGTATTAAAAGTAATCTATAATGATACTTTCAAAAAGAGGGGCATAGAGGAAAGCATTGTTTAACTGATGAAATACTAGCTAGTAAATGTAGAAAGAACAATAGGAAATCACCACTTGGCAACCACTAACGTAATAACGTAATAACTGACTTGGGAAAACCATTTTGTGAGAGGGTGTAGAGAACAGGACGCTCAGTGGTTCTCAGGGTCCGTCCAACAGCCTACAGGTTCATCGCAATGCAAAAAGGTACCTCAACAGTGGAGTGATCTGATGGGCAGACGCCTCTCTAACCAAGTGATGCCGTCAGCATCCCCAGCGCTGGGAGAGGCCACGGGAAACCCACACTAGCCGACTGAAGCCGCATCTAATCCCAGGAACAGCCACATAAAGGCAGCTGGTGAGGCATGTACACGTGTGGCCGTGGGCCTGGACATGTAAACAAGGTCACGGGTCATAAAAGCCCCCTTCCCCAAGAGGCAAGAGGACTCTTCTAGAAGACTAAAGGGCAAAGCACCCGAATGCCATGTGATCTGACTGGACCCTGGGTTTCAAAAAAGAGGTTCCAAAGAAGATTGGGGGTGGGGGGTGGGGATTAAACTATGGCTTCTACATTGGAAAATACTGATGTTCACGCTGATGTTCAGTTTCTCGGATGCACCAAAGGCGCTGCAGTTACACAGCGGACGGCCTGGGTCTCAGGCGCACGCTCAGGAAGGTGAAGGCCACGGGATCGCCGGGAAGAAGCGCACGGGCCCGGAGGGAAGGACGGGCGAGCATGGTGGGTACACGCCCGGGTGAGAGGTACACACCTCTCCATTCTATGCTTTCAACTTTTCTGTAGGTTTGAAATTTTTCAGGAAAAAAGCTGGAGGAAAAAAATTTTAATGTAGACACAGCTTTTAAAAAGTAACCTGCCGTGTGAAATAAGAGTTTGTGTAACGGACAAAAGAATGAAATAAAACACACTAAAAAAAATAATACCAGCCCTCAGAGAGATACTAGAAGTGACGGAGAGATCCACCTCGGGAAGAAGCATGCAAACTGATCTTTTTCTAAGGAGAACAACAAATCTTTAAAGTAAAATACATGGGGAAATGTAAGGTAAATTAATTCAAAAAGAAACCTAATGGAATGCCTGCGAAAACTCGCGTGCTGAGCGGAAAGCGGGTGTTGCCGCGGGCCGGTTGGTGAGAGACAGCCCTCCTGGGCCCTCGTGCTGGGGGTCCCACACTACAAGACTCGGACCACTGGCTCTTTCACTAGGGCCGTTACTCAGGGCTGTTCATGTGACGAGTTACCTTGAGAAATGAGATAATGTCTCCCCCATCCCAACCCTAGACAAAAACCAGACTTGCTTACTGCCTGCTAGACCAGGTAGATTCCCCAGGTTCTGTCTCTCTCAGGTACATGTGCAGCCACCCTTCTGGGCCTGTCACACCGTCTGTGGGACTTCGGGCCCAGGGAGACACACAGAGTAACAAGGTCCCTGGTCTCTGACCCAGGAACCGCATGTGTTCTGCCAGCATCCAAGAAGCTAACAAGACACCTCATGGGCTACTGAGGGTAAGATCAAATCCCAGACCCAACGGCTAATGGAAGTTATCACAGAGACCACGGGAAATGAACGACAGGCGACTTGTCCACAGGTGACTGCTGGCCGAGGATGCTGCAAAGGTGAGAAATAAGTCCAAGCTGACAGGGTCACTGAGATTCAAGCAACAATAAACTTTGGAAGCTGAGGAATAGGCAGGTTCTGACTCGGACAGGAAATAGCTGAAGCCTGGGCTGGCAGAGGTAGTGAGCTTGGTGTCACAGCACGGATTCTGGGGCCAGGACTCCCAGTCTGAATGTGCCACTTACTAGCCCAGTGACCTTGGAAAGTCACTTAACATCCTCTGTAAAATGGGGCTTGCAATGGACCAACCTCCTAGGAAAACAGTGACGATGATGAGCTGCCGTGTACCACAGCGCCTGGTCCTCGGTAAGCCTTCACCAAGCACTCATCATGCCTGTTCTTCTCAGCCACCCCGCTGTTCCGTGGGGTGGAACAGAGAAGACAGACAATTAAAGGAGATTCTCAGAGTGTTCCTCTGGGAACGCAGGGAACAGGACCGAGCGGTAGTCTGGAGAAACAGAGGCATAGGAAACTGAGACAGACAGACCAGCACGAGTTCTAACTCACTGCTCACTAGAACGTGGAGGTCCGATCACTGGTATATCACTCGGCCTCACACCCCTCCACCTGCCTGCATCTATCCAGCCCACAAACTGTACTGCACACTGCGTGGCTCAGACACTGTTCAAGGCACACATGGTGCCCCTCCCCCCAAACCCTGGCATTAGGTGTGGGCAAGAAAACTGTAAGAGACTTAGAAATATACAAAAGATACAAGTACATAGAAGATAAAAGTTATAAGAAAGCATAAAATTCTGGAGAGACTCTATATTCACATTGGTTCTCAAATGTCTACGTACTTGTTCAACTTTAAATAAAAACTGATATTGCAAAATGTTAACTCTGTAAAGATAAGGCCAAGGTGGACTTATCCTTTAAGTTAAGATTAAAGCATGTATCTGTTTTTTCATGATTCCCGTTTTAACCAACTTTCTCAACTAACCAAACAACTAATGGTTCCAATCTTGTTAGACTATATTCAACTGCCAACTAGATATCTTGGCCTGCTTGTCAACAGACACCTCCAACTTGACACGTCCAAGACTACATTTGTCTTTCCCTCTAAATCTGTCCTGCTCATCTGTTGCCCAACTAGAAACCTAGGAATCGTTCTTGCCTCCTCCCCGTTCCCCAGCCGCACATCCTCATTCAGCAAAGCCCTGGTGAAGTCCCCTTCATAAATTCTAAAAAGCCCAGTCGCCCTTTCCTTATCCCTATTACCACGGTTCTAGTTCTGCGAATTAGCACAGCTCAGAGGAAAGACTACAAGCCTTGAATCCATAAATACCTATGTTTGCGCTGTGCTGCTGCGTTCACAGGCTGTATGGACAAAACCCTGAGAGCCACACTTCCCAAAGGATGTAAGCAGCGGATCGCTAACACAGACCGGCTCGCAGCCGGACCACTTGCTCTGTCCCCCCCGTTACTTCCACCACTTTGTCCCCCCTCCCCACACGCCCCTAAACTGAGAGCGCGGCCAGGGGCTCCAGCGCAGCTGGTGGACAGACTCGCCCGGGATCCAGCTCTGGCCCGCAGGCCAAGACAGCGGGAGGACAGCTGGCAGGATGCCCGTTGGCCGAGGAAAGTTACCTGCTGCAGGTACTGGTTGATGGTGATGTGCGCCATGGCCGCTACCGCCGCCGCCCCGCGGAGCTGCGCGCCCCGTCGCCGCCGTCGCGTCACTTCCGGGCCGCGGTCCGGTCCCGGCCCCGCGCCGCCGGCCCCGCCTTCCGCGCACGTTGGTTCCGGAGGCAGCGTGTGCGCGGGAGTGCGAGCCCCGGGCCGGTATGGCGGCGCGCCCGGGCTGAGGAAGGTCGGGGGCTGCGCTGCGACTCCCTGCCTCCCACACGAGGCCGCCTAGTCGGCGCCCCGGTGCCCGGGCCTTTCGGGCCCTCGGCTGTTGCGGGTTCCACACGGACCGCGGCGGACGCGGACTGCGGCGCCCGCGAGCTCGGGGCTGGGTCGGGTCGGGGTCTGGAGTGCTCCTGAGGCCTGCGGCACCGGCTCTGGTCGGGCCGGGTCGGGCGACAGTTGGGCTGGGCCGGGTGGGGCTGAGGGAGCGCAGCGGAGGGAGGGCGAGGCCGGGCGGCGGAGACCGAGGCCGAGGCCGAGGCGGAGGCGGAGGCCGGGCGGGCGGCGGGCGGGGCGCTGCGGCCGCGGCCATGGCCGACGAGACCCCTCGGAAGGGCAGCTTCTCGGCGCTTGTCGGACACACCAACGGCCTCACCAAGCCCGCGTCTCTCGCCGCGGCCGCCGTCACCTCCAAGCCCGGAGCCGCCGGCGGCTCCAAGAAGCTCGTGATCAAGAATTTCCGAGGTGGGTGCGGGGCGGGCGGGGCGGGGGTCCCTCCCCTTGGCCGCTCGGGCTGCGACGTCGGCGGGGCGGCGCGGGCCAGCGGCGGCTTCCCCTTGGTCTGTATAGTTGGTCCAATGGCATTGAGTGACGCCAGGCAACTCAGGTGTCCCGGTTCACACGGCCGAGCCGGACCGAGTAGCAGGACTGAAGCTCTTCGTGATGTAATTTAATTACTTGCTCCACTTCTCACCAGCTCTGTCGCTGTCGCCGTCTCAAAGCAGGCGTCTTCGATGCAGACACACCAGTTACAAGCTTATTCTTCACCTTCCTCCCAGCTTGGAGTAGTTTCAGTCAACTTTAAATGTTGTAGAGAGCTTAACTATTCCACGTTTATACGTTTGTGAAACCCACTTGTTAAGTAAAGGAATACTGTTAAGATTTATATGATTCCTACATGTGCTTATTCTAAGTATCAGTACTAGATGTATTTATTTAGCCAAACGAAGATGGAATGGTTGCGTAGTCTGTAACCCAAGAAATTTATAAATGTGGTACTTGTATTGGGAAAACCTAATTTTTGCGCTCCTTGCCTGTGTGTCTTTTAAGGACTTTTTTTGTGGAATAGTTTTTTAAAGATGTGTGATTCTTAGCATGGATGCCGTTACCCACTGACTCCCTCTGCATTTACAGACAGACCTAAATTGCCTGACAACTACACTCAGGACACCTGGCAGAAACTTCATGAAGCAGTGAGAGCCATACAGAGTAGTACGTCCATCAGATATAACCTGGAAGAGCTCTACCAGGTAAGGCTCCACCTGTGCAGAAAGCAGAGCTCGTTAGAATTCTCACTGAGATGTAAGCACGCAGTTTTCTTAGGGAGAACTTTTAGACCTGAGGGGGCCAGGGTCCGGTTTTTCACTTACCTGATTGTTTTATAGTGTCTAAATAGCACAATTATCCAACTCCTGTGAAATGGGACCCAGACGTGGATCTTGTGCTCCTCGGTGTTGTTTCAGAGTCAGTAATGAAGGGGATAATAGAAATCGACTCTTGCCTGCAACAAGAACAGTAGGAGTTCGGTGGCAGCGTGTCCCAAGTCGAGGAGTGTTTTCCGTTTCTGGTGGTTGTGGGGTTTTTATTTCATTTTCAGGCCTCAGCTGTCTAGAAGGGTATTTAAAGTTAACCCATTACAGGAGAGAAATGCGTTTCTAAGAGTCACATGACTTCTAATATCTTCCAAATGTGCAGCAAACTATTATTGTAATTCCATTATGTTATATATGAAACTCTTATTACAGTTTGACTTGTTAATGTGGATTTTCCCCTTTTAGTTGTGTTTTGTGATTAATTGTTGCAGTTAAAACGTGCAGACTGGTTTTGTTACATTTAATTTGAGATAACGATGTTCCTTTTCTAACACCAGAAGAAATGATCAAAAGTAGGTTTCACTTTTGGGATATTTCAGTTACACACAGACTGGTTTTCCTGATATCTTGTTTTTAAAGAATGACATTCGCTAACTGGTCTAATACTATCTACATTTTAGGTAATATAGCACAATTTCTACTAAGAGACTTAAATTTTTTTCTGTTTACATAAGCGATTACATTTTTTTGTTTACATAAGTGAAAAATTATGGAAACTACAAAAAGTACAAAGAAGAAAATAAAAATCACCTGTATTCCTACCACCCAAAGAAGACTACCATGGACAGTTCGATGGACACCTGTCCCTTCTTTGTCTTAAGTTTGTGTGAGGTTATTGTATTGTTTAATCGACTTAATTACGGTGTAGAGTATGTACTTCAACAAGTTTTAACAAATGTATCCAATTGTATAACCACCACACAATCAAGATACAGAATGTTTCTGTCACCCCGAAAAGTTCCCTGAGGCCCCTTTGCAGTGGGTCCTGTCCTGTGCCCTAACCCCCAGTCCTTGGCAGTCACTGCTGTGCCTTGTGTCGGTATGCTTTGCCGTCTTCAGAGTCTCATGTCAGTGGAACCGTGCAATTGTGCCTAGCTCCTTTCGCTTAGGGTAGGGCTCGTGAGTTGGGCACATGCATGCGTCCTGACAGTAATTCGTTTCTTTGTTGCTGAGTACTCTGGGGACCACCAGTTAGTTATCCTGAGGTAATGGACGTCTGGGTGTCTGGTTTTGGGTTATGAATAAAGCTGCTGCAGGCATTCATGGGTAAGTCTGTGTGGACAGAAATTCTCATTTCTCTCGGGTGAACATCTAGAAGTAGGTTCTCAGAGTAAAATGGAAAATGTGTGTTTAACTTTACAAGACGTTTCCTAACTTTTTCAGATGGCTTCACCGTGTTGCCTCTCTGCCAGTGGTATGTGAGCGTTCCAGCTGCTCTGTGTGCTTGCTGGCATTGGGTATTGTCAGTCTTTTTAATTTTTGCTATTCTAGTAGGTGAGTAGTGGAATTTCACTACGGTTTTAATTTGCATTTCCCTAACGATATTAGGTATCTTTTCTTGTGCCCGTTGCCATTTCATACACCTTCTTTAATGAAGTGTGTGTTCAGATCTTCTGCTCGTTTTTTATGTGGTGTTTATTTTCTTATTATCGAGCGTTTGAGTTTATTACGTGTTCTGAGCATGCATCCTATACCAGGTGTTTGCCTTGCAAGTATGTTCTCCCAGTTTGCAGCTTGTCTTTTGATTCTCGTAACTATGGCTTTCAGAGAGCAGGCGTTTGAAATTGTGATGAAGTCTTCGTATCAGTTTGGTCTTCTGTGGATTGTGCTTTTAGTGTCTCTCTGAGAAGTCTTTGCCGAATCTGAGGTGGTAAAGATTCTCCCTTGTATTTCCTTCTTGCAGCGTTTTAGGTTTTACATTTAGGTCTGTTATCTGTTTTGAGGTGAATTTTTGTATTTGCTGTGAGGTATAAATCCAAGTTCACTGTCTTCCCTGTGGAGGTCCAGTTGGTCCAATGCCATGTGTTGAGGCGTCTGTCTTCTCCAGCAGACTGCCTTTGCTCCTGTGTCAGAAGTCCTTGTCCCTGTGAGTGTGGGTGTCCTAAGTCTCAAAGTCTGGAGCGCTGGCCCTGCAGCTTTATCCTTGTTTGGGTAAACTTGTTTTGGGTGTTCTAGGTCCATTCTATTTCCATATGAATTTTAGAATCTGTTTGCCAGTTTCTGCAAAGACGCCTCCTAGGATTGTGGTTTGGATTATGTGTTATTGTAGGTGAGCGTGGGGAGAGCTGCTATCTTGACAACACTGAACCCCCCAGTTGACCACAGGGGCAGCTCTCGCTTAGTTAGGTCTCAGCAATGTTTTCTAGTTCCGCTGTGCGGGTCTTGTACATCTTCTGTGAAATTTATCCCTAAAGCATTTCATGTTTTTATGGTATTGTAAAAGGTAGTATAAATTTTAATTTCTGGTTGTTGATAGTACATACAAATACAACTCACGTTTGTATATTGATCTTGTACATTGCCGTCTTGCTAACCGCACTTATCTCTAGTAGCTTTCTCGTAGATCCCATTGGATTTTCTGTGTAGACAGTCATGTCGCCTATACACAGGGATAACTTTACTTCTCCCTTTCTAATCTGCATGCCTGTTATTTCCTTTCTTGCCTCATTGAACTATATAGAACCTCTGGTGGTTAGTACGATGGTTAATAGAAACGGAAAAAGCAGACATCCTTGTTTTGTTCCTGGTCTTAGGGGAGAAAGCTTTCAGTCTTTCATCATTGAACACCATACGATGCTAGCTGTGGGTTTTTCAAAAATACCCATTATCAGGTTGAGGAAGTTCCTTTCTGTTCCTAGGTTGTTGAGAGTTTTTATCAGAAATACATGTTGGATTTTGACAAATTCTTCTGTGACTGTTGAGGTGGTCATGTTGACTTTTGTTTTTTAGTTTGTTAATTACACGGATTGATTTTTTCATATGTTAAACCAGTCTTTCATTCTGGTATAAATCCTACTTGCTCATGATGTATTATCTTTTCAATGTACTGTTGGACTCAGTTTCCTGACATTTTGTTAATTTTTGCATCTGTGATCACAAAGGATATTGTATTATTCTCATGTAATGTCTGTGTCTGGTTTTAGTATCAGAGTAATGCTGGCCTCATAAAATGAGTTGGAAATGTTCTCTTCTTTTCATTGTCTAGAAGACTTTGTGTAGAATTGGTATTATTTCTTTTTTGGTTTTTTTAAAAATAAATTTATTTATTTATTTTTGGCTGTGTTGGGTCTTCGTTGCGGTGCGCAGGCTTCTCATTGCGATGGCTTCTCGTTGTGGAGCACAGGCTCTAGGCGCGTGGGCTTCAGTAGTTGTGGCACTTGGACTCAGTAGTTGTGGCTTGCGGGCTCTAGAGCACAGGCTCAGTAGTTGTGGCACGCGGGCTCAGTAGTTGTGGCTCATGGGCTCCAGAGCGCAGGCTCAGTAGTTGTGGTTCACGGGCTTAGTTGCTCTGCGGCACGTGAGATCTTCCCGGACCAGGGCTCGAACCCGTGTTCCCTGCATTGGCAGGTAGATTCTTAAAGGGAAGTCCAGAATTGGTATTATTTTTTCCTTAAATGTTTGAGAGAATTCCCCAGTGAAGCCATCTTGGCTTTCTTTGTGGAAAGATTTTCAACTACAAATGTCATTAGTAGATACAGAACTATTCAGTTTATCCGTTTCTTTAAGTTCACTCATCTTCTGCGATGTCTAGTCTGCCATTAATACCATCTGGTATAATTTTCACCTCTGCATTCTTCCTCTCTAGGTGTTCGATTTGAATCTTGTTTTGTATCTTCTCTTTGCTTAACTTTCTTTAACGCGTGGAGCACAGTTCCAGCTCTTCTGTGTCCTTGTCTGCTGGCTCTTCAATTCCAGGTTTGCTTTGACTGACTTTTCTCCCCAGTGAAGGTGGTTTTCCTACTTCTTCGCATGTTTGATAGCTTTGATTGGATGCCAGACATTACGAATTTTGACTTGTGTGGTAGATGCTTTTGTTTTGTTTTGTGTTTTGTTTTTGTTTGTTTTTTGCGGTACACGGGCCTCTCACTGCTGTGGCCTCTCCCACTGCGGAGCACAGGCTCCGGATGCGCAGGCTCAGCGGCCATGGCTCATGGACCCAGCCGCTCCACGGCATGTGGGATCTTCCCGGACCGGGGCACGAACCCGTGTCCCCTGCATCGGCAGGCGGACTCCCAACCACTGCGCCACCAGGGAAGCCCTGTATTTCTCTGAATATTCTTGAGCTTTGTTCCAGACTCGGTTAAATTATTTAGAATCAGTTTGACCTTTTAGACTGTTGCCTTTAAGCGTTGCTAGGCAGGACTAGAGCAGTGTTTCGTCCAGGGCTAATTGCCCTGCTGCTGAGACAAACCTTCCTGAATCCTCTGCCCGGCATCCTGCTGTGTTCCCGCCTGGCTGGTGGGAAGTGTGTGAGCACCAGAGCCCAAGGTCTCTAAACTTTCGGCGGTTCCTTCCCTCACCTCGGCGGTCTCCTCCCACATACATGCTGGACAGCGCTCTGCTGAGCACTCGAATTGGACCCTGAGGTCCCCTGCCCTCGGGGCCTTCGCCCTGCAGACTGAGGCCTCAGCCCAGGACGACTGCTGTGTGGCCTGGACGCTGGATGCCAGAAGCCAGAGTGGCTGGTGCTTGTGTCTCCTGTCTGCCACGGCCACGGCCTCTCAGAGCCCAGTGTGCAGCGCTTCGGAAACTGCTGCTTCGTGGATTCCTTCAGCGAAGGCTGAGTCCGCTTCCTTTACTTCGTCTGGACCCGGAGCAAGAGTCCCACCGAGTGCCCAGACTCAGAGGCTTTTGCTTTAGTGAAATACTGTGTCTTCCAGCGAGGCTTCGTTATTGCTCTTTCCCTGGAGATTTGACTGTCTGGCATCAATTGCCCATCATTTTTCTTAGTAGAACGACTTTGCTGGACCCTTTACCCAGGATGTGTTTCATAATCGTCACCATAGATACTATTGTAAACAGTGTTGCCAGATGCCCTGGGTATCGTGGGTGTCGGTGTGGGTGTATGTGAGACCCTGAGGGCTAGGGCTGCTTACCCCCAAAGTGGCACCATTCATTCCAGGGGACATCTCAGGAGGGCCCGTGTGGGGGGCAGTGGATGGGCTTTTGGACGCAGGTGTGCGGGCGGGTGCCTGGCCACTCAGAAGTTCCAGCAAGTCTAAGTACATCTCTGCAGAGTGAGCCGCTCACATCTTGTGGAGCGGATGGGGTGGAGATAGTAAGTGATGTCGCGGTGAAACTATCCTGGTCTCCAGTAGAGTGGACAGTGCACTGGACCTGGTGTTTCAGAATAAAGCCTGAGTTTCTGCTGAGGTGGTGTGGTATATAATTTGCCAAAGAATCTTATGTGCAAGTAACGGTTCTCACCAAAGCTGGAAAGGTTTTTTGTTTGTTTGTTTTTGAGGAGGTTTCCAGGATTATTTGAGGGAGAACCTCTTGTTTTGATGTTGATCAGTTTCCCAAAAGTGGGGTCTGGCATCTCCCCGTGCCAGGTCTGAGGAGGCCTCGGTGGAGGGAAAGGTCACCTCCAGCCTGTCTGCACAGCCTGCCTGCAGTTTCTTACTTTGTTTTTGTTTGGTAGAAAGGGATATTCAGATTACATGAAAAAGTCATAGTAGATACACATCGTGCTGAGAGTCATTCTCTTGTAATGCGAGGAGGAGGAGATGTTGAGTGCATCCATCTTTTCTGAATTTAGATCTGAAATCTCAACTTGAAGAAAGCGTATCTTGTGTGTCTTAGGTCTGTGTGTTTTAGTCCTATTCGTCTCAATGAGACAACAGAAAACTGAAGACTGCATTTTCGGGAATGGTTTCGGGGAAGGCTAGGTGTTGATTTCAGACTAGTTTTTTGTTTGTTTTGGTTTTGGTTTTTTTATTACTGAAGAACAGTTGATTTCCAGTGCTGTGGCAATCTCTGCTGCACAGCAGAGACTCAGTTACACACATAGAGGCATTCTTTTTTAAATATGCTTTTCCATTACCATTTGTCCCAAGAGATGGGACACAGTTCCCTGTGTTATACAGTAGGACCTTGTTGTTTATCCACTGTAAATGTGGTAGTTTGCATCTACCAACCCCGAACTCCCAGTGCATACCTCTCCCTCCCCCTCCCCCTTCGCAACCACAAGTCTGATCTCTATGGATTTCAGACTAGTTTTGATGCACGGAATCAAACCTGTCACAGAGAACTTGTGCTTGAGAAAAGCTGTGCTGCTGACCTTGAGTCACGGGGTAGATGTCTCCAGGAAACCTGTGCCTGGTGAGAGCTCGGTGAAGGAGAATGGAGTGGAGTTGGGTCCTGATGGATTAATAGGGTGGTTGAAAGTGATGCAAGCGGGTGAGGAAGCCCAGAAAATGGGAAACAAGTGGACACTTTATTTGATGGACCAATTTGAGAATGTGAATTAATCAAGAGTGAATTCAATGCGTAAGTTATTCAAAAACAGAGAATATTCAGGTTCAAATATCTTAGGCCTAATAGGAAGGATTTTGTTAATTCAGCGGCTTTGGTCACTCAGCGAAATCAGTCATTTGTACGAGGGCATCACGTCCGGCATTCACAATGGGGGCCGGGAGGGTGGATGTCTTCCTGGGACACCGCCCCCCCTTCATTCTTCGTCCCACGCTCAGGACCAAGTCCTTGTCTCCTTTTTACGTTGCCCTTTCCTCGTTTCCTGTGGGTGGGAACCGCAGCGTCCTGGTGGCGGCTTCTGTGTGGTGTGCGTGTCGCGTTTACACAGGCCTGCCACCGCGTAGGGTGACCTGGGGCCTGGCTCCTCAGGAGAGTCCGCAGGGGCGTGGCTTCCCGGGGGTGGGGGTGGGGTTTGCTTTTCATTTCTCCCCTTCATTTACCTAAGTAACTCAGAGTACTTGCCCGCTCTTTCCCTTACGATTTCTCACTCTGAAGCCGATTTCTCTGAAGCGTCGCACTCTGCTCTGACGTCAGCTGTCGCCTGAGCTGCTGGCACCCGAAGTGCGTAGTTGTAGGTGCCGCTTGGCTGTTTTGCTCCCTTAAGGCCCTGCGGGGCGTCCCCGCTGAGGGGAGCGCCCTCGCAGGCATGGGTGTTTTGCTGGGACACTCGTCTGTCCTGAGGCAGATAAGCGTGTGCAGAGCGGGCGTGGTGGCAGGGCTGGGAGGCTGGGACGAGCGGGTGTTTCCCCTCGGCTACGCTGGTGTGAGGAAAACCTCTGTGTCCCAGTGCTAGGAGGGCCCAGGTCCTGCCGCTCCCCACCTCCAATGCCTGGATCCAGAGGTGTGCTCGGTACCAGTACCGGTGCTGGTCACGTGAGGTGCTTCGTACACCGCGAGGAGGCATTTCTAAGCGTCCAAGTGTGACTGAATCTCCTGAATGTGTTCTGGGGAGGGCCTCCTGTCTTGGGCCGCTCCCGCAGCCCCTAAGAGCCCACGGCATCCCTGCCCCCCCCCCCCCCCGCAGGGAGCGAGCCGGTGACAAGGTGCCTGTAACATGAAGACGCCAGCAGTGACTCAGCAAAGACCCAAGACGTGCCGGCGCCCCCAGCACGCCTGGGTGCCCCAGGGCTTGGCTGGTGGTTTTAAGGGGCCTCCAGATTCTCAGAAAAGAAATCTCAGTGGGCTTCACGTGAATAGTAAGCGTGTGCTCGACAGGACATACATACGAGGGAGAGTTGGCTCTAGCATTCACCCAAAAAAGTCACAGCTGGGAAGAGATTGTTCTGAGGACATTGACACCTGGTTCGTGAATCGGAGCATTCAGAAAACGGTTCTAAGATGTCCTTTGATGAAGGACACGTACCACTAAGCTTATCTTTTTACCAAAGAAACATGTTTTCTTCGTATATTATATTTAAAATTTACTTGGTAATGATTGTTTGTAATGATTAACTACTGGTGCAAAGGCCTTTGTTAGGAGGTTATCTTGGTTTTTTTTTTTAAGAGAGAAAGAGACAGTAGATCTTGGACTGAATTATGAAAACATGAAGCTTTGGGGAAAGGAATTGAAGGATGTAAAAACAAAATGTGGTTGGGAATCCCTTGTTCTAAGTAAGGCAGAATGTAAGGGAAAGGGATTTTTATTCTTTTAATTATTGTCATTAGTCCATATTCTCTTTGACCTTTTGGGGGTTTTTTTTGCGTTACGCGGGCCTCTCACTGTTGTGGCCTCTCCCGTTGCGGAGCACAGCCTCCAGACGCGCAGGCTCAGCGGCCATGGCTCACGGGCCCAGCCGCTCTGTGGCATGTGGGATCCTCCCGGACCAGGGCACGAACCCGCGCCCCCTGCATCGGCAGGCGGACTCCCAACCACTGCGCCACCAGGGAAGCCCTCTCTTTGACCTTTATAAATATGCATGTGTTTTATGTATTATATATTTCTTTACATAATTATTTTCTTAACACCTATAAAAATTTAAGTTACCCTTTTTTCCCCTCGGGAATATATTTGAGTTAAGATTCCAAAGTGTCTCTGTTCTGTATATCTCCCATGTATTTTAAAATAGGCAGTAGAAAAACTACATTTCTGTTTATAATATTTCGTATTTGGATTGAATCAGATGCTGATTTTGTACATGAGATTTGAAAGAAAATTTTATTAGAACTGGTACGAATATACAAGCATTATTCCTTTGATGTGGATCAAAACAGCTAATGAAAAATATTTCTGCTTCAAAACCTTGTTTCTGCATTAATTTGAGGCAGATTTGGCCCGTGCTCCTTCAGCTTATTTGGGACAGAATCATCAAACTCATGAGCGTGAAAGGAACTGGAATTCCTGTCGTTCTCCCCCCACTGGAGGGTGGTCACCAAGGTCTGGAGCAGGGATTTCCGGCTCTGGTTTCACGTTGGCGATCGTCAGGGTCAACTCACACACCTTCCCATGGCTCCACCTCAGACAGGAGTCATCCAGACACAGGCCCGGGGGCTCAAGCTGCTTTTGAGTCCTCGGGGGACGGTGTGCAGCCAGCTTGAGGGGCTGTTGAAGAGGGAAGCTTGCGAGTATCGTGAGCAGCCCAGCCTGGGGCCTGGGTGTCCTGCGGCTGCCAGCGCGGCACCATCCCATCTGCGCTCCAGGTTCACTGTTGTTAGGGACCATTTTTGCCAAACTTCTACTGGATTCCGGCGTTGCAGGGATAATTGCCCTTGACCATGATAACTTATTTGTGGATTACGTAAGTGTGGGCGTGGCTTTGTGTTACGATTTGAGCTGTTTGTACAGATAGGTTGCTTTTAAAGAACAAATTTGTCTTTCACAGTGAGTAACTCATTTATCCCTTTTGTTTTCAGGCTGTTGAAAATCTTTGTTCTCACAAAGTTTCCCCAGTGCTCTACCAGCAGCTGCGGCAGGCCTGTGAAGGCCACGTCCAAGCACAAATCCTGCAGTTTAGAGAATATCCTTTTTTTGGCTTGTGAAGTTCCTATTTATTACCTAAATCTTTTGAAACTGAACATTAATAGGATAAAGAACTAATGAGCATCCTTAATATTAAAGCAAAAGCTTTATAGAAACAAAACCTTACATTGGTATCATATAACCCAACGTAGCAGATGTTTCTGGTGGAGTTTTCACCGTTTAAATTACTTGGCTGACCTGATTGAAGTCAGTGTCCGCTTCTGTAGTCCATTTGGAAGCGTTTAGGAAGAGTCTGAAAAACACCTTAAGGTTGGAGTGCTGCGGTTCTTTATTCTTGTTTTTTAAAGATCTGTGTTCGTTTTCTGTGATTATAACCAATTCCCACAGAGTTGGCCGCGTGAACCAACCCCGGCCTGTTGGCCTGCACTCTGCAGGTCGGCTCGCGCTGGGCTCAGGGGCTCTCGGCTCTGGGCCTCGCCAGCCCAGATCACGCCGGACCTTTGGTTGCCCCGGGTGGGGCCGCACCTGGCCGCAGCCCCCAGGCCTCCCAGCGCCTCAGGTTGGCTGGCGTGGGCTTGACCCTGTGCAGCCTTGCTGGCCCCCGCTGGCCACGGAGACCGGTCAGGGCGCCGCCACGCGATGAGCGCCTCGGCTCAGCGCTGGGCACCGGAGCTGCCGGGCCGCTGCCGAGGTGGCACCTGCCTCCGTGTGCTTACGACGCAGGCTTTTTCAGACTGTTCGCGGAAGGTCTGATCGCATGGGCCATTGTAGGTGTGAGCAGTTGTAACGGTTCTTCCAGAGTTACGTGTTAACCCTTCAACTATTTGGTCTTTGCTGTGACTCGCTCTGTTTCTGAGGTAGGAGCGGACCCTCGAGAAAATGAGTGAGGCGCTTGGCTGGGACCCCTGTGGCTGTGGTCAGTGCGCCCCCAGCGCCTTCCGATTTCACACGCCAGAAACGGGCTGCTGTGTGTTGCCTCCTCTCTCCGTGCTCGGAATGTTGCATGGAACCTTGCAGCCGTGCCGAGCCGCGCGCCTGCTGCACCTCGGCCGAGGGGCCGCACTGAGGGGTGCCCCCGTGTCTGGTGCCGTGGAGCTGAGACAGGCTGGAGCAGGGCCGAGGCCCGGGAGGCCGGGTCCTTGCCTCCGCCAGCTGCCTGCGCACCCGTCCAAAGGGAGTAACGGTGCGCCGTGCGGCTGGGTGTGAGGGTGCTGTGTGGGCTGTAGGCGGTGTAGACGTTGTGACCGTGGGGCTTCAATTAACCTGTGCACACAGTGCCCGGGTGCTTGGCGAGGTTTTCCCTAGGAGCCCGCACCAGGTGTCTTTTGCTGTAAATAGCGTCCCGAAAGTCAGGTCGTGCACGTGGTGCACGGATGAGACGTGACGTACGTCTCTGTGTGACCAGAAGTGACCATTGGCCCTCAGCCGTTGTCCTCCGTCTGCCCGTCCCCCGGTGCTGTTCATAGTGGCTGGCTTCCTCGCCTCTGGGACAGCATCTCCAGAGCTGCCCTTTGGGGTGGGGCCTTTGGTCCACCCCCCATCCCACGAAGCCTCAACGGGCAGTGGGGTGAAAGGGAAACGGGGAGGGGCAGGAAGAGATGGAGGCAGGGGAGTGCAGGCAGGTTCATCACAGGTAGGCAGGGAGACACGGAGGCTGGAAACCACCTGTGTGGCTTCTGAGCTTCTGCCCTTTCAGTATTCTGATCACTGAGCAACATGCCTGACTCGGAGGCGAGGAGAGCGGAAAGTAAAGGGTAAACATTGCAACAAGTAAATTGGCCGGTGTTTCTGAAGTTTTCCTTAGCAGGTCTGCACAGACTCGCTAGATAGTGTTTTATTTTTAAAGAAGATTAACACATGCTGGCAGGATCACTGCAGACAAATGGTAAGCCTGCTAACGTGCTCCCTGAGTGGGTCTCAGTGCACACGCCCTCTTGGGTCTTTTCCTCCAGCCTCTGGCTCAGCTGGACGGAAGGCAGATCTGAGTAGCTGGGAGTCTGTGCCCCCTTTGCATCCAGCTGTGTTGTTTGTTTTTCTTTTTAACCAAAGCGTGGCCCCATCCATCTTCCCTCAACCCCCGAGGAAGGCAGGGCCTGGTTGGGAGCTGGGATGGGGAGTTCTGTTCAGGCCAGGTGCTGCCATCCAGCTCCGACCGAGCTGGACAGTGGCTGGAGAAGAGTGGGGACGGCCTGCTCTTCTGGGGTGGGGCTGGCTGCGAGCTTGGCCTTCGGGCCGACCGCACAGGTGACTCGTGGTGCCTGTGATTCCCCGTGGGGCTCTGAAGTTTTCCTTGATCTCAGTTTATGCCTGAGAATCAAGCCTGAATCCCAGGAGTTTACTGTAACTAGACAACCAGGCTTAGATTTAGTAGATACATTGATTCTCATTTGATTTTATATATATGAGTTTTCAGGGTGACCTGGCTGAAAATTATGTAAGTGAGAGAAGAGATAGTATCAATAGCTTCCCTAACTAGGTTGAATTCTTTGGTTTCCTGACTGAGGTGAGTAGGCGACAACGAATGAGTCTCTCTTGGGCCAGGCACCGGGGGACGGTAGAAACAGGTGAATGTGTCGGGAGGGTTCTCTCTACGTGTGTAAGCACACCTCCACGACGCAGTCTGCGGCGCTCCCTGAGAGAGCCCCGGGGCCACCGCCCACCACGTGAGCCTGCAAAGTAAAGTCGAGTACACACACGTGGCTGAGAGCCTCATGCCAGCGTAACGAGCCGGAATGCTGGAAGAATTCAGCTTAGAGCATCTCCCAGTCTAAGGAGGTTTCACCACGTCAGTCAGGAAATGACTGAATTTCAAAGGCATCTTTGAGGCGAAGTGCTGTACAATCCCTCCAGTCAGATTTTCTGGATAAAAGAGACGAAAAGCAAACACCAAGGGGAACATGTAAATTCAGGGAAAAATCAATCATGAGGGTCTTGAAGATACAAACATCTTTTCATTGAGAAGCAATCATGTTAGACTTGAGACAGCCAGGGTTGGATGTTTTGTCGGTAAGGTACGTAAGTAAGTCAGGTCCTCCTCTTGCCCTCCAGATCATGATCAGAAGCATCTTCCTGTTTCTGGATCGTACTTACGTGCTTCAGAATTCCATGCTTCCTTCCATCTGGTGAGTGTCCCCCGTCCTGGTCTGTGGCTGAGACTGCGGCCGACCTGTGTCTCCGATGGTTGATTTGATGACACGTGCCCGACCGTCTGTCTGTGGCCCTCTGTGTTGGCCAGGGTCGCTGGCACGCAGGGCTGCCCCTCAGTGGCTCTCGGCCCGGAAGTGTCTGTCACCATGAGGGGCAGCTGCCGAGCTGGCAGCCGCCAGTGCAGCACGTTCTCCTGTGGGCACGGAAGTGCCTTGTGAAGTTGGTTTCTGTCACCTCTTCCACCTCTGCTCTGGGAAAGGCTGGGGAGCCGGTCACTCTCTGATGGCACCCCCCGGTACTCTGCCGATGGGCCGGGCACAGGGCGTTGGCTTCCATCTGCTCGGGGCAGTGTGAGTCGGGAACCCTGTGCCCACGTTGCCCTGGGTCCCTGGTCCCCGACTTCCAGCGTCGTCCCCGAGCAGCTCAGCCTTGGTGACAGGGCCTGTCTGTGGTCTCGCCCTCGGTCCTCCTGGCCTGTGCCCATGTGGACGTTCCCTCCCGATTCAGCACGCTGTGTCCTCTCGCCACCTCTAAGCCCCCGTCCTGTAAAGTCGCTTCCTTTTCTAGCTTCCTGGCCGTCTGTTCACTCTGACCCAGGGCGGTGCGATTTCTCCTTCTACCACCGGGAAACCGCTTGTTTTTGTTTCCTGTAACCCACGCGTGGGGCGGCTGGGACCCTCTCTCCCACGTGATCCCATGTCCCCTCTGCTCCTCTGTCCTCTCAGCCCCGACTCCTGCACTCCTCTTGCTAGACACCCATGAACCTCTGCAGGACAGATCGTCGTTACTCAGAGAAACAATCAGTTTGGAAAAGCTGATGATGACAGGAAGTCACAGAGCTCCTCCTCTGTGCGGGGCTCTGTCCTCAGGGCTTCAGCACCCCCTGACTGACTCCATCCTTAGAGCAGCTCCATGAGGGATGACTATCCTCCAGATGGAGAAACTGAGGCAGCGCGGCTGCCGCCGCAGGACCTTCTTCTGAAGCTGCACTCTCAGCTCAGGCTCCAGCAAAGCCACCAGGATGTGCCCACGGCTTCCTCCTCCCCCAGCGCGCCTGGGCGCAGCAGGCTTCCTCTCCCCACCTCCTCCCGTCTCAGCTAGTGGGCCGCTCCCACGGACTCTGCAAAGCTCAGGCCGGGGCTCCACTGCACACCCAAGTTTCTCACGCACCCTCACAGCGATCCCTGCCATCCTGCACGAGCACACTTGCTTCCCTGCCTGCTGCAGTGGACGGGGGCTGGTAGGCTTCACGCTCTGGGCAGTGCCTCCAGGTTAGACAGCAGGGTTACGTTGTAAACTACGTTTAGACTCTGGAGCCTGACAAGCTGGGCACAGCAAGCTCCTTGTAATCTCTGCCTCGGTTTCTCCATCTGGAGGATGGTCATCCCTCATGGAGCTGCTCTAAGGATGGAGTCAGTCAGGAGGTGCTGAAGCCCTTAGGACAGAGGAGCAGAGGGGATGTGGGAGCACGGAGAGGAGAGAGGGCCCCAGCCGCCCCACGCGTGGGTTACGGTAAACAAAGACAAGCGGTTTCCCCGTGGTAGAAGGAGAAATCGCACCGCCCTGGGTCAGAGTGAACGGACGGCCAGGAAGCTAGAAAAGGAAGCGGCTTTACAGGACGGGGCTTAGAGGTGGCGAGAGGGCACAGCGTGCTGAATCAGGAGGGAGCGGGCTGAGGGAGTGCGATGGGCTCTGGTTTGCACCCTCAGTTCCGTCGTCCTGTGGCCAGGGCCACACGGGAGGCGCAGCTGGAGGATGGGGGCAGGGAAGGTGGAGGGTCCCAGGGCTCCCAGGCAGGACGGCGGAAGCCCACTGACCCATGCAGGAAACAGGCAGCATTGATGAGGAAAGAATTAGGAGGCACACCAGACCGTCAAGAAGGAAAATTTTTTTAAAAAAGGAGTTCTTGACACCCGGACCAGAGAGTTAGCAAGTCAGTAGCTTGGGGGTGATATTCATAGTGTAGCTGGAGCTTCACCCAGAACTTCTAAGAAGTGAAACTAAAACAGTCTTGTCTTCTCTGTTTGTACAGGGATATGGGATTAGAACTATTCAGAAACCATATTATTAGTGATAAAATGGTTCAGACAAAGACCATCGACGGCATCCTGCTGCTGATCAAGCGGGAGCGGAGCGGGGAGGCCGTGGACCGCAGCTTGCTGCGGGGCCTGCTGGGCATGCTGTCCGACCTCCAGGTGGGCCCCGCGCGTCCTCACAGCCCGCGAGGGCGGCGCTGCACCCGGGCGACGAGGTGGCCACGACGTCGGTGTCGGAACTGACACCGTTAGGGTATTGGTGCAAGTATGGGAGGGGAATGACTCGACTGGCACTCACCCGGAGGCGGCCAGGGCCTGGGACCACCCTGGGCAGAGCAGGGGGGCTGGGCGAGCCCAGGCAGCTTGTCACGGGCACAGGTCACGGCAGCCGTGCGCCCTCAACGTGGGGCTGCACCAGCACTTCAAGCTGAGAGCTAGGTTTCTTCGCTGTAATTGGTCGTTAACCCTGCTCATTTTTTAGGTGTATAAAGATTCATTTGAACTGAAATTTTTGGAAGAAACTAATTGTTTATATGCTGCAGAAGGCCAAAGGTTAATGCAAGAAAGAGAGGTGAGACAACGAAATGTTTCTGAATTGCCTTATTTCATTTTCATAGATGTGCATCTAAGTGTGATTTCTAAATGTTTGTCTCTTCACGCTGGCAAACATCTCACTGAAAATCTTCCGAAAGTTACAATCTAGTTTAAATTCCAGTGATGAGCTTCTTTGTGAGTTTATTGAGGGCTTAATTTTTTTCTCCTAATTTAGAAACCATTCTATTGTCCCCCACCCCCAGCAAAAAAAAGCTAGTGAAATAGCTTCTAAAATACATAAAGAAACTCAAGCTGAAACAAGAGTTTAAAAGATAATTCTTAAACATGAAAGAGAAACCTGACATGTTACAAATTTTCATCTCTGTGAGGCATTGAAAAGATTACCCAAAAAGCCACTGGAAAAAACCATGTATTTAGTAGTAATAAGAACCCAAAAACTTGATAGCTGGTTTCTCGGGTATCAGAGCCCAGCTCAGCAGGAAGCCCCTCGGGACCATCACAGGAGGGGGAGTCGGAGACTGGCCTGGCTGCCGCCCCCTGGCCAGAGCCTCGGCGACCCCTGTCATGGGGCCTTTGCTGTGCAGGCAGGTGACCCTTCACCCCTGGAAACTCAGAGAGAGTGTGTTTTGAGATCTCCTGCAGCCACTCTCTTTGGGGCCTCAGAGGAACAGCCTGTTGCTTGGCGTTTGCCGACCCCGCCAAGCGTGGGCTGGGGGGTGCCGTGCTGCCTGCCCCCATTCCAGACGTTACCTTCAGTCTCCAGGATGGGGCTGAGGGAAGCCTCCTGCCGTGTATCTCCCTCCCCCTCCTCAGCACCCCTGCTCCTGGTACTCCGTTAATGTTTGGGCCTGAATGTACAGTCTGCTTTTTTTTCTTAAATAAGGAAAACAGTATTTCAGCTTCTTGGGTAACATGAAGGTTTTTGTTGCTGATGTGTTTAAATGTTGTGTTTGGAAGGTTCCGGAGTACCTGAACCATGTGAGTAAGCGCCTGGGGGAGGAGGGTGACCGCGTGATCACGTATCTAGACCACAGCACACAGTGAGTACCACTCCCGCGCTCAGCTCCGTGACCCGCAGCGCCTTGTAGACTCACTCGCTGCTCTCTGAACCTGAACGTATTCTGCTCCTGGGACAGTTTGCTTGTTGTCTGTGATCACTCAGCACTTGTAAGTCACACTGACTTGTGGCCTGTGGTGAGTTAGCGTCCAAAGGGAGTGATTCAGGCTGAGATACTTGGTATCTTCTTATAGACAGTTTATAATTTATGTTATAAATGTATAATAAATTTATAGAAGTTTATGTTAATGAGGTATCATCGAGTATAGGCAATTTCGGTTGTAAAGTTTTGTTGGACATCTGATATAGCTGTAATTTTTCCTTATAGTACTCAGTCACATTATTTTTTCTTTTAATGTTTACTTATTATATTTATCTTTGGTTACGTCGGGTCTTAGTTGTGGTATGCAGGATCTTTTGTTGCAGCATGCGGGCTTCTCTCTAGTTGCGGTGCACGGGCTCCAGAGCGCGTGGGCTCTGTAGTTGTGGTGCCCGGGCTCAGTAGTTGTGGCCCACGGGCTTAGTTGCCCTGCGGCACGTGGGATCTTAGTTCCCCGACCAGGGATCGAACCCGCGCCCCCTGTGTTGGAAGGCGGATTTTTAACCACTGGACCACCAGGGGAGTAACTTGTCCCTTCTCTTTTCATCCAATTTTTTTTTTTTTCCTCTAAACCTGAGGTCATTGTGTAGCTAGGGAAAAGTACAAGGGCAGGTTTTGTGAATGTCTGCGTCAGGCACATAATATTTATTCAAGTGAGGAAGATTAGAGCAGAAACGTGAGAGACAGAAAAGAGAGATGTTTTTAAGAGGGAAAGTGCTAAAACGTGCAGAACGTGGTGACTCCCGGGGGTGGGGGGAGGGGCCAGGCAGGATGAAAGAAAGGGACAGGATGTGACAGCTTGAGAACGTGGAAAATAGAGGGTCGTGAAGCAGAGGTGAGGCTGCTGTCAGACACCTGGCGCTGGAGGTGCGGTGCCGTCGGGCCGAAGCGGGGTCCATGGGGGTGGGGGTGGGGCGGGGGGGTGGAGGAGACTGTGTGCAGCGCCCGGTGGCGCCGGGCCCCTCGGCCCCTCCTCCCCGGGCTCCGGTGTGTAGATGCTGTGTTATAACTGCCCCTTCCCCAGTCTTGCTTAGGAGTGTCTGAGAGTTAAGCAGAGCAGAGGGTGGCCCCCCTCGGGTTAGGGTTTCGAGGGGCGCTGCCCGAGGCGGCTCCTGTGGTGTCGGGCGATTCAAAGGTCACAGAGTGAGAAACGGTTTTCGGAGAAACAGGAGGGAGGTGGCGCAGGTAAGGAGCCGCGGTAGCCTACGGGCTGCGCTCCGGGCGCCCCTTCCCGCCTCGCCCGTGCACGCCGCTGCCCTCGGGACGGGCGCTGCGGGTGTCGGTGCAGGCCACACCTCTGGGCCCTCCATGCCCGGAGCCCGAGTGCCTGCCGCGCCTCCCTCTGGGGTCGCCCTGAGGTTCACCTGAGGTGGTGCGGTGAAAAATTCCTCAAAATGAAGGCCGAGGTCAATACCCCTGGGAGCGAAGTGGGGGCTCTGATCTCCTAAAAGAAGAGCTGAGCGAGCAGGGGCGATGGGGGAGGAGTGGCAGCTATGTGTCCTGCAGGACATTCTCGCGGCCACTCTGAGAAGTCAGATTTTGAAGAGTGGTCCTGGGGGAAGACAGGCAGGAAGAAGTGAGGGCAGAGGGGCAGCTGTGGGTGCAGGAGGCCGTCTGTGGGACCCGGGCAGGGCAGGGTCGCGGGCAGCCCGCCCGGGTCGTCCCCAGGTGCGGTGAGCGAGGGTGCCTCCCTTCCGCTGCTGTCCGCCTCTCCCGGGGCCCTGGTGACCTGAGTCTGTGTCGGCGTCGGTGATGGCTGGGCGTGTGCTGACTTGGGCTCAGCTGCGTGGACGGGGGTCCCCGTCCTCCACAGCCGACAGGCTCTCCCCTGTACTTCCTTCCTGACACGCCTCTGTTTACTTCCCAGGAAACCACTGATTGCCTGTGTGGAGAAGCAGCTGTTAGGAGAACATTTAACAGCGATTCTGCAGAAAGGTAGGTTTTCCCAGCTCTGTGTCTCTGCACTGATTGCTCGTCCCTGATTTGCTAAGAGAGTTAGCGGAGCATTGTAAGCACGCGAGGACACTTGTTGTTGTAAGAAGACAGGCACTAAAATCATCGGAAAAATGATGGACATTAGCCCTTGAGGGGAAAATTGATTACACGCAATAGTGAAAGGCGCCCGTAAGAACCACGGTTTAAGCTAAAATCACGTGAAGTCCTATCCAGGCTGAGAGGTTGGTTGCGAGAGGCTCTCTGGCTGGCAGACGGCCTGGGCTGTGCTCACAGGCCCCATCCTGTACGGGGACGTCCCTCCTGGGCACTGACCCGCAGGTGTGGACACGCGCGGTCCGACGGGCCGGGGGCACCCGCGGGCTGCATCCCTGCCCTGCGTGCAGCTCTGCGGCCGACGAGCTGCTGGCGCCATGGCCCCAGGACAGAGGCGGACCAGGCCAGCTCGGCACGCGGCTGACGGTGCAGTTTCAGCGCCGTGCTGTTAGAGGTGATGTGACGTTTTCACTCCCACCCTCACTGTAATGAGCACAGTCTAACCTTGCACACTTTAGTGCTTGGTGTTGCTTTTTATAGCATTTAGTGTTGTGTTTGAAAGTCATTTTGGAGCCACGGGATCTGTTTCAAGCTATTGGAAACCTTAAAGTCTAATTTGGGGAAGGCCCAGTAGCCCCCAAATGCGTCTGGTTGGGGTCTGCTTTGCCAGATGGTAATATTATCTCTAATGAGACACTAAACGTGGGGCTTCCAAGTGAAACCAGAATGAAGCCAAAAGGAGAGAATTAGTGTTCGTGAGCATCTGCTGTACTTCATGTAAATGCCTTCTGGTCCTAGAACAGCCCCAGTTTACAGGAAAACCGAGCGAGACACTAGTGCCTTAGATCACGGCCTGAAAGCCAAGGGCCAGGGTGCGAATCTGGTGTCTCCTGCTCACATCACACTGGAGCCCACACACTGGTACGTTTCCACGTGGATGGAGCCTCGATTTACTGTCCACCTGAAACAGGTGTCCTCCGATTTCATACTAGGTGTTTATTAAAAAGGAGTCACTTTTTTTGGGGGGGGCGGGGGTGCCACGCCGTATGGCATGAGGGATCTTAGTTCCCTGACCAGGGATCGAACCCTCGTCCCCTGCAGTGGAAGCACAGGGTCTTAACCACTGGACCACCAGGGCGGTCCAAAAAGGAGTCACTTTTAGAAGAAAAGGGAACTTCAAGTAGACAGTAGAAATTTGGATGAATCGTTTCAGTGTGTATTTTGATAAGCAAAATTATTTCAAGAAAAGGGAAAATTATATATATGTAAGAGTATAGTCTAAATTTTATTAAAGGCATTTTAAAAATTAAAAGCTATAATTTTTGAATTTTTAAGTCATCATTCAGCGTTTCAGTAGATCAGTTGTAGAATAAGTTATCTGCATCAGTAGATCAAATCGTAATTGAGAGAAATACAGACATTTAGAGCCTTGCTCAGGGTCCGTCGGCACAGCCTACGTGTTTGTGTGTCTTTGACGTGTGGACGGTGCCTGATTCACAGCCGAAGCTGAGGCTGCAGTCACGTGACTGGCTCACAGCTTCTCCGCTCTAACCTCACTGCCTCCCCACAGTTACCAGAAAGAAGGTGGTTAGGGCGTCCTTCACGAAGCTCTTCTGGCTGTGGTGGTTTTAGAAAATCTTTGTAAATCTTTGTTAAAACCTGAAATAGTAAAGACCTAAAAAAATGCTGTTAAGCACCTCCAAGTATCTGATAAACAATACATGTTTTCCTTCCACAATTTATTATACAGGTGAATAAAATAAGTCAACTAAAAGATTAGATTTGATAGCTTATCTTAGGCAGATATACTTTCTGGCTGATGGACTATATCAGAAGTGATTTGGGGTCGTAAAGCCCCCAGGTCAGAGAGTTGGTGTGAGCGTTCTTCGGACCTTTGCTGCAGTGGCCAAATAAGGGGCCTCCGTGCGGGGAAGGAGTGGGGACTACACCTCCCAGCGTGGTGCTCAGGGGACCAGACTCGCCTGCTGGGCTGCGTCACGGGGCCTTGCCCGCCTAGGAACCAGCCGACCCCTGGGTTTCCGTGTCCGCGGGGGCCCTGTGTGCCGCGAGCCCCAGCCCAGCCTAGCTTTTGCTCGTGCCGCCGTCCCGCCCGCCGTGCCGAGCTAACATTGCCGTGTGATCTCAGGGCTGGACCACCTGTTGGATGAGAACAGAGTGCCTGACCTCACTCAGATGTACCAGCTGTTCAGCCGCGTGCGGGGCGGCCAGCAGGCGCTGCTGCAGCACTGGAGCGAGTATATCAAGGTGCGTGGCCATCGGTCGGGCTCTGTGAGGGACGGGCGTGGGGCCAGCATCACACATCTCCCTCCAGGTCCCCCGTGCACAGGAGTTTGAGGGATGAATACCGTCCGGGTGTAAACACGTTTTAAAAGCTGCCATTTGGCCGTTTGTCGTCAGTGTAAGTATTGGGTTGGCCAAAAAGTTCCTTCGGTTTTCAAGTAGAAATAAAAGACACATTTTTCATTTTCACCAAGAACTTTATTGAACAACTTATTCACTGTTTTGTTCCACTACCTTCTGCCATTTTTCGGGCAACTTCATAATTCCGTCGTCCCAAAACTTTTTACCTTTTTCAGCAGAGAACTGTTCAGGTGCCTTTCACTGTCTTCCAGGGAATTGCATTTTTTTTCATTAAGAGAATTTTGTAAAGACTGAAATAAATGGAAATCTGAAGGTGCAATGTCTGGCGATACGGTGGATGAATCAGAACTTCCCAGCCAAGCTGTAACAGTTTTTGCCTGGTCATCATAGAAACATACGGTCTTGCGTTATCCTAATGGAAGATTATGTGTTTTCTGTTGACTAATTCCAGACACTTTTCATCGAGTGCTGCTTTCAGTTGGTCTCATTGGGAGCAGTACCTGTTGGAATTAATCGTTGGTTTTCCGGAAGGAGCTCATAATAGAGGACTCCCTTCCAATCCCACCCCACACACAACATCACCTTTTTTGGATGAAGACTGGCCTTTGGTGTGGTTGGTGGTGGTCCATTTCACTTGCCCCACGATCTCTTTACTGTACAGTATCCACTCATTACTGTACAGTATCCACTTTGCATCGCCCGTCAGAATTTGTTTTAAAAACGGAACGTTTAAGTAGAGAATTATCTGCGGAAATACCATCAAGTAGGTTTTTTTTCACTTAACTTACGTGGAACCCAAACATCAAAGCGATGAACATAACCGAGCTGGTGCGCATGACGTTCAGTGCTTGCTTTGGGGAGTTTGAGTATTTTGGCTCTCTGCCCCGTGGTGTAACATTGATTGTTCTCAATGAATGTCTCGATTTGATCGCTATCAGCTTGAACTGGTCTACTCGACCGGAGCCTCGTCCAGCGAGAAATCTCCAGCACGGAACTCCGCAAGCCACTTTTGACACGTTCGCTCAGTCACAGCACCTTCTCCATATACTACACAAATCTTTTTTGTGCTTCAGTTGCGTTTTTACCTTTCTTGAAATAAAGCACAATATGCCGAGAATGTTGTTTTTTCTTCCATCTTCAGTATTAAAAGGGCTGCACAGAGATTCACCAATTGTGATGTCTTTTTTTAAATGCACGCTGACGTGACAGCTGTCACATACAGTCTAACAAAATTGTTTTGAATGAAGTTAAAGACAGCTAAGCGCTACTAGAGCCATCTTGCAGAAGAAACTGAACGAACCTGTTGGCCCACCTGATACTAGCTGAGCTCTACAATTGAGGTTTTCAGAAGTTGTTTTTGTGAATCTGCTGTATAAACGTGATCTCATGCCTTTGCTCAGTGGGAACTCTCACGTATTTCGGTATGTCAGGTGGGTGTGTATGCTACTTTGTTTCCTAGAAATCCAGGATTTATTATGTAAGCATGTGCTTGCGGGTTTCTGCGTGTGTATGCGTGCATGTGCGTGTGTGTATGGTTATCAGAAGGCAACAGGGGAGATCCTTGAGGTGCTGACTGCTTGTCCTCTTGGCCGTGGGTGTAGATGACACACACAGGTGATGCCTGCCCAGGCGACGCACACACAGGGAGCTACAGGCGAACACCGCGACCCGTCGGGGTGGAACGGGTGGGCTGTGTCAAGGCCAGTGTCCTGGCTGGGGCGCTGCTCAGTAGCTTCCCACAGGGCACCGTCGGGGAGACGAGGCTTAGTGTGCGAGGACATCGCCACTGTTTCTGCTGCACGTGAATCTGTGACTGTCACAGGGAAAATTCAGCTGAGGAAAAAGATAAAGGAAATAATCAGGCCTGAAGTCACATGTTGGTCTGCATGTGGCCAGCTTGGACACACGCACACACGCACACATGCCCCCAGGATTTTGTGCGGTTGCACTGAGCTGAAAGGCATAGGCGGCTCACGCTGGGTCAGCACTGGAGCTTTATGTTAAGAAAGGCCAGTGGAGATTTAGGGTTTTGCCGACCAGTAGTCCTGAGAGAAGAGGAACAGGTGCTGAACACAGGAGTTCACCTTTGCAGTGTCCATTCTCGGCAGGAAAAGTCAGTGTGTGAACACGGTTCCGAGGGTCCACTAATGATAAGCAGTTACGCCGTGACAGCACAGTGTTTCCTCACAAAATAAAGCTGACCCTCATGTGTCGTGGTCTTATGTACATTATTTTAAAATCCTGTCAGTGTGAAGGGGTACAGAGTGAAGAGTGAGTCCCTCCTGCCCCTGCTGGTCATGCCCTGTCCCTCTCCAGAAGGTCTTTATGCCATGTCATTTGTACCTTTTCACCAGCGATCAGCCTCCACGGGCACCTTTGACGTGCAACTGTGTGTGTTTCCTGTGAAGATGTGTCTTACATTGAACCACGGTTGTGTTCAGTGTCTCTTCAGCTGGTAGTTTTTCGTCAGATAGCAAACTGTTGTTGTCACGCACAGACTTTTAGTAATGTTTAAATAGCATCTTTAAATTAAAAATACAGGCTAAAAACCAGGCTCTAAACCACCCACGGTTAGAAGTGAAGGGGAAAGAAAACTATAGTCAGGAAGTCCAAATAGGTGTATCAGGTTAAGGGGGTTACTTTCTATTTGAGGAATTTATAAGTAAAAGTTTTTTCTTCAGAAAGCAACAGACATTTCCCCAGTAATTGATAAATTCTTCCAGAAGCAGAATTGTAACCCTAAAGCATTAGTTGCATATCCACTTAATTTTTAGAAGGTGGACTAAATTTGTGGAACTTTTGAAACTATTTAGTGTTTAACACCAGGAGTGATTAATTTATATAAAACTATCATGATTGTTTGATAGCAGGAGAAAAATTGTGTTGTATCAGAAACCTGTTGATGACTTGGGGTATGTTTTTGCAGACTTTTGGGACAACAATTGTTATCAATCCTGAAAAAGATAAAGATATGGTGCAGGACCTGCTGGATTTCAAGGACCGAGTAGACCACGTGATAGAAGTGTGCTTCCAGAGGAACGAGAAGTTCATCAACCTGATGAAGGAGTCCTTCGAATCGTTCATCAACAAGAGGCCAAACAAACCTGCAGAGCTGATCGGTAGAAACACATGCTTCTATCCTTTTCTTAACAGGGGATAAAGCAGAATTCCAGTAGATTGTTTCCCAAAGGTTCAGCCTCCGTATGGGGAGGGCAGGGCACATGCCTTAACAGGACACACCTTCCCAAAAAACCACGCACACAGGTGTGTGCTTATAGGTGTATTGGATACATATGTAAGTGCGTGGTACTTGCATAAGGGTGAATGTAGTTGTGATTTTGTAAGGAAATGGAGCTTGACATCATAAGAGAGGAAGGGACATAAAGATTTATCCTAGTTTGTACTACTCCCAGCTCCAGAGTTGTTTTTGTAAGGATGAGCCCTGATTCTCTATGTCGACTACAAGCCAGTGATTTCTGCTCAGAAATTGGATTGAGGTTTGTTACATATGAACGTCACGAGGTTATGAGGATAACTATCAATCTCTAGATAATACTTAACAGGAGATGCTATTTAGTTACTACCTTTGTATCCTCCGGTCAGTATTAAAGTACGGTAAAATTGAATGACGTCTCAGGAGATAGCATATTTTAAGATGAAACAGTTTTTAAATTACCACTTTATATAATTATTTCATGATAATATCAAAATATTTTAGGATTCACAGAATTTCATTAGTGAGTAAATTTTTTTAATTTTTTTTTTGAGACTGACAGGAGGCAAAGGGCAGGGGAGGCGTGATGCAGACTTGGGCTCTGTTGAGGGTTGTTGAAAACGTGTGGTGGGAACATGGGGTCACTGTACCAGTGACTACTTCTGTGTGTGTTCAGAATATTTCGTAATAAAGAATGATAAGGGGAAAAAAGCAACAAGAGGAGAAGTTTAAAGGCAATTTAATTTAGCCTTTGAACCACTTTATGGATTGCGATTTCTCTAAAGATGGTTTCAGACTCTTGGGAGCTTGGGTTCTGCCTTCCTTAAGCCAGGTCATGGTGGGTTCGTGTATCTCAGAAACAAGAAGCCCAAGCAGAACTGCTCTGTCCCTGCATTGTCAGCCCTGAGAAGAGTGCTTTCTCTTGAGAAAGTCTCACCCGGATGTATCACAGCACATCTTGAAGATGGGGTACTGCAATTTCTGGAGCACTCATGGGTCATGAGCCCCAGCATGGGATCAAAGTGTTTGTTCTCCGTGCCCTGAAAGTACAGATCTTAGAAAATCAGGTGTTTGCCTTTTTATCTCATAATAATGTCATTTTGGAAAGGTTCCAGAGTGTTACTGTTCAGTTTTTATGTGGAGAAATCAAATCTCTTCCTTCATCTATTTAGAATATGTATTATATAAAGAATACTTACTTTTCAAATAATTGAACCTCTTACAGCAAAGCACGTTGATTCAAAATTGAGAGCAGGTAATAAGGAAGCAACGGACGAGGAGCTGGAGAGGATCCTGGACAAGATCATGATCCTATTCCGGTTCATTCACGGTGAGCGGGGCTCGCGGCATCTCCTCACCGCCGGGCACAGAGGACGCGGTGTCCACAGAGCGTCTGTAGTCGGGCCCCATCTTCTGTTGAGAAAAACAGGAATGTGTCCGCTTCCCTGTTACCACAGGGACTAGGGTGACGGCTGCCACGAACTGAGTGAGGTGTTTGTGGGGATTCAGTGGGTAGAGCTGGCTGGCGTCAGGGTGGACGCCCCTCCGGCTGTCTCAGCTGTCGAGGTGAACGTTTGCATGGTGGCTATCTAATGACTTAACGTTTGTCCTCACTTGCTCATAAATAGGTAAAGATGTCTTTGAGGCATTTTATAAGAAAGATTTAGCAAAAAGACTCCTCGTTGGAAAAAGTGCCTCCGTTGATGCTGAAAAGTCTATGCTGTCGAAGCTGAAGCACGGTGAGCGCGGGGGGCGGGGGTGGGGCTTGGTGCCCCATGGGTGTTCTCCCAGGATGCTCACCTGCAGTCCGCTTGTGTCCAGAGTGTGGGGCTGCTTTCACCAGCAAGCTGGAAGGCATGTTCAAGGACATGGAGCTCTCTAAGGACATCATGGTTCATTTCAAGCAGGCAAGTTGTGTTCTTGTCAAGTAAAACAGCTTTTTAAAAAGTATCCTATTTTAAATTGTGAGAAATGATTATGTAAATTATGTACATAAGTGTGTGAATTGTGTAGAATCCTCGTCCTTAAAAATTACACCGTTAACATCTCACATATTCAAAAAACTTAAATTCAAAATGAAAAAGAAAAATAATCCCTGGGAGTTCCCTGGCAGTCCAGTGGTTAAGACTCCACTCTTTCACCGCCAAGGGCCCAGATTCAGTCCCTGGTTGGGGAACTAAGATCCCGCGAGCTGTGCAGTATAGCCAAAAAAAGAAAAAGGGAAAATAATCCCTAAAATTGCACACTAAAAATTTGACTTAAATGATTTTAATGATCCTTATTTGACTAAAGAAGAGAAAACATTTCTAGTGACTTTAGAACAGGGTGTGTGGTTTTGGTGAAATATGTTCCAGGGACTAAAATAAATGAAAACACAAGGTAAACTGTACTTTGAAAATGACACCATTTACTTTTTAATGAATTAATTCTTTTTGGTGATATTCTAAAGTAATCATTCTGTCCTGATTTTCTTTATTTTTAGTATATGCAGAATCAAAGTGACCCAGGCTCTATAGACCTGACAGTGAACATACTTACGATGGGATACTGGCCGACATACACCCCTATGGAAGTACATCTAACTCCAGAGGTGAGCGTTTTAAAGCCCGAATGCCCTTTGTTATTCATATACTGGTGCTCCAGAGCCCCACGGACCTCCCCCTTGTAGCACCCATGCCGGCACAGATGTGCTCTCTTTCAAGGAGTGTTTAAATCACGCACTTGGTCAAAACCCCGGTCGTCTCTGTCTAAACAGTGTTCGCAGTAGACGCTTTTTGTCTCCGTGTCCACAGGCCGCCCGTGAAGAAGGTGCTGGCACAGGCGCTTTTTAAAAAAGTTCCTGCATGCGGAGCCATGGGCCTCCTTGTCTGGCTGTCCCTCCCGCCCGTTGTAGACAGTGCCAGGGTCCCGCGAGGGGCAGGGGATGGTGCGTGTGCCAGCCATCACTCTGGTTCTCTGGGGACGTGCGGGTACTGGGGAGAACCCTGAGCTCGGGCACGGAACATGCAGAGAAGGAAGCAGCACCTGGACCGCTGGTCAGGGCGCCAGCTGGCTGGTGCCAGGCCTCCAGGAAGAGCGCTGGGCATGGAGCCCTGGACCCTGGGAGCTGGGGCAGAGCACTGCCTCTTGGAGCCCTTCTTCCTGTTTTCAAGACAGTATCTTTCCTTGGCTGTTCTTCTGTTTCTGACCCCACTAGTCAGTTGCCTTTGTGGTTTTCTTCTCTTTTTTCCCTTCCCTCCATCCTGAATGCTGATGTTCTCTGGAAGCCCCCTCCACTTCCTTCCCCTTGCGCACATGCCCCACTCAGCCTCCAGCCTGTGTGTCTGCTTGCCCCAAGGGACCTCCACAGCCATGGGCTCGGCCCTCCCTCCCTGAATCTCTCCACCCGATGGAAGACTCTGAGGCATGCCACATGCACCCGGTTCTCTCGTGCTCCCGGGCCCAGGTGTGACCCTCCCAGTGGAACCTCTTCTGCAGAAAACCACCACGCCCCACCACCGTCTGGGAGACACTTGTCTCCCCAGTCACCTTCGCCAGAAGACACCCCTTACCTCCTCCCCCCGGGCGTACCCCACTCATGGTGCTGCAGGTCTGTTCAGTTGTATCAAAATAGTTCAGGCTGAGAGAGCCTCATCCACCAGAGGGCAGACAGCAGAAGCAAGAAGAACTACAGTTCTGCAGCCTGCGGAAGGAAGACCACATGCACAGAAAGGTAGACAAAATGAAAAGGCAGAGGACTTTGTACCAGATGAAGGAACAAGATAAAACCCCAGAGAAACAACTAAATGAAGTGGAGGTAGGCAGCCTTCCAGAAAAAGAATTCAGAATAATGATAGTGAAGATGATCCAGGACCTTGGAAAAAGAATGGAGGCAAAGATTGAGAAGATGCAAGAAATGTTTAACAAAGACCTAGAAGAATTAAAGAACAAACAAACAGAGATGAACAATACAATAACTGAAATGAAAAATACACTAGAAGGAATCAATAGCAGAATAACTGAGGCAGAAGAGCAGATAAGTGACCTGGAAGACAGAATGGTGGAATTCACTGCTGTGGAACAGAATAAAGAAAAAAGAATGAAAAGAAATGAAGACAACCTAAGAGCCCTCTGGGACAATATTAAATGCAACAACATTCACATTATAGGGGTCCCAGAAGGAGAAGAGAGAAAGGACCTGAGAAAATATTTGAGGAGATTATAGTCAAAAACTTCCCTAACATGGGAAAGGAAATAGCCACCCAAGTCCAGGAAGCACAGAGAGTCCCATACAGGATAAACCCAAGGAGAAACATGACAAGACACATAGTAATCAAATTGGCAAAAATTAAAGGCAAAGAAAAATTATTGAAAGCAGCAAGGGAAAAACGACAAATAACATACAAGGGAACTCCCATAAGGTTAACAGCTGATTTCTCAGCAGAAACTCTACAAGCCAGAAGGGAGTGGCATGACATATTTAAAGCGATGAAAGGGAAGAACCTACAACCAAGATTACTCTACCCAGCAAGGATCTCATTCAGATTCGATGGAGAAATCAAAAGTTTCACAGACAAGCAAAAGCTAAGAGAATTCAGCACCACCAAACTAGCTCTACAACAAATGCTAAAGGAACTTCTGTAAGTGGGAAACACAAGAGAAGAAAAAGACCTACAAAAACAAACCCATAGGAATTAAGAAAATGGTCATAAGAACATATGTATCAATAATTACCTTAAACGTGAATGGATTAAATGCTCCAACCAAAAGACACAGGCTCGCTGAATGCATACGAAAACAAGACCCATATATATGCTGTCTGCAAGAGACCCACTTCAGACCTAGGGACACATACAGACTGAAAGTGAGGGGATGGAGAAAGATATTCTATGAAAATGGAAATCAAAAGAAAGCTGGAGTAGCAATACTCGTATCAGATGAAATAGACTTTAAAATAAAGAATGTTACAAGAGACAGGGAAGGACACTACATAATGATCAAGTGATCAATCCAAGAAGATATAACAATTATATATGCACCCAACATAGGAGCACCTCAATACGTAAGGCAACTGCTAACAGCTGTAAAAGAGGAAATCAACAGTAACACAAGAATAGTGGGGGACTTTAACACCTCACCTACACCATCCAGACAGAAAATTAATAAGGAAACACAAGCTTTAAATGACACAATAGACCAGATAGATTTAATTGATGTTTATAGGACATTTCATCCAAAAATGGCAGATTACACTTTCTTTTCAAGTGCACATGGATCGTTCTCCAGGATAGATCACATCTTGGATCATAAATCAATCTTTGGTAAATTTAAGAAAATCAAAATCATGTCAAGCATCTTTTCTGACCACAACGCTCTGAGATTAGAAATCAGTTACAGGGAAAAAAACGTAAAAATCACAAACACATGGAGGCTAAACAATACGTTACTAAATAACCAGGAGATCACTGAAGAAATCAAAGAGGAAATCAGAAATTACCTAGAGACAAATGACAATGAAAACACGCCGATCCAAAACCTATGGGATGCAGCAAAAGCAGTTCTAAGAGGGAAGTTTATAGCAATACAAGCCTACCTCAAGAAACAAGAAAAACTCAAACAAACAACCTAACCTTACACCTAAAGGAACTAGAGAAAGAGGAACTAAAAAACCCTGAAGTTAGCAGAAGGAAAGAAATCATAAAGATCAGAGCAGAAAGAAATGAAATAGAAACAAAGAAAACAATAGCAAAGATCAGTAGAACTAAAAGCTGGTTCTCTGAGAAGATAAACAAAATTGCTAAACCTTTAGCCAGACTCACCAAGAGAAAGAGGGAGCAGGACTTCCCTGGTGGTGCAGTGGTTAAGAATCTGCCTGCCAATGCAGGGGTCACAGGTGCGAGTCCTGGTCCAGGAAGATCCCACATGCCGTGGAGCAACTAAGCCCATGCGCCACAACTACTGAGCCTGCACTCTAGAACCCACGTGCCACAACTATTGAAGCCCATGTGCCTAGAGCCTGTGCTCCGCAATGAGAGAAGCCACCGCGATGAGAAGCATGTGCACCACAACAAAGGGTAGCCCCCGCTCGCCGCAACTAGAGAAAGCCCGTGTGCAGCAACGAAGACCCAGTGCAGCCATAAATAAGTAAATAAAATTTTAAAAAAAAGGAAAAAGAGGGAGAGGATGCAAATCAATAAAATTAGAAATTAAAAAGGAGAAGTTACAATGGATACCGCAGAAATATAAAGCATCGTAAGAGACTACTACAGGCAGCTCTGTGCCAATAAAATGGACAACCTGGAAGAAATGGACAAATTCTTAGAAAGGTATAACCTTCTAAGAATGAACCAGGAAGAAATAGAAAATGTGAACAGATCAGTCACAAGTAATGAAATTGAAACTGTGATTAAAAATCTCCCAACAAACAAAAGTCCAGGACCAGGTGGCTTCACAGGTGAATTCTGTTAAACATTTAAAGAAGAGCTAACACCCATCCTTCTCAAACTCTTCCAAAAAATTGCAGAGGAAGGAACACTCCCAAACTCATTCTATGAGGCCACCATCACCCTGATACCAACACCAGGCAAACGTACTACAAAAAGAGAAAATTACAGATCAGTATCACTGATGAATTATACATGCAGAAGTCCTCAACAAAATACTAGCAAACAGAATCCAACAACACATTAAAAGGATCGTACACCATGATCAAGTGGGATTTATCCCAGGGATGCAAGGATTCTTCAATATACGCAAATCAATCAAGTGATACACCATATTAACAAATTGAAGAATAAATACCATATGATCATCTCAACAGATGCAGAAAAAGCTTTTGACAAAATTCAACACCCATTTATGATAAACACTCTCCAGAAAGTGGGCATAGAGGGAACCTACCTCAACATAATAAAGGCCATATACAACAAACCCACAGCCAGCATCATTCTCAGTGGTGAAAAACTGAAAGCATTTCCTCTAAGGTCAGGAACAAGACAAGGATGTCCACTGTTGCCACTATTCAACATAGTTTTGGAAGTCCTAGCCATGGCAGTCAGAGATGAAAAAGAAAAGGCATACAAGTTGGAAAAGAAGAAGTAAAACTGTCACTATTTGCAGATTGCATGATACTATACATAGAGAATCCTAGAAATGCCACCAGAAAACTCCTAGAGCTAATCAATGAATTTGGTAAAGTTGCAGGATACAAAATTAATGCACAGAAATCTCTTGCATTCCTATACACTAACAACGAAAAATCAGAAAGAAATTAAGGAAACAGTCCCATTCACCAATGCAACAAAAAGAATAAAATACCTAGGAATAAACCTACCTAAGGAGATAAAAGACCTGTACTCAGAAAACTGACACTGATGAAAGAAATCAAAGATAACACAAACAGATGGAGAGATATGCCATGTTCTTGGATTGAAAGAATCAGTATTGTGAAAATGACTGTACTACCCAAAGCAATCTACAGATGCAGTGCAATCCCTAACAAATTACCGGTGGCATTTTTTTACAGAACTAGAACAAAAAATCTTAAAATTTGTGTGGAGACCCAAAAGACCCCGAATAGCCAAAGCAATCTTGAGGGGGGAAAAACGGAGCTGGAGGAATCAGACTCCCTGACTTCAGACTCTACTACAAAGTTACAGTAATCAAGACAATATGGTGCTGGCACAATAACAGAAATATAGATCAATGGAACAGGACAGAAAGCCCAGAGATAAACCCACGCACCTATGGTCAACTAATCTATGACAAAAGGAGGCAAGGATATACAATGGAGAAAAGACAGTCTCTTCAATAAGCGGTGCTGGGAAAACTGGACAGCTACATGTGAAAGAATGAAACTAGAACACTCCCTAACACCATACACAAAAGTAAACTCAAAATGGATTAAAGACCTAAATGTAAGACCGGGCACTAGAGAACTCTTAGAAGAAAACATAGGAAGAACACTCTTTGACATAAATCACAGCAAGATCTTTTTTGATCCACCTCCTAGAGTAATGGAAATAAAAACAAGAATAAACAAATTGGACCTAATGATACTTTAAAGCTTTTGCAAAGCAAAGGAAACTACAAACAAGACGAAAAGACAACCCTCAGAATGGGAGAAAATATTTGCAAGTGAATCAATGGACAAAGGATTAATCTCCACAATATATAAACAGCTCATGCAGCTCAATATTAAAAAAACGAACAACCCAATCCAAAAAATGGGCAGAAGACCTAAATAGACATTTCTCCCAAGATGACATACAGACGGCCAAGAGGCACATGAAAAGCTGCTCAACATCACTAATTATTAGAGAAATGCAAATCAAAACTACAATGAGATATCGCCTCACACCAGTTAGAATGGGCATCATCAGAAAATCTACAAACAACAAATGCTGGAGAGGGTGTGGAGAAAAGGGAACCCTCTTGCACTGTTGGTGGGAATGTAAATTGATACAGTCACTATGGAGAACAGTATGGAGGTTCCTTAAAAAACTAAAAATAGAACTACCATATGACCCAGCAATCCCACTGCTGGGCATATACCCAGAGAAAACCATAATTCAAAAAGGCACATGCACCCCAATGTTCATTGCAGCACTATTTACAGTAGCCATGGCATGGAAGCAACCTAAATGCCCATCGACAGATGAATGGATAAAGAAGATGCGGTACATGTATACAATGGAATATTACTCAGACATAAAAAGGAACAAAATTGGGTCATTTGTAGAGACGTGGATGGCTCTGGAGACTGTCATGCAGAGTGAAGTAAGTCAGAAAGAGAAAAACAAATATCATATGTTAACGCATATATGTGGAACCTAGAAGAATGGTACAGATGAACCAGTTTGCAGGGCAGAAGTAGACACAGATGTAGAGAACAAACGTATGGACACCAAAGGGGGAAAGCGGCAGGGGGTTGGGGTGGTGGTGTGATGAACTGGGAGATTGGGATTGACATGTATACACCGATGTGTATAAAATGGATAATAAGAACCTGCTGTATAAAAATAAATAAACTTCAAAAATTAAAAAAAAAAAACGCCAAACAATTCAGGCTTAGAGGAATTTGCAAGAACGGTTCAGGGTTCCCAGTACCCGCCACCACTCCCTAGCGCCGCCAGGCGTGCCCATCACACTCCCCATAATGTGCGTTGTTTCCTGATCCACTTGAGAGTAGGTTGCATCATGTCCTTTAATCACAGTACGTTAGAGGGGATTTCCTGGGAATAGAACCAGAGGACACTGCCAAGTGCAGAGAGTTGACGTGGATGTTCCGCCCCCATCCTGCATGTCGCCATATTCCGACTTTGTCAGTGTCCCAGCCGCGTCCCGCGTGGCGTTTTCTCTGGTTGCCAGGCCCAGCCCAGGCCCCCACGTCGCCCGCAACCGTGTCTGCAGTCCCCTTCAGTGGGGGCAGCAGCACCCACTTCCTTCTCCCTCACGACGCAGGCCTTTTGGAACTGCAGGTGGCTCTCACAGGCTCCTGGCTTGCTGGCGGGTTAGACGCCAGCCGTGCAGGTCCCGCCGCAGTCTTCTCGGTCCCTGGGCCAGGGCCGCACGCTGTTCCTTTGCCCCTGGTGATGATGATACCTGTGCTCACCTGGTTAAGGTGTCAGCCGGTTTGTAGTTATCAAATAATTTGTGGGGAGAATTCGAGGACGATGTGAACCTCTTAATCCCCATCAGACTCACTTGCCCGGGTCCATGCTCACCTACAAGTAGTGATCCCGTCCCATCTCCCGTTTCTCTCTGTTTAGAAGTTGGCATCCTCTTCCTAGGACGAGCCTTCCCCTCTGCCCCACGAATTTACTTATTTTTCCTCCGTCTCTGTCAGTGTGCACTCCTGGATTCTTACCTATTTGATGCTGAGATTACCCCACCTCTGGCTTGCGGGGGCTCTCCTAGCTCCTGTGCTTCAGCATGGACCCCTGCACTCTTGAGAACCTTGGTCTTCTAGCAAAAGGTGTTTGGGGCTTACCAAATACTCGTACTTGGTAAAATACACCTACAGTTTTGTGTACAGCTCAGTGGCATTAAGTTATGGAAAGTTCAGAACTTTTCCGTTATCCCAAACAGAAGCCCTGACCCAGTATGCAGTCCCTCCCATCCCCCATCCCCACTACACACACACACACACACACACACACACTCACACTCTCTCTCTCTCTCTCTGTCTCTCTCTCTGTCTCTGTCTCTCTCTCTCTCTCTCGCCCCCTCCCTCCTCCTCTCTCTCCTCTCTCTCCTCTCTCTCCTCTCTCTCCTCTCTCTCCCCTCTCTCCCCTCTCTCCCCTCTCTCCCCTCTCTCCCCTCTCTCCCCTCTCTCTCCCCTCTCTCCTCTCTCTCCCCTCTCTCCCCTCTCTCCCCTCTCTCCCCTCTCTCCCCTCTCTCCCCTCTCTCCCCTCTCTCCCCTCTCTCCCCTCTCTCCCCTCTCTCCCCTCTCTCCCCTCTCTCCCCTCTCTCTCCTCTCTCTCCTCTCTCCCCTCCCCAGACTTAGGCAACCACTGATCTACTTGTTCTGGATCTACTTGTTCTAGACGTTTGCTATAAATGAGATCGTACGTTGTGTGGCCTTTTCGGTTGGGCTTCTCGCACTAAGCATCATGTCCTCAGGGTTCATCCACGCCGTCGCGTGTGGCATCTTCATGCCAATTTAAGGCTGAATCACACTCCACCGGGTACATGGACCACCTTCGTGTATCCATCCATCGATGGGCATGTGGGCTATTTCCACCTTCTGACTGTCGTGAACGATGCTCCTGTGAACATGTGTGTGCCGTGTTTGATTACCCGTTGTTGGCTTTTTGGGGTCTATCCCTAGGAGTAGAATTGCTGGTTCATGTGATAACTGTTCAACTTTTTTGACGAACTACCACCATTTTTCATAGCACCTACGCCATTTTATGTTCCCATCAGCAACTCACAGGGGTTCCAATTTCCACACCTCCTCACCAGCGTTTGTTATTTTTCATTTTTTATGACATAGCCATCTTGGTAGGAATCGGTGTCTCATTTTGGTTAGACTTGCTTTTGCCTGGTGACTGATGACGTGGAGCATCTTGCCATGTGCTTATTGGCTATTTGTAGACCTTCTTTGGAGAATTGTCTATTCAAGTCCTCTGCCCATTTTTGTTTTTTAATTCAAAAGGTTTATTACTCGTCTATTAATCCTGTTACATTTATTTATTCAGTTGTCTGCCCATTTTTTAATTGTGTTTTCTGTCTGTTAAGTGGTGAGAGTTCTTTCTGTGTTCCAGACATTAGATCCTTATCAGACACGTGACTTGCAGATATCTTCTGTGAGTTTTTTTATTTTCTTGATAGTGTCCTCTGCATAAAAGTTTTTAATTTTGATGAAGTCCACTTAATCTGTTTTTTTCTGTTGTTACTTGTACTTTTGGTCGTATCTAAAAAACTATTGCCAAATCCAAGGTCACGAAAATTTGTGCCTATGTTTTCTTCTAAGAGCTTTGTAGTTTTAATTATATTTAGGTCTTTGATCTTTGTTGAGCCTAGAACAGTTAACTGGCTAGTAAGCACCCAGTGTTAGCTGCTGCTACCTTATTATAATCATTATTATTATTTCCACTCCTGGGAATTAATCTCCAGGAAATAATTTTAAGAGACGTCTGCATTGGAAGGATTATCACACTGTTGACTTTTTTTTAGGTGTGAGATGGTACAGTAGACCCGTTTTCTAGAAGAGTCCTTGTCTGTTAGCTGTGTTCTGAAATACTTAGACATGCAGTGACATCATGCCTGGGACTTGATGTATTGAAGCTGGCTCATGGGTCCGTGGGGTGACTAGGAGCTGAGTTTGGAAGCGTGAAGAGGAGTTGCCAGGCAGCTGCGAGGCTGCGGGCCCAGGCCCTCACCCCTCGGCCCTGCTTTGCAGTAGCTCAGGTCCAGGTCCCGCTCCCTTAGCACCCCGTCCAGTGGGCTGGTGACAGTGCCGGCGAGCAGCTCCGGACCTGGCAGAGGGGTGGGAAGAGGAGGTGCGCGCTGTGGAGTCGGGGGGGCCGGGCCCAGGGGAGGACTGAACCCCCTCTTAGGACCTGGGCCTCGGCTCTTGACACTGCCAGGGCCGAGTGGAGTGCGGGCCCTGGGGCTCCAGGGCGAGAAGACAAACCCAAAAAGACCCAGAAGGCGTGGTCGCCAGTTGGAGACGGGAATCCTCGTGATGAGGGTGTCGGGCGCCCGGGGGCAGGGGGAGGCTGCAGAGGGAGGCTGTCGAGAGGGGTCGGCTCACCAGGTGAAGCCTGATGAGAGCCGCGGGTGCTCCAGGGCACAGAGGCTGTGGGAGGGGCCGAGGAAGCCCCCGGGGGCTCGGGAGGGAGGTCCCAGCCTCACGTCCTGGACGGCGTCAGGAGCCCTCCCAGAAAGTACCACTGAAATCGCGACAACCTCAGGGCCCAAGCAGGTGGCGGCAGCTGTCAAAACACAGAACTGACTTTTCATTCAGCCGTGAACACTGAACAGTATGTGGTTCTTCAGGTTAAAGGTGTTTAGCATAATTAAATTGGTTGTTTCCTTGGCTTGACAGATGATTAAACTTCAGGAAGTATTCAAGACGTTTTATCTTGGAAAGCACAGCGGTCGAAAGCTTCAGTGGCAAACTACACTGGGTCACGCTGTGTTGAAAGCAGAGTTTAAAGAGGTAAGTCCTGTGTCTCCTCCACTTTTTACTTTTCTGAAGTATGTTAATAGAATGTTTTTTGATTGTGATTGAACTTTGGTAGCAAAGAAAGGAAGCGTTTACTCAATATAACTCAACACTGGCTTTTCAAAGGTCAATAAAATGAAACAGTCGAAGGATTACTATTCTAATCAATAAAAATTAATTAGAATAGAGAAGCATTTACCTAATTAAAAATAGAGCTGGGCTTCCCTGGTGGCGCAGTGGTTGAGAGTCCGCCTGCCGATGCAGGGGACGCGGATTCGTGCCCCGGTCTGGGAAGATCCCACATGCCACGGAGCGGCTGGGCCCGTGAGCCATGGCTGCTGAGCCTGCATGGCTGGAGCCTGTGCTCCGCAACAGGAGAGGCCACAGCAGCGAGAGGCCCGCGTACCGCAAAAAAAAAAAAAAAAAAAAGAGCTAAGGCTGTGAAGAGGCAGTTCATAAAAGTGAGACTGAAACTCTGACTAGGAAACTGACAGGCTACAACTAAAAGAGCAGCAGCCTCGCCCCCTGCGGGAAGGAGCCCGTGAGCCCTGCAGAGGGCAGTGGTGCTGCGTCTCAGAACCTGCAGTCACGGGCTTGGTTGCAAGTAGTTCCAACTCTGGGAATTCATCTTCATAAAACATTTTCACAGATTAATGAGTAAGAATATTTGTTTCAGTGCTGTTATTAAAAGTGACAATTTAGGAAGGGAAAATGCATACAGTGTATTGATAAGTGAAAGAAACATGTCACAAAACAGTCCATATTCGAACTTAACTTCAATTTTGTAAACAAAATTCAATTATGTATACTGAGCCAAAAAATTACAGAATTACTGTTTTGCAGTTGTACTACGTTAACTATGCATTTTCATATAAATTAAATATACAATTACACATAAATTATCTGTACACATTTCATTGTGTGTTATTGTACAGGGTCATATACACAAAACCACACACGCTACATATAGTTCTTGTTTTTTCTTTTTTTTAATAAATTGATTTATTTGTTTCTTTTTTGGCTGCGTTGGGTCTTCGTTGCTGTGTGAGGGCTTTCTCTAGTTGTGGCGAGCGGGGGCTACTCTTCATTGCGGTGCATGGGTTTCTCATCGCGGTGGCTTCTCTTGTTACGGAGCACGGGCTCTAGGCGTGCAGGCTTCAGTAGTTGTGGCTCGTTGGCTCAGTAGTTGTGGCTTGCGGGCTCTAGAGCGCAGGCTCAGTAGTTGTGGCGCCCGGGCTTAGTTGCTCCGCGGCATGTGGGATCTTCCCAGACCAGGGCTCGAACCCGTGTCCCCTGCATTGGCAGGCGGATTCTTAACCACTGCGCCACCAGGGAAGACCTCACATACAGTTCTTTAAGGTGTCGTGAGAGTTAAATCCCACGGTCCCCTTACTGTCCACACCCCCGACTGGGCCCAGAGGAAGCACTTGCACGGGGTGCCCCTCCCCACAGTGACCACGTGGCGAGTGTCCGTGGCAGGGGCTGGGTGACAGGAGGTGGGGCCCATGTCAGCTGCTGCAGTGGAGGGAGTATCGCGATAAGGCGGGTCACATGGCTTTGTGCATGTGACAGCGCTACGTCTGAGAAGCCACTATATACCTTAACTTAATACTTTATTGCCAAGAAAATGCTAACTGTCGTGTGAGCCTTCAGCAAGTCCTAATCCTTTTCTGGTGGCGGGTTTGAAATACTGAGTCACCGACATGGGACACGGCACGGAAGGAGCAGGTGCTTGGAAAGGGAGCCGACAGACACGCAGACCTGCAGTCGAGCGAGGTGTGACATGTGCGCCTGTTCGCAGGGTCCTTGTTCTCTTCATGCAGCATCAGCTGCGTCTCCTGCCAGCTTCCCCTCCAGCCCGGCCTCGTCACCGTGCCTTCTCGTGCTCTGTCCAGAGTTATTTCAAGAGAAGACTTAAGTGCAATCCTGAGTCATTTTATTTTTGTATAACTCATAACTTAATTTCTTCTTATTTGGTGTTCAATTAGTAATTCTTAGATTCCCCGCGCACACAAAGTTTGAGAGCAAAGAGCAGCCTCTTAAAGAGGTCTGCGGGGTGCGCGAACGCGGCGTCCCACGTGAGCTGTCCTTCTCTTCAAGGGGAAGAAGGAGCTGCAGGTGTCGCTGCTCCAGACGCTGGTGCTCCTCATGTTCAACGAAGGCGACGGATTCAGCTTTGAGGACATAAAGATGGCCACCGGGATAGGTAGGCACGCCTCCGCAGCGCGGGCGGCTTCGGGGAAGGGGACGTGGAGGCGCGGCCCCTGCTGGCTGCACCCGAGGTCGCGGCTGCCCGGGGTCCTGACCTGTGCGCTTTCTCCCACTCAGAGGGCAGCGAGCTGCGGAGGACGTTGCAGTCCCTGGCCTGCGGGAGGGCGCGCGTGCTGATCAAAAGTCCCAGAGGGAGGGAGGTCGAAGACGGAGACAGATTCGTCTTCAATGGAGAGTTCAAGCACAAGTTGTTTCGGATCAAGATCAATCAAATCCAGATGAAGGAAACCGTACGTGTACCCACTTTCTCTTCCGTTACACGGCACTCACCAGGGAGTCACTAGGTTTAGAGTAATTTCTCGACTCTAGGGTTCCAGAGCATGTTCTAAAGTGTCTAATTACATACGTCATGTCTAGGAGAGGGCTTATTTTAACGTAACTTTCATTACTTTATACTCACGACAGGGGCAAAAATCAGAAAGAAATGCATTTAACAGTTATGGTTCCTATTCACAGAAGTGGTGGGTAAATCAGATCTTCCCAGACCGCGTGCTGTTAGCGTGGAGAGCACGTCATTTCCAAACCTGGTGACTGGTCTCTTGATTTCTGCACAGCACTCAGCCATTCTCTCGGCCTCGCCTCCACCAGGTCCTGGGGTAGAAGTGGTGAGGGTCCTGGGAGTTGTGGACCCACCAGCAGCGCCTCTGGGATCCATGTACAGGTGGAGCATCTGTAGCTTTGATCAGGCTCTCGAGTGTCACGTGTCCGGAGCAGGTTCTGGACCTGCCCTCGGGCCTTCCTGATGCAGAAGCCCTGGTGCCGCAGGGCTGTGGTCAGCGTGTGGGCCAGACGGGCAGATGCACCCTGGTGCCCATCTACAGAGCAGGTGTCAGCCGCCCCCTTGTACGTGTGGATGAGCGAGACGGCCTCGTGGGGAGGGAGGTAGTCCAGATGATGCACGGGCAGCTCTGAAGGTCTGAGGTGGCATCACAGACGCTCCTACACCTGCAGCGGGTCTGAGGCCTGCTGCCCTTCCCCCAGGAGCTCGGTGTTGCCCAGTCGGGAAGTATGTTCAGATCGTGCAAAAGAAATAGATCAATAAATGCGTGAAAGATATTTAGTCTCATCAGTAGTTGTTTCAATTCAAATTAAAATAATATTGTATTTTTTGGCTATCAGTTTGGGAAATGTTTAAAAGTTTGGTAGTATCAGGAGTTGGCAAGAATATGAGAAAACGGGAATTTTTATTTTTTGAGATGTTTGGATTGGCACAGTGTTTTTAGTGGGTAATTCAACATATATGTTGAAGGTTTAATGCACGTAGCCTGTGTTCCATCTTTCTTACTATTAGGAATTTATACCAGAGTGACTAAAGGGTGTAAGATTCTGGACTTATAATTCCCAAGTGGGCCTGTCTGTCACCTCTCTTCCTCCAGAGGTGACCTCTCCTGCCACTTGAGTTTGCGGCTTTTCTCTGATGTACATGTGTAAACTTGTCTTAATGGGATCGCTCCACGTGCCATTTACATGCACCATTTTGTAAGCTGTTCCTGTTCTTCACCCTGGGCCTCTTTCCATGTCAGGACTTGGTTTTTAAGGGTGCAGAGTAATCCGTTGTGTGGCTCGAATCCGAGAATCCGTGGGGCCCATCTGCAGGGCCTGGCAGTGCCCCTGCCGAAAGGCAGTCAGGATGTTTCCATTCCTGGAAATCGGGTTATGCTGACCATCCTGTTCAAAACACTCCTGTTTCCCTGGCGGGGTTGCTTCTTGAGCGTAAACTCCTTGCCCTGGAATCGCTGCGTCAGAGAAGGTGAACTTTGTTGACTTGACCCCTCAGCCAGATTCCAGTCTCTGGCTCACGGGGGTCCTGACCTCCGTCCCCGGCCTTTGCCCACCCCGTTCTCAGGCACCGAAGTAGTTCACTGCCGTGTTAGTGTGACTTCCTTTGGTTCCTCTGAGCATCTCTTTGCCATTTAGGAGCTCGTACGAAGTAGGTAACCTTTCTAGTCCTCAGTTCTTCATCTTTTAGAATAAGTGTAACACCATCTCAGGGTGTGAGATTTCAGTGAAAATGCTTCTGCTTAAGCCTCTTGGCCGAGCGCCTGGAAGCACCTTATAGATGCTGGTCCGGCTCTTCGTGGGCGGCCGTTTGCAGTTTTCTCTTCTTAATTAACTGCTTGAATTCAAGTCACTGGTACATTTATTGTAATATTCCACCTCTGACTTGTGGGTATCCTGTTTATATTGAGGACATTAACCTTTGTCTTTTGTGCACATGATTTTGTCGTTCTGAGAGCGTTTCCCACATGACTACGGTGGGAAGTAGAGTCTTTTCTTCCACAGTTTCTGACTTGGGGGTCATCCTAAGAAAGACCTTCCTCTAACCCAAATTTTAAAAAACATTTACCTCTATTTTTCTAGTAGTTTATACATTTAAATCTTTCTGTGGGCAGTGTAGAAATTATTTTAGTATCAGAAAACATTGTAACCACCCTCCCTACTTTAAAAAGTGAGTTGATTCTCTGATAACCTATTGGAACTGTCACCGTTATTATAATCAGATTCTCACATTATGGGGTAGTTTCTCATTTCTGTTCTACAAGTTCTGTTGATCTATTTCATAGCCAGCACCAAAAGTCTTTTAATTAATGTACCTATTCCTGTAAATGTACTTATTTTGGTCCTGAAGTTAAACAGTTTCACTAGAACAAAACTGCAGCACAGGACAGGATCCACCCGCAGTGTGGCCTTTCTTTCAACAGAAGCTTATCAGACTCCACAGTCGGAGATAATCAGCACTGAAATACACTCTCGCTCCGGCTTCTCCCGTGCAGGTTGAAGAGCAGGCCAGCACCACAGAGCGCGTGTTCCAGGACCGGCAGTACCAGATCGATGCCGCCATCGTCAGGATAATGAAGATGAGAAAGACGCTGGGCCACAACCTGCTCGTTTCCGAATTGTATAATCAGCTGAAGTTTCCCGTCAAGGTGAGTGGCTGTCAGCTTAGGTCGCAGCACCCGTTGCACCCTTGGCAAAGCGCATACGAGTCTCACGACCTTTAGCATCGGACCATCTGTCCTCCGTTATAGCTGGTCACACACTACAGAAATCTCCATGTGTGTGTGAGAGTGGGGCTCCACCTGACCCCCGGTCACCGCTGGAGGGACACTAGGGCCCGGCTCTCTCTCCTCCCGCTGTTGTCACGTTGCCTCTGCCCGAGGACGTCTGCCCTGAAGCCTTCCGGCAGGCGTCCCAGTACCACCTGTGCGCCTGGGCAGAAGTTCTCTGAGGCCGTGCCGTCCAGCCCGGGCGGACCGGGGAGTGGACGGACACTGGACGGGCCAGTGGGCCCTCCTGTCCCCAGGGAGTCCTGTGCCCCGCCATGCTCTGCACCCCGTGGGGCCGGAGTCCCTGCCCCTGTACAGGAGGGACCCGGCGGTTCAACAGAGGCTGCAGAAGCGCCAGCTCTGCTCCGACAGGTGCTGGTATCGGCCCATCACTTGGGGTGGAGGGTCCACTCGGGCTCGGAGGCGACCGCGCAGACACGCCTCCAAATGCAGACGTGCCTGGTGCGTCCCCTTCCCAGGGGCACTGCCCACGTGGGGCATGTGTAAGTAGCACACGGTGATGGCAGGCGGCATTAGGGGCACCGTCCTCACGAAGGAAGGACACACCCCGGGCAGGCTCCGCCAGGCTGTGGTGCGCAGCGACGTCGGTGCCGTGCTCGCCGTTCACAGCCTCACACCCCCAACGGGCAGCCCTGCTCGGACGCCTCCACACGGATGGAAGCGCTTTGCTCACGATGTGACGTTAGCATTGTCTTTGGAAGCAGGCAGTTTTGGTCTGGCGTTTTATAATTGGCCTCTGATTATAAACAGTTCTTTGTAGATGGGTGTGTTGGTACGTGGTATGTGCACATAACTGCAATCCCGGGCCTCGAGCGTGGCATCTCATATTCCCCTATGGTTGTAGCTTTAACGCCACTATAATGGGGGCTTTTGTTCTTCTTTTCCAGCCTGGAGATTTGAAAAAGAGAATCGAATCTCTCATAGACAGAGACTACATGGAGAGAGACCAGGACAGTCCCAACCAGTACCGCTACGTGGCCTGAGGCTCGTGGCGGCTCCTCCCGTGAGACACTAGAATGTATCTTTAGGGCAGAAACACTTCTGTGCTGTTTCCAGGACTTTCTGGTACTCAGCAGCATGGCTGCTTTGGGACTAGCAGGAAAGGGGGTCCTTGGCTCCTCCTTCACAGGCTCAAGGATTTGCAGGTGGCTTGTGTACCTTCCCTCCAGTTCTTCCTCCTGTTCTGTTAGGCGTTTGGATGGTTCCGTGGCTCTGCAGAGTGACTCTGAGGTCGGACAAGCAGATCCTGGTTTCTTAAAAGAGGCTCCTTTGTAAGCTGTGTTCTCGTGGCAGAAGCTCATGTTCGGTGTGTGTGTGTGAGACCCTCCGTGCTGCCCTTCTGTAGCTGCAGGGACACAAGCTCTTAGACCCAAAACAAGAACCCTTACTGGTGAACATTAGGAAGAAACAGTCACTGTTAAAGCTGGCTGGTCGATTATGCAGCCTGGATAGTAGCATCTGTTCCAGGTCTTTCAACAAGGGTTAACCTCTGAGGAGTGGCTTTCAGGATGGGGCTCCTTGGCGAGACCTCTGACGCACCAGGAGGACGCCACGTCCGACGTGTGTGATGCCGCGAGCCCGTCAGCGCCTTCACTTTTACTTCCACTGCGTCCCTCGTGGATTTTCTGTTTGAGGGTTTAGAGGGGGGCAGTGTGTGTGTGTTTGCTGTTCTAAGATTGAGTCTAGCAGCCCCGTTCTCTGCATTGGGGAACTGCTGTTTGATTTTTTCTAATTGCAGTGTTTGTACGATTGCGACAATAAAGTTTGGTTTTGTTTTCACGGCCCTGGGCAGGGTGGCTGTCCTCTGCTGTAACCACTGTAAACGTTTCGGAGGAGACTTGACGTTGTGAGCAGGGGTGACCTCGGCGGCACCTGCTTGCATTGCTGTGTGCGCGCAGCCTCGGCTGCGCGGTGGACGGTGACGTTCGTGTGGCACCTACAACAGACACTTCGCTGAGAGCATTTAAAAGCGCTTATATTTTACACAGTAGCAGGCTACATTTTGATTCAAAGCTACCAAAGGAATTTTGATCATGGTGTAAGTGTTGAAAGCAATATTTTCTGGAATATACCAAGTTTATATAATTTGATTTTTGTGCTAAATTATTAAAAGATTCTCCCTTTTTGAAACATGCGTGTTTAAAATATGACATCTTATGGGTTTCCATATGAAAATCCTCACTCTTTAAGTATCATCCTTATTTCTATATTTGTAAATTTTCATTTGTGAGTTCAGTAACAGGTGGTTGGTAAGAGACCAGATTAGACTTTAAGTTCATTATCTCTTGATTGTTGACATTGTAACTGAATGTAGACTTACCCTGAATAAAATTAGTTTAATTGGCCTTAAAATTACATTAATGCAACTGTGGCGCAAACAACACGTTCCTCCTCACCCTTCAGCGTGGCAGACGTCAGCCCCCGGCCCCCCGCCCTGGCCTCACTGTGTTTCACCTGTGCGCTTCCTTCAGGGTCACGTCACTCACGTGTCATTACAGTTAAAGGTCAGCGTGGGAAACTGGCAGTCGAGGAATGATTGAAAAGGAAAAGACACGTAGGCGAAAAGCTACTGAATTGGAAGGAAGAAGGTGAGATGCGTTGAGGACTTTCCCGGGGAAGCCCTGAGCCTCAGGCAGGAGGTCGGGGCAGCGTGGGACGGTGTCAAACGTCCCCTTTAAAACAGACCCGGTGACTCTACAGTAACAGCGGGAAAGAAACAGGCAGGAGGAGTGGAGCGTTGTTTCAGACCTCTCCTGACGCAGGGCAGCGTCGGGGCAGAGCGGTCCGGAAACCCCGCCCGCGGGGCTGCAGCGGGGCGGGGCTGGGGACAGGCGTGTCGCCAAGGGTCCAAGAAATGAAACTAAATAGAAGAAAAAAAACTTGAGATGCGTCTTTTTTGGAGTGGCAAAAAGTCTAATACGAATTAAGATCCCTTTGTTAAAAGACAAAGATAATTGACATTCTAAAAAATCGGGGGGTGGGGTGGGAACGTTTTTAAATAAAAACTGGCAAATTTGGGGGTCAGAATAAGGCAGTGCTGAGCATTTCATGTGCACAGAACTGCCAGCCAGCCGGCCGTGGCTGTGCTCTCGGCTGTGCTCTCAGTCTGAGCCCAGAGCAGCTGGGGGTGACGGGCGCCGTGGTCCCTGGCCCAGGAGGTGGTGGGTCGGGAAGGGCGCTTGCTGGGGCTGGGGCTGGGCTGGGGGCGGGAGGGGCTGAGGTAGGATCAGAGCTGGAGGACAGAGCGGTGGGTCAGAAGAAGCAGCGAGTGGTTGTGATGCCAGGGCGGCCATGCCCCCTGCCTCAGGCCCCAGGGAGCCGTGCCCGGTGACAGGTTAGGGTGGGCGAGCTGTTAGGCCAGGCAGGAGCTCTGCTGCCCAACACCCTGTCCCCCCGTTCCCTCCCTGGGGTCGGGGGTGACCCTCTGATGAGGTCGACCCTGGTCCAGCTCTCGCCTGGAAGTGGAACCTGCCCATCAAGAGACGGAGGGTCGAGGGGTCAGCAGAGAGGGCTGGGGGGACCGGGCCATCAGGGTAGGATGCGGAGCGCCGGGCTCAGACCCGTGGACCCTCGGGACGTGACCCCTCAGTTGCAGCGTGGAACAGTGGTCCCTCAGCTAAACTGACAAGCACATTGTTCGAATGTTCGAAAATGCCCGTACCCTTGACCCACCAAAGTCCACATCCCTTTTGATGTCCTGCCGCTCGTGGGGAGGGAAGCCTGGCACCGGAACAGCACGCATAGAAAAAATCCTGAATGTCCTTGGACAGGACTTAGGTGGTGTCCGTCCAAATGTGTGTGACGCTGGGTCCCCCAGGCCTTCCCCAGAGTGAGATCCAGACGCTGATGGAGCGGATGTCGCATGGGAGGGAGAGGTGTGGCCACGGTGGGGGGCAGAGCACCACCCCGTGCACGCGTGTGTGTATGTGTGCGTGCGCGCAGGTGCACAACAGCACACGGCTGCCCCCTCACGGTGGACTTACAGGGCCAAGGGAAACTGTTCATTGCATACTGTACTGCTTGAATATTTGTCAAAACAAAAAGTTTGTAAATAAAATTCATCCAAATTGTTAAGAAAAACAAAATGGCCCCGCATACCACACCCATAGCATCCTGCCCCTACCGTGGAGGGCGTGGTCAGCCCACCCAGAGGAGGCCCAGCGCCCCTCGCCCCTCTTCCTCCTCTAGTCAGTTGTGTCCTCTTCAGTTCCTTCATAGTAAGTCACACATTCCAGCCTCCATGTACCTGGCTCAACTTTTCTCAAGAGCGTCTAGTATGAAAATGAGGAAATGAAGGCCCATATTCTTCCCCATGATTCCTCCCCCTTCCAGTTTCTGACAGCTCTTGTCACATCATGTTTATATATTTATACATATTAAACTTTGCATGTTTTGTCTAAACGTTGCAAACTCGCAAAAGGCATTTACGATCATCTGTTAACTCACCCTGGAACCCCGGAGTGAAGTGTGATTCTGTACCCGGGCCGCTCAGAGTCTGAGCACAGGGATGAATAAGCTCTCTTCTTCCAAACGCCATCAAACGCTCAAAGTTCATGTCATATTTTAACTTGCTTTATATTTGGACTCTGGTCCAGCTTTTTGTCTTCCCTGGACATTTTAAAATAAAAATTTTAAGTAAAAATATAGCAATTTTTAATGCTATTGACAAAAAAACCCACACAAACCTTTGTCTTATCACTACGATCTGCAGTTTTCTTATTAAACTCTGCACGAATCCAGTTTCTTCTCAAAGACCTTTTCCTCAGAACCTGATGCCTTCCGACCGGCGGCGTGGCTGGCGTCCCCTGCTCCCCAGCCCCCAGCCTTCATTTCACTTATTTTCCTGATGCGTTTTTACTAAAGTGATCCTCACATGACTTCCTCGGCAGAAAGGCACAGGAGGAAAACGTTCTGAATCCTTGCTTGTCTGACTTACTTTGCCTTCGTGTTAGTAGTTTGGCTGCATATGAAGTTCTAGGTTCGGGACTTCGCTGGTGGTCCAGTGTTAAAGAATCCGCCTTCCGATGCAGGGGACGCGGGTTCGATCCCTGGTCGCGGAACTAAGATCCCGCAAGCCACGCGGGGCAACGAAGCCCTCGCGCCGCAACTACCGAGCTGGCGCGCCGCGGTGAAAGATCCCGCATGCCACAACTAAGACCCGACACAGCCAAATAAATAAATAAATGAAGTTCTAGGTTCACGTCCTGGCCCAGAACTCGGAAGGACTCGCTCCCCAGCCTCTGATTTCCAGCTCTGAAGTTGGCTGCCGTTGTGTAACTAACCTGGTTTGTTTGTTTTTTTTCCACAGAATGTTTGAAATCTAGTCCCAGGTTTTCGTATTTCACAATATTGTGACATGGGGCCCATTTTCATTTGTCCTGACAGGACCCAGTGAAACTCCCTCTTCAGAAGACTAGTGACTCACTCTGTCCTTTCTCCACTCACTTCCACAGGGCATCTTCCGCTCTGATCCTCCAGCTCTCACTTTCTTTAAGAGGAATTTTGTGACGAAAATAGGCCAGACGATCTTGAATGGAAACCCACAGCCCCCTCCCCTCCCTGCCCCGCCGTAAACTTTCCATTTCTGTTTCTGGTCAGTTCTTCCCCAGCGCAGTGGCCTCTAGATCAGTCTGTCACTTCCTGTTTCCTGATTACCCCCAATTTTAATAGGAGACTGTTGCTTTGTTTTGTTTTTATGGCTACAGTATGTTCTTGAAGTTCTGAGGGCACTAATTCAAATTTTTGAAGTTCTTTTCTCTTTCCGCACGTCTAGGGCAGGGTTGTAAACCTTTCCTGTAAAGAGCCAGACAGTAAACACTTCCTCCTTTGTGAGCCCCACAGAGTCGCTGTTAGGTGTTCTCTATTACTTTCCAACAACGTTACGTAAAAACCATCCTTAGTCCTCTCACACCAGCCACGAGCTTTGGCTTCTCAGATCCCCTCGAGGATCAGGGGTCGGGGGTTCTGTGCCCCCCGGTCCCCAGCACAGGATGCCCCACATTCTCTTGGTTGCTGGGGTGCGTGTGATTTGTGTGTCTGTGTGTGCACCTGTGTGTTCTTACAAAGACAGGAGGACAGCATAGAATGGGAGGTGCGGATGTAGATAAACGTGAAGCAGCGACATAAAGAGCTGAGAAGGTTTTTACGGGTCCCTAAGAATCAAGGTCGACTGCTCTGTAAACGGAGATGGCGCTGCATCTTAGAGCAGATATGCTGTCAGCTTCTCACACCTTGGAGGCCCCTGGGCTGGCAGACAGAACGGGTTAGGGCTGGAGCTTCACGGTCAGGTGGCCCAGGGGTCAAAGCCTGGCTCTGTCGCCATCTGGGTGCCCTTAAGAAAATTACACTCTCTAAACCTTGGTTTTCTTATCTTTTAAAAGAAGATAATGATGCTCCTTAGCTGTGGGGTTGTTCTGAGTTAATACAAAGGTACTTAAGACAGTGCCACAGGCCAGCACATGTGACAAACGGGGGCCTCTTCTGATTCGGTATAAATCTTAAACCTGCCCAAAGGGGTTAAACCGTTGCGGAGCAGGAAAGTGGGGGAACGGGAATAAAGAACAGAAATAAAATGATCGAAACACTCCAACTAAAAGGCAAAGACTTTCAGACTGGATAGAAAATTAAGACCCAGGTAGGTATACGTCATCTACAAGAAAGTCGTTTTACACATAAAGACACAGACGGGTCTAAAGTAAAAGATGAAAAAAGCTTTAGCATGAAAACTAATCATAGGAAATTACACACAGAAAGCTGTGTGGCTATATTAGCATCTAGTGGACTTCACGACAGGGAGTATTTGCAGAGGTAGAGGGCATTTCATAAAGATAAAAGAGGCGCTCATCAGAGCCAGCCCTAATGACAGACCTCTATAACAGAGCTTCCAAATTAATGAAGCAAAACTGATGGCTGAAAAGAGCAATTAGAAGCAGCAGACAGATCCATGATTGCAGTCGGAGATCTCAGCGCTCTCAGTAGCTGGTAAGTAGACAGAAAGACAGGAAGGACGTGAAACATTATCAACCGACCTGACCTCGTGGATAATTACAGAATAGTACACTCAACAACGCTCTTCCCAGTTCGTGGGGACTCTAACCAAGGTAAGCATGTGATGTGTCATAAAACAAGTCTCACTGCACTTTAAAGGGCTGAAACTATACAGAATGTGGCCTAGATCACAATGAAATTAAAGTAGAAATGTAACAGAAAGATAATTGGTAAATGACTAAATGGAAATTAAGCAATACACTTCTAAATAAATAATCCAATAATTCTAATATAAATAGATAACATAAATAACACACTTTTAAATAAATAACCGGGGCTTCCCTGGTGGCGCAGTGGTTGAGAGTCCGCCTGCCGACGCAGGGGACGCAGGTTCGTGCCCCGGTCCGGGAAGATCCCACATGCTGCGGAGCGGCTGGGCCCGTGAGCCATGGCCGCTGAGCCTGCGCGTCCGGAGCCTGTGCTCCGCAGCGGGAGAGGCCACAACAGTGAGAGGCCTGCGTACCACAAAAAAAAAAAAAAAATGAAACAAAAATTATCCATATTAGGAATGAAAGGACATGACAACAGATCCTACAGAGAATATTATGAATCAGTTTATGCCAATAAATTCTATAACTTAGATCACATGGTCAAATTCCACAAAATTTCCAAATTATCAAAATGGACACAAGAGGAAACAAAATAAAAACCTTACACGGTCTTTCAGAAACAGGAGGGAATAGTTCACAACTAAAATTATGAGTCCAGCATTACCCCGATTAAAAGATAAGACAAAAATATCACAACACCGACCAATGTCCCTTAACCAAATATTAGCAATTTGAATACACCAATATATAGAATCAATAATATACCAAAACCAAGTGAAGTTTTCCTCAAGAATGCAAGGTTGGTTTATCATTTGAAAATCTAAAAAAGAAAAGAAAGAAAAGAAAAACGTAATCATCTCAATAGATTAAGAAGATTTTGATGAAATTCAACACTGGTTGATTTTATTTTTTTTTAATATTTATTTATTTGGCTGCTCCAGGTCTTATTTGCGGCACGAGGGATCTTCATTGCCACGTGTGGGATCTTTAGTAGCAGCATGCAGGATCTAGTTTCCTGACCAGGGATTGAACCCAGGCCCTGCATTGGGAGCATGGAGTCTTAACCACTGGACCACCAGGGGAGTCCCAACACTCCTAGATTTTAAAAACAACTCTCAGAAAACTGGGAATAGAAGGGAACTTCCGTAACATGAGAAAGGACATATACATAAGATTTAAGCTAACATTATGCTTAAGAGTAACAGACTGAAAGCTTTCCCCCTAAGGCTGGGACAAGGCAACCTTTATTCAGTATTGTGTTGAAGATCTTAGCCACTGCAATAAAACAAGAAGTGAAAGGCGTATAGATAAGAGTGAAGAAGTAAAATAGTCTTTATTTTTTATTTTTTTTATTTTTTTTTGTTTGCAGTACGCGGGCCTCTCACTGCTGTGGCCTCTCCCGTTGCGGAGCACAGGCTCCGGACGCGCAGGCTCAGCGGCCATGGCTCGCGGGCCCAGCCGCTCTGCGGCATGTGGGATTTTCCCAGACCGGGGCGCGAACCCGTGTCCCCTGCATCGGCAGCCGGACTCTCAACCGCTGCGCCACCAGGGAAGCCCTAAAATAGTCTTTATTTACACATGATGTTATCATATAGGTAGAACATATGAAAACATCTACAAAAAATGCTACTAGAATAAGCCAGTTTAGCATGGTCAGAAGATGCAAGGTCACTAAACAAAGATCGAATGTATTTCTACATTCTAGCAACAAACAATTGGAAAATAAAATTTTAAAGTATAATTCCATTTGAAATAGTATCCAGAAATGTGTGAAATACCTGGGGATAAACTACAAACTATACAAGAAGATGAACACACAAAACTATCAAGCATTGCTGAAAAAAATTTAAAGAACACCAAAATAAATGGAGAACAACAGCATGTCATTGGAAGACCCAATATGGGGGTTGTTTTTTGTTTATTTTTGTTTGTTTTAAATTTATTTTATTTTGGGGGGCTGCATCGGGTCTTAGTTGCGGCACGCGGGATCTTCATTGAGGCACGAGGGACCTTTTATCGCGGCATGCAGGCTTCTCCCTAGTTGTGGCGTGTGGGTTTTTCTCTCTCTAGTTGAGGTGTGCGGGCTCCAGAGTGCATGGGCTTTCTCGTTGAGGTAGCTGAGCTCAGTAGTTGTGGCACACGGGCTTAGTTGCCCTGCAGTATGGGGGATCTTAGTTCCCTGACTAGGGATCGAACCCGCATCCCCTGCATTGGATTCTTTACCACTGGACCCCCAGGGAAGTCCCAAGACCCAATATTGTTAAGAGGTTGGTTTTCTCCAATGCCCACCAAAATTCCAGCAGGCTTTTTACTTTATAGAAAAATGATCCGCTGAGTCTAAAATGCCTATGGAAATCCAAAAAGCCAAAGCAGTCTTTACAAGAACAGTTGGAGAACTTTAGCTTTCAAGACTTTCAAGACTTATTATAAGGCTACAGTAATGAATGCATTATGGTATTGGTGAAATGATGGACATGCACATCAACTGAATGGGACAGGGAGCATCACAATATATCCACTTATTATGGTATTGGTGAAATGATGGACATGCACATCAACTGAATGGGACAGGGAGCACCACAATATATCCACTTATTTGGGGCCAACTGATTTTTGACAAAGATGTCAAGTTAATTTTATAGGTTAAGAAAAGTCTTTTCATCAAATAGCTATCCGTATTGCGGCAGGGGGAGGAATGAACATTGACTCTTATCTCACACCATCTGCAAAATTTAAATTTAATTTGATCATAGGCCTAGTTGTAGAAGCTAAAACCATATACTTTCTAGAAAAAAAGAAAAAACCACAGGAGAAAAATCTTTATGGTGTTGGGATATGCAAAGATTTCTTAGGATAGAAAAAGTATGAAGCATAAAAAATACCAATAAACGGGATTTTCATTAAATTTAAAGTTGGCTTTTTAAAAGGTACTATTAAGAAATAGAAAGGCAAGCCACATAATGGTGAAAAATATTTACAATACATCAGAGTATCTGTATCCAAAATATATAAAAACACTTAGAATTCAATAACAAGAAAACTAGCCACCTATTTTTAAAAATAGGACAAAGTTTGAACACTTACCCAAAGAAGATACCTGAATTATTAGGGCACAGGAAAAGATCTTCGACCTCAACAGTCATCAAGAAAATGCAAATTACAATCACAATGAGACACCATTAGACAGCTACCGTCATTTTTTAAATGTAAAAGACTAATGATACCAAGTATTGGCCAGGATGCGGAGCTACTGTTGGGGGGAACTTACAATGGCACAACCACTTTGGAAAGGCGTTTGACAGTTTCTTTTTAAAGCTAAACATACACCTTCCATATGACCCAGACATCCCACTCCTAGGTATCTACCCAAGAGAAAAGAAAGCATCTGTCCATACCACGATTTGGTGTTGAGTATTTATAGCAGCTTTATTTGTAACCACCAATATACTGGAAGTAACCAAAAGTCCTTCAACAGGTGAATGGGTAAACAGGTGTGGTAGAGCCACACTGGAATAAGCGGCTATCAGCAATGCAAAGGCATGAACTAGTGGTTCACACGGCATGGATGAATCCAGGTACAAAGAAGTATATACCATGCCGTTCCATCTGTGTGAAATTCTGTAACATGAAAAACTAACCTGTAGCGACCAGATCCGCGGCTGCCTGGGGTTAGGGATGGGGGAGAAGCACAGAGCGGCACGAGGGGCCCTTTGGGATTGAAGACGATGTTTTCTCCCTTGATTGGGGTGGTGGTTTCGTGGGTGTTTGCTGTTGACTAAGAAAACGCAGAAGGCTGCATATAAGAAAGAGCTTCTTTGGGATCTTCGAGAATTTCAACTTGGGAAACGCAGATTTGGGTAAAGCTGAAAGAGTGTTCAATAGAAGAGAAAGCGTCGGGGGTTTACAAAGGCGAACGCCATGAGCTCGTGTTTGTTAATTTACCATCCTAACCATTTAAAAAAAATTTGTTTATTTATTTATTTAGGCTGCGCCGGGTCTTCCTTGCGGCCTGCGGACTCTTAGTTGCCGCCTGCATGCAGGATCCAGCTCCCCGACCAGGGATCAAACCCGTGAGCCCTGCACCGGGAGCGCAGAGTCTCACCCGCTGGGCCCGCCAGGGAAGGTCCCGTGAGGTTGTTAGAGTCCATCGACTCTGACACAAGAAAGGAGATACCTGTCCGTAAGGGAGAGGCCGTCACAAGTTATTTAGGCCAGGGGTCCGATAAGTGTCTTGAGTTTCTAGAACGTTGTGCAGATGTTCCAGATGTTCCGGACACCAAGACAATAAGTGGTCAGAGTTCCGATTCCATCCATCCAGACTGAGATGCGTACAAACCCCACTTCCTCAGCGGCCTCTGGTCCAGTTAGAGGCTCTCTCGGCAACACTGGTGCCAGTTTGATTTTCCTCTCACACTACGTTTGTCAAAATTCATCAAACTGTACACCTAAAATGGTATGTGTATTTTATATAAACTAACCTTTAAAAAGTGGATTTGACAAGGTAAAAGTTACAAGAAAAAAAGAAAATGAATGGGGCACCTTTCCCTGGCTCTAGCTGGAGAAACGAGAAGGCAAGAGGAGACTGGTCTTAGGCAGTTGGGCTCGTGGTCATTGTGAGCTTTCTTAATGTTTCTATCTTGGTCCTAAACTTTTCTTTTGTAGTTAAGAACAGACAACGCCCAGATTAACTGATTAATAGTCCAGTCTTATCTGTCTGGAACAGAAGCTCTCCCTGGAGCTCTGCGGTTACACCCTCTCTCGCTGTCAGCCTTCCCAGCCTTACTGCTGCGGACTTGTGGGTTCGCTGGCCACACAGAACCACTGTGAATTACAATCATGAGTTACAAACGTGGAAGTAGCTTCATGGGGACTTCAGATCCTGCCCTGCGTTGCCCACGACTAGGAAGAAGCCTTGCTGGCCACATCTCGTTTCTCAAACCAGCTCAGGCCCGAGTCACACCAGCTCAGACCAGGGGCCCAGACGGCGTCCAGGGCGTTGCAACTGGAAACTCCACGTGACTGAAGTCACACAAGTTCTCGTGCTGCAGGTGACTTGGAACTACTGGATTTAACCTGCTTTCTAAGAAAGCAAAAAGTTTTGGTTCTTTTTTATGAGGGTTCCTTTTTTGTAACCTTCTAAAAGGAAGCCTACTGTGGTTGAAGAATTTTGAGGAAACTAACAAAAGGGAGTTCTCCGAGAGGTGCATGGGACGTGTATAAAAGATGTTCTCAATGGCCTTACGTTAAGCAGCGGAAAAGGTGTTAGCCACCTGGAGGGGAGGCTGAGTTTTTAAAAACGTTGCATGATGGGAGTCTTGCTTCTTCCCCCACTTATTAGCGTACATGTCACTTGAAAGCACACTGTTTTCTATTTTTCTGACATGTTATTCATTAATACTAGTCTTACACTTACCAGCCATCATCCTCTTGCCTTTTGTTTCATTACTGGACTAAAAGTAAATATTTTTGAGCTAAGTGGGCAAGAGAACTGGAAAAGAGAAGTGAGAAATCACGGTCCCCGGGAGTGTGGTGCAGGCCCACGTCTGCTGTGAGCTGTGCCTACTGAGCGCCAGGGGCCCCCTGGACTCATAGGTCGGGGCTCCACGCCGGGCAGCCCTGTGGCACCCACATCCCCCAGGTCCAGGGCTGGGGACTCTAACGTCTGCAAACAGTGGTCCCTTCCGAGGGGAGTTCTTGGGCAAAGCAAGAACGACGGGTAACTTGAGTGAAACAGAAACACCAGCACACTACTCAGCCCGTGAGGAAGGGCAAAGGGAAGGATGAACCCTCAAGCCCTTTTATGGTCGCTGGGCGCGTACACCGGCAGGAGTGTGTTAAACACCATTGCTTCTAACCTAGTCAGTTTAATCTACAGGGGAAATGAATCTCAAAGAAAAATCATAAACAAATAATTTATCCTCAAAATATTTATCATAGTATTTGTGAGATAACAGAAAATGTCCATATTGGTCTCTGCCCCCCGTTCCTGGCACGAGGCTCCTGAAGCCCTCGGAACTCCTGACGAGGCCGCTGGGAGCATCTTCTGTTCTAACACTACGTCTCTGACCCTGTACCTGACACACAGTCCCTAAACCCCCTGGAGTTTCCTGGGTGACAGGGGCGTCCTTTGTTCTCATGAGGCGACTCCAGGGGGGCTTCTGGGTGGCTCCTGGTCACCACAACGACCAAGCCGTGATTAGAAGCTCGGAGCTTCCAGCCCCGCCCCATTCTCGGGAAGGCAAGAGGGCTGGAGACTGAGTTAACCATCACTCATGCCTCTGTGATGAAACCTCCGTAAAATCCCAACAGCGTGGGGTTCAGAGAGCTTCCAGGTCGGGGAACACACCTACGTGCCAGGAAGGTGGCACCCCAACTCCACGGGGACAGAATCTCCCGCGCCTGGGACCCTTCTGGGCCTCGCCCCCTGTGCCTCTTCATCCGGCTGTTCATCTGTGTCCTCTCCTCCGGGATAAACCAGGAAACCTGAGGAGCGCTCCCCCCGAGCTCTGTGAGCCCTTCCAGCAAATTAACGGAGGCCGAGTCGGGGGCGGGGACAATCGGTTTGTAACAAGTCGGACAGAGGTTGTGGGTAACCTGGGGACCTGCCACTGGTGATTGACTGGCATCTGAAGGGTGGGGCTGAGCCCTTGACCTGGAGACCTCAGGTAGTGTCGGGACTGAGTTCCCTGGTAGGACAGCTGGCTGGAGCTGCAGCACCGTCTGGCGTCAGGGGCGCTGTGAGTGTGGCAGGTATCGGAGCGGAGACACAGGAGCCATGAGGCTTTTCCTAAGCAGCGTCACTTATACTGGGGGAGAGAGGCATCATCGAATAAAACACTGCAGCCAAATGATGTAATAACAGATACTATTAACAGTGTATTTATAGAGTTTGTAATAGCATGGGAAAATATTTGTTACAAGTGAAAAGAGGAGGATACAAAATGCAACAATAATTTTTTTAAAAAGCACAAATACATGGAAAAGAGCCTTTAAATATCACAATACATAGCTGGTTGACGTGAACATTGAATTTCCCCCTTTTGTTCCAATTTGCCTATCACAGCACCTGTTATCTTCACACAGTAAGACAGTAAACTCTTCAAAAGCAGCATAAGCTAGACTTCAATTAATTATAGTGTAAAACAAAGGACGTCCCCACCATCTGGTTCCCTGAGGATCAAGCCATGGGGCGCCGGGCGCACACAGCGCAGCCCGAGGGGAGCGCAGACCCAGGACGGAATGAGGCCTGGCGCTTTGGGAAAACAGGCCCTTCGACGGCTACACTTTAGGAACAACATTTACAGACCGGATCTTTGCATCTTCCCACCCTCAGGAAAGCGCTAGAGTCATTCACGGGATACTTGTCCCCGTGACAGGCAGCGACCCTCCACGAGGCCCCCCTCCTCGTAGCGGCTCCCCGGAGCTGGATGACGGGCTGTCCCCGAATCACGCGGAAACTCGGGGCTCACGTCGTGCGTCCTTTTCAGGGGACGACAGGGACACCACAAAGACGTCACATCCCCACAGCTGACAGATGACCACCACGTGATCCCAGTAAAGATTCTTTCGGGGGCTTCCCTGGTGGTGCAGTGGTTGAGAGTCCGCCTGCCAATGCAGGGGACGCAAGTTCGTGACCCTGTCCGGGAAGATCCCACATGCCGCGGAGCGGCTGGGCCCGTGAGCCATGGCCACTGAGCCTGCGCGTCCAGAGCCTGTGCTCCGTAACGGGAGAGGCCACAACAGTGAGAGGCCCGCGTACCGCAAAAAAAAAAAAAAAAAAAAAAAAAAAAAGATTCTTTCAGTTTGGGACTCACAGAAGAGCTGCAGGGGCACCAGAGTCCCCTCCCCCGGTCTCCACACTTCCCGGGACATGAGCCCCTCTGGGAAGGAAAGCATGTACCATCTGCAACGAGGGTGGCCCTGCTCCGACGCTACTGGCTACGCCACGCGGTGGACGAGGACGTCACCAGTATTTCTGCAAATGCCCATCTCTGTCCTGGGAGCTGACCCTGGATCCTCAGGCCCCCACCTGGGACAGTCCCCTTGGTCCCTGTCTCCGTGACCTGGAGGCTTCTGAGGAGCAGGGTCAGCCGTCGCCAGCCGCCCCACCACCTGCTCCATACTCTCTGAGGACTGGCCTGGGGCACAGGTCACCAGGAAGGACAGGAGGGCACAGCGGTGTCACCAGGGACAGGGACCCTCACAGCTGAGGCAGGTGGCGTCTCCACTGCACAATGACTCCTTTTTTCTTTGTAGTTAAGAAAGAGCTACTTGGAGACGTCTCTGAGACCATACGGACGCCGTCTGCCCTTGAGCTTCGAGCACCGGTCCCCCGGGGCGCCGGCAGCGGTCGCAGCGGTCACTGCCCACGGCCCTCCGTGCTGGAGGCTCTGTGAGGAGGACATGCCCTGTGTTCCCTCACTTCTCAGCGACATTTACCCCACCCTTTGGATTCCGCCCCAATGCTGTCAGCATCACCTCCTCATCCAGCGCCCGGGGCTGCTGGCAGCTCAGGTTGGCACCTGCGTCCCCGAGGCCCCGGGTGGGCACCGCCTGGCTCCTTTCCCAGGGAGCGTCCTCAGGACCCTCACCTGCAGGGCTGTGCTTCTCGGCCCTCAGCGGGCACTCAGGAGACAGTCCGACGCGCGCAAACGCCCGGCTCTGTGGATTTCTGTGACTCTCCGTCGATCTGCGTTCTAAACACACATATGAGCTCCAGCTCACAGGGTCCCCTCTTCCCCCCGCGGCTTCTCGCTCCCACAGCAAGGAACCTGCCAGTTCTCATTATCTGCAAAATATCTCCTTATTTGTTCAACACCGGTAAACGTACAGCTTCAGAACCGCTAACCTACCCCAGGGAGAATGAGCTGACCAGCCAGAGGACAGTGTCCACACAGATCTCCGGTCCACACACGGAGTTCCTGGGGTTGGGGTGTGGCCACAGGACCACCAGGACAGTCACCTTTGTCACGGACTGCACCCCCACATCCTGCTTGGTAGCTTTAAAATTAACATGAAGTCCAGTCTTCGGGGTGCACGTTCCTATGGGTTTGGCAAACCTTCAAAGTCCCATCCCCACCCCCTCGTCACCGTCAGCCCAGACCCCCTCGGGCTGCCCCAGCCCCGCCAATCCCAACAGTTTTGCCCTTTCCAGAATGTCCTGCACTTCCCAAGTGCCCGGAGGATCCCCGCCACCGCCTGCGTGCAGCCTGGGGCAATGATGGCTACAGCTGCCGTAAACACTGCCAACCTAAGTCAGAATTTCTCTCGGGTGAACGTTAACTTTATCTTCAAAGACAACTTGATTGCAAAAGATCACATGGCCAAATAGACAACAACAGTCAGAAAAACCCTGAAGGAGAAAAGTGAGGGAGCTGGCCCCGCAGATACAGCACCTATAACTTCAAAAGAGTGGTGCTGGGGCAGCTCCAAAAATCAAGTCAAGTATGTTCTCACGTCAGCACAGGATGAGGTGGAATCTCAAATCAGTGCACAAAAGGGGAGCTTTCGATAAGTGGAAGGAGGATACCTAGAGACCTGCATGGGAAGGGTGACATGGACCCCTTCTCTGCCCTGCCCGTCGGCATCCTGAATCAGAGATACAGATGCAGAAATGAAACTACACATGCATTGGCAGAAGAGACAGAGTCTTCTAACCTAGGACTAGGAAGGACTTAAAACCCAAATGCTACGGAAGAGTGATCAATTCACCCACGTTTAAACAAAAGAACTTCCACAAAGACATGCCAGAAGCAAACAAAATGATTCTAAAAATCATACACTGACTTTAAAAATGTGACTTGTATTGCAAATATCTCTATAATCTGATAGAAAGATGGGCAAAAAGGCAGGTGCCCCACTCATAAGGAAAATGCAAATGAAAACTGCAGGGACATAATTTCGTACAGGTCAGGGTCAGGCTGTGGGCACACAGGCTCTCTGCTGATGCATCGCTGGTGGGACAGCAACAGGGGCAGCCCACGTGGAGAGAAATATCACAGTTACTCACATCTAGGAGGCTGCACTACCAAGACCACACAATTTTAACCTGAAAATGATAATAACTACAAAGCCTGAAGACATATCAACTATACAGAAATCCACGGTGACACAGCACTTTAACATCACATGTTTAAATGTGATGTTCACTTTGTTTTCTAATAAACTGGCTTTTTTAGAGCAGCTTCAGGTTCATAGCAAAACTGAAAGTACAGAGTTCCCATAGCCCCTCTGCTACCTCCCCGCCACACATGGCCTCCCCCACCATCAGTGTCCGCACCAGGTGGGGCGCCGGTCACCGCTGAGGAACCCGCACCGACAGGTCATCACCCCCCAGAGCGCACGGCTCACGCGGGTGCGGCAGTTCACTTCTGGAAGCTGCTTCGGCACTGAGTTCTTACTCTGAAGCCAGACAAAAGGATCTCGAATCAGGCACGGATCCCAGCTTTCCTGTAGGGACGGTACTCTGGAGTAACCAACTGGTCCACGATGGAAAATTCTTCCTTACAGGTCTGCTCCAGCTGACAGCACAATAGGAAAGATAGAATTAGAAATTGCCAGGGACTTCGCTGGTGGTCCAGCGGTTAGGACTCTGCGCTTCCACTGTAGGGGCCTGGGTTCGACCCCTGGTTGGGGAACTGAGATCCTGCGTGCTGCGCGGCGTGACCAAAAAAGCAAAGCAAAGATTCCGCCAAGCCCGCCGGAGTACGGACCTACTGACTCGCCAGGGATGCATGCGACGCCGTGGGGTCAGAGGTCAAAGGCTGCCAGGGACTCTGCAGTGGATGGGGCCGCTGGGGCCACCCCAATGCGGCCCCACAGCCTGAAGAAAAGGGCAGAGTGCTTCTCAGGTCTCCATGCACACTAGTGGCCCGAGGCCCTGGCTGAAACGCAGGTTCTGATTCCGTGGGTCCACGGAGGGGCCCGAGGCTCTGCACTGCTAACCAGCCCCAGACGCAGCCAATGTTGCAGACCCGCACTCCACACTGCGTGGGGAGGGTCCAGCACCACGTGTGGAGCGTGGTACCTGGGGGAGATGAGCCTGATTCAATCAAGCCTCAATCAGACCACCCGGTTACCGGAGCAGAGGAAGACATGGCCGTTCAAGGACTCACCAGGTCAACCCAAAGTGTGGGTGTCCTACAGGACAAGTGACCTCGTTTCCCCTTCCCCAACACAGGGACTTGAGACACGCCATCAAGGGCAGCGTGCAGACCTCGCCGGAGCCACAGGGAGCACTGGCTGTAAAAAGATGTTTTCTGGACAACTGGAGACGTGTGAACATAACCTGGAAATTAGTTACTAAGGAATTCTTAGGTTTTGTTTTTATATTAGCTACAATAGTGGCATTCTGTTTATGTAAAAGATTTACATGAAAAATACAATGTCTGAGGTTTGTTTTATAACACTCAAGCCCCCAAACCAACCAAAACACAAAACAAGTGAGGAGGCAGGGAAAATGGTAAAAGTAACGGTACAACAGCACTCACTGGATTATCCTAATTTTATTCAAAATTTCCCTTTTAGAAATTTCATAAAACAAGCTTTAAAAACGACAGCACTATGCGACATTACTAGTCTTGCTTACCAAGTCTCAAGAAAAAGCGTAACTTAGAGCAAAAGAGAAAAAAAAGCACAGACTGCCTGCTAGTCCGTTCCTCTAGATTTCACCTTCCATCAGCCATCACTTATCTCCTTAGCTACTGAGCCCACACCCTCCTAGCGGCACGAGGTCATTTCACAGGTAAAAGGCCCCACCTTTCACCTGTGAACTCGCCCGCTCATTATTACCAAAGCAGGGTCCCCAGTCCCTGCTCAGCTCCGCAGAGGCCTCTCCACTCACTGCCCTCACTGCTTTGTTTTTAAAAGGCTTTAAAAAAGTCTCCAAAAGAATTCAGAAGGTGTGGAGTCCTTCACTGTGCTTGGTTTTCCCCATCTTTCCTTCAATCAGAATAGTTCAGATCCAGGACTTCCCTGGCGGTCCACTGGTTAGGACTCTGTGCTTCCATTGCAGGGGGCACGGGTTTGATCCCTGGTCAGGGAACTAAGATCCCACAAGCCGCGTGGCGCGGCCAAGAAGAAAAAAAAACCAGATCAGACCCAGCCTTCATTAAGAATTCAAACAAAAAGAATACCAAACAAGAAAATCCCACCATATTACTTTTCCATACTCTATTAAAATGTAACTTCATAGAATTTTTGCTAAACCTTTCATTTTTCTGCTGTTTTTTTTACACCCTGTTCTTTTGCTCACACAAACTCCTTTTTGGTCTTTAAAAAGAGAAGATTTCAAACACAGCGTGTATTGGGCAGTTGGACACAGTAGAAATGTGCTCTGATGGGTCTAAGCAGAAAAATCCCCTGTTGAAAGGCCTCTGAGTAGCTCACAGAATTTCCAAAAGGAATGCAGAATGACGCTAGGGAAATAGCAGGCGCGAGGGGGCAGCAAGGGCCACGGCTGAAGGCGCTACAAACAACCCGGTGAAGACCCTTCGCCACCGCCGGGAGAAATGCCACTTTGCTGCGGCCACAGCTGCCGTCACCAGCAAACACCACGTTCAGGGGCAACCACTAGCTCCTGATCCAGTCTAATGGGCTGAACTTGGGCTGAGCTCGCACCTTAGCCGCTAGGAAGGCTGGGAAAGTGACCATCTGGTTTTTTCAACTTCTGCTGGGTGCTCTGTCTGCCAACCATATTCAGAGGGTAAGGCGTTCTCTCAACAGAGGAAGGGGCTTCCAAGGCTGAGAAGCACAAAATTAATAGGTCTTTTGTTTCCATACTCAAGATTTTTTGGTAGTTTCTCACCATCAGAAAGTTCAAGAGAAAAGGGAAATATTTTAGAATTTTCCAGTTACATCTGAACTGAACACTCTACTTCATAGGGACAGCTCAGGCTCAGATAATAACCTACTGTACAAACATCATGTTAACAACCTGCTGCTGATAAGGGACCTCACAGTGAAAGCATAGAGACCGCAGATCCAACACCTCCTCTTTCCCACGGCACACTTCAACAGACAGCACTTCTCTCAAATGGGATCCCGCTGAGACTCTTCCCCATTTGGAACAGCAACAAACAAAAAATCCAGAAAGATCCCTAAACACCTAAACAAGACATCAGCAAATCAACTCTGTAGTAACAGCAGATTTCTGCCCCAAAGAGCTGAACAACCTGTGGACTAAGAATGCTGCCTGCCATGTCAGTAAGGAAGGACACTGCAGCCATCAGTCATCAGTAACTGCAGCCACTCCCCACCCCGCAGCCTGAGAAGACTCACGAAGGAAACAAGGAATGCCTGCCATCACGGCGTCATCACACTGCAACTACCCCAGACGGTGAGCCCTGAGGGGACTCAGGATGAGAGAGCACAGGACGCTGGCCCCAGAGAGCTGAGGTGCAGATCAAAGGAATGATTTCAGTGAGCCCAGACTCTTGCATCTCTCCATACATAGAAAAGCGCTAAATTCCTTAACTGGAGATATCTGGTTTTCCTTAATTAACGATAATCTTTTGACATTCCGACTACCTGCCCTTTGTTGCAAAAACTCCTATATATCCTGGCTCCCCCCTCGGATTCTCGGGGTTGAGATGACCCGGCTTGAAGTCCTAAGAACGATCCCTGAAAAAAACACAGCTCTCAACTTTCAGTCGACAAAACCCAACGAGCCTGGGGCTCCCTCGGCCTCTTTGCTTTCCTCTTACTTGAAATCCTTCAGTGTCACGACTTGTTCAGCTGATGGTATTAGAAGGTGGCGGGGAAGGGAAACTGGACAGGAAGAAAGAACAAGGAAGACAAAATCTACAAAAAGCAAACAAATGTAAGAACAACAACAACAAAAGTCACAAAAATCAAAGCCTATGACAGGTAGTAACCAACACACCTGCACTGAAGGTGAACTGGAGGCACGTTCCCCAGGGGGTGGGGTTGGAAGTGCTCAACGAAGCAGCAGGGCAGGAGGGCGTCACCTCTCTCTGCAAAGGGCCCGTGTGGCCAGAGCGCGGGCAGCAGTCGGGCAGAGCCTAGAAGCAAATCAGGAATTGGGGAGTGAGTGAGAGGCACTTCAGGAAGGTTCTGGAAGCAGCGAGGCTGCGATTTCCTTCCCTGGGCAGCTTGGGGCCCTTCTGAACCTTCCGGGAAAGGCCGCCACTCCCCCACGGCCTCCAGGACGAGGTGACAGCCGGGAGCCACCGAACCCTCTGAAGCCCCTTCAGTCAAGATTGTGTCTAGATTAACATCCTGTGCCTTGTGTGTTTTTCCAGCACGAGGGGTAACACTCAGTACGCGTGTTCACATCCCCCTCCTTCCTAGCCCCCAGCCCGGATTCTCCACGGGCCCCGAGGCCGAGAAACGCGTTAGCATCAGCGTCCCTGCGGAAACGCCCTCTCGTCTCCCGTGGGGCGGCCGCCGTGGGACTCCCACCCTCGGCCCGCGGTGGAGAGCCGCACGTCCGGTCCCAACCCCTCTTTTCATCCGGCAGCCCCAGGCGGGACCCAGAGGCCCCTCCAGGAGGTGACCAGCCGCACCCACCGCCCGCCTTCCGCTTCCGCCGGCCGGAGACCGGGCGGGGGTCGGAGGCGAGACCCGAGTCACGTGGCGTCGCGGTCACGTGTCAGCCCCAGGTAACGTGTGAGGCGGGAGCAGGTCGCACGCCTGAGCTCTCTCACTCTCGCGAGATGCACGGTGGTCACGTGACGGGACGGGGTGGGGAACGGGGCGGGGCGGGCGCGGCGCGGCATCACGTGACAAGGCGCCGCCGCTCGCGGGGTTTGTTTCGTGCAGCGGGCGCAACACCGGGACCAGCTACCATCACGCCGGCAGGGTCAGACCCCGGCCCGCCCGCCCCGGCCCAACCGCCCACGACCCCGCCTGGCTCCCGCTCGCGCCCATGGCGGCCCCCGGCGGCTCCCGGCGATGGCCGCTGCTCCTGCTGCTGTTCGGTGAGAGGCCGGGCTGGGGGCTGAGGGCTCAGGGGCTGCGGGGTGAGGGGTCGGGCAGGTGTGCGGCCTTCCGCGGGCCCAGAGGGATGTGGGGCGGCGTGAGGGGGCGGGGGGCTGCTCGGGGGCCGGGAGCTGCGGGGCTGGGGTCGGGCCGGGCCCGGGGACTCCTGGCGAGTCGTCCCGCACCGGCCGAGGCGGCTGCGGGGGGAGGGGTCGGTCCAGGTGCCCAGAAGTGGACGACGGAGGGAGGGCCCGGCGCGGCCCTCGGGTCCCAGCCCTCGGGTTGTGGGGTCAGTCGGCAGTGACTTGGTGGTTTCTGAGCGGCGTGGTTCGCGCCCTTATTTGGGGGCACGGGTGGCCCCGGAGGGCTGCGTGCGGCTGCAGCCGGAGACGCGGGACCGCATGGGACTCGGCTTGCGCCCGACGCGGATGTCCGCGCAGGAGAATAAGGCGGGCGGCGACCCCGGCCTTGAGAGTTCGTCCTTCGGGCTTTTAACCTTCGCCCCCAGCAGCATGGCACAGAGCGCTGACGCGTGTGTTTATGTCCTTGTGAATTTTAATTACGTTATAATGACTTAAAGTTGCCCTTGAGAGTTTTGGGGAGCCCACAGTGGACAGAAGGGGGGGGCTAGGCCTGGCCTCCCAAGGGTCGTCTCCATTTCTAGTGAGTCAGGAGCGCTGCCTCTGTGTGTGTGTGTGTGTGTGTGTGTGTGTGTGTGTGTGTGTGTGTGTGTGCGCGCGCGCGCGCGCGCGCGCTGGGCCCACGGAACTCGGGAGCTGCCCGTGGGCGCCGGTGTTTTATCCATTGAGGAATTTTGCTGTCATTTATCTGTCCTAAGGAGAAAGGGATTGTGCTGACTTAAACAAGAGTCACTGCGTGGTTTGATTTTTGTGGCTACTGGGAGCTCCCTCTGCGGCACTTTCTCACCTGGTCCCCGTGATACGGGAAGATTAAAGTGCCAGGAACTGAAAAGAGGTACCGGAGCTCACTGGTGGGCGCTCCCTTGAGTTCAGCAGACACAGAAGCAGTCTCCCAAGTACCTGCCGAGAATTCTCAAAATACCTACTCTGAAGTTCTTTTATTGTGACAGAATGAATTTTGGTTTCAGGATTTTGTTTTGCCTGTTGCGTAAAATGAGTTCTTAGAGCTCCAGGACCCGCGCGGGGGGGTGCTCTTATCCCAGCCGCAGACCCGGAGCCTTGCTCTCCCCCGCAGGTGTCATATGAGTTTTGAGAGGGCCTGTGGGACAAGCCTTGTCGCGTCAGCGCGGCTCATTGTTCTTTATTAGAAGAGCTCGCCTGCATTAGAACTGTCACATTTTGTTTCATGTTTTAAAAACTCACCTGAATGAAGGGAATCCATACTTCTCTACATTGATAGCTTGGAGTAAGCATGCAATTAGCTTTTTCTCTTTTTTTTTATGGCCATGCCACGAGGCTTGCAGGATCTTAGTTCCCCGATCAGGGATTGAACCTGGGCCCCCAGCAGTGAAAGTGCGGAGTCCTAACCACTGGACCGCCAGGGAGTTCCCATAATTAGCTTTTTAATGTCCATTCCATCATATCTTTTAAGTTTTATGTTCAGTTAAAAATCCAACTTTTAAAAAGTTCTGTTAAGAGCCTGTATTTAGGTCTGTTTAAAATGTCTATTTTAATGCACAATTTCACCAAAAAGCATCTTTTCTAAAAATATTTCAAACTTCTGAGTCACAAATTCATCCTGCTTTGATAATTAGAAAGTAAAGTTTCCTTTGTGTTTTAATACTTGGTAGAAAGCATAGACAAGTGTGAACTGGAACTTCTTGACACATATGATTAAGTATATTGCATAACGGAGCTCTTGACTGTTGCTGTCACCGGGATGACCTCCTTCCCCTTTCCAAATGAAGAACTGTTGCTTAGGAAGTTCGAAAAAATGTTGTATACCGATTAATGTTACCCTCGCTTGTGGGAGTTTGCCAGTTGCCCAGGTTGGCGACCTAATTTTTCACTAGATTTGAGGTCAGATGTTTTGGGTCCATAATTTTGAATTTATATTGTTAGATCCATCCCAGGCTGTATTAGTCCTTTCTCCTCTCTGCGTCCGGAAGACTTGACTATGTGCGTGTACAGCAGATGCTTCTGCTGGAGCATTGGTTCTGCTGTGTTGTGATTATTTTCACACCTGTGTCTTCCTCGAGCCTCACATACAGTCAGTGCTCAGCACGTACAGGAAGAGATGTGCAGTGGTCCCTAACTGAATATGCACATGAACTGTTCAGAAACGCACATTCTGGTCTCTAGAGTCTGGGACTCCGTGTCTGGGGTGGAGCCTTGGTCTTTCTTTTTTTCCTTTACATTTTTACAGGTGATTATGTATCACTGGTTAAGAAGAATAAAAATCCTGGCTTCAAGGAAATCGAGCCCAGAGAAATTAGAAAGTGGTTTCTCCTAAACAGTTTAGCAAGGAACGTATTGACTTGTTCCTCTAGGTGGCAGCTTCTCTCACATGCAAGTGAGTGTGTCGTAATTTGAAGCATATTCACTTGCTTACCAAGTGCTGGAGAGAAAGTGTGGTTCAGGCGTGGCCCTCGCTGTGCCGCCGGCCCATGGCAAGCTCGGCGGGCACGTGCTGTGCGTCAGCAGAGCCAGTTCCAGATCTGGCTCTGCACCATCACTGGCTGTGTGACCTCGAGCACAGCAGTTAACTTTGTGCTTTGGACTCCACATCTGTGAAAGGAAATCGTCACAGTGTCCGCCTGTTAAAGTTGTCACCGTAGTTTATAGTTACCTGCAAGGTGCGCTACAGGTGCTAGTTAAATGAAACGCTTATTTGACGGTTTGTGTCAGGTACCAAGGATTCAACAATAGATGAGGGCCGTGTGGCACTGAACGCGTCGATAGTAACAGCTAACGCTGAAAGCAGGCTGAGGCCTTGTACCCAGCGCTCCCCTTGCTTTGGCTCCCTTGGTGCTCATTTCCGTCTCACAGGTGCCTAAACCGAGGGGCGTGGTGCTCCCTCTGGGCCCGGGGTCACAGTCAGTCAGTGATGGAGTCTGTCGGAGACTGAGATCTCTCATCTCAGGCGGGCGTGCTCCCACAGCTGCACCTGTTTTAGAGACTGGAGTGTCTCCAGGTGGGAGTGTTTTGAAGGAATAAGCCACTCGTTCCTCTGCGGGACCCCTGGAGAGAGGTTGGCGTGAGTCTGGCGCCCGTGCCGAAGGGGAGCAGCTCCCGGTGGTGCGGGTTCTGGCTTTCGGGAGGGACACCCCTCAAATTACTGCACGTATCCTAGCTAATTTGAGATGGGGGTTGTCTTTTATAGAGTTAAACACTAATTTCTGACTCTTAGCATGCGTGTTTCTCTTACCGTTTTTTGCTGTAATGCTCTTGTAGACGTTTTTCTCCTTACGTGTTTCTCTTACAGTGTTTTGCTGTAACGCTCTTGTAGACGTTTTTCTCGTGACCAAAATTGGCTCTGGTTTCTTGTTTTAATAGTGGAAAATTTGGGGGCCTCTAGTGCTGCCGGTGCTGTTTGTTTTGTGTTTCTGGGGGTTTTTTGGCCATGCCTTTCGGCATGTGGGATCTTGGTTCCCCTACTAGGGATTGAACCTGCGCCCCCTGCAGTGGAAGCGCAGAGTCCTAACCACTGGACCGCCAGATAAGTCCTTGATGCTTATTTTAAGTTTGTTTTAGTAATACTAGTTTGTTGTCCTTTGAAAGCTCAGACCTTCAGCATGTTTACTAAATGAAAAAATTGACTGAAAAGTTATTTATGAAGTGTTTTCTAGTTAAGTGCTTTGAGTCAGTAGAACGTTTTTTGGTGACTTAGGGACCTATTTTGTAGGAGGGTGGCGTGGTAGGAGCTGGCCTGTGCGGGCCCTTGTGGGAGGTGGCTACCTGACCTGCTGTGCTGTGGCACGTGTGACAGCCTGTGGCTCCAGCGCCCGAGCCGTTGAGGGCAGCTCAGGCCTGGGGGCGCCCATGTGCACTGTGAGCTGGTCGTTGTCCGGTGTTTCTCTGGCCTCAGCGCCCAGGCTTTTGCTTCTGCTGCTGAACCTCCGTTTGCCTGGCTGGCATCTCTATAGCTCTTGTGTACTTACTCCATCGCTCTCAGAGACATGTCTTTAAAAACCTTCACTGTAGGGCTTCCCTGGTGGCGCAGTGGTTAAGAATCCCCCTGCCAGTGCAGGGGACACAGGTTCGAGCCCTGGTCTGGGAAGATCCCACGTGCCGCGGAGCAACTAAGCCCGTGCGCCACAACTACTGAGCCCATGAGCCGCAACTACTGAAACCCGCACGCCTAGAGCCTGTGCTCCGCAACAAGAGAAGCCACCGTGATGAGAAGCCCGCGCACCACAACCAAGAGTAGCCCCCGCTCGCTGCAACTAGAGAAAGCCTGCGCGCAGCAACGAAGACCCAACGCAGCCAAAAAAATAAAAATTAATTAATTAATTAATAAAGAAAAAATACTTCACTGTGTCAAAAATGAGTTGTGGGATTTTCTCTAGGTTTTTTTTTTTTTTTTTTTTAGCGGTACGCAGATCTCTCACCGTTGTGGCCTCTCCCGTTGCGGAGCACAGGCTCCGGACATGCAGGCTCAGCGGCCATGGCTCACGGGCCCAGCCGCTCCGCGGCACGTGGGATCTTCCCGGACCGGGGCACGAACCCGTGTCCCCTGCATTGGCAGGCGGACTCTCAACCACTGCGCCACCAGGGAAGCCCCTTCTCTAGGTTTTTAAAAGGAACGTTCATTCATTGGAAATGACTTTAGTGGAATCTTGCCGCAGTATTCGGGGGGTGGGCGGAGGTTACAATTTGCGAAGCACAACAGACAGCATTTTTCTTGTCTGCCCTAGTTTGCTTCGTTTGTAGCAGTTTTTCTTTATGAACACAGATTTTGGTATTTCCTTTACCTGAGGCTTACAGGAGGGTATGCAGGGTTTCTGTCTATACTGTTTGCTTTAGGCTTAAGTAGTAGTTGCTCTGAAGGTTTTATTTGGTGACGGTCCCAAGGGTGAAGTGAACTGGGTTCACTGGAGTCATTTCACCACGTCAGCGACAGGGACTTGAGAATGAAAGCTAGTTGGCTGCCTCGGAGCCTGCTGCCTGGGTCACACGTACCCTTAGAGCCGTCATAGCCAGAGGTGCCGCTGCTTGACGAAGGGCGTGCAGGGGTCTTAGCTGCAGAACCAGGAGGTGTGTTCCGGGGAGTGTGGCGGTGCCGGTGCTGGTGGGTGGCTGCTTGGCTTCAGGGTGGTCAGGACGCCTGCTGTCTGTGAAGAACCCTGTGCTAAGGTGTGTGGCTGTCACTTAACCTTCTCTGACTCAGATCGGAGTGCATTTGCTGCTAAGCTGCCTGCTCGGGGTTTCGGGCTGTGGCCCTGGCCCTGAGAACTAGCTCAGAGTGATGGCCACTCCCAGGCTGGGGGACCTGTGACAGCTGCCTTCCGCCCCTTCCCTCAGGCACTTGGCGGCTATACCTACAGAGGCGTAGTGGTGTCCTAAGGTCACACAGCCAAGTCCAGGTCCAGTGGAATTACTGTATTTTGAGGACCTTCTGGATACGGGCAAAGAGCTCTGATCTTTGGGTCTGCGGCTTTTCTTGCCACGTCGCCAGTCCACGAGAGGCAAGAGCAGAGCCGACTCTTACTAAGTAGCGATTTGGGTCCACGGGGTTTCTGTAGAAGGTCAGCATTTAGTTTATGTTGAGTCCTGCCCTCAGGACTCCACCCCGCGTCCCCGAGATCCTCTGAGGAACGAGCGTGGGCAGCCTGGGCCCGGGGTGACTCAGAAATTGACCTGTGACTTCCCGGTACGTATTTTGAAGAAAAGCATTGAAGAGCTAATGACAGGTTGGCAAACTGATGGGATGGGTTTAGAGAGAACATTTTCAGACCAGTCTCCAGGAGGGACAGAAGCCCAGCTGAGCCCCACCTGTGGGACCTGTGTGTCTAGTTCTTCAGCGATTTAAGTAGCTTTCCTAATAACAACTGTATTGCCGCAGCTGTAGACAACCAAAATTTTCTAAAAGGTGTTTGGTCATTTCTGTCTTTCCTGGAGTTAGCAGGCCTCGTGCATGGTGTGTCAGCTGTGTTTGTGGTGAAAGATGGCAACGGGACAGCTTGTATCATGGCCGACTTCTCTGCTGCCTTCCTGACCAGCTATGACACCCAGAACGGTTCTAAGGTAGGAAACACCAGGGCCCTTCATGCCTTGCTTGTGTGTGTGATCATTTAACCTGCCTTGACAGTCTTACACATGTGTGTGTTTCTTGTATGTTATACAGTGCTGTGTCTCACAGGCAGTTAGTACCTGTAATAGTCTATGCATTTTATATACTGAGGATGCAGTCATATTATACGAACCATTTCATGCTCACTATTTTATTGTGAGCATTTTTCCAGTTTTCTTCTTGATTATCTTTTGTAATCACAACGTAGTACTTCATTACGTTAATCACGCTAATTTACTAACCCATCCCCTGTAACTAAGTTTTCTCATGTTCTTTTTATGCCTGGTGTACAGCTCTGTGAATATAGCTTTTTTGATCTGTTGAATCTGCTTTAGGTAAACTGTTACACTCCAGGAATCGTGTGTAAACAGGTGCTCGAGGTGCAGTGCCACTGTACTAGTTGGATTAGAATGTCCCTTTTGGTTTTGTTAAAACAGCTTTGCGCCTCTGCAGGATGAGAAAGCCTTTTGCATTTACCAGATCCCTAGCAAATAAGCAGCATTTCTTTGTTAAGTCTTCCTCCGTGAATTACCTGTTAGTGGACTTCTCACTTTCTCTTTCCATTTAACATTTGTTCTTGTAAACATACTCTTATATTTTGTTTTCAGTGCTTTGTTGAAGCAGTGTTTTTCCTTACCCGTCTCCACATCCAAGGCACCATATCTGTTTTCCGGCACTTGGAGGGCAGTGGGGGCCCAGGGCCGCTGGGAGGACGAGTGGCTTCTTCAGAGCTTCTGGACATGCCGGCTGCCTGGCCTCCTCAGTTCATTGGCCCTGTCTTGATATAAATGTGGTCTCTATCGGAACAGGAGAAAGCAGGGAAAACTTCATTCCACAGAAATGTCTCCAATTGTAAAGATTTGTCCAAACACCTTTTATTTATTTTTAATTTTTTTTTAATTATTTTTTTTAACGTGGACCATTTTTAAAGTCTTTATTGAATTTGTTACAATATTGCTTCTGTTTTATGTTTTGGTTTCTTGGCCACAAGGCATGTGGGATCTTAGCTTCCCAACCAGGGATTGAACCCGCACTCCCTGCATTGGAAGGCGAAGTCTTTAACCACTGGACCACCAGGGAAGTCCCCTAGGCACCTTTTATTCTAATTTCTACTTCACTTCTTTTTGTTTGGATTTTTTAAAACATTGTTTCATTATATACTAATCGCGTACACAAATGGGAACATGCGTTTGCTGTAATGTGCCTTCCCACTTCACACAGTGTGTCTTTGTCACAGGCGTGGTCTGTTCATCAGGACAGTGCTAGGACAGCTTCCCACGGGTCCTTCACCCAGTCCGGTTCATCGAGATGAGCTTTGGTGGTTTTGTAGTTGTTTGTTTTGCTTATAATAGTTAATTCAGACAATTCTGCAGTAAACTCCCTCTTCTCTTTGTTTAGAGAGACATATTCTTTAAGTACACTTTTCTGTGGCAAACATGACGTAATGGCTTTTTTCAGATAAAAGTATCAGCTCATCCTGAAGCCCAGCGTGAATTATTTCACTTTTGAGATAACTGTAGTTTTACTTCTCTTGTAAATGAAAATCATATTAGTGAAGAACAGTTTTAAATTAGTGCATAATTAGGTCATCCTTGCCTTGCACTTGAGTTACTTTCTGGTCTATTACTTGACATGTAATACTGACTTTCATGGTTTTTGTTTTTATTGAAAATGAATGCATTAATAGTGACATCTGAGATGGAGCTGGGGTCGGGGCATGTGTCAGATCTTTGGTGTTTCTGAACCCCTTTAGTAGCCTACACCCTAATTGTGTTCCACTGTCATCATGTTTGTTCCAGAGCGTGACCTTTGAGCTGCCGGCCAGTGCAGAAGTATTAAATAGCAGCTCTTGTGGCAAAGGAGATGCTTCTGACTCCAGTCTCGTGATTGCTTTTGGAAGAGGCCATACGCTGACCCTCAATTTCACAAGAAATGCAACACGTTACAGTGTCCAGCTGATGCGTTTTGTTTATAACTTGTCAGATACAGGGATTTTCCCCGATTCGAGCTCCAAGGGTAAGAACCAATATGGACCAATTATGGGGTGGAAAAAACTGGGTTGGGGGAGTATCTAAAATTGCTTCTAAGCACTTCCAGGAGTTAAAGATCGATTTTTTTTTTTTTCGTGTAGAAACCAAGACTGTGGAATCCGTAACCGACATCAAGGCAGACATAAATAAAAAGTACAGGTGTGTGAGCGGCAAGCGGATCAGCCTGCACAACGTGACCATCACGCTCCGCGACGCCACCATTCAGGCCTACCTCTCCAACGGCAGCTTCAGCAGGGAGGGTGAGGACCGCCCCGGCCCAGCCCCCTGGGTGCCCGGGGAGCCCTGCGCGTCCTCGGAGAGCTGCCCCTGCCCTCGGTCTTCAGAGAAGGTTACCCCTTTCGGTGAGGGTGGATTAAAACAGGCTAAAGGGGCAAAGCAGTTCAAACCCTCTCTCTTCCCTTGTTACAGAGCTAATGGGGTCAGGGTTGTAGGCTCTCCTTCAGCTCAAGCCGCTGTCTCTACACAGAGACCTCACCTAACCTCAGTCCAGCTTGGGCAGGCCTGGGGCAGGGGTGGGAGCGACCAGGGGGCCTTTCAGGGGTGCACCCACCAGACCCAGTGGTCTCGGGTGAGGTAGTCGACCACTTGTTTCCTCACCTGCGAAGTGAGGATGCTCACCTGTCTGCGGAGGGTGAGGACTCGCAGGAAGCTCCTGCCGAGTGCTTCTCCGGGTGCCGGCCGGAGCCTGTGGTAGAGGGTGTCGTTTTCTGACTGCGGTTCCCCACATCCTGCCCGGCAGCTCACTGTCATTTCCTTAGGGGGAGGGAGGTGTCCCCACTGTCGTTCTCTGTGTTTAAGCCTTGCCCCGCAGCCTTCCCTGGTGGCTCGGAAGCAGCTGGGGTGCCTGCTGACCCCACGGCCCTCCGTGCGGCCAGCTGCAGCCCTGGGCTTGGGCAAGGGCCTCTGGGCTCTGTACAGCCAACAACTAAAAATGGTGTTTTTGCTGATAGATTAACGTTAAAAAATAACGTTTCGCAACACATGAAAATGATGTAAAATTAAGTTTTGCCGATCATAAGCGACATTTTATTGGGACACAGCCGTGACCACCCGCTCACCCGTTCCTGTGGCTGCTCTCTCACCCTCACACGGCAGAGCCAGGTTGGGACGGGCGCTGCAGCCCCCGTGTCCGGCAGGATCGGGTGCCAGCCCCGGGCCCGCCACAGGATTGACGTGTATTCATCTTGCCGTCTTTCATGTTTGATGTGTGGATTCTTGTCAGCTCTTCTGAGAGAGTTAGAAGTTCAAAACAGAAATTGCTTTTCAGTGAAGTTTATCACACGTCTCACCTCCTGCCCAGCTTGGCCTTACTAACGGTTTCATTCCTTGGGAACCTTGAGTCTCACTCCCAGTCCAGCTCAGGTGCGGACCGTGCTAGAACGTCTCTTTCCACTTGAAACTTCGTCAGTGCAACGTGCAGGTTTATCTGAGTATCTGCAGCTGCCGGGAGACCAGCAGGGGCCTTCAGGGTACATGAGCTTCTGAGAGCTGTGAGAAGGGCACTGGGAGGGTGCACAGCCCCGCCCCTCCCCCTTCTCCCCTGCCACCACCCCTGGGCTCCCCGCCTCCCAGAGGCCTTGCCGGGGGAGCACGCACGTCCCCAAGTGATCCTCTCAGGTTGTGAGCCCTCTGTGGGAGGGACTTCGGTATCTGCCGTAGGTGTCAGGCTGGTTAACACAGGTAGAAGGGAGAGGGCTGTCACCCACACACATTCTAAACTCCTGAGGTTTTCTGACTGGCGGTTAGTAAGAGCTTCGTGGAGACAGCAGGTCACACGTTACAATGGCTCAGTGGTCGGGTAGACGAGGACTTGGAGACTGGCCTGCTCTCTTCGTTTGTCTTAACGTGGTTTGTGCATTTAGTCATTTGTGTCATGTGACAATTGATAAGTAACTGATAGAACTGCTTTTGAAAGCACCGGTGTCCCAACGTCTACCTGCAGCTTAGCTCCAGGAGGGAGGCGGCAGTGCCAGCCGGGGCCCCTGGGGCCAGGCATCTCGGGGGTGCTCACCCAGCTGAGCCCACCTCCCAGAGCTTGGGTTTTGTTTCTCTTTTTTGCCCTCTTTCTTCTCTAGAATAATGCACTTTCCTCTACAAGTTGTGTGAAGGCCGGCGGGGCAAGGTGACCCTCAGGGTGGGCTGAGTTACCCGTGTCCCAGTCCTCTGGGGTGGACGTGGAGTCCGCAGCTGGAAAGGAGTGCAAGCTGGACTTGAGCTTCTGCTGGTGGACGGGTTCCAGCCGCTTCCCGAGCGGCTCCCACCCTGGAGGTTTGGGCGGGCTTCCGTGGCTTGGCCTAGGAGACCCGTGGGAAGGGTCAGAGCTGGATGGAGATCGTGTATGACCGTTAGTGCTAAGCTTGCCCACTGTCCACGGAAACAAGGTGGTAAAAGGAAGAGCCTTGGGCTTCCCTGGTGGCGCAGTGGTTGAGAGTCCGCCTGCCGATGCAGGGGACACGTGTTCGTGCCCCGGTCCGGGAGGATCCCACATGCCGTGGAGCGGCTGGGCCCGTGAGCCATGCCCGCTGAGCCTGCGTGTCCGGAGCCTGTGCTCCGCAACAGGAGAGGCCACAACAGTGAGAGGCCCGCGTACCGCAAAAAAAAAAAAAAAAAACAAAAAAAGGAAGAGCCTGGGTTGGGGGTGCCGGATGCCCTGGGGTTCGGGACGTTTGCTAACCTTCAGAGAAGGCGTGTCTGGCCCATCAGCCCCTGTGGAACACGTACAGTTACTTTTCAGCTTTTGCCTCAGTCAGCTTTGATTTTGAATATAAATTTTTGTCGTAAGCAGTCATGGTGGGTCAGATTCTGAGGGATGGGGTCGTATGCACACCCTCAGTGTGTCCTCCGGGGGCGCCCTGTGCCCTCCCCTGTCGGACCTGTGCGGCCGGGGCCGCCCCCATCTCCTGATTGTGTCTCTTGCCACTGGGCTCCCACTCGCCCCCTCGCTGGGCCCTCCGCCTGCCCCGGGTGAGCGCCCACAGCAGTTGGCTGACCCCGGGCATGGAGACTCGGCTCCGTCCTTGACCAGTAGGGCCGTCTGGTGCCCGTCCTTCCCGGGGCCGCTGTCAATTCTCCTGGGGGCACCACGCCGATGGTCCGGGCTGGCGATGGTGTGTGTGTCCTGTGTCCATCCCCGCGGAGGCCAGGCGCTTGGGGCCGCTCTGCTGCTGTCTCTGGGACCATTTCCAGCCCAGCGCCTGCCACAGGAGCTCAGAGAACATATATGTGAATTGTTGCCGTTGCAAGTGGCCTGGGTCCCCAAAGCATGGGGTGGAGTTGAGGTTTTGTTCTGACCTTACGGGGGGAAGGTTTGTCCTGCAAGGGAGGGTGTCCTTGCGGACGAGGGGCCAGGTCGAGCGTCGCCGAGGTGACCTGCTCCCGTCCAGGGTTCCAGAGCAGCGTTAGTTAGCCCGTGTCTGCCTGGAGGCCTGGAGGTTGTGATCTGTGGGGCGGGGCCCCTTGAGAACGTCAGCTGGGGCCCACGGTGGGCTCGGGGTCCAGGGTTCCGGGAGGTCCTGAGGCGGCGGCACGACTCACCCCACCGTCCCCACAGAGACGCACTGCGAGCAAGACGGGCCCTCGCCGCCCACCCCGACGGCGCCACCCCGGCCCTCGCCCACTCCGGCGCCCGAGAGCCCCTCGGTGTCCAAGTACAACGTGAGTGGCACCAACGGGACCTGCCTGCTGGCCAGCATGGGACTGCAGCTGAACATCACCTACAGGACAAGGGGCAACACGGTAGGCCGGCTGGAGCCCTTCTCCCCGCCCTAAGCCTTGCGGACCGGGCGTCCCGGGGTGGGTCGCGGGTGCTGCGTGTCCTGAGCTGCTCAGCTGGAGCCCCGTCCCACCTGGGCCACTGCATGTGCAACGGCAGGGTTGAGTCTCCCGACCCAGGCTGTTGTGCGGCCCCAAAGCCGCAAGTGTGTTGCCACCACAGGACGGGTGTGCTGGCCTGGGAGGTGGTGGGATTTCTTGGACGCTTTACTGCTCGGACACTTGGGTTGTCTTTCTACTCTTCCCTTGAGATGACGTTTCTCCCTGAGGGTGAGAGTCTGGGGATGGAGACGGGCCACCTGCTGCTGCGGGGACGTGAAAGCAGCCGGAAGTACCAGGAGGACCGTCTGGCATCCACACTCTGCCCGTGGGAACTTGCCATGTTTTCTTCTGGGTTTGGTTCACGTGAACGTGGCTTTGAAGCCGCTGCTTCGGGGCTGCCTGTGTCCCCTCAGGAGCGCAGGCCCGGGGGAGGGGAAGCCGACCTCTTGGCTCTTCTAACTAGACGGTGACCAGAGAGTTCAACATCGACCCCAACAAGACCACCTTCGGGGGGAGCTGCGCAGCCCAGCTGGTGACCCTGGAGCTCCGCAGCGGGAACCTGCTCCTGGTGCTGCAGTTTGCGATGGTGAGGGCCCCCCGGCCTGCCTCCTGGACCCTCGGCCCCACCCGCGTCTGTCAGCAGACGCCTTGCGCTTATCCCACAGACGGGGCAGGGGCGACCCGGGGCCTCAGGTGCTGTCCTCCGCCTGTCCTGGGGGCAGCGTTTCTGCGTCCTCTGCTCTTCATGCCTGCCTGGGAAGGGCCGCGTGTGCAGTTAGCAAAGGAGTAAGAGAAGAGCCCCTGGTGGGTGTTTGTGGTACACTCTGCAGGTGAACTGCTGGGTTTCTCCTGATGAAGTTCAACTTTCCTAGGAAGTTAGATGTTGACTTTTCTGGAACGTAGCTCCTTCAGTCCGCATCTTATCAAGAGTCTGATTCTGTAACAAGGTCTGTAAGGAGCTGATCAGGATTCATGTTCCCGAGACGACAGGCTGCCTTTTATGGGCTGGGCGCTCTGCAGTTTCCTTCTGAAGCTACAGGTGCGGGAGGCCACCTTTATCACCGGGCCCCCCACCTCCCCGGGCCTGACGGTGACCGTGTGATTGTCGCCTTCTCCCTAGAATGCAAGTTCCAGCCGGGTTTTCCTGCAGGGAGTCCAGCTTAATATGACTCTGCCCGATGCCAGAGGTAAGACCGCACCCCCCCCCAGCCGGCATGCCTGTGCGGGTGCCCCAAGGCACTCACCCCTGCTGCCTTTGCAGAGCCCACCTTCTGGGCCACCAACAGCTCGCTGAGGGCGCTGCAGGCCGCCGCCGGGAACTCCTACAAGTGCAACGCCGAGGAGCGCGTGCAGGTCACCGAGGCGTTCTTCCTCAACATATTCAGAGTGTGGGTCCAGGCGTTCCACGTGGACGGGGACAGGTTTGGGCCTGGTGAGTAGGCGAGGGCGTGGTAGCTGATGGCTGGGGGACCCCTTTCAAGTCTGAGATGTTAGCGCCAGTTCCGCTGCCCGCGCCACCTGGCCTCTGCGCGCTCCAGCCCGCCTGCGGGTGTGCTCACGCTGCCCTTTGAACAGAGGGCTGGTGAGAGCCTTCCGCGCGGGAGCGTGTGGGCAGCAGGCGGAGGTGGGCAGCTGGGCCGTGTGTCTCCACAGTGGAGGAGTGCCAGCGGGACGCGCGCAGCATGCTGGTCCCCGTGGCCGTGGGCGGTGCCCTGGCAGCGCTGGTTCTCGTCGTCCTCATCGCCTACCTCATTGGCCGGAAGAGGAGCCACGCCGGCTACCAGACCATCTAGCCGGCTGGCCACCCGCGCCCGCCGCGGGCCAGCAGCAGCTGCGCAGCCTCGGGCCCTTCCCTGGGCTTAGGTTGCTGCCAAGGGGGCACCCTTCCTTGCAAACTGGTTTTCAAATCTGCTTCGTCCAGTGTGAAGCTCATCCGGCCACATTTACTATGCACAAAAGAGTAACTATGGAAATGACGGTGTTAATTTTGCTAACTGGGTTAAATATTTTGCTGACTGGTTAAACGTTAATATTTACCAAAGTAGGACTCTAAGGGGGGTGGGGGGTAAGAGCTTTTCTAAATGGGCACTGGCTCCGCTGTCATTCGGCTTTTTAAGAGTCCGGTGTTTGGTGTCTTCACTCTTTACTCAGACGTAAGCCTTACAAAGGGAGTCTCTGGTCTTAATGCTTTGAGGAAGGCTGGTGGCTGGGAGCCTGACGCGAAGAGATGAGTAGGAACGAGGATCGCAGGGCAGGCGTAAGGAGCGCCAGGGCTCGCGGCGCCGGGTCCGGGGCTTCCCACGCGCTGCCACTCAGAGCTGGCACTTAAGACAGCAAAGGGGGCGTTTACTTTCTTGTGAAGTGATTTTCCGTCTTCTGTTGGAGGTTGGGGTGATCCTCTGTCTGCACTGTGTACAGTAATCGTTTCACTCTGATTCATCGCTTGCAGCTCGGTGGGCTGTGTGCTGAGGACCGTCCCCTCCTGGGACGCGTTGCCGTAACGATGCTAATAAAATGTCTGTTTGTCTGTCTGGGCCTCATGCTTTTGCAGCTCCCGGCGAGAGGTCGTGATGGGCGTGCGGTGGGCAGGGTGTGCCTGGGGGGCTGCCGTGTGGCTGGTCCTCTGGGTGGCAACTTGAGGAAAGGCCAGTCTTCAGTGGCTCAGGGGACAGATCACCCCATGGGAGATAGGCCCTTACCTGTTCCCCCGGGTCAGCGGCTGCTGAGGGGGAGCTGGGGCCCCAGTTAGAAGAGACCCGCGCCCTCGGAGGACCCACAGGCCTTGCTGAGGCCGAGTGCAGCCTGCCTGCGGGTGGCCCTGTGCGGCCTGTACTGTGCAGCCGTCCCTTGAGACCAGGCTTAGCGGAGCAGGGCCCATGAGGGACGCTGAGGTGGGGTAGGACGCGGCCGCCCAGCAGCAGCCCAGCCACAAGTGGCGTGAGCTGCGTCATCATCCTGCATGTCCATCTCCACTTCTCTGCGGTGTGGGTGGTACAGGCCTGAGCCCGGAGAGACCAGCAGCTGGCCCGTCCTGCAGGGTCACGTCTTGGCAGGCGTGGTGGGATTTGTAGCATCACACACAGTAGGAACACGTTAAGTTAAACCCAGCCCATGTGGAGGTGGTGCGTCTGCCTTCGTGGAGCCCTGGGCAGTGACGTGCCCCAGGCCCTAGCAGTGCTGCTGGTGAGCTGCCACGGAGGGGAACCTGTCGCGTGGTTCCTTCCAGGAAAAGCCCACCTGTCCCCGTGTGTCCTGTGCAGGACAGCCTGCCCGGGCTGTGGGTTTCTCAGCCAGAGGAAGAGCCCGCAGAGGGAGGGAGGCAGGGCCAGGGTGGAGGTCCAGGGCCTCCAGCCCTGAGCGGAGGGGTTTCGCTGGGGGCATCTTCTCCCTCCAGGGGTCCGGGATGACGCAGCCCAGATCTGACTTGCAGGCCTTAAATCTTACACACGTGCATCTGGTTTATTCGTCACGTAACACGATAATTTTAAAAAATCATTTGAAAAACTTACCTTCTACAGCGAGGTCACGTGCGCAAACCTCCCCTGGAGGCCACTGCTCTCCTGCAGGAAGGACGGTAAGTACTGGCACCAGTGACACTGACGCAAAAGTCACTGCTAGGGGTTAGTTTTCAGTGGCTGGTGAGCCGATGCAGACTGACAGGTGCCGACGGAATAAACACAATCGCACACGTTACGTATATATTATCAGTGTCTCAGGTAAAAATATATATTTAGAAACACGAAGAGCTAGACTTGAAGAGCTACGTTACAGAATGACAATTAAATTGCTCCCGGCTGGAGTGTGGAGGGTGGCGGCCCGATGCCCTGAAGGCTGGTCAGCCCTGCGCCAGCAGCCGGGCCCGGCAACGCTCCCTCAGCCTGGCGATGCTGGCCCTGGACAGGCTCCCAGGCTCCGAGAAGATTTTCTGGAACAGAAAGGGATTAGTTTAGATCCCGCAATGCGTTTCCCCTTCCTGCCCCTGGTAAAGGCTGGGCTGAGGCCCGTTGGTCAGTGAGCGAAGGAAGGTCACCTGTTTCCATCACTTTTTAAAACCGAAAGGATGTTAGTGACAGAATAACTCAACCATCAGCCCAGACACTGCCCGAAGAGTCTGCGGCTTCCCCATGCGGCCAGTCGGCCAGCCGTGGCGCTGGGAACGCACAGCCCCTTTGACCTTCACCCCAGGAGGGCAGGGGCCTGGGGAGCCCGGTGGGGCGGCCGGAGTTTGGAGCAGAGAAGGGTTTACTGCGGGGCCGAGCAAGCAGAATGGGCGGCTTGTGCCCCCAAAAGGCCCAAACTCCCGGAAGGGTTTCAGCAAAGCATTTTCAAGACCAGAGCGGGAGGGGTCCCAGGGTGTGTGATCAGCTCTGCACAGTTCTCTGGTAGACGGTGAGGTCACAGGGTCACATTATCAATCCTCAGGCGCCACAAGGGCTGGGGGCCACACTCCTTGGTGGTTTTAGCATCTGAAAAACTCAGGAAACGTGCGTGAGATACGACTGTCTGGGTACTTCGAGGAGCCACAGCAGAGGAGGTGGGGGAGGGGTCTGCCCCGGGAAGGCCCGCAGGGTCTTGCTTCGTTACACTTGGGTCACGTTTAGTACTTTAAAAATTTTGAATCCAATCCATAAAATGTCTCAGATTCTGAAGTCTGAGGCTCTGAGCTCCTGGAATTAAAATTCGGTAACGTCTTGTCCAATTTTCATTCTTTTGGTGTTTCTTTGTTTTTGTGGTAAAACCCACATATTGGGTTGGCCAAAAAGTGCCTTCGGCTTTTAAGTAAAAATAAAAGACGTTTTTCATTTTCACCAAGAACTTTATTGAACAATGTATTCACCCTTTTGTTCCACTACCTTCTGCCATTTTCCAGGCAACTTCATAATTCCTTCTTCCCCAAACTTTTACCTTTCTGAGCAAAGAACTGTCCCAGGTGCCTCTTACAGGCTTTCAGGGAATTGAATTTTTTTCCATTAAGAGAATTTTGTAAAGACCAAAATAAATGGAAATCCGAAGATGTAACATCTGGTGAATACCGAGGATGAATCAGAACTTACAAACTGTAACAAGCTGTCACAGCTTTCGCCTGGTCATTAAAGAAACATGCGGGCTTGCGTTATCCTGATGGAAGATTATGTGCTGTTTTCTGTTGACTAATTCTGGACGCTTTTCATCGAGTGCTGCTTTCAGTTGGTCTCATTGGGAGCAGTACTTGTTGGAATTAATCGTTTGGTTTCCTGGAAGGAGCTCATAATAGAGGACTCCCTTCCAATCCCACTATATACACAGCATCACCTTCTTTGGATGAACACTGGCCTTTCGAGTGGTTGGTGATGGTTCATTTCACTTGCCCCACAATCTCTTCCATTCCACATTATTGTACAGTATCCACTTTTCATCGCCCATCACAATTTGTTTTAAAAACGGAACGTTTTCATTACGTTTCCGTAGAGAATTGCATGTGGAAATATGGTCAGGAAGGTTTTTTTTCGCTTAACTTATGTGGAACCCAAACATCAAAGCAATTAACATAACCAAGCTGGTTCAAATGATTTACGTTTGATTTGGAGATTTTGAGTATGTCTGCTATCTTCCACGTGGTATAACATTGACTGTTCACAATTAATGTCTCGATTTGATCGCTATCAACTTCAACTGGTCTACTCGACTGTGGAGCCTCGTCCAGCGAGAAATCTCCAGCACGACACTTCTCAAACCACTTTTGGCGCGTTCCAGCAGTCACAGCACCTTCTCCATACACGGCACAAATCTCTCTGCATTTTGGTTGCGTTTTTACCTTTATTGAAATAATAAAGCATAATATGCTGAAAATGTTGCTTTTTTCGTTCCATCTTCAATATTAAAATGGTTACACAAAAATTCACCAATTTTGATGTCTTCTTAAAAGGATGCTGATATGACAGCAGTCACAATACAATCTAACAAAATTGTTTTTTTTTAAACATGTCTTTATCGGAGTATAACTGCTTCACAATACTGCGCTAGCCTCTGTCGCACAACAAAGCGAATCAGCCGTATGCACACACATCCCCACAGCCCCTCCCTCTTGCGTCTCCCTCCCACCCTCCCTATCCCACCCTCTAGGCGGTCACAGAGCACCGAGCTGATCTCCCTGTGCTATGCGGCTGCTCCCCACTAGCTATCTGGTTTACATTTAGTAGTGTATATATGTCCATGCCACTCTCTCACTTTGCCCCAGCGTTCCCTCCCCATCCCCCGCCTTGTCCTCAAGTCCATTCTCTCTGTCTACACCTTTATTCCTGCTCTGCCATTAGATTCATCAACACCATTTTTTTTTTTTTAGATTCCATATACATGCGTTAGCGTACGGTATTTGTTTTTCTCTTTCTGACTGACTTACTTCACTCTGTGTGACAGACTCTAGGTGCACCCACCTCACTACAAATATCTCAGTTTCATTCTTTTTATGGCTGAGTAATATTCCATTGTATATATGTGACACATCTTCTTTATCCATTCATCCGTCGATGGACATTTAGGTTGGTTCCATGTCCTGGCTATTGTAAATAGAGCTGCAGTGAACATTGTGGTACATGACTCTTTTTGAATTATGGTTTTCTCAGGGTATATGCCCAGTAGTGGAATTGCTGCATCATATGGTAGTTCTATTTTTAGTTTTTTAAGGACCCTCCATACTGTTCTCCATAGTGACTATATCAATTTACATTCCCACCAACAGTGCAGGAGGGTTCCCTTTTCTCCTCACCGTCTCCAGCATTTACTGTTTCTAGATTTTTTGACGATGGCCATTCCGACTGGTGTGAGGTGATACCTCATTGTAGTTTTGATTTGCATTTCTCTAATAATTAGTGATGTTGAGCATCTTTTCATGTGTCTTTTGGCCATCTATACGTCTTCTTTGGTGAAATGTCTATTTAGGTCTTCTGCCCAATTTTTAATTGGGTTGTTTGTTTTTCTGAAATTGAGCTCCATGAGCTGTTTATATATTTTGGAGATTAATCCTTTGTCTGTTGTTTCATTTGCAAATGTTTTCTCCCATTCTGAGGGTTGTCTTTTCGTCTTGTTTATGGTTTCCTTTGCTGTGCAAAAGCTTTTAATTCAGTCCCATTTGTTTATTTTTGGTTTTATTTTCATTACTCTAGGAGGTGGGTCAAAAAAGATCTTGCTGTGGTTTATATCAGAGAGTGTTTTTCCTATGTTTTCCTCTAAGAGTTTTATAGTGTCTGGTCTTACATTTAGGTCTTTAATCCATTTGAAGTTTATTTTTGTGTATGGTGTTAGGGAGTGTTCTAATTTCATTCTTTTACATGTAGCTGTCCAGTTTTCCCAGCACCACTTATTGAAGAGGCTGTCTTTTCTCCATTGTATGTTCTTGCCTCCTTTGCCGTAAATTAGGTGCCCATATGTGGGTGGGTTTATCTCTGGGCTTTCTATCCTGTACCATTGATCTATATTTCTGTTTTTGTGCCAGTACCATACTGTCTTGATTACTGTAGCTTTGTAGTATAGTCTGAAGTCAGGGAGCCTGATTCCTCCAGCTCCGTTTTTCGTTCTCAAGATTGCTTTGGTAATTCAGGGTCTTTTGTGTTTCCATACGAATTGTAAAATTTTTTGTTCTAATTCTGTAAAGAATGCCATTGGTAATTTGATAGGGACTGCACTGAATCTGCAGATTGCTTTGGATAGCATAGTCATTTTCACAATATTGATTCTTCCAAGCCAAGAACACTGTATATTTCTCCACCTGTTTATGTCATCTTTGATTTCTTTCATCAGTGTTTTATAAAGTTTTCTGAGTACAAATCTTTCGCCTCCTTAGGTAGGTTTATTCCTAGGTATTTTATTCTTTTTGTTGTGATGGTAAATGGGATTGTTTCCTTAATTTCTCTTTCTGATCTTTTGTTGTTAGTGTATAGGAATGCCAGAGATTTCTGTGCATTAATTTTGTATCCTGCAACCTTACCGAATTCATTGATTAGCTCTAGTAGTTTTCTGGTGGCATCTTTAGGATTCTCTATGTATAGTATCATGTCATCTGCAAACAGTGACAGTTTTACTTCTTTTCCAATTTGTATTCCTTTTCTTTCTTTCTCTTCTCTAATTGCTGTGGCTAGGACTTCCAAAACTCTGTTGAACAAAATTGTTTTGAATGAAGTTAAAGACAACTAAGTGCTACTGGAGCCATCTTGCAGAGAAAACGACGAACCTCTTGGCCCACCAATAATTTACATCCTAGCCACTCCAGGTGTGTGGCTGGGTGGTGTAAGCTATGTTCACATGTTGGGCGTCAGATCTCCAGAACCTTCTCATCTTCCCAAACCCAACTCTGTCCCCAGCACCCCGCTTCTGTCTCTATGAATCTGACTCCTCCAGGGGCCTCACATATGTGGAATCAGACAGTTTTTGTCCTTTTGTGACAAATTACCAAGCATAATGTCCTCCAGGTTCATCCACGTGGTAGCAGGTATCAGGACCTTCCTTTTCGAGGCTGGATAAAACCCCGCTGCATGGATGGACCATGTCTTGTTTATCCATGCATCCGTATGGGCATTCAGGTTGTTTCCATGCCTTGGCTACTGTGATGCTGCAGTGAACGTGGGCGGGCTGGGGTCTCTTAGAGACCCTGATTTCATTTCCTTTGGATAAGTGCCCAGTAGTGGGATTGCTGGATCTTATGGTAGTTCTATTTTTAGTCTTTTGAGGACCTCCATACTGTTTTTCACAGTGCCTGCACCAATTTACATTCCCACCAATAATGTATGAATAGGGTTCCCTTTTCTCCACATCCTCACCAACATTTGTTATTTGTGGTCTTTTTGATGATGGCCATTCGGCCAGGTGTGAGGCGATAGCTCACTGGGGTTTTGACTTGCATTTCCCTGATGACGAGCGATACTGAGCATCTTTTCGTGTACCTGTTGGCTACCTGTATGTCTTTTTTGGATAGGATCTACTCAGGCCCTCTGCCCATTTAAAACTTTTTTTAAAACATTTTGGCCACGCTGCACGGCATGTGGGATCTTAGCTCCCTGACCAGGGATCAAACCTGTGCCCCCTGCATTAGAAGCGTGGAGTTTTAAGCACTGGACCGCCAGTGAAGTCCCTCTGCCCATTTTTCTTTTTCTTTTTTAAAAATTTATGGCTGTGTTGGGTCTTCGTTGCGGTGCGTGGGCTTCTCTTGTTGTGGAGCACAAGCTCTAGGTATGCGGGCTTCAGTAGTTGTGGTATGTGGGCTCAGTAGTTGTGGCTCACAGGCTCTAGAGCACAGGCTCAGTAGTTGTGGCGCATGGGCTTAGCTGCTCTGCGGCATGTGGGATCTTCCCAGACCAGGGCTCGGACCTGTGTCCCCTGACCACTGCGCCACCAGAGAAATCCGCTCTGCCCATTTTTAAATGTAATTCCTTGGCTCCTTGTTGTGCTGTGGTCTCTGTGTGTCTGGATGTTGACCCCTTAGCAGCCGTGGTGTGCACAGTCTCTCCTGTTCTGTGAGTTCCCTCTTCACTCTGCTGCTGGTGTCCGTTGCTGCACGGAAGCCCTGATTTTGCTTTTGCCCTTCCTGCGTGGGCTCTTTTCATTTTGACTCTGCCCGCAGCAGCTCGGAAGCCGGTCGGGACCGTCGGTGAGCAGACTAAGCAAGGAAGAAACCAGATTTGAGAAGTGGAAGCAGGAAGGGACTCAGACTTGCTTCCAGTAACAGAGAAACTGCTTCACAACGAGAAGGAGAGAAGGCGCCTGGGGGGCGGGGTGGGAGCACCTGGGAGCAAGTTCTGAGCGGGCGATGCCCTGAGAACAGACTCTTCAGATGCGCTCAGCTGTCCTCTTCCCGTTATGTTGCTCTCAGCTGCCAATGAGATCACGGCTTTCATTCTCAAGGAAATTCTAGATGTTCTCACACAGGATTTCAGAGAGGTTTGACCTATGAACTGCAGTTTTGCTGAAATGCATATACAATTTTGTAGCGACCCCTGAGAAAATAAGACCAGGGCCACCTCCCCGCCAGCGTCCCATGATGGCCACACCTGTCGTGGGCAGACACATGTCTTTACGCAGTGGCTTTTCTGCCGTGTGGGGAGACCACCCCGCCAGTCCTCTGCGTCCACTCAGCTCACAGGGCCCAGAACACCTTTGGGCTGGAACACCGGCCACACCCGCCGTGGACACACGTCCGCCCGCAGCCATCACACAAGCAGGCCAGGCGCCCGCACTAACTGAGCACCTACTGCGTGCGGGGCCCTGCTCCACACAGACTCGCACTAACTGAGCACCTACTGCGTGCGGGGCCCTGCTCCACACAGACTCGCACTAACTGAGCACCTACTGCGTGCGGGGCCCTGCTCCACACAGACTCGCACTAACTGAGCACCTACTGCGTGCGGGGCCCTGCTCCACACAGACTCGCACTAACTGAACACCTACTGCGTGCGGGGCCCTGCTCCACACAGACTCGCACTAACTGAGCACCTACTGCGTGCGGGGCCCTGCTCCACACAGACTCGCACTAACTGAGCACCTACTGCGTGCGGGGCCCTGCTCCACACAGACTCGCACTAACTGAGCACCTACTGCGTGCGGGGCCCTGCTCCACACAGACTCGCACTAACTGAGCACCTACTGCGTGCGGGGCCCTGCTCCACACAGACTCGCACTAACTGAGCACCTACTGCGTGCGGGGGCCCTGCTCCACAGACAGACTCGCACCACCTCGGAAGCATCAGCCCGAGCCCAAGGGCCGGACGCCGGAGTTGCACTGTCTGACTCTATTTGCGCCAAAGTCCAGGAGGCCGAGCCACGGGGACAGAGCAGGGCATTAGCTGGGGCTGGGGCGCCCTTTGGGGAGAAGAAAACGCCCGGGCCCAGGGACGCAGCTGCACCACCGCTGAGTGGAAGGCACTGAAGAGCTCTGAAATCTCCAGGTAAAGGGTGAATTGTACCCGGGCCTTCACTCACTGAAACCAAACACCTAACAGCCCTAGGCTGCGGGACCTCCTCGCCAGGGCCTCGTACCCTGGGGGGTGGGGGAGGGGGCACGCCATCAGTGCAGCTGTTTCAAACTGGAAGCTGAAGAACACGACGGGCCGGGCGTCTGGGTCAGCGCTCCCCCCTCCCAGGGTCACTCCAGGCCTGGGCTTCGCCCCCGATCCCAGTGTCCCAGTGTCCCTGTAAACCCCGCCCCCCTGGGCCTGCGGGACGCAGCATCCACTTCGTTCACTCAGGTGATCTGAGCTGTCCACACAGCCTGCGCCAGGCCCGGGACCCAGCGGGGAGGGACAGACAGGCATGACCCCACCAAGGCCGGAGAGAAGTCAACAGGCGTAGGGCTGAACAGAAATGGGGGGCCCGGTGTAGACCGGGTCATCGGGAAAGCCTGGGATGGGGGCGGTCACCTCCCAGGCCCGGGAGAAACCAAGGTGTGGATGTGACGGGGCTCCCTGGGGGGCCCCAGGTGGCCCCCGGCCCCACCCCTGGGCTGACGGCGCAGGAGGGGAGCAAGGGTGACCACCCTGGGTCTGCTGGGCACCCCGGGCTCCAGGAGAAGCTGGCCTGGAAGGGCTGGAGCCCCTCCCTGGGCTGCTTAGGGGGGAGGGCCGGGCGGCCCGCGCAGGGAGGCGGCAGGGCGCTGACACCCACCCGCATGAAGGTGTGGCATTCGGTCACGAAGCTCCCTCTGGTGATGTCCTTGAACTTCTCGCAGATGTCGGGGACGCTGGTGGCTTCCAAGATCAAGGCCTGATGTTCCTTGATGAGGGTCAGTGCCACCCGGAAGATGATCTTAGAGCCCTCGTTGAACAGACAATCCCAGATGCGAAGCACGGTCTGCAGAGGCAGAGACAGCGGGTCAGCGCGTGGCCGCCTAGTCGGCCCCAGTCCGAGCCAGGCGCCCTCACCTCCACGGGCAGGACGTCCACAAACAGGCAGATGAACCAGCGCGACACGACCAGGGTCCACAGCAGGCCGTGACTGTCCATCAGGGCCGCCACCGCCGGCAGCTTGGTCCTTACCAGCTCTCCGAGGACCTCCTGGTCCGTCTTCAGGCCCAGCATCGAGGGGCTGTAGTAATCTGCACGGGGACAGGGGAGAAGCGGGGACGTGGACCCCACAAACCACAGCCCCTGACACCCGTGACCCTCGTTCCCCCTTAGCCATGAGGGGGACCACGCCCAGCGACCCTTTCCAGAGGGTGACCCAGGGCAAGGTCCCAGCCACAGGGATGCAGGAACTCCTGGGAGTAATGCCCAGAGTGGGGCCCCAGGTCCCAGCACTCTGGACAGCAGTGCCCCGCTGGGCATCCGTCACAACCTGATGGGAAGCAGGGATGTTTGCAACCCAAGATCAGGCAGCCAACAGTGGGGGCAACCAAGTGTCCGCTGACGGATGGACGGGAAAACCGAACGTGTGAGCGTCCTGGCACCCCCCCCAGAGTGTCCTGGGCACCCCCCCACACTCTTGTGTCACGTGTCCTATTTTCCTCTCATGGAGAAGATGCAGGTGAACGTTACAGGAGAGCATCAGACAGACCAATGCTTCCAACTGCGTGACTGTCTTTTGAATGGACACTTTCTTGCCAAGGAATTTTCTAGCTTAATGTCATGTATTATAATACATGACAGCTTAAACTTTGCTGTAAAAACAGGAATAAAATAAAATAAAATAATAAAACATTATTAAACAAGGGTCTTTCCTGGTGGCGCAGAGGTTAAGAATCCACCTGCCAAGGCAGGGGACACGGGTTCGAGCCCTGCCCGGGAAGATCCCACATGCTGTGGAGCAACTAAGCCCGTGTGTCACAACTATTGAGCCTGCACTCTACAGCCCGTGAGCCACAACTACTGAGCCCACGTGCCACAACTACTGAGCCTGTGCTCTAGAGCCCGCGAGCCACAACTACTGAGCCCGCAGGCCACACTACTGAAGCCCACGTGCCCAGAGCCCGTGCTTCACAACAAGAGAAGCCACAGCAATGAGAAGCCCGCGCACCACAACGAAGAGTAGCCCCTGCTCGCCGCAACTAGAGAAAAGCCCACGCGCAGCAACGAAGACCCAACGCAGCCAAAAATAAATAAATAAAATAAATAATTTTAAAAAATAATAAAATAGGAAAACTTGGTACGCGTTCTGTGCCTGCTGCCACACACAGTTTGGTCATTCACCACAGCAAAGCGAAAGACGTTCTTGTTAATTAAGTATTTGGGTTAAAATAGAATCATTATGAGTATCGACACGACATCAGTCACACCACCGGTTTTCAGAGCGCGGGCACACACTAAACCACGCTCAGTACTAAAGACCCCAGAAATCAGTTACTAGAAGCCTGTTCAGTTATAAATACCTGGCACTGAAGCTTCCCTCCCTCCCATACCCTCTTCTCACTTCTGTTCCTAAACCCTAGGGCCGCTGGCTGTCCTGTCCTCTCAACTAGCAGCGCTCTGGCTCTGGTCCCGGGGGCAAGGGGCAGGCTCCGCTTCCCGTCCTGCAGGTGCTGAGCCGTCTCAGGAGAGCGCGGCAGAGACAGCGGATTTGCGGAGCCGTGAGCACAGCACGGCCTCGTTCTCGGTTACAGACAGGCTTAGGGCAGCTCCCAAAATAGTCAAGGTCACACCCCACACCCGCCACAGGCCTGAGCCTTCTCCCCGAAGCCAGGCCTTCTCCCGGGGTCGCCTCACTTTGCAAACAGCCCAACGGCTGTGTCAGCACGTGGAGAGGGGAGCGCTGCTGCAGGGGCAGGTGGGCCCGGGGGGCCCGGGTACTGTCGCCCCCACAATGAGCCCTGCCCGCCCTTGTCTGGGCCACGCCTTCTGGCTTCAGCAGGGCTGCTCCCGGGAGGGGCAATCGTCGCCCGGCTCCCCTGTGTCTCAAGGGGAAACGGGTCAGACCAGCTCTCAGGACGCAAGCGTGTTCGTTCATAAGTGGGCTGACTCATCACCAATGTGACATCCCAAGCTGGCCCAGCCCATCCCACCCCCCGTCCCTTCTCTGCAGGCTCGGCAGTCTGAGGGCAGATAGGGTAGGGGTTCCCCCGAGGAAGAGACCCAGACATAACTATCTTGACGTAAAAGAAGCCATTTTCGGTCTGGGCCATCCTGTGATCTAAGCCCGGCCACGATGCCCTGTCCTTGCAGAAGGATGGGCCTATTTCCATTGTAGTTTAGTTGACTGAACCTAATAATCATCAGAAATGACACTTTATGGCCTTAAAATAAGCCTGTGCGACGCACCACCCCGGGGGCCACTGTTGCGTTTCTGTTCCTCTAGGTCGGCCCTTACGGCCTCTGTTGATCTCGGTCCCGCTGCTGTGTCGCCACCAGGCTTCCCCAAACCCCCGAAGAGCCCCTGGGATCGGTCACGGTGGAACGTTCATCAAAATGCAGCCTCTGGCCTAACTGAGCAAACGGCGACCACGGAGCCGTGCTGGCGTTTTGTCTGGAAGCCTGTCCATCTTCTCCCCGACAGCTGTTCAGGCTCCGTCCTCCGTCCCCGCGGGCGGCATCCCCCCAGCCCTTGCTAACAGCGGCACAGGCCCGAGGAGAGGGCCCCTCTTCACGGCACCGCCCAGGCTCACCTCCCGGGGGCCCAGAGCTGTGGATCTGAGCCCAGGCCTCCGTGCTGCCGTCCGTGAAGGGGACTCGGTGGTTGGCATGTGTGGTGTGGCTGCTCCACGGACCAGACGAGAGCGGATGCAGGCGAGCCTGGAGCCTGGACGGGCCCCGGCCGCCCTCGCATCCGAACACGCAGCCTCCAGGACGGGCGGCTGCTCTCCCGGGTGGTCCTGGGGGAGGCGGGCACAGCAGACAAGACCACCAGGGCTCGTCGCGTGGGCAGCCGGAGCCCGTCCACAGTCACCAGGACTTTGCCAGCGGCTGGACCAAGCACCACCATCGCGGCTGTGGGGGGTCACATCTGCCCAAGTCCTCTCCCACCCCAGACGGCTCCGGCCACTTCTTGTCCCAAAGGGACCCTACTCTGCAGCTCACCGTCTACGCGGCGCATCACAGAAACCGGTGGTGGTTTATTCACTACAACAATTAACATTCAGTAATAAACAGAAAAGTAGAAATGCACGAGAGGAATGATCTTCACCTCGAAAGCAGTAGCCACAACAGCTGACGGTCACTGCGCCCATGGCCATTCACGAGCCCAGCAATGAAGGCTACAGAAGCCCGGCCGCTCGCCGGCCTGCTCACTACGACCGCGACAGTCCCCACGGTCCAGACGCCAGCGGCGCAGACCCAGACGAGGAGCTCAGAGCCTGCTCGGCCACGTCCGGGCCCCGAGACGCATCGCCGCCTGCTGGGACCTGCATCTATCGCGCTCCTATCTCAACTCAACTGCAAGAAGGTTTTCGACCTCGACTCTCAGACAGTTCCTTCCGTTTCGTCACGTCTTGACTTGTCAGTGACATCGTCTCGGCAACACCAGAAAGCGACAGTTCCGCTCTTACCGCGAGGACTCAACGTACCCGGGAGTATTCTGCCAACAAGGGCGTCCAACAGCCAAAAGGACTCCTCTTCACTCCTTGTCACCAGAATCAGATAGCCCGCTAGAAAGTTCATTCCCTGAAATTAGACAAAAGAACCAAAGGAACTCACTGAGGTCGGGACCACCCGCAGACTCTGTAATCGCCCGGCTAACGGCTAACTTTCCGTGTCCCTGGCTCTTCCCTAAAGCTTGCCTGGTTCTGGAACGACCCTTCAGTGGAGCTACGGCGTCTGAGGCTCTGCCGTCTAGCGACACGTGTAGCTGGGCCCATGACTCCTGACTTAGAGCAGGCCAGGGCCTCGTGTGCATTAAACTATTGGGGGGAAACTACACCAGTGACCACACTTCCTAAGAGCGGTAAGGCGCGTGGTCTGACGCTCGGGGACGTTGAAGTGGAATCTCGTGATAGAGCCCATTTGGGGAAATTCAGGGTGCACAGCGCCAAGGGGGCAGACGCTGCCATGTACACACAGTTCAGGACCCTCAGCCGCCAGGGGCGGGCGGACCCGGAAGGTAGCAGCGGTGGCCGAGCGCCGAGTCAGCGCCCCTCCTGCCAGACTGGGTTTCGGGTGACTTCCACTTTCTTCTTTGCTGCTTCTCTACAACTTCTAAAATAAACACGTATTTCTCTAGCAATAAGGGGAAAATCCAGCTCTCGTCAACCCACAAGTTGAATTTGGACCCAGACACACCCCCCACAGAGGCTACGGGTCACCAGCGAGACAGCCATGGAGAAGCCAGCTCCCCGACCCCCGGACCTCGGACTCCTGCCTGCAGGGCTGAGAGACGACCGACTCCTGTCCTGTGCGCCTCTCAGCCGGCGGCACGATGTCACGGCACCCACGGGAAGCTCATACGTGTGTGTGTGTGTGTGTGTGTGTACATACATGCGTGTATTTCCATCAGGCTCATGTTTAAAATTGTGTGGGTTATTTTTTAACCCTATTTTTAAGACCCACAAGAACAGCAGCTAGAATAATCTAAGGACAGTTTCTCAGCTGCCCTGTCTCCCCGACTCCTGAAGGCCAGCTCCTGCCCCAGGACAGGACGTTAAGGGCAGTCGTAACAAGTGACAGCGACAGGGATTACCTCGGAAGAACAGATCTGCCCAGCTGCGTCTTTCCCGCATGTACCCGCTGCGGAACAGCGGCCTGAAAACAACCTGGGGATCACACCGGCCGCTCTGTGAACGGCGTCCTCACGTGTCTTTGCTGCTGGTCTTTTCAAAGCTCCTGCCTCACTCCTTCCCGCGACCCCCCGTCCCCCCGGAGCCGAGGCCACACCACGTGCCGTCCACATGGGACACGAGCTGCCGGGGCCGCCCCGAGTAGGCATCCGTGTCCCCTGCCCCCGGCCCGGCGCTCGTGGTCCCAGCCCTGGAGCCACCGGGGGCCGTAGGTGCTACCGCCCAGGGCCTGTCTTCCTCTCGGGGACGCTTTGGCCTGGCCTCCGGCTCGGGGGGCAGAGGCCTCACACGCAGGGACAGGAGCCCCCAGCCGCAGCCCCTGGTCCCTGCCCACACCCGCCGGGACCCGGCAGCCTCCGGAGTGCACGGCGGGAGGGCGCGGTCCCTTCGCCTCCCGACCTAGCTCCCCTCGCTTTCCAGGCCGTGAACACTGTCCCTTCGATGCTCCAGAAGGAGAGTCTCCAGGGAGGAACGAGAACTGATTCCTGCCACCTGACGGGCAGCTCCGCGCAGCAGGAAGCACGACCCCTGTCACCTCCTACTGCCGGCTGATCCGGCTTCTGGAAACAGCCTCGAAGGGCCGGCCCACCTCACGCGTGCACGCTCAGACACACACACACGTGCCCAGCATCTGCACCAGGACGAGAGGATACTGGTCACCGCAGCCCGTGTTCACTCAGCTGCTTCCCCTTCCCCCCGCCCCGTCTCCGTGGCTGGCACTGCTGGGAGACGGTGAAGTCCCAGCCTGTGTCGGGGAGGACCTGGCAGCCCAGGACCAGGCTGACGTCCCTGCCGGGGCTGCGGGCGCCGGGGGCTCACCTGGCAGTAGCCCACGCCACGGTTGTGGTGCCCGTAGGCCAGCAGCACGTTGTACAGGGTCCTCTGCAAGCAGGGGTCCGAGCCCTTCCGGAACCGCACGTTGTCAGGGAAGGTCCTGTTCATGTCTGTGAGGAAATCCGCGGCGCAGGCCGCTCAGGGCTGGGGACAGAGACGGCTCTGCGACGGACCCGGACCCTTCCTGACCTCCACCATCAGCCGGCCTCGGGGGCGCAGAGGCGGCCCCCTGGGGCCCCTGTCCCGCGGCAGCCCGGCCCGGGGACACAGGTGGGCACAGCAGCCCTTCCTCTGGAGTCAGCAAGGACGACAGAGCGGGATCCTTGGATAAGGCCGGGCTGCTCGGGCCCTGGCGGTTCCTGCCATCCCCGCGCCCCCCGCTTAGCCGGGGATGAGGTGGGGTGACAGGTGAACAGGTTACATAAAACTTCGGAGAATTTTCCCAGTTCTGAAGACTGAACACATAAGGAGGCAGGACACCCTGAGATTCCCGTTTAGAGAGAAACAGACAAAAGGGAAAACTGAGCCCGAGATAAACTCATCGCTGCTGGCTTCTGTCTGCAGGACAGTCCAGCCCGAGATAAGCTCATCGCTGCCGGCTTCTGTCTGCAGGACAGTCCGGCCGCCTCTTGCTGCTGCTTGGCCCCCCTCCCCGCCCGGGCCGGACGCCTGCCTTAAGGAGCTGCGATCCTGTGAAGCGAGGACGCGGGCAGAGCAAGGAGGGCGGGGGTCAACTAACAACCGCTGGCCCTGCTTGGATCAGAGCAATGGTGTCCACGTGACAGCGGGACTCTCGGACACAGCTGACGGCTGGAGGCCTCCCCACTGCTGCAGGAATTCTGCCCCCGGGCTCTGGCCCAGGCCTGGGCTCTGCCCACGAAAACCAGCTCTGAGCTGAACAGCACACTGCCTGCCTCAAAGCACGTAAGTTTTCATTGTATGTTTTTTACAAAGAAGAGTTTTTTCCTGGAATTCTGAACCTTCCAAACACTGGCATCCACCACAGGGAATTGTGTGCTTTTCACTAATTCAGACTAGAGTGATCAGTGCTCGCTACTACGTAACGTCTTCTATGATGAGACGTTTCTCCGTGTTTTGAAATCTCTCTGCGCCTACCCCACTGCCATGCTAGAGGCAGACGCAGCGGGACGTTTGGTCTGCACTTCCGTGGCACAAAGCACCCGCTCTACTGTCCCTATAAAACGACTGATCCAGACCCTTCAAATATAGACCTAGAATCGTCACAGGACCCAGCAATTCCACTTCTGCGCATGTACCCAAAACACGGAAAGCAGGGTCTCAAAGAATCACTTGCACACCCCCGTTCGTGCAGCATAACTCACAGTGGCCAGAGGGGGGAAGCAGACCAAGTGCCCGTGGACAGATGATGGGTAAACATAGCGCAGTCTCTACACGTAACAGAACGTTGTTCAGCCTCAGAAAGGAAGGGAATCCCGACACATGCTCAACGTGGGTGAACCTTGAGGCCAAACCTCGAGGCCATCACGCTCAGTGAAATAAGCCGGACGCAAAAGGACAAATACTGTTGTCATTCCAGCCATATGAAGTCCCTAGAGGCGTCAATAGAGACAGAGTGGACGGTGGGAGGCGGGGGAGGGGATGGGGAGTTAGTGTTTAATGGGGACAGAGGTTCAGTTTGGAAAGACAGAAAGGTCAATTTTATGTATCAAAAACTCTGCACTAAATAGATCCTTTAAAATTCATTTTTCAAACAGCCACATTCTACCTTATTTAACACGATCGGCCTTCGCTTGGACCTGAGGTCTCTTCCCGCCCTGAATCAGCACGTCTGGCCCTGCGGAGGGACCCCCGCACGTGTGCCCGCAGGGCCATGGCAGCGTCTGTTCTGAGTCCTTTGGCCGGGGTTTGCCGTGGCATCAGGGTGCAGCCAGCAGGCTCAGCGCCCCAGTGCCCCCCACCCCGTCTCCAGCTCTCACGCTGGGGACACACCACTTTCTCAACGTTACAAGTCAGTCCAACCTCTCTGACATTTACAGTAATCAAATTTTTTAAATGAAGTATTTGTGTTTAAATCTGTAGTTCTCAAAAGCTGTTACGGCCAGAGAGGCAGGTGTATTTCCTAAAAATCTAATTATTCAATCCAGGTTAAACATTTCTTTGAGTACGTTGAACTCTGAAGAGCCTGGACACTCAGAGTATGACATAAAGAGAGGTCTCTGGTGTGTGGCTTCCTGCACGCGCGCAGCCGTGTCTGCGAGTCCGCGGGGGTCACCCAGCCCACGTCCCTCCTGTACTGACTGCTAGCTCAGCGGCCTCGCGTTCCTGGAGGGATTCTTCTCAGAAATGTGGTCTTTCTGGCACCATTTTCCTTACCACCTAGCTAGACACACAAATATTTCCTGAGCCGGTTCAAATCACTCTCCTCCCCTCGTGAATGCCTGAGTTTTGATTTTCCTTTCAGAAAACTGAAATCAGCTTTAACCACGTAACTTTCCTCATCAACATCACAGCATCACCGGGTGCTAACAGTCTCCTTCTGGGGGTGGCACCCAGCCCCCATATCCCAGGGGACGGACCCCGTGCGTCACCTGTCCTGATGGCCTCCTCCAGGCTGTCATCCTTCTCTCCCTGGAGGAGATGGAGGTAGTAGCCGGGGTTCTGGTCCATCTGGGCCTGGGCTCCGCTCACCCCCATCCAGACGCGGGCCCGGTGCTCCAGCGGGACGCCCTTCCGGATGTAGCGCTTCACTGAAACGGAGGGAAGGGGCAGCTTTACCCAGACCGCTGGGCGCTTCCCGAGGCCAGAAACCACAGAGTTTGCTTCTGGCTCTCGCCGAAATCATTCAATCAGACATAAAAAAAGGTGCAAGGCTTCCCTGGTGGCGCAGTGGTTGAGAGTCCGCCTGCCGATGCAGGGGACACGGGTTCGTGCCCCGGTCCGGGAAGATCCCACATGCCGCGGAGCGGCTGGGCCCGTGAGCCATGGCCGCTGAGCCTGCGCGTCCGGAGCCTGTGCTCCGCAACGGGAGAGGCCACAACAGTGAGAGGCGCACGTACCGCAAAAAAAAAAAAAAAAAAAAAAGGTGCAAAACTTCACGCACCTCCACCAAATCGATACATGCGCTCGTTACAGAATTCCGTTCTCCGTCCCCAGGCTAAGCACAGTCCGGAGGCTGCAGCAGCCCTGGTACCTCTAGCTCGCTGTCAGCACAAGAATACGGGCTGTGAGGGTCACCTCCGTTCCCCACCCTGCCCGCTCCTCGGCCTGTGCCGGACGCTGAGGCACCAGCCGTATTTAACAGAAAAAGATCATAGGCTACGGTCAAGAAAAGCAGCATCGCTAAAATCTTGTCACTCAAACTGACGGTCACCTGTACGGGAGCATCTGAAAAGAGGCTTCCCGGAGGCCATGCCTCGAGCACTGCCTGCTCCTGGGAGGGCGTGTGGGACAGCAAACGCACGGCAAACGTGTGCAGAAGGATGCGGGATGACGAGGGATGCCCAGAGGGAGGAAAGGACAGATTTTAACACCATCCGCCAAAGGCAAAGAAAACTCGAGAAACGCTTTGCCAGTTTAGAAGCATGTTGTAGGATCGTGTCTGGGCCAGAACGTCCTTGGCCAGCGTGGCTTGGTCTGGTCATTCTGTTATGGGGACGTGACGTTTTGAAGTCTACCCTCCAACTTAGTACGATTTACAGGAGCCCTCAGGGGTCAGCGTGACCAGCCGCACCCAGAGTGAATTAATCCTCTTCACGCAACAGCAAGGGGACGGACAGGTCAGGCCTAACTTGGGAAGGGGCCATTCCCACTGAGACGGAGCAAAAGGAAAGGACACGCAGAAATCAACAGTAACTCCACGTATGAACAGCAAACCGCTGAAATAAAAACACTGAGACAGTATCACTTACGACAGCACCAAAAATGAAAGGAGAAATATTTAGGTATAAATCTAACAAAACATCTGCAAAGAGAAATCAAAGAACTACATAAACGGAGAGAGACGCCAATACACCTTCAGGGTCCCTCCCGCTGCCCTGTAGCTGCCGCCACACCCACCCAGGCCTCTGCTGACGTCCAGGCCTGCAGGTCCGCTGCCCAGGATCGCGCAGGAGGGGCTCCTGAAGGCGACCGACTGTTCTGAACCTCACCTGCGGCGGGGATTACCTAACTGCATTTGTCTACACTCACAGACCTGTACGCCAAGAAGAGCGAATGTCACTGCAAAGTTTTTAAAATTAATATAAAGTATAAAAAGGAAAGTGCACACTGGTTAAACGCCTCACACTGCCTCACCAGCCCCAACCTTGAGCAGGCCTCAGTCTCTTAACCTGTGAAATGGGAACAAAGCACAGCCCAGTGCCTGAAACACAGTCAGGACTCGGGGCTCTCGGCTGCCTTAAGAGCAGTAACAACACCCAGAAGTTTCAGAGAATAAAGGCTTCTGTTATTTTCGTTGTTTGTTATCTGAATTTACTAAGTTTCTTTGGAAGAGAAAGAAAACGGTTTTCCCATCCTCAGAGACTGACGCTTCCCCAAGGGCAGGGCTAACCCATGCGTCCTCCTGGCCATTTGGAGAAGTGTAAAATACACGGTAAAAGCCGCAAAGAATTAACTCCCAGCCGTCTGCCCCCAAAAAGTTAAGCAGATTCCCAGGTTTTTTATATTTGTCTTTAAAATATGTTTTGCAACTTCATTCTCATTTAGATGGTGCTAATACCCTAGCCCACCAGGCAGGAGACACAGAAGAAGCAAACGGGACGGAGCTTTTCCCTCACCAAGTGCCTTTACACCAAGGCGGAAAGGAACGTAAAGGCAGTTTCCAGGTCGAGCACTGAGAGCAAGCGATCTCAGGCTCCCGGTGGATACTCGCCACAGACAAAGAAAAAGAAGAAGAAAAAGAAAAGCTTCATCGTATCCATAGCTGGCGTCCTCAAGCAGGGTGAGTTTCAGCTGTCATCTGAAGACTTGCTGGATGCCAGGATTCGTGGGTAATCGTGTGACTGGAGACAAGACCGAAGTCCTCTCAAAAAAAGAGAACGAACACAGTAGGACCCAAAAAGCCAGAAACGGTGAAGGCACGAGAGCAAAGGTGGTCTTCGGGCGTGCTTGCTGGTGTCAGGGGCAGGGCTCCAAACGCGGCTGCCTGGCTCTGACCGCACAAGCTGGGTCCCACAGCCCTCACACGGCCTCCCCTCCCTGGGATGCCACACCCCCGACGGCACCACGGCCAGCCCGGAACGTCTGGCAGGAAAAAACTGGATGTCCATTTCCTGGATCACACGTCCACTGCTGTCTATGCCGACTGCCCCTCCCTCGGAGCCCTGTGGGTGCTGCAGCCTCCCCGGCCGTCACACCCGGAAGCCACACCAGCTCCAGTGGCAACGCCCTGGCCCACAGAACCCTGCGAGCCCACATGCCTCTCGCTGGATTTCCTGAAAGAACTTCAGGTCACTATGCTCTCCGCTTCAGCTCGACGGTGACCCCATCCCCAGGCCAAAGGCTCACCAGGGATCAAGTATATTTGCTCCTAAACCTGTACGCCAAGTATACTCGCTGCCATGATCAGACAGTTTAACGAAGGTTGCATATATTTTTTAAAAATTAAAGCAAAAGGGCTTCCCTGGTGGCGCAGTGGTTGAGAGTCCGCCTGCCGATGCAGGGGACACGGGTTCGTGCCCCGGTCCGGGAGGATCCCACATGCCGCGGAGCGGCTGGGCCCGTGAGCCATGGCCGCTGAGCCTGCGCGTCCAGAGCCTGTGCTCCGCAACAGGAGAGGCCACAACGGTGAGAGGCCCACATACCGCAAAAAAAAAAAAAAAAAAAAAAAAAATTAAAGCAGAAAAATAATTGTTACTTCAATAAAAGCAAGTTAAATTTTCAGAAAAAGTTGATAAGTGCTCCAAAAGGCAAAAGCAAAAACAAAACAAAACCTTTAAATCAGACCACCTCAAAAGTCGAGGAAAAGACTAGAGATCTGGAAGGATTCTGCACTCAGAGTGCTGTTACTCCCGATCCACCTGGAAAAAAAGACCCCGACACTGGAAAATAGATACAACGCGTTAAGTACGGCTCCGGCAGGAAAGATACAGAATTGGTGGACCCTCCCTGTTCAAAGAAAAGATGACAGGATAGAATCAAATGACAAAATCAAAGAGGAATAAACATGCACGTGTGTTTCAGATAAAAACAAAGGCTCATGCGCACATGTACATCTTGCCATGATTCTCTGCGTTAACTGACCTGTGGGTCAGCTGGACCCCTGGGTCTAGGTTGGTCCTGCATTAAAAAGCAAACAACAGCCCGAGAGTGCGCCCTGTTCCTGGGGGGACGTGGGACAGTCGCCAGCGGTCACCTCTACGGGAGACTGGGGCCTGGGCAGCAGAGAAACTCAATTCAATTCACATCTTTTAGTGTGATTACGATGTTTTCCCATGTGCAAAAATTAAATTTATTTTTATATATTTGTGTGTAACGTTTAAAAACAAATCAAAAGGGAAAAAATGAAGCCGAGGTCTGCTGGAAACACGTTAACACCAGCAGCAACGCAGGGATGGACCTCGGCGTACAATCATGCAGGATATTAGCTTCGGGGTCTGGAAAGCAAGAAGGGTCAACCTTTGAGGTCCCTTCAGGCTGATGATTATATGAAACACTAGTTTACCCATGTTTTTACTAAACACTGCCCACCAGTAACAGCCTTGAGGAGGGAGGGCCTGGTTGAGGGTGAAGCCCAGGGTGAGGCCGAGGTCCAGGTCCACCTGCCTCCACCCCACCCCCCCGTATTAATCCCACAAGTATTTCACAAGCATCTCCTGCGTACTGGGGCCCCTCTGGGGGCCCCTTTAAAGGCAAAAATTGACCTGTCACCCCCTTGCTTAAACACTGACTTCTCTCTGCCTGGTGGTGCAACGTGTGCCCACCTGTGACCTGGTGCAGGGCCCCTGTTCCACCGCCGGGCCCTCCTCACCACACCCCTAATACTCTGGTCACAACTCAGTACCTGGTGGCTGGGACCCCCACCCTCACCCCTTAATTGTCATTAATGTCCCAGGTCAGGAAGCCCCAGCAGCCCCTCTGCCCCAGATACTTGAGTTTCCTTAGCTCCCCGGGGCACATCCCCGTCCACCCCTCACCACCTGCCCGCAGGTACCCACGGTCTACCCTCTATCCACAGCGCGAGGAACACTGCAGGCAAACACTCCATTCATTCATTCAACAAACACTGAAGCAATCATCCATTCAAGCCAGCCGGCAGGGAGGGGTCTTTGATCCCAGCAGGGGAAACAAAGGATAAAATAAGCAGGACCCACACCGCATAAGACAGGGAGGAACAGAAAACAGGCAAAGAAAGGACAGGAAGTGTGGGGCTGTGGGGTGAGACGGGAAAGCCTCCTGGAGGTGGCAATCCAATCCAGACCTGAAGGAGGCGAGGGCACAGCCTGGGGCTGGGGAAGAACCCCAAGGAGAGCAGGGGAAGAGGTGGGGGGGTGCAGGAAGGACCCCGCTTTCACTCTGCGGGGGTCAGGGAGAGCTCTGCCCAGAACCGCGCAAGGGCACAGCCCTGGCCACTCTCATTTGGAGGAGCAGGAAATCCACCTTCTTCTGGAAAGAAGGCCATGGTCTCCATCCATCTCAAAGGACAAGCAGGCCTCATGCCGGAGGGAAGAAAGGAGGGCCTGCACCTTGACCGTGCAGCGCCCTCACCTGCGAGCCTGCGCGGGATACGAGCCGGGCTCGCGGCAGCCTTCCCCCCGAGATCCGAGACCCGAAGGAACCCCAAGCCCTGACCCCCCTGGCGCGCCCGTCACCCGTCGGTCGGGTCACTTGTTGCGCGCCTGGAGGATCAGGCTCCGAACTCACGTGTCACACTCTTCTGGACACCAGCGCCTCCCTTTAGCAGTCTGGACCATTTTATGGCTCTTCTGGTGAGTATCGTCAGATAGGTGGAAAAAAATTCTTCATAAGCTGCATAATCAAAGTCCTCAGGCCTTTCAAACCCGTACGGATCGATCCTACGACACAAAAAGACCCAGAGTAAAGTTCCGCGCGCACGTGGAACGTGGGACCTGCGGCGCCCGGCGCCCGGGGCCCCCCGTGGGGGGCGCGTGTTCCGCCCCACCCTCCCGGGTGCAGGAAGGGGCGGCGGGCCGAGCGCGGGCGCGTGCGCAGCGCAGGGGCCGCCCAGGGGCGCGCAGGCGCCGGGCACCACCGCGCCCGCCGGCTCCACGCCACCGGCACTCGCGCCCGCTACCCCGGGCTGGGCCAGGAGCGCCCGGGCCTCGTGCGCCTACCTGGGGACGCGGTCCCGCGCCGCCTGCGCGCGCCCCGCAGACTCCATGCCGAAAGGGGCGGGAGGGGGCGCCCGGGCCGCGGGGCCGGGGGTGCCAAGTCCACCTCCCGGGACTCGGGGCGCCTCCGGTCTTTCCGCCGGGCCGCGGGCGCCGGGAGGCGGGGCTGGCGGCGGGGGAGGGGCGGGGAAGGAGGGCCGGGGGGGAGGAATGGGAATGTCAGGGGAGGGCGGGGGCGCGGCTGGCGCGGGAGGGACAGGGCGGGGCCCGAAGGGATGAGGGGGCGGGAGGGGCTGCACCTGCTCCTGCGCCAGGAGCAGCTGGAGCCCGGAGCCTGGGAGGGAGGAGGCCGGGAGGAGCCCGAGGCCGGGAGGGAGGAGGCACGGGATGGGGGATGGTGGACCGGGGGCGGGATGGGGAGACTGGGGTGGGTGGGATTTGCGGCACCTGGGGCGGGACTGGGGACTCAACCTGGCAAGGCTGGCCGGACAGGTGCGGCGGGTACCACCCCTCATCCCCCACCCCCTGGCCTTTCGGGCCTGGAGCAAAGGTTGGAGGAGATCAATCCAGTTTGGATTCTTCTGACAGCACTCCAAACCTCAGTGACCCGCAGGTCCAAAGGCCGGCGTTCTGACCTATGACTGCTATTTTAATGTTCTTTTTGCAGAAAAAGGTCGTCTTATTTTTTACTTGGTCTTTTTCAACCTACACTTAAGACCTGAGAGCAGCACATAAACAAGTGGATTTTTTTTAATTTATTTTTTTGGCTGTGTTGGGTCTTTGTTGCTGCATGCGGGCTTTCTCTAGTTGCGGCGAGCGGGGGCTACTCTTCCTTGTGGTGCGTGGGCTTCTCATTGCAGTGGCTTCTCTTGTTGCGGAGCACGGGCTATAGGCGCACGGGCTTCAGTAGTTGTGATTCGCGGGCTCAGTAGTTGTGGCTTGCAGGCTCTAGAGCGCAGGCTCAGCAGTTGTGGCGCACGGGCTTAGTTGCTCTGCAGCATGTGGGATCTTCCCGGGCCGGGGATCGAACCCGCGTCCCCTGCATTGGCAGGTGGATTCTTAACCACTGCGACACCAGAGAAGCCCCAAGTAAGTGGATCTTCATCCCTGCAGCCCCACCCCCAGGGAGATCTGCCCTGGCCCTCCCCGCCTCCCCAAACCAGACTAGGGGAGGAGGTCCAGCCCCTCCACAGACACCTGCCTCCAACCCTGTCCCTGGGCCAAGCCCTGCCGGGACCACAACGTCCAAAGGGCTGGCTGGCTGGGGCTCCTCCAGCCCAGTTGATGGAGGGTGGGCTGGGCCCTGCAGAATTGCCATCTGGGGTGACCTGGGGTTAACAGCCCACACGTCTGCTCTGCTCCCCAAAGGGGCTCCCTCCTCCCACTGCCTCTTCCCACTTCTGCGCACATCTTGGCCGCATGAGTCACCTCTGTGCGCCGCCTGCGATTGAACAGAAATGCGATCCCAGCCTTGCGTGCCTTTTACTTTGAGGGAAACACCAGCAGATGTGAGCACCGTGGTTACCATGTTGAGTGTCCACTGCTCCCCTTGATACTGCAGGACAGCCCTGGTTTAGGACAGCATCTTTCTCGGTCCCTGTTCACCACTGCACTGTCCCCACATTTCCATATCGTGGCGTGAAAACCATATCTAAACCGCTTTTCGTATTTGGGAGGCCATCGAGGATTTGCCCAAACTGTCATTTTGAATTTGCCTTGGAAACGTGGTGAGGTAAAAGGGGATTTAAGATGCTTTAAATTGAAGATTTACAGCACTTTTTTAGCCTCAGCCCTCCACGTGCCAAGGGTCCTTTTTAAGAAGCGGGTTCAGACCGTAGGCAGATCAGGCAAATCAGAAAAGACACCATCTCTGCACACGTCGCGTGGCCACCTAGCTGTGCAGGGCCCACTCCACCAGGGCCTGGCAACTTCGGAGACAGTGTCTTACTGGGGCTCTAGATGTACTTTCTCGTGACAAGTGCCTATACGCCGTGGCTGGGCGTGGTGGAAACGGGATTGCCAGCATCCGCTGCAAATCTACCTGGGCTGTTGTGAACCAGCCTGGCTGGCCCTTAACACTGGTTTTTCCGGAACATTCCATCTGAGGGCTAAGCAAGGAGGCTGGAAAGTAATTTGAGGAACATACCTGTCCCTAAGCTGGGGACGTCTGTCTGTCCATTTCCATGGAAGTCTGTAGGAAATTAGTGTTCCACTGAACATGAGCCCAAATGCCCCCCATTTGCTGGTTCTGGGGAGACTTTCCAAGCCCTCGGCTCAGTTCACAGTATCCCTTTCAAGACCCACCTCCTTGGCCCTCCCGCCAACAGGGCGCCTCCTTCTGCAGACTCCAGTCCGCAGGCAGGGTGACTTACCCTCCCACCAGCGCGGGGGTGCCCCTCGGCCCACGCGGTGCCGGTCTTACAAATCATCAAGCACCAGCCCTGCCCCGCCCCCGGCGCCCCGCCCTCCTGTCTCTGCCCCGCCCCTTTCCCTGGCAGCCGCCTCTGCCACCCTGGACGGGGCTGCTCCCAGTTTCGGCAAGTGACTCCCTGAATTCCCCACCCGTTCCGGCCTTTCTCTGGGGCCCAAACCACATTTCCTACTCCCTGTCTCCAAGAGCATGTCCGGTACGGCTGCCCTCACTCCTCTCGTAGCCCAGCGCGCAGCCCCGCTGGCCCAGCCCAGCAGCTCCCCTGGCCTGGCGGGCCTGGCGGGTACTTCCTGCTCCCCCTCGGCCTCGTTTCCTAACTCCTGCCCTTCTCAGGCGCTTTCCAGCCTCCGTCTCCCACTGTGTCCTCACAGCTCCCTGGTCCCGGCCCCAACAGGAAACACAGAGCACGGATACGGGCACTTGGACTTGCGTGTGCTAGCCGTACCCCCGACCGAGGGCATTTGGGGCCACATGAAACGAGGGCGAGCGTTAGATAAGAGGGGGCCGCCCTCCAGGAAAGTGGAAGTGACGATCCGGGGAGAAAGCACCCGTGTCCGAGGTGGCCAGGAGGGTCCGCAGCCAGAGGGCGCTTTGAAGGCTGCTGGCCCCCGCCTCGCAGCGTCTGCCAAGCCCCCCACCTGGGAGCAAGAGGCGGCCGGACCCCTGTGTCCTCGGTGCCCCTCCATCCACCTCCAGACGCCCGGTGCCCTGAGCGTCCCGGGCACCCTCACCGGCCAGATGCCCTTCCCCCACAGCCTGTGGGTGTCCACACAGGCAGGGCACACCCAGAGGAAGGGAACCAAATTGGGCACGGCCCCTCAGGGCGAGGGCATGCCCGGGCTGGGGTGCCGCCGCTCCTGGTGCCCCGCTGCCCCCCGTCAGGCCGCTAGAGGAGCCTGCTCTGCAGCCCTAAAGCTACCCGCCCAGGGGCCCCGGCTCCTCGGGGGAGGCTGGCCACCCCCAGCCCAGTGTCCACTCAGCACCCATCGGACGCCCCTCCTCCTGCAGGGACTCCCCGTTCTTGTCGCCTGATTGTAAGAGCTGCTGCCGTTTGAAGTAAGACGTGCCGTCAGAACTCAAGTTCTGGGGGTGCCGGTCCCCCCTAAGACTAATGCAAAGTCCAGGCAACGTCATCTATCACTGTGAAGACCTGAGGGTAATGAAAGGACCATGGTAACAACATCCAAACCTGGTGGTCACTGAGGGTCAGGGTGGGCCGGCCTCCAGGCACTGCGACCTCGCCACGGGGAAGTCGGATGGACGGTCCGAATTGCAGCAGCACTGCTCACACCATTTCCAGTAAAGTACTAAGCCCAGTTTGTTTGTTTGGTTTTGTTTTGTTTTGTTTTTGCGGTGTGCGGGCCTCTCACTGCTGTGGCCTCTCCCGTTGCGGAGCACAGGCTCCGGACGTGCAGGCTCAGCGGCCATGGCTCACGGGCCCAGCCGCTCCGCGGCATGTGGGATCCTCCCGGACCGGGGCACGAACCCGTGTCCCCTGCATCGGCAGGTGGACTCTCAACCACTGCACCACGAGGGAAGCCCGATAATTAGTTTTAAATGGCGCACAGTCCTCCCGCTGTGCGCCGCCTGGGCTCCCGGTCAGAGGCCACCACGGGCACAGCGGGATTAATGTGCTCAGAGGGTCCTCACAAGGCCATCCACTCCTACACGGCTCCTACCCTTCCCGGAAAGCAAGCAGGGCCACGTGCAGAGTCATGGGTACACAATTAAGGACCTGGGGGGGCGGGGCATAGAAATGACCCACGTGGGGAGGTCTTGAGCTTTCTAGTGACCCCGCCAGATGCCCACGTCTCCCACGCAGGCCAGCAGCGAGTGCAGGAGGCCTGGGTCTCAGGGCGGTTTCATCATCATGTCCCTTCCATCCCTCCTGCCCTTTCCTTATCCCTTTGGGTGAGGTCCAGGCAGGGACCACAGCTGGCACCAGACAGTCCCAGGAACACCAGGCCACATGATCACCCTATGTGGGCCTCCCCGTGGCTGCAGGGGTGGGCACTCGGGTCCTGGAGGCTCGCCCCTTAGGTGGGTGACCCTGGCCGGGCTGTGTCACCTAGTGCACAGAAGGGCTCAGGGAGAAAACCTCGGGCTCAGCTGGTGCTGGGGTTGCTGGCCAGTGCTGAGAGGACCCCCACCCCCGGGGGCCCCGTGTGCCCCGCAGGAAGTCACATCCCTGTCCTTTGAAGAAGAAAACAGGTCTAGGGAGACGGCAGGACCAAAGTCTCCCGCTCGGGGCGGGGTGATTACGGATTACCCCGTGGGGAGGGCGTGGTTCTAGAGCACGAAGGCAGGCAGGGCCGCTTGTCCTCACACGCCTGCTGTGTGTCTGGCCTCCCCACTCCTTGAATACCGACTTCAAGCGTCAGGCGCTGTGCAGGCTCTGGGATCGGAGGAAGCTTATGGTCTGCTTCAGGAGACAGTTTTATGAGAGTGTAACCTGTAAATAAGACACATTTTTATCATAAGATGAAACGAGCCTCTTGCGGAACAAGGGCTGTGAAGCCACCGGGCGTGTACAGAGGCCACAATAAGTTCCTGTGTTTGTTTTTCCGGCCGCGCCGTGTGGCTTGTGGCGTCTTGTTCCCCGACCAGGGATCACACCTGGGCCCTCACCGTGACGGCACAAAGTCCCAACCACTGGACGGCCAGTGAATTCCCCACAACAAGGTTTCCTAGGAGACGCCGTGACACGGGACAGACAGCAGGGGCAGGAGGCCCCCGGGGGCAGCTGGGAGCCTGTCCTGAGGGGACTGACAGGCAGACAGGCAGAAGGACTGGAGGATGCCAGGCTGGGCAGGTGTCCCCTTCCTCTGTAACAGAAGCCCCACCTCCCAGCACCAGCTGGTGGCTGAAACAACAGAAGTTTATTTCTCCCCATCCTGGAGGCTGGAGGCCCAAGGCCACAGTGGCGACAGATTCTCCTATGTCTGGGCCGTACTCGGCCGTCTCCTCCCTGTGTCCCCACGTGGTCATCCCCTGTGCGTGTCTGTGTCCTGATCTCCTCTTCTTATTAGGACATGTGGGATTAGGGCCACCCTAGTGACCTCATCTGACCTCAATCACCTCTTTAAAGGCCCCGTCTCCAAATATGGTCACGTTCAAAAATATTTCTAGTCTTGAAAAATAACATCACTCTCAACTTTGGGATTTAAGAGAATAAAATAAAGAGAAAACGTTCCAAAGGTTACACATCCAGAGAAACCCACTTCACTTCCGCCCGAAACAGGGCTGACAGATTCCGCAAATAAAATACACACTCGGGGCACCCAGTGTGGGACATGCTTACACTTACGTGTAAGTGTTCACGTGTGTCTGCACTTCAGTTGTGACTGGCGTTCCAGCTGGCAACGCTGTCCCGAAATCCTATGAAACTGTGACCTGCTTTCCTTTGAACAAGAGGTAGGGAGATCTTTTCCCCTTGAGAATTTTTCTCGAGGCTGTCCTCCCAGGAAGAACAATCGCGTCCTTTGTTTCTGACAGTCTGAGCACAGCTTCTGTCGCCCACAGAGTTGACAGCACCTCCGCCTTCGATGCAAGGCGGGTTCCATTCTGCTCTGCAACCGGGGCTCAGGGTGAGGCCTCAGGACTGCCCAGGTCAGGAAGTGGTGAGGCGTAGGATCTCGAGACCGTGGGAAATGTTCTGAATATACAAAGATGCCCGTCAACGGCCCACCCTAGGAGGCCGCTCTTTACAATATTAACTTTAAGGTAAATACCGGAGGCCAGACCCGGAACGGTGTCATGTTTGATCCTATTCAAGCATGAGCAGACTGCTGAGGGATCTCTGTGTGCGGAGCGTCGCTCACCCAGGTTCATCCAAGACACTGTGATCACTGTAAGGTGAATGCAGATCTAAACCACAAATTTTAATTTAAAATTTTCCCTGTGGGGGAGGGATGGACTGGGAGTTTGGGATGAGCAGATGCAAACTAGTATGTATAGGATGGATAAACAATATGGTCCTACTGTAGAGCCCAGGGAGCTCTATTCAATATCCTGGGATAAACCACAATGGAAAAGAATATGAAAAAGAATGTGTGTGTGTGTGTGTGTGTGTGTGTGTACATGAAACACTTTGCTGTACAGCAGAAATTAATACAACATTGTAAATCAACTATGCTTCAATAAAATAATTTTTTTTTTTTTTTTTTGGTGGTACACGGGCCTCTCACTGTTGCGGCCTCTCCCGTTGCGGAGCACAGGCTCCGGATGCGCAGGCTCAGCGGCCACGGCTCACGGGCCCAGCTGCTCCACGGCATGTGGGATCCTCCCGGACCGGGGCAGGAACCTGCGTCCCCTGCATCAGCAGGCAGACTCTCAACCACTGCGCCACCAGGGAAGCCCTAAAATAAATTTTTTAAATAAAAAATAAATGAGATAAAATTTCCCTAGTGCAAAGAGGGTGCGCCCCTTCCCTCTTTGATGTGATTAAAACTCTAAAGCCTCCAGGCAGGTTTGCACCCGCAACGTCTTTCTTGGGCTGCGGCCGGCGGTCTCTGAAGTGTGGATGTGGAGGAGAGTCCCCTCTGGGGAACGTCAGCCAGGAGCAGGTTTGCGAGATGCCACTTCCTCTTGTGGAGAAGACAGGAGTTTCACTTCTCCTGCCACGCGTCGAGGGTGCCGTCTGGGGTCTGCTTCCCAGAGCTCAGTGGATTACAGGGAGGTGTACGTTCTGCCCAAAGCTCGTTGGAGGGGAGAACTGTTTTCTTTGCCTTCCGCCTTTCTGGACAGGTTTTCTGGGCTAGAAGACGCTTGGTTGTTCATTTTGTTGTGAGGCTGGCGTGCCGCTTGGGGATTTGGGTGGAGGCGGCCCCACTGGGGAGCACAGACTCGCGGTCCAAGGGGAGCGATGCCTCTGCCTAAAGCTTCCGGTAGCTCTGAGACCACCTTCCTTCTTCCAATACCTGCCGACGCCCAGACCCCAGCCCTTTGTGGGCTCTGGTCCTGCGTTTTCTACAACGCTGTCTTACTCCTGCTTTCCAGGGGCTCCGACGGGTTACACTCTTGTGCGCATCTCCTTCCAGACCTTCTAACCTGTGTAGGCAATAGAACAGCACGCACGCGTGCACACACATGTACGTATGTACACACACACCTATACACGTGTGCACACCCCACAGTACAGTGCACACATGTACACACACACACCGCGCGCGCACACACACACTCTTTGAGGCTCTCGTTCCACGTAACCTTGGAGCCTTCCTTGAATCCTCAACCCACCCTCACTCGGTGACCCAGTCCTGCCCTTTCTACCACCTCTAAGAGCAGGAATACATGTTGCTAGGTAAGCTGCTTCCCTTGTGCCTTAGTTGAAACCTGCAGTTGAACACATGATGCTCGATAAGAGGACCCCACCCGAGAGTTCATCCTGCACGGTTCAGCTAAGTGACGATTAAGGACAAGAATCGAATCCACAGTGACTGAAAGGGGAGCAGTAACTCCGTGCTACCTGTGGAGGGGCAGGTGCCGCGACGCTCCCTTTGGGGTGGAGACGGCCGAGGCGGCCTTGTACGGCCCCGGCTCCGCCTCCCTGTGCGCACCCTCCAGCCCCGCCCGCGCCCCCGCCCCGCGGCCACCCAGGAGAGGACCCTGCCCAGGCGGGAGCCGATCCTGGTTCCGAGGGGAGGGTTGGGCCCGGGTCCTGGTGCGGGAAGGCTGGGGGCCCCGCGTTCCCGCCTGGCACACGGGGGGTGCCTCGGCGTGATGAGCAGCTGAGCCACGCGCCCATCCCAGTTCTCCCGGCCCGGGTCTGCACACCTCGGGCACGCGCAGATCCCGGCGCCGGGTTCCCGGGCCCGCAGTGCCCTCTGGTGGCCCCGGTGACGCCGGCCGTCTCTCCCAGGACTGAGCGAGTCTGTGCCCAAACGGCTTGGAGCCCTCCAGCCGGTGACCTCGGCCTCGCGACTCGGGGACGGGCAAACGCGGCCCGGATGTGTGGGAACTGGGGCCAGGTTCCCAGGACTCGAGCAGGGCAGCTCCTCCCCTGTCCCCTGGCGCTTGGAAACAGGAATAAAAGTGTCTCAGATGCGTTTAGATTAACTTAGGAAACAGTGACACATAAAAACGAGAACAAGAAAAGTACCTGCAATTCTCTACTGTCGCCGCTGCTGCAGCCGCCAGCGCCCACAGGCGTCAGGACTTGCTTATTTCATTACTTGCTGTCATCCACCCTCGGGGCGAGCACGGGAACAGCATTGGTCGGCTGATTTCTTCAGCCTTGTTTCTGAAAGGTTTAAAATTCTCCTCTGGCTGTGGGTTCCTGGCAGGTCCACACTTCCTGCAGGTTGACTCGCCGTGGAGCAGTCCCCAGGGCGGGCCCTTGCCTGTCAACACGACCCCACATGGCCCGCGACACACGCGTATTTGGTCCGGGTTCCTGGCTCTGAGTGCCCACAACCCTCGGACTTTGCTCTTGTTGTTCGTGAGAAGCCCCTTTGGACCTCGAGGCGGCAACTTGGGAGCTGAGGGCTGATGGCCAGGGAGACCAACCCCGTGGTCAGCAGTGTCGAAAATAACCAACACACAATCTGTAAGAGGAACAGAAGAGAGTTTCCCGCGAGCCAAGCTGAGGGCTGTGGCCCAGAACACCGCTTCGCAGGTTACTCTGAGGATCTGCTCCGGAGACGCAGGGTTGCCAGCACAGTTTTATGTCTTGTCCGGACAAAGGACATCAAACAAGTCAGGGATCCCTTCCTTCACGTCTGGAAAAACCCGAAACAACAGACCAGCACGTGCACATCAAGTCAGCGTGGCCTTGGCACCTGGGAAGGGACTCACCCTCCAAGGAGGACCGGGAAGGGAGGCATTTCATCTTTATTTTTAACGTGGACATTCCTGACTTCCGGTCGCTGTGCCCTTTTCTCTAATAATTAAACAAATGTAAAATGTATGTTTGATAGGCCAAAACCAGGCTACTTTAGTTGCATAAAATTCGCGTTAGCTCACAGCTAAGCCAGGATGACCTCCCCATGCCTGGCATGTGAACGTTTCTTTCATCAGGGCGTTGGAACCTTTAGCTTCAGCGCCGACCTCGGGGAGCGGGGGGAAGCTGGAGGCTGAGTTAACCACAATGGCCAGTGATTTAATCAGCCCTGCCTGGTAAGGGACTCGCCATGAAACCCTAGACACAGGGTTTAGTGAGCGTCTGGGTTGGTGGACACATCGGGGTGCCCGAGGGTGGCGCACCCCAGCCCCGTAGGGACAGAAGCCCCCGTGTCAGGACCTGTCGGGACCTCACTCTACAGACCTCTTCACCCAGCTGTTCATCTGTAAGCTTTGTAATAAGCTGGTAGCAGTAGGGACGTGTTTCTCTGAGTGCTGGGAGCAGTTATAGCGAATTATCAAACCCGAGGAGGGGTTGTGGGAACCCCGATTTATAGCCACATGAGATGGAAGTGGGGGCGACCTGGGGACCCACCACTGCGATTGGGGCTGAGCCTGTATCTGTGGGGTGGATGGTGTGTCCGAACTGAACTGGTCCTACAGTCGTAGGACCCGGCTGGTGTCCAGGGAAACAGGGGGCACGTCCGCTGTCAGAGTGTTGTGAGAAGTGATGAAATATAATAGAATTCATATTTTATGGCAAGACAAGAAAACTTTAAAGATAACATTTTTCTTTGCCCGTTTGGGCCTCCTCCCTCCTCTTCAGTCTGTGCTGTGCGTCTGCATTGACCAGACCTCCTAGGAGAGAACCTTCCCTCTTGACTGTGCGGGGCCACAATAACCCACTACTCACTTTGGACGTGCAGACCTGGACTGTGTGAACCGTCAATATGTCATTCGACTCTAACCCTTCGTCTCAAAAACGAACCTAACTGTGCTTTGACCTCGAACGGGTGAAACAGTCTTTAGAATTTTCTGAGACTCTCCCCTGGGTTGGCTCCCACAGAATTTTCCATTTCTTTCTTGGATCAATAACTGAATAGGTTTTTTGTCGACATAAGAAAAGGCCATTTCCTTAGGCTCTTAGTTCTCTTAGGGAAAATGCCCGATGCTTTCACAGGTCGAAGGGGGATCCACAAACCCGTATCCAGCGGCGCCCACCTGAGCCCGACCAGTCCTCGCAGTAAAGGAAACACACGGCTGTGGGCTCGGGATCGGCCCTTCTGCTCTTCTGAGAAGTCCTTCCTGGGCAGAAGGAGGGGACACGGTGACCTCATCTCCTGGGTCTCCGTGCGCCAAGCAGCGTGTCGGGAGGAGAGGAGCCTGGACCGCCCCAGCCCCGCCCCCACGAGCGGCGCTGCTCTGGGGGGCGTGGCTCCCCCGCCGGCGGCCTCCTTGCCCTTACTCGAGGCCAAGGCGCTTGCCTCCCCGGATGCTCAGGCCCTGCTGCAGGCGCGGCAGCTTCCCTGGACGTCCTGGGGGCAGCGGGCACCGGGGGTGGCCGTGCTGGGGCCCTGCCTCCCATGCCCCCGGCCTCCTGTCCACGTGGCGGCCCCGCGTCTCCCCGGGGAGCTCTGCTCCCACCCACCGGGCACCTACGCGTCCTGGGAGGCCGCTGGCTTCGCCCCAAGCCCACCCAAGGGGCTCTCCCCGCAGGCCTCTGACCGAATCTCGCCGCACGCAGCTCCTGGCCCTACGGCTGCTTCCTGACGGGAAATCCTGCCCCCTTCGTGCAGCCCTCAAAGAGGCAAGGACGAGGTGTGCGATGAGCATCACATTCTACTTCCTATCTTGAAATTATTTCCAGCTGAATTCTCAAAGGAGAGAATACCACAAAATATATTTAGTAATTTTTGTCTAATGAATCATTTTAGAGTTATTTGCACACACAGGAGGATAAAACAAGGAACACTGAATCAACAGCCCAGGGTTTATACGTAATCAAACAATTAAAAGATCATGACCAAATGGCAAAGACGCCCTCATTACAAAAATAAGAAGTGACGCTGAGTTTGTAAACTTCCGAACGATGCTGTTCCCGATGGAGCGTCTGAAATAAAACGCACTCTTGTGATTCCGGCGATGGTGTCTCCTCTGTGAGCTGCACGTGTGTACAGGCGGGGCTCGCGGACGGCTCTGTAAACAGTCGGAGCTGTAAAGCACTGAATCGAGGTGAAGGTCAACGAGCTACTCCAATACGCGAAAGTGAACGTCCACTAAGACGCTGATATAAACATCAGCCCACCCACTTCTGCAACAGTTGTTTCAACCCGGGGCGCTCAAGCGTCTTTCTTTTGTAGAGAAGACTGTCACTCTCCGACTTTACGGTCTAGGACAATGTGATGCCCGCTGACCTCCCAGTAAATCCTCAGGAAAAATCGCTCTCGGTTCTTTCCTGTGGGGTCGCCAGGCGTGGGCAAGCGGAGGGCAGTGTAACCTGCAGCCGCGATCATGGAACCTGGCCCCTGGGGCTGCAGACTCGCCCTGTGCCTGCCAACGTCGAGGGGAGCTCCATGTACACCTTTTCCGAGGCTGCGACCCGGGTGGATTCTGGTCATGTTTCCACCACTTGAAGTGAGACCACCGGCTGCATCTCCCGTGGACGTTCTGGTCTATTTAAAAAGGGAACACCCAGCGAAACAGTACTTTTATCTCCTCCATCTGTCATCACGTTCTTTGCCAAACATTGCCTCAAATACTTTGTGGAACGAAGTAGAAATAAATAAAAAGAATAAACCAGATGGGGCCGCCAGGTGCAGTAGGTAGCGGGAAGGGAAACTCCAGCTCCAGCAGAGATGCCGGCTGTGAGCAGGTGTGGCCGAGGGACGACGGAAAAGGCCCAGGGTCCGGGCCTCTGCTGGGACCCTTCCCTGTGCTTTGTCCAAGGAGCCTCCTGGGTTCTGCAGCTCCAGGGGGCCGACCCCAAGCCTGGTGTAGGCTTCCCGAGACTCCTGGGGTGGGGGCAGCCTGGACCCCCGCAGCCCACGTGCTGACCACCCTCCTGGAGGTGGACCGGCCCCAGAGCCAGAGACCTCGGTCCTGTCCACTCCAGCTCTCAACTGGTGGGAGTGAAACTCAGCAGGTGAGACGCCCACCCCAGAGTCCCCATCCCAGAAGTTGGGGTCCTCATCCAGTTGCCCAGACACTGGACACGGGGCAGCACTGTGGGTGCAGGTAACTGTCATGCTGCAGACACCCCTGGCTGGGCCCCGAGCACTGCCTGCTCTATAGAGGGGGGGACGCATACCTGGAGGGGTGACCGAGGGAGGCCCCCTGGAGCTGCGACCCTCAAACGTGCCCAGTGTTGACGCTGAGGACGTTTCCAGTCTGCTGGATGTTAAGTTAATGGCCTGGTTGGAGAAGGGGGGGCGGCAGGAGTGAGCCCCTCCCTGGACAGAGCACAGTTGGCTGCACACCTCCTGCCTCCACCTGGCCCCCTGCCGAGCTCAGGGCCACTCGGGCCACCACGCCCGTTCATACCCTAGGCAGACCTGTCCTGGGAGGAGATGGGACAGAGCCGGTTCTTACTCAGTGCCTATGAAAGCTCAGGTCAGAAGCCTTGTCTCTGCAAGTGAACCTTCAAATCGGAGAGCAAGGGAGGGTGGGCGCCCGTCAGGGGAGCTGCTCCAGGACGAGCAGGGATCCTCTCGGGAGTCACTCAGCTGTGAGGGCCGCAAGCATCGCGGAGCCTCAAGAGCAGGGCGCGCTTTCCGCAGAGGGATGTCATCAAAAGCATCAACAGCAGCCTGGGCGCTGGGGGAGCCCCACCCGGCTCGGCCTGGACCCCCGTGGCCCCTAAGCCCCCCCCCCACGCCAGGTTTCAGTCTGCTTCGTGGCTGCGACTAAGGTTTCAGCTGCACACGGTGTGACCCTGTGTCTGTGCCTCAGGACAGAGGCTGAGGGAACCGCTCGGAGAACTAACAGCAAGACAGCGACAAAATCACCTCCAGGCAGTGTGATGACCGACCAGTGGTTTTTATTTCCGTCCTTGTCCTTCTGTACAGTGTTCAAACATTCTAGACAGAAAGTGCATCGTCTAAGTGACGGAAAGGGCTGCAACTGAGCAACGTCTCTGGCGGGAAACACTCGGACGCTGTGCGGGAGGGCAGCGGGGCTGGAGTGTGCACTCCGTCACCGACCTGCGCCCCGTCCAGGGCCTTGTAGGCCCTGCAGACCCCGAGGAGGCTGCTGTGATGATGGCGGGTCAGACGAGACTGGGTTACTTTTCTCACCAGTTTCTTAATGAAACCGTCCTGGGAATCGTGCACCTGAAAACAGCCTTTTCGCGGCTCTGACGGTCGCTGTTCTCTGGAGTCGACTCCCCCTGGTTCGCTGGCTCCGGCCAGGTTTGGGTGGACAGAGAGGCCACACCTGGATCCCAGTGGCTCCCTGACTGTCAGGCGGCTGTGGGGCCATGGACGCAGCCCCCCGCCCCCCGGTGGTCGCCATGTCAAACCGCAGCCCTCTGACTCTTTCCAGGACCGGCAGGGCCAGTCGGGGCCACTCACCACCCTGGCCGTGTCTGAGCCAGGAGGGGTCATGTCAGCAGCTGCTGGTGACCCCGCAAGAGGCAGAGTGCCCTCAAAACCCAAGGCCACGCCCCAGGAGGGGACGGGACAGATGCACGGGAAGTCCAGCCCCGAAGGTCAGAACTTCCTGTGCAGAGACGGGCGTGAGCCTGACGCCCGTGAAGACGCCAGGTGTGGGCGGAGTGTACTGGCCGCAGGGCTCCCGTCCTCCCAGGGCCACTCACGACAGAGGACACGACCCCGCAGACCGGGCGCCGGCGCTCAGGGCCGAGGGTCACCGAGAGGAAGGAAAGGGAGTGAGGCCTCGGGCCGCTGGCTCCCGTGAGGGCCTCACTTTGGAAGCGCGAACGTGTCGTTGGCCCTGAGGATGGCTGGTCTAAAGGACAGCTCGAAGGACCTCTGGTCGCTGAAGCTCTGGGCTCTGTACTTGGACAGGTGTGCGCCCCTGCCGCCGCGTCCACGTCCCTGTGTGCCCCTCCCCGCCCCGGTGGTGTCCGGGGGCCCCCCCGGGGCGGGGGCGCGGGCAGTGTGGCAGCCCCCTAGCACGGCCGAGGGCACTGCAGAGCCTGGCGCTGGCCGGGGGCCGGGGGCCGTCGGGCTCTCGCCCTGCCCGCATGGCTCTCCGCGAGCCCCCTGACCACCCCTGGAGGCTGCTGGTCTCTGGGACGCCTCATTTTTGCCTGCGGGGGGCGCCACCTCTGCTGCCTTGCTCTCAGGCTGAGCCGAGTCAGGGGGGGCCGTCCTGCCAGCCTGGGCCTGGGCAGGGTGTGCCGGGCTCCCTGGGTGGGGAGGAGCTGGGGTCTTTGCAGCCGGGGCCCCATGTCCCCGAGGAGGGCCCTCTGTGTGCCTCGCCTGCTGCCTCTGCGGCCACTCTGGGCTCTTCCCAGTGCGCCAGCCGGGAGCTTCCACCGGGGCCGCCGGGTCGCCGTCCACAGCCTCTTCGGCCCCACTCGAGTGGGCCTTCTCGCCTCGAAGGCCTTCTCCCTTCCTTCCAGGACCGGCCAGCCTCGCAGCCCCCGGGGGCCCCTCCTCTTGCCCACGGTGACTTCTTCCGCCCAGGCTGGCCCTCTCCCCGCCCGCGACTTCCCTGGGGGCCTGGAGGTCGAGGCGCTTCTGGGCCACCCGGTCCGCCCTTGGCCCATCCGCCGCTGTGGACGTGGGGGGAGGTTGGCGGGAAGGCCCAGCACTGGGAGGAAGCTGTTCCCCGGGGAAGACACACGTCCCGCCCTTGGCCTGCTGGCTCCCAGAAGGCGGTGGCCCAGTGCCCAAAGCGCGGCTTGGAGTCCCCGCCACGTGGCTCCCCTGTGGCACCGGGAGATCTGGGGCTGGAGTCGGGGGCTTTGGGCTGCCCCCCCGAGGGCTCTGCCACACAGCGCCTGAGAGTCTGCCCCCAGCTGCCACCTTCCTTTCGCCTGCGGCCAGTTCACCTGGAGCTGCCACGCGGGGCTCGACAGGCAGGGTCTGGGTGCCGGCGGCCTCCCGAGGCGGGGCGGGTGGGGACCCCGAGGCTCTGCACACACTGCCGCCCCCGGGCTGGCGATCAGGCTCCTCGGCCACGAGACCTGGGCCTGCGGGCCGGGCGGCGCCCCTTTCCTCCTGCTCCTTGGCCGCCCTGTTTCCGGGGCTCAGGGCGTCACCTGGCACCAGGGCTGGGGGGCTTTTGGAGGCCCCTGCAGCCGTCACCCGCCCGGGGGCGTTGACACTCCTCGGCTGTGTTCGTTCAGTTAAGGAGCTCGCTCTGTTCTCATCAGGATCACGGCTGGCGCTCCCTTCCGCCGTCAGCGGGGGCCGGGCTGGCTCCGGGGACGACGGGGGCCCCCTGTGTCCTTCCTGCTCACGAGGGGGGCTCTTGTCCACCGAGGGCAGATTCTCAGGCCTCCTCCCGTCCTGGGCCGGTGCTTCTGGCCTCATGGAGACACTCACCTCGCTCCTCCTGGGAACCCTGGGCGCCAGCACTTGCTGACCGCCGGGGGCACAGCCGGCAAGTCCCCTCCATCGGTTTTCCGAGGCCGCGGACCGCTGTGATGAGGTGCTGGCGTCATCAACAGGCCTTTCCTCCCGTCCTGGCAGCAGAGGCGTCTTAGAACTTAGCTGGGAAGCGTCCTCTCCCCAGGTGTCCTGGTGCTTCGGGAGCCTGTGTGAAGTCCCAGGGCTGCGTCTGGTTTCCTTTCCTCCAGGGGAACTTTTCTGCGGTTTCGTCGTGGGAACTGCCTCGGGGACGTCTGGACCATGGCAGGCAGCATCCTGCGGGGGCGCTGTGAGCGTTGGCTGTGCCCCTGGGCCCTGCTGTGGCAGGGTGGGCGGGCTCAGACCTGCCCTCGACGGGGCGCCCCTGCTTCCACCCTCGGCCGTAGTGGGAGGTGAAGCTCCTATATTTCCAGTCACACCCTCTCCTCCCAGAAGACGCCAGCCTTGGTCTTCAGGGCCTGCTGCCCTCTGCAGGGTGGCAGGAGGGGGCGGCACCGTGTGGACAGCCGGCAGTCTGGCCGCGACCTGTGGAGGCTCCATGGCTGGCTGTGTGCGCTGCGCGGCCTGGGCTGCATGCGCCGCGAGTGGAGGGAATTGTCCTGGCGCTCTCTCTTCTGGGCAATTCTCCTGGACAGCGAAGAGGGGCTCTGGCTCCGAGTCTGCAGTCATACTTTCCGTTTCATCCTCTGAACTGCAGACGGTCAGGGTGACTTCGGGGGCAGCCCCTGCTCTGCCCCCCACGAGCCCCGGCGGGGGGCCCAGCCTTGCTCCCCTCTTCCCCTGGGCAGCCCCCGTCCTGTCGCCTCTCAATGTCGCCGTGCCCCCCGGGCTGGCTGGTCCCCGTGGGCTCAGCTCGGGCTCGCAGCCAAGAAGGACTTCACCCCAGGGGGAGACGGGAGAGGGGACTGCCCTGGGGACACACTCGGGCCCCGTACCTGGGAGCAGTGTTTCCGGGCCGTCCCTGGGGGCGGTCGCCCGGGGCGCGGAGGGCTGCCGGGGCTGCCCCCACCCTGGCGCTTGGCTCCCACCGGGCGTCTCTCGCGCGCGGGGGGCCGTGCCCGTTTCTGCTCTGGGCGCGCGGCGCAGATCCGCGTGGGTGACTCTGGCGCCGTGGGACATCCAGCTGCGGGGGCCGCAGACGACGGTGGCGATGCTGAAGGGCAGCAGGGGCTCGGCCGAGCCGGCCAGGAAGCGGGCGGGGGGCGCCCGGATGCAGGTGCTGGCCAAGGTGGCCAAGAGGAGCACGCGGCGCTCGGGCCGGTGCAGCGGGCCCCGCGGCAGGCGCTTCGTCCTGTGCTCCTGCGCGCGCAGCGGCAGGAGGCCGGTCTCCGCACAGCGGCAGCCGCTCCGCTCAAACGTCTCCCGCAGCTTGGCCAGCGCGGCGCTCCGCCTGCCGCCCGCCTTCGGTGGAGGGCCCCTGGCGGCTTTGGGCGGCTCCGCGGGAGGCTTCTCCGCGGCCTCCTTCTCCTCCGCGGCCAAGAACACCTTCAGGATGCTCTTCACGGAGCCCCTCCCGGCGGGGAGCCCCCGGGGCCTCTCGCGACCCAGCGGCTCCCGGCCCCGTGCGGGGCGGTCGGCTCCCTCCCTGGTCTTCTCCAGGAGCTTGTGGATAGTGGCCGTCACCAGGCTCCTGCCGGGGCCCTGCCTGTCCTTGAAGATCAGCCGCCCCACCTCCCGGGTTCTCTTGAGGCGCGGCTCCCGGCCGGTGCCCATGAACTTGGCCTTGAGGAGCTGGAAGCGTGTGGGTCGCCGCGGGGCGTCCTGGGGCTCCGGCGCCGGGCCGGTCTTGCTCAGCCCGCCTTCTGCCCTCCTGGCGGGAGGAGGCCCCTGGGGCCCGTCCTCGCGGTCGCTGATGTAGAGAAGCAAACTGCTGAGGATGGCTCGGGCCGCGGGGTCGCACGTCACCCTGCTGACCTTCTTCTTTAGGGCTTGGACATCGATGGGCGTCTCATTGCTGCAAATCCTGCCGCTCCTGGGGCTGTAGGGAAAAGAATGAATCGTCACAGATTTTATCATCGTTTTTTCCAAGGCGGCTCCTTGGAACCTTTCTTATGGGACAATCCCATTTAAAACAGCCCAAGAAGTCCAGGAACAGAAGCCTGGGCGCCAAGCGGCTTGGGTTCTGGGGTATCCCTGTGGCAGCCTCGGAGAGTCAGGGTCGCCCACCGCCTAGAACTTTGGGTCACTATTTCCTTTTCTGTTAACTGGCCATGTTTTCTGAACTGTACCCTCTGCAGGGCTTTGGAGAGCGTAAGGTATTTACATTTTTTTTTTTGTAGTGGGCGTGTTTTTCTTGCATAAGTTAGGAGAAAAGCATAAAGGCTTCACCTTCTCTGTGTGTTCTCTGCTTTCCTCTAACTGTACTGCATTATATTCTGATTCAGTCCCAAGGGCGCCGTCCCCACCCAGGCCCTGGGCGGGTCAGGCAGCGGGAGACTCAGCTGTGGGGCGGGAGCTGGGGCGCGGCCCCCGGAGCAGGAGGGCGCGGGCTTCACTGCCCCGTAGAGGGGAAGAGGGCTGGGGGCACCGGCTGGGACCTGCCCTGCTGAGCCCCCTCGGGAATGCTCTCAGGGAAACCCCAAGGCTGAGGGACCTGAGCCCTCACCCTCCACGGCCCTGTCCCCAGACCCCTTCGCCCCAGCCCAGCGGGTCCAGGCCGAGAGGCTGTCCCCTGAGGGCGCGTCTGCCTCCTCCCAGCTGGGGCTTCCACCTCTCCAGACGGTAGTTTGGCAAAGACGTGCCCAGAATTGCCGCCCAGCCATCAGCACGGCTTGCTGTTCATCCCAAAGAGACGATCAGGTCGCAGAGCAAAGATTAGTGTGCTGCGTGTGACACTGAAAACGGGACACATCCTAAGTGCCGGACACGGGGCAGGGGCCTCAAGAAACGTCACGTCTGAGTTTGAGGGAAGGCAATCTACAGCAGGAAAGTGCTCAGGATGCAGCCGGCGGAGACACAGACCGAGAGCAGGCTGGAAGGGAACGTGCGAACATACTTTTCTTTCTGTACTTCGCAGGAGAGAGAGCTCTGTTTCTGGAAGCTGCACACAAACTTCTTTTAAGAGCCGTTAGGAGCGCTTCCGTGATGGGAGGACAGCAATGGGGCCCCTGCTGGCCTCACCCCCTGACGGGTGAGCCCCTTGGGTGAGCCGGGCGCCCGTCCACTGCCTGGGAGTGGATCCTGGACGGACAATTACTCCTTTCAAGGAGCGAAGGGGAGTGAATGTAACCGCAGAATTTTCCGTAGAACCCCGAATTCACTCGTACGCAGTGAACCACGCAGAATGCAGCTGCTCCCATTATCCTCAGATGCCGGAGGACCTGGGCGCCCAGTGAGGTGACCCCACCAGAAGCCCCAGCTCGGACGTCTCAGGGACCCAAGACCTGCATTTGCAGCAAGTCCCCTGAGTGGCCGTAGCTACTGGCCCTGGGAGCCACTTTGAGAATGGCCGGCATGGAGCGAGAACTTTCCAGCCTCAGACCACCGTGGGTTTGGCCCTGACGTGGTGGTCGAGGCTCCGCAAACAAACCCAGACCTGAACCCACTGAGCTCTGAGGTGGCAGGGCCGGCACGGCTGCGGGATGGCCACAGCCGAAAACACATGACCGCTGAATCTGGGGCCGCGCCGAGCATCTGAGGGGGTCGGGCTGTGCTGAGCCCCGGCCAGAGGGGGATGTGCCCTGGGCTCGCTGGGCAGCCAGGCTCCGGTGCACTGGCCCTCGACTGGTCCCAGCTCATTCCCACCCCAGGGCCTGAGCAGCCTGCGCGCGGGGCGTCTCGTGTCCCCTGCTGGGGTCCCTGCCTGAGCACACAGCTCCCAGGCGCCGCCCCCAGCACGTCCCCGGGGTGCCTCCCGCTGTGCACGTCTCATCCTTGCCAGAGGCCCGGGTGCAGCACAGAGCACGCGGAGTGTGGCTTTGCGTGGCCCCCAGTGGCACACAGCCTCTGCGCGGGGAGACCGTCTCTTCCCTGCTTTCCCAGGGCTCACAGCAGCACCTGTGGAAGGGCCCTGGCCGCCGGGTGCGCCCCTGAGCGCCTCTCCACGCTGCACCTTGTGCCCGCCCGCCAGCCTCTCTGCCCTGCCGTCTTCCACTCCCCTCAAACTCTGGCCGCGCTGGGCTCTGTTCCAGCTCTACACTCTCCCCGCGCTGAGCCTTCTGGCCCGGCACAGCCACGCTCCTGACGAGCTCCTATCCATCCCTCAGGACCCTGCTTTCCCAGTGGCCCGGATGCCTTGTCCCCACTGGTCCTATGAGGCCTCTTAGTGTCCCCTGCAGGGTGACAGTCCCGACCTCTGCACCCCGAAGTCACTGAGAGTGGACGGCAGGCGAGCTCCCGTGGGGAGGCGAGGTCCTTCTGTCCAGACTTCAAGTCTACCTGTCCGGCCAGACTTGAAGGCAGGCCCAGCACATTCTTTTGGGACCTCCCTGCTCCCAAGGCACCTCGGGCCTGGGTGAGAGTTCCTGCCCATCACAGGGGTTCGGCCCAGCCCATCTCGGCCTGGTCAGCACTGCTTGGAGGACCGGTGGGCCCGTGGCTTCATGTCCAGCCCCTGGCGGCGTGGACGTGACCGAGCCCATCCCGGGACAGGAGTGGAACATTAGGGGCCAATCTAAACAGTAGCGCTGCAGCAAAGGTTCCTCATTTAGTCCCGTCAGTAACTCTGGCTCCCGAGAGGTCACTTGAAAATACAGGGACATCAGAGTCGCTGTTGGCGACACACCCCTTCCCACCCCGGTCACCAACCGGACCCCCTTGGCAGTCACAGATGGGGCAGGACGCAGACCCTGCGTTCCCAGCAGAGGTCCTCCACTCCATCCTTGTCCTAAAACGGGAGCAGCGTCCAGCACCTCTGGGGGCCTGTCCCCTCCACGGGGGCAGCCTGTCCTGCTTCATCGAGGGCCTGGTTGGCCTGGGCCTGCTCTACCACGCGTCAGCACATGTCCTGGGGCAGCGACTGGATGTCCCCCGGCCCCCGTGTCTCCGCTGAGGTACGGGGTCTCCTGGGGCACAGGTCTGGCCGTCCCGCCGCCCTGGCAGGGGCACTCTCTGCGGCACTGAGACCCCCTTCCCCACTCTCGGCCGTGACCTCCCTCCAGGCCGATCCCCTGCGCCCCGAGAGCACGTGTGCTGCCCCAGGACACAGTGAGTTCACATCTGCCACGCGGCCATGCTCTCTACCGTCGTCTCACGAACACTCTTCCCCCAGCTGTGGGCCTGGGGGTCAGGGGGCAGAGACAGGGACACGTCACCCCCTCGTCCTCCCGGCCTGGGGCAGAGATGGTGGCCGCTCACTCGGGGTGCGGAGGGGCACACACCGCGCACTCTGTCCTTCCAGCTGCGGCTCCTCCCGCGTCCCCGTGGAGCCGCGAAGGCCAGGAGGACACAGCGACCTTCCGAGCCACCCCTCCCCCAGCGCCAAGTGGGGCTGCGCGCAGCAGGCGCTCCGTAAGTGCCTCGCCTCCCCTCGGAAGAGACGGGAAGGAGGAGAGGCTGCCGTCCCCCGTCTCTACAGGCCGTTGGCGGGGAGCTGGCGGGCGGCTCTCACGCTGACTGCAGGCCCCGGCTTGCGCATCCCTCATCAGTAGCCGTTCCCCCACCGAAGCACAAATGCACATCGGTCGACTGCGCTGAACATTTTAGTGGCCAGGGAGCTACCGGCTGAAACTTGCCAACGCATCAGAGCCTGACAACCTGAACCTCTGTGTTTCCTGGAAATAAACCTGGATAAAGGCTGGTGGGCGTCCTCTGGGCCGGGGCCCACGGTCCCGCTCCTTCCCGCCTGGCCCTGGTCATGGTGGACAGAGGGCCATCCATCCAACCGGGCTGCCTGAGGCCCTGGGGGTTGGATGCTATTTCAGGACCTGGGATTTAAATAGCAGAGTGTTCTGCGGACACTCCCCTCCTGTCTAGTGACAACTACTGCTGGGTGTGCGTGTCTGTGTGTGTGTCTGTTTGTGTCTGTGTGTGTGTCTGTGCATGTCTGTGTGTCTGTGTCTGTGTCTCTGTGTGTCTCTATTTGTGTCTCTCTGTGTGTATGTGTGTGTCTGTGCATGTCTGTGTGTCTGTGTGTCTGTGTGTGTGTGTCTCTGTGTGTGTCTGTGAGTGTGTTTGTGTCTCTGTGGGTGGGTATGTGTGTGTCTATGTGTCTCTGTATGTGTGTGTCTCTGTGTGTCTGTGCGTGTCTATGTGTGTCTGTGTGTGTGTCTGTGTCTGTGTGTCTGTGCATGTCTGTGTGTGTCTGTGTGTGTGTCTCTGTGTGTGTCTGTGCGTGTCTCTGTGTGTCTGTGCGTGTCTCTGTGCGTGTGTCTTTGTCTCTGTGTGTATGTGTGTGTCTATGTGTGTCTGTGTGTCTCTCTATTTGTGTCTCTGTGTCTTTGTGTGTCTGTGCATGTCTGTGTGTGTCTGTGTCTCTGTGTGTCTATGTGTCTCTGTGTGTGTGTGTCTGTGCGCGTCTCTGTGCGTGTGTCTTTGTCTCTGTGTGTCTGTGTGTCTATTTGTGTCTCTGTGTCTTTGTGTGTCTGTGCATGTCTGTGTGTGTCTGTGCATGTCTCTGTGTGTCTATGTGTCTCTGTGTGTCTGTGTCTCTGTGTGTCTATGTGTCTCTGTGTGTGTCTGTGCGCGTCTCTGTGCGTGTGTCTTTGTCTCTGTGTGTCTGTGTGTCTATTTGTGTCTCTGTGTCTTTGTGTGTCTGTGCATGTCTGTGTGTGTCTGTGTCTCTGTGTGTGTCTGTGTCTCTGTGTGTGTCTGTGTCTCTGTGTGTCTTTGTGTCTGTGCGTGTCTGTGTGTCTCTGTGTGTCTGCGTGTAGTGAGGGGGGAGAAGGCAATGCAGCAAACGGGGCCCAGTACAGTAACAGTGGGTGAAACTGGATGAAGGGTACACGGATTCTTTGAGCTGTTTTGTGAGTTTGTGTGTTTGAAGTACTTGAAAACAAACGATTAAGATGGGACAGGGATGCAGCAAAGCCAACCTGAAAGCACAGATGGCCCTGGGCCAGTGGGGACACTTGGGACCCTGGGGGGGTGTCTCTGGGTTTCCCCTGGTCCTGTGCCCCCAGGGGGGGTGCAGTTCTGAGGGCCCTGTGGTCAGGCTCCAGCTAGCAAGCGTTTCCTCGTTGGCGTCCCCGGGGGCCTGGCAGTTGAGGGGATATGCCCCTGGGGCCAGGCGTGGGCTCTGACTGCGTGTCACCGGGCACCAGAGCCTGAGCGCCGGCCAGGGGAAGGCACGGCCTAGTGTGTGGCCCCACGCCGGAGCCACCCTTAGTGACGGGGGCGCGTGGAGCCCCGAAAGCCTGAGGCTGCCAGTTCCCCCACGCTGGTTTCTCCCTGTAACATCAGGGGTGCTCGCCTTATATTTCTACCTCTTAACTGGAGATGAGCCAACACGGGAGAGATTTTAACTCAAGTGGTCACGGTGTCCGCGCTCTTACCTAAGAGTTACTCCCACCTTTGGGGTGAATTTCGGTGATGAGGTTTTTAAACCCCGTGTTTGGGTGAAACGTCAAGTTGGGTATTTCCTGCTCCATCACGTGGCATCTGGTCCGTTTTTCCCATCCCGTCTGCTCCGGGTGCTGGGCTCATAGCTCACCGAGGGCTCTGCCTGCGGATTCGGGGCTGTGGTGAAGCCTCGACGGGTCCGGGAGGCCGGCGGGGCGTTCAGGGAGTGCCTTGTCGGACGGCCTCTCCCACCCCTGAACCCACAGCACGGGGCAGTCAAGCGCCGCCGCGGAGCCCCCCGCTAAGGAGGCCCGGGTTCAGGGGCAGACCTGGTGGTGGGGCCGCTGCACCCTCCGAGGGGGCCCTTCTGGTCCTGCCCCGCGATTCAGCCCCGAGTGGCTCCCCCGACCGCGGGGGGCTGGGGGGGACATCATCTGGCTTCCAGACATGAAAACGCTGGGAAATCTAATGCACAATCTCTAAGCAAAGAGTCTGGGGACAGGAATTAATTGAAATCGGCCTGAAGTCTGGAAGCTCGCCACAGGGCAGGGCCGTGCACCTGTCCCTGGGGACGCAAACCCTTCCCGCCGGGCACCGCTAAGGCGGGGGTGTGGCCACAGGTGCAGGAGGAAAACAGCATGATAGCTCACGCGTCAACAACGGAATCTCAGGCAAGAGTTAAAAATCCCGAGGGGCACACGTGTGACTACACAGAAAAGTATCCAGAAAGCCGTCAAGTGGAAAATTCCCAAAGCAAATCACAGGTAATGTGTCATTCCTATTTGTGGAGGGAAGTCGTGTGTGTGTGTGTGTGTGTGGTGTGTAACACAAATGCATGTATGCAAACACCCCCCCTTCCCGGCCGTATGTGTAGAGAACTTTCTGGAAGGACACGAAGGAATCGTGACCAACGGTTTCTCTGGCGCCTGGTGATGTGAGTCGGGGGGAGGGTTGGGAGGAACCCTGTTCCCCACATGCCCCGTTTACGGGGTTGAGTTTCTGAAGCCGTGTGCAGGTATCACTTTTCTAATAAAAATGAAATCAGCAAGTGTTAAATTTTAAAACAATTTGAGTAGGTATGGAATTCTCGCCATTACTTTTTATGGTTTTGTTTTTCAACTGTTGCCTTTCTCTGGAATAGGAAAAGGAAATGGGGAGATAGTTCCACTCTTACTTTATGATGCTGGTGAATTTCTATTCGTGTGTTTTAATTTAATCAGTCTATAAGGAGACTCACTCCCTGATTCTCAGGATGGGTTTAATTCTCCTACATCGTCACTAAAGGTGGAGACCAAGTGGCCTCCAATCCAGCCACCCCCATTCCTCTGATCACTTCCCTTCCGCGCAGCAGATCGTGAAGGGCCGCTTTTCGGGAAAGCCGGGGACACGGGACAGACTCCACACAGGAAGCCCAGCCTGTCGTGTGTGTCTGGGCAAGTGTCGACTTACCTTAATTGGGTTCTGTTCCTGGAAGACAATTGTCATTAATCTCCCAGCCCCCCTAAACCTATCTGGACCCCGCGTGGTGGACCCCCTCTGCCTCTTCTGACTGCAAAGCATCTTGAGCAGCAAAGGTTAGTCCAGTTATTCAGAAACACGGCGTGGAGCCCACTGCGTTACCATGTGCAGGATGGCCCAAGGTTTCTGTCCAGCACAGCTGAGAGCCTCCCTTGCCCAAGGAGTGCAAAGTGATGGATTCTGTGGAAAACATGCCCATCCCGTCCCCTCGCCCAGGACGCCGGGAGGTGCCTCGGGGCTGAGCGTCTGCGTGTCCGGCAGGGACGGGCCCGGCTGTGCTCCAAGGCAAGCCTTCAGCACGCGGGGCCTGCGGTCACAAGACGGGCCCAGCCAAGCCGCCAAAGCACGTTGCCCGTCAATCGCCAACCGCTACTTTACTCACACCAGAGACTACTTCAAAGAGATTTGTGTCCAGGGTTACTTTTAACAAGAGCAAGTGTGGAGAAGCCCCGGCCACGGGGAACAGGGCCAGCTCTGTCCTCGTCAGCGAGCCCGGGGCAGGGCGGCACGTGGGAGGATGCGGGCCGCACGAGGCCCCGGTTTCCTGGCTGCATCAGTTAGTCGTTCGAGAGGCTGGCGTTAAATCTAGCGAGATGACACGCGGGCTGGAGCTTAAACAGCGCGCGGCCCCGCAGGCGCAGGCGCCGGCCACTCTTCCAGCTCTGGGCACGCGGCGGCGAGGACGCAGACGCAGCGCCAGGTGCGGCCCCGTGAGGCTGGGGGCCCGAGGTGTGCAGGTGTCGGACCGCACGCCTAAGAGCTAGAAAGAGACCGTGCTGGGCGCCCTGCAGACAGAGGAGGCCGTCCGAGCAGAGCCATCGTGCTTATGGGTGCTATTGGAATCAGTGAGCGGATGCGTTAGTTTTGCGGCAGAATAAAATACACCGAGTGTCCCAGAGGCCCTCCGTGGCCTCGCGTTTGGAGGTGGGGCTGCTGCGTCCAGAGGGACGTCAGTGAGGCGCTAGGCTTGGCCAGGGCGGGAAGACTATTCTCATAGGACAAACGATGTGTTTTATACAGCAGTTAGGCCTCTGAAACCGGGAGGAAAGTTAAGATGTCACAAGAGCTGCGGGGGCCCCCCGGGGCCCCAGAGGCACCAGCGGGCCGCCAGGGGCTGGGGGCGGGGAAGGGGCTTTACTTCTCCTCCGCGGACAGGCGGTAGAGCTCCTCGCCCAGGCGCCGCAGCTGCTCCTTGAGCTCCAGCTCGCGGTACAGGCCCGCGGGGACGGCGTCCAGGCCGTGCAGCAGCCCAAACAGGCAGCCGGCGATGGCCCCCGTGGCCCCGCTCTCACCTAGAACGAAGCACGGCCCTCAGGGCTGCACGGCGGTCCCTGGCCCCCTGGCCCCCTTGCCCCCTCGCCAGGAGGCCGGGCCACCTCAGCCTCTGCCCTTGGCCTCAGCCAAGCCCAGGTTTGCTCTGGGAGGTGCCGGGGAAGGGGGCGGGGGGTCCCCTCCCCCTCCTGGGACAGCCACATACCCTGGTGCGCTCGGGTGAGCACCTCCCGCGGGTCCTGCGCACGCGCTGCGCACCACCCCCGCCGCCCCCGCTTCAAGCTCTCAGCCTCCTGCCCACCCCGTCCGCCGGCGGCCCTGGCCCGCTGCCCCTGCTCCACTCCCCCGCTCCGGGAGGTGTCGCGTCTCCACACCTGGGCACCCGGAGGTCCCAGCAGTGTAGGTGGGGAGCCCGGGGCCCGGCAGGAGGGCCTGGCTGGTGGCCTCTTACTTCACACTCACGAGAAGGCGCATCTCACCTCCGTGGAACATGGCCCGGTGGCAGAGCTCCGTCCAGCTGTCCTTGGCTCCTAAAAGGGCATCGTAGGCAATCATGGGGGCGTCGTGGCCCCGCCGGCCCCCTCGACCTTCCGAGCTCCATTTCCTGTAGGTCTGGAGAAAGCGCCACAGGTCAGAGGCCGCCAGGAACCACGTCCCGTGCGCTAGGGCACGAGCTTCTGGGTTCATCTGTGCGCCGACGTGGCGCCCCTGTGTGCCGTGCACTGCCCCAGGGCTGCGGGTGGGCACTGGCTTCCCGTGTGCCTCACGCCAGCCGTGCCGCAGATAAGCAAACAAGCCAGCTGCCGGGCAGAGACAGCCATCAGGGGGTCTGGAGCGCTGTGATGGGGCTGCTGTGACAGCACAGCTGGGCGCCACTGCGTGATGTGAGGTCTGTGTGGGGCACAGGGACACGCGAGGCCGGGCAGGGGTGCCGCGTGTGGTCAGGGCCGCAGGCCGGCCGGAGGACATGGTTGGGGAGGCCACGGTGGCTTGAGCAGCTGGTGGCTCAGAGCAGGTCCCTGTGGGTCTGTGGCGAAGGCTGACAAGGGGCAGGGGTCAGATTGGGCCGGGGAGGTGGACGCAGGCAGGTCACACCCCTGTGCCTTAGCAGCAGAGTCAGGGTCGGTCTGGGGCAACAGCATCTCCACAGGAAGAAGAACGGTGTTTCTGAGTCTTTCTGCGTCGGGGGGCCCATGAGAGATAAATGAAAGGGCGGTAGGAAGCACCTAAAAAGGGAAGGGTGGACCCTTCCTCTCCCCCTGCTCCTTCCTGACACCTGGAATGCAGATGTGCTGGCTGCAGTGGGAGCAGCCAGTTTGGACTATGAGGCGTGCTCGCAGAACAGCAGAGCAGCCAGACAGAGGATCCTCAGCTCCTCACTGCAAGGGGCTTCTGACTCAGCTCTGATTCCCTTGACGTGAGGATAATGAACTTCTGTCTTGGTTAAACCGCAGTTACAGCGGTTTCTCTTATGCTACCAAACACGATCCTGACAATTTCAGCCACTTGGGGGGGTTTCTCAGCACGGGGAATGCCGGTGGTTTGCACAGACTTATTCATCCCTCTATCCCCAGTCCCTAGAAGAGATGAAGTGAGATGGACTATTTTCACATTTTCAACTTTTCTAGCACAAATCGTGCTTATAATCAGAGAAAATGAAAAGATAAAAGCACCATCCATTTGCAATGGGCTTCCTTCGAAAAGTCTTCCACGGCCCCGCCTGCCAGCTGCTCCCTCAGCCCACCTCCACTGCGGGGTCCCGTACAGCCGGGGGCGGCAGGCAGCGGCCCCGACAGCTCCTGCTCGCCACCCACGTCGCCGGCAGACCTACCTTGTCCCTCTCCTCCGCGCTGTAGCGGTCGGGAAAGCTGGCCTCGTTCTCCGTGTCCTCACTGATTTTTCTCTCCTCCAAGTAAAACTGCCATTTAGCTTCGAAGTAAAACCAGTGCTCCTGGTATTCTAAACACAGAGGCCAGGTGAGCGGGCTGTGGCGGCCGTCCAGCTGGGCGCCGTGGGCAGCGGGCGGGAGGGAGGAGGCAGAGCCCACGCCCTCCGCCTCGGCTAAGGCTCGGGAAATTCGAAAATGCTCACATTGTAGCTACTTTGAAATACCAGCAAGGAAGATGGAGATCGAAACCAGCCCAAAGAATTGCTTGACAATGCGCTGAAGTAAGGCAGCGATCGCAGTATTTTTATTTTTAAGTGGCTTCTCTTGAAAATTCTGAACCTGTGTATTTTTCAAAATTAATTTTATTTATTTTTGGCTGCGTTGGGTCTTTGTTGCTGAGTGGGGGCTACTCTTTGTTGTGGTGAGCGTGCTTCTCACTGCGGTGGCTTCTCTTGTTGCGGAGCACGGGCTCTAGGCGTGCGGCCTCAGTAGTTGTGGCGCACAGGCTCAGTAGTTGTGGCTCACGGGCTCTAGAGCGCAGGCTCAGTAGTTGTGGCGCACGGGCTTAGTTGCTCCGCGGCATGTGAAATCTTCCCGGACCGGGGCTCGAACCTGTGTACCCTGCCTTGGCAGGCGGATTCTTAACCACTGTGCCACCAGGGGAGCCCTGAACCTGTGTATTTTTATTAACTCAACACTGTGCCTGCGAAGTCAGGAGAGAGGACGTTCGTTATCCCTAACTAGCAGCTTGACCTCCAAGCCCCAGAGGCGCTGAAGCGACTTTTCTGAAGTCATGGTAGGAGGACGCTGCTGCAAAGTCTGGAGCAGCAGCTGCAACGGCTCGTGGATGACGGGTGTGTGTGTCGGGGGGGTGCCCGCGTCTCGAGAACCCAGAGGGGATCCCCGTGCTCGCCTGACCCTCCGCCCTCTGGCCAGGCAATACTGCAGACCTTCTTTGTGGGGTCAGCCTGTCACACGGCCCCCCCAGTCTGTCCAAGTCTTCTCTGGGTGTGGCTGGAGCCCACCTCCTTCTAAGGTGCCGGGGGAGGGTGTCAGGAGGGAGGCTGGGCTCACCTGCCAGGTGCCGGATGGTCCTTTTACAATACTCCTCGGCCAGCGGGACTGTCCTCAGCATGTCTCGTCCCCACTGCTCCAGCCGTTTGCCCTGAATGGCATACGACGCGAACAGGGCCGTGCACAGGGACCCGAGGAAGCCTGGGGTGGCAGGAGAGAGGGTCAAAGTTGGCACCAGCCACGCCCCCTCCCAGGTGCTGGACACGCTGTGTCCTTGGGCTTTGCCAATTTGACCTTCAGTTACCGTCTGCAAGGGGGCAGAGGCGGGGTGGGGAGAGCACGATCCCCACCTCTAAGCGCTGCTGTGGGCACGGGATCCAAGCCCGGGTGAGCCCCTGCAGAGCTGCCCCACGAGTGGCCATGGGAAGCGGGACCCCAGGGAGGCGTCAGCCGCAACCACTTCTGGGGCAGGGACGAGCGTCTGGTTCTCGCGCCCGGGGTCCAGCTGCCGTCCTGACCACCTGCCACAGCCCACCTCCCGTCATGGGGTGCTTCAGCTCCCGATCCGAGACGCACACTCCCAGGCAATAAAGGTAAGAAAAATTGACACTTGCCTCCAAAGGCAGTTCAAAAATTGCAAAGGAGAGTGGAGTTAAAACGTGCTTCCCGGTGTTAAGTGTGTGCTGTCCGACCCTAGTCACCAGCCTAGTAATATATAAATTACCCAGCTCTTAAACACGTGAAACAACATTTCTTTAATAAGAGTGGGCAGGGCTTCCCTGGTGGCGCAGTGGTTGAGAGTCCGCCTGCCGATGCGGGGGACACGGGTTCGTGCCCCGGTCCGGGAGGATCCCACATGCCGCGGAGCGACTGGGCCCGTGAGCCATGGCCGCTGAGCCTGCATGTCCGGAGCCCGTGCTCCGCAACGGGAGAGGCCACAACAAGAGTGGGCAATAAATTAACCAATGTTATAGATGTTTAAACTCTCACCCCAGGCTCTCGTACTCATGGCATTGTTTCCAAACGTTCAACATTTTCCTGTTGGAAGGCTGTTTATGTTTAATTCACTTCTGCTGAGTTGGGGGTTAGCAAACTCCTCTCCACCACCCGGACGTTGCCGCCCGGCTGAATTACATGGCTTTGTGCTCAGAGATCTGACGGGCTCATCCGTGGCGTCCGTGGCTCAGCGGCCGCGCCTGCTGTGGACTCAGGTGCCACGGCGCCCGCGTCGGCTGCTTCCTGGAGGGCACAGGGTGGCCCTCGCGGCTCGGGGGCGACACCAGTAAGCCCGGACCCTGCAGGTGACCTTGAAAGGAGCACAGTCACCGAGAGCAGCGACACCCTCGACCCCGGGGGCCGGGAGCCGAGCTCAGCCAGAACTCAGGAGGGTTCTCCTTTCCTGAAGCTGAGCTGGCTGCTCCCCGGTCATGTCTCACAGGCGGGCGCTGGGTCGGCAGGCCCGCCCTCCCTCTGAAGCCCGACCCTGGGGGGCCAGCCCGGAGTGTGGGCCCCCTGCGCACCCCGAGCGCTTTGTCCTGACACACGGGGGGAGCGGCTTCTGCCGCCACAGCCACCGGACCCGGCCAGGGCACGGCGCACAGCGCCCACGGGGCCCGACGGCGGCGCCGGCTCCCTGCTGGACAGCCCGGCCGAAATGCCGGCTCCCAGGGCTCCAGCCAGACCCCAGGCTCGTTCGGAACCGGTGCCGTCCTGCTTTTCTTGTGACGTGACCGACTTTGAAGCGGGGAGAAGGCCTTCCCGTCTGGCCTCCCCACGCCTCCCCGCCGCCCGCGGCTGCCTCACCTGTGGGATGGTTGTGCGTCATCCGGCCGCACTCCACGCTGACCTCGAGGAGCGTCTCCAGCCGCCCCGGCTGCCAGTACCGCATGCCCACGCACATCGCCTTGGTGGCAGCGCCAAACCCGGAGCCTGCGTGGAACGTGGGATACCTGGTCTTAGACCTCTGTGCCGGGGACGCCGGCTCTGGAAGTCTAGCTCTCACGAACCATATGAAGATGTACAAAAACTATGTGCTACCATGATTAGCACAGGGTCATTTAAATGAGTCAGAAGTAGGGAAATTGCCCACATTCCTGACAAAGAAAAGAGAGGAAAGAAGTTGCAAAGCAGCCATTAAAAACAGGATTTTTGACGGGATGAGGAAATGCTCCTTCTGGGAAACGTAGGAGAGAGAATTGCACGCACAGTATGCTTTCAACGATATGTTTCCTCTTTTTTTTTTTTTTTTTCTTTTTTTTGCGGTACGCGGGCCTCTCACTGTTGCGGCCTCTCCTGTTGCGGAGCACAGGCTCCGGACACGCAGGCTCGGCGGCCATGGCTCACAGGCCCAGCCGCTCTGCGGCATGTGGGATCTTCCTGGACCGGGGCACGAACCCGCGTCCCCTGCATCGGCAGGCGGACTCCCAACCACTGCGCCACCAGGGAAGCCCCTCAGTCAGTGAATTTTTAAACTCAGACATTGCACTGTTTTTCTCTAGAACTGTGATGTAGATCGTTTTTACACCTACGTGTCTCTATTTAACCTTTTGCAGAAATATCGAATCCACACTATTTTCTATCCTTACCTGGTAACTTTAGTGACTGTGTCAGGGTTCGTCAGTTCTGATTTACTGCTGTTTCTCTTTGTTATGGACCATGTCTCCTGCTTCTTTATGTGCCAGTAACATTTGATTTGATGGCATCCTTCAAGGTAAACCCAGAAGGACAGGTATGCCCTCAGAGTCAACCCGGAGGGCGTGTCCAGGACCCCAGGAGCAGAGGCCCTGGGGGCAGAGACTGCAGCTGCCTGATAACATCACCCCGAGGACACATGAGATCATCACAGAGACAGACATTTATGCAGGTGGTGTATGCTTTCCTTGATGCACTGGCTAAAAATAACACATTTAAAGGGAAAGCAGTGGGAAAATGTTCCTAAACCAGGGATGGTGACAGAGGAGTTGGGCATGCTAGTGACTCTGAAGCCGGCGCCCAGGCTGGCTGGCTCCCTGGGCGGCCGTTCAGTGGGGTGACAGGCAGGGTAGTGTCGCGGGGCCCTGTAGCCCCGTGGCTTTGGAGGGAGAGGAACTCATGCTCTGACCTTTCTCATTGAAGGGCGTGTGCCAGGCCAGGAGATAGTTGTCGGGCTTCAGCTGCGAGCAGCCCTCGACGGTGGCCGGGTCTACCCGCTGCCCCGGGAGCTTCTCGAGCACGTCCACGTAGCGTCGCACCATCTCACGGTACAGGTCGTCCAGGCACCAGAAGTCTGGGGCGGAAGGGGGGTGTGTGGGGGGCAGGGTCAGACAAGGGGCGGGTGGAAGGCAGCGACAAAGGAAGCGACGACCGGCGTCCGGCCCCATCCCCCCAGGAGGAGGGAGAGTCTGGGGTCGGCTCACAGGACCCTGGCTCCCCGGAGAAACCTGACTGCAGACGAACGACACGCTGTGGATCTCATTGAATTTCAGATGCTGTGGTTTGCTGCTGTGCCTCTTCTAGCTACACACCAGAATCTAGGAAAACCCAGGATCCTCACACACGGCTCGCGGTTCTATCCGAGACGCCCAGCTGGCCTGAAACCTGCCTGTTCCTCGGGCCCTCGGGGACCCACGTCCAGGGTACAGGGAGCTGACCCTCTCCCATCTCCCTGTCAGCGAAGCGGCCAAGTGCACGCTGCCCACCGTCCCCACTGCCTCCTCGTGGGAAGGCGTTCTGGGGACAAGCGTGGTCTCGAGTCCCTCGGAGACCATGGGCCACAGGACAGGGGCGCCCAGGCTGTCACCTGGGTGGCACCGGGTTTGGCTGACCTGTACTGGGTGACCTCACGTGACGCGCCCCCCCCCCCCCCGCAACGCGCCCATCACTGCAGGGTCAGGCTCCTGTCTGTCTACTGTTTCCTCCCAGACAAGGCTCAGCGAGGGGCGGTCACTTGCCGAGGCCAGAGCTGGCCAATGGATTTCAATCGCAAAGCCTGAGCACTTCTGCCATTAAATGAATCCACAGCGTGGTGTACAGAGGCCACACACCCTCCAAAGTTGGGGCCCAAGGTGCCTGGTCACACGGAGAGCAGACCGGACAGTGCAGGGCAGGGCACACCTGCCAACACAGCTGACGGGCACCGGGAACCCGGCCTGTGCGGGGCTGCATCTCAGGCCTCGGGGACCGGCCCTCCTCTCCTGCCTGCCTGGCTTTGGAAATCGCGCGAAGAGCCGTCGTCCATCGGGGCCCCTGAACTACCGCGTGTCCAGCAGCCGCAGCAGGCGGGATGGCGCTTCAGATGCAGGCATGAAGCTGTCTGGGTTCCGGTCCGCACTCACTGTGTGCCGCTGGGCAGGCTACTCAGTGCCAAACAGCGAGTGTGGATTGGAACCACTCTGTGCGTCGGTTCCTTTATCTGTAGCCCCTCGTAATAAACCCGACCTGCAGGGCGGTGCGAGGACCTGATGACGCCGCCCGCAGTTAGAACAGCACCCGGCCACAGTCAGAGTCTGCTGTCGCTGTGACTCGGGGGCTCAGAGGCCCCTTCCACAGGCTGCAGTTTGTTATTAAAGAAAAAAGCTGGGCTGTTTGAAAACTAAACGTAAATTAAATTCCAACTTGTATGTTTAGGGAGCTGAAAACACGTTTGCTTGCCGAGTTTCCGGGGGCACAGGCCTGCCCGAGCGCGCCCTGGTGGCCCGCTGGCCAGAGGGCGTGCGTCTGTCCAGCTGCGCCCGCAGCCATCAGAACTGGGCCCACTGCCACCGTCCTCACCCGGGGCGGATTCCGCCCTGTTCCTGCCAAGGGGACAGGACTCGATCCAACCCGGGGGAGCACGTTCTCGTCGGGGGCCGAGCCGGGAGCTGTCCTGGGGGCCGCCGCACAGGACAGAGACACGCCGTGGGCTCTGCCAGGTGAGGACCAACACAAGGGCACACGGACTGACACGGAGGGACACGGGAACCTGCCTGAAAGCCTCACAATCAGCCCCCGCTGCCCCCAGTTGCGGAGTTTGCAGACCCAGAAGGACACTTGCTGTGCCAGCTTGCCGTGACGCTGTCTTATCTGAGGTGCCTTAGCTCTCCCCTCCGGCTACTTGGGACCCGGCAGAGCAGACGGCATTCCTGTGTGGTGACAGCAGAGCTAAACCCGGCTGCTGGCACCGGCCTGCGGGGTGAGCACAGGGTGACACGTATGTTCCAGCCACTTCAGAGCTGCCGTAAGTTCTAATTTTGCAGTGACGAGCTCACCACTCGATACCTGTGGGGAAGGTGCGCCTCACAGACACCCGCTGCTTCTCTGAAACTCAGTGAAGACCTGCTCCGAAAATCAACCTGCTCCTTAAGGAAGCGTGTCTCCCCTCAAGTCATAGCATCTTCTTAGGACAACTGGGAAACTGCAGCAACTCTCCGAGCTAAATCCTATTTTGGTAGGTGGCGTTTTAACCACAGTTCATTGGAATTTAGAAGTAATTCCCCCAAATAGCATCGTAATGGGTCCAAACTTCAAACTGGCTTATTATTTTATGTATTGTTGAAATAAACTCAGAAGCAGGCTTACTACCCGCAGTGAACAGCTGAGCCCTCATTCCAAACCCCGAAGCGAGCCGTTCGGTTGGTTTTAACCCTAGAGACAGAGGCTCAGCCGGCCGAGTGAATGTTTACAAAACAGTGAAAGTCCCGGTTTAAGAACCTGAGGCTGCAGATGAGCAGAGAGTGATACTGTCACCCGAGAGGCTGCGTGGGAACACAACCCACGGCACGTCCGGTTTGCTGGGGACCCGGGTGTGACAAGCTGGTTTCAGCAGCGGCAGCGGGTGACCCCCGGCCCCCCCCTCACTGCGGGATCCCGCGCTCCCGCCCGCCAGCACGCCGGGGCTGAGCCTCACCTGTGACCAGGGCCCCTGCGGTCGCCATGTGCATGATGGTGTTGTCGCTCACCGGCCACCTCTCTGGAGAGAGCACCAGGTGGTCCAGTCCCCCCACCTTTCCCGGCTCCTTCTGGACCTTGGGGCCCGAGGCGCTGTCCTCCCCGAAGGCGTGTCCGTGCCCGAGTGCATCGCCCACGGCCCCCAGCAGCATCGCAGCCTGAAACTTCTCCATCTCTGCCGGCAGCTGCCGGGTGCCCAGCCTTCAGCGCGCCCCGCCGGCCCCTGTTCTGGTCGCCGCGTCGCCGTCGGGAGCCTCCCCGATCGGCCAGGCGCCCTCTTCTGTCCCGGGCGGGCGGGCGGCACCAATGAGGAAGCCGTCTGGGCCCGCAGCCCGCAGCCACGTGGTGCGCCCAGGGCTGGCTCTTCAGTGGGGGCACCTGCGGCTCAGAGCACCGCTTCAGAGGGCGGTCTGCACGGCGCGCTGGGGAGATGCACACGTTTCTACAGCTTCCAGGTGTAACTCGCGCACCGTCGGGCTCACTGCGTTCGGTCCAGTCACGCGGCGTGCGTCGACCTTCCCCGCGGCCCAGGCGGAGAGCCCGCCCGAGCTGCGGCCCCTCCGCTCCCTGGGCCTCCACCCACCCACTTGGTCTCTGTAGCTCTGCCTTTCCGGGACTTTCAATTACACGGGATCGCGCTCGGCGGCCTCCACGCTGCGACTCGGCTGTCACACGCACGGCTCTGTTTTCCGGAGGACTCGTTGATTATAAAGCGTGTTTATGGTAGAAAACTGCCACGTGCGAAGGGGGAAAGCACGTGGAGCCGCCGCGTGTGTGATCACGGGCGTCCCCGCGGCCCAGCGTCAGCGAAGGCTCCCCGACAGCCAGCCTCCCGGCCGCTCCGTGTGTGCGCAGAGCCCGGAGCCCCGAGGGGTCGGCGAGGGCGCCCCGTGAAGGTTCACGCACCTTAAGCGTTCTCCCACCGATCCCGTTCCACGGGGAAGATGTTCACGGCCGTGCTGAGGCTGAGAGTGGGGGGAAGCCCTGCAAACCAGGGACCTTGACTTGAAAAGAGGGGTCAGGAGAGCTACCACCTCTGTCCCCAGGCCCCTTGTCCCCCAGGTTCTGGTCCCACGTCAGACCAGGACAAGCAGAAGGGCGTCACGCCGGGATGTAAGAAACACGTCTGATAAAACTTAAGTTTCTTTCAATAACAAGATACTAAGATGCCTTTAAATGAACGGGTCGCAGTTCCCTGGCAGTCCAGTGGTTACAACTCCACACGGGTTGGATCCCTAGTAGGGGAGCTGAGATCCTGCACGCCGCGTGGCGTGGCAAGAAAATAAAAGAAAAGGTAAATGAATGGGTAGTATCATCACAGCACTTATTAAAAGAGAGGTTCTGGAACCCGACTCTGGCCGGCACAGTCCGAGAGGTCCTAAAGCAAAAGTCCTTTACGACCAGTGCAGTTGGCCCGGGTTGCTAGGGTGCAGGCTCCCTCCCCGAGGGCAGCCCCTCAGACAGCCACCCACGTAGGGAGAAAGGCACCATGTGGCAGAAGCCGTCTATCGCTAGGCAGAGGTACCGTCTTCGGCTGGTCTCTTTTGCTGAATCTGAGGCAGCAGACACTGTCGTCGAGACGCTAAGAGCAATCCCACACTATCTGGCCGATGTCAGCGAGAGGAAGAGGTGAGGCGAGCCCACTGCATCGTTCCTGCAGTGTTTGCCAAGCCCCGGCCGTGTGCCACGAGTCGTGGGTATGGCTGTCCCCACAGAGCCTGGAGCTGGAGACATATGTAATATCCCACTTAAGCGTTTACTAAGGTAAAAGAACACACTGACATGTGCGATGTCACCAACATGGAAGGAGGTGATGCTGTCCAGCCCAGGAACTCCCGGCAGGCACGGGGAGGCCACGTGTGTTAAACCTCCCACGTTTGGTTAACCCGCATGTCTTCACTGTATGTATAGTTTGCGTTTCAGTGGATCAGTTAGGTACGTAACTCCCGCCAGTTCAAGGAAATTCGTGTATTATGAGATCTGTGACCGCCCACGCGGAACAGGTGTACTTAGCAGATACCACGTGATACCTAGAAAGGAAAGTATGTGACCCAGGCCGTCCGTGTGGGACGCGATCCTGTAACAAGGCGGCAGGGACACAGGTTGGGAGGGTCCCAAGTGTGGTGGCCACTCCCCTGACGTGGGACCAGGACCCTGACATCCAGGGCCCTGACATCCAGGGCCCTGGCATCCAGGGCCCTGACATCCAGGACCCTGACATCCAGGGCCCTGACATCCAGGGCCCTGACATCCAGGGCCCTGGCATCCAGGACCCTGACATCCAGGGCCCTGGCATCCAGGGCCCTGGCATCCAGGACCCTGACATCCAGGGCCCTGGCATCCAGGACCCTGACATCCAGGGCCCTGACATCCAGGGCCCTGACATCCAGGGCCCTGACATCCAGGGCCCTGGCATCCAGGACCCTGACATCCAGGGCCCTGGCATCCAGGACCCTGACATCCAGGGCCCTGGCATCCAGGGCCCTGGCATCCAGGACCCTGGCATCCAGGACCCTGACATCCAGGGCCAAGCGTCCGAGGACAGACCTGAGAGGCACCATGACACCAGGAAGAGAATTTTAATGTTTCCAGAGTCCTCAGCACTTTCACAGCACGCACGACTTAAACGTGTATTACAGAAGGGAAACCTACAAGTGTTGGAAGAGCCTTTGTCACTGTTTTGGTATCTGTTGATAAACAACTCCACAGAACACCTTTTCTCTACATAACTTTAAACCTCAAGAATGAAACAGTGCCACAGACCTCATGATTCTCACAGGCCCGTCCGAGTTCCATAACCTCTCTGAACAGAACTCTTACATGTCAGAACCCACGAGGCCTTGAACGACGTGTTACAATTGGTGAAGTTTCTATTAACGCCTCTTAGAACTCCAGTCTTACAGGTAGAGGACGGGGCAGCGGGGCCTGGGAGAGATCAGGTGACTTCCCTGGCCCTGCACCTTGTGACGGGCCGACCCGCCCAGGCTGGGTCTCCAGGCCCCAGGCCTGAGTGGGTCACATGTTTGAACGCCAAACCAACCACACATTTTAGGCACACTTTCTGGAAATCTGAGTGAATTCCCCTCTCCTGTGAAATCACCCCGATTTATCTGTCTCACAAACGGGGTTGCGGGCTGGGCAGCGAGCACGCCTGTGGCGTGAAGATCGTTCCCAGTACGAGGTGGGGTCCACACAGCGGTTCTGGACAGCGTCCCCCCGACAGGGGGCACAGGAGGCCGGGCAACGAGACGCGGACACACATGTCCACCTGCACGTGACGCGGCTTCCGGTGTGGGGTTTTGGGACAACAATGTGTATTTTGCCTCCCAAGTGTGACAACCGTAGGAGGGCGGGTGGGTGAACAGTACTCATATTACAGACGGCTGAAAGGAGAGAACGCTGATGTTTAAATCTATAATTTATCATGAAAGAAATAAATTTTCATGGAAAAATGTCCTTTTAGATACTTTTTTTTTTTGCGGTACGTGGGCCTCTCACTGTCGTGGCCTCTCCCGTCGCGGAGCGCAGGCTCCGGACGCGCAGGCTCAGCGGCCATGGCTCACGGGCCCAGCCGCTTCGCGGCATGTGGGATCTTCCCAGACCGGGGCACGAACCCGCGTCCCCTGCATCGGCAGGCGGACTCTCAACCACTGTGCCACCAGGGAAGCCCTTAACTACATTTTTTAAAAGCATACTTTATGACGCTTCTTAGGAAGCTCAGCTGACGTTATCATAAGTAAAGCAGACCCACTGACTTGCAGGCAATTTAAAAGAACACTTTTCTGGAATCACGATGACACCATCGCTGTGCAAACTGCAACGGTGCGTTAACCTGTAAAATGATTCCCAGATGAGCATCCAGAGAAAAGTGAAATGAAAATAGAGCTGATAAATCCAGACACTTGATGATTCAAAAAATATAAATCTTAACCCTGGCACCAAGTTCAAAACCGCCAGCATCCACGACACGCGTCCTCTTTGGGGCACGTTTCCAGCAGCCTGACTTGGAGTTTCTCGGGGTGGTTACGGACAAATCAGCGAGTGTGGTGAGCACAGCCTCGCTTTGGGTCATGATCAACAGCCACCCTGCAGCCTGCAGACAGGCCCCAGCTCCTCCGTAAACGCGGAAATCATGCGGAGGTCTCTTATGATTGGGTCTCTGGGCGCCCCAGCAGCGAGCTCAGAGGGTCTCCGTGCGGCGTCCACAGTCAGCGGCGTCTTCTCTAAGCAGCAGGAGAGGGTCTCCAGTCTCACGACTCGTCAGGATGACTTCCAAAATGGGCAACGGGCATGGCTGGCCAGTGTCTCCTGCAGGACAGCTCCCTTTTCCCCTTAATCCATCTCGATCTTCTGCCTAGAGAGGGCTGCCTTAACCACCCGTGACCACTGGCCGTGCACATTCTACGAAATCATCTATAAGAACAGGCCCCACTCCTGAAGGAGAGCAAATAGATTTTTTAAAAAAATCAACGACTTAGAGCAGTATTTTTACATTCAAAGTATTTTTTCACAATCCAACTTTTGTATTTCAAGAACTCAAATGATTTTAACTTTCTATAGCCTGTGCTCCACTTAAAGAATTGGCTAAAGTGACCCTCTTCTGCTCTAGCCAGACCAGGGTTGGCAAGTGCTGGTGTGCTTGTGTGGAGCCGGCCCTGTGAGGACCGCCCACCCTTGACCCCGCCGGGAATGTACACAGTCACCTCCTGGTCGGGCAGAGGGAGCCGACGGTGGGCGGGGCCGGGGGGTGGGCATCCTTCCCTAACGGGGCAGCGCCCACAGCTCAGCAGGCAGGCAAACGCTCCCCGAGTTCTGAAATGTTTGGGGTGGGGGCCGCAGCAGGCGTGGTCGTGCTCAGGTGAGCAAATGGAGGCTGCGGTCTTCCGTGAGCTTCGGCCGTGCGACGGAACAGCCGCTGCAGCCACACGCGGGGCAGCGGGCCCCAGTGACTGTCCTGCTTGAGGTCTGCCTCAGGGCCTCTGCACGTCCACTCTGAAATGGCTTAGCTCGGACAACTGTCTTCCTGACTTTACCTAAATATGAAGCTGTATTTTCTTTTGTGTGATTTACAAGACATAATAAAGTGACTACTAGTCACTATGATCACCACCCCCGTCTCCGGACGGGGTCGGGCCAGGAGTCAGCAGGTGCTGTCCGCCCCGGGGCCTGCGCTGCCATCACTGACCCGTGGTCCGGGGGCAGAGACGTGCGCGCCCGCGTCAGTGCCTCTGGCCATCGCCTGAGTTCCGACTACTTCTCGTACCTTCTTCATCTTAGCTGGACACGTCATCTGCAATCGTATTTCCAAAATCTAGCAGAAGGTTCCAAGTGTTTCTTGGGATTGATCTTTTGCGATGCTTCTAATACACAAGAGAAAAAAGCCACCAGACTTACGGTACAGACTTAGCTCTCAGGAGTTCTACTGGCCTGGCTATCTCAGAACAGAATTTGATAAGGAATAAGTACCGGAACAATATTGTCAGAAGTTAAACTAATAATAGCGCTTTGGGTAAACGCTGAGCGCTACATAACGCCAATGTGCAGATGTAGAAAGCAGACTTATTTAGACACAAATTGAAATAAAACTTTAAAAATACAAAAATTATAAACTTACTTCAAATCAAGAGGCAGCACTTTTAATCTCTTCACCTAAGCCCCAAACCAATTCAGAAACAGGGCGGGCAAGTAGCATTTTGATACATTTATTTTCCTAAATACCGGGGAGTTCTTTGAAGTGGTATGGGACACTTTTCCGGAAATGCCTCGGTAGTTCCTCGGTACTTCAGGTGCAGCGAACACGTGCAGGATACCCGCCCGCAGCTCAAGGGGAAGCCCCGGCCCCGGCCCGGCCTCCCCTTTATCTCCCAGAGGCTCCCAGCTCATAAGGCAGCAGGTGCCGCTGTGGGCCCGTCTGCACACGTCACAGGCACACGGTTCACAGACGGCTCGCCAGCTCGTCTCACACCTCAGAACACGCGCGTGACCAGCACAGTGTGCTCTTCTGCACCTGCCGTCCCACGTGAGCCCTGTGTCCCTCTGCCGCGTGGCGTTCTGGGGTCCTTCCCAGGCTGCTCCAGGAGGGCTTTCCCACACAGCCCCCACCCCGCCACCCGGTGGAAGGGCTGCTCCTCGCACGCAGCGGGGCCTGAGCAGGACAGCACGGCCACCGCCCGAGGTCAGGGCGGCCCACACCCTGCACGCTCCCCGCAGCCGCAGCCGAGACCCCGGCCCGAAGGACCCGCCCCCCCGGGGCCAGCTGAGCCCCCACTCCTCCCGAGCGATGCACAGGACATCCGGGGTGGCCCCAGCCTGTGAACACAGCTGGTGGGGGGGCCCGCTGGTGGGCAGTCCAGAGGACGCGGCCTCGGAGCAGCCGGGGCGGAGCCCCTGGGCGCCGCTTTCAGCTGGTGGCAGAGCGTGGCCGCGGGTCTGCTGCTTGGTGACTTCTGCGCGAGGCCCTGGCCCCACAGTGCCCGCGGTCAGGCCCTCAGTTAGTACGGAGGCCACCGCACCCACTGAGCCCTCCCGCGGGGCCCCGGCAAGCAGAAAGCCACTTACCAACAAAAGGATGTTCCAAAGATCTAAAAACTTAAGCCTTCCGGAGAATACCAAATTCCAATACGCGACGGCCATTTCTAAGTCTGGCGAAAAAAGGGAAAGAGCATTAGTGAATCCCAGTTTCTTTTTCCGCTGCACAGTGACCACTTCTCAGCGCGCTGGTGTTCACTTACTCAATAACCATCAGCAACCTCACCTAGAAGTGACACGAGGGCTAATGCGTTCAGAAGTGTTCCTGAAGTTGTGTGTAATCTAATTTTGTAACTCCGGGGAAATGTCTTTTAAAAAGGATTTGTTGCGAATTCCCTGGCGGTCCAGTGGTTAGGACTTGACACTTTCACTGCGGTGGCCCAGGTTCAATTCCTGGTCAGGGAACTAAGATCCCACAAGCCACACAGCACAGCCAAAAAAAAAAAAAAAAAAAAAAGGATTTGTGTACTATGTTATTTGGACATGTAAGTAAGCATCCCCTAATTAAACCATTTCAAAGACTCTCATTTTCTTATGTATTGGGCTTTCTTGAAAGCTGAACCGACCTGGATACTATTAACACATATCATTTATTTTTAAAAAATAGCCCAATGCACTTTCTAAGTGATGAACTACAAGTTAAAAACTCATTTAGAAAGGAAGGGACACAGTGCTTTCCAAATAGACCTGCCTTGCCACTTAAGAACTAAAACAGAATCTGATTCAAAAGTCGATCATATAAGTACTATAAAGACTCGGAACTTCTTGGGACTTCCCTAGTGGCGCAGTGGTTAAGAATCTGCCTGCCAATGCAGGGGACACGGGTTTGAGCCCTGGTCCGGGAAGATCCCACGTGCCTTGGAGCAACTAAGCCCATGCACCACAACTACTGAGCCTGTGCTCTAGAGTCCACGAGCCACAACTACCAAGCCCACATGTCACAACTACTGAAGCCTGCATTCCTGGAGCCCGTGCTCCACAACAAGAGAAGCCACCTGATGAGAAGCCCACGCACCACAATGAAGAGTAGCCCCCACTCGCCACACCTAGAGAAAGCCCGTGCGCAGCAATGAAGACCCAACGCAGCCAAAAGTAAATAAATAAATTTATTTAAAAAACCCAACAAGCTTAAAAAAAAAAGACTTGGAATTTAAAGTCAAGACAATTAAGCATGTTTATCTGGTCACTACTCAAAGTCAACGTCCTCAGTTTTCATTTTTCCTTGGCTGGAAGGTAGCGATGATCTCACAACTTCTATACAGACCGACACTGTGGGGCTCGATCATAAGATGGTGTCTTAATGCCACATGAACGCGACGCTGTGGGGCTCGATCATAAAATGGTGTCTTAATGCCACATGAACGCCGTTTCAGGGCTGCAGTAGAGGATGCTCCCCGACCCACCGTGCTTGGAATACAGACTCATTCTCTGCTCACTGCAAGGTTAGTACTGATTTCTTTCTATATGATTGATACACAAGTACGTCAAGGGGCTGAGAAGGTTACTTCCTAAAGCTGACAGCATTTAACCATGTCTGCGAGCACTCATCACTGTCGGATGACCAAACAGTCATACTGCAATAATGCTTACGGGTGCACACCAGTTAGATTAATGTGAAAAGCTGATGAGTAAACATTTAAGGTAACAAATTCCTTTAAATGCAAAATACTCAGCTAATCACTTTTCAGATTTTTACCTAAATCTGGTTTGGTCCCACCTGGACAAAAAACTATTAAAGCTGGAGCTCTGACCTGAGCTTTCCAGGGTCAATCATTAACACTGGATGAGCAAAAGAATCTATGAGTAGCAGCCAACTTTAAATAAAATGCCTCTGTTCCCTGTGTGTTTAAAGTGCATGAGATGTTCTCAGTCTGAAATAACCTGGAGTCTTAATCAGAAAGAAAGCAATGGTCAGGAAATTGCAGGAGCTGGTAGAAGGGAAGGCTGGCTGGACCTTACCTACGGGGCCCTCGGCATTTACGCCTAGATGATTAGTCCCGTCCTGCTAAGTCTGCATCCTTATCACTTAGGAAATCTATACTCAACGCATCTTAATGATGAAAAGTGTCACACTGAGAAATGGAGGTAAACCTGGGGAAGAAAGAAAAATAAGATTTTTGGCAGATATTAAATCTAGTTACTTTTAGGTTCGTTTGGTCCTAGAAACCCTTCTTATAAAGTTCCCGATTTGTATGTTTGCAAACCACACAACTAAAGTAGAAGTGTGCATTTTCAGAGACCTAGCATCACTTACATAAACACGCCGAGTGCTGTCCTGATGGACTTGGCCATTTGCAGAACAACAAAACTCAAAATTACAGAACTTGAGAGCTGAAATCAAGAATAAAAGCTACTCCAGTGACCATAAAAGGAACCTTCACAGCACCTATATTCTTTCCAATAACCTCTTAAAATCCTACCTCCCGAGTAAGAAAATGTTTAGAAGGTACTCCCTTTAGAATTAGATCATAAAGATGTTCCTTCTGTCAAAAAAGGGTCTTTGGGCCAATGTAAAAATTAGCTAATAATCATGAAACTTTACTTCCTCAAAAATTATGATTTTTCAAAGCCAACTGATTGCAGACTCTAGCCAGTATAAAACCATGCTAAGCTTCTTACCTCAAAACACAGGGTCAAGGAGCTTTAATGATCTCCTCTTTTAGCCTATCAGTTAAGCACAGGCTAAGGAACCATCACACACAAAACAATACAGCACATGCACATCTTCACACACACATAAGCAGACACAGAAACCTGAAGGAAAGGAAGGGTTCATCTGTGGGTTTTTTTTTTTTTTGATTACCCCTTTCCACTGCTGTCCATGCTTTTTCTAGGAATTATAGGAACACTTGTATCAATCTCTTTAATTTATATTTAACCCTTCAGAGGACAGACCATGTAATATACTTTGGAAATTGTAAAATCAATTGTTCCATTTGGGGTTCGCAGCCGTAAAATTCCTCATCTTGCTTTATTTTTGTTAAAAAAGCCCTCAGAAAACCTTATAAAATAAAATGTATGTGAAATGTTCAGGCATCTAACCATTTTATATTCCTTCAGTTAGTCTCACGAAGCAAAGAAACAAAATCAGTAACTGCTCTAATTCTCTAGTGAATGATTTTTAAAATATATTTATTTATTTATTTATTTTTGGCTGCGTTGGGTCTTCATTGCTGCATGCGGGCTTTTCTCTAGTTGCAGTGAGTGGGGACTAATCTTTGCTGCGGTGCATGGGCTTCTCGTTGCGGTGGCTTTTCTTGCTGCGGAGCACAGGCTCTAGGCACGCGGGCTTCAGTAGTTGTGGCTCGCGGGCTCTAGAGCGCAGGCTCAGTAGATGTGGCGCACGGGCTTAGTTGCTCCATGGCATGTGGGATCTTCCTGGACCAGGGCTCGAACCCGTGTCCTCTAGCATTGGCAGGAGGATTCTTAACCAGTGCGCCACCAGGGAAGTCCCTAGTCAATGATTTTTTTATAAACATGTTATTTAAGTGTCTATAGGCATAAAAATAAATAAGACAATGTTTTCTTCTCAGTAAAGGAATTACAGGATAAACTATAAATTTCACCTTTTGTGCTGCCTCATGCTACGGCAGATCTGTTTAAAATAGAGGCTAAACGTACTAGGCTCCGTATTGCCAAAGTGTTTCAAAATGCTCCGTACCCTCATACTGAATTTCTTCGAAATTATTCATGCAGAAAGAAAGTAAATTTTTAAACTTTCAATTAGGTAATGAATTGAGACTGTCACGCAGCACTCCACCGTATTCATATTTTATAACTTCTATGCGCTGCTGACGGTAAATGTTTGGGCTGTTCCTTGTTTTCTGGTCACAAAGAATGTTGTTAAATGGTTTCTGGACATGTATCCCGGCACACAAGTGAATGTGTTGCGGCAGACACCCACCCATGATTTCATGAGTCTTGTTAAACAGTTCTCCACGCTGACTGCCCACCAGCGCCGCTCTGGAGCTGTCCTGGAAGAGTGAGTTGTCTGGAGCCGTCCTGGAAGAGTGAGCTGTGTCTTCTCATGTGCACACTGCCATGAATGAGGCTGAGTGCCTGCTTGTACTTTCACTGGCCATATGGAATGCATCTTTCGTGAAGGCCTTGGTCAGGTCTCTTGCCCATTCTCAGTTAGGTTATCTTTTTCTTGTTGTTCTGTGGGAATTCTCTACGTATCAGGGACACAGGCCTTTGTCAGTTGAGTATCTCATGGCTCCCACCCCTCACGTGGAAGCCTCTTCACTTCTCGATGCTGTTTCTTGGTCAGAAGTTCTTATTTTAGCGTAGCACACTCTACAGTCTTCTCTACAGTGATTTTTCATGCGTTTTACAACCTGTCCTACTGCACGGCCATAAGGATATTCTCCTCCAGTATTTTCTAAAGGTTTCTGCCTTCGGCCTTTCACACTGAGATCTACAACCCACCTGAACTGACTTTCATGTACGGTGTGAGGCAGAGATCAAGATGCATTTTTTCCATACGACCAGACCATTCTCCCAGGACCATCTGCTGAAAAGCTGTCCCTTCTCCGCTTCTCCAAAGGGCCACCTTTCCCATAAATCAAGTCTTCCTGTAAACACGGATGTTTCTGGGCTCTCCATTCTGCTCCACTGGCCTATTCACCTAATCTGGCCCCCAATGTCATGTACTCTTAATTACTGGAGCTTGAAAAGTCCCATGTTATGCTCTAATATCCACCCCCTCACTTTTCTGTTACTGTGATCAATTACATTGATCAACTTTGTAATGTTAAAAAGATCTCGCATTCCTGGACTACAACAAACATTGTCATGACAAATTAGCCTGGTGTTTTGGTTGATTTGTTTTGGGGGCTTAATTTATTTTGCTGAAAATTTGTTTAGGATTTTTGGGTCTTAGTTCATCATAAGCATCTTTTGATTCTTATGACTGGGAGTGGCCTATAATTTTCCATTCTCAAAATGTCCTCTCTAGGCCTTATTATCTAGGTTGTGCTGGCCTCAGAACATATTGTGGAGTGTTTCTTCCTATACTATTCTCTGGAAGAGGTGGTGTGAAATTGGTGCTATTCTCTTTATTAGAAGCTTGGTAGGATGTGCCAGTGAACCAATTCTGGCCAAGAGTTTTCTCTTTGAAAAGATTTTAAATTATGGGTTTAGACTCTGTAAGAGTTATGGAACTATTTCTTCATGTGTCCATTTCAGTAAGTTGTCATTTTTAAAAGAACATCTCTATTTCATTCAGGTTTTCAAATTTACTAACATAAAGTTGTTCATAATACTCTCATCCTTTAATCTGTAGGGTCTATAGTGATGTCCCCCTTTCATTCTATATTGGTTATTTGTTATTCATTACTTTGTAAGTGTTCACATAACAAGCTTTTGGCTTTACAAATCCTTTCTACGTACAACTTTTAAAAAATTTCATGAAATGACTGCCTGTTTAAAAAAATTAATTCCTTCTGTCAACACTCTTAACCTCCTGCTCTTTTCTCTGCTTGTTAAGATGGATGCTTTCCTTACTGATTTTCAACTTTTCTTTCTAAAATATGCATTTAAGAAGCTGAATCCTGCAAGTTTTCATATGCAGTGTTTTATCATTCAAAATACTTTCTAATTTCCACTGTAACTTTTCTCAACCCAAGGGTTATTCAGAGGTGTAATATCCACACTTATTTCAATCTATCTTTTTGTTATATTCCTCGTTTAATTCTATTGTGGTCAGAAAACATGCTCTGTATCATTTCAAGTCTTTGAAATTTGTTCAACTTACTTTACGGCCCAGTTTATGGTCAATGTTTATAAATGTTCTATGTCTTTTTGAAAAGAATATGTATTCTTCAACATCAAGGGAAAAGTTCTATCTCCTTTTCCAAATCTTCTATTTCCTTACTGATTTTTCATCTACTTATTCTACCAGTTGGTAAGATGTGAGAATTCCCCACTTTGCTTGTAGTTTGTCTCTTTCTCTTTAGAGTGTTAACTTCTGCTTTAAATAAACTATTACCCTCTTGGTGAAATAAAACTTTTATCATTAAGAAATGTCCTTCAGATTCCCCCTCCCTCCCTCCCTTCCTCTCCTGCTTCTCCTTCTTTCCTCCATCCCTCCCTCCTTCCTTCTTTCCCTCCCTCCTTGCTTCCTTCCCTCCTTCCTTCCTTCTCCCCTTCCTTCCTCCTTCCTTCCTTCCTTCCCCCTTTCCTCTGCTCTTTAATTCATTAACACATAACTTTCCCCTCCTTGTTGTCTCCTCCATGTATATACTGGTTGGTTCCTCTTTGTGAACATGTCTCTAGTTGAGACATGATGTGAGGTCTTCTGGAAATGTGATACCCGTTGCTAAATACCATCCTGCTCTGCCTGCCTTGGGCTGGAGTTGGGGGAACTGAGAACTCAGGGGATGTGCATCCACAGCTGAAAATGACCAGGAACACAGAATTCCAGGGCCTTAAGAAGGTGGAAGCAGACCCACCCTGGAATAGAAGATTAATTGTGCATAAAACCATGGAGATGATGCTGACCAGACCATTGCAGGACCAGTCTGAGATGATTATTGGAGCTGACTGTGCTGTTCTGCATGTAGCCCCCCCTCCCAGCCTGTATACACCTGAGACTCCCTTTTAAAATCTTTGTTCCCTAACCAGCAACTTGGAGATGGTCTGAGGACACTAGTCCACCATCTTCCCAGGTTGCTGGCTTCCTGAATAAAGCACCTTTTATTTTTTCAAAAAAAAAAAAAAAGAAAGAAAAGGATATGCCCTTCATTATCTCTAGAATTACTATTTGCTTCAAAGTTTAATATTAACAGCCACGTCAGCCTTTTTTTGGTTAATGTTTGCATAATGTATCAGCTTCTGTCCTTCAAATTGTTCTGTGCCCTTATGTCTTAGTTGTATCTACTGTAGACAGTACACATGATAGTTGACTTTTTAAAAAAATTTTTTAAATTTTATTTATTTATTTTTGGCTGCATTGGGTTTTCGTTGCTGCGCGTGGGCTTTCTCTAGTTGCAGCAAGCAGGGGCTACTATTCGTTTCGGTGTGCAGGCTTCTCATTGCGGTGGCTTCTATTGTTGCGGAGCACGGGCTCTAGGCATGTGGGCTTCAGTAGTTGTGGCACGTGGGCTTCAGTAGTTGTGGCTCGCGGGCTCTAGAGCGCAGGCTCAGTAGTTGTGGTGCACGGGCTTAGTTGCTCCGAGGCATGTGGGATCTTCCCGGACCAGGGATCAAACCCATGTCCCCTGCATTGGCAGGCAGATTCTTATCCACTGCACCACCAGGGAAGCCCCACGGTAGTTGATTTTAAACAATCCATCTAACATTTAAGTCACTTACACTTAATATAATTATGTAAATGCTGACATTTTCAGGCTTAAATCCTCCATTTTATCATGTGCTATTTGTCCTGCCATAAACTAATTTTCCTTGTGTGCTTTTTTTTTTTCTTGGATTCTTTTGGATTGAATTTTAAAATAACTTTACTCCTTGCTCTCTTATTTAGGAATTATATATAAATTATAATTCTCCTACTGTTTTTATAGTCATTATAACATATACAAAGAGCGAACAAATATTTTCCCACTGTTTTACCCTTTTCATTCTCCTAAAAGCATCTTTTGATAAGCAGAAGTTTTTAACTTTGATGGAGTCCGGTTTATCAATTTTTTCCTTATGGCTAGTGCATTTTATGTCTTCCCTGAAAAAGTGTTGCTTAACCCAAGGTTACAAAGATAGTCTCTTAATGTTTTGTCTCAAACTTTACGGTTGTCAGTATCTTGTACAGGTCTACAATCTAGCCCCAATTAATTTTTATGTATGATGTGAAAGAGGGACCGAGGTTAAGTTTTTTCACCTTTACCCAGTTGCTTTGGCATCATTTGTTGACAAGGCTCTTTTTTCCCCCATTGAAATAATAAAAGCTGACTAACAATCTTGCAGTAGATGAACAAAGTAGTAAGACTTCACTAATTCATTTCAAGACTTACTCTAAGGCTACAGCAATTAAGAATATGTGGTGTTGGGTTAAAGACAGATAAAAAGACCCACGGAACACAAGAGAGAAGATCCACACAGACAGTGTTTTGTCTTTAAAAAGATGTCAAGGTATTTCATAAAGTTTACTCAGTTTACCTAAGAATCCTGCAGCCCCAAGAAAGGATGTAGAATTAACTGTTAAAGGCAGGTGTTCTAACCAGTCAGGAGTTAGCAGGCAGGAAGACACGTGGAGAAATCACAGCAGAGCAGACACAAAAGCCAAAGCGTTCCTAGAGGTTAGTGCTGTTCAGACTAGAAGCAAAGTCCTTCACATCTCTAAAAACAAGGTTATCTCCACAATATAGCTCACTAATACATTCATAATACTTTTGTTTAATATTTTGAAAAATAGTTTCACCTTTAACTGCTCTTTGAGGTGTAGAGAGAGCAGTCCACCAACCATCATTAACTTGTAAGCTAAAGTTATGTTCTGTGTACTCCAGGTAAGAGGGCGTGAGATGATCTAAAACATTTTGGGAAGATTCACTCTCAAAATCTTTAAAATATACTTTTTAAGTTATGATACTTTATAGGATAATAGGAAGTTAAAAATTTTACTTGTGGGCTTCCCTGGTGGCGCAGTGGTTGAGAGCCCGCCTGCCGATGCAGGGGACGTGGGTTCGTGCCCTGGTCCGGGAGGATCCCACATGCCGCGGAGCGGCTGGGCCCGTGAGCCATGGCCGCTGAGCCTGCGCGTCTGGAGCCTGTGCTCCGCGACGGGAGAGGTCACAGCAGTGAGAGGCCCGCCTACTGCCAAAAAAAAAAAAAAAAATTTTTACTTGTACAGCGTATTTCTAGACAACGTCTAAGAAATGCCATCAACCGTCTCTATAAGAAGCACTTCTTTCCAAAATGTCCCATTTTGGGGAGACTTTAACAGGCGGGACAACCTGTAGTCCAATGCCAAGGGAACGCTTCTTTAAGAGGTCTTTCCTATTCTAAAACTACTGGTAACTCATCTAGGCTTTCCTAGGTGAAAAGAACACGGAACACATATGCTGTTACAAATTGTTACAATGATACCTTTCGTTTGGTTGGTTTTATTCAATACCAGGAATGTGGTGCGATATTAGAAATAAAGTCTCATAGAGTTTAACGTCACAACAGACACATGGGTTTAGTGAAAACAAGCACGCTGTCAGCACAGCCTCACAACATGTTTACCTAAGGCTTTTGAGCTCCTTCCGGGGCTAAAAATAAGTGAGTTTAGGTTGTCAACACTGAGCTATCAGAGTAGCAGCAAGTCAGCTTTTACACACCTCCTGAAACAGTAATAAGCTCAGTGATTAGAAGAAGTTTATGTACTTTCATTTACCTCTCCGACTCATCCAGCAAGTCAGAAACACGTTACGGTATGGATGAAGCTTTTATCCCAACCCTGTAGGTAGAACAGGGAGGTGTTACAAGCAAAAAGACAGAATGACATTTTATTAATGCTTAATACAGCAACACAACAAATTATACATGGAGCACACAGTATTATGAGATAAATTAAATGGCTGAAAACAAACCAGCAAAAACACCTGGATGTCTACCGTCAATTCAAAACTGGAAGGAAAAAAATTAAAAGGAGAAAGTGTTGCAAAAGAAATTAATCTGAATAAAAACACTGAACAAAACTTTAGCTGGAATTTAAAAGAAAACCAAAGGTTTAACAGTACAAATGCATCAGAAATTTGTAAACTATTCAAGGGACATAAATTGATACGAAGTTTACAGGTTGCTGAAACATGATTAATGTTGAAAGAACTTTCCTTTCTGAAAAAGTTTAAACTGAGACCAATTTACTTACCCAAGCTCTGTCATGCCATCTACAAATTCTTTTTGCTAAATTCACATAGAGTCGCGGCCCTGAATTTCCACACTATACCCAAAACGGTGATACTAGGCTTAAATCTAGGCTTAAATCATCACAAAACTTCTGAATTCCATCAATTCCAATTTTATTTTCATCTTGTGGGTCTGTAGTTAAAGTTAAGGGGAAAACAAGTTAAAAATTTGGATATTTTGAAAAGCATTACTAAAATGGGTGGTAAGAATCATACCTCTACTACATAGTTTTGGCAAGTGTGTTTCAAATACATCAATCAATGCACTGCAATTTTCTACCATATGTGAAAGACATAGCAATAAATAATGATTTATCCAGAAAATACTCTTTATTTTTAAAATCTAGGTTCCTGGGTTTTTGGGGTGGGGAAAATCATTGAAACTTCTTTGAAGACTTCATCATTAAGAAAAAGTTAATTAATCTCCCTAAAGTAAAATAAAATTTCAAGTTTACAGAATTTTACCTTGCCCAAAGGCAAACTGCTATGAAAAACACTGTAAAGCATTCAAAATATTTTAAGTTTTTATCACCACCTTGTCAAAGCAAAAGAAAGATGATTTTCTTTTAAAAGTGATTTCATTTGCTACAGTGCTAACACTACTGCACAATACTCATTCTTCAGTTGTTTAGTTTCTGCATCCACGTTTAACAGCCTAGAAATTCAGGCTCCCCCTGCCCCCCCATCCCCCCCCCCGGCAATTTCTAGTTTAGACATAAAATTAAGGAACTTAGCATTTCTCCATGGGAAAATCAAACCGTGAAATCCATCAAAAGAATCAGCAAGGCCTCACCAAGCGAGGTCCTGTGACCTCAGCCTGTGTCTCCTAACCGGCATCACAATGACAGACCACCTGCTGCCGTAGAAGGTGGGAGAAGCAGGCCCGCGGCACCTTCCCGCAAAGGAAGGTTAAGTGCAACAAACTCTTCTTCCATCACACGAGATCGAACTCTTACGTGCTCAACGCCACGTTTATATATACATATGTTGTTACCAAAGAAGAACTGCTGACCTACCTTAAATGAGCAAAATCACAGACCCTTCCAACTCTACGCTCCTGTGTCCGTGAGAACCTGCCGCTGTGGGCTCATAGGACAGAGGTTCCCACACACCTCCTGACTCAAGCCTGCGCTCCTAACACAACAGACCTTCAGGATAACAGAAAAATGGGTCTACGATGCCCTCACCTAATAACCGTCCTGATAAACTTCACATATAATAATTTAGAATGCTTTAAAGTAGTCTGGAAGCACTCATTCATTTGTATACATTGTGTAACAACAGTTGTTCTATTTGTCAATTGGCTTTGAACTATACATCTATGTTTAGGGGCCAAAATGACTGTACCATATGTCTACTTTAAATGACTAGAATTGCATGAATAAAATTAAATGATAAGGGATGAAGCTTAAAGACTAAAGATAATTTTCACATAAAAATATTTTTCCAAAGGCAGCTGCACATATCTGAATAACTTTTAGAATCTGCATAGCATATGACTTACAAAATTAGCTCAGTAATTAACTTAGCCAAAAAAATTTAAAGCACACTGAAAACAATGTTCATTTTTGGAGAACTACAACAAGTACAAATCTGTTTTTTAAACCACAGAACATGTTTCTGAACCAAGATTTTTTTTTTTAATGGAATGCAATTTTCAATTGATTTTTTGGATCTAGATAGACAGATTATACACAGTATTTTCAAAAGTGAAAAATGAAAATAATAAATAAACAAGAACTTAAAGCCAAGGGAGTTACTCTGTTTGTGTTAATACTTGTTTAAATGAGGGATTTTATTTTTTAAGTTTTGGAAAGATAAGATTAACCTTAGAAACTGCTAGAAAAAAAAAAAATCAGCTCTTGAATCGTTGCCGCCTCTCCCATTACAGCACAGACCTGACATTTGATGTGGAATCTAGAGCCTGCTGAGCAGCCTGGATCTGCACAGACTCATCACGCAGACTTATTTTTGCCGCATGACTGCATTTTGATAGGGAAAGCTCCATTCTAAGTGCCAATTTCAATGAAAATAACAACTGTCCCCAGCTGACAACACACAGGTTTTTTTGCCAAGAGTTTTTCCAGAAGCTTCTGCAGCTGGAGCTGTTCCAGGGCTCCAACACCAGCACACGGTGTTAAGGGCAGGATACCTGTACCCTCGCGTCAGAATTACTCTTACGAGTCGGTATCGTTCTGGAATGGCCTTCTCACCACGTATCCCTGCCTACGTGCAAGTGCTGGGGAGAAGTACTGTCTTAACGAGTGTAGCCACCTGGCCTGGACACCAAGCCTCCGAGCAGTGACCGTGCGCAGCCGACTGTGGGCACACGAGCCTCCGCGCAGGCCACGTGCAGGAGGGCTCGCTGCTCATCAGTCCTCAGACTTTTGTGCAGCTGAACATCTGCACGGGAAGGGAATGCACGTCGGGGGCCCTGGGACGCAGCACGGAGACTCCGGCACAGTCACCCTGCTCCCTGGAGACGCACGCACTCGCCACTGCGCCCCTCCCTTTGTACCAGTTATACAGCGGCTCCAGCGTCTTCCTGTCCACGGAGGTTCGCATGGAGTCCTTGTGGAACGAGGCCAGGTTCTGGAAGAAGCTGTCTGTGGCGCGTCCAGTTTCCACTCACTTTGGGCTGAGCGCCGGATGGCAGTTCTCTCACCAGCCTGAGTGCCGCGAGCTGGAGAACCTCGTCCTTCTGAGATGATTTAAGCTTATGCTGTGGGAAACAAAAGAAGCAGGAAAGCCAATGAGGCCAGTCCAGAGAGCTGTTTCAGCTCTATCACTAACTCCTATATTGTAACTGGACTTAACTTTTCCTTGGGTGACCGGACTTCACTTCAGAATTACAGGAAGACAAAGCCTTGTTTTTCATCAGTTAAAAAGACTGCACAGCCTTCTGAAAATTCAAACGACAGCATCTACACAGTAACAAATATACAAAGTCTCATCTCCCCCGAATTAGAAGAATCAATGTTTTATACAAAATACATTTTGATCTCTATCTGGTTCACTTTGCAAGAAGTAGGATGTTAATTTTTTTCTAAGTCTCAGTGAAATTCCTCTTTATAACACATATGTACCCTCTGATGAAATGCGGCTAACCCGAGGCCTGACCACATCACCACTGCCCACCTGGGGGTCCTCCTTGGCTTCAATTAATTTCAGGCCCTAATGGCCAGGAGGAGGACCTCATGGTTGGAAACATCATTATTTTAAGTTTTTCTCCGTTTAAAATTAGCAGAACGCTGATGAAAACAAACACACACATAACAAAGAATTGTGTGAAAAATAACTTATACAAGTTCCAGAAGCAGGCGCAAAAAGCCTGTTATGGTTAAATGAAGATGATACTAATAATGAGAACGACTGTGTACATGAGACAGAAATAAGACGGAAAGACAGGGCAGAGGCTGTCGGTAGGTAGTAAATAACAAAACCGCCATGTAACAGTACTATATATAGCATATAATGAAACCGAATAGCATTTTCATGTTTCCAGGTATCGGATGGTTAAGGTTTTATTTATCCAAGGTAGCCTGATGAAAACAACAGCAGAAATGACAGTCATTCATTAATTTCTGTAAATCAAAACAGACTCTGTGGTCTACTGGGTGCTAATACTTTAAAAGACACTTTACACAATAATATGATAAGGGGAAAAGTTTTACTTAAAATGATTTATACTCAGTCTTGTTCAAAAAAAAGATGAGTTTATAGAAGCACACAGAATAAATTATAATTTACAGAAATATGTAACTGGAAAACAAACTGTAGATGAGGAAATCAAGCAGAGGAAATAAGGAAAATAAGAAAGCCAGAGATAAGACACAGACACGCACACCATATATATGAGTTGAAAGTGAGCTGAAAATTAGGCTCTGAGCTTCTCAGTTGCCAACGTAAAGAAGAAAAGAGGATTAGTTAGGAAAATCTATTTTCATAAGATTTAAAGACCCACCAGTGGCCCAGTGGCCCCTCCTGGCGCTGAGACTGGAAGGAATTGGAGACATGAAATGTCCCCTTTGTACCAGACCAGCTCCTCACCAAATGCCACCAGTGAACAGCAGAGCAAGCTTGCAACGCTTTTTGCTAAGGCCTCCCTCAGTGCCTGCTGGTGCCAGAAGAGCAGGGGACAACTGAGCAGAAGTTACGCCACTGCAGTCCACACACACTGCTCTCCAAGTGTGGCTGGGGACACCAGGGGCCTAAGACCTTTCAGGGGTTCCACGGTCACAAGAGTATCTCCAAGTGCCTCCAGCCGTTACCCACTTTCTCACTCTCACTGGGGCACAGCAGAGGCTTCCAGAGGCTGCCTGACCGGCGACATCACAACAGACTGAACACAGAGGATTGGAGAACCTAACTTTGATTAAAGATGTTTGCAAAAATGTAATGTGAATATATAACGGGTTTACTATTGTTATTTTTAAACACAGATATTTTTAAACTTTCCATTTTAATTTCTAATATGGTAAATACCAATGGCTACAATCCCAATAATTTTTTAAAGTGTATAGGGGGCCTGGGACTTAGAAGTTTGAGAAACACTGATCTAGAGTAACCCAGGGAATTAATATTTTGGCTACTTAGAACAATGACTGTTGATCATTTGGGGTCCTGGGTCCCTTCTGGAATCTGATGACAGCATGGATCCTTTCTCCTGGAAAACGTATGCGGTACACACGTGGGCATATGGTTTGGCACAGAAATGCAGGGTTTTCATGGACCTTTTAGGACCATCCTGGCTTCTCAGAGGCTGGGGGAAGGTGGAACTCGGGCTAAGAACCCCGGAGCTAGGTCAGGAGGTGCTGGTCTCTGCCGCAGTGAGAGCACCGCGCAGACAGGTGGGCGAACTGTGCTCCACGCGGCTGCATTTACAAACCCGCAGCTACCCAGCGACTGCAGCCTACAGTCCGGGTTCCAGGGGCACACGTAGAGTGCATATTCTCTACCTTATTTCCTGAAATTGAGCCTTTGAGAAAAACCAAAGAGTTCAAGGTTCTGTTCTCTGGGAAGATTAAATTTTGCTCAGTGCGGTCAGATGCCAAAGGCTTTGACAGTAAACTGACAAAAGACAATGCTGGCATCTTTGATGACACCGATGGCTTCCCCAAGGGAGGTGGGCAAAGCCAAGGCTTACCTCAGACACCTTAAGACAGTGACAGGTGTTCGACCCCAAAATGGTGCACCGTTCAGAAGACCCATGACATGTTCACTACGGAAACCGCGGTCAATGCTAGATTTTAACATTCTGTCAGGCTTGTGAAGGCAGAATGCGGTACATACATACAATGAAATTCAGCCACAAAAAATCATGGAGTACTGATATATGCTACGATGTGGGTGGGCCTCGAAAACATTATGCTGAGCAAAGGAAGTCGGACACAAACGGTCACACGCTGTGAGGTTCCATTCGCGTGAAACGTGCAGCACAGGCAAGTCCTGAGACGGAGGCGGGCGGCGCGGCCAGGGCTGGGGAGGCAGGCGTGGGAGGGACTGCCGACAGGTGTGGGCCTTCCTTCGGGGGATGGAAGTGTTCTGGAACTAGACACAGGCAGCGGTAGCGCAACGCGGTGAAGGTCCTACGCACCACTGGACTGTACACTTCGAAAGAGTTAACTTTATGTTACGTGATTCCACCTCAAAAGAATCCACCTTAGCACCCTGAGGCTCTCCAAGATGAGCCAACAGAGCAACGGTTGCTCAGGTGACAACCATGCAGTCGGCAGATCCCCGCCAAGGAGACGCCGCCCAGCACCTGGAGACCAGGAGAGGTCCCATCTCGAGGTCCCTCTCCTGACAGCAGCCTCCCGCAGCCCCTCCTAAACCGCGACCAAGCGGCCACACGACAGTATAACGGGGAGCGCTTTCCGGGAAGCCTAGGAGGAGGGAGGCAGGAGGAGCACGTGGCCCCAGGCCACCCAGAGCGCTCTGAATTGTCACCGCGTGAGTTACAAAGTGGGGGGAGTGCAGATGATCAATCTATTCCAGGTGGCAGGACCTGTCTATCCCAAGACAGATCCTACCCCCTGGAACCGCGAAGTGGCACAAAGGTGCCGGTTCTGCATGAGCAACCGCAGCCGTGGGTCCAAGCCGAGCCCAGAGCAGGTCTCTGGCCAGGATGAAAGGGGAGGGGATGGTCAGTAAGGTTCCAATGATTCAATGTTACCCCTACGGTGATTAGAACAACCACCAAGAGCTAAATCTAAAGACTATATGTGCTTCATGCCCAAAAGGGACAAAGAGCTTCAAGTTGCAATTTGTAAAAAAAGGGACCCATGGGCTTCCCTGGTGGCGCAGTGGTTGAGAGTCCGTCTGCCGATGCAGGGGACGCGGGTTCGCGCCCCGGTCCGGGAAGATCCCACATGCTGCGGAGCGGCTGGGCCCGTGAGCCATGGCCGCTGAGCCTGCGCGTCCGGAGCCTGTGCTCCGCAACGGGAGAGGGCACAGCAGTGAGAGGCCCACGTACAGCAAAAAAAAAAAAAAAAATCTGGACAATCCAGGAAAAACATCAGATAAATTCTCTACCTCTGGAAAAAGTCTCAAACATTTTAATTGTGACCTTGTAAAAAATCACCCATGTGATCTGGGCACCAAAACTGACCACATACAAAACGAAAATGTTATCCTTAAAATGTCCTTCCAGAGACACTGAATACAACAAAATCTCCTCTTAGGGTCAACTTACAAGGGGCTGCCAGGGCAACCACACTGACCCAGTTCGTGCCATCAGTTCAGTCGCCTTGATGGTTTCAGGTACAGCAGGCGGGGACGACCTTCTCGAGCCCTCACGTTCCTCTGACCGGCGCTTCTCCATCTGCTTTCTTGCCTGCTCTTCCCATCCAGAAGGTTGGTTCTCACGCCTCCCCTCTTCCTGGCACATTCCTCCTGGACCACCTCTCTCCGGCCTGAAAGCCTCTCCCCGGCCTCCCACTACCACGAGGACAAAGGCTGCCATTCCTCCCTGTCACCAGATGAGTGCCCATCACAGCCTCCCGCCGCGGCTGCTCCCTGGCTCTCTGCGCTCCGCGGGGCCCTCTTCCCATTCCTGTCCCTCCCACCCCACACGTGCGCCGCGCACATCTGGCTGCCCCACTCCCACTCATTCTCGAGAGTTCAGCTCAGCTCACACCGTGCTGCCGCGGTCAAGCCTTCACTGGCTGGGCATCTGACGCCCCACACCCCACCCTGCGGGTGCCTGGAACCGGTGCCTCTCCCTGGCACTTATCCCAGCTATAATAATGTAGCTGCGTGTTCAGTGCCCGTCTCTCCTGCTGGGACATCGTCTCCATCAGTACCAAACCCACGTCTGCTTGCTCAGTGTCGAAGCCCCGGCACCTTGCACACCACCTCGCTTGCACGCAGAAGCCACTGAATGTACTGAATGAACACTGAAACCCTTCAACTACCATGGTTTCCACGACGTTTCAAAGTAACTGTACGTTTCCAGAAAGCCCGCCCTCTCCTGGTCTCCAGATCTACGTCTCTAACCAACTAGATCCCGCTATCTCCCCCTCCTCACAGCATCATCTTTCCGTACAAACCTGCGCTTCCTTCTACAATCCCTAGTTTGGTCAATACCATGACCGTCTGCTCAGACGCCCCAGCCAGGCCTGCACAGCCCTTCCTCTCCTTTAGCTCCTTTTCTGAACGGCTCTGTGAAATTCCCCACCCTTCCCTCCTCTCATGCCCCTTGTTCCTACCGACAGTCTTCGTTCAAGTCTTCTCTTCTTACCGAGCTATTACCGCCGCTTCCTAGCTGGCCTCCCCGACCCGCAGTCCTGACCCCCTCCCATCCAAGTCCTGTTCTCCGGACAAAAGGCGATCGCTTCGCACACACCCCTCCTTCTCAAAGACCTTCCAGGCTCCCGCTCTCTCCTGGGAGACTCTGCCCTCCTCGGCGGGGAACACGAGACCCTGCTCGGGAGCCCTGCCATTCTCGACCCTGAAGTCCACGTTCCGGCCGCTCTGAACCACCGGCAAGGCTCAGGCGCGATCCGGTCCACCGCATCTCCCGGCAGGACGCCCGCCTGCCCGGAACGTCCTCCCTCCGGGGTCACCCGGCTGCTCGCGCTCCCGAGGAGGCAGTGCTCGGAGTCCCCGGCCCGCTCTGTGCCTCCGTCTCGTCAAGCAGCACCGCCGCACTTGGGTCACCGGTCCGGTCCCACCTGCGTGCTCCCCGCCGCGCTTAAGGACTCCGCGCCCGGCCCTGGGCCCCGACCGCCAGTCCCCGACCCACGACCTCCGACCCCAACCCTCGGCCCCAGCAGCGCCTCGCCGCCCCCCAGTCCCGGATGCCCGGGAGCAGCCGAGAGGAAGGCGAGCCGCGGGCCACCTACCATACTCCCCGCGCTCCCCAGCTTGTCGCCGGCCCTGGCCGTCTGCGCAGGCGCCCCGGCCCGGCCGCGCCATCCCCGTCCCTGTCCTCAGCCCCCGGGACACCCGCCCAGGGAGGCAGCAACAGGTCAGGCCGGGCCGGCGGGACTCCAATTCCCGGCGTGCACTGCGCCGCCCGGGGCCGCCGGGATGCAGGCCCCGCGGCGCCTCCGACTCCCGGCGTGCACCGCGCCGCCCTGGGGTGGACGGAAACCCACACCCCGCCTCCTTAAAGGGGCCGCGACTGCCTTTGAGCCGCGTCGGCTCAGAGGGCGTTCGAGAGAGCACTGCGGGCCTCCTGGGCCCTCCCCGTGCCCGACCTCGTCCCCGTCCTCGTCCCCGCCCCGGGGGCGGCCCCGCCTCCCGGAAAGGGATGCGGATAAGCCGGATAAGGTCTTCCCCTCTGGAAAGTCGGGCCCGGGACGCGGCGCGGCCGGAACGTCTAGGTGAGCGTTCGGCGCGGGGCCCCGGGTCCGGCCTGAAGTGCGGCCCTCGGGGCTTCCCTCTCCTCCCCTCCCTTCCCCTGGGGTCTCCCCTTCCCGTGGGTGTTAGTTCTTCTCCTCCCCGGGGTCTGGTCTCCCCTCGGGGTCTCTCCTCCCAAGGTCTACTCTTCCTGGGGGTTCCTTCTCCCCCTCCCCGGGAGTCTGGTCTCCCATCCCCCTCCCGGGTCTCCCCTCTCCGGGGGTCTCCCCTTCCCGAGGATGTCTTCTCCCCCTCCCTGGGGGGCGGTGTCTGGTCTCTCCTTCCTCTCCCTAGAGGTCTCCCCTCCTCCTTTCCAGGGGTCTCTCCGCCTTCTCCCGAGGTTCCGTCCTCTCGGCCTCACTCAGCCCCCGCCCGCTCTCTCCTCCTCCGGGCTTTGCGCCGAGAGCGGTGCTGCACCTGAGCACCCTTTACCGGACCCCGCACCTGGCGGCGGCCCCGGGGTTGCGGGGAGGGCCGATGGGGGTGCGGGCGGGAGCTGGCGAGGCTTCAGACACCGCGGGCCACTCGGTTGGACAGTCTACACTCTCCCGGTGCCTGATCCTCGGGTCAGATCTGCGGAGGAGCCGCCGCTCCACGAGCCCCTGGGGGTCCTGGCTCTGCGAGCCGCTCCCTGGTTCCCGTCGGACCTCACCCGTGGTCCCCGTTCACGGTGTCGTCCAGGTGTCAGGCGGCCCCGCCAGGTTCCAGGTCCCCTGGGAAAAGGACGCACGACGTGAGCCCCGAGTTTCCGCGTGATTCGGGGACAGCCCGTCATCCAGCTCCGGGGAGCCGCTACGAGGAGGGGGGCCTCGTGGAGGGTCGCTGCCTGTCACGGGGACAAGTATCCCGTGAATGACTCTAGCGCTTTCCTGAGGGTGGGAAGATGCAAGGATCCGCTCTGTAAATGTTGTTCCTAGAGTGTAACCGTCGAAGGGCCTGTTTTCCCAAAGCGCCAGGCCTCATTCCGTCCTGGGTCTGCGCTCCCCTCGGGCTGCGCTGTGTGCGCCCGGCACCCCATGGCTGGCCGGGGGAACCGGATGGCGAATAACGTAACTGAGTTCACAGCCTTTTTATACGTTTTTCTGATCATTTTTTCGGCCAGAGCGGCATACTGTCTTACTGGTCCCAAATTTCTTTTATAATATAAATTGTTGAAAAGACAGTGTCTCAGTGATTGGATTATTAACGGAATACTGGGTTTTTGTACAGTTTAATTAACATTAAATACTTTAAAACTCTTTATTGTCCGTAAGAATTTTCTTCTTTCATTCCTCTCCCCCTTTTTTTAACTCATTCTCCCATTTTACTGATTAGAAGTGAACCATAAATTGTATTGTAAGTGCTTATAAGTGCTTTATCTTTTAAGAAATAGACTTTATGTCATCTAACTTGTTAAAGTGTAAAATAGGCTTTTCAGGTAAACTCCTCCACAGATTACATTGAGGTAGATCGCTTCCACTGGGGGTTTCTTTGCTTCCTTGGATCTTTCCACAAGTTCCCCCCTTTGTTTCCCGTTTTGTGCCTGGCCTGGAAGTTCTGGTGGCATCAGGAAGAGATACTGCAAACAACCCTCCTGCTTTCCTTTTTCCAGAGGCCCTGCACCCGCTAACCCTGATCCTGCCCCATCCAAGCGGCTCGCTCTGGAATTCCTGCCTGGAGCTCCCATACCAGGTCAGCCACCCTCCCCCCTTTAGGGTCTGGGTTCAGCTGGGTAGACGGCCGGCCCCTAGGGTGGGCTGTCCCGGGAGCTGTGTCCCACCTGGTCCTGATGGCCTCTGCCCACAGACAGAGGCTGCTGTCAATAAACCACACTGACTTTGAGCAGTTGGACCTGCTAAAACTGAGGTGGTGGGTCTGGAAGGTCCTGAGGAAGAGAGACGGAGGGGCCTCTGGCTACACGTGTGCAGGAGGCTGGGGGGCAGGGCTGCCAGGTTCTCGCATTTTATTTTAGCCTAGTGTGTAAAGTAGAAAAACAGGGACGCTGCCTCCCCGCCCCCCATTCTCCGGAGGGCCTCCAGCAATGGTCTAGGGCTCTGTGGTCCAGCAGCGGGTGTCCCAGGAGAGTGCTGCACACCCTGCAGTCTTGATAGAACTCAGAGTGGAGGCGAGAGAGAAATCTTAACCTGGTGACTTTGCTCTGAAAAAACCTGGTCTTGGACTTTATTTTTACATTTTTTTTTGGCTGTGTTGAGTCTTTGCTGCTGTGCTGCTGCGCACGAGCTTTCTCTAGTTGCAGCGAGCGGGGGCTACTCTTTGTTGCGATGTGCGGGCTTCTCATCGCGGTGGCTTCTCTTGCTGTGGAGCATGGGCTCTAGGCGCGCAGGCTTTGGTAGTTGTGGCTCATGGGCTTAGTTGCTCCGCAGCATGTGGGATCTTCCTGGGCCAGGGCTCAAACCTGTGTCCCCTGCATTGGCAGGCAGATTCTTAACCACTGCGCCACCAGGGAAGCCCCAGATCTTGGACTTTTTATGTAAAATTATTGGAAGTTTCTTTGTTTTTGAGTAGGCTTAATAATGAACCCATATGCCTTTTTATTCTGAATCATTTATTACAAATTTTTTTTCTTAATCAAATAATCTCATCGATTTTAAAGTTAGTTTTGGGATTCCTGTTCTGCCTTTATAAAAACAAGCAAAACCTCCTAGAAATTTGGCAAAGTTGGGGAGATATATTTTAATTAATATTGGAATATGTATAAATAGAAAGTTGTAGGAGGGAAGGTGTGTGCTCAAAGTATTGATTTTTGCTATCACACTAAATGAAAAGTAACCTTGGGTTTCACTTTAGTTGAGTCATACTGAAAACCTTTGGTTTTAGGGCGTTTCCTACTTTAAAATATTCAAATGTCATACGCATGTTTGCCATGCTCTGCAGTGTAAACGGTGCACATTACACACAATAAGGGTGTAGTGGGAACAGGAAGCACTTATATAGAGTTTTAAAAACTTTGAGATGATTATAGAGTCACATAAAGTTTTAAAAAATAATACAGAGAATTCCTATAGAATATACATAGAAAATCCTGAAGATGCCACCAGAAAACTACTAGAACTTATCAATGAATTTGGTAAGGTTGCAGGATACAAAATTAATGCACACAAATCTCTGGCATTCCTATACACTAACAATGAAAAATCAGAAAGAGAAATTAAGGAAACAATCCCATTTACCATCGCAACAAAAAGAATAAAATACCTAGGAATAAACCTACCTAAGGAGATAAAAGACCTGTACTCAGAAAACTTACACTGATGAAAGAAATCAAAGATGACATAAACAGATGGAGAAATATACAATCATTATTGTGAAAATGACTATGCTACCCAAAGCAATATACAGATTCAATGCAATCCCTGTCAAATTACCAATGGCATTCTTTATAGAATTACAACAAAAAATTTTACAATTCGTATGGAAACACAAAAGACCCCAAATAGCCAAATCAATCTTGAGAAAAAAATAGAGCTGGAAGAATCAGGCTCGCTGACTTCAGGCTATACTACAAAGCTACAGTAATCAAGACAGTGTGGTATTGGCACAAAAACAGAAATATAGATCAATGGTAGAGGATAGAAAGCCTAGAGATAAACACACCACATATGGTCATCTAATCTATGACAAAGGAGGCAAGAACATACAATGGAGAAAGACAGCCTCTCCAATAAGTGGTGCTGGGAAAACTGGACAGCTACCTGTGAAAGAATGAAATTAGAACACTACCTAACACCATACAGAAAAATAAACTCAAAATGGATTAAAGACCTAAATGTTAAGACCGGACACTATAAAACTCTTAGAGGAAGACATAAGAAAAACACTCTGACATAAACCACAGCAAGATCTTTTTTGACCCACCTTCTAGAGTAATGAAAATAAAAACGAGAATAAACAAATGGGACCTAATGAAACTTAAAAGCTTTTGCACAGCAAACCATAAACAAGATGGAAAGACAACCCTCAGAATGGGAGAAAATATTTGCAAATGAAGCAACGAACAAAGGATTAATCTCCAAAATATACAAAGAGCTCATGGAGCTCAATATCAAAAAAACAAACAACCCAATTAAAAAATGGGCAGAAGACCTAAATAGACATTTCACCAAAGAAGACATACACATGGCCAAGAGACACATGAAAAGCTGCTCAACATCACTAATCATTAGAGAAATGCAAATCAAAACTACAATGAGGTACCACCTCACACTGGTCAGAATGGCCATCATCAAAAAATCTGCAAACAGTAAATCCTGGAGAGGGTGTGGAGAAAAGGGAACCCTCTTGCACTGTTTCTGGGAATGTAAATTGATACAGCCACTATGGAGAACAGTATGGAGGGTCCTTAAAAAACTAAAAATAGACCTACCATATGACCTAGCAATCCCACTACTGGGCATATACCCTGAGAAAACCATAATTCAAAAAGAGTCATGTAGGGCTTCCCTGGTGGTGCAGTGGTTGAGAGTCCGCCTGCCGATGCAGGGGACACGGGTTTGAGCCCTGGTCCGGGAAGATCCCACATGCCGCAGAGAGGCTAGGCCTGTGAGCCGTGGTCGCTGAGCCTGTGCGTCCGGAGCCTGTGCTCCACAACGGGAGAGGCCACAACAGTGAGAGGCCCGCGTACCGCAAAAAAAAAAAAAAAAAAAAAAAAAAGTCATGTACCACAGTATTCATTGGAGCACTATTTGCAATAGCCAGGACACAGGAGCAACCTAAATGTCAAATGATAGATGACTGGATAAAGAAGACGTGGCACATGTATACAATGGAATATTACTCAGCCATAAGAAGGAACGAAATTGGGTCATTTTGAGAGATGTGGATGGACCTAGAGTCTGTCATACAGAGTGAAGCAAGCCAGAAAGAGAAAAACAAGTATCGTATATTAATGCAGATATGTGGAATCTAGTAAAATGGTACAGATGAACCTATTTGCAGGGCAGGAATAGAGATGTAGAGAACGGACATGTGGACACAGCGGGAGAAGGGGAGGGTGGGACGAATTGGGAGATTAGGTTTGACATAAATACACTACCATGTATGAAATAGACAGCTAGTGGGAACCTGCTATAAAGCACAGGGAGCTCAGTGCGTTGTCTGTGATGACCTGGAAGGGTGGGATGGTGGGGGTGGGAGGGACGTCCAAGGTAGGGGGGATATAGGTATACATATGGCTGATTCACTTCATTGTGCAGCACAAAGTAACACAACGTTGTAAAGCAATTATACTCCAATAATTAAATAAAAGAATTAGATAAATTCAGAAAATACAGAGAAATCCTATAGACCCTTCACCCAGTATCCCCAGCGGGAGCTCTTGCAAAACTGTATCCTAAGCAGGAGCTGGGAGAGATACAGCCCACTGCCCGATCCGGGTGCACCAGGGCACATGCACACGCTCGTGTGTGTGTAGATCTGTGTGATTCTGTCACACGTGCACGCGCGTGTGGCCACCACCACTGTCAGGGCACAGAACACGTCCACCCCACAGGGTCCCTCCTGCTGCCTTGTTACGTCCACAGCCATCGCCTCCCCCTTCCCCGGGCCCTGACCCCCACTGTCCCTTCCCCGTCTCTGCAGTTTGTCATTTTAAGAATGTTGTGTAGGGAGTTCCTGGTGGCCTAGTGGTTAGGATTCCAGACTCTCACTGCCAGGGCCCAGGTTCAGTCCCTGGTCTGGGAACTGGGATCCCACAAGCCTCGTGGCCAAAAAAAAGAAGAAGAAAGAAAAGAAGTTGTGTAAATGGCATGATGCGTGAGCGTGGCAGGCTCTCCTCGGCCTTGAGGTCACCCGGGTTACTGCATCAGTCGTTCAAGATGTGGAAATTTTAAGAATTCATTATAAAACCACAACAAATCCAGAGTGTCTTTTTTTATAATTAAGAATAACAGTAACAAAATAACACTATTTACTGAAAAAAACATGTTACAGTTTAGTAGTCTGTAGGATTTGGTAGCCGAGTTTGAAGGTAAAATGAGGTGTTTATGGAAAAGGAGTGGTTCATATCTTGCGGTCTGTAAATAACTTCATGTTCACGGTAAAAGCTCTGTTCAGTGGAAACGTTAGCGTGACTACAGCTAACATTTGCAGAGGTTTTTCATAAACGTGAACAGCTGTCTTCGGTGTTTCGCGGAGAGGGATAGCTGCCTTCGGGAGCTTGTCTGAGGGAGGGGCCCGATGGACGGAGGGGTGTTACACGCCAGCTGCGCAGCAGTTTGTCTTCCTGAAGTTTGAAATCTGTAGAAGAATCACTTTCTGAGATCTTTTGGAGGAAATGTGCATGTCTAGGTCTGTGCAGTTAACAAAGCGCCTGCAATTTGTGTCTTGGTTCTGAAGGGTCCTAAATGTGTGCGTGTCTGCAGCAGTGCTTGAATTCTGTCTTTCCCTTGAAACAGTAGGAGCTTAGCAACTGAGTCAATAAAATAAGGGACCAGTGATATTGCCGGCTGTCTGTGGGATCAGCGGTTTGTTTGCTTAAGGTGGTAACGTTTACTTAAGGTTGTATTAAAACTGTGCCAGTGAACTCAGGAACTCAGCCCTACTCCATTATCCCACCTCATTAGGAAGCGCGCTGTCCTGCGTCCGTGGATCCTCTGGGAGATGCTGGGACCCAGAGTATCTAAACAAGTATTGAAATCGGACAGTTTCCTGACTTTCTACCCAGAATAGTGAGCCGGTGTGCAGTCTGTAATGGGTGACTTCTGATTGTCATTCTGAACACGGTGGCTCTCCTGCCCTCAGCGGTCGCCTCTGCAGGGTCTGCTGAGGTGCGTGGAGCAGTCGGCCCCCCAGACCGCCGGCTGGGGCTCTTTGCTGCGTTCCCACGTGTGTCTCTGTAAGCTCTGTCGGTGTCCACTTTCTGTTGGCTGTCATTCCTTGGTTTGGTCAGCATTCTATCTCTAGAAGTGCACACTCTTATTTTTGCTAATCTACTTTACCTGGGAAACCAGATTAAACTCATTAGAATTGGGATTACCAGTGAAATGAAAATATATATATTCTAGAATAACATGATTCCTTGGAAACGGTGGGTTTTGTTTTGTTTCGTTTTCTTTTTGGCATAAGGACTTGGGCCTAGTTGCCAGGCTCAGTGGGTGTATTTCAGGGTGCGTCTTACCGGGCTCTCCTGCATTTGTCACCTCTTCCGTCTTTGTTCTCTATCTTCCTGCCTCCGAGGTCATTCTTTCTTGGTGACCCTGCTGACCCGGCCTCCATCTGCTCCTGGATCAGCCCTCCTCTGGGCGACACAGCTGCAGCTCCCCCCGCTACTGGGGCCGGGGTCCTGTCTGCGCCCTGCTGCCAGGATGAGCTCCCAGGCGCTGCTTGAAGTCTTCCTTAAGGGAGAAGAGGAGGAACCTGAATCTGCATGATAGAAAGTGTCTGAGTGTGGTTGTAGTTTGTAATTTTTTTTCTCTCCTTGACATCTTGTTAGCACGTAAAGGTAGGCTGACATTGGAAATTTGACGGAATTCCAGGTGACTCAGGAAAGCACACGGTACGGCTCAGCCAGCTCGGCTCCATTTCCCAGCCCCTCGGACCTGGTTCCAGGGCCCCTCATCTGTGATGGGGGAAGCAGGTGGTGTTTCCTGGCCTTTGATATGTGAACCGTATGAAATGGAATTGGTTTTTGTCTTTTGTACATGGTAGATTTAGTAGGTATATGAGGCTGAGTTTCACTTTAAAAAGTTGCTTTTAAATTCAGATGTAATCTTTAATCTCAGCTCTTCATCAGGCACCATACTTTAAATTCAGTGTTTGATTGTGATCTAAGTGCAGCAGATAGTTCAGATGTTGTTCTACGAAAAATAACATTTTCCTCGGAAAAGTGGTAGTTTTTAGTAATTATTTAAAACTTTAATCTCCATAGCAATGAGTCATCGTTCAACTATACGTGTCAATACATCTCTTTCAGCTGAGAATGCGCATCTCAAATGCAAGCCCGACTTAGCAGGAGTCTTTGGACCACCTTGCCCTGTCCCTCAAGTCGGATCATGAAGGTGCTGGGGAGAAGCCACCTGTGGGTGTGGCTCCCGTTCCTTCACCTGCTGGCCAGCGGCGCGGAGCACGAGGAAGCGGTGAGACACGCCATCGAGTTGCACCGGCGCCAAGGGGCGGCCGTCACCCAGAGGAGACAGTGGGTCCTGGACGGTTGCAGAAAGCTCTCCGGGCTTCTTCGCCAAAAGGCTGTGGTTCTTAACAAACTGAAAAGTGCAGTCAGAGCAGTGGAAAAAGACGCCAGCCTTTCGGATGAAGAGAAGCTGTTTCAGGTGCACATGTTTGAAATTTTCCAGAAAGAGCTGAATGAAAGTGAAAACTCAGTCTTCCAGGCCGTCCATGGACTCCAGAGAGCCCTGCAGGGCGACTACAGGGACGTGGCCAACGTGAAGGAGAGCAGCAGGCAGCGCCTGGAGGCCCTGCGGAAGGCAGCCATCAAGGTGGGTCCAAGGCGGGGCGGGGTGCCCAGCGGAGGGGGCTCCGATCTGACCCAGCAGGCGCAGGAGAGCCGCTCCCTTGGCGCAGTCACTTAGCAGAGCCACACTTGAGCACTTCTAGGGGTCTCTCATGCTTTCTCCATGGTGGAGATCCCTGGGTATTGAAAGGAGTTACTCATGTTCCCCCAGTGAACTGACGTGGAAATAAGCCCGTTGTAATTGCCGTCAGGGTTTTGAGCTTCTGATAAGAATTACTTGTAGTGTGAAGGCTGACTTTCTTCAAGGCCCACATACTGAAAACAAAAATATTAAAGGTAGTTTTAAACAAATGTATACATTTGAATTAAGGATTTTGATGAAGGATACTTTTATTTTATTTTTTAATTTTTATTATTTTTTAAATAAATTTATTTATTTTTGTTTTTTGGCTGCGTTGGGTCTTTGTTGCTGCGCACAGGCTTTCTCTAGTTGCGGCGAGCTGGGGCTGCTCTTTGTTGCGGTGCGCGGGCTTCTCGTTGCAGTGGCTTCTCTTGTTGTGGAGCACGGGCTCTAGGTGCACAGGCTTTAGTAGATGCGGCGCGTGGGCTCAGTAGTTGTGGCTTGCCAGCTCTAGAGCACAGCCTCAGTAGCTGTGGCGCACGGGCTTAGCTGCTCCGCGGTATGTGGGATCTTCCCGGACCAGGGCTCGAACCTGTGTGTCCTGCATTGGCAGGTAGATTCTTAACCACTGCACCACCAGGGAAGCCCCTGAAGGATACTTTTTTTTTTTTTTTTTTGTGGTACGCGGGCCTCTCGCTGTTGTGGCCTCTCCCGCTGCGGAGCCCAGGCTCCGGACGCGCAGGCTCAGCGGCCATGGCTCACAGGCCCAGCCGCTCCGCGGCATGTGGGATCTTCCCAGACTGGGACACGAACCCGTGTTCCCTGCATTGGCAGGCAGACTCTCAACCACTGCGCCACCAGGGAAGCCCTACCCTGAAGGATACTTTTAAAATGATGAGAAGAAACTATTATTACGTCAGATGCGATAGTTATATAATACTTTGAAGCTGTCATTTAAGCCATCTGTCGTGTGCCAGGCACTGTAAATGTACGAAGCATCATTTCGTCTTCATGGAAAGGCTGTGGCAATATCATACAGCTGAAAAAGTAAAGAAGGTACAAAGTATTAAACTTTGTTTTGCCCAAGTGTGGTAGTTTGGGTAGGAATGTGGTGATGGGGTAAGTAGCCCCCTGGACTCGGGCGTCCTGCCTGTTGTTGGAAACAGACCGCCCCCTCCCAGCAGGATCACTGCCTCACCAGGTCCTTCGCACGGGTGGGACATTAAACTCCTTGGCGTTAAAGAGGGAGTCACAGGGGTGTCGGTTTGCGGTAGTTTAACGGTAGAACAGAGAACAAACATGAGTTTGAGTGGCGCTGCCCCCACCCGCCTGCTCTCTGCTGGTTCTGGCCTCACGGGTCTGAGGCGGTCCAGGCGCTGAGTAGAGGCCGCGAAACGGCCGAGCCTGTGCCTGGGGCCGCCCTCCGCTCGGCGCCCACTCCGCCTCGAACGTGAGCAAGTAGAGGGATTTGATTTGCGATCCCTCGAGCTTGAGCATGGCCGTGCGCTCTACGCGTGTTAAACTCTGTTCCCAGCACCAGCCGTCAACCGTGCACGTAAGCAATGCTGTCAGGCTCTCCTGGAACATCTCCCCTTCGTAACCTGGGAGCCCACTGTGTTCCGCTCGGAAGCGTCTAGCTAAGTAGGCAGGTGCGCAGCTGGGCTTCACACGCAGCCGGCACCGTGGCTGCAACCGCGTCAGGGTCGGCGGGTGGTTTTCGTGTGAAGAGAGGACCTTCGGCGTCTCTTTACGCTGGTGTGTTACATCCGTGTGTGTAAGTAGCCTTCCTGTGGGGTTTGCGGTGCCCTGGGGCACCTGGCCTCCACTGCCGTGTTCGCAGCGGGCAGGTCGTCCGGGTTTCCTTCGTCATAAACACCACCCTTCATTTCTTGCAAATGAATAGGAAGAGACAGAGTATGTGGAGCTTCTGGCAGCAGAAAAACATCAGGCTGAAGTTCTTAAAAGCATGCAGCATCGGAACAAGAGTTTATCCCTCCTGGATGAGATCCTTGAGGACGTGAGGAAGGCGGCAGACCGTCTGGAGAAGGAGACGGAGGAACGCGCTTTCGACGACAATAGGTCGGTGAGTAGCGTCCCCAGCAAGGTCCCCTCCGCCTGCCGAGCCGCTGAGAGGACGTGCACTTGGGACTGTTTGCGGGTGTACGGTAGTGCAGGCTGAAAACGAAGATGAGGCTGACGCACTCGTGTGGCCCTGAAGACGTGCCCCGTTTCCTCTGCTTCCCGCCCGGCCCCGTGTTTGGTCAGCGCCCGCCCCCCCCCCCCCCCCCGCCCCAACTGCCCCGCGCCCAGCAGCTCGTCTGTCTCCCCAGCCTTGGCTCCGGTCTCAGGAAGCTGGCCCTGGATGGCCACGTTTCAGTGCAGATCTGCCCGGGAGAGGCTCGCTCCTTACAGGAAACCACCTTTGGGTCCCAAGCAGCATGTCAGAGTGAGTCCTGGGACGGACTCAGGAAAGGGTTAGGTAATGACAGCAAACCAGAGCAAGGCTGAAGAGGGAAGGGGAGTGGGGCCCACAGTGACCCCGGGGCGGAGGAGGCTCTGGGTGTGTGAGGGCCGTGCGCCTGGGGAAAGTGTCATTGCTTTTACCCCGCTCACCAGGCACTCTGCCCTCCGCAGCTCCGGGCTTTTCCACACTGGCCCTCCCCCGGTCCTCCCGTGGTTCAGTTCAGCCTGGCACCGTCCCCGTGGGGCTGGCGCGGACCCCGTGGGGACAGGCCCAGCCCAAGACGGCCCCTACTCCAAATGCCAACGCCCCTCCCTCTGGCGTTTGCTGTGCTGCCCACAGAGCTCAGTCTGTTTGCTAGGTTGGCAGATTGGCACGAAGGACACAGCTCAGATGGAAGAGGTACAGGGGCAGGGTGTGGGGGACGGTGGCCGCTCCCCTGCCCGCTCCGGGCCTGGCAGCCTCCCCCAAACACCTCCACACGTTCAGCAGCCTGGAAGCTCTCGGAAGCTCGTGCCTGAAGGGTCTTCACGGAGGCTTCGTTATTTAGGCTCCTGACAAACTCGGCCTTCAGCCCCTCTGCCCTCCCAGAGGCCGTGGTGGAGCGGCGAGTTCAGCCCTCATCACGTGGCCGGCTCCTCTGGTGACCAGCCCCTCCCGTGGGTACCCGGGGGCTCTCCACCACCCCTCGCTCACCCGAGGGCAGGTGAGGTTGCGAGGGGCTTATTATGAAGGACAGCACACTCCTTTCACCTCTGCTGCTCTGGAGCGATTCGGGAACCGAGGCCAAAAGACCCAATATAGGGCAAGATGTTTGCATCGCTCTTTATCACTCAGGAAGTCCTGAGGGTTTGGGGGCTGTGGGCAGGAAAGGGGTCTAAGACCAAATATGTGTTCCTTGTTACAGATCACAGCGCCATGCCCTGAATCAGGTAGAGTAGGTGTTTGGAAGTAATAGAAATCCTGAACACTTCCATCCTTAAATCACTTTTCAATTGAAAGGCTTTTTCGAATTTTCTAATTTATCGGTCTTCGGTCACACTTGACAGAATGCTGAGAACGTTCCTGTCGTTCTTCTGTGTGGGACTTACTCTCTAACATTTGACCTTGAACTTAAACACGTCTAATTGGTTGTAGTGACACAACACTGTCATTGTTACAGGTCAGAGGGGTCAACTTTGAGGCAGTTCTGCGGGTGGAAGAGGACGAGGCCGGCTCCAAGCAGAACCTCACGAACCGGGAGGTCGAGGAGGACCTGGGCCTGAGCATGCTCATCGACTCCCAGAATAACCAGTACATCCTGACCAAGCCCAGGGACGCCACCATCCCGCGGGCAGACCCCCACCTCATCAAGGTAGCCCGCGCCTCCGCCTGGCACCCACGTCCGCTGCCTAAAAGCTGCCTTCGCTAGAATAGCTCCTTCTCACGGGGCAGAGAGGGCCTGGCCGTGGTTTCACGTGTGGCCTGTGTCGACGTGGGGGCGGCCTGAGGTGCACACCTGCACCCTTGGAGGGAGCCGGGCTAGTGGGGGGACGTGGAATTCTTTAGACTCGAGGTCGACAGGGTTGTGGTTCGGGATCACTGTTTGGACCTGGACCGTGTGAGTGACAGGTGTGAGAGGGAGGGAGTGCAGCCTGCGCAGGGCCACATCAGTCGCTGGGTCTCCAGCTAAACCCCCTGACGCTGGAGTCTGTTCAGGAGAAGAGACCGAGGCAAAGAACTCAGCCTTCAAGGTGCTGCCAGGACAGACAGCCGAGGGGCAGGTAGACATGCGGCCCCCACGGGCTTGTCCCGTGTGAGGGGCTGATCCCTGAACTGCTGTCTCGAATCCAGAGGTGAAAGACAGCACGTGTGCGGCCTTCCTTGGTTTTGACCACGTGGGGACTGGGAGGGGCTGAGTCTGAGAACGCGACTTCGTGCCCTTGGCGAGGGGCAGGGTCTCTCCACTGCGCAGTTGCCCCCCTTCCCCTTTGTACGTAGCATAGCTTCTGGGGCGGCATCTTGAGGCCACGTGAATACCCCATTCCTCGCCACCCGCGGGCCAGCAGCCTTAGCACCGTCCACGAGTCTCTTCTGGACCGGTTCATACCCTGAAGGTTAGGTCACCTTCGTGCCGTGGGAGCACAGTGGGGAAGGGCTCCCGGACTCGAGCCCTGAGAGGAGTCCTTGTACTCACAGTTCTCAGAGGACTGTCACGGGGTCCACGCGAGACAGACACATCGCTGTAATCGTTAGACGCTGAGGGGCGAGCCTAACCTGCTCCCAGAAGCCTCCCTCGGCTCCCGCACTTGCCTTTCTGCCCCCTCAGTGAGGCCAGGGTACCGTCCCACCCTACCTTCTCCTTTCTCTTGCTGCCTGTTATCTTATGTGTGTGTTTCTTGTCTGTTTATCCTTCTGTTAGGACATCGTCACCATAGGGATGTTGTCCTTACCATGCGGCTGGCTCTGTACAACGATAGGACTGCCGACCATGTTTGGTTACATCATCTGTGGCGTGCTTCTGGGGCCCTCCGGACTCAACAGTATTAAGGTAGGAACAAAATTGAACTGTTTAGTGTCTGTTGACCTTGAATTAATGAAGATAGCAGTTTCTTATAAATGACATTAAAGAAGATGTCTTTTAAAGTTAACTGAGGAATCTCTAAAGTGTAAGAAAGTCATTTTGTTCATTAATGAATGAGCAGCTTGACCAGACAAATGATCCTCTTCGTGTCTTTAAAATTATATTAGTTTTAAAGATTCTGTTCGCAGTAATATTATGGGCTGGATTATTCGGACACTGAAAGGAACTAAAAATCCTGGATTAAATGTATTTTTAAAACATGCTTGGAGGGCTTCCCTGGTGGCGCAGTGGTTGAGAGTCCACCTGCCGATGCAGGGGACATGGGTTCGTGCCCCGGTCCAGGAGGATCCCACATGCCGCGGAGTGGCTGGGCCCGTGAGCCATGGCTGCTGAGCCTGCGCGTCCGGAGCCTGTGCTCCACGACGGGAGAGGCCACAACAGTGAGAGGCCCGCGTAAAAAAAAAAAACAAAAAAACATGCTTGGGACTTCCCTGGTGGTGCAGTGGTTAAGAATCCGCCTGCCAAGGCAGGGGACACGGCTTCGAGCCCTGGTCTGGGAAGATCCTGCGTGCTGCGGAGTGACTAAGCCTGTGTGCCACAACTACTGAGCCTGCGCTCCAGAGCCCGCGTGCCACGACTACTGAGCCCGCGTGCCACGACTACTGAGCCCGCGTGCCACGACTACTGAGCCCACGCGCCGCATCTACTGAAGCCTGTGCACCTAGAGCCTGTGCTCCGCAACAAGAGAAGCCACCACAATGAGGAGCCCGTGCACTGCAACGAAGAGTAGCCCCTGCTCGCTGCAACTAGAGAAAGCCCGCGCACAGCGACGAAGACCCAGTGCAGCAAGAAAATAAATAAAAATTAAAAAAACCAAAAAACCAAAAACCACGCTTAACACCCTGAGAAGCTGGTAAAGTAGTGAGCAGTGACCCAGCCTGGCTGTGGGTGTCTGGAGGCCCGGGAGGATGCGGGTGCTGAGGCTGCTCCTGCTGAAGGCTGTTTGCTGAGCAGATTGAGGGGAGCATTGTCCTGTGTTGGTGGCGCTTTTGACGGTGAGGAAAGAGTCCCAAGCCTTGTGGGCTTCAAGCTGGGTCCTTGAAAAGAAAACGCAATGTGGACAAAGGGAAAGAGAGTGCCATGTAGAGGTGTCCTGGTCCCACCCCAGCGGAACCTGCACTGCAGGGTGTGGGAAGGGGCCACGGTGTGCCCCGCCCTGCCTGATGCTTCCCTTTGGGTAGCATGGGAGTCGGTGAAGCGGGGGCTCCACCTGCAGCCTCATCCCCTCCTTGGCGTAGCCCACCCGCACCGGGTCTGGAGGGTCCTGAGGGATCCCCCCGCTGGACAACACGGGGGGGTCGAGGCGGCCTTCACACTGACTGATCCTCACAGCAGACTGTGTTGCCAGGTGAGAAGTACCTGGATGCTGCCGGCTGAGAGCCTGGACCTTGGTGAGGAGATGAGTGTAGCCGCTACCCAGCCCGGTGGCTTCTGGGAAGCCTGGTTTTAATTCAACTTTTTTTTTTTTTAACATCTTTATTGGAGTATAATTGCTTTAAAATGGTGTGTTAGTTGCTGCTGTATAACAAAGTGAATCAGCTATACATATATATATATCCCCGTATCTCTTCCCTCTTGCGTCTCCCTCCCACCCTCCCTATCCCACCCCTCTAGGTGGTCACAAAGCACTGAGCTGATCTCCCTGTGCTATGCGGCTGCTTCCCACTAGCTAGCTATTTTACGTTTGGGAGTGTATACATGTCCATGCCACTCTCTCACTTCGTCCCAGCTTACCTTTCCCCCTCCCCGTGTCCTCACGTCCATTCTCTACATCTGCGTCTTTATTCCTCCCCTGCCCCTAGGTTCTTCAGAACTATTCTTTTTTAGATTCCATATATATGTGTTAGCATATGGTATTTGTTTTTCTCTTTCTGACTTACCTCACTCTGTATGACAGACTCTAGGTCCATCCATCTCACTACAAATAACTCAATTTCATTTCTTTTTATGGCTGAGTAATATTCCATTGTATATATGTGCCACATCTTCTTTATCCATTCATCTGTCGATGGACACTTAGGTTGCTTCCATGTACTGGCTATTGTAAATAGTGCTGAAATGAACATTGTGGTACGTGACTCTTTTTCAATTACGGTTTTCTCTCAGCTTTTTAAATAGGTAGTTTTTATGTGATTGAAACAGTATAAAAAGCTGTAGGTGAAAAATCTTTGCCTGACCTTGTCCCATCCCTCCCTTTCCAGAACATTTGCAAACACTGGAAGACACAAATGTATCTTCCTTTTCCTTTTTACTTAACAGCAAAGATAGCTCATAAGCAAAGAATTAAGGCTAAATAACTAGGTAATAGATCCAACTGGATACTATGAATATTGCATTTCTTAATAAATTACCTATACCATGGAAAAATAATATAATTACAGTAGATAAAAATACCAAGATCAGGACTTCCCTGGCGGTCCAGTGGTTACGACTCTGCGCTCCCAATGCAGGGGGCCCAGGTTCCATCCCTGGTCGGGGAACTAGATCTGCATGCCACATGGTGTGGCCAGAAACAAAAAACATAAACAAAAACAAAACCCCAAACAAACGAACAAAAATACCAAGATAAAATTACCAAATTAAAAATGCAAGATCATACTAGCCGAAAGTGGGAGTGGTTAATGGAGAGAGTCTAATTGTATATAATTGTACTTCAGTATTTATCTTTTCATAGTAGGGAGTTAACAGGCTTTCATTTCCTAAGTCAAGAAGTATAGGTTTAAGTATGTTACTTTGAAGTCAGGTTGCAGCCTAATTTTCGAAAGGGAAAATAAATAGTAGCAGTAAGGAAGCATAAAAAGCAGAAGACATAAAAGAATTGAGAGCAAATGTTGTTTTATAGCAAATATATGTGGAATAAACTTCTGTATGAAAAGAGACAGGTTTGCAGATGGTGTCAGGAAAAAAAGTACAACAAACGAGACTGAATAAAAATAAAGTGACTAAAAGGTTGAGAGTGAAAGGAGGAAATGTGCTGATAGAAAGAGGGCAAATCGGTGGTGTTCACAGCCAGCAGACAGAGGAGGTGCACGGCGGGGCCTGGGTGGCACACCGACACACGAAGGCCTGGACTCTATTTTCACGTGTTCAGGGAACGTTGAAAAAATCAAAAAGTTAGTGGCCATAATGCAAACCTCCACTGTAAATAATATAAGTAGTACCAAATGTACTGGTATGAACAACACTGTCTGCTGTAGTGCAGGAACGTTGATGGCAAAAAGCAAATGAGGGGCACTGTACGTCAGGACCTGTGGGGAGTGGCCAGATGGGGTCCAGGAGAAAATCCCACACTCAGGCTCACCCAGACCCAAGGAAAGTAAAGCACTCCTGTCAGTTAAGTGTTAAACTCAGGTTTAATGCCTCCCCGTCCCCAAAGGAAGCTAATGGAAGGAAGTAATGGAAGTACCAGTGGAAATTAATGAACTTGAAAGTGGGTGAATTCATGAGTTGTTTCCTAGAAAATAAATAAAAATATTCCTCCAGCTAATCAAGAAAAAGGAAAAAAGGCACTACCGTCAGGAAGTTCAGAGTATCTCAGATATAGAGGAAATTCAGATCGTTGTTTGTTTGTTGTTTCAAATACTGGGCTTTTGGTGGAGTGCCACTGCGTCTGTTAGGACAAGATGGTTCTGTGAAGTACACGTGGCATCTTAAATACGTTCAGTCTTACGGTTTTAAAACTTTCTTGTCTCTCAGTCAGTTGTGCAGGTGGAGACGTTGGGAGAATTTGGCGTGTTCTTTACTCTCTTCCTCGTTGGCTTAGAATTTTCCCCAGAGAAGCTGAGAAAGGTGAGTCCACCAGTGTGCTTGTGTCGTTGCCCCACTGAGATTAACGTGCCCTGCAACCACCGTCCACGTTCGTTGGAGACTTGCCCAGCAGATGAGGTCTGTTTAGAGTAGAATATGGTGGTGTAGTTTGATGTTATTTCTGGAACATAAACTCCAGAAGATAAAATGTTTAAAAAAAAAGAGTGAAAATTCAGTGAATAAATGGCATTAGCTTTCAGTGGCTAATTCCAAACTGGGTCTGAGAAGTGCTGTGTTCAAACTTACTGATTTTTGAGTCCCTCCAAGAGGGTCCAACGCTGGTAGAGGCCGAAATATCATAGGGATGGAACATTCAGTGTGTTACTCTGGGGAAAAACTCCTCGTTTTCCTAAATAAGTGGCAAATTTTGATTATTGCTGTGTCACTGTAAGATGAAAATATCTGAAAGGTTAATAGTATTTAAGACCATATGTATGAATAAATGTTAAAATAGTGGAAGCAACAGTTCCTCCTAAATTTGTTGACTTTTAGAATGATTACTTTGAAAGCCGGAATATTCGAGAATGGAAACGGAGTTAGGTTGGAAGTGAATTCATGAAAAGCTACTTTGTGTTTGAACAGACAGCTCACAGAAGAGGAGAAAGCTGATGAGAAGGCAGATGGGGGTGTGTGGGAAATGACAGGGAGGCTGCTGGTTACAGGAAGGGGCAGCTCCATCCAGGCCCCGTTTGCCACCAGCTTAACAGGACACTAGTGTCGAGCCAGCAGGGGTCTCAGTGACTTTGCGGGTGGTCACTGGGCGCCCTCCCACCAGGCTGATGAGAGTGACAGCTCGTGCCCCTTCTGGGGAGCAGTCCGGCAGTTGGATTCGAGAGCCTTGCCAGGTTCACGTCCTTCACTTGTGGTTCTGCTCCTGGGTTTCTAGGCAAAGGGAAGAGTCAAGCCCAAGTTTTGGTTTTTGTTTTTAAAATTAGCCCCTAAAAGGTACTCAGCTCCTCACTGTAGCATTTTTATGGAAGATCCAAAGCAGGCTGAGTGTCTGAGGCTAAGCTGGGATGTAGCTGCTGGGTGGACTCTTACGTAGCCATTAAAAGTGTTATAAGAATGTGCAGTAACAAAGAGAAAAATGTTAAATGCTGAACTTCAGAAGAAAAAGCGAGCGTATAGTGTGACTGTGGCCACACAGAAGGAGCCCAGAAGCACCAAACACCCGTGGGTGCTGCTCTCCAAGTCCTCTCTGACCACCAGCGTGCTTCCTGCAGGAAGGGAAGTGAGCTCGGCCTGAGCCTGCGCTGCCGTAGGAGCAGCTGTGCCCGGCCCTGCCCACCCCTCTCCCCAGTTCCTCCTTTTCTTCTTTCTTTTTGTTTTTTAATAAATTTATTTACTTATTTTTATTTTTGGCCATGTTGGGTCTTTGTTGCTGCGCGCGGGCTTTCTCTAGTTGCGGCGAGCAGGGGCTACTCTGTTGTGGTGCGCAGGCTTCTCATTGCGGTGGCTTCTCTTGTTGTGGAGCACAGGCTATAGGCGTGTGGGCTCAGTAGTTGTGGCGCGTGGGCTCAGTAGTTGTGGCACGCGGGCTCAGTAGTTGTGGCTTTCGGGCTCTAGAGCACAGGCTCAGTAGTTGTGGTGCACGGGCTTAGTTGCTCCACGGTGTGTGGGATCTTCCCAGACCAGGGCTCGAACCTGTGTCCCCTGCCCTGGCAGGCGGATTCCGAACCACTGTGCCACCAGGGAAGTCCCGCCCCCTTTTTTTCTATTAAAGCTCCATTTGTCCATCCACTGACGACTCACTTCCTGTCAGTTTTCCTCCTCATACAGTGTCCTGAGTCAGTTCAGGGCTTTCTCCTGGTACTCTGGTATCTTTTTCATCCTTCTGGCACAATCACCTCCACGTGTTAATTTCTGAATCTAAAGTATAAAGAAAATTGGCCACTTCTCTTGGTCCTAAGGGAAGTGGCCGAATTCTTCCTGTTAATTCCGTTGAGGTGTGTGTTGTGGCTGGGCCAGAGGGGCCTGCCGAGGACCTGTGGGGTCCCCCGGGAGCGGGAGGGTCTTCCCAGGCAGCCCTGTGAAAGCGCAGCCTGGACCCCTCGGTGTTCACGTGCGTTCAGACGTTCACAGCAAGCAGCGGTGTTACCTTGCGGTTAGGAGTGCGGAGGGGCAGCGTCTGGTCCCCCCGCGTCCCTGGTGCAGCCACCTCAGCTGGCGCGTTCTCATCTGGGCTGTGAGGGGTTGGGAAGAGTCAGGTGTCCTCTGGGTCCAGAGTCTCATAGCTGTCTTCCCCAGCACTGTGGTGTTCAGGGTTAAATAAGGAAGTAACGTCATTCACCATGATGTTTGCTTGCCTGCATCAGTGTGATACGTTTTTGTGATGCTTTAGGGATTTTGCGCCGGGGGATGCAGCCTGAGGCAGGGCTCGTGGGAGCAGGTGTGTGTCGTAAGTCAGGGCAGGGGCTTGGGCGGGGACCGGCCTTATTGGGTGCCTTTGGGTCTGGGGCGAGCTGGGGTCTCTAATGTCCCCTAGCTCCGATGTCCCTGAGCGCCACCGAGCCTGGCTGCTCCCCGCCTGGCGGCCCTGACCCTTGACCTGCACCTGGAGCGCATCCCGCCCCTTCGTAGGCAGGCCCATGGGCTCGGCGTGCAGAAAGTTTATATCCATTGATAACTACGCTAGTAAGTCCACGTTTATTTTGCTTTTATTTCTCAGCGATAAGTGACTGACAGCTTTAGCGCACCCTGAGGTACCGGTGGCTCTCCTGCCTTGTGGGGTACCCGTGTGGCCCTGTCACGGTGGGAGGTTACTTGGCGGGGTTTTGAAGTGTCAGCAGTTGCTGGCAGGTCCCTCTCAGTCTTCTGTGAAATCTCCTAGAGGCCTGATTAGAGACAGTTCAGAGACGCCCGAGTCTGCGAGATCCTTCCCGGGCCTTGTCACCGAGGATGCTCGTGCCCTCGACTGTCTGTCGTTTATCTGTGAATCACCTGGGCCGCTCAGGTGTGTCCCGTTTCCGCTGGAAGAGGGGGCGGAGGGGTCCCCAGCTCCAGGTGTGTTCTGAGGATGGCGGTGCACGACGCGGAGAGTGTGGAGGGCGTGCTTCGTCCCTAACCACGCCCAGCGCTCGGTGACCGCGTGTGCCCGCCCCCGCTTTTCGTGGTGTTGCGCTGGTGTGTTTGCTGCGGGGCCGGCCGGTTCCTGGGCAGGCGTGCCCGCGCTCTGCGGGGCCGCGGGCACTGAGGTGTGTGCTCACCCCTGTGCTCTCTCCCAGGTGTGGAAGATCTCCCTGCAGGGGCCCTGCTACATGACTCTGCTCATGGTGGCCTTTGGCTTGCTCTGGGGCCACCTTCTGCAGATCAGACCCACCCAGAGCGTCTTTATCTCCACCTGCCTCTCCTTGTCGAGCACACCCCTGGTGTCCAAGTTCCTTGTGGGCAGCGCTCGCAGCGACAAGGAAGGTAGGTGGCCGCGCGTTCTGAGCGTGTGTCAAGGTTAACCGACTTGAGTCCACACGCTCTTAGTGACTTTTCCCCAAGCAGGCGACATCGACTACGGCGCGGTGCTGCTGGGGATGCTGGTGACGCAGGACGTGCAGCTGGGACTGTTCATGGCTGTCCTGCCCACGCTCATCCAGGCGGGAGCCGGCGCACACGCCAGGTAGGGTTGCTGCCGTACTTCAGTTCACGGTCTGTTTTTCTGGCTTCAGATCATTTGTTTATTGAAATACCGACCTTCCTTTCCTTCTCAAGTACAAGGTTTCTTCTGCTCTGTTTCCAGTTTCTGTTGGAGGGCTCTGGGCATTCTTTCATGGTTAGTCTGCTGCCGATGGCAGGTTCTCTCGGTTTCCTCATCTGAGTCTTATCTCCCTTCCCGCTGGAGGACGTGGCCACCGGGTGTTGGTCTGCAGCAGACGTTTCTTTCTTCCAGTGCCTGGCAGTGCTGTGCTGCTTCTCCCTGGCCTCCGACGGCTTCAGTGATAAACCGGCTGTCGTTCAGATCTGTGTTTCTCCACAAGTAACGCAAGGCTGCTCTCTGGCTGCTTTCAAGACTTTGCCTTTAGTTTTCAGAAATTGAATTACGCTGTCTTGGTGTCTTAGCTTGGGCTCTTCAGCAGACGCCACAGATGCGGCAGCTTACACAGCAGACGTTTAGCCTCGGGGGCTGGGCGCCGGAGATTAGGGTGCTGGTGCCCTCTCAGGCAGCTGTCTTCTCCTGTGTCTCCACGGTAGCGGAGGTGGAGAGGCTGCAGAGCCCTCCGGTCTCTCTTATAGAGGCCATTAGTCCCAGCACCGGCCCCACCTCCAGATGACTCTGGGGGACACACACCTCTGGCCCGTAATACCTTTGGGTTTGTTCTGTGTGGCGTTCGTTCATCTCCTTGAAGCTGTAGCTCTATGTCTCTTGTCTATTCCTAGTTTAGGAATTTCGGCCATTGTTTCCTCAGGTGTTTTTTTTCAGTCCCGATTGCCCCCTCCTCGTGGGACCCCAGTGATGCGCACGTGGCTCTTCTGTTGTCCCACGGGGCTCTGAGACACTTCTTTTTCGGTCTGTTTTCTGCCTGTTGTTCAGACTGGGTAGATTCTGTCCGTTTGTCCTCACGTCCACTGGTCCCATCCTCTGTCATCTCTCTACTGTTCAGCCCATCCAGCAAGATTTTTGCTCGCGTTATTATACTGTTTAGTGGTATAATTTCCATTTGATTCTTCTTTTTATAACTTGTTTCTTGCTGAGATTTTCTATTTTTTCATTTGTTTCAAGAGAATTTTTTAAGTGCTATTGAATCATTTTTACGATGTGGCTGCTTTAAAATCTTTGTCAGATAGACACACATAATACACATAATAGATAATACACACAACATAACCCCAGTGATGACGGGTCTTGACGTTGGAGTCTCATTCAGGTTGTGGTTTACCTGATTCTTGGTGTGCTGAGTGATTTCCAGTCGTATCCTGGACATTTTATATCTGATAACATAAGTCTCTGGATCCTTTCATTATTTTTTAAAGCCAGCAGCCCCATGTTGAGGCGTGGTTGAGGGTGGGTGTGTGTTCATCTTCCTGCTGAGCCCCGTCCGGGGAGCGTGGACAGCCTGCCTCATTGCTGACCGGCGGAGTGGAAGCGTTTTGTATTTTTAGTATTTGCCTTTTGCCAGATATTGTAATAAGTTTCAGCAATCCAAAGTGATCAAGATCTCTTCTCTGCTCTCAGGAAGCTCAGCCTGGCGGGGAAAGTAGAAGGAGGGAATGGTTTTTAACTGAGATTCCCAGAGGTGAAGGCTCCGGCCCTGGTGTGTGGCCACCCTGGAGCCCCAGCTCTCCATTTGCCAACCCTGCGGGCTGTGTTCTCGCCTGTAGGATGGGAACAAGGTGGAACCTGGACAGTGTGCTGGCTGTCAACAGGAGAGACTCGTAAGGCACCTGACACGCCCCTCGTATGTGCAGCTGTTAAAGGCCGTTTGTCAGGAAGGCCCTTTGTCTGTCATTTTTCTTTGATCCAAAGGTCTTTAACTGTCAGAAAAGCGACCTTTGTTGCATTAGTCCTTCTGGCTACAGATTTTCAGGGTAAGTAACTGAAAAAACATTTAGACAGAAAAAGGATTTGTAACTTTAGCTGAAAGTCGTTTGAGTTCTGCTTGGGCTGTGCAGTAAGTCCTTCCCGGGAGAGGCGGGAACCCCCTTTCCCAGGCAGAATCCGAACCGCGGCCAAGAGTGTCCGGGCCCCCTGGGAACTACGGGTATCACCTGGGAACCAGGCCCCCTGCCAGGTAGACAGGTACGGCTCAGGCAGAAGACTTGGAAAGCTTTTCTTTTTATCTTCCTAATTTAAAATTTCATCCAGTACTGGTACTGGTCCTGTTGACGTAATTCCTGTTTTGTCATGAGAAGCCATGTTTACCGAGAATTTTAATGACGTGGAAAAGTGCCCTGCGTTGTGTTAGGTTGTAAAAAAGAGTCAAGACCACATGTGGTATTTCTCAGAAGGAGAAACATGGAGCTGCCACGTGACTCAGCTCTTCTGCTCCAGGGTGTGTACCCCACAGGAATGGGAACACCTGTCCACAGGTGTCACCTTTGGGGGGGCGAAGGCGGCACAGCCACGTGAATGCCCCCATGCCATGAGTTACACACTAATGGGGAAGGTGGTAAATTTTATGTTACGAATATTTTACCACAGTAAAAAAAACCTGTGCGTGAATGTTCATGGCAGCATTCGTCGTGATGGCTGAGACGTGGAAACAACTCAAATGTCCATCAGCTAACAGACAGGTGAATAAAACATACAGGGAAATGTCATTCAGCCATAAAAAGGAATGACGCGCCGACACACACTACGGCGCGGATGAGCCCTGAGCACAGACGCCAAAGCCCACACCGTGGTTCCCACAAACGATTCTGTTTATGTGAAACGTCCAGAACAGGCAGGTCCACGGAGACAGCAGTTGGTGGTGCTGGGGCTGGGCTCGGGGAGTGAGTGTAAGGGGCGCAGGCTCGCTCTCGGGGATGAAATACGTTCTGAGACTGTGGTGGTGGCACAGCTCTGTGACTAGAAGCCGTTGAATTGTAGACTTCAAATGGGGGAATTGTGTGAAATGAGACATGTATCAAAAAAGCTGTTAAAAATTACATACAATATTATTTTAACTGCATAAAGGAGAAGATGGGGGCTAGAAATGTGTGTTACAGAGTGTCCAGTAGAGGAGTAGATTAGGGTGAGTTTACTGTTTATTTACTTTTCTGTATAATTTGGGAAAACCTCTTTTCCAATTTTGATAACCAGGGAAAATTTATAGTAAAAAATATTAAATAAAATCAATAGTAATGTTAATATAAGCTTTGCCTCTTAATTCAGCTTTATTCAGAACTCGTCTTGATCTTTCCTAAAGGAAAGAATTGTCTTCTTCCCTCCAAATATTTCACAGGTAAAGGACAGAACACAGAGACTATGATAAAATTATAAAGTAATTCAAATTTTACTAGAATTAAAATCTTGCAAAACCATGAACGTTCTAGAAGAAAGTATGGATGAATGTATTAAATATTGAAGATGTTCAAGCGGAACACAAATTCCAGAAGCCATAAAGGACGAGCAATGCGATCAGTGTCACTGAAGTTTCATACTTTGAATGTTTAAATACACACAAACACACATCCACCCACGCACACGCATGGATACACACAGGCCTGCACACACACATATACACACATACATGTGTGCACACACGTATGCGTGCACATACATGTACAGGAACACATTAGGTAAGCAGGCCAAAGACAAATGGGAAAGAGATGTGTGTACACGTTCTGTCTTATTGTTTAAAATCGAAGTATAGTTGATTTTAAGACAGAGGGTTAAGTTTCTCATTTCATGAAGATCTACAAATCAACGAGACTAACGCAGTTAACAGACAGGTGAGCGCTGAGAGCGGCTAACTCAGCAACAAGCGAGTGGGAGAGCACCCCGCCCCCTGCCCCCCACGGAAGGAAGTCCGGGGGCGCCTCTCCCTGGTGGGCAGGGCCGTCTGTCAAGGGTGGACGTGGACGGCGCACGAGCTCCCCCACACGCCGCCCCCAGTGTGGCTGGGCCTGGACGACCCATTCCCGGGTCCAGCCCAGGAGACGTGGCCCCGGCCCTCGGGTCACGGACGTCAGACCGCATCCCCACGTGTTGCTTTGGCCTCTGCAGCCCACTGAATGGGATGAGTCAGGGGTCACTGGGGTACAGGGGGAAGGGGCGCCCGGTGCCGGCCCTGAGGGTCCGGGTCGCGGGCGGTGGGTGAGGAGTTCGGCGTCAGCTGCCGGGCTGTGGGGGCCTGGCTGGGACTTCGCGCAGGTTTCTCTTCCTGCCGAGGCCACAGACCCCGCCTTCTCCCCTGGGCTGTCATCCTGAGCCTTAGCCGTGGGTGTTCACAGAGGCTCTGCTGTGACGCCCTGAGGCATCACACACCCTGGGACGTGTCTAGGCTGCTGGTCTAGGCCTGGCTGCAGGGGCGAGTCCTCTCTTACCACCTGATTTATATTCTTCCATCAAGAGCTCTTAAACCAGAATTTTGGACTGAAGGGTTTCCTAAATGTGATGGGGAACTGGGGTTAAAAACTGTGTATGTTACCATGAACACGACAGATGCACAATAATGCCTATCTTGTGAAGGTCATTAGGTTGAGATCTTAACAATATATTGAGATCTGAGTAGCATATTCTAAAAAGGGCTTCGTGCAGAAGCCTTTTCTCCATGACTAAGTAGCAGAAAATTCAGAGTTCTGGCTTGGGCTAAGGGAAGGCTTTTCTGAAAGTCGCTGGCATCCCCCAGTCACGCTTTGGTGGGGAGCCTGCAGTGTCGTGTTACAGAGCGACTGTTGCCTTACAAAGAATTTCAAATGGGGGTTAATTCCTAGTGAGGACTTTTATCATCTGTCATCGATGGAGACACATAAGCTGTCAGTCACGAGTCATTACATCCTATAAAATGTACTTACTCCAAAGTATTAATTGCAACACAATTCAGCTTCTATATTCAAGTAACTTAATTTCTGAGGTTAATGTTTGATGGATTTTATTCTAACATTTAGAAATGAAAACGTCTGCGATTTGGGTCATTTATTTTGTAATGCTAAAAAGGAATGAAAGGTCATTTCGTTGGACTTGAGCATATTCTGAGGAGAATCAGGCGTCTCCCTCTCTTTCCCAGCGTCGCCATGGAGATCCTGCGGGTCCTGGGCCTGGTCGGGCAGGTCCTCTTCTCGCTTGCTGCGGTTCTCCTCTTCTGTCTTGTCGTGAGGACCTACCTCGTGGGACCGTACTGCCGGAGGCTGCACGCGGAGAGCAAGGGGAACAAGGAGGTCCTCATCCTGGGAATCTCCGCTTTCACCTTCCTCATGCTGACGGTAAGGCCCCAAATGCCCGCCGCTTACATCGCCTGACTCATCCTCTGTTCACCGAGAGCTTGTGATCGGTCCTTTCTCTTTCATTTTACTAACAGTCGGCATCCGTGAGACGCTTGTGGGTGTTTTATCCGCGCACAGTCGTGCTGCCTGGCGCTTCTGCCCGCGCTCTAGGCTCTCTGCTGGGATGGTGTTTGTGAGTGTGAAACCGTGCGAGTGTGTCTTAGACGCTTTGCATCCGAAGCAAGAATCACAGTTTAAAACGACATTTTGTTCTGTTTGATGAGAACAAGCTAGTGAGCAGCGTAACTTCTTTCACTGGAACGTGAAAAGCTCACCATAGAGGCTTGTTTGGGAGGCGGCCGTCCCAGTTAAGGGACAGGCTTCTCATGGGAGAGCAGGGGAGGGGCCGGAGACCCCGTAAACAGTCCCAGCTCTGGGGGCATCACCTGCACGGAAGAGCTGCGCCCCTCGACGTGCGCCGGAGAAGTGAAGACCCGTGTTCACGTGGAAACTGACGTGTGAGCGTGACAACAGCTGTGCTCCCATCGGCCCAGACCGCCCAGATGGCCTTCCTCAGGCGCGTAGTTCAGCCAGCCACGGCCCTCCACGCCCGGGCAGCCACCCAGCTTTGAACCGTGGGTCTGTGAGTCGCCGGAGAGCTGTGCTGACTCGAAAAGCCAGTCCCCAAGGTCAGGAGCTATGTCACTCCACTTCCGTGCAGTTCGTGAAGACAGATCAGAGATGGGGGAAGGCCGCTGGCCGGGTGCTGAGGAGGGAGGGCGGTGGGGAGGACCCCGGAGGTCACGGGCGGCCCACGTGGCTCCACGGTGTCACATCCACGGGACTCGTGCTGTGACTTGGGAAGATGCTGCCGTGGGGGAGCCCGGGGGAAGGTACCGGGGTCTCTGGATGACTTCGTAGAACTGCACATGAGCCTACAGTTAGGTCAAGAGAAAAGTTTAATCCTATAAAGGACACTGAGGAAAAGAACTTCCTTACACAGTTGCGTTGCCTGCTAGTGTCTCGTAATCTTGGGAGAAGACTGAGGTTTGCTTTTGCTCAGAGCCGTTCACGTATGTGACCGACTTGGGTTTTGTGCGTTGCTCCGCCCCATCTGGAGTGTCCTCTGGAATGGCACCCGGCAGAGTGCTCTGACCCGGCGCTCCGTGCTGCCGCCCAGCGGCACTTGAGCCGAAGCAGCCTCGCTCTGCGGCCTGTGTGTCCCGAGCGCCTGCGCGGGTTCCGGGCGCTGGGGGAGGCATCTAGCGCCCGAGGCCGCCGCTCACTCGCGCCGTCTGTGCTTAGACGTTCCGGGCCGTGGGAGTGAGGCTGGACGTGCGGGTCTAGGCCCGGGCCGTGTGGGCCTGCGTGACCGCAGCTGGTTTCCCCAGGTGGCCGTGCCCTTCTCCCCGCCCAGCACGTTTCAGAGGCTGACCCCAAGCTGTAGCCCGTGCCAGTGCTTCATTCCTTCCCACGGCTGAATGGTATTCCTTGTCAGATACAGTTTTGCTAATGTCTTGCAGTTTGTGACTTGCCTTTCACTCTCTTGACGACGTGTTTTTGAACGGAAGTTCCTAATTGTAGTGTGGTGCTGTGATCGTTCTTTAAGGGCAGCATTTCAGGGTCCTGCGTGACACGTGTTTTCCGGCTCCAGGTCACGGAGATGCTGTGTGTTGTCCTCTGGAAACGCACTGCTTTCTTTTCTCACTGAGACCTGCCATCCACGGGAGGCGAGTTAGCGCGGGGTGGATGGCCGTGGTCAGGACCTGTTCTCCACGAGCGTCTCCTCACCCCCGTGAAGTCGAAGTCGAAGGTCACAGCACAGAAGCCGCGTGGCCGAGCACGGGTGGCCCAGACGCCCTGCTGTCCCCAGGTGGGCGGGCGGCCAGCCCGGCCCCCTCTCTGCAGGCTGTCTGGTCGTGGTCTTCTGGGTCACGGGGATGGGTTCAGCTGGTCGGCTTCCAGGCACAGGGAGTTCTGTGACTGCTCCCGTAACGCTAGGCGCCCTTGGTTCCCCGCGTCCGTGTCCGCGCTGCCCGGCGTGTGTCATGTGTGCGGCGGCAGCGAGCGCTGTGTCGGATCCGCTCCCAGGCATCTGATGGGCTCTGACACGGTCGTCAGCAGGGCTTCCTGGAACATCGTCCATCTGTCTTTGCTGCTCTCGTCACTGGATTTACCTCCCCGAGTTAAACACCGTGTCCGCTTCCTTCCTCTAGGCGCTGGCCAGGGTGGGGGTGGGGGAATAGTTTTGTGTGCCACGTGTTTAATGCCAGGGGAGTTGGGCTGTTTATTGATTCAGGGTAAAGAAAGTGTGTCACAAATTCTTAGATCTTGGGAAATAGTCCCACTCAAAACGTCTGCAGCAGTCTACACGAACGATGGTTGCAACTGTTGTATGACCGTTTCCTCTCGCTCGTGGTCAGTGAGCTGACGTCCCCTGCTGTGCCTTCTGTGGGGTTCTCCTGGGACGCCGCAGGGGCCTGGGCGGGGGCAGGGAAGCTGGCTTGTCGCAGTTTTATGGGGACATCCCGCCGCGTCCGAGAGGCCCTCTCGTGTGTCCTCAGCAGAGTCACTGGCGGGTGCACCTGGCGTGACCTGTGTCCTCCTCCCCTCAGGTCACCGAGCTCCTGGACGTGTCTATGGAGCTGGGCTGCTTCCTGGCCGGAGCCCTGGTGTCCTCCCAGGGCCACGTGGTCGCTGAGGAGGTCGTGTCCTGCGTGGAGCCCGTCCGCGACTTCCTGGCCATTGTGTTCTTCGCGTCCATAGGTGACCCTCCTCCTCCAGGGGTGACACTCCCACTGGGTCTCATCTGCTCACACGTGTTTCTACTTAGCTTGTGCCGCAGAAACAGTCCCCATGGCGACTAGGGTCTGAGGGACTCTACCTTAGAAGGAGGGAAGGTTTGAGCTGAGGGACGGGGGCTCCTGACTGGTGGTCCTGAGGGTCCACCGCTCAGCAGGGTGGCAGGCCCACTTCAGCACGTCCACATCAAGTGCAGGAAGAAATTCTAATTTTAATACAAAAAATCAAACTAGTGTGTCGAGGCTGCTGCCCTGGGAATGTCCCCGTGGAGGGGGGCGGTCCCACTCGTGGTCACAGCACGGCCATCTGGCCTCTCGCTCACACCCTGCACCGCTCGGTGGGTCCAAGAGCCCCAGAGACTCTGGGTGCCTCGAGAGGCAGGTTCTGAAGCCCGTGGAAACAGGGCGGGGAGCACCGAGTCACCCGGCCCTCTGCTCGGGGTCTCGGGGTGGAGTGGGTGGGAGACACCCTGCCCCTTCCCGTCCTGGCGGAGGAGCCTGTGGATGTAGGGGTGGCAGGGAGGCCGGCTGCCCAGCCCAGACGATCGCCCGTGCCCGTCCCCCAGGCCTTCACGTGTTCCCCACCTTCGTGCTGCGCGAGCTCGCCGTGCTGCTGGCCCTCACGCTCTCGGTGGTGGCCATGAAGGTAGGGCCCCTGCTTGCGAGTCCGCCCTGCCTTTGCTTTCCCCTGTCACACCACGTGCCCCGCTTCCTGCCCGTGTGTGCCCCCCGCCCAGCGCAGCCCGGCAGCTGGGGCGTCTTGGATCGGGATGGCCCTTCGGCTCAGTTTGTGTTGAAAACGGGGTTTCAGAAGCTGGGACTGGAGAAACCGCTCTCTGGATCCTCCAGTGACACCCTTGCTCTGTAATTTGACTTCTAAGTGAGTCTAAAGAACCGCAACCCGGCTCTGGTGACGCAAACGTACCTTTTCACGGCCACTGAGAACTATTTCGCCACTTTCCACTTGTCTGATCTCTGTGACTACAAATTGTTGAGGTGCCCGTGTCAGCGTGGGAGTCTGGGAGTGGGCGTGGCCTGGGTAGTGGCCGCTGGCTTTGCGGATGAGAAGGGGCGGTGCCCCGATGGCGGCTGAACTGCACTGCCCGCCGCAGGCTGCTTTCCTTACGTTGTGTTGAAAACAAAGTTTCCATTCTGAAGGCTGCACGATACTCGTTTGGCGGGAGGGCCTTGGTTTTCCCCGGGGTGTCTCCGTGCGTCCTCCCACGCGGTGCTGGGGCGGCCTCCCCCCACCCCGGGCCCGCCCTGCTTCCTGCGGGCGGTGCTCCGGGCCCGGCCTGGCAGAGCGTGACCTGCCGCTCTGCCAGTTCGCCCTGGCAGCCCTGGTCCTGTCTCTGCTGCTGCCCAAGACCAGCCAGTACGTCAAGTGGATCGTGGCCGCGGGGCTGGCCCAGGTCAGCGAGTTCTCTCTGGTCCTGGGGAGCCGGGCGCGCAGAGCACGTATCATCTCTCGGGAGGTGAGTCTCTGCCCGGCTGGTGGAGCGGGGTTGTTAGGGGCAGTAGGGCTGGGGTGGGGGGGCGCCCCAGTCCCCGGGACCTCTTGGGGAAGGGGGCGCCCTCGTCCAGGCCGGGCACCAGAGGCTCGCACGCCGTGATGCGGAGACACGCCCCCGGCCGCGCTGACGCCCCGCCCCCGGCAGGTGTACCTCCTCATCCTGAGTGTGACCACGCTCAGCCTCCTCCTGGCCCCGCTGCTTTGGCGAGCGGCCGTCGCCAGGTGTGCGCCGCGGCCCGAGAGAAGGTCCAGCCTCTGAGGACCGCAGCCAGGCGACCGGCCGGAACTGGCACCGCGTTCCCGGACCTCAGAGTCTCCCGGAGCCCGCCTCTGCGCGCAGTGATTATGCACCGTGTACATGTAACTCTGCGTTTTACAAATCGCCTTGACTCCTTTGCCTGGATGTGCCTTTTCTTCAGAAATTAATGTCAACTTTCTGTTGTTATTTCATCAGTTCATGTTTTTTTGGAAAAAAACTAGGAGGCTTTTTTATTTATTGTACAACTTGTAAACCGTTGGTCGATGTTTGTTATTAAATGTTTCTGTGACGTGAGCTTTTAATTCTCAGAATGTGTTTGGAAAGTTACTTTTAATCCTTAAAGTCTATGTTTTCTAAAAGGAGACAAGTTCTTCTAAATGTCTTTTGCTTTTTATTACAATTTTAAACAATACTTTCATGTCAGTTTTTATCAGGTAAATCATTCTTTTAAAATATTTGGTTTTGAATCACAAGACTATGCATTCCTTAATAAATATCATTTATGATCAGTATAATTAATTGAAATTTATTGAAAACCTGTCTTTTTAATTAGATTTTTATGTTGAACTAATCTTTGTCAGATTTTAAAATTAAGATGCAAAAAAAAGGTGGGCGGGAGCTTCCCTGGCGGTCCAGTGGTTAAGACTCCATGCTTCCCCTGCAGGGGGTGGAGGTTCGATTCCTGGTCAGGGAACTAAGATCCCGCTTGCAGCATGGTGTGGCCAAAAAAAACAAAAGAAAAAGAAAATTAAGGTGTGTCATCTATTACCTCACTTTTATAGAGGCTAAATGAACGCAGAGCTGCTTGTACAGGCTGAGTTCTGACTTTGAATTCGAAAAGTGTGTTGGTGATTACGTGCCCTTTTTTTTTTTTTTTTTACTTTTGATGATTTTTTTTTTCATTCCATATATTATCCAGTCTCACATGCTCACAGTGGGGTCAGCAATTACAACAGCCTCCTTGTCTCCCAGCTCTGACGAGACAGAGCGGCAAGACAGCCACAGCTGCGGCCAAAGTGTGCCCCATTTTAGAAAACCACACAGCTGAAGATCTGATCCTTACACACATTTCCCTAAGGGGCACCTAAGTTGAGTTTTCCTATAAATACTGCCTTTAAGGGCCCAATGATTTGTCCAGAACACTTGGTGTAGAGGGACAGAGATGTTAGGTGTGATTACGGATCGCAGATGTAAATTATGGGTTGCAGTAATACTAACTAAAACACATTAAGGTGAAGTAAATTGTATCTAGTCTGAAGTAAATCAATGGAGAAATGATGTAAACGTGCTTATTTTTAGAAACTAGCATTGGTTCTATTCATTTTTAAATCATTCCACACGGCGCCATTCCCTCGGGATCCTTGGGCGGAGTGGGAGGTGTTAGCTGAGGCACCAAGCCCTCCTGCCTTGCCTGTAACCCTGCACCGTGTCTGTCTGTGTGCCTCTCCCTCCGGCGTTGTTCTGTTTTCTCTTATATCTCCAGCACCCACAGCAGAGCTGGGACCTCTTAAATTTTGTTGAATGAAACCTATCTGATGTGCTGACATAAAGTTCTCCCTGAAATGTGGAACTAACATCACTCTGTGAGACTGAAGTAATTAATAAAGATGCAACTTCGTGACAAGAGGAAATGCTGTTAGAAAAGCCCTGCTCCTTGGAGAGGTCTAGACCATCAGGACGCCCCAGAGCCGTGGGGGCTTACCCCACCAGGCCCACTCTGCTCCAGCCTGCTCCTTGGAGAGGTCTAGACCATCAGGACTCCCCAAAGCCGTGGGGGCTTACCCCACCAGGCCCACTCTGCTCCAGCCCCAGGATTGGCCTCGCCACCTTTTACTCACCGGTGTCTTCACCCTCACCTCTCTTGGTCCTTACCATCTGTAAACTTGCTCCAGTCTGCCCCCATGGTGAACTCACAGAGCCCTCTGTCAACCCCTGTCCTCTCTCTCCCCTCACCTGCAGACTCGCAGAAGGCTCAGAGCCCTTCTAACCCCCGCACCTGGGGCTGCAGACCACCTGCCTCCCAGATACCAGCATTGACCCATCACCATTTCCTCTGGGCCTGTGTGTGGCCCAGCAGTGATGAAAGGAAAAAACGTACAACTCAGAATACTCTACTTGGTAACGCTGTTATTCAGATTTGAAGGAGAAATGAAGTTTTGCAGATAATCAAGACATTCTCCAATTTAGATCACATGCTAGGCCACAAAACAAGTCTGCCAAAATTTAAGAAAATTGAAATCATATCAAGCATCTTTTCCAACCACAACAGTATGTGACTAGAAAGCAACCATGAGAATAAAAACTGCAAAAACACAAACACATGGATGCTAAACAATGTGCTACTAAAAAACCAGTGGGTCACTGGAGAAATCAAAAAGGAAATTAAAAAAAAATACCTGAAGACAAATGAAAGTGGAAACACAATGATCCAAAAATCTATGAGATGCCGCAAATGCAGTTCTAAGAGGGAAGTTTAAAGTGATACAAGCCCACCTCTGGAAACAAGAACAATCTCAAATAAACAATCTAACCTTACACCTAAAGGAACTAGAAAAAAGAGCAAACAAACCCCAGAGCTAGTAGAAGGAAAGAAAAAGAGCAGAAAGAGAGAAGAAAAGATGAAGAAAAGAGAGGAGGCCCAAATAAAATCAGAAATGGAAAAGGAGAAGTTACAACCAACACCACAGAAATACAAAAGATTGTAAGAGATGACTATAAATGATGATACACCAATAAAAAGGACAACCTAGAAGAAATGGATAGATTCCTAGAAATGTACACTCTCCCAAGACTGAATCAGGAAGAAATAGAAAATATGAAAAGACAGATGACCAGTAATGAAATTGAATCAGTAATCAGAAAGCCCACAGGAAACAAAATCCAGGACCAGATGACCTCATGGGTGAATTCTAACAAACATTTAAAGAAGAACACATATTCTTCTGAAACTATTCCAAGATATTGGAGAGAGAGGAACACTTCCAAACTTATTCTGTGAGGCCAGCATCACCCTGATACCAAAACCAGACAACAATATTCCAAAAAAAGAAAATTACAGGCCAATATCACGGATGAGCATAGATGCAAAATTCCGTACAAAATATTTGCAAATGAATTTGCAAAATCCTGGACAAAATATTTGCAAATGAATTCAACAACACATTAAGAGGATCATACACCATGATCAAGTGGGATTTATCCCAGGGATGCAAGAATGGTTCAATATCTAAATCAATTAATGTGATATACCACATTAACAAATTGAAGAATAAAAAAAACACAAAACATGATCATCTCAATAGATGTAGAAGAAGCTTTCGACAAAATTCAATATCCATTTATGATAAAAACTCTCAACAAAGCGGGTATAGATTGAGCATACTTCAACAGAACAAACACCATATATGACAAGCCCATAGCTAATATTATACTCAACGGTGAAAGCTGGAAGCATTTCTACTAAGATCAGGAACAAGACAAGGATGCCCACTTTTGTCATTTTTATTCAATGTATTATTGGAAGTACTAGCCACAGCAATCAGACAAGGAAAAGAAAAGGCATCCAAATTGGAAAGGAAGAAGGAAAGCTCTCACTGTTTGCAAATGACATGATACTATATGTAGAAAATCCTAAAGATTCCACCAAAAACCTATTGGAACTAATACACAAATTCACTAAAATGGAAAGATACAAAATTAATATACAGAAATCTGTTGCATTTCTGTACATTAACAGTGAACTACCAGAAAGAGAAATTAAGAAAACAATCCTATTTACAGTTACATCAAAAAAAGAATAACATAGCTAGGAATTAATCTCACTAAGGAAATAAAAGACCTGTACTTGAAAAACTATAAGACGTTGATGAAAGAAATTGAAGACAACACACAAATAGATATTCCATGCTCGTAGATTGGAAGAATTAATATTAAAATAATCATTCTACCCAAGTTTATCTACAGATTAAATGCAATCCCTATCAAAATACCAATGACATTTTTTTTTTTTTTACAGAACTAGAACAAATGATTCTAAAACTTGTGGAAACATAAAGACTCCAAATAGCCAAAGCAATCTTGAAAAGGAAGAACGAAGCTGGAGGTGTCATGCTCCCTGATTTCAAACTATACTACAAAGCTGCAATAAACATGGTACTGGCACAAAAACAGACACATAGATCAGTGGAACAGAATAGAACCCAGAAATAAACCCATACTTACTTGGTCAATTCATCTGTGACAAAGGAGGAAAGAATATATTATGCAAGGGGGAAAAGACAGCCCCTTCAATAAGTGGTTTTTGGGAAAACTGGAGAGCTACATGCAAAAGAATGAAATTAGAACATTTTCTTACACCATATACAAAAGTAAGCTCAAAATGGACTAAAGACTTAAATGTAAGACCTGAAACCATAAAACTCCTAGAAGAAAACATAAGCAGTACACTCTGTGCCATTGGTCTCAGCAATAATTTTTTGATCTGTCTCAATGCAAGGGAAACAAAAGAAAAATAAACAAATGGGACTACATGAAAGTTAAGGAAACTATCAACAAAATGAAAAGGTAACCTACTGAATGGGAGAAGATATTTGCAAACAATGTATCCAATAAAGGGTTAATATTCCAAAATATACAAAGAACTCATACAACTCAACATCAAAAAAAAAAAAGAATAAAACAGATTAAAAAATGGGCAGAGTATCTGCATAGACATTTTTCCCAGGAGGACATACAGATGGCCAGCAGGCACTGCTGGTCAACATCACTAACCATCAGGGAAATGCAAATCAAAACCACAAATGAGGTAGCATCTCACACCTGTCAGAATGGCTGTTGTGAAAAAGACTACAAATAACAAACGTTGGTGAGGATGTGGAGAAAAGGGAAGCCTTGTGCACTGTTGGTGGGAGTGTAAATTGGTGTAGCCACTATGGAAAAGAGTATGGAGATTCCTCAAAAAATTAAAAAGAGAACTACCATATGACCCAGCAATTCTACTCTTGGTATGTAACCAAAGAAAACAGAACACTAATTCAAAAAAATACATGCACCCGTATGTTCATTGCAGCATTATGTACAGTAGTCAAGATGTGGAAGCACCCTAAGTGCCCATCAATAGATGAATGGATAAAGAAGATGTGTTGTTTTTATGTACAATGGAATAATACTCAGCCATAAAAAGAATGAAGTCTTGGCCATTAGTGAGAACACAGATGGAACTAGAGGGTATGCTGAATGAAATATGTCAGAGAAAGACATATACTGTATGGTTTTACTTATATGTGGACTTTAAAAATGAACAAACATGACAAAACTGAAACAGAGTCATAAATACAGGGAACAAACAGGTTGCCAGAGGGGAGGAGCGTGAGGGAATGAGTGAAATAGGTGACGGAAATTAAGAGGAGCAAACTTCCCATTATAAAATAAGTGAGTCATGGGGATGAAATGTACAGTGTGGGGAATATAGTCCATAACTATGCAATACCTTTGGTGACAGGTTGTAACTAGACTTATAGTGGTGATCAATTCATATGCACACAAATACCAAGTCACTATTTGTGCACCTGGAGCTAACATCGTGGTGTTCAATAAGACAACAACCACACCACAGAACAAAGACTAGCTGCGGCAGGATCCCCAGGAGTGACGAGCACTTAGATCAGAGGGGAAGGTGTGACCATGTAGCATCATACCAGCCCTTAGCAGTCTGGCCAGACTCCCACACGGAAGAGAGAAGTTTTCACCTTGTTGAGGGCACTGATATGCCATCAGCTTTAACATAACCGTCTGGGATAGTCTGCATGGATATGTAGGCAGACAGCTAAGGCACGACCTGAGAGCGCCTCTACACCCCATGGCCCTCAGTAGAGAAAGCACAGACTGGAGTCCAGTGTACAGGTCAGAGCATGCAAGTACCTAACAGATACACGTGTGTGTGTATATATGTTGTTCTATTAATGTGATACATTACATCGATTGATTTTCTTATGTTGAACTATCTTTGCATTCCTGGAGTAAATTCCCCTTGGTCATGGTGTATAAGTTGATGAAAAATATGAATCTACAAATCCAGGAAGCTCAATGAACTCAAAGTAGGGCAAAGTCAAAGAGATCCACACTGAAACACGTTATAATCAAACTCAAAAGACAAAGACTGAGAATCTTGAAAGCAATGAGATGTGACTTACCACTTACAAGGGATTCTCAGTAAGATTAATAGCCAGTTTCTCATTAGAAGCCATGGAAGTCAGAAGGCGGTAGAATAACGTATTTGAAGTACTGAAAGAAAAAAAAAACAACCTGCCAATCAAGAATTCTATATCCAGCAAAACTGTGCTTCAAAAATAAGGGAGAAAGTAAGCTATTCCCAGGTAGACAAAAGCAGTGGGAGTTCATTTCCACTAGACCCATTCTACAAAAGATGCTATAGGGAGTCTTTCAGGTTGAAATGTAAGGACACTAGACAATAACCAGAGGCCATAGGAAGAAGTAAAGACCTACGTGAAGGGTAAATACACAGGCTAATGTAAAAGCCAATATTGTTGTATTTTTGATTCTCAACTCCACTTTTTATTTTTCCTACATGACTTAAATGGCAAATGCATAAATATAAATGTTATTGAAAAAATAATGTATAAATATGTATTAATATGAATTAAATTCCCATATCACAATACATAGATTGGCAGATGGATAAAAAGTAGAATACAACTATATGCTGTCTACAAAAGACTGACTCTCAACCTACAGACACACAGGTTGAAAGTGAAAGGATGGAAGGTTTTACCTGCAATTTGTAACCGAAAGAGAGAAGGGGTAGCTGTACTAATATCTCACAAAATAGATTTTAAGTAAAAAGTTGTTACAAGAGACGAAGAACATTATATGAGTATAATAATGATAATATAAAGTCTCTTGTCACTTGTCACAATGATAAAAGGGTAAATTCGCCAAGAAGATATAACAGTTATAAATGTACATAGGCGAACATCAGAGCTTCTAAATACACGAAGCAAACACTGACGGGATTGGAGTATAGGCAGCATACCATAACATAGGGGATTTTAACACCCCACTTTCGACAGTGGATGGAACACCCAGGAAGAAGCTCAGCACGGAAGCAGCGGACTAGCACGGCGCCATAGAGCACTGCGACCCCACTGACATACGTAGAGCACCCCCCCAACAAGAGCAGAATACACATCTTTCTCAAGTGCACGTGGAACATTCACCAGAGTTGGGGCCTTGGAGACGTCGCGTCCACTTTGTGAGACAGCAGTGCGTTAAAGAATGCCTCGTACTCGGAGTCTGTTTACTCAGGCGCCCCTAGTTTCTCACCAGCTCAGAAGCAGGGGCAGTCCACTGGAGAATTTTAAGCAGGAAGTGTCATGGTCTACTTTCCGTTGTCTGTAGTGAGGGGCGAGGGCAGGTGCACAGAGGTGTGGGTGGTGGTACTTACTGCAGTAGGAGGTGGTGGGTACCTGGAGGAGGTTACTCACCCGGCCTGGGCCCGTGGAAGAGGCACAGCTGAGGGGCCCTGCAGGAGCCATGGACAGAGGGGGTTGCAGCCACCAGCCAGTGTGGCCAGGGAGGAAGAGGGTCCAGTGACCGCAGGGCAGGGCGACAGGTCGGGGTGGGAAGAGCCCTCCAGGGACCAGGTGGGGATGGGGCAGGACCAGCAGGTCTTCCTTCCTGGGAGTGCGTCCTCTGTCTTCCTCTGGGGACTGAGCTCCCAGAGCACCCCAGCCCCTGCACGCCGCCCACAGCACGGGCACGTTTTCAACCCGAGCGTGTCCGGGTGCTGGTCTTGTGCCCTGAACGTCTGTCCGTGTCTCACTGTCATGTTCCTCTGCAACTCGACCGTCAGGAATGCTTGCCCCGACCTCCCTGACCCATCCCGTCTGTCCAGCTGCCCAGCCTGCCCACATCCACCTTCCCGGTCCTCGCCTGGCGCCTGTGAATCTGGGCCGGGGGCTGCCCCTACCCCTTGCCTCAGCATCCACCGGTGCAGCTCTTGGTAGCAAACACCTGCGTTTTGGAAGCTGTTGGTGTCTGAAGCAACTCCCTATAGTGAGGAAATGTGCCCTCATTAACACTGGCAGGAGGCGGGTGCCACGTCCCACCCTGGGAGCCCGAGAGGCACCGCCACCAGGAGCTGGAGAGTAGAGGAGGCCCACCCAGGCGGAGGCACCTGTGCACAGTTCTGACTCTGGATCAGGAGCTCTGGCTGGGTGCCTCCAAAGCCCTTCCAGCCTCCGCGGCCCCATCTGTGCGCCGGTGCTGCTGGGTGGGCGTCCGAGGGCGCCCAGCTTCCTCGGCCCTTGTTGTTGTTTCTGAGTCCAGACCTCAAGTGACCCCTGACTCTGTGGCCCTTCTCAGTCAGTCCCCAGAGCTGTGCTCTGCAACCTCTCCTCTGCCCACCACGTGCCTTACTTCTCTGAAACACAAATCTCTCTTCATCGTTCAGAACAAACTGATAATTGTCTCCTCACGCCCACTCTCTGCCCCCTTTTTTTATAGAGCTTGAAATGCTTGGCAGGTAAAGGACCCAGAATGACGGCTGCATTTCTAGCATCACTTACAGCCAGGTGTGGCCCCAGCTAAGCCAGTAGGACTGTTATGGTCTGAATGTTTGCAGCCGCAGTGAGGTGTGAAAGGTGACAGGACATGCCACTCCTTCGGGAGAAGCTCTGGGAACAGGGCAGAGGCTAACCCTTTCACCTGGGAAAGCTACATGCGTCAAGGAACTCTGTCTGTCCCAGGAGGACGTCGGTGAGGAAGTCAGGAGAAATGCGTGTCAGTGAAGGGGACTGGGGTGTAACCTGCACAGGCACCTTACTTGTCTTCTGCATTTCCCTGTCACCTCCTGCGCACCCTTCTTTCTTTTGTCTTTAGCTGGACGTGGTCTTTAAGCCTGAGTTCTAAGCCACTCTGGGAGTTACTCATCTTCCGCTAGGTGCTCCTCTGTACACACGAGGTACACACGTTCACCTTCTGCTTTTCTCTTGTTGATCTAAGGGCCACAGCCTAGAACTTAGAATAGAGGGGAACTTATTTTTCTTCTGCTACAGGCAGTGTTTGGCGGTGGGGGTCTTTAGGGGGTAAGGAGGTCATGGGGCAGAGCCCTACAGATGGGATTAGTGCCCGTGTTAGAAGAGGCCAGGGAGCCAGCTCACCTTGTCTGCCCTGTGAGGGTAACGAGGCAGCCGTCTGTGAGCCAGGAAGAGGGTCCCACCAGAACGGCACAGGCTGGCACCCCGATTCTGGACTTCCGGCCTCCGTAACCATGAGAAATAACTTCTGTTGCTTATAAGCCACCAGTCTGTCGTGTTTGGTTGTAGCTGCCCTGCCCGAGACACGGATGTAAGCAGCTACAGGCATTTTCCAAGATGTGTCCTTTTCTGCATGTGCAGGAACACACACGTACTCACGTGTGCACGTGCACGCTCGCACACACACACCTCAGCTGGTCATAGCCCATCTCAGTGTCACCTTTGCTGCGAAGCACTCCCTGACTGCCTGCAGGGGCCATAATCGCTCCTCGCTCTGTGCTTCCGCAATTCCAGTTTCCAACCATGCAGGGAGCCTTGCCCCCGCGCGTTGTATTTCATTTGTGGCGGTCTGTCTCTCCCGTCCGACTCTCAGCAATCCTGTATCTTCTTTCTTTCTGTTTTGGCCGTGCCGTGCAACTTGAGAGATCTTAGTTCCCCAACCAGGGATTGAACTCTTCCCCCGCCCCACCCCTGCAATGGAAGCACGGAATCCCAATCACTGGAGCGCCAGGGAATTTCTAATCGTGTCTTATTAATCTGTGCAGTGTCAGCACTCAGATACTACCTGGCACATGTTCAGGCCTCAGAACTGTTAGGTGAGTGAGGAATGTAGGACAGGTAAAGCTTCTGAAATCGTGGCTTGTCTTCTTATCAAAGAACTATATTTCTATCTACTTATTTCTCAGCTAAAGGAATCTGAGCATCGGAGAGGCTGAGATTACTTGTCCAGGGTCATTTGACTTCCCTTCATCTCAGCTCCATCGTAGCAGGTTGGGCTGTAGGGCCCTTCTCTGAATCAGCAAGGTAAGTGGACAGCAGTGGGGAAATGACCAAAGGCTTTTGGTTCTACCCAAAGTGAAGTTCCCTAAAGTTGTGCTGTGGGCTCTGGCGCTTTTCCTCCTGGCTGATGGTAATGGATTCTGTCAAGGAAGGACATGACATAGGAGAGGTGGGCCTCCAACCTTACATTGTCGGATTCCGTGGAAAACAACCTGGGTGTCATCTTAGCCGGAGCAACACCGAGTCACCCAAACGGAACACTGGGGTGAATTGCGGAATTAATGGGCAAAGGAATGAAAGGGGCTTGAGTACATCTGAGTCAGATTGGATGCCGTGATCTTCTAAAATTTGTTGGATCCAAGGGGAGCTCTTCGAAGGACCGTGGCTTCAACCTGTAAGTGGTTGTGCAGGTGTTTAAGGTGCTAAGGACATAGTAATGTCAGAAGGCCGAGGACTGACCCTCCTTCCCAGAGGGGGACTTGGCTTTGACCAGAAATTTTCAAAAGGAGTCGTGATGTAAGGAAGGGAGAAACACGGACGTCTTCGTGTGTCTGGGCGGTGGGTGGGGCTCAGAAGTGGCGACCTCCGTGGGGAGAGGACCAGGGGATTTTTCCTGAGGTTTGCAAACAAGTCATCCAGCCACCCAATTCACTTACATTTCATGTTACACACAAATAAGTAGAAAAAAATTTTCTAAAGATGCCATTATTGATATTTGGCCAAAGAAAGAGAAAATGTCACTTGTCCATATGCAGAACCCCGCCCGTAAGTCCCATGAGCCCCTGCCCCCCTCCCTGTCTTCCCACCTCTTGATGTCACCATTGCCATGGTTACCCAAGAAGGTGGAAAACAGAAAACTGCTGGAGAAAAGGCCAGTCATTGAGAAGGGAACCGAAGACAAACTGGATATCTAACAGACAGATTTAGAATTCAGATTTTCAAGGGATTAGAAAACTTTCTCTCTCTTTAAAGGAGAGTTTAGTGGGGGTGGGGGAAGGCTTTATATCACACTCCGAGACTCAACAGAGCAGGTGCCCAAAGAAAGAGGAAGCTTGTGAGAGGTGAGCCGTTTTCCTGGGAAGGACGGGTCACTTCCTTCTAATAAAACACAGAATAGCACCATTTTCCTGTGGTGTCCTGCACGACACAGCAGTGATACAGCCCCTGGGAGGAGGAGCGAGTCAGCACTGAACGGAAGCGGCACTACGGGCTGTGCTTCTGTACACCCCCCGACGCAGACTGGACGTGGAGCGATCAGATGAACACGGGCGTGCGGCTCCCCACACACCAAGGTTACTGTTCTGCCAGCCTAGGGGTTTAAGGTGAGGCAGTGGCAAAAAGCCTTTGGATGCTCAACCCCAAATTGTATTCTGTTACCTTTTAACACAGGCACAGGGGCTCTGGGGGGCACCTGACTATGGAGGCAGGGAGGTTCCACGCAAACCAGCCTCAGCAGACTTAGTGCTGCGGTAGCTCCTGCGAGTTCAGAATGTTTCACTAGTGACTTCTGCGCAGAAATTATTTTGAATATGAGAGCTAGTTATCCGTGTCAATGTGGTTGAATTCTTGGAATCTTGACTCTGTAGGGAGAGGTCGAAGAGTCGTACTCTGGCCCAGCGTTCCTTTCTCACTCTGAGCCCCCAGCCGTCACCAAGAGGCTTGCTGGCTGTGCACTTGGGTCCAAGGGCTGGGAGTGGGCTTCCACCTGCCGTCTGGGGGTGAAGATTCCAATATAGTAAACAAGAAAGAATTCCTGGGAAAGAACTGTGGGGCTAGTAACACATGACCACTTGAGGGACAGAACGGAGGGCTGTAGGTTCCGACACCACGGGGCCCTGGTGGCCATTGGGAGCGGTGTGCATTTCACCACAGGGAAGCGAGGTGCTCTGCCCGCAGGAAAGCAGGACTGTCCCTCTGAAGCCTTTTATTCCCCCCTTCTCCTCTCCATCCCTGTTTCTCTAAGTGCAGTGTACTAATCAGCAGAAAGAATGGGAAGATTTCTGCTCTTCAAGAAACCAACGCTAACCAGGGCATTAACAGTTCAAGACTGGAGTGGTGGGACTTCCCTGGTGGCGCAGGGGATAGGACTCCGCGCTCCCAATGCAGGGGGCCGGGGTTCGATCCCTGGTCAGGGAACTAGATCCCACACGCATGCCGCAGCTGAGTTCATGTGCCCCGACTAAGGAGCCCAGCCTCAACCAAGACCCCGTGCAATCATATAGATAAAAAAAAAAAAAGACTGGAGTGGCTTTGCCAGCTGGTGTGGGCATAATCAGCATAACAGTGGTTCATCGTGAAACGCTCCCAGTCCTGGGTGGGGGCAGCGACACCCTAGGTGCAGGGAAGGGGCCTTCTATCCACCCTCCGGTCCTCTGACTAGGCGCTGACCTTTGCACTGGCTCCCAGGCCCCGCCCACCCTCTGCTGGGTCTCCGGCAGCCGGCCCCATGCCCTTGGCCCTGCCGGTGGTGGGCTACAGGAGGGACAAGTGTCCAGGGCTCAGTATCCACTAGGTCCAGTCCACCCGGCGATAAGGAGCAAACCCGCACCCTTCTGCCCCGAGGACACGGAATCTGGCCAGAGGCCGGGCGTGGGCGTGGAGCCCACCGGCAAGGCAGGAGCAGGAGAGCACCCAGTGGACAGGGCCCTCCACGCGGCGTGCGCACACACCCGGTCTTCTCCGTGCACCTGCACAGGCACACGCCTGGCCTCCTCTCCCTCCTGTGCACGTACACATGCACCCGCCCATACACGCCCACGGGCACAAACCCAGCCTGCTTTTCTCCTCCGCGAGTACACATACACGCTGCGCACACACTGGAACCCTGCTCCTCCAAGTCCGCACATCTGCACGTGCACGCGCGCACACACACACACACACACACACACACACACATTCGACCCCTGTCCTCCGTGTGCACATGTATACCTTGCCCCTGGCTATGCACACCCATCGCTTGGCCCCCGTGTGCATACACACTGACCTGCACACCTTGCCCCTGTTCCCCGTGTGCCTACACATGCACACACACCAGGCCCCTGTCCTCCGAGTGCACACACACGCGCTTGCACCCTGGTCCCTGTCCCCCATGTGCGCACACACGCCCGTGCACCCCCTGCTCCGATCCCCCAGGTGCGCACACATGTGCACACATCCCAGCCCCTGTTCCCCGGGTGCGTACACACGCCCGTGCACCCCCTGCTCCGATCCCCCAGGTGCGCACACATGTGCACACATCCCCGGCCCGGCTACCCCGCGCGCGCACCGCCGCGTCCTGGGCCAGGCCCTCCTCTCCATCCCCGGTCGGCGCGCGCACACACGCGGGCACGCGCAGGCGCAGCCCATCCCCTCGGAGCTCGAGCGCGGGCCTCCGGGCGGGAGGGGGAGGGGGAGGAGGGGGAGGGGAGGGGGGAGGAGGAGGAGGAGGAGGGAGCCGAAGGCGCGAAAAGGCGCGCAGGCGCGCTGCGGGAGCCGGGCCGCCGCCCACGTCACCGCGCCGCGCACGTCACGCCGCCCGACGCTCGCAGGGTGAGCCCCGCGCCCCGGCGCCTCGGCAGGGCAGGGACCCCGGCCGAGCGCCGCCGGGACCGCCGCCCTCAGCCCGCCCGCCCGCGTGTGCGCGCCCGGTGTCCGCGCGCCGACCGCCCGCCAGGTGCGGCGGGCCGGGGTCCCGGAGGGGCGCGCGCGCTGAGCGCCCGCGGACCCCGCCGCCCCCCGCCCCCGCGCCGCGTGCGCCGACCCGGTCCCCGCGCGCCGAGGGCCGCCGCGTGGGCGCCCAGGTGACCGGCCCAGCGGGGTCGCGGGCCGGGGTCCCGGGCGGGGCCTGCGGGCGGCCTCCAGGCGGAGCGGCGCGCGCGTCCGCGTCCGCACCCGGCGGGGGTCGGAGCGGGGCGGGTCCGAGCGCGCGGGGTCTGGGGCGCGGGGTCCGGGCGGCGCCGGGCCCACCTGCCCGCCGACTGCCGGTTCCGGCGCGCGGGGGGCGCTCGCGGGTGGCGGCCGCGGCCTAGTGACAGGCCGGAGGCCGGGACCCCGGAAGCCCACCTGTCAGAGTTACCGGTCGGCCGGTGGTCGCGGGTGGGCCGGGAGCGCCAGTGGGAGCGCGTGTGCGCGGGGCCGCGGTGCCAGGCTTATCCGCGCGGGGTCTTTGTGCGCGTCAGGGAGGCTGGGCGGGCATCCTGGTGGCTGACGGGCTGCCCTGCCTGGGATGACTTTAAAGTCTCCAAGGTAGGGGGCATTTCTGGGCTGCGCGCGCTCTGGGGATGGGGTGTGAGGGTTTGGAAAGGAAGGCACCTGCTACCCGGAGGGGCAGTGGGGACAGCGGTGGTGCTGGGGGAACGTTGGTGTTACTTCTTATTTCATCCTTACTCATTCCTCGTTTTTCCTTCTTCTTACCAGAAAAACCTTTTTTCTTCTCTGGAGGGTGAACATTTATAGCATCGATTTCACGGATCTGGTAACATGGCAAAAGATGTAAGTATGTTTGCTTCTTGCTGGACAGACGTTTGCCTAGTGCTGTGTTCTTGGTAGGTTCCCACTTTGTTTCAGAATGACCACACATAAACCACAGAAGAGTTGATTTTCAGGCTTTTAAAGCACGTGAAACAAGGTAAAGGTGAAAAGAAGAGGAGAAACCCACAGCTTGTGTGGAGCCGTGCGCCGGCCTCCGCCTGGGCTTCGCAGGCCTGAACGCCGGGCGGTAAGCTCCCTTAGGAGGCTCAGTCGCAGCCCAATTTCTGGGTCCTGCCGACGGTTAACTCGTAAATCAATCATGCCCTTGTGGGAGGACGCCCTGAGTGCAGGAGGGCTGGGCCCGGCCCTGGGCTGCGCCCCGAGCACCTGCCTTGTGTACCTCGCGGGAAGCTAGTTCAGCTTCGATCCGTAAAGCGCTGAGCACTGGTTTCGGCAACTCTTTTTCTCAGAAAGAGTGAAGTTCGGTGATGGACAAAATGTGGTAAAAAATTCTCCTTTAGCTTTATATTTGTTATGAAGCTATAGGACGTAGTGAGTGATTTCTCTTCACATTTTGCAAGAAACAGGCTTTTAGGCCCCCAAATATATTTTATGGGCCGTGTAGCCCTGTACTACCCTTGGTAATAGTTAACTGAAACCCCAGCTCTGTCCTTCAGTGTTTCTCAGAATGTGCTGTTCTGTGAACGTTAGGGAAAAGAGGCCGTGGACTTATTCACTCATTAATTGCACGGAAGTACAGCCCGAGACACAGCTGGAGGCGTAAAATGTGTCTGTATCTGTGGGACCACATAACAGGTGTGAAGTCCTCCCGCCAGCGTGTGTGGACTCGGGTGCCCCTGTGTGGTGTCTGTGGGTATGAGTTTATCATCTCTGTCGGTCGAAGGCCGTGCCTGCTTCTCTGCTACGTTCGCCCCAAGGACGCGGGCCGGGCAGCAGGCGTGCAGTAAGGGCGCTGCGGTGCCGGGGCTGGTGTTCGGGGGCTGAGTTTCTTGCCCTCCTGTGTGAACCCCTGGAGGAGAGCCATCTTCCTGCTCCGGGGCGTCTGGGGGAAGTAGAGACAGACGGTCACGGCCCCGGGCCCGGCTGCAGGAGGAGGACTGCTTAGCGGCCTCTTCCGATGGTCCCTCCTGGAGACACAGCCCGGCAAAGCGCAGGCAGCCCGGTGGCTGGGTGGAGTGATGCAGGACCGTCCGTTGCGATGTGAGTAGGTGACACCAGCCGTGGAGGTCGGCGCCGTGGTGATACCGGCCTGAGGAGATGCAGGTGAAGTGGTCTTGCCTGTGCTGAGCTAGGGGCCGTCAAGTGTGCTGGAACCAGGTCTCACTGGGGCTGGGGGTCGGCGGGCTGAAGGCCACGGCCGGGTCAGGGCTTGGCCCGTGTCCCGCTGCCTGAGTCTTAAGGAGGGTGTGACGTTTGAGTCTGGGAAGCCGACCCTGGCAGCCAGCGGTAACTTAAGCAGTGGGGCCTCAGTGTGGTCGCTCGTGTAAGATCAAAGCCCCTTGAGTTGAAGGGGGTGGTGGGCTGGGACTCCAGCTCGACAGAGCTCGGGGGGCTCCGTGGGGGACTGCTGGGGCTGGAGGGGCTGGGACGGGGCAGCGTGGGCTGTCCCCCTGCGGGTGGGCCAGTCTCCTGGGCGTACCTGGAGCTTCTCTCTACCCCGTCGTAGGTGCGTCGGGCCCAGGGTCCTGCCCTACTGGGCCGAGGACCCCTGCGAGCTGCCGGCCTCGCGTGGGGTTTGGGGTTTGCCGGAGCCGTGACGGTGACCCCGGCGGTGAGGGTGGAGCAGAGTCGGGAGCCAGCGGCGCGTTCCCCCTGAACCCCGGAGGGTGGGGGTGGGGAGGGTGAGGGCACCGGAGGGTGAGGGCACAGGCCGGTGCGCCTGAGGCCGAGCTGCCCGCCCGCCGTGGGGCTTCTGTGCCTAGTGCACGAAGAGGTGAAGTCTTCGTGTGTTTTTCTAAAAGGCGTCTGGACAAAATGCTGTCATTCCCGCGTTTAACCATTTTCCGGCAATACGTGGAAAGAAGCCTGGTGGCTCGGGGGTTCACCACCACCGTTCCCTCTGGAAAGTGGGCCTCCGCGCCGTCCTTAACTTCCCTGGCCCCTTCGTTGCTCCCGGGACCCTCGGCCCTCGTGTGTGGGACTCACACCAGAGCTCAGGGGCTGTCCTTAATGTGCACGTGGCGGTGTTGCCACGATTTCCTGCGACGAGGCCCGTGGGTCAGAGGCGCGCGGGTCGAAGGTGGTGGCGACGCTGTTGGCGGCGCCGTCCTGGGGCTGCCTGTTCCCTCCCCCACGGGGACTTGTCACCCTGCTGAGTGGAAATGCAGTTCATTGGTTATTGATTTATGAAGCCGGGTATCTGTGGGTTTTGTTTTGTGCCTCTGGTCCCATGACAGATCCTGATGGGAGGGCTTCCAGTGCCCAGGACGCTCCTGCGGTGAATGTAGGCGTGGAAGGAAATGTGAAAACTGTCACCGGCAGAGATGTCTCATCGTACTAAAAATTGCAGTTGTGTGAAGTAGAGAGTGGATGGCGTCTGACGTTGTGCATGTGTGTCTGTGTGTGTTTCCTGAGCGTGTGCGTGTAGGGGGCCGAGCGTGTGCGTGTGTGTGCGTCTGCATGTGTGTGTGTGCTGAGTGTGTGTGTGCTGAGCGTGTGTGTGCTGAGCGTGTGCGCGTGCTAAACGTGTGGTGGACGCGTGTCCCTGCGTCTGTGGGGCCACACTGCAGAGGTCTGGCCCTCACGCCATGAGTGACCCAGGGTCTGTGGCCCTGATGAGTGCTTTGGTGCCATTGGCCTTTGGAAGACTGTGGGTTTAAGATAAAGGGCCTGTGTAGCGGCTGTAGTTTTTCTAGAACTGGACTGGAGGGGCCGCAGGGAGTGAGCCCGTGACTAGCCCCCGCCCCGGCCGTCGGAGTGACCCTCGGAAGGAGGACACGGGGCTGGCGTCCCCACTGGGAGGACCAGTCCTCCTCCAGCGTCACAAAGGTTTGAAAAGAGCAGGTGGGGGGTAGTCGATTCGTGAAACCTCAGGCCTGCGTTTGCGGAGGTGTTCCTGGGACCCTCCCCTCCCTGCTTCAGGTTGGGGGCAGAGGGCAGGTGAGCCGCGATTCGGCCCCAGCAGTCCCGGGAGGGCCTGTGAGTTGCCGTCAGGGCTCGGGGACCTCACCGTGGAGCTGCTCTGTGGTTGCACTTTGCGTTCCGTGAGGTTATGGAAAAGCCCCTGGATTGTGTTACTGAGGGCAGGAGACCGAAGAAACACGCGTGGAATCTAGGCTTGTGAGGGATGCATAACGAGGCCTGGTTTAATGAGCTTGTCTAGAAACACACGTCCTGAATGCTGTTTCCCAGGCCTGGGCCTCGGTGATGAGATTCGGGCCGCGGAAGGGGACCTGGGCTGGCAGGACCGGCCGTGTCTCTCAGGCCGTGAGGTGGGGGCCCGCCGGGCGCTGACGGTGCTTCTCTTCCCGCTTGAGACACGAGCGAGAGAGCTCAGCCCGCTGCGGCGAAAGCGGTGCAGCCAGCACTGCTGTGCTTGTTTGCCGACGGGCTTTTCCTGTCTCGGAATCACCTTTTTCCTGCCCGGAGTGAAGTTGGAGAAACTCTGAGGCCGTGTGAAGAGCAGGACGCTGTGGCAGGACCAGCAGTGCCGCCCTGGACCCCGCGGCTGCGTCGCACCTGGTGGAAAATGCTGTCTGTCTCCTGGTACAGCCAGGATGCTTTCTCAGCCCTGCTCCTCGGTGAGCGAGTCACCCCGGGGTGCGCTGTGGACCTGGGGCTCGGCACCCAGCCTGACGCACGTTGTGGCCCCTCGGGACGTTTTCCGCACACAGTCCCTCGCTGGAAGCCCTTCTCTTTGGTGTTGAGCAAGCCTCGTTTTTCTGCAGCGTAGAACAGCGTGGTTCTTGCTCGGACGCCAGCCCTGGCTTCTCCTCCTGTGGCTCTGTGCTGTTTGTTGAGGGGGGCTGGGCCTCGGGGGGAGCGGGGTTGGGCCACAGCCCTGGGTCACTCGTGGCGTGAGGGCCAGACCTCTGCAGTGTGGCATCGCGTTGGCCCAGATGGAGGTGGGACTCAACCCGGCCCCTATGCTCAGACGGGCACGGCCGGTACGGAGTCTGTCTACGCTGCGCGGGCCTGGACGGGAGCCGGCGGTGGTGGCTCAAGAGTGGTGGCGCTATCTGGGCCCGGAGCAGATGTGCTGCACGGATTTCGAGGGTCCAGGGTGAAGTTGGACTTATTTCTCTCAGTCTCTGTTGTTTTGTTTTGTTTTGTTTTGTTTCTGTTTTTGTTTTTTGCGGTACGCGGGCCTCTCACTGTTGCGGCCTCTCCCGTTGCGGAGCACAGGCTCCGGACGCGCAGGCTCAGCGGCCATGGCTCACGGGCCCAGCCGCTCCGCGGCATGTGGGATCCTCCCAGACCGGGGCATGAACCCGTGTCCCCTGCCTTGGCAGGCGGACTCTCAACCACTGCGCCACCAGGGAAGCCCGGCCTCTGTTGTTTGAGCTCAGGACTCTGTCCATCAAGGTCCTGTGTTCACAGGATCCATATTTTAAGGGGATTCTGGTTTGACAGAGTGAAACCCCTGGGCCTCCCTTGGGCCCTGAAACGCAGCACCTCCTGACACCTGTACCCCGGTGTCCTGACAGATGACTTCGTGTCACCGAGGGCCCAGAGGGACACGGAGTGCTTGCTGGATGGTACCCAGGGTGGGATTCTGCCTGTGGACCGGGCCGCGGGCCGTGCCGCTCTGCCTCCCTGCCCAGTCACCGGTGACAGACCTGCCGGCCCTTCCTGGCCCATCCCGCAGAGGGTTCGCCGCCCCAGGGGTTCTCTGTGGCAGCCGTGAGTTTGTCTTTGCTGGTTGGCGTCGCACCAGCGGGCGTGTTTGTCACAGACCTTGGGTTTTCCTTTTAGCAGAAGTTCCGCGAGGAACAAGTGTGAATTACTGAAAAAGTTCAAGGAATGTTTCTCGTGATCGTAAATGCATTGTTAGTTGGGCCAGAGTTGGAAAAGCTCCAGGAGAACGAGAACAAGAGAAAGGAGCCATCTGCCACGGCATCTGAGGGGATTGTTGGGGGTTTGTAGGTTCTTCCTGTTGGATCTTCACTTAGTTGTACATGACAAAGGTTTTACCCACGTGTGAACGTTCTGTGCGTCCCACGTCTACCCCGTCCACGTCCGTGTGCTGTCGCTGTTTCCCCCAGTCGGGCTTTCTCTTCTCCTGTGTCATCTTTAGCAGCTGTGCGTTTATTTGACACGTTGGGGAATCGTAGGTGGTCACTTACCGAAAAAGTGACCTAAACTGGGAAATAATAAAAAAGGATACATTCCTAAACTCATCTTGTAAAATTCAAACACCTATGCTTGCCCTCCCAGCCCCCTGGCTGTAGAGCGAAGGCCTTTCTTGGCGAACGGGTCCATCGATTCACGTTTCTTGCATAAACCATAGCCCGTAAGGCCCAGCTTTGATTTCTGCAGGATGGAGGGAGGACGTAGAGGACGTTTAAAGGTGCTGAATGCGACCTAGATTGTTTGCCGTTTTTTCCACGCGTTTAATAACAAACATAAGCAGCACAAGTGGGCGTTTAGAAGCGAACACAGCCGAGTGGCGGCCTGACACGCGGGTCTTCGGAGGGTCCTGAAGGGGTGGGCTGGGCTAACTCGACAGAGCCCCTCTGCCGTGTCCCCCGTGCCCAGGCCCCAGCCGTGGGGATGCTGGCGGCTTCCAGTTCAGTCTTCTCACGTTTGCACAGATCCACAATGATAACCCAGGACGGGTTCCCGGCAGTGTAATTGCGGGTGGACGCTCACACACGTGTGCGCCGTGCCTGAGGCGTCCTCAGAGGACTTCCTGGGGCGGACGTGCCGAGTCGCATCTACTCCCATCAGGTTGTCGGAGCCCATTTTAACCGCCCGTTTTTAACACCAAGTTTGCTAATTTAAAAACCCACAGACTCGCTCCATTTGATGGGTGAGGTTTTAAATTCGTTGTTTTAGTTTGCATTTTTTGATTCAGAGACTGAATATGTTCCTTTTAAGACATCACGTTTCTTTGTGACTCGAGCGCGCCCCGTACTGCATCCTCCATTCGGGTGCCGATTTCCTGTTGATTTGCATCCACTCCAGGAACTAAGGATGTTCGTGAAACTGTTGTCGTCATTTCACAGCAAAACGTTAAGATTTGGTTCTTCTGTCGTCAGCACGAGTGGCAGATATACCATCATTTCAGGCTACACCATGGAGAGCACACCAGAGTTCACACCTGGAAGTTTCGTGTCAGGAACAGTAGTTTCCAGGTGTCTGAACGTTCTTCCTTCCCTGTCGTCCCGGTGCAGTGTGACCGCGGCCGGCACAGGTCTGTGTTCCTGCCCCTCTGGGGCCGTGGTCTCGGCCTCAGCTGTTATGCGATGGCTTGTCCTCTGCTTCCTGGTCTTGGGGACTTGAGTACCTGGCGTGGGTCTCATCTTTATGTTGTTTCATTTGCATTTCAGAAAAATCAGGGTTTGAGTGAAAATGTCTCATGCTGAATCGATGGCATCTGGATCTGATCAGAGCTCTGGGGGTGAACACCCACTCGTGCAGCCGAGGGCCCCAGGCCGCCAGCATCGGGGTGCAGGGAGGACCCTGGCTGCAGTGTGGACGTGCCCGTGGGGTGTGGGCAGCAGGGACTTGTTGGGGGGAAGGGCCTGCTGCGCTGGGTCGGGGGACGGGGTTCCCCTTGAGGGGCCGCGGGCCGGGCACAGTGGGTAGGAGGGCGGACGAGGGGCAAACCCAGAACAGGCCTTGGGGGCTTGGGGAAGGGGAGAAGCCCGCCCATTGGGTCAGCCTTTCTGGTCCTAAAGAACCTGAAATCATGTTCCCCTGGGGGCGACTTGCAGAAGGGCGGGGTCCCAGTCTCCGTCGCCTGGCAGAGGGTGCGGCGGGGCTATACCCCTGCAGATCTGCCGCAGAAAGGCCAGAAAGCAGGACGCAAGCAGGCATGTAGAAGTTGTCCCGGAGCTGTGTCACGTTTTCTTAGGGCAGTCTTGCGTTTGCACCTGTTGTGGAGTGAATTCGCTGTTTTTCTGTCCATGATGGGTGAGGCTGGCCAGATTGTGGGTTAGAGGCCGCGTCCTTCTAGGGAGGGTGAGGCCGGGTCTAACGGGAGCCCCAGGACCTGGTGTTGGGGGCTGGGAGTGGGGCGGCACCTGCTCTCTGGTGGGTGGAAGGTGATGGTTTAGACGATCTGCGTGGCGCTGGGAGCAGGTTGGGGGGCGGAGTGGGGGGAAGCGCTCCTTCACACGTGGGCCTCTGGGGGCGCGGGGGGCTCTGATGCCCTACGGGAGGCCCTGGAGCCCTGGCATTTCCGAGCAGGGCGTCAGGGCCCCTAAGGAGGAAGCAGAAGACGCGGGCTGGGCTGTGCCCTGCCTCCCGGTCGTGTGCCCCTCGGGGACAGTAGCCAGCATCCTGGCAGGGGGTCAGGATCTCACTTGAACTCTGCAGCCTCACCCTGGTTCCTGGCCCCGCCTGTGCCCCCCGATCCCTGGAGCCCGCTGGGCCTTGTGAGTGTGACCCCCACTGGTGGCGAGCCCTGGGCCTGGTGCGGGAAGCGTTGGCGCTCGCTGGCCGTCTCCTCTCCAGACCTGTGGCCGATGCTTCCCTGCCTGTGGCTCAGGCCACTCACTGTGGCCGTGGCCACCGTGGCTCTGGCCGCCACCTGGCTTCCTCTCCGTGGATACCGGGGGGGTCCCGGGGCGGGGGTCCCGGCCTCAGAGCCGTGGCTTGCAGCCCCCCAACCTCGTGCTTCCTGGATCTCGGGATCCTGGGGCGTCTGGATCCTCTGTTGAGGAAGTGGCGGGAGCCTCATGTTTGCCCAGTTACGGAAGTAGAGGGTTTATTTAAAAATCCATGTAAGAGTCGGAAAGAAAGTTAAGAGTCGTCTGAAATCACAGTCCAGGGTGGCCTTGCTGTTAGATTTTGGGGGTTGTTTTGGGAGTAACTTACACGTCCGTTACACGGCTTTGCATACGTGCTCCCAGACGGTCTTCTCCTGCTGTTCTTCTCCACGGGTTTGTCCCGGGCGTTTTCATGTTGGTAAATATGAACGATGAGAGGCGGCTTCGTGGGCCACCTCAAATGTGTGCGGGGGGGAGGGGCCTGCACCCCTGTCGCGTCCTGAGTGACTCGGTTCAGGGCTGTCCCACCGTCCTGCCTCCCCCGGGACTGGTTACACTGCTACTGTCGTAGCATCAGATGTTCCAGGCCGTGTCCCTCGAAGGTGAGAAACCTTTACACCTGAAACTTGTATGATGTTGTACATCAGCCGTACCTCAAAAAATAATGCAAATAAGTAAAGAAGAGAAATACCCCAAATGCTGCACGTTGCTTCCCGAGTGTCTCCCCGCTGGTCCTGAACCCCGAGGGGCTCTGCCACTGGGGCCCTGTGGGCTGTTTCACGTGGACGTGGCCCTGGGTCCTCACCCGTTCAGGCAGCCTCCCCTGTACCGCCTTGTGAGCGCCAGGGGCCGGTTTCACCTGTTCTGTGGTGTCTGTGGCAGGAGCTGGATCTGAGGCTCCAGGCACAGCCTCCCGAGCTGTGCTGTCCACCTGGAGTCTTTCTTCATGTGATGGACCTCAGCCCTCGCCCTGGCGCTCCGGCCTCATTGGTTCATAGTGTCTCCGTGGTGGCCCTTCCGTGGCAGGTGGCCTCGGTCAGCTCCGTAGCAGGTCACCCAGAGTCTAGGGACCTGGAGAGCAGTGTTGTCACCTGTGGCGTCTGCGGCAGGAGCACGGGACCCAAAGGTGTCCTCGATGGTCCCCGAGGCCCCCGGGGGCCACTTGTTGCCCTCAAATCATGAGAGCAAGTGAGGGGGCCGAGGAGACAGAGGGAGACAGAGACAGAGAGATGGGGAGAGACAGAGATGGACACAAGATGCAGGTGGGAGGGGCGGTGAGCCAGCGGGCAGGCGACTTGGTCCCTCGTGAGCTGCCCTGGCCTTTGCGGGTTTGGCCACCAGGTCAGGCCGCGCCCGGGGGAGGGGACTGGGCAGGCGCCAAGTCCCGCCAGTGGGGGGCCTGGCTCACTCACCGGGTGCGTGTCCCCCGGCGAGGGGGGCAGTGTTCTTCGGGGTCCATGTCCTTTTACGTTAGGGCTGCTCCTGTGACTGCTGTGCTGAAAGGACCTCGTATTTCTCTTGTATGCGCGTCAGTGCTGACGTTAAGGAATGCTGTGGACTAGGTTTTCTCATGATTTCCACGAGGGCCAGCGATGATGGATTTTGGCTTTTTCTCGTCACCATGACAGCACTGATGCGCTGGGTGTGCCCGTGTGGCTCGGGAAGTGCCGCAGCCTTTCAGGATGAGTCAGGAGGAGGTTACTGAGGTGAAGGTGCGTGCGTGCGTGTGCGTGCAAACTGGCTCCCTCAGCACCCCTCCCCGGTGGGCGGGCCCTGGCCTGTGCGGAATCCTCGGGGTCCAGCGAAGGAGGCCGGGAGGTGATGCAGAGGCAGACTGGGGGGGAGATGCGGCAGGGCTCAGCCAGGTCACGCCTCCTGGGGGCAGGTGACGAGCTGGGGCCCCACTTTGCATTTCTCAAGCCTGGAGCGTGGTGGTGTCGGCAGTAGGAAGGTTTGCTAGTTTAAGTAAAGTAGTTGTCAGCTTTTCAGCTTTCGTTCTTAATTGGTTCAGCTCTTTCTGGCGGCATTGTGTGTTTGGGGAACGCGTGTCTTACCGTCATGGCTACTGTGAACGGGATAGCTGTACCTGCTGTAACTGAGCAACCGACTTTTTCCGCTAACTACAAACACAAAAGGCAGAATATGGTTTTTCTAAGGAAAAGTAAGGTTAGTTATGGCAAACGAGTGCCTTTGTTGTTGGTTTGCATGTAATGGATTTAGCAGCATGGTGTTTCCCTAGAGGAAGCCAGGTTTGCACCTTAAGTACAAAGATTTTGTCAGAAAGCGAGTCCAGAGCGCTGACGTTCCAATTCACTGCAATTTCAGAAATACGTCTCGAGGGTCAAGCGCCACCTGTGTTTTGATGCCTGTTGTCAAGGCCCTGAGCTCGTGGCCTCTGGGCTGCGAGGTGCGGGGAGAGGCCCTGAGGCCTGCTCCTGACGCGGGCGTTTTAGAGAAGGCTGCACTGGGGTGGCTTGTGGGTGACGACGCCTGCGACCCCTCCATGCGCACCTGGGTGGACCGGCTCCTCTCCCAAGGTCTGCGCCGTCCGTGGTTTGTCCCGCTCCGGTGCGGTGTCCTGCAGGGCAGGGGCGGTGCAGAGATGCTGTCCCCACACGGAGCCTGGGGCGGGCTAGGGTGTTGGCCTGAGTCGTCTTCAGGCCCGCAGACGACTCTGTCACCTTCCCACAGAGCCGGGCGAGAGGGGCCTCGGGTTCAGGGGTGATGGCGACGTCTGTGTGCAGCGTCCCTGGTAGGTCTAGAAGGTGAGGTGGAGCCGTCTCGGCAGCGGGGTGGCCTCGAGGGTCTGCCCTGCTCCGCTGCCGTCGCTCTGACGTCTCGAGCTGCTTGACTGTGGCTGTCGCCCGCCCCCCCGAGGCCAGTGCCGCTCGCTTAGTCCCTCAGAAAGGCCTCCTCTGGGGTCGGGGGCCTGAGAAATTGCTGGGCTGTGACTGTGTGTAGTTGATGGTCTGCGGTCGCGTCACATCCAGGGGTCACGGCCGCGGCTGCCCACGGCTGTGAGGTTTGCCCCCAGAGTGGCGGCCGGATGGTGAACGGCAGCGCTTTGTTATGTTCTGAGGAAACCTGCAACCGGCATCATCTCTGGGTGGGAACAGTGACCCCAAAATGCAGTGGCCGAAAGTAACAGCACACGTGTTCTCCCAGCAGCCGGGGAGGGTCGGGTGCGGGTGGCCTTGCCGAGGGGTCTGTCCCTGGGTCTGGCGGCCACCCCGGGGGGGCCTTGGTGTCCTCGCGGCACCCCGAGCGAGCGGCACAGGAGGAGGGGCGACCCCGCTGTGGGGCACAGCCCGCGGTCCCCACGGGTCCCCGGTGAGGGCGGGAGCCCCCGAGGCCCCAGGTCCAGGCGGCTCCTCCAGGCTCAGCGAGGAGGTCCCCGCGGCGCTGGTGCGGCGCTTCAGGTTGTCTGAAGGGAGGATTTCTCAGGTGTTTGTTTCCTTCACATGCAGGCGAGCTTGTGTCTCCTCTGTGATTCTGACACGTTGTGTAGGGACGTAGAGGGAGTTTCTGCACCTGGGAGCCTGGCTGGGTGCGGGCTGCCGTCCACGCGGCCGTCCGTGTGAGGGGACGGGCCCCTCCGGGCCGTTGGGCCTCAGTCGGGTGTCGGGTGTCACAGGCTTCTCGCCCCTGCTGGGAGATCAGGGCCGAGCACCCGGCCGCTCTGGGGGGGGGGGTCTCTCTGGAGGCGGCGGAGCCCGATCCGTGGCTCTGGGTGGTGTCACCACGGGGGGTCAGCTGGCACCGGTGGGGGGCCCTGCGGCGGCCCAGATGTCCGCGAGGGGACCACTGAGAGCCCAGCGGGAGACGCAGGCGCTGTCGTGGGTTCCGGCCCCGTCTCCGCAGTGGCTCCCCGCTGGAGTGTGGGAGGCTCTGGAGCGCCGCGCGGTGGGTGCAGGCGGCGTGGCGTCCAGGGTCAGGAGGCCGCTTCTGTGCAGTGTCGCTGCGGAGCCGGCTCTGCCCCAGAGCTCGTGAGCCGTTTGCCTCGTTTCTCCTATGTTTCCTGGTCCAAGTTCCCCTGGCTTAGGTGGGAGGCTGGGGCTGACAGAGAAGGGTGGCCCTTTGCCCCACCCTCAGCAGTTTGCAGGATGGGCTGTGCCCGTCGGCTCTGGCCGGGCAGCCGTTGCGGAGAGCCTGCGGCCGAGGAACGGAGGGTGGGCCCTGCGTCCGGGGTGGGGGGCGAGCGCCCCAACGCAGGACTTCCTGGGCGTGAGCTGCCGAGCTATCGTGGGTCACGTCGCTGCGGGCCAAGCGTGAGAACCGAGCAGGCCGGAGGCGTCGGGGCCCTGGCCGACGGGGGCAGCGGCATTGTTCGGCGCAGGGGACGCTGGTCCCCAGGGCGGGCCGCCCCTGCGCCCTGCGGGCACTGGCCTCGTCATGGGGGCAGGCAGACCTCCTTGACCGCCAGCTGGCATGTCCGCATCGGGTCTCTGCTCTGCGGCTGCAGCGTCCACGCGGAGTCAGCTCTGGGGGAGCAGGACGGGGAACACGGAAGCCGGAGGGAAGGGCGGGGGGCCTGGGGCCCCCTGCCCGGTGCTGCCGTCCAGGCGAGGGGGACCAGCCTCTCTCGTCGCCTCTTTCAGGTGCGCGTCCTCATACGGCCCTTCCTGGCCCTGGCGGGTCTTCGCTCTGGGGCTCTGGGGCTCCGAGCCTGCATTACTGGGGCATTTCTGGGACCCGTGAGATGCGGGCTCCCCAGCCGTGATCCGTGGTGGTCCTGGTGGTCAGGCACTTGGTCCTCCCCCTCGTTTTCTTGGGGGGTCAGGAAACGGCTACAGGGCGTTGCTGGGCTCAGCTTGTGGGTGGCCCCTCCCCCGTGGGGCCTGCCTTTGTCTGGGGCCTCAGCAGGTCGGGGGGCTCCCCCATCTACCCATGGGGGATGTGCGTGCGTTTGAGCGCCTCACGGACGTGCCCGCCCAGCCCACCTCGGTGCAGGGCTGAGGTGGGCTTCTCCACGGCCGGTCTCGGGGGGCGCTGGGCAGGGTCTCCATTAGCTTTTGTTTTCACACCTGGTTGTTGCGGGCACGTGCGAGGTGTGCGTTGCTGTGTATATGGGCGTGTGAGCGTGTGTGAGCGTGTGTGTGGGCGTGTGAGCGTGTGGCGTGCGTTGGGGTGTGTGTGTTTACGAGCATGCGTGTCTGCGTGTGAGCGTGTGGCGTGCGTTGGGGTGTGTGTTTACGAGCATGCGTGTCTGCGTGTGAGCGTGTGGCGTGCGTTGGGGTGTGTGTGTTTACGTGCATGCGTGTCTGTGTGCGTCTGTATGTGCACACGCACATATCCGTGTCTGGCGGCCAGGTCCGGTCGGGAGGGCTGGATTCGGGCCCCGCTCCGAGCAGAGCCGCTGGGTCCAGGGTGTGGCTGCAGGTGCCCCTCCTGGCGCTTGGCGGAGCAGAGAAACGCTGGCGGTTCCCAGACGTGGGGAGGCTGCCGCCACACGGCCTGACGCGGGCGGGCAGGGCGGTACCGTGGCTGGTCTGTGGAGGTCCGGGTCCCCAGCGTGTCTCGCCCGAGGCCGTCACTGTGACAGTTTGGGTGGTGCTCCGAGCCCTCCGTAGTCGCACGTGTCGGGCACACGCTTCTTTCGTTCAAGCGGCCCATCGTGCTGGTGCCCCAAACACGCTTGACCGTGAGGTGCCGCCCTGTGCCCCTCTGGTCGCCCTGGGACGAGGGGGCCGCTGGGGGGTGTTGGGTGCATCCCGTGGCCGTGAAGGGCGGGGACGGACGCGCCCCGGGCCCCAGGCCCACGCCCCCCATGCACAGAGGTCTGTCCTGATGCTGGGAGCGTGGTGTCCGGCACGCTGACGGAACCAAAGGTGCTGTTCTCAGGCCAGAGCACCAGTTTGCTTTCCCGGTGGCCCACCCGTGGTTACGCATCGCTGATCCCAAATGTGAAATGCCATGTGACTTAGTTGATAACTAAGGGAAGTGTTGCACGGTGTCCCAAAGGCTGAGCTTCAGAGGCTGACAGGATCCTTTTCCCGCTGCTGAGAGCCGATCACGGTGGGTGAGCCAGCACGTGCCCCCGGGCCTCGCGGCTGCGTGGGGACGGCGAGGTGTGCGAGCGGCGGGTTGCTGGATGGACTGCCGCGCTCCCCACGCCTGCTCACTGTGTTGTCGTTGCCCCCACAGGCCGGTCTAATTGAAGCCAACGGGGAACTCAAGGTCTTCATCGACCAGAACCTTAGTCCTGGAAAAGGTAAGGGCGCCCGTCTCGGGAAGGCACGTCTCTGGATAAGCGTGTCTAGTGTGGGGTGGGTGTGAGTGCCCTGACGTGAAGACCCCTGTCAGCGGTGGGAGCCCCACTTGGGGAGCTGCCTGCCTGGAGCCCCCGAAGGACCGGGGTCAGCGCCGCAGTTTATTTTGGTTAGTAAGTTGCGTGCTATACGCAGAGATTCGGGAAAAGTGTGAGGAAGAGAACACAGCACAGGGCACGGATACTCCTTCCGCCTCAGGGCAGCCACGCTGATGCCCGTGAAGCCCACCTCAAGCCTGCGGGTGTGCGGTGCCCCCGTGAGAGAGCGGCGTCTCCTCGTCCGCGCTGTGTCCTGAATGAGCCTCGACGTCTGTCTGCACCCTTGGGATTGAGGGGAGGGGGTGGGGCGGGGCGTTGCGGCCCCTCTTCCCGGGGGCCCCAAGCTTTGCAGTTTCCTTCCTGTAGGGACACGGGATGGACGCCTGCTAGTGGGTGTGTTTGAGCCGGTCTCCCAGCTGTGGATTTGCTGGGTCAGAAGGACGCCCACCTCGAGGTGCTGGCCTGTGATGCCTGGTGGACCAGGCCGTGCCGTGCGGGGCCGCAGCCGCAGGGCCTGCCTTCCTCTGATCTGTGTCTGCCTTCGGCATGCTTGCTGTTGCCTTTCAAATTGGAAAGTTTTCATCAAACAGATAATACGTGCTCACTGAAAAAAAGCGCTGATCGTACCCAAGGGTGCAGTTGAAGACGTAGACGTGTGTTTAAGCGCACGTTTCCTCGGGAGCGTCTGACACCTGGTGTCCATGCACGTGGTGTCCTGGGACCTGCGTTGTCCTCTCCCGGCAACATCTGGTGCCACCTTTTGTGGCCCGATGGCAGCTCTGGGCACCTGAGTACTGGGTGCGCGTAGGCCACCATCTTCCACTCCCGGGACGTGCTGTTTCCCAGGGCGGGTCCTCATCTCACTGGTGAGGGGCGTCCTCTGGGGACGCGGGTCACTCCGGGTCACTCTGTCCCTCAGCCTGAGGATGGGCTTCTCGGGCAGCAGAGGCGAGAACTTAGTAGTGACGTGCGGCTGGAGGCTTGGTGTCACTTTACGATTCTTGAGACTCGGAACCTACCCTCCAGACACACACCCGCAGGGTGAACTCAGCTTCCGGTATTGCTGGGAGGCCTGTTGTAGGAGGACGAGGTGCCCCTCCCCGTTGTGGCCCCCTGGGGCAGGGCGGGGGCTCAGAGGACGTTCCAGGTGGGGATGGTTCTCGGGGAGGTGGAAGGCTGCTCCCCAGGACGTGGTGGGGAGTCGCCCAGGAGTGGCCGGGGTCAGGGCGCCAAGACGGCCAGAGGGCGCCCCAGGCCCGTGAATGCTGCCCCTTGATCTATGCGGGAGCTCCCGCAGGGCCTGCCTGTGAGTGGTGTGTCCACGTGGGCAGGTGTGGCCGCTGTAATGGCCCAAGAGGGCAGCTCCCGCTGATGCCTGAGAACCAAGGAAGCCGCCGGGCTCTTCCAGTGCCAGTGAGGCCAGCGGCTGGCGGGGCTGGGAAGACCCAGCGTGCGAGTGGCCGCCTGACCCTGACCCTTTTGGCCACGTTAGCCCACAGGGTATTTGTAGCATGGCAGGCAAATAGTAACTCTTCAAACATTAGGTTCTGGAAATTTTTAAACGTTTGCTTAAAATTATTCTCAAGAAAACACTAAACCTCACGTTTTCATACTTTAAGGTATCTTAAAACCTCTGGATATTAATGATATGGTTACTAATGATAAACCTATGTCATAATTTTAGAATTCTTTTTCTGTTAATGGTTATAACAGGTCAGACAGTATATATTCTTAACTCGCTTTTTTGAAAGGAATTCTCTAGTTCATAATGTTATATTTGAAAATACTTTGTTTGGTAGTTCCCTTAAGAAAGGCTTTGTATACGTTTTATGGCTAAAGCGGTGTTATGTCCAGGGAGCAGATTCCTAGCTCGTGTTGTAATTTAGCCTCCCTGTGGCTGAGACGTTACGCCCCCGCCCCCATAAATGGGTTGTGTGTGGCACGTTTATCAGGAAAACGTGTAAAGCATTCTGATTGCTCTGGCCAGGTTAAACCAAAAGCGGAATACCATTCCATGCCCGACGTTGACCAAAAGTAGCCAATCTCAACTGAGTCAACAGTTGTCAGAAACCTGGGAGAGGGTGCTGGGGTGCGTGCGTGCGCGTACCCGTGCCGCAGAACAGCCGCAGGCCAGCGCTGGGCTGAATCCCGTGACGCAGAAGGTCACCTGGGACCCAGGTTCCCTTGGAGAAGGGGCACCGGGAACATGTAGATATTACATTGTATGTTTGTATAGTTACACCTGATATTAAAATGGAATCGGCCCAGCCTTAGAGGAAGTCAGCTAGATCTCTCTGTGGGTCAGTTTCAAAAACATCAGAATCAGAGTTGCAGACTGCGTACAGTACGTACTACCTTCTAGATGTAAAGGCCCGCAAACAGCACTCACGTTGTCCGTGGATGCGTGGGCGTGTGTGGGAAGCGTGGAAGACGCAGTGAACGCTCTGAGCGCGGTAGCTGCTGGCCGGGCGGAGTGGGGAGCTTTTCGGCAGAGACAGTGAAATGGCATTCGTGATTCTGTGCGTGCTGTGTACTGGCGCTAAGGCTGCCTGCAAAGTTATTACTTGTATTTGCAGCGTACACGCAAGGGGAAGATCCCCGGGGTGGGACAGGCGGCATGGGTGCAGGTGAGGAGGGGCTGGCCCGGTCCACCCCCGAGTTCTCCCCGCCCCGAGCTGGGCAAAGGCGGGAGCCCGGGTAGCGGCTGGGTGTCGCAGCCGGACCTGCAGAGCGGCGGCGAGGTGGCCACGCAGCCCTCCGTGGATGTGGCCTCCGCATAACGACGGACAAATGGCTCTAAAGGCCGGCGTCAGGAGCTGTGCCGGACAGCTGCTGTGGGCTTTGACCCGGCGAGCTTCCGCGCTCACGGGTGGTTGGAAACGGAATCATTTGCAAATTGAAAAAAAAGTTATTCTTTTTAGTGAAAATAACCAATTCCGTATTTTTAAACTTCCTAGTTACTTATCTGTATGTAAATCTGAACGTGGTATGTTTAATTGCCTAAGTGTATTTTAAATCTCTCAGTGCAAAACAGAATAATTTTGTGTCTTTTAAAAAATGTTTCTCATATCCAAAACAATTTTTTAAATATTTGTTTTTGTTAAGATACAGATCTCTATTTTTAGAGGAATATAAAAAACTCAAAGCAGATAAACCTATTTTGCTTACAGCCAATAGTTTAAATTGTTTTGGTGTTGATTGGTAAAAATATTAATATTTAGGCAGTTGAAGGATGCATATCTGTCTTCGTCAACTTAGGTTAATAGAAATGATTCATTGTTCGTACGTAGCATCAGAATTCATTGTTTACTGGAATTTGAAGAAGTGTATTTAAAATGCATGGATTGTGAAGAGTTCAAAAATGAGACCTCGGACCAGGCCAGACGGAAGGCCGTGTCTCTCCCTCTTGCTGAACCTGGTGGAAGTGAAGGAAAACGCCCTCCGGTGGCAGCCTGGTGCAAGGCTCCCCGCCTGTAGAACCCCCGCCACCCACCCTGGGGGCCCGGAGCCCGTGTGCTTTAGGGAACCGGGGGGTCCTGTCCACACGGGGCTTCTCCGTCCCGCCAGTGGGGCTGGAAATCCATGTCTTCTCACCTGAGACGTCCCGGCCCTTCCAGGACGCTCGTGCCCCCGGGCCCGCCTGCCGGTTTCCCCGGGCACGCGTGCCCTCTGGTGTCGGCGGGGCCAGGGGTTCACCGTTGTATCCCTGGGGCCGAGGCTGGTGTGGGCACACAGCGCTCTCAGCGGGCTCGTGCTGAGGGGAGGAACGTTTCCGTCCCCCCTGAGGTGTTTCCCCAGCTCTGTGTTAGGTTATCTGACTGTTAAAGAGGTGGCAGCTCCTCACAGGTCAGTCCTCCTGGAAGCAGAAGCGGATTCTGCTCTCGAGGAAAAGCAGGTCGTTAGATTTCTACGCCAGGTTGCCAGCACACAGAGAGGTGTTGGAACACGAGTTAGTTCCAACTGTGAAGTTCTGTAATTGTCTAGAATTGCAGACTTGAAGAGCCGTTTAGCTTCGGGGCCTGTGGTCCCAGCAGAGCATTCTGTCGGTGGGCAGACAGCCCACAGGGGTCGGGTAGGTTGGTGACGGCCTGGGTGCCCCGGAGCCCCCGATCCCTGGACGCGAGGGCACAGGGGCGGGTAGGGGTCGTCGTAGGGAGAGCGGCAGCCCCCTCAGATTTGGGCATCGGGCTTCGTAGCGGCGCTTGCGGCGGACCGCGGGTCTAACACGGTCGGGGGCAGTCAGGCTGTCTCCCAAGGGGCAGCTTCACCCTGACACTGGCACTTGGAGCCTCAGTTCAGGAAGGGCGTGACCTCTGGTCTCCTTGCGTTGCAGGTGTGGTGTCCTTAGTGGCCGTTCATCCCTCCACAGTAAACACGCTTGGGAAGCAGCTCTTGCCAAAAACGTTCGGACAGTCCAATGTCAACATCGCTCAGCAAGTGGTAAGGCCGGGAGGGTGGTGCACGGTTGGCCCTGTGGCTTCCCTTCCTGGGCCCGCAGGTTTCAGGAGCACGTGGCCAGTGCCGTGTGTCCTCCCCCAGCTTGGGCCTTCCTGTGTGTGCCGCTGGACGGCGGGACCCGGCCAGGCCAGGGCAGCTTCCCCGCCGGCCACGCTGGTCCCGCGTCTGCCCTGATGGTGTTTCCTGGGGTGACGCGTGCTCTTGGGCCCGAGCTGGTGCGGGCTGGCCGCTCAGGGCGGGCCGACTGCCGGCCCGGGACACGAGACTGGTGTCCGTGCGGGCCTCACGGCGGGCTCAGGGCTCTGCCGGCCGTCAGGTGCTGCAGGGCGGGGGCTTCCCTGCCCATCCTGGCCGATGGGAGGGGGTCAGAGGTGGGCCTGCGCTCCTGGGACTGTGCCAGGCGCCTCTCCTCCAAGCACTCCCACCGGCCCGTCAGCTCCCACCTGTGGGGTTTGGCGGCTCCCTTCCCGACGGGACTCACGGGCTCCACGGGGCCGTGCGAGGAGGGGCGTTCAGCGCCCACCGCCCCGCCAGGCGGCCCCCGGGCAGCGGTGTGGCCGCCCCCCGTCAGGGAGCTGGGACCACGTTTGCTCAGCAGCATTGCTGTGATTTTTCAAATCCGTGGTGTGTGGGAGTCCTAGGCCTTGCTGGGCACGTCACAGATATTCAATAAATGTCCTTTTGATAGATGTTATAATCCACATCATTTTATTTTATAGGTACTGTGCGTTACGTTATAGCAGAGTCACGCCTGAGAATAGCTTGGTGATTATAGCAACAGTTCTGTCATTAGTACCAGTTTAAATAGTTGGGAGGAAGCTAACGTGAAGAGTTTTCTGGTGGTGCCTTTCCGACCTGCAGCTTATCCACCTGAAGTTCCACTGCTGACTTGCCCCAAGCCGTCTCGGAGCCCAGCTAGTTGTGGAAATGTGTTCTTCCCAGAATGCCCGTTCTCAGAGTTAAAGCTGGCCCGCCACAGATGCCTGTCCATCTCTACAGACACAGGGCTAAAAGCAGAAGAGCTGGCAGGTTCCCACAGGAGGGAAGTCCATGGAAAATAGTGAAAATAGGGGAGTGAGGGGACACAACCTGTGGTGTCCTCCGCGGGGCCGTGGGCAGTGGCCCGCCGGCCCAGGGTGCGCTCCCCGCTCACCTGTCCTGTTGTCGAAGGAGGCTGCCCTTGCAGTGAGCACCTGTTGGGCCCTGCTGTGTGCCTGGTGCTCTGTTCTCCTTGCAGAACAGTGGAACCCACGGGAGGTGTCCTTAGGGGTGGACGGTGGAGTGGGCCCTTGTGTCCGGTGGGGCAGTGACACCGAGGCTGGGCACCCCTCTTGGGGGCAGCGGCAGCAGCCTGGCCTCTGCCGGCCACGCAGGGCTGGGCCGGCGTCCCGAGCCTGCTCTCCTGAGGACGTAGCGGGCGGAGTGCTGAGAGGGACGGGTCTCGAGGTTCCCGAGCCAGTGGCCACAGGCTTTGGCTGCACGCGCCTCCCGCCGAGACCCGGGGCCCTCGCCTCTGGGGCTTCACCCTCGTTTCCATCCTGCCTCACTTTCCAGAACGCTAGCTATTTGATCGCATGTCTTTGGGATGAGAGTGAACTGCAGTTTGAAAAACACGGTGACGATGCCTCAGTCACTGGGAGCGTGAATTAAAAGAACGCAGTTCAGCTGAGCTGTTCTCCTTTCTGTGGCTTTTGCAGATCATTAACATTGACAGGTGACCTGGGCTTAGGGATAATTTGCAACGTGCCAGGTCAGCTGTCCCAGGGCCACGGCAGGTAGCCCTTATCCCACTAAGCAGCGGACTAGCGGGAGTGTCCAGCTTAAAATAGCCCGGACACGGCCTGCTCTCCACGTGCCCAGTGCTGGGGACCAGTGCTGACATGTTCGGTGCCATCCCCGTGCAGTCACCAGGAAGCGGTGCTTCGAGTGGTTTCCTGGGTCGGGCACGAGCTCTTTGGGAAGCTAGGATTTTACGTGGCTGGACGAGGCAGTGTCCCCGTGTCCCCGTAATGTGTGACTGTCGACAGATGGGACCAGAGTTCTGAGCGTTTGGTGTCAGAAGACGCCTTCTGTGCAGGGACGGGTGTGTGGATGTCGGGGGCGGCCCCGGTGCCATTGCCTCTCCTCCGCCCTGTGCTGTCTGGGGTGCCCGGGGCTCCCCGCTTGGCAAGCCTCGCTAGCCCTGCGTTCCTTTTTTTCTTCATTTGGGGCCTCATTTTAGCACCGCTGAAGCATAGCGTTTTATCCTGTCTCGTGTCACTGAAAGGAAAGGAAGTAAAAGAGGAACGTGGGAGTCCCCCTCGGAGTCGTCTCCAGGCCCGGCCAGGCCGCCAGGCGTCCCCCGCTGCCCAGGGCTCCAGGTGTCCCCGTTGGGTGCCCACGTGACTGTTCTCTGACCTTTGTGGTTAATAGAGCTCGGCGGCGGCTGTAGGTAACGAGAGTGATGAAGCGGCAGCATCGTGTGGAGGAGATTCTGACTGTTTTGAATTGTCTCTTCTGACTGTAGGTAATTGGTACGCCTCAGAGACCTGCAGCGCCCAACACTATCGTGGTAGGAAGCCCACACACCCCTAACACCCACTTTGTCTCCCAGAACCAGTCTTCAGACCCCTCACCTTGGTCTGCCGGGTGAGCACTTGCCTAGAATTTACCCCCCAGCCTCTGGCTACGTGGCCGACCAGCACGCCAGAGGATCGGGCCCTGGCCAGCACGTGCCCGGAGTAGACGCGTGGACCGCGCCGCCCTGCGGTTTTGGGGGTGGTGACTCCACTGCGGTTTTGGGGGTGGGCTCTGGCTTCTCAACGCAGCGGTAACTTTCGCACTTTGCGCTGTCTGTACCAGAAAGTACCGTTTCTCGAACCCCAATAAACGTGGCGGGTTTCGCAGCAGCTTCTCCTAAACAGCTAAATGTGGCCGTGGGGACAGCCCTGTGTGACGGCCACACCACCCTGTTCCTTTCCTCCAAAAGCAAAGCGATGTGAAAGCGACTTTACTCAGAGGCCAGCTGTGCAGCTTCCCTAAGAGCAAACGAAAGCAAAGATGTAGAATCGTGTCCGCATTTTTGGTTCTAAAGCATCAGCTCCCGCAATTCGCCAGCTGGAAACTTGGGGCGACCGTTTCCTCTCTGTGGCGACTCAGGAAGGTCGGGCGCTGGGGCTCCCCGCCGAGGGGAAGCGCTCCAGCCTCAGCGCTGGGCGCCGGCGGCCACGTGGCCATCAGGGTGTCTGCACTGGCTCACGTTTGCCCCCAGATTCCTGTATGTGCAGCAGAACTTCCGTAACCCCTGATGTCGGTCGACATCTTTTTAAGAAGCAGCGTTGTCTGGCGTCCCGATACACATCGGACGTGTCCTGGGGTCTGCCCTTTGGGTCACGTGCCCCACTTTTCCCGAGAACTGAAGATACACGTGTAAGGTCCGGCCACTTAAGTTTGTTCTCCAGCCTTTAAAGGAAGGAGGGGGTCCCTGGACGGGGAGACGGAGCCAGGCTCCCGTCCCTGCTCTGCTGAGCGCAGCCCGCGGGACCCCTCGAGGCGCCCGCCGGTCCTAGGAGGCGGGTCTGGATCCTGGGCTGGCGCTGTGTGCTGAGGCCACTGCTCTCCTGTTGTGTCTTTGAAGGAAGCGTAGCAGGAAAGGGGAGAAGAACGGCAAGGGGCTGAGGCATTTCTCCATGAAGGTCTGCGAGAAGGTGCAGCGGAAGGGGACCACGTCCTACAACGAGGTGGCGGACGAGCTGGTGGCAGAGTTCAGCGCCGCGGACAACCACATCTTACCGAACGAGTCGGTGAGCGTGTGCGCGGCGGGGCCGGCGGGGCTGGCAGGGCCGCGAGGCTGGCGGGGCGGGACACCCCGGCCCTCTGTGTCTCAGACGGCCTCAGACATGCAGAGAAGCTCTGAAAGCACTTCCAAAGGTCTCCCGGCCCGCTTGTGTGGTGATGCCCCCGCGTCCCCGACGCTTCCACAGCGCGCACCGGCTCCGGCCCCGTGTGTCGGCCGCCTCCCCGTGGCGACGCCCCCTGCCTGGGCTGGCGGGCCGAGCGGGGCCGTGCGGGGGGCTGCCTCACGGGGGCTGCGGACGGTGCCCAGCCTCGAGTGTGCTCGGGTTTTGGGCTGTCTGGAGATCTCCCTCTGTCTCCGCCAGGCTTACGACCAGAAGAACATCAGACGGCGGGTCTACGACGCCCTGAACGTGCTGATGGCCATGAACATCATCTCCAAGGAGAAGAAGGAGATCAAGTGGATCGGTCTGCCCACCAACTCCGCCCAGGAGTGTCAGAACCTAGAGGTATCCCAGCCCTGCGTCCGCCGCGTGTTCCTAGCAGGCGTCGGTCGTCTGCACCACTGGCGCCTGCTGAGTGTCTTGGGCGGCGGTGGGGGGCAGGTCTCCCCGCGTCCTGAAGCCCCTGATCGCGTCCGTGCTTTCCCACTTGACGGTGACCCTCCGGCCGTCTGGGGCCGCGGACACTGGTGGCAGGGCAGTCGGCCCGGTCCGGGGGGGGGGGTTTCCCCCAGTGTGGGTGAACTCTGCATCCCAGTTTGTGGGGTTTTCAAAAAGACACCATAGCCGTGTCCAGAAGACGAGAAGACGGAAGAAGCTCGTGTAGTTTTGAGATTAAGAGAAACTGGCCTGTGCCCGCAGCGTCTGCCATGTTCTAGGTTCTTCTGTTGCCCCACCGTCAGGCCCAGGGCACACGTCTTCGGCGAGGACCTTTCCTCGGTGACCCTGTGTTGCCTTGGATTTTAAAATATGCTGTGAAAGCCAGTTGTGATGATGTCTCATGCCGATGGCTTGTCTTTGAAGGTGGAGAGACAGAGAAGGCTGGAAAGGATAAAGCAGAAACAGTCGCAGCTCCAAGAGCTTATCCTGCAGGTAACGCAGCGCCGCCGTGGGGGCAGCGGGACTGCCGTTTGCTGGCGTCGGCCCCCCTCCGCGTGTTTGCTCTGGTCTCTGAGGGGGTGCCGGGCAGGGCCGCTGAGGACGCCCAGGGAGGGTTAGGTGGCCGGTGGCAGCAGGTGTGGGTGCGCGTCAATCGTGCATCTTTTTAGCAAATCGCCTTTAAGAACCTGGTGCAGAGGAACCGCCAGGCGGAGCAGCAGGCCAGCCGGCCGCCCCCCGCCAACTCCGTCATCCACCTGCCTTTCATCATCGTGAACACCAGCAAGAAGACGGTCATCGACTGCAGCATTTCCAACGACAAGTAGGTCGTGGTGGGAAGGGCCTTGGCCGCGTGAAGACGCCTGGTCGGGGGGCGGGGGCAGAGAGAAGGTGGCCCGTCTGGTTGGTTTGCTGCGGGTCTAGCTTATAGCCACCAAGTGCGATCTTTTCAGCGTCATTACCTTGCAGGTGTCCTCCTCCCTTTCCTGAGTGTGCGGCTCCTCGGGAAGGAGGAGTGTTGTCAGGGCAGCAGGCGGTGCTCGGGGCCCAGCCCGGGGCGTCCTGGGGCGGCCGGCAGCCCCGGGCTGCGTAGGTGCCGCCCGCGCTCCCTGGTTGCTGGCGCTGAGGTGGTGGGTTCTGTGGCTGAGGGAGGTTTGGGGTGAGTGGGGTGTCCCGCTCGGGGCCCCCGAGCCAGGTGTCCAGCTCTGTCGTGGAGACGGCGCTCTTCTGACGGTGACTTTCTCCTCTAGGTTTGAGTACCTGTTTAATTTCGACAACACGTTTGAAATCCACGATGACATCGAGGTGCTGAAGCGCATGGGGATGGCCTGCGGGCTGGAGTCCGGGAGTTGCTCCGCCGACGACCTGAAGGTGGCGAGAAGTTTGGTGCCGAAGGCGCTGGAACCCTACGTGACAGGTCCGCTCCGTCCTGGGCGGAACGCCCGCCCCCTCCGCTGGGGTTGGCTCGCGCCCGGTGCCCAGAGCAGAGACAAATGGGACGTGGGACGTGGGACGGTGGCGGGCTGTGGGGTGCCGATGCGGCAGCAGCAGGACGCCATCTGGCGGGGCCGTGGCCCCTCGGGACAGGGGGGCGGGGGGGTGGCGACAAGGCCGAGCCGTGTGGTTCATACGGTGCAGGTGTTACGTCAGGATCTCACCTTCCAGGTAGGGCCCCAGGTCTGTGAGGAGCGTGGCAGGCGTGGACCCGACCCCAGGGAGTGGCTTAGTCACTGCAGCAGAGTGACCGAGAAAAGCGTCGTCTCGGCAGCCCTGGGCCTGCCCCCGACGGCAGGTGTGGGGAGCCTCCTGGGTCCCCGGCGTCCGTTCTGCCGGCTCGTTGGCTGAGCTGGGGGGTCCCAGCCGCCGAGGGGAAGGGCTTTGCGGTGAGAGAGGAGACGCTGCCCCTGCGCCTCTGGTGTGGATTACCCCCGAGTGCTCCCAAGTGGCCCAGAATAAGTGGGCGTCTGGCCTCAGAGCGTCCCGTGGGGGCGCCTCCCACCCCCTCTGGATGCAGCAGCTGCCCTCCCCACGGCCCCCGTTCTTGGCGATACAGCTGCGTCCAGGACGGGGGTTGACGTAGGTCCTTCCTCCCCTTGGGTCCCGCCTCTGCGCTGTGGTGGCGGTTGCCCTCCCGTGGCACAGCGGTGGCGTCGTCGGTGGCCGCGCCGATTCAGAGAAGTAAAGGGAGGACTTCCATGCTGTCTTCGCGAGGCTTGGTCCGGTGGCCGGGCCCAGCGAGCGGGCTGCCTTCTGGCTGGTAGCGGGCATGGCGCTGGGCGGCCCGAGGGGCCTCGCCTGGAGAGCCGTCCCGTCTCAGCTCGTGGGCCTGTTTCCTGCGGTCTCTGCTTTGTGAAATTTGCTTTCTTTTCTTTCTCTTTCCAGAAATGGCTCAGGGATCGCTCGGCGGTGTCTTTGTCACGTCGGCTGTTTCAACTGCCAACGGCACGAGGCTCTCTGCCAGGTAACTGCCGTCCCCGGTGGGGCCTGGGGGTGGTGGGGCCACTGTCACCTGGCAGCAGGACGCCCGGAGTCGGGGCGCCCCGAGCAGGGCAGACCTCCCGCCACTCCGGATGCCCCCCGAGAGTCACTCAGAGCTCGTCCTTTGTGCAAAGGAGATTTGCTTTTTCTGATTGGTTTCTTTCCTCTAAAGGTTAAAAGTAGTACACAGCTCTTATTTTTTTGAAAAGTACTTCAGTGAAGTGCGGGCAGAGCCCCCTGAACCCCACGGCCGCAGCCTGAGTGACAGAGGCCGTTTCTCCATCTCTTCTTTTCCTTTTTCTTTTTAATACACTTGAAGTCACAATACGCACATAAGGTTCCTTTTTTTCACGTTACCGTGTATTGAGTGTATTTGATATTATCGAAGGAGTTTTATCATTTAAATCAATGTGTATTTGACTTTTGACCTAGCAGTCCCACAGAGCAGAAGTGTCAGACCTCAGGGTTTGTCTTAGTTTTTTGAAGATAAATGTAAAGTAATACCAACGTTAGGCATTGACAAAACAGTGGTTTTATTTTTTATGTAGTATTATGTGTCATACATATTTATATCAATTCTAAACATCAATAAATGTTCCTAAAGTGTAAGTGAAATCAGCAGAGTGTAGGTCCAACAAAATGGAATTGACTAATAAGTCACGTGTGCACGCCTTCGAGGGGGCTCTGCGGGCACCGTGTCCTCTGGTCCCCGTGCAGCGCTGGCCCGGCAACAGTGCGGCCCTGAGGGAGGGGCGGGGTCGCCCCGTGAGGGCCCCAGTGCCCGTGGGGTCTGTGTCGACCTCCGGGGCTGAGGGAGACCCCAGGGTGTCTGCATCTGTTTGGATTTGGACTGAGGCTGGTTCCGTTTTTAACTCTGAATCTACCGCTGTGTGTGGAGCCCAGTCTGTATAATCTGAACACTGGTTACACCAAGAGGTGGAATTTGGGTGTTTCCTAAACGTTCCTCTTGCAGAAATTCTTTTTATTGATTAAACTTCAGAGGCTCACGTCAGGTTTTCTAAAGAGGGAAGCAAAGCCATTACCATCTCAGAAGAGAAGCTGACCTTAGTGGTGGACGCGCTGTTCTTACAAAGGCCCGTTTTGTGCATTGAGCTGCCCTCTGGTTGAACGTTTAGGTGGTTCCCAGTTACAAGAAAAGCGACAACGAGCCGCCTGATGGCTCAGTTTTCCACTCTTCCTGGCTTGGCCTCCAGGCTGGCTTTCCCAGATGTGGGATTACTTTGTCCAAGAGCAGCGTCAGTAAATACCAGTGAGAGGTATCAAGATACATGCGTGTGGTTTTCTGATAACGGGAAAACACCTTTAACGTTAGGAATCTGTGCAGCTCTGCCCTGTGGGCTTTCTGTGGTGCCACAGGCCTCTCAGGGTCCTGACCCGCGTGGCGGGACAAGAACCCTTTTACTCAGTCATCACCCTCCCCTGCCCCGTGCCGTCTGATTCAAGTGTATCACGGCCGCGTTTCCAGGGTGGTTCTGACCTTTTCATGTCCTGTTATCTTCAAACAGACTCACGGTTTACCAAGTAAGCTCCTCCGTTTTGTGGAGAGCAGTTGAAGGCCGCAGGTTGGGTGCAGAGAGAATGCTGTGAGGCCCCCCCGAGGGTGCCGCTGTGTCTCCGCGTGGAGACAGGCCTCCTCCGAGTCTGGAGCCTGGATGACCTGTGTCAAGTTGTAGCTCTAGGTCGGGGTCCCCTCGGGGCCTTCCCTTGCTGTTCAGCTCAGACATGAAGACACTGAATGACTTGGGACGGTGCCTGAGCAAGTTGTAGCTCAGAAGAAACGTCGCCTTCCCTCCCCTCGTGGTGGGCGTGGCCATCTCCCGTTGGTGCCCTGGGACCGTAACTGACCACAGCTGACCCTTCGCGTCTCGTGTGCGCTGTGCTGGGACGCGGGCGGTGGCTGAAGCCGGGGGTCTTTGCCCAGGATTGTGGCTCCTGAAGCCCCTCCGTTGTAGGCCAGGGTCTCGCCTGCGGGCCTGTTGGCATTTTGGGCCGGACCACCCTTTGCTGTGCATGCTGCCCGTGCCTTGTGGGGCACTGGGTTGTGCCCTCGACCTCAGATGCTAGCATCACCCCCCGGCCTGGGCCCACCCCAGGGGCCCAGCCCCTAGAGCCCAGCCCCGCAGCTCTGCCCCCGGGTCCGTGGTCCCCGCCTGGGCCCACCCCCGGGGCCGGCATTCCAAAGAATAAAACCTGCAAGAGCCATGTGTCCTTGGGGCCGTCCTGGAGGCGCAGGCTGCAGTAAGACGCGCCCGTCACCCCCAGCTTCCTGGCTCAGCACGGACGCCAGAGGAGCTGAGGGTGGGGCCTGGGGTGGCGTTGCCACAAGCGGACACACGCACACGCCAGCACACGCTCCCTGGGTGCCCCTTTACTCCCCGGCTCCCAGCCTTCAGGGAGGTCAGGGAAGTCACAGGCGGAGGCCTGGGAGGAGAGTCTCGGGGCTTTTCCGGTTGGTGTGCCCGAGTCTCGCTTCCGACATGATGATAAATGGGGAGGACTCAGTGTCGGGGCCCTGCCGGGGCCCTGCCGGAGCCCCTCGTCCAGTGGTGATGTGTGAAGGGGGCGTGACGGGTGGCGTCAGCCTCGGGGGCGCTGGGTTCTGTGCTGCACGTGGGTAAGGCTTGCCGTTTCTGTTCGTGTAGTTGAGAACACCCGGACCTCCCGGGGGTGCCGGCCCGTCTCTGGCGCCGCAGACGCCGCCACTGACACCTCCTGTCCTTGCAGTGACCTGGCCAACGGCGCGGACGGGGCGCTGGCCACGAGCTCCAGCGGGTCGCAGTACAGCGGGTCCCGGGTGGAGACCCCCGTGTCGTACGCTGGGGAGGACGACGACGAGGACGAGGACCTCAACGAGAATGAGGGGGAGGACTGAGCCCCGCCGGCTCCGGGGACACGTCTGGGGAGGAGAACTGCTGTGAACGTGGGTCTTTCTGTTTCCTTTGCCCTCCTCCCAAGAAGAGCTCGCTGAGCCGCCGGGCTCGGCACGCGCCACCGATACGCAACGCGCCGTCCTCTGCGGGGTCGTGACGAGCTGCGCTGTCTGGTGCCGACGCACGGCCTCTCTTTACTCTTCTGGATTTTGTGTTTTCGTTTGCTGTTTTTTAAATTCAGAGTTCATTTCGCCCCTTCACAGTTCTTGCCGAGTTTGCTGGAGACGTTGCGCTCCGTCCGCGCCGAGGGAGGTACAGGCCCTGCTGCCCGGCGGGCCCGAGGCAGCCGCTGAGGGGGAGGCACCACGGAACCGGCAGATGGCGAGGCACTGCCTCTCGACGTCTTATTACGACCTTATTTCCCTTAAATTATATTGACTGCGTGACTCCATCGGGTTTCTACTTGGGTTTTGTTCTGTGTTGCAGCCGATGAATTGCGAAGCTCTTTCTTCGTTTCTGTGTGTTTGGTTTGGTAGGAGTTTACTGCCACGCTGGTGCAGCTTTGGAGACTGTCTGAGAGCTCGGAGTGGTTTAATGCTTATGGTAAAATGTGCCTGATTTCTTACAGGCAGCGTTTGGGAACTTTTATTATATAGTTGTTTACATACTTCTAAGTCTGTCATTTAAAGACATGTACTGAAACAAATGTTGTATTTGTTTCGTAAGCATCTTCCTGTAATCTATTATAAAGTTGAAATTAAATATAGAGAATGTTTTAACAGTTTTTTAACTCAAAATTTGTCAATCATTTTTAATAGTTCTTTTTTTATAAAAAGAAAAAGGAATTTCAGGACAGGCAGTAGTCTCTTTTAAAACTTATTCACCAAGAACCATTAACTGCACAGTTGCTGTTAGCTGCCTGTTCTAAAATACTTGTCTTTCTATCGGAACACAAACAGACTTTTCTGTAATATTTTGTGGAATAAAGAGACTTAAATTGTTGGACTTGTTTAACTTGGCACTGTTAGTTTTTATTAATAAAGTGCGCATGGGCATTTTAAACAAGTCGTGTGTCCCTCTGATTCGGGATTGCTGTCTGGAGCTCATTTTCTCCCGTCAGCCGGGCCGTTCTCTGGAGGGAGGAGAGGGTCCAGGCCCAGCAGTGCACGCAGGACCCGCCGAGGCCCCCAGCCTGTCCTGCCGCTGCCCGGCGGCGGGGCCGAGGAAGGAGGTCCCGGGGACGCGGCCAGTGGTGGGGAGCTGAGGGTGCCCCCTTGCTTTTAGAGCAAACGTACCCACGGCCTTTAATGTGTGAGTCCTTACGAAACGTGACCTTTGCAAACACACACATCCCCGAAAGGTCACGAAGCGCCCCAGGGAAGCAGGGGGCGGAGGGACGCCGGCTGGATGCCCTCGCGGACACGCCCACGGTGAGAGAGCCAGGCCGAGGGTGCCCCCTGCCTTTCTCCCGGACCCTAGAAGCCGAGACAGATGTTATGGATTTGACTTTCGGAAAAAGAGTCAGATTGTAAGGTAAGATGGGGCAGCTCAGTGTTTTATTCACGTTGGTCGAAGACATCCGTGAGTGTTGCGGTGCAAGGTTGCGGCCTCGGGCAGAGTCGTGTCTCCTGAGGGCTGTGGCGGTTCCTCCTTTCTTCCTGACTGTGGCGGACTGAAGTGTCCTGAGGGCTGTGGCTGGAGAGACAGGGGCAGTGTCGGCGCCCGCGCGGTGAGGACACGGCCAGCCCCGCGTCTCCGGCCGAGTCCCCTGCGGCTGTGCCCCTGCTGCCTCTCCTCCTCCAGGGCACCCGGGCGGGTCTGGCCAAGCTGGGCACCCGGGCGTGGGCACGGGACCCCCGACACCGACCTTCCACCGGTGGTGACCCAGATGACCGAGGGTCTGCTGGTTCCGTTGCCGCGGGAGCGCCTTGGGCAGGGGACGAGGTTCTGGCACCGTCGCCTCGCCTGCTCTTCCTGGTAGGTGCTCAGCTGCGGCCCAGTCTTCCCGGAGCATCACCCGTCAGGGGTCCAGCCTGCGTCCTTCCACGCCCGCTTCCCTGCCGTGTGGTCTGTGACCTCTAGGGGAGGTGTTCGATTCCAAAGTTCACGTCTTACAAGCTGGTGAGTAGTGGGGTTCTGCAAACCAGGAGGCCTGTGGCTACTTGGGCCGAGTACTGACCCTGGGCGTTGGCTCAGCAGTGGTCCCCGGGGCGTGTAAGCGAGCTCCCGAGAGAGGAACGTCTGGACTCGAACCTAGGCCTCTGACCTCTGACCCCAGAGCCTGTGCCCCCCCTCCCCCAGGGGCTGGTGGTTCCGTGTATTCGACAGCAACTTGACAGAAGGTTCTAGCACTTCTTTCCAAGGGACGCTTTGTGGTCGGCAGGTGGCCGGCTCTGAGGTTCCCTGTCCCCTGCACCCCCCGCGGGGGGGCAGCCCCTCCAGCTGCTGCGCCTCAGTTGCCTTCCCTGTGAAATGGAATCAGCAGCCTTGGCCTCCCAGGGCAGCCGGAGGAGGGACCCCGAGGCAGACAGCCTGCTGTGCTCGGACCCCGCGACGTGCGCCCCACAGCCAGCCCCATCGAGGCCTCGGTGTCTCTGCTGGGGTGGCTGGGCCTCTGACCTCCAGTGTGTCGTGACAGCCGCGAGGCGGCCTGATCTCTGGGCTGGGCCTCTGACCCCCAGTGTGTCGTGACAGCCCCGAGGCGGCCTGATCTCTGGGCTGGGCCTCTGACCTCCAGTGTGTCGTGACAGCCGCGAGGCGGCCTGATCTCTGGGCTGGGCCTCTGACCTCCAGTGTGTCGTGACAGCCGCGAGGCGGCCTGATCTCTGGCCTGACGTGGCACTTCCCAGGTGGCTCAGGGTTTTTGCCCGTGGGGTCGGCAACGCGGAGCAGAGACACCGTACCCTGGGCCCTGGTGGCCTTGGGGGCTGGGCGGCGGGTCCCCTGTCCCCTGAGCCTCTGCGGGGCTTCTTCCGTGGGGTTAGGACTCTGGGCTGCCAGCTCCGGGTGGGGTGAAAAGTGGGCGACAGGTGAGAGCAGGTTTGTCCTTGGGACAGAATGTTCTCGTTTCAGGGTTTTCTGAATGGCCTGGGGCTGCAGACCGCCCCACCCCCCGCCGGCCTGGAGGGGAGACTGTGCTCCGAGGAACGTCACCTCTGGGGTTTGGGCTCCGCTGCGTGGGGACACCCTTACGTCCCAGAACTGTGCGCTCTCGGGGCAGCCCCTCCCACTCCGGTTTGTAATGTCCCCGACTTGCAACTGAAAGTGTTAAAGGGAGAGGTTTTTTGGTTCATTAATTTTAGTTAATTCTTTTTAGCTAACTGAATTTGTTAGTTTGAGTTTTTAGTTAATTCTTCCCCCTCATCAGGAGAGACACGACTCTTTTACATAGATTAAGAGTGGATTTAATAAACTTGATTTTTACAGTTTAGGAATTGTGTTTTTTAAAGCCGGCAACCAGAATGCATGAAACCCTAAGTCACGTTTCATGTCAACGCACTCCCGGTCTTCATATTAACGTATAGAAAAAATAAATTACAGCAGGAAAGGTGATGTCCGCGTGGAAGAGATGAGTCCTTTTGGGGTCTTGTTAGTTGCACAGCTGCTGCCTTGGGGTCACCGTGTTAGCCCAGCGTTTTTATCGTGGCTACAATTCTACCTAAAAGGTGACGGAGGTTTCACAGGATTCTGGCTCCGAGAGCTGGGCGCACGGGGGCCTGTCGGGTGCGGAGCTGCCTCGGGTGCCGGGTGTAGCTGGACGCGGCGTCTGCGGTCACCCTGCACCTGGGGCCGGCCGCCTGGCTCCTCTACTTCTGGATTTTAAGCTTGAACTCCACCTTCCCCTCGTAGGGGTCGTGGGGGTTGTCGAAGGTCACGTGCTCCGCCAGGATCTTGCACACGATGACGACCTCCCTGTTCACGGGGGCGTTGAGGAGCTTCGCGGCCACCAGCGGGTTGCTGTAGTGGGGCTGAGGCGGATGTGTGTTAGGACCGGCGAGGGCGGCCGGGCGCTTGGCCGGGCGCTCTCACGCCGCCCGAGAGCCGCCCGGGACTCCCTGCTTAGAAACGAGGAGACTTGGCCCGGGGGGCGGGGGGCGGGGGCAGACCAGTGACAGATTCAACTTCAAGTTACAGTTGATGAAAATTAATATAAAAACAGCGGAGGATAATGCCAGAGATTTGGGGAAAATGATTTTAAATGGATGTGCAGTTGTCTAAGGGCCTTCTAAGGAGGCCCTTGGAAGGTAAAGGATTAGCTGTGATATTTATTTTGTGTGAGAACGATGTGTTTTCAGGTAGTTACGAGAACAGGGGTTTGGGAAGCACCCGAAGATTAAGGGGTCCGGCTGGGCTAAGTGCGGCCTTGTTTCGTTTTTGCGGGTGAAACATTTAGGGCTTTCCTTCTGCTAGTGACTGCTCCGTTTCATCCGGTTCCGGAGCAGCTGTTGGGGACAGTGGCGCACACGTACCTGGGCCTTCTTCCCGTAGTAGGGGAAGTAGTGTAGGCTGTAGACGCCTTTGGGTGGGAAGTACTCCACCTGCAGGGCCGGGGCATCCGGGTGCTGGTCCTGTGGGCGAGAGGCCGCTGTGAGAAAGGCCGGATCTGGCGCGCTCGTGTCCGCCTGTGTGTCCGTGCCACGCATGCTTCTGCACGCAGGTCCACGTGTGTGCGTACGTGTGCACCGTGGCCACACGTGCAGTTGGCACTAGATCTAATCTTTATCATCAGCCCAGAATCCATTAAGGGTGTAATTTGTTAGTTTGCAAGACCCCGGGTGACTTTTCAAGCTTGTGTTTTTTTCCATTTTAAACCCTCTTAGGATAAAGAAGGTGACAGAGCTGAGCGTGTGGGAACGAAGGCCCACAAGGCTGGGCGGCTGATCTGCCGAGGCTGGGGAAGGACCCACACGCTGCCGTGGGGTTTGCTTCCTTCCACTGTCAGAGCCAGCGACTCGCCCGACGGCTTGAGCTCGTCTGAGGGCAGAGGAAGGGTACTTTGGTGTCTGTGCAGATCCCGGGTCAGCCTACACGTGTGTGGTCGAGGAAACTCAAAAAGGAAAAACAAAACAGGACGAATGCTGTGCTCCGGGGAGACTGCAGGCTTTGGGCGGGGGTGGGGTCACCCCAGTGGGGCACCCGTGCTGACGGCAGAGAGCCCTGGCTGAGGGCGTGATTGTGGAAACAAACTTTAGAAAATATTCAACGAAGACAAATTTAGTTTTTTCGTGTTGTCCTTAAAAACATGTTTTGAGAAAAACTGGACTAAATTAATGCCAACTGTTGGCAGCATTTCCGTACACACGCTGCCAGACGACAGCGGCTGTCGGTAACTTGCATATTTTTGTAAATAAGCCAATAAGAAGGACAGAGCAGCGTAGCAGATGTGCCTTGGTTTCTCCAAATAGCCACAGACGTTTTGAAGCACGTCAGTGATACACTGTCCCAAATGCCTTTTGAAGCAAAACGGTGACGAGCGTTGTTTTTCTTACCAGGTTGTTTTTTCCAGAGACAGTGTAAGCCTTTACTCTCCAGGATCACATAGCTGCGCCGTTTGGCATCTTGCAAAACCATATAGAACATTTTTTCCTGATAATTCTTACCGGGTTTTTAATCCCCCAGGATAAAACCACTCTTAAGTGAAGGTTCCTGCAATTCGTGCCCCTGGCTTATTAGGCTGACGGCTGGGATGATTTTAGGGAAAAGCAGATCAGTATTTCGCACAGGTTTTCCCTCCTAAACAAGACAGCTGTGGCCGGTCACTCACCAGGAAGGCGCAGTCCACCCTGGGGGCCGTGTTGTTGCCGGGGAGAAAGTTGACGATCTGGAAGGGAAAGGTTCGGACGTGGCCTCTGTGCCCATCTGTGAGTGCGGAGGACGGGTGCCGGGGAGGCTCTGGGGCGGATGTACCAACTCCTGCTTCAAAGCCGGAAGCTCCACGCTGGGGCCGTGGTCTTGGCCGGCAGGTGGCAGAGCTGGGTGGGGGTCTGAGCTTCCCGAGCCCACCTGTGCAGACGGCCCGGCCCCCAGATGCGCCTGCTGGTGCCCAGGGCCCAGTGCAGTGCCCTCCTGGCTCGTGAGGACCACCGCCCTCCCTCGCACACCTGCTAGGCAGCCGGGACCGCAGCCCAGCTGGGCCCTAGGGCCCGGCGCGGTGTGCCAGTGTGTGGCCCCCCGGCCTCTTAGGGAGGAAAATGAAGGGTGCCACGCAGACGCCAGCATGGTGCCGGGTCCTCCCCGCCCCACCGCCAGGTCCCACCCTCCCCGGGGCCCTGCCGAGATGTCCCCTCTCCCCGCAGCGTGGACGTGCCTCCCGAGGTTGGCCGTGTTCTCACGGTCAGCCTCCCTCTGCGCCTGTCCTCAGACGGTTCCCAGGTGCCCTCCCCACGCTGACCGCGGCCCGGCTTCTTCCAGCCGCCGTGCACACAGGGCTGCTCCAGGCTCTGCGGCTCGGCGGGGGGCGGACGCCACGGTCAAGTGGGTGGTGGGTCTGCGTGGCGGCTCCCAGTTGGTCTGAGGGAAGGCGCGCTCGCGGCCAGCACACGTGCAGGAGAGGCGGGGCCCCGGTTCCCTTCTCACCTCCGATCCCCTCACTCACCCTGTTCATCTTGATGATGAAACACGGCTTTCCTTCCTCAAAGCCGAAGGTGGGGTCCGGCCGGCCCGAGCAGTTTTGCAGCATGTCTGCTGTGAACTTGCAGGAGAACTTGGTGTGGTTCGGGGCCAGGAAGCTCTCCTGGAAGAAGTACCTCTCGGCCGTGCAGTTGATGTTGGCCTCCTGGGCCGCGGGCGAGTAGCCTGGGGGACAGGCACACCTGCGGCCCTGCCCGAGCTGCGGCCCCCTCTGCCCCCGCCCCCCAGGGGGTTCCTGAGACGAGGAAAGAATGGAGACACTGCAGTGCATTCTGCGCTCTACCTGCCAGGAAGTGGTGCAGGGCCTGCGTTAGTCCTGTCCAGGTCCTGTTGTCAGACACGTTGTAGGAGATGTCCAGGCCTTTCTCCCCGTAGACATCTGGCCTCAAGGTCACCCCTGGAAAAAGGACGTGACGCCTTGGCCTTTGGTTGTACATCCAGGCCGTTTGCCGTTCGGTTGGCCCTGGCCTGGGGGAGGCCGTGCCTGGGACGCTTCGGGGCCAGGCCTTCGAGGGTCCCCCCGCCCCTGGCAGCCAGCAGGGCCCGGGACCCTGCCCAGGGGCCGGGGGGCCGCGCCGTCCCACGAGGCCTGGCCAGGGCCCGCGGGTCCCTCCCACAGGAGGCCTGCCTGCCTGCCAGCCTCTGGGATTGGGGCACATTCTATCACGGTGTGTTCTCAAGTCTGTAATCTATTACGTTCTCTTCTGAAATGACATAGAAATCCTCCATGTTTTGTCCGTTGGTTGATTCAAAAAATTGACCCGCAGTTGTCACGATGATTTGCAGAGGATCCGCCGGGCGCTGACCCAGCTCAGCGCTGCTGTGGGATGTTCTCGGGTTAGTGTCTTCCTCAGAAACAAGGACGCAGGGGTGACAGACGCTCCGAGTAGCTGGGCTGGAAGAAGCTTTCCTCCCTTCGTTTCTCCCCCCGCCCTTTGCACCGCAGGTTAGCTGGCTGCGTGGGGAAGCCTTGGTCCGAACACCCTCCCCGGGACCTGGGAGTTTTGTCACCAGCGACTTCCTGCTCTTTGGCGCTGGCCCAGCCCCCTCGTCGCACGGGCCACCTTGCACTTAGACGGCACTCGCGCTCTGGACCTAATTTGCTGCTGGGGAGGCGAGGCCTCCACAGGAGAGCAGCCTCGGTGCCGGTGACGCCGCACGGGCACCGAGCGCCCCTCGCCCCCCTTCCTGATCCCCTGGTGGCCGTCCTCCCCGCATCCTCCCCGAGGGGCCGTGTCCCGGCCCGGCAGCCCAGGGCGGCGCAGGGCCCGGCGCCCGGTACCTGGCGACTTGAGCTGGTCCTGGTAGTCGGGGGTGTACGGGTCGATCGTGCACATGAGCACATAGATGCACAGGGCGAAGACGCCGGTCATGACCACGTAGAAGGCCACGTAATAGAGGCTGATCCACACTGCGGGAAGGGGCGGGTCAGACGCGGCGGCAGCCGCTCGGCTGCGGGGACGCGCGTGCCGCTCCCCAAAGGCGTCACCTCTCAGGGTGAGCGTTGCACTGGTGTCGGGCACGTTCACGCACGGCGCTGGGCACCCGTCCCGCTGTCTGGTTCCAGACCATTCTCCTCACCCCGTAACCCTGCCCCCCTTAACTTAAAAGCCTTAAAAAGTTACACTTTTAGGAACACAGCTTTAAAACGGCTCTTCTCCAATCTAAGGCTGGGCCTTTGGGTCAGGCTGATCCTCAGCTGCTCGCAGGTGCCCGCTGTCGGCGGGTGTCGGGGCTGAGGGGGGCCTTTGGAATCACCCAGTGGGGGAGGAGAGGCCGGCCAGGGCCTGCGTCTGGGCACGGAGCCCGCCAGCCCCACGCGGCTGCTGCTGGTCCCCCGCCCTCCCCTGGCGCCCCTGCCCTGCCGCACGGACCCCAGCGGGATGGCGTCCGGCCCAGCATCTGGCCCGTGTCCGGGTTCCAGCAGTAGTGCCGGAACTCCTCCATCCTCTGGCTGCATGACTTCTTCTCCTGCAGTGCCGCCATCGCCCCGCTCCTGCCAAGGGACGCTTGGGGGAGGACATCCCCTTGGGTTTTATGGTCTCCCCCTCAGAGGTCAAGGGCACTGCGGCTCTGGGTTCCGGGGCGAGCCCAGCAGGGTGTTATCACGGCTTGGCCGTCAAGCACCGACGCCCGGGCAGGCCCGGCAGGCTCCGCTGCCGTCAGGTGCCCCTCCACCCCCTCCCTGGGCAAATCAGGGTGGCTCACTCCTCCTCTCGGGTGCCCTTGGCCCAGAGCCTTATCTGCTCTGATAATGAGCAAGGAGGCCTGCCAGGTGCTCAGCTCTGCCCACTCGCACCTCCTTGGGGAGGGAGGTGTGAGGAGAGCGGCCTGCACGAGGCGGGGCCTGGGCCCTGATGCCCAGCCGCGGCCGAGATGCTCCCTGCTCTGCGCTGATTGCAGCAGGCGCCCGAGGCCATGATGAAGCGACGGCTGGGACCCCGGTGTGGGGGGGGCTCCCGCCGCCGTCAGTCCTGGTGCTGGAGAGCCAAGCCTGCCGGTGCCCAGGGCCGCCGGCCGCGGGGCCGCAGGGGCTCCCGTCACTCTTGAGCTGAGCTTCGGTGACGAGCGTGGTGTCCTCTGAGAGCCAGTGTTGGGGCCCTGTAGGACTTTGTGTCCATGGAGGAATTCACAGCCATACAATCTAGAAGTGTTTTCGGGACCGAATACACACCAGTCCCCGGGCGATTTGCTGAAATGCAGATTCTCCCAGGGACCCAGCGGACCTGGGAGCTCCCGTGGGCCTTGCTTGTGGCTGCAGGACTGTGGCAGTGTCTCGGCAGGGGACGCTCAGCCTGACAGCACGTCCGACCCACCTGGGGCGCCTTGAAAACCTGTGACGCCTGTCCCACCCCCGAGGTTCTGAGGGAGCTGACCTGCCGGGCGGCCTGAGCGTCTGGACAGCTGCGAGCCCCGGGACCTCCTGATGCGTGGCCAGAACCAACAGCCTTGGCGGTCTACATAGCTGGGGCCCGTCTCTGAGATTAGGAGGAAAGGGCAGCGCTGGGCAGACAGGACGTGGCACTGAGGCGTCTTTACAAGTATCTAAGTCAGGACCCGACTGAAAGGGCGGGATTGTAAACAGAGCTGGGTGTCCATCCATTGTCACTTTCCCTCTAGGGACCCACGTAGCCAAATTGGAAGTGTTCTTCGGGGATAAAGATAGTGAAAAGCCCTCTAGCCATTATGTGTATTTTCTTTAGGATGATTTAGAGTTTGTCAGCAAAACGAACACCCTAAAATTCAGATGGAATCGCAGCATTTTAGCTTGGACTCATAGTTCCTTAATGGACCAACCCTAGGCATTTTCCTTCACACTGTTCCCCTTCACAGCTTTGGAACTTTAGGGCAGTAAAAACACAGAGTGTGGCCTTAGGCTGCGGTCTCACTGTCCACAGCCTGTGGGTCTGGGACCCCTGCGCCGAGGCCTGAAGACACAGGGTAGGAACTGCTGTGCAGAGAATCGGTGCCGCCCTGTCTGGAAAGTACAGAGACACTCTTGGGACGAGCACAGCATGAATTCTTCCTGGAAGTCTCTGAACGAAATCCTCCACACTGAGTCTCTGAATTCCCAGAAGCATGAACGTGTGTGCTGAGCTGCACACGCGTTGTCGTGATGACCTTCCTGGGACACGTGCCCGTGGGGAGGGGAGGCCTGGGGCGGGATAGGGGGCACTGGGCTGCTTGGCGTGCCCCGCGGGGCAACGTGGGACGGACGCCCCAAAGAGAGCGAGCTCCGGGTGATGTGGGAGCTCACCCTTCCTATGCGGGGGCCTCGACTCCCACCCACCCCCCACAGCAAGGGACCGGAGCCCATCCCTCCACAGCGGCCATGGGGTCAGCGGAAGCCCACGAACGCCGAAGGACTGGATGATAGGAAGATTCCCAGCTTTCGATGGGTAATCACTCATCAGAGCGAGAACCAGGCAGCTCTCCAAATGAAGTGAAAACAAGATGATCAGTAGATGCCACGCTGAGGTGACAGATTCTGAAATCATCTGACAGGTTGTAAGATGCTTCGGCCAGCAATGATGATTGTGCTTGAAACAAATGGAAAGACAGAAGTAGAAAGTTTAAGGCAAGAAATAGAAGACATAAAGACCAAATGGAAATTTTAGATTCAAAAAGTACAGTAACCAAAATAAAAAGCTCAAAGAATGGATTCAGCAGCAGAAGGGAAGGGACCAAGGAAAGAATCACTGACATGGAAGAAAAAACAATAGAAATTTCCGGATTTGAACAATAGAAAGTAGAGCCAGAAAAAAAGTGCCTCAGTGGCCCAGGGGCCCAGGGGCCGTAGGGAAGGCCTAACGTCGGTGTCACCGGAGTCCCGCAAGGAGAGGAGAAAGAGTGGGGCTGGGGCATAAACCTTCAGACTCAAGAAGCTGAGAGAACCCCAAACAAGATAGCCCCCAAATCCATGCCAAGTTGCATCAAGATTAGACTTGGAATATCCAAGACAGACACAAAAACACCTAGAAAGCATTTGCAATTGCTCCAAACAAAAAGGAATATTTAGGTGTTGATCTAATAAAACATGTATGAGACTTGTATGCTGAAAACTACATAATGGTGATGAAACAAAAGTCTAAGTAACTAGAGACACACATTGTGTTCGTAGGTTGGAAGATTCAACACAGTCAAGTCAATACTCCCCAAACTGATATACTGTTTTAACACAATTTCTATCAAAATCCAAGCAAGATTTTTTTTTTGTATCTATAGGCAAGACTCTTCTAAAATTTATTTAGAAAGGCTAAGGAACTAGAATAAATATTTTCTTCTTTATTTGGAATACTTTTTTGAAAATATTTCTTAAAAAGAAAATTAAGGTAAGAAGACTCAGTCTACTCAATTTCAAGGCTTATGATATAGCCACAGTCATCAAGACAGTGTGGCGCTGGTGGAGGGACAGACACAGTGAACAGTGAAACAGGACAGAAAACTCAGAAGTGGACTCACAGATATGCCCAACTGATTTTGACAAAGGTGCCAAAGAAATTCAGTGAAGCGAAGACGGCCTTTTCAACACATGGAGGTGGAACCACTGGACATCCGTGAACCCTGACCTAAGCCTCACACCTTGCAAAAAAGTGAACTCAAAATGGTCATGGATTTAAATGTAAAAGTGTAAAAATTTTGGAAAAATACATGGGAGAAAATCTTCAAGAACCAGGGTTAGGCAGAGAGTCCTTAGGCCTGACACCAGAAGCGCAGTCCATAGAAGAGAAAATTGAAAAATTGGGCCTGCAACGCAACAGCAAAAAGGCAGGCAGCCCAGTTAGACCACGGTCGAAAGACACAACGGGATGTTTCACCGAAGAGGATTCACAGACGACAAACACATGGAAAAATGTTCAGTATCATTGGCCAGTAGGGAAATGCAAATTAAAAACACAATGGGGTACCACCTATCACAAGAGCTAAAATAAAAAATAATGACAACTCCAAGTGTCGGTGAGGATGCTGAGAAACTGGATCGCTCGTGTGTTGCTGGCAGGAATATAAAATGGTAGAGCCGTCTGGAAAAGAGTTTGCCAGTTTCTTAAAAAATTGAACATGCAAACACCATACGACTCAGCACATATGCTCTTGGGCATTAATCCCAGAGAAACTGAAATTTATATCTGCACGAATATCTGTATGTTTTTCGCAGCTTTATTCATGATAGCCCAAACTGGAATCAACCTAGGTGTCCTTCAACAAGTGAATGGTTAAACCAGCCGTGGTCCATTCACACCATGGAATACTCCTCAGCAGTGAACCTACAGGTGCGTGTAACCGCCTGGGTGAATCCAGGGAGTCATGCTGAGAGAAAAGAGTGAACCCCCAAAGTGACACACTGTGTGATTCCACGTACAAAGCATTCTTGAAAGGACGACTTTATGGAAATGGAGAACAGATCAGTGGTTGCCGGGGTTCAGGACAGGGCTTGGGGTGGGAAGGAGGTGGGTGTCTGTGAAGGGGGACCGTGTGGCGTCAGGGGTTCCTGAGCATTTGCTGTGCTGGCGTCGTATCCACGCTGCGATCCCGAGCTGCAGTTGGGGGAGATGCTACGACTGGGGGATTGGGTGAGGGGTGCAGGGGTCTCTGGGTTATTTCTTTTAACTGCGTGTGCGTCTACAATTACTCTGAATAAAAACTTTCAAAAAAGGGCCAAGTGAGTTTGGGAAGCTCTGCATACTTGACCCCTCTTAGAGAGCCAAGTTCACTCTTCAATCTCTGAGTCCCGTGATCGCAAACATGTTTAACGCCGTTTATCTGAATGCTTCCCACTTCCCCAGGAGGTAGTTCAGCTCAGCGTTAATCCAGTGGGAGTTGCCGTCCTCAGACACCGCCTCTCGCAGGGCTTCCTGTTCTGGGTGCCAGCCCCACTCCAGGCCCACTGAAGCAGATCTTTATTTCTCCAGGTGATTCGTGTCCCCGCACTGCTGGGAGGCGCTGTCTGGGGACACACGGTGAGAGACACCGTAGAAGGGGCTCCGGTCCACAACACGCCTTGGAGCCGGAGCCGCCGACCCGTCTGAACACTGACGGGTTAAAGAAAAGGCAGGAAGGGTTTGAAGAGATCAGCTCAAGGTCGCCTGCTAGTGAGTGCCAGGCTGGACGCACCAACCCACCTGCTCAGCTGCAAGTTCTTATTTCTGCTTCCCCGACTGCTACACAGAGTCCGCCTGTCTCCCCATACCCACTGACAGAATCTCACTGACCTCTCGACCCTCTCCTCCCTGCGTGGGGTTGCTTACCCGGCCTCTTCTGGCTGGGGTGTTCTTCATTTCTGTGGCCCTTCTCTTCCTCCCCTCTCTAAACTGTAGCCAACCCCCATCACTTCCTTGTCATTCTTTCCCATACATGTACCAAGCACCTACTGTGTACTAGAACAAGGCAGACAAGGCCATACCCAGGTGTGCCCCAGGTGTGTCCCAAGTGTCCTCCAGCTGTGTCCCAGCTGTCTCAGGTGTGTCCCAACCATGCCCCAGGTATGTCCCAGGTATGTCTCAGGTATCCCCCAGGTCTGCCTCAGGTGTGTCCCAGGTGTCCTCCAGCTGTGTCCCAGCTGTGCCCCAGCTATGTCCCAGGTGTGTCTTAGGTGTGCCCCCGGTGAGTCTCAGGTGAGCCCCAGGTGTGTCCGAAGTGTCCCTCAGGTGTGCCCCAGGTATGTCCCAGGTGTGCCCCAGGTATGTCTCAGGTGTCCCCCAGGTGTGTCTCAGGTGTGCCCCTGGTGTGTCCCTGGCCTCTTCGTTCCCTTCTCTCTCCTGCCTCTCTCTGTGTGGGACCTCAGCCTGGGTGTAGCTGGTGTCTCCTGCATCCCCGTCCTAATTTCACCTGAACCTTTCTCTTGGCCTTTCTCCTTCACCAGCCAGCACAGCCCAGGTGAGGGCAGGGGCTGATGTGAAGCTGATCCCTGGGCAAGGGCCGGGGTTACGTTAGGTCATCAGAGCCGCCAGCATGACACAGCTGCTCTCAGCGTCAGGTCAGGACAAATGTTGGTCCTCACATAGTGACCAGTCCCCTGGCCAGGGGTCTCACCCGTGGACGCCCAGAAAGCCTGTTCCTAAACTCCTATCATCAGCTGGTTTTATTCTCACTCGCGGGTTTTCTAAAGAAAAAAATGACACATAGTGGGGAAAACACCAGCCATCTTTGTGAATTCAGGTTTCTCCTGGGCCCCCTCCCTTCACCTGGGCCCCGTGTCCCCACCAGGAAACAGGCGGAGGGTCCAGCTCATCTGCGCGGGCCAGCGGGCCGGACGGGGAGGCTCGGGCTCCCGTGCGCTGGGCCTGGGCCAGGTGTGTCCTTCCCGCGGGAAGGAGCGGGGCAGGTGGCCCGTCTAATCCCCGCGAGCGGCTTAGGGATTGTCTTTTTCTGGCACCTGCTCCGCCCTGCGCGCCCTCCACTCCAGCCGGGATTTCGCCTGAGCTGGGTCAGCGGGCTTCCTGGGGCTCCCGGTGCCCGGCCATCCTCCTGTCCGCAGAGGGTGGGAACGGGCCAGAGGCCAAGGGCAGTGGGTTAGGCCGGCTTGGGACGTGGGAGCCGGACGCGGAGGGAGGCCGGCGCCAGGATGGATTTCGGGTCCCTGGAGACGGTGGTGGCCAACTCGGCCTTCATTGCTGCCCGGGCCAGCTTCGACGCGAGCAGCGGCCCGACCTCCCGGGACAGGAAGTACCTGGCCCGGCTCAAGCTGCCCCCGCTGTCCAAGTGCGGGGCGCTGCAGGCGAGCCTGGACCTGGGCTTCGAGAGCGTGTGCTCGGAGCAGCCCATCGGCAAGCGGCTCTTCCAGCAGTTCCTGCAGGCCCAGGAGCAGCACGTGCCGGCCCTGGAGCTCTGGAGGGACATCGAGGTCTACAACACCGCCGGTGACGACCTCCGGCCGCAGAAGGCCCAGGCCATCCGGGCCGAGTACCTGGACCCCCAGGCCAAGCTCTTCTGCGGCTTCCTGGACAAGGAGATGGTGGCGCAGGTCCGGGAGGGGCCGGCGGGGGCCGGGGACGGGCTCTTCCAGCCCCTCCTGCAGGCCACCCTGGCGCACCTGAGCCAGGCCCCCTTCCAGCAGTACCTGGACAGCCTGTACTTCCAGCGCTTCCTGCAGTGGAAGTGGTTGGAGGCCCAGCCCGTGGGCGAGGACTGGTTCCTGGACTTCAGGGTCCTGGGGCGGGGAGGCTTTGGGGAGGTGTCTGCCTGCCAGATGAAGGCCACCGGGAAGATGTACGCCTGCAAAAAGCTGAACAAGAAGCGGCTGAAGAAGAGGAAGGGGTACAAGGTGGGCCGCCGAGGCGTTCCGGGGAGCGGGTGGGGGCTGGGGCGTCCTGGGCCGGCTCACCCTGTGGGGGGCGCTCCTGCCGTGCGGCCCTGGGCGGGGTCAGCGCCCCGCGCCCCCTCGTCGAGTCCGCCTGTCTGCCTGGCGACCAAGCCCCTGGCTCGGAGCGGCAGGCGCTGGTGGCGCTGACGCTCTGCCTGTCCAGCCGCTCTACGCCACCAGCCTCGGCGCCCGGGGCGGCCCTCCTGGGGGGCGGCCTCTGCGTGGCTGGCGTGGGTCCTGTGCCACAGGCACCACGCTTCTTGGCTTGCCACCAGGGCCACGCGGTGCGGCAGCCGGTGTCAGGGCTGCTGGGATGAGTCTGCAGATCCTTTACTCTGACCTTCTGGAACTTTCCCTGGCTTGTGCTGGGCGGAGGCTGCAGGGGGAGTCTCCCCGGGGCTGGTGTGGGGAGGCCCCAAGGTGCCCGCGTGCAGCGCTGTCCGGGCCGGGGGTTGGGGGTGGTGGAAGCAGCTGCTCTGAGCGGCGCCCACTCTCCGTCTGGCCTCAGGCCCCGTTCGGGCGGGGTCAGCCAAAGCTGCTTAATCTCCAGCCGCGCTCTGCCTGCGTGGGCTTCCTTCCCGTTCCCGCTGCACAGGACAGATCACACTGGGGGCAAACAGCAGCTGCCCCTGAGCACCCCGCCCGGGGCCCCTCGATGGTGCTCTGCCTGACGGCCTCTGCGGGCAGCAGGTACCCTCAGGGCCATCTACCTGCAAGTTGAATCCAACTGTTAGGGTATTAAGCCTCTCTTCTCCCGAGTTCAGGAAACTTATCAAACTTTTGCAAAGTAAAATCCACCTAAAATCTTCCCACGCAGCGGGTAGAAAGGGCTTCTCAACATCAGGAACTCCTCCTGCGACAGGGCTCTTTCTCCTTACCCAGCACAGCTTTCAAAAGCACATTAAATGGACTTCATGGGGTCTTAAAATCAATATAGGAAATGAACAGGGATGCGGGGTGGCTTGAAACGGTGCTGTTCCGAGGCCTGGATGGGAGGAGAAGGGCTGGGATTGCAGCGGGAAGAGCTGGAAGGGAAGGTCAGCGCCGACAGGCTGCCTGGGGACCTGCTGGGACCCTCAGCCACACTCCTAAGGCTGGGTGGCAGGAGCCCCCTTGCTGGCGGCCCTAGGAACCCCGGAGTCCTCTGCACGTGATGGGTTCCCAGGCCCTGTCTTGTCTCTGTGAAACGGGGCATGTGAGGCATGTCTCTAAGTTATTTGCAATTGCTCTGTACAGCCACTTTTTTTTTTTTTTTTTTTTTTTTTTTTTGTGGTATGCTGCCTCTTACTGCTGTGGCCTCTCCCGTTGTGGAGCACAGGCTCCGGACGCGCAGGCTCAGCGGCCATGGCTCACGGGCCCAGCCGCTCCGCGGCATGTGGGATCTTCCCGGACCGGGGCGCGAACCTGCGTCCCCTGCATCGGCAGGCGGACTCTCAACCGCTGCGCCACCCGGGAAACCCTGTTTCTGTTTTATCGTGACGTTTTCTGGTTTGTGGAGCTTGGCCGTTTTTGGCAATATCACTTTCCCGCCTAACCCTGGGCGCTCACCCTGCTTTCCAGGGCGCGATGGTGGAGAAGAAGATTCTTGCCAAAGTCCACAGCAGGTTCATCGTGTCTCTGGCCTACGCCTTTGAAACCAAAACCGACCTCTGTCTGGTGATGACCGTCATGAATGGAGGCGACATAAGGTCAGCGCCCGCCTCTCGGCTGTGGGATCGGGACGGGAGGGCTCACGCGGCCGAGTGCGCAGGGGGGCTCCTTCCCACGTGCTGAGGACGTGGTGGTGAAGACAAGCCCTGCCCCCATCTAAGTCCTCCTCTTTGCCTTCGGATTGCGGGTCCTCGAAACGACGTGTCCTCAGTCCCAGTGAAGTGCAGGAACCCTGGGCGAGGCGGTCAAGCTCTCTGGTCAGGGGTCCGTCCTGCGGGCCTCGGGTTCAGGCAGACGGTGGGGTGAGCAGGGAGGGCAGCAGGGCGTGAGGAGCTGCGAATCGAGTGCTAGTTGGACGGTGGATAAAGGGGCGGGAGGGGCCTCAAGGGGGGTGAGGGCCGCGCTTTAAGAGGGATGGCAAACGAAGACAAGCTTCGTTGACGATGCACTCTGGGGGTGGTGGCAGAGTGGAAGCACCGTGCGGCCGACTCCGGGAACCGTGGCTTGGCCACCCACCGCAGGGAGAACCAGAGGGTGGCGGCGCCGTACGGGGCCTGGGTTTGCCAGAGACCTGAGGGCCCGGCCCTGGGCTTCCAGGAGCAGTTGGATCACTGGCTCTCAGAGGGGGAAAGACCCACTTGCCGGCTGGGCAACACGGCCGCCCTTGCCCCAGCGTGCTGGTCTGTAAAACGGGGATAGAGGTGAAATACTGGCCTTCCGAGGTTGCTGCGGAGAGCTAGCTGACACACCTTAGACACTTAGGCGACTCGCACGGCCCTCACACAAGGGGGCCGTCGCTGTGCCTCCGTTCTCGGGCCTGCGTTCGCCTGCCCCGAAACTCTGCCAGGTGAGCTTGTTGGCCCCACTTTCCAGGTGAGGCTCTGAGGCCCTGCCTGAGCCACCTGTGCACGTTCACGGAGGAGGAGCGAAGGGTCTGGAAGCGCAAATAGCACGAGCTGGAGAGCGGAGAGGTCGTGAGGCTTTGCTCGCCTCCCCTGCCCTGAGCTGTGCTATGTTACACGGCGCTGCGCTGCACGTGCTGCTGTCCCACTGCACTCTATATGCTGCATCGTGTCGACAGTACTGCCCTGCCCTGCCCTGCCCTGTACCGCGCTGCGTCAGACGGTACACGCCCTGTGCTGCAGCGCGCTGCCCTGCGGTGCCCCGTCCTTACCACACTGTACTGTGTAGGACGCTGTGCGGGACCCTGTACCGCACCGCATCGTCCTGCCCGCACTGCACTACAGGACACTAGTAAAATGCACATGGAGCAGAGAAGCCGTTCGTGCTGTCGCTCCGGCTGGCATGAGGGTTTCTCTCTTGTTTTCTTCGAGATTACGGGCCTGCCTCTCCTCTCCCTGGTTGTTCTCTAGTTTAAATACCTTGCTTGTTAGGTTTTGCGTCTCTGTACAACGTGACAGGGAAACGGGAGATAGGAGGGTCCGGGAGGCCGGGGGGAGTCCTCCGAGGGCCCACCGGGGAGTCTGCGCGTCTCTGGGGAAACGGCCCACGTGCCTCCTGGGCTCTGGGTCAGCCGCTCACTTTGGTTGGGGCTTGGGCTTGTCCCGTGGCCCGCCTTCGCCTCCCTCTGCCTGGATCCTTCACTGGTGGCTGTAAAGTGGCTTTGGGGCCTGTCTCCCTGTTACCCCCGCGGGCCGGGGCAGGGGAGGTGGGGTGGGAGAGCTGCCCTGCCTTTCCCTTGTAACAGCTGTGCTGAGGGGCTGTGAGGACACAGACACCGGCGGCCGGCGGTCCAGGCTCCGCCGCGGGCCGCTAAGGCTGGACGCCGAGGCTGAAATGACGGACGCTTTGCCGACACGACGTGGGATTCGGGGGCCTCAACGCTTTCCCGAGATTCTACTTCCCACAAAAACCGTGGGCACGCGGCTCCTGGTTGTGCCAGAGAAGCACAGGCTCCACACGGTCTGCCCCCAGGTACCACATCTACAACGTGGACGAGGAGAACCCCGGCTTCCCGGAGGCGCGCGCCCTCTTCTACACGGCCCAGATCATCAGCGGCCTAGAGCACCTGCACCAGCGAGGAATCATCTACCGAGACCTCAAGCCCGAGAACGTGCTCCTGGACGACGATGGTGAGGCGGCCCCCACGCGGCCTCCCCTTGCCCTGCTCGCCTCTGTAGCCTGATTGGGCGTCAGGAGGGGAGGGAGCCGCTCTGATAAATGCTCGTTGCAGTTTTACGGCGCCAAGACACGTCTCGAGTTTGTTTACTTTCGTTCTGCTATTTTGCCACCGCGTGGCATTATCCCTGAGTGGAGATGATTAACGGACTTTGGTGAAATCTGGTGCATGACTAGGCGCCAGGGCAGCAGGGAGTTAGTCCAGGAGGCCGGCGTGTGTGGAACTATTAGTAAACAGCTAACGGTTATGGCCGAGTCCCCACCCGATCCCTTTGTTTGCTGTCTTCGTGAGGAGTCAAACTGGGATTCTCATCAGGAAATAACCCAAGACTGAGGTTCCCATAAGTCCCTTTAGAGCCCCCCTTCCTTCCCCATCACAGGTCAGACGGACACACTGGTGCCCCAAAGGCCGTTGCTGCAGAGCTCGGGGAAGACAGAGCCACGAGGAGGCTGGCTTTAGGGGGATTATGCCCCGGATTCCAGCTGCGAGCGCTGCTGGGACCCTCGGTCCCTCCGCAGCCTGAGCGGGGAGCGGCGGCCCCTGCGTGTGTGCGCCCTGCTTGTGCACGTGTGTGTGTCCAGGAGCCCCAGGGGCCTTTGTTTGCGGAGCCGCGTGTGACCTGACCCCATGTTTGTTCTCCAGGCAACATCCGAATTTCTGACCTTGGGCTGGCCGTGGAGCTGAAGGAAGGGCAGACCAAGACCAAGGGCTATGCGGGGACGCCAGGTGAGGGCCTGAGAGCCGGGGTGAGGGCAGCCGCTATGGGGGCGAAGGGGACGAGGCCCGGGGTCCTGGGGTCCCGCGGCCTGGGGTGGGCGTCACGGTGAGGGCTGGGGCTTGTCAGGAAGATGCTCCCTCATCCGTCCCCTCTCAGGGTGAGGCTGCGGGACTGGCACCCACGCAGGGACGACCCCCGACCCCCTGAACAATCACTCCTTGTTTGCCACGCGTGCCCTCTGTGACGGAAGCTCCCCAGCGCCGGCCACGGGCAGAGCCTGGGGGTCTGCACCGAGGGAAGCAGCACAGAGGCAGGGTGGGTGGGACAGGGCCTGGCAGGTGCTCAGCTGTGAGGTGGCCCCTGGACCGTGCGTGTCTGTGTGTGTGACCGTGCACGTGTGCGTGCGTGTGTCTGTGTGTGTGACCGTGCACGTGTGCGTGCGCGTGTCTGTGTGTGTGACCGTGCACGTGTGCGTGCGTCTGTGACCGTGCACGTGTGCGTGCGTGTGTCTGTGACCGTGCACGTGTGCATGCGTGTGTGTGTGACCGTGCACGTGTGCGTGCGCGTGTCTGTGTGTGTGACCGTGCACGTGTGCGTGCGTGTGTCTGTGTGTGTGACTGTGCACGTGCACGTGTGCGTGTCTGTGTGTGTGACCGTGCACGTGTGCGTGTGTGTGTCTGTGACCGTGCACGTGTGCGTGTGTGTGTCTGTGTGCATGTGCGTGCGTGGCGCCTCCTGTCCCCACCCCATCTCCTCTCACCCCCAGGCAGGTGGGCGCAGAGAAGAGGCATCTGAGCGGGAGGTGGGGGCGGGGGGGCTTCGGTGCTCACCGCAGGGGCCTGGGGTGACAGGCTCACGCTCACACACGGCGCAGCTGGCGCTCCGAGCGCTCTGCCCTCCTGATGGCCCGGGTTTTCTGTAGGACTTCTCAGCAGATCTGCTTCTTCCCTGTGTGTCCGGCTCCCGGGTCCTGCTTTGCCCCCGAGGCCCCCGTCCTGCGCTTTGGGCTCCTTTGGGGGTTGTGCCTGTTGCCACGGCGGGTCTGTCTCATCTGCGGCTTTATTTAGGAAGAGGTCCTGTTGTGAGTTTTCCGGATCCTCTGAGGTTCCTCTCCAGGGCGTGAGCGTGTGAGCGAAATGCCGCTCGCCTATTCCTGGCGGATCAGGTCCGGGGTTGGAGTCGGTGGACCTGGGGTGTCACCGGCCCTGCTTGCACGACGCCCCACCGGCCGCTAGGGGGCGCCCAGGCTTTGCCGCGGCCGCCGAGCGGCTCTGAGCCCTGGACGGCGTGGCTCTGCCCGCGGGCTGTGCTGACCTGCGCGTTTGGGGTCAGGCGGGCGCGGGGGCCTCAAGCAGTGGCAGCGGAGGCTGGGGTCGGTGTGAGTTAGAAGGTGGGGCGTCCAGCGAAGGCTCGGGGAGCCCTCCGTACCCTCTGCCCTGGACCCCTGCTCCCTCCGGCCCAGGTCCCCAGAGCCGAGCCTCCGCCCCCGGTTCAGCCGCAGTCCACGCAAAGGGTCACTCGCTGTGCCAGCACCGCGGGGCTCGGGGCGGGGGGAGGAGGACCCGGCGCCTAGACTGACGCTGCGTGCACTCACCCATTGCCCGCTCGAGCCGTCTTTCCCGCGAAGGAGGTTCATCGTTGCCACGTGAGACACCGCGAGGCAGACGTGTCTTTGGGTCCCAGCGGGTGGAGCAGACTGGAGGGGCCAGCGGGCTGTTTGCTGCAGGGATGTTGCGTCTCTGTGGTCGGTGGGCCCTCCTCTCGGGCCCGTTTTCATGGAGAAGTTGTGGTTGGTGGAACGTGTCTTTCTCCAGAGTCTGGGCCGTCTGGCCAGCACTGTAATCCCTGAAAAGACGCTGTGTTCAGGGCCAGGGGGTTATTTGGAACTTGGCTCCTGTAACCTCCGGGGGAATGTCCTGTGGCCACAGCAGCGTGGCCCGTGTTATCCAGCCATGCCCTCCTGGGAACTTGCCGCGAACGCAGGTAAACGCTGAAGGACCAGGCGGTGCTGGAGACAAAAGGACATGCTCAGCTTTGCCTTTGGGGGGATGTCTAGTCATCCGAGCACAGAAGCCACCCTGGCGCCTAGGCTCAACGGCCTACCCGGCCCCGGGGGAGTGGACCTCGGGCCCCAGGTGCTGCCCGTCTACCCTTCCCATGCCCTGGGCTGGCCTCTGCACGGGGCACAAAGGGATGGAAGCCAGAGCTGGCTCTCGGGGTGTCCCCTTCAGCCTGCAGGCCCCGCACATGGCCCCGACTCCCCAGAAGTGGAGCGCACGGGCCGCTGGGCGTCCGGACCACTCTTAGGAGCGTCGGGGTTTCAGCCTCTCCTTTTGTGCCCTTTCGGGTCTGAGCGCCTGACTCTGACCACAGGTCCTGTGTGAGCCTCAGACACTGGCTCTGTCCGCCATGGGCAGCACAGTGGGGGTGAGATCCACCTTGGATGGAGGGGGCTCCCGCCAGGGATGGCTGTACCGAAGGGGACACTCACACCGGGGGAGCGCTCCCTAGTGGGTGGGCGCGGGGCAGCCCCGCATGTCCCGGCGCAAGGACCCTGCTGGGTTCCGGGGAGACGGGAGGTGCGAGCCCGTGTGCTGGTCTCTGAGTCGCGCTGTGCTCCTGTCGCAGGCTTCATGGCCCCGGAGCTCTTGCGGGGTGAGGAGTACGACTTTGCCGTGGATTACTTCTCCCTGGGGGTCACGCTGTACGAGATGATCGCGGCCAGAGGCCCCTTCCGAGCCCGCGGAGAGAAGGTAGGAGGTGGCCAGCGGTGTCCCTGCAGCTGAGCTGGCATCAGCTCCGTGTGTGTGTGTGTGTGTGTGTGTGTGTGTGTGTGCGTGTGTGTGTGTCATAGGAGCAGTGTCCCCGCGGGACCTAGTGACCCTCCTTGTTGGGGTCACAGGAGCAGTGTCCCCCAGCTGACCTGGTGACCTTCTTTACGGGGAGCACTAGGCTTCTCATGGTGCACACGGCGACCTCATCTCCTGGGTCTCCGTGCGCCAAGGAGCCTGTCAGGAGGAGAGGAGCCCAGACACCCCCCAGCCCCGCCCCCACGAGCGGTGCTGCTCTGGGGGGCGTGGCTCCCCCGCTGGCGGCCTCCCTGCCCTTCCCGGAGGCCAAGCCGCTCGCCTCCCCGGATGCTCAGGCCCTGCTGCAGGCGCGGCAGCTTCCCTGGACGTCCTGGGGGCAGCGGGCACCGGGGGTGGCTGTGCTGGGGCCCTGCCTCCTGTGCCCCCTGCTTCCTGTCCGCGTGGCAGCCCCGCGTCTCCCCGGGGAGCTCTGCCAGCCCAGCAGAACCGCGAATATGTGTCGTTCAGAGCCGCCAGCACTGTTCACAAAAGGAGCAAAGCAGCGTCTTCCCCGGACCCCACGCTGACTCTGCTCAGAGCTAACCTGTCTGTGGGGCTGAGGAGGGAGGCCTGGGGAGAACCGTACTTTAGACGTGGCCCCTCGGCCTGCCTGGAGGTCACAGCCATCAGTTTCTTCTGCTGGACCTCCCCGAGGGCCCCCGCCCAGTCCCCGCTCCTTTCCTGAGATAGTCGTGGGGACAGTCCGGTCTCCAGTCCCCCAAGAGTGAGAACCCCTCTGCTGACTAACGCGTAGGGTCGCTCTGTGCGTGTGCACCTCTGCCTTGGACTCCAGCAATGGGTCTCTCCCCGACCTCAGCTCAGAAGAGCAGAGTAAAGCAACACAGTGTGGGGTCCATGTTGGCCTCAGGCCACCACAGGAGCTCCACCTCAGAGCCCTGGCTGAGCCCACAGCCCTGAAAGGAGCCCTGTTTTCTGGTGAAAATGGGCAGGAGACACTTTCATGAGAAAGTGAACCGTCATAGTCTGTCCATCGTGGTCCATCTGTGGTCCCTCCATTCCATGGTCTCTCCGTGGTCCCTCCATTCCATGGTCCATCCATGGTCCCTCCATTCCATGGTCCATCCATGGTCCATCCGTGGTCCCTCCATTCCATGGTCCATCCGTGGTCCATCCATGGTCCCTCCATGGTCCCTCCATTCCATGGTCCCTCCGTGGTCCCTCCATTCCATGGTCCATCCATGGTCCCTCCATTCCATAGTCCATCCGTGGTCCATCCATGGTCCCTCCATTCCATGGTCCCTCCGTGGTCCCTCCATTCCATGGTCCGTCCGTGGTCCATCCATGGTCCCTCCGTGGTCCCTCCATTCCATGGTCTGTCCGTGGTCCATCGTGGTCCATCCGTGGTCCCTCCATTCCATGGTCCCTCCGTGGTCCCTCCATTCCATGGTCCATCCGTGGTCCATCCATGGTCCCTCCGTGGTCCCTCCATTCCATGGTCCGTCGTGGCCCCTTCATGCTATGGCCCATCTCTGGGTCATGCATTCTGGGGTCCATCTTCAGTGCACCTGTGGTCCCTCCATTCTGTGGTCCACCCGAGGTCCCTGTGTTCGACGGGAAGGAGCCTCGGTACCCGTGACATGGACAGGTCTCAACCCCCCACTGTGAATGAAAGAACCTGGCCCCGGAAGAGTGACTCTGGACGATCCCGCTTCCGTGACCCTTTAGGGTGTTTCAGGAAGGGCGAATATGACCGACAGGGAGAGGACACGGGCAGCGTTCAGTTGAGGTGGGGCTGGAGACTGCCGGGCTGACTGTCGGGGAGCTCCCTGGGGATGGAGCCACCGGAAGTGAACTTTGTGGGCTGGAAGTCACGCTCGGGAAAGCTGGTCTGCACTAAGTCTCGTGGGCCCAGGGGGCGTCTGCCCTCGGCAAACCTCTGCCATCTCGCCGGGCAGGCTGGGGGCGATGGTTGTGGGAGTGCAAGGTGTCCACCTTCAGGGTCTCACGCCCTGACCAGCGATACTGAGCCCTTAAGGGCTAACACGCGGGAGGGTGGCGTCAGGCACCCCCGAGAGCAGGGCCGGCCGGGCCCGCGGAGCTGCCGTGTCCGGAGCTGCCGTGGCAGCTGGGGCGATGCGGGTGGGCCTGGCCGGGGTGTGACGTGGGTGTCAGGGGTGTGACGTGGGCTGACGGTGCTGTGTCCACCGTGCAGGTGGAGAACAAGGAACTGAAGCAGCGGGTCCTGGAGGAGGCGGTCACCTACCCCGACAAGTTCAGCCAGGCCTGCAAGGACTTCTGCGAGGCACTACTGCAGAAGGACCCCGAGAGGCGCCTGGGCTTCAGGGACGGCTCCTGTGATGGGCTCCGCGCCAGCCCCCTCTTCAGAGACATCAGCTGGCGGCAGCTGGAGGCCGGTACTGTCCGCGTGTGGGAGCTGGGGCTGGGGGCTCCTAGGCGACCCTCGCTGGCCGCCCCGTCCCATTGGCGTCCGGCAGCTTAGCATGAGGTCGGGGGGCGGGCGGCCTGGGCGAACCCCACCCCTGGAGCATCCTCTGCCCCCGATGGCACCACCGTCCCTCTTCCCTGCTCATCCCAGCGTGCCCAGGACTGGATGTTCACGGGGTGGGTCTCCTGGGGACCCGAGGAGGCGGCGAGGGTTGGACGGGGTGTGCGGGAAACACCTGTGAGCTGAAGATCTGAACCCGCTGTCAGGCGGTTCCTTGACGGAGCCTGCGATCCAAGTCGAGGCAGGGTTTCTCCAGCCGTCGTTCCTTCCACCAGAGTCTGCTGTCATGTCTCGTGCAAGCTAGTGTGTGCGAGTGTGTGTGTGCACGCGTGTCTGCGGGAGAGAAGCGTGGCACCCGCCACACCCACCAGAACCCACACCCAGGAAGTGTGAGCCTGTGACCTCACAGCCCGACGCCCCCGTAGGAGAAGTTTCTTTGGTGGGGAAGGGTCAGGGCAGTGGCAGCCCCAGCTGATCTGAAGGTGCCAGGTGCCAGGGAGAGCTGCCCAGACCAGCCCCAGGCCCGGGGAGATCAGGCAGCCCGAGCGAGCGGTCAGGACCCGGGAAGCCGGAGCCGCATTGAGTCCCGAGGCCACAGGGTCTGTGCTGAGGAGGGATCGGGTGAAGGCACAGGGAGTTCAGTTCCGAGCATGTTGTGATCGAGGTGTAGACCTGCAGATGGGGAGGCCGGCACTGGGGCTGGGGGTCTGCAGAGACGGTGGGCACAGCAGTGTCGGGGGCAGTGCAGCCAAAGGCCCGCCGACCCTCATGACGGGGCTTCTGGGCGGGGCGGAGGGGGCGCAGATGGGGGCTGGGTTCTGGCGACGTGTGTCCAGACCGGACTCTGAGTCTCCAGCCTGGCTCAGCGCCCTGTGGCGGATGTCGCTCTCCTTGTCACCGCCAGGGCCGCATGTGGGCAGCGGCCCTGCTGGCTGAGCGCGGCCGCCTCCTCCCGCTGGCTGGCCCTTCACGCCCCGTGTCTTCCGTCCTCTCACAGGGATGCTGACCCCCCCCTTCGTCCCAGACTCCAGGACTGTCTATGCAAAGAACATCCAGGATGTGGGTGCCTTTTCCACAGTCAGGGGTGTGGCCTTTGACAAAGAGGACACAGAATTCTTCCAGGAATTCGCCACCGGCACCTGCCCCATCCCCTGGCAGGAGGAGATGATCGAGAAGGGCATCTTTGGGGACCTGAACGTGTGGCGGCCTGACGGGCAGATGCCCGACGACATGAAGGGGATCTCCGTGCCGGAGGCGGCCCCCTCGTCCAAGTCGGGGTTGTGTCTGGTTTGCTAGGCCAGCTGCAGCGCCTCGTGGGTCAGCTGAGCCCCTCCCGCCAGGCTGCTGCATGGCTGTGGCCCGGCGCTCAGCACAGGCAGGACAGAGGAGGCCGGTCCAGCCCAGCCTCCCGCGCAGGGTCAGGAGTGCCAGCAGTAGATAGCCTACCGCTTTTGCACCCTTTCACTCAAAAAGGATCCGGTGGTCCCAGGACGGAATGCACCAGCGACGTGTGGCTCTCCAGGCCCTGGAGCGGACGTGCAAGCTGGCGGCGGCTTGGGCGGCGAGAGTGAAGACTCAGTTCGGGTTCCCTGCACCGCAGCTGCAGCTTCGCAGGCCCTGCCTTCTCTGGGCTGGTTCAGAGGTCGGCAAACCCTGGCCTGTGGGCTTGCGGGCTCCGCTGAGAGGCCCGGACTGTGCGCCGGCCCGGTTTCCCTTAGCGCCCAGCTCCTGGCCCCGCCCCTAGCTGTCGGGTCACTGCTGGGGCTGAGCTGGTCCCCGCCCACACGTTGGGGATGCCATCTGCACGTCTGCCGGTGCTGAGTCTCCAGCGGGGTCCCCTTGCCGGCCGGGGCCTGGGCGTCCAGGAGGAGGGGAAGGGACAGGGGCCTGGGGGTGACGCTGACCGCGGTGGTCACCCCCTTGGCTTCTCCTCATCCTGAGACCATCGCCAGTTGATGACAACTGGACACAAGCTGCCCACCCCCAGCAGACAGAACGGGCCAGCGGCTGTCTCCCCGCACCCGGCACCTGCTTCCCACCCCGACTCTGCCTCTTGTCCTGCAAGGCCTGGCCCTCTCCTGGCCTCCCTCCTGGGGCCAGGAGGGCTGGTGTTGCTGCGTGGGGTTTGCTGCCTGACGGCCGGGAGCAGTCCCCTCCCTTTCTTGAGCGCCTCTGCCTTCAGAGTGTCACGCCGAGTGTGGCTAGCACCCCTGCCATCTGCTCCCCCAGCAGCCTCGGGACAGGAGTGACCCTGAGGGGCACGACCTTGGAGGCTGCGGCCCAGCCACCTGGGACCAGTGGCCCCGCTGGCCTGGAGCCACTGCAGGAGGCTGGCCCCGGGCTGTTGTGGCTCAGACAGCCATCAGGTGGAAGGGGCCGGCTCGTTGGTGGGGATGTTTCAGCATATCTTCGGGTCCCTTGTGCACCGAGGGCATTAAAGCCCCTCTCCTGGTGAAGAAACCTGCAGGACGACCCTCTCTCCTGTGCGCTGCGGCCACGATGTCCTGCAAGGGCCCTGAAGGGCCGTCCCGTGCTTTTGGTCTGTGACCTGAAACTGCCACGTGAGCATCGCCTGGGAGGCTGAGATGGGGGCCCGCGGCCAAGGGAGGCCGGGCTGTCGGCAGGATGAATCGCTGTGTCGGCCCTGACACGGTTTTGTGTCCTAGGATGAGACACGTGGATTATCTAATAGCTGTAAATCTCACCTCACTACATTCAGGTGCAAGACACACCACTTCTGGTCTTTCTAAACCCATTTAATCTGCTCTAGGTCCCCATGGCCCTGAGCAGAGTGATTTAAACCTCAGGGGGCGGGTGTGGCCTGGCCTTTGGCCGCCGTCCCAGTGCCTGCCCGGGGCCCACGGCGCCTGAAGAGCAGCCCCTCCTGTGGGACCAGCAGCCCCGGCGGGGACCCCTCTGCTTTCGTCTTATGCCTGGACGGCCCGAGGAGACACAGGGCGTGGATACAGTTGAATTTCGGATAAACAACAAGCAACTTTTTCGCGCGTGGGACGTACTTAACGCTAGAAACCGATGCAGCGTTTTTGGCTACATCTGGCACAGCTGTTGCAGGTGCTTTACTCAACCTACGAAGGAGGGGTTGTTCCATGAACCAGCAGGTCTGCGGGGATACAGTCGCAAGAGCGAGTTACGTGCGACTTCCGCTGCCTCTCTTGTGGTCCTCTCAGGGGTGCCCCGCTCCCCAGCGAGACTCAAGCCAGCCTCAGGTAGTTGCACACAGGCAGCAAAAGTCGTGCAGTCACTTCACTTTTATTTTAAAACACTTTGAATCTTAAATTTTCACATAGAAACAAAGGAATTGGCAACGCCCACACTGTGATACGGACACCGCCGCACAGGTGCAGGAGCCTGGATGCGCCGGTGTCCCGCTGGTCAACCCCGACCCAGGGGCGCCCTGCGGCCACCGTGGGGAGCAACCAAAGCACTAACGTAAAATGCCCCCCCGGGAGGACTGCCACCCCAGCCACCCCAGCCACTCCGTCTTCCCCAGCTGGGCTGGAGGGACGTCTCCACCCTCCCGTCCAGCCGCAGCCTTGGGGCCTGGCGGCAAGGCCGGGGGGCCGGAGGGGGCACAGGGCAGTTCCCGGCTGCTGGGTTGGCGCTTATGGTGACTTCATTGTGGGGTTTCTTCATGGGCCTTCGGGGGCCTCTGCTATGGGACGTCTCGGGTGCAGACCCCCTGACCGGGCACACTCTGAGGGGTCTCACTGTCACTCCAGCTGTTCCCCGGCTCCCCTGGGCAAGGGACACGCCATCCAGCTGGATAACGGGGCTGCCCGGGCGTTCCCCCAGGCCAGAGCTGGGGGGCCCTCTGTGGAGAAGCCTTCGTCCCTGGGCCCTTTCATCCCCGAACACAAGCCTCGGGATCCCCGAGGGGTGCTGGGCTCAGGCGCTTGGCCCTCGCCGTCGTTCCCATGCCAGGAGCCAGAGGAGATCCCACCTTTCCATCCTGGTGCGTTCCAGCGTGAACTGTGGTGAGGATGTGGGCCCCCCACAAGCGCATATTTCCTTATGGAGAATCTGCAAACACCTTCACTGCAACTCTTCCTTTGTAAAAGACAAAAAATGCAATTTCCATCCAAGTAGAAAAGGGTAAAAATAAAAGTTTAAAAACACGGCAGACTCTCTAGATTGTGATATGGTCCTGGGGCGCACTCTCCTCCAAAATCACATACACACATTGCTCAGCCGTAAAAAGAAGCGAAATTGGGTTTATTTGCAGTGAGGTGGGTGGACCTAGAGTCTGTCACACAGAGTGAAGTAAGTCAGAAAGAGAAAAACAAATACCACATGCTAACACATATATATGGAATCTAAAAAAGAATAGTTCTGAAGAACCTAGGGGCAGGAGAGGAATAAAGACGCAGACGTAGAGAATGGACGTGAGGACACGGGGAGGGGGAAGGGTAAGCTGGGACGAAGTGAGAGGGTGGCATGGACATATATACACTCCCAAATGTAAAATAGATGGCTAGTGGGAAGCAGCCGCAGAGCACAGGGAGATCAGCTCGGTGCTTTGTGACCACCTAGAGGGGTGGGATAGGGAGGGTGGGAGGGAGGGAGATGCAAGAGGGAGGGGCTGTGGGGATACATGTATACGTATAGCTGATTCACTTTGGTATACAGCAGAAACTAACGCAGCATTGTAAAGCAATTATACTCCAATAAAGATGTTTTTAAAAATCACATACACATGTGTGCAGATGCATATGGACACGTGCACACATGTACACACGCAACACACATGTACACATAGATACACATACACGTACATAACACATGCACACACAGTGCACTCTTGCGCACACATGCACACACATGCGCTCTTGCACTCACACACGCACACACTCTGTCCCCATCTCCCTCCAGATTCAGAGAGTTGCCGGCGCAGCCCTGCGGCCCCTGGGTCTGCACCTCCGCTCTGCTCCCCGTCCGGGCGGGTCCCGTGTGGCTTCCGTCTGCTGCTCCTGGTAGCCCGTCAGGCCCTGCTGTCTACACATATAAACCCCTTTCTTCCACTTGTCTGAGTGGAGCTGCAGCCTGGGAGAGGCAGCCCCATGGGTTTTCCGGGGTGATTCAAGCGATACGGTCTGACTCTGATCAACACAATAACTAACTAAATATAACTGCAAATGTCATTACCCAACCCGAGCTCAGCAAAGGCTGAGGTCACCTCCTCTTACTTCACGATGGGCCCAGCCCCTCCTGCGAGTGTTCAGACACACAAGTGGGCCCCAAGTGAGAATACAGCGTCCACGTTACAGGCATTTTGCCGGCTAAGTGAAGAAGAGTTTGAGAGGCCATGGGATTAAAATAACCGTGAGATAGGCTCCCAGGCTTTACCCAGACAATGTCAAATGAAGGTAAGAAGGCTTGATTTGATTTTGTGGAAACCAAACCTCAGTCCCTCAGTGACGGTAGAACACTGTTTTTCCAGGTTCACGCTCCTGACGTCCAGACGAAGGGCCGAGGGGAGAAAGCTCATGAAGGTCCAGGGCCTCGGGGTGCGACGACGGGGGTGGCCAGCCTGGGCGCTCCCAGCCCTGTGGGTCCTGGACGCTCAGGGCGCCGCCTTTCCCCAACACTCCAGAATGGGTAAGGGCGCGGGTGCTAGGCCAGGCCTGTGAGGGGCAAGGCCTCACTCAGGGCGACGGCTTGCACGTCCCAGGAGATGGCAGGCAAGCTGTGTGGCCGGTCCAAGGTCCGGAAGGCTCCCCCTTCCTCACCAGGGAGTCAGCCGGCGGGGGGCTTCCCACTTCCTGTGGGGCCTGAGAGCCTGGAAAGGTGAGCCTCCTGCTTGGGCTCTCTAGAGGGGCAGGGAGATCACGGTTACAGGCCCCCCGCGAAGCCCCAGGAGTGTTTGCAATTTACACCGTTTGTGTCCCTGAGAGCATCTCCCGTCTGGCTGGCCGCCTCGCCGGGCACAGGCAGGCGGGGCCCTGAGTCTCCCCGGCCTCCGGTCTGCATTATTCATTCCCGGCTCATCGCAGGCTATTCGGTTACCGCAGGGCCCCTAAGCCCGAGACCAGACTCTAACGCGCTCCCACAATGGACAGGGGTCCTGCCTGCGCAGGGGCCCAGGGCCCTGGATCTGGACCCCGCCTGGCCTGTGGCTGACAGAGGAGCTTCCTGCATGGTTCCTAGGGGTCTTTTAATCCCTCTCTGTTTAGGGCTGGTCCTAGTTTCAGAGCCTGCTGACCCCTATCTGCTCACACAGGTTGGGGAGAAGGGGCCTCCACCTGGGTCTCCTCGAGGGGGCCGGGCCGGGAGGACTCCGTGGAGAGGGGTGCGTCCAGCAGGGGCCCCCGCCTGGGTCGGAGCAGGTGCTGAGAGGGGTGGGGGCCGTGCTCGTTCAGTCTCCATCCGCAAGGTGTTCCTGGGCGCCTGCCGTGAGTGGGACGTGGTTCTAAGCAGGGAACAAAAGAAGGGCCGTGATGAATTCAGTTTCATAACAGGACCGAGTGAGCGCCAGGGTCACCCTGCCCACCGCCCACGCCTGCACGGGATCGAGGGCTGAGCCTCCCTTCTTGGGCAGCTGGTCATGTACTTTTATGTCACCCTGATCGTAATTTAAGAAACTAAGTTCTAGACTCCTCTCCTTCTCCCCTGTTCCAGCTGGAGCCTGTGAGATTCATCCTCGGAGGAGGGAGGCCGGGCAGGGTGGATGGGCGGAAATCCCTGGGGCACTTCCCGTCTCTGCTTTCTCCAAAGCCTAAGCCAGGTAACTGGGAGGCAGCGACCGGAGGGTGAGGGGAGGTGGGCCGGCACCCGGCCAGCCTTGGCCGCCAGCCACCAAAGGCCATCTGAGCTTGGCGGGGGGCCCCCGGGGGCAGGCCGTAAGGACCGACGGCCAGACGTGCCCACACCCTCACCTGCCACTGTGACAGAGTGGAGCCCCGACGGGAGCAGGGGGCCAGCCAGGTGTGTGTGCACCTGTGCCGTGCGGGACCTGCGAGGACGTCAGGCTGACGGGGCCTGTGGGAAGATGAGTCCCTCTTCTCGCAGTGTGGGGCCGAGCCAGCCCCTCCCGTCGGCTCCTCCGTGCTGGACGGGTCTCCAGGGGCAGCTGGGGTCACGCTGGACCTCGTGCTGGGAAGGGTCCCTCCCTGCCCGGGCGTGAGGAGGATGCAGGGAGACCCCACTGCGCAGAATCCTCAGTCTCACGGTGATTGCTTGCCCTCCCGCCAGCCCTGCTCCTGGGCCCCTGAAAGCCTGCCCCCCGACTTAGCTACCCCCGCAGGCAGCCGGACACAACACCGTGCGCACCGCCCCCCCAGCATCCCCTCGGCCTGAAAGCCTGCTTCCCATTCCTGTTGCTCAGGGACCACCTGGGCACCTCAGACGTTCATTTCCCTCCAGACGCCCTGGTTCGAGTGTCCAGGCCCCAGGATTATTAATGGCCCCTAGGGGGTCCCGATGCAAGGCAGGGGCACCGAGCAGGTCACCGGGGAGGCCTGGATCTCCGCAGGGGCCGGGTCACGTCCCTGGGATCCCTGCTCCTTCTCTAGCACGGTGACTGCTCTCACCGATGCTACTGTCACCATCTGCTTTATAACACAGTAGTATGTTTTATTTCTCCTGCTTCGCACTTTTAAAGCCCTTGAAGGGCAGGTCTGTATGACTTATCTTCACGGCTCTCCTCGTATCTTGCATATAGAGGAAATTCAACAGATGTTGACTGCATGGACGAGAGATTAAATTAAATGTCCGTAGTGAAGTAAATACATGCTTTCCCACTTGGAGGATGTGATTACGCCTTGATATCGAACTGACCTGGTTCGTATCTTATCTCAGCCACTGACCAGCTACTTCAATTCAGAAAAATTATTTAAATTCTCAGTGCCTCAGTTTCCTCATCTGTGAAATGGGTAGAACATTGTACCGATTAACAAAGGCAGACATGAGCAGCGGTGATCACAGGGAGAGGCGTCTGATAGGTGTTCGACCAGCGTCAGCCCCGATCTCCACCTGCCCCGCCCATCTGAAGGGTGAATCCAGGTCAACTCTGGACCTCTGGGTGAGACCCTCTGAGGGGGTGCGGCTGTTTCTGGGGGCAGTGGGGACTTGAGTTCAGGTGAGGGAAGTGGAGGCAGGGTATTAGGATACTTCAAACATATTACACTGAGCAGGAAGGAACTTGGCACTAGGGTTCATAACTGCTTTAATCAATTATCTTCTTAACATCAGTAATAATTGGTCCAGACCCTCTGCCTGTCCTCAGACCAATAGAAGACAGATTTCCTCATCGTCTCATAATTGCCTTTGCAAGAGCTAAATTACATTACGTTTTAAAAATACCCTGATCCCCGACTGTGGCTCCCTGCAGAGCTGGGCTGGATGCAGGCGTCCTCAGGCCTCCGCGGGGGGATCAGGTGTCAGTCGGTGTCATCAGCCTCAGAGCCGGTGCCTCCTACACTGTGGCTGTGCTGCTTGGTCTCCTGGCGGGGGTGCCTGGGGGTGAATTCTAAAAACGTCCGTGCCAGGTCCACACGCAGGCTTTGGAGGAGGCCCGGGTCTGCTCTAGTCACGTCGAGTAGCCTCCTGGGCCTGTTTCCTCACCTGGGCAGGGGGAGCTTGGGGGGGGGCACACTAACACCTGCCATGCTTGTCTCACGATCCCCTGCTCACGGAGCCCTGAAAGGATTCCCAAAAACCTGCCCAGCTCCAGTGGCATCTAAAATCTCCTGCGGTAAACGTATTAGTTGGAAAAAGGCATCATTTCTGGCAACACACGCACAGTTTTTAAGGATATTTTCAGCGCACCTTTGGAACGACACACAGGTCCAGCCCACCCAGCTGCCCTCGGGGTGCGGCCGCGAGCCCGGCCACGCACGGCCACGGCCGGTGACCCTGCTGAGCGGCCGGGCTGGCAGGGCCGAGTGTGGACAGAGCACTTGGACCCCGTGGGGCTCCTTCCCAACACACACGGGGCTCCGGTCGGCAGAGTCGGGCCTGGTTTTCAAAGCAGCCAACCGAATCAGACTTGCTTGCTGTCAGATGTTATGAGCTACCCTTCACTTCCGGCAAGTGGGCGAATAGACGCCTCCACGGCAACCGCTCGCTGCGCGATTGTCGTCTACACCCTCCTGGGCGATGCGCGACGGGCGGGTCTCCTGTGAGCTCGCAGAGGTGTTTCCTACTGCTGCTGCTCTCCGGTCGTGGCTTCCGTCATCGCTTCTGTTTGGGCCCCAGAGGGTCATCCGCACTGGGAACTGCACGCCTGGGGGCCTCGTGGGGGAGGGGAGTGATGTTCCCTCCACCCTGAGTTCTCGGCTCAGACCCCCACACAGAAGGCAGAGTAACAAGAGGAAGGCAGCCTAGCACACAGCTTGGGGAGCGACTCCCGGAAAACGGCGGATTCAGACACACAGGGCAGGGGAGCAGGTGCGGCTTCCAAGGGCATCGGGTACGGGAGGGAAGGCACGGGGTGAGGCCCGCAGATGCCGCTGGGCCATCTCTCGGCCGGTGAGAGTCGGTCTCGGTAAAGGAGAATTTATTTCCTGTTTTTAGGCAGAAGGGGGAACTTTTCCTGCTCCTTCAGAGCCTTCAGCTCCAAATAATTTTTATGTCAAAGACGCACATGCTTCGGGGCGACGTGTTGTGGTTTCCTTCAGCCTTTCCTGTTGAAGGCGGGCTGGGGAAGGAGATGCCGCAGCCCCGAGGCCTGTCCTCAGCGGAATCTGCTTATTCCCCCTCCCCGCAGCCCAGGTCCCCCCACCCCCGCCCCCCCCGACGGAGGCTCTGGGTTAGAGCCCTTAAGCCTCACACGCACCACTGTGTATGTGCTTAAAACAACACAACTTATTCTCGTGCAATTCTGGGGCCAGAAGTCCAAACTCAGGCTCGCCGGGCTGCAGTCAAGGTGTCTAGGGGGCACCGCTGTGTGTCTGCACGGTATGGGGTTGGCGTGACCACGTCTCACCGCCCGCTCTACACCACGCTCACTTCTCCCTGGATCGTAACCGCCTTTCTGGCCTCCTGGCTCCCATCCTGCTGCGCTGCAACCCCTCTCAGTGACCCTTCTGACGTGGGCTCCCCTGGGGCCCTGGCGCCGCAGGTAAGACCTCCTGCCGCCCACTGCATGCCAGGCCCGCCCCTGCTCTGCCCAGGGGCTCCTTCCCAGACGGCCCAGCGGCCCCACCACACGCCCTCTGGGTGGGCGGGACGTCTCCTCTGATGACCAGTGACCCGAGCCGTCCTCTCCGAGTTGCACTTTCCCTCCTGCCGCAGCAGGTGTGGCCGTCTCGGGCCCCCCGACCTCCTGCATTTTCCTCGGTGATTGTATTTATTGGCCACTGTCTCGTCTCCGAAGGGTGCCCGCTGCACCAGGACCTCTGTCCATCGGCCCTTCCCGAGTGCGGGGCACGGTGTCTAGCATGTGGGGTGGGTGCCCAGTGCAGCCCGCGGAGGGGCCGCTGTGAGCGAATGGTACCGCTTTCCACGCCTGAAACCTGTACACAGGTGGTGTTATACTCACCTCGACACCACGAACCGCGGTTTTGCTCCACGCTGTGTTTGAGTTTTTCCTGCTGGTGCGGGAAGCCTCACCACGTAGTGAACCACTGGATACGTAAATCTATCCCTCGTCCTGGTGTTCGTTGTTTTGCCGTTACACACAGAGCTGTGTAGCATATTTTGTGTGCGAACCTCACACGTCAGGGTTTTTCTGCCTCAGTGGAACCCCTTCAGAATGACTGGGGCTCCTAACAATTACTTCACTGCCAGACATTCTGACTGGACCCGTCTGGGTTGGCTCAGGACTGCAGTAACTTTCATTTATTTATTTATTTATTATTTTTCTTTGGCGGTACGCGGGCCTCTCACTGCCGCGGCCTCTCCCGTTGCGGAGCACAGGCTCCGGACGCGCAGGCTCAGCGGCCATGGCTCACGGGCCCAGCCGCTCCCCGGCATGTGGGATCTTCCGGACCGGGGCAAGGGCAGCCTGGGCCTGGAACCACAGGTCTTGGGCTTGTCTTTAAGCAGGGAATTGCTGGCTTGTAGGGACCCATCTTTGACTTTCCTAAACACTGCTGTCAAAGTGGTCACAGCGGCCGTAACCCCACCAGCAGCGCACGCGGCTTCCTTCCCCCAGATTCTCAATACTATTACCGTCCCAGCTTTAAAGGTTTGCCTGTGCCAAGTCCGGGGCGGGGCGGGGGTGGTGGTGGTGGGTGGGAACTGGCTCTCAGTCCCCGGCCGCATCGCCTTCCCTTCCCTGGTGCTTTGCGCTCCGGGAAACCCGGGAGGGGGCAGGGGGCGGGGCGAGGGGCGGGGCGCAGGTGGGAGGCGAGCGGACAGACGCTGACCGGAGGGGCGGTGCTCGGGCATCTGGTCCTCGCGGCCACCGCGCCCCACGGTCGCTGTCGCAGCGGGAGAACAAGCAGCCCCTCCCCCCCGGAGCAGCCCCCGGGATGCAGCCGCTCCCGCCGCCGGTGCCCGGGCCCCTGGCCCTGCTGGACACGACAGGTGAGCGCACAGGTGAGCCAGGCTCCGGTCTTCCGGCGCCCGAGCTCCGCCGGGGCCCCTGGGCGCGGGCACAGGCCCTCTCCCTCCGCTTTTTCCTGAGTGTCCAGACTTTGCGCCTGTCTCTCCCCGTCTCGTTCTCCGCTGTCCTTTACTACGAACAATAGACGACGATCCGTATAAACCTTACAACGCACTCCTTTGCCATCTCTTCCACCCCATTTCAGGCTCCAAAAATTTCTAAGAAAAGGTCATTTCGTGGGGCCAGGTGGCTTCTTCCTGCTTGAAAGTGACCAAGGTCCTTAGGGCATTCTTGGCGCGGCTGTCCGCCTCATCCGCGCCCTCCCCAGGCTTCTCCCCCGTAAATTCACGGAATCTCGAATTCGCGGATTTCCCACCAAGCCCGATGCAGCCCAAGCCAGGCGGCGGGACACAGGAAGCCGGAGCCTTTGTCTCCCTACCGGGAAGTGGCCGGGAGGGGAGTAACGGGGGTGTTTTCCTGACGGGGAGGCCGGGAAGCCTTCAAGAAAAGAGAAGGTAGCTCCACGGCGAGCGGGGCTCTGACGGACGGGCGGAGCGGTGGTGATGCCTCGGGGTCCGGCTGCCGCTTCACAGGGGTCCAGTGGAGAGCGCAGGGGTGTACCTCCCAGCCCTGTGTGCAGTGGCTTTGCAAAGTCTCTTTTAAAAGACCAGATTAGTGACGTTGCTTGATTTTTAAATGATAATCAAGGCTTCTGGCTTCTCCCTAAAAGAAACAATTCTATGCCCACCGCTCTCTAAAGCCAAATGCTCTATGGCAGACTGGCCTGCGCGCTCCATCCTCCTGGGAGACAGTTGCTTATTGTAACGGCAGCTACTTGTTGTGACTAGTTATTAACTACTTACAATTATTTCCATCATTATCTTAGAATGACTTGATTTCAAAAATAGCATTTTTGACTTAGAATTTTCTTCTGAGGAGGAACTTTAAATTTAAAAAATACTGAGAGTTGGTTTTTTATTTAAAAATACTAAACAGGAGGGTAGCTGGGATGGGATTATGGGTATTTTCTACCTTACATGTCTGCACTCATGCCCTTGGGGGATGTGTTCTGTGTAAAAGAAAAATAAAAGGGAAACTGTTGGCTGAGGGCACGTCCTTGTGCCTTTGGCTGTTTCCCTGGGACGGTTGCTTAGCCCCCATGGCTGCCGTCGAGACGAAATGATTAAATGAGCTCATTCTTCCTTCTGGGAGGCCCGGCCCTCCTGGCAAGGAGGGGGTGACGAGGTGACTGCCCCCACCCTGGTCTTTGTGACACCCTCTTCCCGGCTCCACTAAGTGGAGAAGGTGCAGAGGGGGACAGGCCCTAGGTCTGCTCCATCCTTGCACCTGGTCGTGGAGCCACAGAGGCTGGGAGGAGGCTGGGAGGGGAGACTGGGGGGAGGTTGGGAGGGGGCTGGGAGGAGGCTGGGAGGGGAGGCTCGGGGGAGGCTGAAGGGAAGCTGGGGGGAGGTTGGGAAGAGGCTGGGAGGAGGCTGGGAGGGGAGGCTCGGAGGAGGCTGGGAGGGGAGGCTGGGAGGAGGCTGGGAGGGGAGGCTGGGAGGAGGCTGGGAGGGGAGATTGGGGGGAGGCTGGGAGGGGAGGCTGAGGGGAAGCTGGGGGGAGGTTGGGAAGAGGCTGGGAGGAGGCTGGGAGGGGAAGCTGGGAGGGGAGGCTGGGGGGAAGCTGGGAGGGGAGGCTGGGGGGAGGTTGGGAGGGGGCTGGGAGGAGGCTGGGAGGGGAGGCTCGGAGGAGGCTGGGAGGGGAGGCTGAAGGGAAGCTGGGGGGAGGTTGGGAAGAGGCTGGGAGGAGGCTGGGAGGGGAGGCTCGGAGGAGGCTGGGAGGGGAGGCTGGGAGGAGGCTAGGGGAAGGCTGGGGGAGGTTGGGAAGAGGCTGGGAGGAGGCTGGGAGGGGAGGCTGGGAGGGGAGGCTGGGGGGAAGCTGGGAGGGGAGGCTGGGAGGAGGCTGGGGGAGGCTAGGAGGGGAGGCTGGGAGGGGAGGCGGCAGGTGCAGGGAGCTGGCGGGGCTCCTGGGGAGCGACATTCTGCACAGGCTGGAGTCAGGAGAACAGTGAGCAGGCAGGTGAGATGCAGGTTTGGCCTCAGCCCCACAGCCCCAGACGCCCCCCCCTCCACTCCCAGGTGGAGAGCAGCGGGTAGGAGTAAGTGCTGATTCACCTTGACGTTAGCACCACCCACGACCACATGCCCATTATGCGCATAGACACGCATCTGGAATTTCACGGATGTTCTCTCACTGCATCCTTATCACAGTGAAGAGGCAGGCAATCAGGGGGTTGTCATATCCCCCCCACCCCACCGCTTTGCAGATCAGGAAACCGAACTTCCCTCATTCATTCAGCATGAGAAGATACAGGCTCGGGGACCGGCATCAAGCAAGATCCCAGGGCCCCTGCTCTCAGGGTCCTCCCTCTGCAGGGCTCGGAGAGGGCGGGGGGCCGTGCGCAATCACTCAGCAGGCCTGGCAGCCCCACAGCAGCTCGGGCAGCGTTCGTGTAAGTTGCCACCAGTGCTATAAGCCTAACGGTAGAGATTTTAACTAGGAGTCAGGGCACTGCCTTAAGGGTGCTTCAGTTGTAACAACACACACAGTAGGGCTCCTGCTAATGGGACAGGAAGGTCGAGGGAACAATTCAGGGAATTCGGTTTTTTTCCTTCAGTGTGGACCCCCTTTTCTCCGAAACTTGACCTAAAAATGCATATGTCTTATGGCGATTAGAAAGACACCCTACCTCCTTTTCTCGAGGTTATTTCTCGTTGTCTTATTTTTTATGCAAACCCCTCTATTTATAAAGACTATTGAAGGTTGGGACTCTTCTCTTTGTCATCCCTGTTGTACCTGGAATCAAAATATTGCAGTCTGTGTCATTGGGATGAGGCCGCTCAGAAGCATCCCTTTCCCACCTGCCTGTCTCTCCAGACCTCACGGTAAACTCGGAACGCGCAGTACGACGCGTGACAAGGAGGACAGCCTGCATCCTGTGATCTTTGTCACGGAGAAGTTTCAGAGGGAAAGTCATGCAGGGAAAGCCTGGTGAAGTCATACTGAAAGTGGCTCCTAGGAAGCTTTACACGGTCCCAAAGGAGATGTTTGACGTGACCTGTCAGAATGTCACTAACGGACTTGACAAGGTCCCAGCAAAGCTGTTTGCCTGGTGGGGCCCCTCAGGTCCCCGCTCATCACGCGACCGCCCTAAAGGGACAAGTCAAAGCGGAGGCAAGAACCTTCGGAACCAGAATATCCCCAGGGGGTCTTCCAGACGGGCCCACAGGGGCTAAGAGACGAGGCCCAGGGGCCGGAACTGCGGTTTGAAGCGGTGCTGAGGCCTCAGTTAGTTATTCTGAGAGAAATAGACACGTAACGCATTCAATTAGGGGAAACAGCAAGAAGTCCTCTGAGGAGGAGGGCATTCGATAACCTTCTCAAATACTTAGTCCCAGAAAGTTTAGTTTCAAGAGGCTTCTTGCTCTTAAAAGACATTTTACAGCGGAGATGGGGACGGAACCTCGGGAAGAACAGTTGAGGAGATCTGATGAGGAGGCGGTGCTGCCCTGGGTCCATCCGCAGGGGCTCGGGGGCTGGCGGGGCGGGTAGCGCACGGGAGGGGTGACCGCTAGGGGCGGGTGGGCGAGCGGAGGCTGCAGTGACCCCCCACGACTGCTGGGCGGCCCTGGCGTGAGTGTCTCACCAACTTCCATGGTAGCAGCTTCACTAACTTCCAAAACATAGAAGAAGGTGGTTTTCAACCTTTGTGTCCATTTGTTCCCAATGTACCTGCCTTTCTAAAGTTAATCACCCAGAGCAGAATGTCGCCCGAGGGGAGCCTTCTTTTTTCCTCTCACACACTCATTTTCCAAGCGGCTTTGCCATTTCTGTCCCGTTTCCCTACAGACACCCCAGATCGGCTGTAACCACTGATCTTTCTGACTCTGGGGCAAACCAACCTGTACTTATATCCTCGGTTTCAGGCTCTAGATACATGCAAGGAAAAATAAGTGACTGCTGTCTGCATGCACACGACTCTGCAAGGAAGATGCCGTGAATAATAGTGAACAGAGAAAAGCCCACCAAGGGGACCCCAGGGCCGCTGGGTCCCAAAGGTGTAAACCGTCTCCCAGCACTTGTGGCTGTGCTTCTGTAGACTCTCCTATAGATGGTTCACCCTCAACAGTTCTTACATATTTGCAGTAAAAAGTACGAGAAAACAGCAGTGAAAGAGCAGGTGAAGGGAGGTGAGGGCCTCGCAGGAAATGAAGCGACCTTCCTGAGACCTTCGCCCTCACCAGGCCAGCGGGTAGAAGCGGCGTTCCCGGGCTGGCCAAGTGATTCTGAGTGAGCACGTTGACCCAGAGTTGTGTGGAATCTATTTCTGAGTGCGTGACAATCCCTTTCTTGGGTGGCGTGACCTTGACCTGCCGTTGAACTTTGCTGACGAGACTGCTGACGAGACTGCGGACGGGCGTGCAAATCTTCAAAGGCACAGTCTGGGCCGGGGCCTGGGGTCATCTGAGACAGTGGTTGAGGTCAGATGAGCAGCCGCTTCCCCACCCCACACACACACACACACACACACACACACACACACACACACACGTCAATTGAACACTTTGGTGTGGGAAGAAGCACCACGTTTTTCTTTCATCCTGTTTTGTTGTGGAGTCACAGGGATGAAGATGGTTAACCTTCCAACAAACGAGACACACCAGCATGGCTGTGTTCAGTGTGGAGTCTCGTCCTGCCCTCTGCCTGGCCTGTGTCTCTGCCTCCGTTGTGCGGTTGCTGTTGACTGCGTAGGAACAGGCGTATCTGAGATCGAATTGCTGTAATAATGATTACAATTACGGTTATTGTAAGTGAGGCTTCCCTGCCTTCCCTGAGACACACGAGAGGAAGAACGGTTCACACGAAATCCAGGAGTCAAGGCCTGAGGGAGGAAGGTGCCAGGGATGGAAGGTTTCCTTTCTTGGATTCTGTGACAGTTAAAATTAGCTTTGGCTACAGATACCAGGACATCCACAATAGTGGTTTATGGTCCAGAGATTTAATTCTGTTACCTAATCAAAGTTTGGAGGTGGACAACCCAGGGCTGTATTTCTGCTCTGCCTCTCTTTGTGTGTGACTTCTATTGTCAAGGTTCCCTCATGGTACAAAATGGCTGCAGGGGCTCCACCTTTATGTTCACGTTCCAGGCCGCGGGAAGGATGAAGGGGAGAAAGGCAAAGGGACTGGCTCCTTTAAGAGATTTCCTGTAGGTCCCACCCAACATTCCTTGTTGAGGTGGAGATTTTTTGCTGAGAACAGTAATCACCCAGCTGGAGCAGAGGCTGGAAAATGCCATCTTTCAGCTGGCGTGTTTCCACATCCAATAATTGGGGCCTGTTGACAAGGGGAGAGGGTAATGGACGTGCAGGTGGGCAGCGGCGGGCTCTGCACACTTTTATACTTTCTTTCCACCCCTTCCCATTTGATCACTCACGTGTTTGGTGCTGAGCCAGGTATAAGAGTGGAAGAACACAGGATGCCTGCCCTCCAGGGAACGGCTCGGTGTGGACATGGGGGCACAAGTGCACCCATGGAGCAGCGTGGACGTGCTGGCCATCCCAGAGGGACGCACGCCCCCTCTCTGTGTGGGACCTGCTCGGCCTGGTCCAGGGCAGTGTGCAGAGGTCCTCTGTGCAGTCTTGGAGTAGGGCAGGGTCCAGGGTCATGGACTTGGCAAGGCCCAGGGGTGCTTGTTGATGCAGGTAAAGTGCTCAGTAAGACCAGGCGCGGAGCAGATGCGCCATAAGCGGCCGGCGTGGCTGCTGCCGTGTGGGGTGAAGCCGGGACGGAGGCCGCAGGGGACTTGGAACCCGGGGAGGGCCCAGCCGCCCCCTGACGTTTACTGAGAAGCTGCTGTGCGCGGGCACTGTCTCAGGTGGCAGGGACGCAGCGGGGGACGAGGCAGGGCCCCTGCCCACCCTCATGGGGCTCGTCGTCCGGACGTGTGGGTGGTGACAGTGCCTGGAAACCCCTGGGTGCGGTGGGGGCCACAGGGGAGGGCGGCCGTGCAGGGGTACCGGCGGGGTCTGGGTGCCCTGTAGGAGACGACGGTGAGTCCTCAGGGCGGGCGGAGGGGTGGCGAGGGGTCCCGCTCTGAGCACGGGGATGGGCGGGGAAGAAGCAGGCGGTGGTGGTCCCTGGGGAGCGCGTCCCAGGCTCCTGCCAGCGAGCAGCAGGGCTGCAGCAGAGAGCCAGGCTGACCCGGGATGCGCTCGAGGTCCTGGCCCCCCGCCCCAAGCTCAGCCCCTTACCAGCTGGCGCCTTGTTTCTGTTCCCCCAGAAGGGTTTGCGAGAAGAAAGAAGACTTCCCTGTGGTTTGTGGGGTCTCTGCTGGTGGTGTCCACCTCCATCCTGACCGTCGGCCTCGCTGCCACCACCAGGACGGAGAACGTGACCATGGGCGGCTACTACCCCGGGATCATTGTGAGTGGCGCGGTCCCTGGGGTCTGCCGGTCGGGGGGCCTGGGGGCGGTGGGGACACAGATGTCCGTGTGCTGCAGACACGCTCCACCCCAGCCCCCCGAGGTGGAGGTTTAGGGCAATTATCCTGCATGCTCAGGTGGCCCCGTGGGGCACAGGGTCCTGAGAGGTGGGGGAGGGGAAGGAGAGGGGTCGGAGGCAAGAGGTGCGACAGGCCCTGGCCCAGAGTCTCCCCAGAGTGCCCGGGGAGAACCAGCCCTGTGACGCCCGGACTTCAGCCCCATGAGACCAAGCTGAGCAAACCACCCCTCGGAAACTGGACTCAGAGCTTTAAAAGACGCCACGGAACCTGGGTAGAAGGTGCGTTCGTGGGACCGCATGGGATCAGCAGGAAAACGAGCTGACGTGGTCCTCACCTCCGCTTCTGGGCAATAACCCCACGAGGTAAACCCACAGCCCAGCCAGACCTGGCAACAGCGGCCCCCAAATCCAGAATCCTCCAGACTTCTGAACTGTGGAATTGTGTCCATTTGTTGGCAGTAAAATTTGCTCCAAGCGTCTGCATCGCACTCAGGGAGCGTCTGTGAAATTGCTTTTTATCAGATATGATGCCCTGCAAACGCACCAGAGCCCTGAGGGGCTGTGTCACAAGGGCTAAACCAGGATTTTAAAAACGAAGCTTATTCAATCTCATTACTCTCACTAGAGGTATTACGCAGATTAGTCACGACGTTGATAACATTTTAACAAGGATGAAAATACTTCACAAACATCATTCATTTTCTCTTTGTATTTTTCTTTATTTTTAGATTTTATCTGTGCTTTATAAGTCTGCATTATCTTCCTGTGTACACTTTCTGAGTAAACCTACATAAATAGTGTCTGTGCAGGTAGTATTCTCAGTGAACTCCCATGAGACTCTGCTTCCCGGCCCGTGTCCTGGACGGAGGGGAGCCAGGGGTGTGGAGGCTGGCGGCTGTGAAGACGCGTCCCCCAGGTGACCGGCAGACAAGGTCAATCTTGAGTAGGATTTTGCAGTGTTCTCTACGCGTCACTGGTTCAGGATCTCACCTGGAGGTCACCTTCAGAACATCCTGGGTGTGTTCAGAGCCTGGCTCTGCAGAGAACCTGACTCCTGGGCGAGAACCAGAGTGCAACTGGCTTCAGCTCAGCGGTTCTGAAAGCAAACAGTGGACACAACAGATGAGGTTTGCTCAAAGAAAATGTGGATACAAGTCACTTCTGTGGACGCACGGCATCCGACCTTGAGACTTATAGCAAGGGCGGGTCTCAGGAAGAAACTGGGTGAGAAGGTGCAAACACCTCAACATTTTGGAAAGAGGAATTTTTTCAAATCCAAAAAATGCAACTTAGCGAGAATTAATAGGTATATTTTAATACATTTACGTTGGAATGGAATTGTGATATTTTGAAGAAAATGCTCATCTTTCCTCACTCCTTGAGAATTCTTAAATTATTGGTGAAAACTACATCTGTGCATTCACGTCCGTCTCCATAGATATAATCCTTGCAGGCAAAGACATCCTTGGACATAAATGGTCTCATTTTTAGTGCATTCAATCTGGCACCGTGGGTAGAGATGCCATAGCTGTGTGGGTCAGTCGCGCGGCTGTCCCCAGGCTGCTGCCTCTGCCTCGCACGGTCACTCAGAATCCGACGGGCCGGGCAGAGCTGAGGGTCACCCCCTGGGTGGGCTCCAGTGCGGGGTCTCGGGGCGGCCCTGTGCCTCTGGGAGGGGCTTGTCACCGGCTGCTTTGAGCGCTGCCTCCCCTGGCGTTGCTGGAGCTCTGCTCTCAGGCTGAGGGAAAGCTTAGGAATTCTTCCCAGGCGGGTGTTGGGGGATGAGGCCACCGGCGCCCCTGGGCACACTCGGGCGATGCGAGATGAGCACAGTCGTGGTGTTTCTCCAGTGTCCCAGCGTCACCTGCACCCAGGCGGAGAGCTGAGGCCGAGGAACAAGCGGACGGGTTCCCAGGAGCCCCTGGGTGCCCTTCCCGCCCCAAGACTACCTGTTTGCCTGCTCAACTGAGTCAAAAGCTCATTTCTAAGGGGTGTCAGCCGTGTGCGTGTCAGAAACACCCTTGGTTCCAGCTTCCTATGATACTCCCTGAGGGGTCAGCCGTCCTCCCACGACGGCCCAGGAGAAGCTCTCAGACGGGCCTCTCCCTGACCACCAGGCGTGGAGGATGGGTCACCGTGAGGAAGTTCTCCTGTCTGGGTGGGGGGCACGTGGCACTCATTTCCCGGACTCGAGAGTTAAACTGACGTAGGAGTTAACACATTTGAACACGGGAGACGAGACAGGCCTGTTTCAGCAGCTTCTATCCCGGTCACTGGCTTCGACGGCTCCTGAGAAGCCCACCCCAATGGGCACGAACCTACCTGCCGCTTAATGCTTCGGGCTGTGTGAGGGGGGGGTGGCTGGCCTCGCTTTCCGATAGGATGTCCTGAGGCAGGTGGGCACTGTTCCCTGTGGGCATTAGGCTGCCAGGCGTGTAACCCGAGCGCTTTCTCCCTTGTTTTCTTTTGGTGTCAGCTGGGCTTCGGATCCTTCTTAGGAATTATTGGCATCAACCTGGTGGAGAATAGAAAGCAAATGGTAAGAATGTGCATTGTTTCTTTCAAATGTGGTTCGTGGGGCTGTACCCGGGGTGGGGGGGAATGCTGCCCCTCTAGCTGTGGTGTTCCTGGGAAGGCCCCTGCCCCAATCCAGCACCCCCAGGGTCAGCACCCAGCTTCCCAGGCTGTGGACTGTACACCCCGGGACTCAGGGTTGAGTGGGTGCCGTTCACATCTTAGGCTAAGTGAGCATCGCCCCTGGGATTGTAGGGTACATTCTACAACCTCATGTGGTGTCTTAGCAGCTAAGGTTGGGCCACGGGACGGGGTGGGCTGGGAATGTTGGCAATTAGTTTAAATCATGGTGTACAAGGTTCAGGCAAAAACACGCGTGTATGAACGTCTGTCCTTGAGTCAGGGAGCCTGGCATCTCCTACGGCTGGGGTGTGACGATGGCTCTCCCAGACTGAGGAGAGAGAAGGGGTCAGTGGAAAACCAGGAGAACCGTGGTTCAGAGGTCTTTGCAGAGGGCGTGTCTACAACTGTTTGGCTGTGGGACGTATGAGGGCCAACCCTGATCAGTCAGGTTACAAACCTGACTTTTACTGATCATTTCAATTTGGAGTCTGTCGTGTTGCTGCAGTGCTTTGGGGAAGAGCTATAAGAACAGTGAATCCCTCGTGAATTCAAAATAGGTAATTTTGCCAAACCATTGTGCGGCCAGTGCTGACTTTTGAGAGGGTTCAGGGAGGATGCGGTTGGACCATACGCTGTTTCTGTCTCATCTCCAAATCATCGTAACAGACTGTGCGGGCGTTTCCGCCTCCACCTGCACCGGCCATCATCCTGAGGTATCACCAGGATCCCAGTGGCTGCCCTGGGCTTTCACGGGTGTGTGAGGGTGTGGAGAAGGTGGAGACTTGCACACAGCTGGCGGGAGCGTGAAGTGACGCGGCCACTGTGAAAAACAGCGTGGCAGCTCCTCACGATGTTTCGCGTAGACTTACCGGAGAGGAAAGCGTGTGCTGTCGTCGGCTTCTCGTCTGGCCCTTCTGTTGGGTGTGAAGTGGGGTCTCCTCGTGGATCTGTGTTTCCTCGATGACTAATGATGTCGAGCCTCTTTACATGTGCTGATTGGCTTTTTGTGTATCTGTTTCCGGTTGTCGCTGAGAAATGTCTATTCTAGTCCTTCGCCCGTTTTAAAATCGGGTTACTTGTCTGTGTATTGTTGAGTCGTCGGAGTCCTTTATATAGTCTAGACACAGGTCCCTTATCTGATATGTGGTTTTCAAGGACGTTAGCCCGCCCTGTGGGTTGTCTTTTCCCCTTCTTGGTGGTGTCCTTTGAGGCGCAGAAGTGCCCCATTTCAATGAAGCCCGATTTATCTAGTTTTTCTTTTGTTGCTCATGATTTTGGTGCGATTTCTAAGAATCTCCTGCCAACTCCAAGGTCATGACGATTACCCTTACGTTTTCTAAGAGCTTTATCACTTACATTGAAGTCTCTGGTCCATTTTGAGTTGATTTTGTATACGGTGTGGGTGGGGATCCACATTCAAGCTCTGGCATATGGCTCCTCAGTGGTCCTGGCACCATTCGGTGAAGAGACTGTCCTTTTTCCGTTGGATGGTCTTGAGACCCTAATTGATAATCACTTGGCCATAGATGTGTGTGTTTAGTTTTAGACTCTCAAGTCTGTTCTGTGATCTGTGAGCTTCTGACAGAAATTGTGTTGAATCTGGAGATCAGTTGAGGGAGTGTCGCCCCATGAACTTGGGGATGTTTTCCATCTCTTTAGATCTTCTTTCAACAATGTTTTGTCATTTTGAGAGTTGAAATTTTGCACTTCTTTTGTTAAATTTATTCCTAAGTGTTTTATCCTTTTGGAGGCTATTGTGAATGGAATTGTTTTCTTAACTTCATTTTTGGATTGTTCATTGCAAATGTATAAAAATACAATTGAGGGGCTTCCCTGGTGGCGCAGTGGTTGAGAGTCCGCCTGCCGATGCAGGGGACACGGGTTCGTGCCCCGGTCCGGGAAGATCCCACATGCCACGGAGCGGCTGGGCCCGTGAGCCATGGCCGCTGAGCCTGCGCGTCCGGAGCCTGTGCTCCGCAACGGGAGAGGCCACAGCAGTGGGAGGCCCGCGTACCGCAAAAAAAAAAAAAAAAAAAAAAACCAAAAAACAATTGATTTTTGCATGTTGCTCTTACATCCTGCAACCCTGTTGGTCTCACTCATTAGTTCTAATAGTTTTTTAGTGGATTCCTGAGGATTGTCCGTCTATGAGGTCATGTCACCTACAAATAGAGATAGTGTAACTTCTTCCTTTCCAAAATACTTGCTGGACTTCTATTTCTTTGGCTTTGGCAAAAGAAATGTGGGCCTTGGAGTGGGAGGATAAAAATCCAGAACTGACGCTAGCCCCCAGACAGGGTCCAGCCTCCCTGGAAGCCACCCTGAACCCCAGGCGAGACGGGGCCACCAGGTCCATAGAGCAGAGCTTTCTGCCTGAGGTTGCGTGTGTTGCTGTAGGATCTCATTTCAGCCCTTTCAGGAAAGCGTCCCCAGAATCACCTCGTACGATAAACACGTGTTTCACTCTCTAACATTTAAGTTAATATTCGTGAGAGCTGAAACCTGTGTCGACCATTAGTCTGTCGCCATCTCGACTGTCGTGAGCCTCAGTTTCTTCACATTCAGGATTGTTGAGCATCTGAGTCAACGCACGCGAGAACATGCAGCGCCGCGCTGGTCCGTAACGGGTGTTCGGAGACTAGTAGCCGTTGTTGCTTATTGTACTGAAGCACGGAGGTCGGTCAGAACATTCGAGTTGTAGCAAAGGAAACAATAGGAAGCTGAGAAAACGTCCGCTGGAGACAGTGCTTGTTTCAAATGTATCTAGATTTGTAAGAACGCTCTCTTTTCCCTTGCTTTCTCTTCATTTTAATTTTTTGCAATAGAAAAATGTAAAGATATGCAGAAGTGGACAGAATAGTGTAACAAACCCTCTGTATCCATCTCCCAACTTCATCCATTGTCGACTCATGACCGACCTTGAGTGGTATTTTGAAGCAAGTCCCAGACGTGGTATCATTTTGTCTGTAAACATTTTACTCTGCTCAAGCTAAGGGGTGGAATCTAATCATTACAAAGGCTCCTCCACGATCTCTGCCCGTCATGGCATTAGTCTCCAGCGATGTCCAAAGAATGCCCTCAGCGGAGCCAGCTTTTGATATTTTCCCATTGACGAATGAGTTCTTGCTTTCTCCTTGCCCAGACGTCAGAGGCCCTGATTTCCCCAACAGCTCTGCAGTCTAGCTTGGTCCCCACGGCCGGGGATGGAGAAGTTAAGGGCTTAAAGCACCTTGTTAACTGCCGCCTCCGCCCACCCCCAGCCATATGTACGTGCATGCGCACACACACAGACACGCACGCACGCACACAAGAGACACACACGGACACACAGAGACACACACAGACACACACACAGAGATACACACACAGACGCATACACTGGAATCCTCCTGGAACATAGTTGAAAACCCCCTGAACTAGAAGGACCGATGGGACGTCACTTAGTGGTAGAAGCGCGTTGCCTACAGAGGGTTAGGGTACCGGCCTCCGTCTGCTGGGCTTCTGCTCCTTTGAGTGTTGTGCTAGAGGGTCCTGGCTGTGCCCTCCGGCACCCCTGCTCCGGGTCTTGACATCACAGGAGTCTCCTCGGCCCTTCACCTTCCCGTGTAGAAGCCAAGCTGGTCTCTGCCCCCCCAAGGACTGAGCTGGGCGGGGCTGAGACAGCAAGGCCTCGAGGGCTGGGCAGGCAGACATTGGGGTGCTGGGGGATCCGAGGGCCATCGGGGAGGAAGCCTGCGAGGTCCACGGTGACCCACGTGGAGGCTGTGCAGGGGGGGCTGGGCTTTCCCCGTGAGGGCCCACTAGTGATGGGGCAGGAGGGTGGTGGCCAGGTTCACACACTGTCCCACCTCCAGCCCCGTGCTCCACCAAAGGGCCTGCACACCCGTCCAATTCTTTCTTCAACGAATGCTTCCTGGTACAGCTGCACGGTGCTGAGCTGGGGGCTGGGGCTGGGCGGGGGGGGAGACCCTGAACGCAGGGGGCTTCGACCTGTACATGCAGCCGGGGGGCCCTTGGGGCGGACAGGGGAGAGGCAGTGAAGGCAGAGAAGGGCTGGAAGGTCTATCCCCAGGCCGGGACAGGAAGGTGGACGCTCCTGGCAGATAAGGCCGAGAACCAAACAAGGCGAGTCAATTCTGTTAATAGTTTCAAAGAACCAACTTGCAGTTACCTCGATTGCCTTTGCTGCTTTTCTGCTCTCTGTTTCTTTTATCTCTGCTTAAGCCTTTCCTAGTGCCTTGCTTCTGCTGGTTCTGGGTTAAGTTTGCTCTTCTCTTCTAGTTCTCTAAGGTGTTACCGCCTTCTCCTCGGTGTGTGTGTTCACAGCTCTCACTTCCCCTCGGTCCTGGTTTAGCCGCGCGTCGCCTCTTGCCTGGACCCTGTGGTCGGGGCTAATTGCTCCCGTCTCCACTTTCTACCGTTTATCTGGCTCCAGGCAGCCTCCTTCGTATCACATCCTTATCTGTCTGGTGTTTGTTTTTGAAAATCACTTTCCCCTGCTGGAATGTAGTAAACTCTGTGGGCCCAGCGGAGATTTGAAGATGACCTTCCCCCACTGAGTAACAGCTGCCCTTCCCCCAGAAGAGACCCTGACAGGACAAGGAGACACAGTCCCAACCCTAATCTAGTGCCTTCCTTAGTTGCTAGAGTCACAGACAGACCCTGTCTGCAACATCTGTCGGGCCTGGCAGCCCTCGTGTTAGAGAGGGGCCTTCGGGGCGTGAGCGGGTCCTTGTGCTATAACGTTGTTAAACCCCTAGGCTGCTCGAGGGGCAGCGAGGCCTGGTAAGGACGTGGTGGCTGTGACCGAAACCAGGACACGCAGGCCTCGGCCAAGGGGCAGCTGCTCGTCCTGGCCGGTTTCCTATTTCCAGCCCGAAGCGCTGGAGGAGAGAACTTCCAACGTCTTTCCCAGCGCCGTCGTCTGGACCCTGGTGGTTCCCGGGCAGGAGCACGCGTGCGGTCACCCCAGAGCCGAGTTTACCACGTGTGAGGTGGCGCTAGCTCTGGCTTCTACTTTTTCCGGGGCAGTGGGAGGAAGGGCAGCCGAGCAGAGTCCCCTGAAGGTCGAGGAGGACGTTCGCGTCGTGGGGACGTGTGCAAACAGGGTCAGAGCACGTTTACACGCCCCGCTGTGGGCAGCCCTGCGTGCTAGGAGACGCTTTGCAGGTTGTGTGCTGTCTGTGGAGACCTGGATGAGAGCCGGTGGAGGTGTGACGTGAGCGTCTCTCGGCCGAGACTGTGACCGAGCCGCGGTTGGGGCGGAGCCGGCCAGTGGCCAGCGTGGAGCAGGGCGTCCTCTGAGGCGTTGAGTTGGTGCGTGGAAGACTCACCAGGGCAGCAGGTCTGACGATGGCTTTGCTCACCCGCTGGTGGTGAGAAGCAACAGGGCCTCAGGGGCCACTTCTGGGAGCGTCTCAGGCGACTGCAGTGCTTAGTGGACTTCCTGAACCAGCACCTGTGCTGGAGCACACGGGGCTGGGCAGACACCCACTTCTGATGAGGTCCCGGTGACCAGGCTAGCCGCAGACCCACTGGTCCTAGGAGACCCGTCGTTGGGGACAGCTCCACTCCTTAGGGACACTGGCAGTGGCCCTGGGGGAGGTGGGGAGGGGGAACGGTGCCATCCCAGGGGTGTCAGGCCGCAGGCTGCGTGGCTCTCTGCAGGAGCAGGTATCTCGGACCGAGTGCACGGCTGGACCCAGTGCCAGCCCGGCGTCTGGGACAAAGCAGGTGCTGGGGAACACTTGCTGGCGGAGCAGTTTGTCCCTCCCATTGCTTTTGTGCCAGAAAGTCGTCCTCCCTTCCTGAGGTCACAACTACCTGGGGGTCTGGGAGGGGCCGGGGCTGCGTCTGAACTTGACTGTAGCTGTGGCCTCTCTGTAAGGCTGGGGTGGGAGTTCCAGGTCAGAACCGGTGCTTTCCCTCCCTACGCGGCTGGGGTGTCAGGATGAGATGGGTGCCCCGTGCTGAAGGACTTGGGGCTCCAAAGCGATGTTGTTCAGGTCGCGTCTCTGTGTTGGGCCCCTCTGGCCGGAAGCTCTGCCCGGCAGGAACCGCGTGCTTCCTGTCGGGCTACGGCATCCAGGGGCCTCGCGGTCAGTCACAGGAGCTGCCCTGCTCTCCGGCCGATGCTAAGACGAGACGGGGCGGCCTCGCGCTCCAGCCTCTACGAAGCATGAACCGTGCGCTGAGCGTCTCTGTGCGAAGGGCGCGAGCCCGGGGCGGCTGGAAGGTCCGGGGAGGAAGCGGGAGGACGCGGCAGGCAGAGCAGACGCAGGCCTTTCATTCGCTGGAGACGCGGGCCTGCCTGGCTCCCGGGACAGCGGAAAAGTGCCTTCTGAGTCTTTTTTGTGTTTTCCTGTAGTTTGTCACAAGGCAGTACAAGCCTGGGAAGGCTCGGTTCGGTGCGGTTTCTGCAGTGATTTTTCCCACCACTCTTTAGCCAGCCGCGCTGCATTTGTGTGCAGTAACTTCACGGGAAGGGACCACGCGGTCTTCCTCCCCCCATATGAGGGAGGGTCTGCCCCTGGCCTCCCTGCTTGGCGTCGAGGCCCTGCTGGGATGAGACCCCGCCTCGTGTCTCAGGGCAGCTCCTGCCCCGTAGACCTAGAGCACCTGGGCGGAACGTGGGTCTGACCGGGGCTCCGCAGCGCCCCAAGGCGAGGTCGCTGCCATTGTTCAGACGCAGGCAGGGTTCTGTGCATGGCTCCCCGCAGGGGGTCCCCAAGGTCCCTTCCGTTCAATTCTCCATTACTGTCACAAGTGTCCCGTGGGGGGAAGGGCCCGCGGCAGCAGCCGGGCTTGTCACACCTGCATCCACACAGCACCTGCAGGGCGTGGATCCGGCGCATGGAGAGGTCAGCCGCACGGCTCCTTCTCCGGATGGGGACACAGGACCAAAGGGGTCAGCAGGGCAGAGACCCCCGCAAGGCTGGGCGATGGCTCTGACGTGCGGTGTCAGGGGACAGGTTTCACCTGGAAGCAACATGTGGGGCTGGGCCTCAGGCCTGTGGGCTGCGAGGAGGGAGCCCGGCCACCCTCCCCCTTGGGACAGCCTTGTGTGGCCCTCCCGCCCATTCCGTCCCTTGAGTAGCCACTGGGAGCCTCACGTCAAAACGGAAATCAAAGTTGCAGTCTGTCAAACCAGCCCACGTTTCATGCCAATCCCTGTGCTTTGTTGAAGAAACAAATCTCTCAGGCTGACGAGGGTGGGAGGGTGAGGCCGTGCAGGTCAGTAACCCCAGAGCCTGACTCGGCCACGGGGAAAGAGGCAACCGAGGAACGCGGGTGGAGGGAGGCAGCTTCTGCCCGTGTTCTCCAGGCTGGAGGCAGACGACCTGCACGCGCGCGTCGTGCTCTAGCTCGCAGCTTGTTGTTCACAAGGTCTGGGCTGGAGATCCCGGTTACTCTACACGCCCTCTAGGACGGAGTGAATGCACTGACGCCGTGGCTCGTGGCTGCCACGGGGGTCCTGCCGTGGTTGGCAGGGTGGACACTCGGTGTCACCAGCGGCAGGACGTACAGGAATTTTGGTACCACGTTTGCTGTCTGTTTTCGTAAACCTGAAATTGTTCCCCGAGAGAGAGAAAAAGATTTAAAGAAATGGCCAACAGACGTAAGAACAGGTTCTCAGCCTTGATAACAGAGAGACGCACGTGGAGTGGCAGCGAGGCTTTTTCTGCCGTCAGATGGCAGAACCGAGAAACGAGCAGCGAGCCCTGTGTCCTTTGGGACATCAGGGGGTGGGTGTCTGGCCGTGGGGCGTGGGAGCGAAACACATGCCCCCTCAGATCCTGACGTGCAGAGACCCCCTACCTTGTCCTGTTGGCAAGCCTGGCTCCCTGTGTGTTCCAGGAGATGGTCCTGCAGGAACACGCATGTGTGAGCCCAGACTTTATGTAGAATGAGATTAGGGTCTTTGTGGCAGAGTCTGTAAAAGCAGGAGATTGCAAACCGTTTAAATACCCTGGAGGCCCGCCGTTACCCACAAGGCCGTGGGGGGGACCACACTCCCCACCCAAGAGCTCCTGCCTCCGACCCCGTGAAGTAAACGAGGCAACCAGGACGGGCCTTGCTCAGTGGGATCGGGCCTGGGGCGCCGCCCCGGCCGTCGGGGAGGGTTTCTGGAGAGGCCGTGGTGGGAAGTGAGGACCCTGCAGAGCAACTTCGGGGGCGGGGCCGGGGGCCTCGAGTGGGCGAGCGCTCGGGGAAGGTTTGATGAGACTGAGCCTCTCCCGTCTCTGCTTCCAGCTGGTGGCGGCCATCGTGTTCGTCAGCTTCGGCGTGGTGGCCGCCTTCTGCTGCGCCATCGTGGACGGCGTGTTCGCCGCGCGGCACATCGTGAGTTCTTCCCAGTCTCCTTCATTCTGTTCTCAGTTGCTCTGTGGGTTTAAGAAATCTTCAGAGGTTCAACTTCCTCTTGCAGGACGCAGCTCGGTGACCTTCACAGTCTGACGAATACAGATGTGTTGGCCAATCGCAGTCTTTCCTCCTGTCCCTCCCCTCGTTTCCTCCAAAACTGACCCAACACGCACCCCCTACCCCAGCCATCACATCATTAGAACCAAAGTCCTCAACTTCCCAGCGACACTCCTCAGGCCCCTCTTTAATCAGTAAGATGAAAGATGTCCCGGAGCCAGTGCCCCACGACTTCCCAGGCTTTTTGCTCAAATACGTGTGTTGGGACCTCCTCACTGGACGCTGTGCCCATGAGGTCCCTCTGCCTCTGTCATCCTAATGGTGGGGAAGCCGGGGGAGGACATGCCACGTCAGACACTCGTGCTCTGGAACCGTGGGGCGGTGGCCGAGACCTGCTCAGAAGGAAGGGCCGGGCGCTGCTGCTCTGTCCACCAACCCTGACCTGGCGCCCCGTCCGGGCCGGGAAGGACCCACCGGCATTTCTCTGCGGTCCTGTGTCAGGTGGGACTGCGACACGAGCTCAGGGCTTTACGTGCGCTCGTTCACGTCGATTAACACTGAGCTCTGAGTGGTTTTATGCTTGTGAAGTTTCTTAGGTTATAAAAAGTGCCGGCCCTGGTGGTAACGTTAGGCGCAGCTTTACAGTCGCTCTTCTTGGGACTATGCGGTCAGTTTGAAATTATTTCCAAATAAAAGGCTCACAAAGTGCTGGCCCTGGGAATCCTTACCGGTTCCTCTCCAGGAGAGGCGAAGGGCCGAGGAAGGCGCAGTTTCACCCTCCCAGTCAGGTTTCACAACTGAAGAGGCAGGTACGGTTGATTCCCGCAGCCTCCCTCGAGCCTCAGGCGTGACGAGCACCCCCTGTCCGGGGTGTAGGGTGTGGAGCTCAGTCCCCACGTCCCTGCGCTTTTCTTTCTTTTTCCTTAGATGGATTTTCAGCTTTCTCTAGCTGCATGTGGCCAGTGTGCCCAGGATCGGCCGTCCCGCCAAAGCTGGCCTGCCAGTCAGGGACTTGGACGTGAACAGAGAGGCTGAGTTTCCAGGTTGAAAACACATAGCCTGAAGCTGCAGGGAGATGGCTGTGGTTGAACTATGGAGAATCAATTAAAAATGCCCTTTTCTGGGCTTCCCTGGTGGCGCAGTGGTTGAGAGTCCGCCTGCCGATGCAGGGGACACGGGTTCGTGTCTCGGTCCGGGAAGAGCCCACATGCCGCGGAGCGGCTGGGCCCGTGAGCCATGGCCGCTGAGCCTGCGCGTCCGGAGCCTGTGCTCCGCAACGGGAGAGGCCACAGCGGTGAGAGGCCCGCGTACCGCAAAAAAAAAAAAAAAAAAAAAAAAAAAAAAGCCCTTTTCTGCAGCTTGTAACTGGCTATCGGCACTTCCCGAGATTACAGCTTTAAGACGCCAACAGCTGGGGTAGAAAAATGTGTGGAGGACGACCCCCACGTCGTCCTCACCCCCAGGGCAGGCGAGCTGGCATCCAGCCCACTGTGGACGTGTCGGGTGTGATGGGGTCCGGCAGGCTGGCACCCACGGGGCCCGGGAAGACTTCATGAACATCCACGACGACCCCGACCCTCAGGGGCCTGTGAGCCTGTGCCCGCCGGCGTGTTGCCCTTCTGGTCGATTCCAGACTCTGGGCGATTCCAGACTCTGGGCTCAGCCTCTGTCTGGACCAGGCCCTCCTTTCTGCCTGTAACCAACCGAGCAGAGGGGGATGAGGGCCCGCATCTGGGAGGCAGCCTCAGGGAGCCCCACCTTCCTGGGGGCAACAGAGGTGGGGTCTCGGCCTTGCGGGCGGCTTTCTCGGGCCTCAGCACCCTGAGCCCTCCCTTCAAACGCACTGGCTTCCCGGGTGGAAGAGCCTCCCCGGCCCTCTGTAGGAGCGAGACCGGCCCTGCCTTGTTTCAGGGCTGCACAGGACACCTGGAGTGGCACCCCTGCAGGCGAGGACTCACAGCCTGCAGGCGCCCCCTTCCCAGCTCCAGAGCCAGGAGGCCCTCCCGGGTGCCCTTATGGTTTGGCACCATCTGCCCTATGAATGTCGGGGACAGACTCACGGATAGATGGTTGGATGGGCACATAGGTGAATGTACGCTCCGCTGGCTGGTGAGTGGATGGGTGCATGGAGGGACGGGTGGATGGACGTGGGTGGATGGATAGAAGGATGGAAGGATGGATGGAGGGAGGGGGATGGATGGACGTGGGTGGATGGATAGAAGGATGGAGGGATGGATGGAGGGATGGGTGGATGGATAGAAGGATGGAAGGATGGATGGAGGGATGGGTGGATGGACGTGGGTGGCTGGATAGAAGGATGGATGGAGGGATGGGTGGATGGATGTGGGTGATGGATAGACGGATGGAAGGATGGATGGAGGGAGGGGTGGATGGACGTGGGTGGATGGACGTGGGTGGATGGATGGAAGGATGGATGGAGGGATGGGTGGATGGATGTGGGTGGATGGATAGACGGATGGAAGGATGGATGGAGGGAGGGGTGGATGGACGTGGGTGGATGGACGTGGGTGGATGGATGGAAGGATGGATGGAGGGATGGGTGGATGGATGTGGGTGGATGGATAGAAGGATGGAAGGATGGATGGAGGGATGGGTGGATGGACGTGGGTGGCTGGATAGAAGGATGGATGGAGGGATGGGTGGATGGATGTGGGTGATGGATAGACGGATGGAAGGATGGATGGAGGGAGGGGTGGATGGACGTGGGTGGATGGACGTGGGTGGATGGATGGAAGGATGGATGGAGGGAGGGGTGGATGGACGTGGGTGGATGGATAGAAGGATGGAAGGATGGATGGAGGGATGGGTGGATGGACGTGGGTGGATGGATGGAAGGATGGATGGAGGGATGGGTGGATGGATGTGGGTGGACGGATAGAAGGATGGAAGGATGGATGGAGGGATGGGTGGATGGACGTGGGTGGATGGATGGAAGGATGGATGGAGGGATGGGTGGATGGATGTGGGTGGACGGATAGAAGGATGGAAGGATGGATGGAGGGATGGGTGGATGGACGTGGGTGGATGGATAGAAGGATGGATACACAGATGAGTAAGTGATCGGGTGGATGGTTGGCTGGTTGGATGGATGAGTGGATTAGGCTGAAACCCACCTTGCTCCCTCCCTCGTGGAAAAATTGCTGTGCTTTGAGGGAAAGAGGCAGGAGCCAGGGGGTCTCCTTGTTGAGACTTGTACAGGAGCACGACCACCTCCCTCAGCTGCCCTGTGTTGACCGATGGGGGGAGCTGTGTCCCCTGGCCGGCAGGGTTGGGGTGCCTGCTTCCTGGCTGCAGGAGCCCAGCTGCTCTGGGATGAGCCCTGGTACTTCCTTTCTTTGTACTCCTGGGAGGGGTCCGTTGGCCTTGGCCCCTCTCCTGTGGGCTCAGAGCCTGCGGCGACAGGTCTGAAATCACCTCCGGTCCCTCCTGACATGGGGGTAAAGCCGTCCCATTCCATCTGTGGTTCTTGGTCTCTAGGAGCCCAGGCCCCTCACCGCAGGAAGGTGCCAGTTCTACTCCAGTGGGGTCGGCTACCTGCACGATGTCTACCAGACGGAGGTGAGTGCCGCGCTGGTCCCGCTCGTTAACCTGGCCCAGATCTGACGTTCTGTCCCCAGCACGCCCTCACGTCGCGCTAACCGCGCCCGGTGAGGTGCTTCGCTCCGGAGTCACCGCTGCCGACCGCCTGTGGTGCAGCCCCGAGGCCACCGGCCCCGTCTGTGCGGCGTTCACGATGAGCTTTTTGTTGACGTAATTAGTGCACTAGAATCTAGGACGCTACGTTTGCACTGGCCCCAAACTCGCCGGCTGTCCCTGGGCCGAGGATGTCTGATGGGTGTTTCTAAGGGTGGCCGGCGTCTCCTCTTGGGCCGTCCCAGGTGGCTGCGTGGCTCCCTCTGTCCTGCCGTCTCACTCAGCTCTGTGTAGATATATCGGTTTAACTAAACATGGCCTCTGACACTGTGCACAAATGTCAGGAAGGAGGCGCGCAGGGCGGGCAGCAGACGCCGTGGCTGAGGCCGCGTGGATGGCGGCGGGGAGAAGGGGCCTCTGCTACTGCCCCTCAACAGGGGGCGGCACACGTCTTCTCCAAAGGCCCGGCCTGTGCCGCTGGAGGGGGCCCTGGGGACTCGTCCTCTTCAGCGGGGGTCACCGGGCCCCCCACGCCCTCGTGCTGCTCTGTCCTTCCTTCCTGCTCACCGCAGTGTGTTCTGAGCGGTACTGGGGTCACAGAGGTGACACCTCGCAGGAGGGAGGGACGCCTCCCAGCAGGGGGCACCTCGGGTCAGGATCAGGGTTAGGTCTCGCGACCTCCAGCTCGCCGTCCTGTGGCTCCGACCTTCCCGTGTGCTGGCTGCCAGGCTCAGAGCCCGGCGGTGCCCTGACTGCTCCCCGGCTCCCCTCGCTAAGCCCCGGTTCTCACCGGTCGGGCCGTTCGCCCAGCCCCCTTGCAGGCCTGAGTCACACGGGCTCACTTCCATGGCTCCCAGCAGCCTGTCTCTGGTCTCCGCCCCGTCGGGACTGTTTTTCCAGATTAATCTTTCTAGGACCCCTGCTCAAGCCCTCCCACTCCTGATGTGGGTGGCTTTCGGGAGTTAACCACAGAACCCTGAAAGAAAGGCTACATGCCCAAGGGTGGCTTGAGGTGCTGCTATAGGGGCCGGGGCCAAGGACCTCTGGGGTCAGGCCCTGCCCCCGACCTGCCCTCTGACCTGCCCCGGGTGCTTGGCCTCTCAGGCGACCCCAAGCCTGCTCGAATGTCTGTCCTCACTCATGCACGGCCCTCCCTCCAAGTCCTTCTCCCCAGGGTCCCCGTCCTCTCTCTGCAGCTGGGTGGTCTCTGCCCCACTTACCTTCCACACGGGGGTGGTTACAAAGTGCCAGGGGAAGGAGGGGAAGCCTCCGTGTGACCTGGGGAAGAGCTGGCTTGGTCAGACTGGGCGACCGGGAGCTGTCCTCTGGGAGGTCAGGAAGGGGCTCCCACCTGAGGGGTCCCCACCTGCAGGCTCCTGGGGACCCCCCGCCCCTCACCTCGTCCAGCAAGCCTTGGCCTGGTCCTCTACCTCTCCCTGCAGGGGGTCCCTGTGGCCCCCCCAGCCCTGCTGCACCTGGACTGGGTGGAGGAAGGGGCAGGTCAAGAAACGTGGGCTCAGGGGAGGCAGCTGCCTGGCTCATGGGGCAGAGGGGTGGGCCCTTACGCCCAGGGAGGCCCCTGCCCGCTGCGGCCTGAGGACAGGGGCACCTGACCGGACTCTCTGCTCACAGGTGACCTGCCACTCCCTGAACGGTAGGTGCCAGCTGAAGGTGAAGAGCAACACCTGCTACTGCTGCGACCTCTATGACTGCCACAGGTGAGCGGCGGGAGCCCGGCAGCCGCGAACCCCACGTCCCCGGACTTACCCGCCCGCTCTGCATCCCCGTCCTCGCACGCTGCACCCACATCTCATCCAGCCCTCGCACATCCTGTGAGGCCGGGCCCTGGGCTCCGTTCCACAGATGAGAGGACCGAGGCTCAGGGCTGCCGGGAGGTGGGGGGCGGGGGAGGCCTCCCGGGGAGCCCTGTCCTGCTGTGGGCTGTGACCGGCACAGGTGACCCGTTTCTTCCTCCCCGGAAGGCCGGGACCCTGTCTCTGCCTGCTGGTCTCTCCGGTCTGGGGACGGGGGCGGCGGTTTGCCCTGTGTCCTCCCCCGTCCCGTGGGGCCCAGAAGCGCTGCTCTGTTCAGTCTGTCCAGCTTCTCACCTGTCGTCTGGACCAGTGCAAGGTCCCAGCTCCGTGGGAAGCAGAACCCTCCCCGCATCGTCTTTTAAATTTTGTGTTAATAGCTTGAATACCTACATTAAAGCCAACAGGGAGTTGAGTGTTGCTTCTTGGAGACCCTCCCTGAACTGTTGAAAACCCCAGGGGCGTAGGCTGCAACACCCTTCCCCCAGAGCAGGAATTCACCCCATTTCCAACCCGAGGCTGTGGTCCAGAGCCTGCACAGACCACGACCACAGGGCCCAGGCCACGGGCCAAGACGAACCCCCTTCGAGGCTCACCCCTCTGTGCTCCCTGCCAGGACGGCCAGCAGCCGCTAAGCCCTGCTGGCTCCAGGGGTGACCGGGCCGGGGCTCTGCCTGCCGGGGCCCCTGCTTGGGGCAGGCTGTCCTGCTCAGAGACCTGGGCCCCCTCCCAGGTGGATTCTGGGCTCCCTGGGACAGCCCTGCCCCCAGGGCCTCCCTCCGCCACCTGAGGGCCTGGGCCCTCCCAGCAGAGCCCCCGGCCCATCAGTACGCGGGGCAGCGGGCTCAGGCGGCGAGGGGGCCCCCCTGCAGCCGTGGGTGACGCTGAGCCCCTCCCCGCACAGCACCGAGCACCCGCCCACCTACTACGAGTTCGTGGGCGTCCGTGGCTGCCAGGACGTGCTCCACCTCTATCGGCTGCTCTGGGCCTCGGCGGCGCTGAACGTCCTAGGCCTGTTCCTGGGCGTCGTCACCGCGGCCGTCCTGGGGGCCTTCAAGGACATGGTGAGTAGCGCCCGCCGCGCACTGGGCAGACTCAGCGATGGGGACGTGGGCTCGTGGAGCCGGCAGCCGTGCTGACCGCAGCCTGGGGACACTTCAGTCCCTCCTCCCCGAGGCTCGCGCCACCTGAGCCGGTCCAGGGAGCGCGAGTTCAGCGGCAGAGAGGGGCACCGAGCCTGGCGCCTGACGGCCGCGTCCACCCCTTGGTGGCCCGCTGAGCACGGAACCCCAGCGCCTCCGATCCGGTAGATCTGGGGCTCAGGCCCGTGCTTCCCGAAGTCAGGTGACTCCAAAGTGAGCCCCCGAGAACGTGCTGCAGCATCTGGGCGGCCCTGGGCAGGGACCGCACTGCAGGGCCCGTGCCTGAGGCCACCCTGCAAGTCTCTCCACGGGCAGCGTCCTCTCCAGGGGACCGGCTGTTCCAAGCCGTGTTCTCGCGCGGGGCCCAGATGGTACCTCCCGCGACCTGACACTTCATCCGTGGAGGTGCCGCACGGGAGGCCACAAGCGCCAGGAAGAGCTCACAGCCTCCCACAGACCAGCAGCCACCCGCCCATCGCCCGGCTTTAACGAGGAGGAAGTGCAAATGCACGTGCAAACACCCCCTGCGGGCCAGACCCCATCCACAGCCCACACTGCCGAGGGGAGGCTTGTTACCTCTGCCCCAGAGACTGTGGCCCTTGGCCGCATTTCTCAGCCTCACCTGGAGCCTCCCGAGATCAGTGACATGTTTCTGGGAGGTTTCCTGACCCTAGACAAAGCCCGAGACACCACGGGAGACCCTGGCGACCCCCGCCCCACTCCCACTCTGCGTGGTGCAGACGCCGGGCCCAGCTCCCGCTCGGTCACAAGGTGTCTTTCCGTGTGCGCACAACAACATCCTGTCCTTCAAGGACGAGGGCCGCCTGCCCCCGGGACGCCTGGGGTCCGCAGGGCCCACAGTGCGGTCCGGGGGGTCCCTCGGGCCGCCTGCCCCCGGGACGCCTGGGGTCCGCAGGGCCCACAGTGCGGTCCGGGGGGTCCCTCGGGCCGCCTGCCCCCGGGACGCCTGGGGTCTGCAGGGCCCACAGTGCGGTCTGGGGGTCCCTCGGTGGGGCTTTTCCTGCTGTGGCCAGGTCGGAGTTTTCTCTCCCCGCAGATCCGCAAGGAGAGCGAGGTTAGACTCGATGGCTACACAGAGTGTCTTGCTCGGGTCCTGCCCCTGGGAGCCCGGGTGGAGGCTGCTGGCTGTCCCCAGGGATGGCCGTCAGCCCGGTGGCTTTTCCAGAAGAGGGCCCTGTGCTCATGAGTTTATAACAAAACTGCTGGAGCTTCTCTCGGGAACGTAGCAACGCCCCAGAAAGGCCGCTTGTCACGCGGGACACAGTTACGTGTCAGCCCCGCTCTGGACAGTTTCCTCTCTCACACCCAGAGCTCAGGGGTGTTGTAAGGAGCAAGCAAGGTGATTCCTTAAAATTTTACACCTGCGAGTAGATGCTCTCGAAAGTTAATGGATCTTATGATTTAAGAATTATCTTAAGGAGCGAAGACACGTCACGAGCCACCCGAAGCTCTGGGCGCTCAGGGCTCCGTCCCGTGGGGTGCTGGGTGGGTGGGCGGGCAGAGCGTGGACTCTCGGGTCTGCAGAGGGTCTCCCGAGGTGGGGTTGCCCCGGCAACGTGGCCATGCTTACAGCCCAGCCTGGCTGAGGAAGGGTCTGCGCTGGCCTCAGGTATGAGAGCTGCAGGTGGACAGTCCTCCTGGCCCAGCTGGGGTCTCCTTGCCGTCATGGGAGGCTCGGAGGTGAGAGGGTGCACGAGGGGTCAGGGCAAGACCAGGCAGTGCAGGCGCCTAGCGTCCCCCGCAGAGTGGCTGTAGTTCCCAGAGTGAGGCTGCCTCTGGGAGACCCCTACACCTCCACCCCATCCTCCCCAGGCCCCGAAATGCTGAGCCAGCCAGGCAGCTCCTCTCCAGCCCATGACGCCCTCTGGACCCTCGACCACGACCCTCACCAGCCCCCTCGGCCTGGATCCCTTAGCCAGGCCTCAGGCCCGAAACGCTCTCCGCAGCCCCAGGGCCCAGCTCTGGTGGTACCGGGCCACGTCGGGGCGCACAGAGTCGGCCCTCAGCTATGCTTGCTCGTGAATAAGTCATCAAGGCATCGAGGTGGCTGCGCTTGGGCCCCGTCCTGAGTTTTCCGTCCTCTCTCCCTGCTTTCAAGCTGCCTGTTCACTCCTCGGAGTTTAACTGACTCGCCGCGCAGACCAGAGCTCCTGGTAGGAGCGGACGGAGCACTGAGCCTGCGGCATGAAGGAAGCGCGACGGGCCTCCTCCTTCCTGGGCTGCCTGTGTCCCGAGGGCAGGGGCGGCGAGGCAGCTCTGGGGGGCTCTCTGCCCCCCCCTCCTCAGGACCCTGCTCTGGCACCTCCAGGGCTTCTGATGAGTTTTCAGATGCTCTGTCTGTGCTGCTGCCCGTGCTGTCGCAGCCCCTCCCGGCTCTGCAGGGCCTGCCCCGTGGGTGTCAGGCGGGATCCAGGTTCTGGGCTCTTAGGGAAGGTTGCACCTCTGGTCTGGGAACCCCCGAGCCCCCCATTGGGAGCGGCTGGCCTGCCTCTGGAGAGGGGTACGTCCTATGGCCCGTCCTCTCTGGGGGCGGGTGAGAGGTCAAGAATCAGGGCCCACGTTCTGTTTTCCTTTGGGGAATCAGAGCCTCCCGTGAGCTAAGGAAGCCGGAGTTGGAGGAGTTTGGGAAGCTCTGGTCTTGGCTGTGCTGCTCCAGAAATCCCTGCGGCCAGAGCCCTACCCTGGCTTGTGCCACCCAGAGCCCCTGTGGGGAGAGGGCCCTGCTGACTAGAGCCGGGGGCAGCTTTGGAATCAGCGCCCCTCGGGGATGCCCGTGACACACGCTCCTGGAGCAGACAGGTGGGGTTTCCTCACTTTTCCAAAAAAAACCCAAGAGAGCCTGGGCCTAGCTGGGCCTCTCGGCGGATCCCGGGACAAACAGGAAAAGGAAAAGCAAGAAGAGGCCCAGCTTTTGGGTTTTAGTTCTGGTCGGAGAGAGGCTGGCGAGAGGACTCAGAATCTCTCCCTTGGGGACTCCGCCTTCCTGAACGGCTGCCAGACGGGGCTCCCCAGAGCAGGGCTCGGCTGACACGTCTCCATCCTTTGCGGCAGGTCCCGCTGTCCCAGCTGGCCTACGGCCCATCCACAGCGCCTCAGGCCCTCTACAACCCCGCCCAGCAGATCCTGGCCTCCACGGGCTTCGGCCCGGTGCCCCCGGCTGTCCCCACCTGCTCGTCGTACCCGCTGCCCCTCCAGGTAGGCCGAGCGTCCCCGGGCCGGACGGTGCTCACGTCCCAGGCAGCTGTCATCCAGGGAGTGCGGCTCGGGTGGGACAGGGGGGTGGGGGGCTTGGGTTGAAGGAAAAGGGGGGGGTCTGTGGCTCCCCCTCCCGACTTAGACAATGGGGTGATGCAGCTGGTGTGGACCAGCAAAGGGGGTGGGATGACCAAGGGATGTGGCGGGTGACCCCAGGCCCCGCGCAGGACGTGCGGCATCCCCGGGGGCATCTGGGGCATCCTTGCTCCGTGTGGCCCTGGTGACCCAGCCCGCCACGTCTTCCGGGGCCTTGAGGTTTTCTGGCCCCTGACCAGGTCCCACACGAGTTGCCTGCAGTCTCCTGGCCCTGTGCCAGCTGCCGGGCCCCTGCGACAGGGCAGCGTCGCTGAGTAGAGCCGAGGGCTTGCCGGCGCTCACGAAAGCGGCAGGTGCACAGGCCTCACCCTAGTACCACTCTGGTGGCCTTGGGGCTGCTGTGGAAGGGGGCACGCGGGGGTGAAGCCTGTTCATAGAGCAGCGTCCCGCCCGACCAGCTGCCACTGTGGTGACCAGGACGTCCCCAGATGTTGCCCTGTGTCCTCGGGGGGCAGAGGTGAGCACCTCTGGCCCAGAGAGCCGGTCGGCCTCTGTTTTGGCGGGGGCGGGGCGGTGGCCTTGGCACGTTCTCTGGTCTGTGTCAATGACGGCAGCCCCTGAGCGGTTCTGGGAAGTTCGCGGGGTCAAGGTACCGGAGGGGCTGCGTCTGTGTGCGTGGGCAGGTGGGGTGCTGAGACCCCGGCCGTTTGCTGTGAGGTCACACATCTTCATCTGCTGCTTGGGGTCCCAGCGCTCGAGGGGTGATGTTGACGGGGCATGAGAACTTTCCAGGGCCAGCGGCTGCTTAGGACAGGTGTATGTATCCACCAGCTCAGTGACAGAGGCGGCGGCCAGACTGAGGAGGGGCTGAGGGGAGCGTGCTGCCCGTCTCCGCAGCCCCTTATGACTGAGAGGAACCCGCAGACTCGGCCCGGCTGGCCGCCCGGGGCTGTGGCACAAGCCCGGCCAGCGAGGTCCACGGTGGCCTCCCCAGGCCCGACAGCTCGTGGGGCTGGAAGCGGGTGTGGGGTCTCTGGGCCCCGGGGCGCAGCAGGTGTGGCGAGCTGAGAAAGCCTGCAGCCTCGTCCTGCCCGGGGCAGGCCCGCTGGGCGGGGAATCAGGGGCCGCTCTACCTCCCCGTGGAGGCGCAAGTCCGTCCTCTCCGCGCCTGGCTCCTTCCGCTCGCCGTGAATGTGAAGCTGGCGGCTGTGCGCCCAGGGCTCCGGGGGCCTTGGAATTCCCAGAGGAGGCAGCGCCACATCTGTCTCCGAGGAGTGGTGGCCCACGGGCTGTGTCATGGGAGGCCTCCTCCTGCCAATGAGGGGCAACGCCTTAGCTACCCCACCAGTCCTGAGCAGGCGCCCTGGCTGCACGGGGACCCGCAGGCTGAGTCCTGAGTCAGGGAGGGGCCTGGCTCGAGAGTCCTCCCATTTCTAAGACACCGAAAGGAATTACCCAAGCGTCAGGAGGTGAGCTGGCTGCCAGTAACCCCCCGTGGCATCACTTCTCACGGCGGGTACGTCAGCTTCCCCGACACCCAGGTGGCCGTCCTTGGCGGCCCTCGTCTTCCCTGGGAGCGTCACCTGCATCCCACCTCCGGGCCATCCTCCCTGGTCCCCATCACGGGAAGGACCACGTCATCTGGGCGTGGCCTGTGTCCTGGGCTGTGCTCTGCCTCTCATCTGCTTAGTTTGCTGAACCCAGAACGTGAGACCACAGCTGGAGGGAGGGCCGGACCCATGGCTGGTTGGCCACCTGTGGTCTCAAACACCAGCTTGGAAATGCACGGAGGCTGAGGAATGGGCGTGCTCCGTGGGCCGCTGTCTCCCGTCCTCCCAGCGTCCACTGCGAGGCCCCACAGTCACGCCCGCACACGGGGACTCCAGGCAGCTCGGGGGCGTGGCTAGGGGGCAGAGGCGATCCCTGCAGGGCCCCTCCTCCTGGCTGAGCCCCGGCGTTTGGCTGGTTTAGCACCAGCGTCCCGCAAGCTTGGCCGCAGGGAGGACCCAGGGAGGACAGCACCTCATCCGGGGCCTGCTGCTCTGGGTCCTGACCTGAGGCACCGGCAGGTGTCCTGCTTCTGTTCCCCCAGGAGACAGGGCTGCAGGGTGCGGGCACGGTCTCCCCTCCTTACCGCTGGTGCTGGAGAACACATGGCTCTCTTCCGGTGTCGTACTCCAGCCTCATCCACCTTCGGGCCTCTGGCTCGTCACAAACAGCAGATGCTCCCAATTCTCCCTCCCAGGGAGGCCTGGGCTCCCTCTACAAGGGCCTAATCAGCTGTTATCACTGGCACATGTAGGAGCGTAATTACATACGCGTCAATAATCAGATTTCGAGGAGATGGCAAATCAATGATGCTATGTGTCTCGTCAGGAGGGAAACGACAGATTGATGTTTCTGACTCTGTTCCCATCGGAGGAGGAAAGGGATATTGCAAGTGTCCTGTCCAGTCATTAGCAGCGGAAAACACTCCCGCATAATAGAGGGAGTGAGCAGCTCTTGGGGCTGTTTGGAGCAGCTGGTCAAACGAACAATCGCCTTTGGGCTTCCCTGGTGGTGCAGTGGTTGAGAGTCCGCCTGCCGATGCCAGGGACACGGGTTCATGCCCCGGTCCGGGAAGATCCCACATGACGTGGAGCGGCTGGGCCCGTGAGCCATGGCCGCTGAGCCTGCGCGTCCGGAGCCTGTGCTCCGCAACGGGAGAGGCTACGACAGTGAGAGGCCCGCCTACCGCCAAAAAAAAAAAGAACAATCGCCTTCGAAGAAAACCCACCTTCCTTATTCCCAGGGCCACCTGGTCAGGAAGTGCAGGAACAAGGACACGCCAAGGATTAACTCACATCCTGTAACTAAGGACCTCGCATCCTGTAACTAAGGACCTCGCATCCTGTAACTAAGGACCTCGCACCCTGTAACTAAGAGGCTTTTTGTCTGCTCCCCGATGGGATTGCCTGTGTGGACAGAGGCTAGTTTCCTCCGTGGTTCCTGGTGGTTTGCTCCGTGGTTCCTGGTGGTTTGCTCTGTGGTTCCTGGTGGTTTTCTCTGTGGTTCCTTGTGGTTTTCTCTGTGGTCTGTGATGGTTTGCTCTATGATCTGTGGTGGTTTACTCCGTGGTTCCTGGTGGTTTACTCCGTGGTTCCTGGTGGTTTACTCCGTGGTTCCTGGTGGTTTTCTCTGTGGTCTGTGGTGGTTTGCTCTGTGGTTCCTGGTGGTTTTCTCTGTGGTTCCTGGTGGTTTACTCCATGGTTCCTGGTGGTTTTCTCTGTGGTCTGTGGTGGTTTTCTCTGTGGTTCCTGGTGGTTTTCTTTGTGGTCTCTGGTGGTTTACTCCGTGGTTCCTGGTGGTTTTCTTTGTGGTCTCTGGTGGTTTTCTCCGTGGTTCCTGGTGGTTTTCTCTGTGGTCTCTGGTGGTTTGCTCTGTGGTTCCTGGTGGTTTACTCCGTGGTTCCTGGTGGTTTTCTCTGTGGTCTCTGGTGGTTTGCTCTGTGGTTCCTGGTGGTTTACTCCGTGATTCCTGGTGGTTTGCTCCGTGGTTCCTGGTGGTTTGCTCTGTGGTTCCTGGTGGTTTACTCCGTGATTCCTGGTGGTTTGCTCCGTGGTTCCTGGTGGTTTGCTCTGTGGTTCCTGGTGGTTTTCTCTGTGGTTCCTGGTGGTTTGCCACGTATTTCCAGATGGCTCCTCTGTGGTTCCCACTGGTTTATTCCATGGTCAGTGTGGTTTACTCCCTGGTTCTCTCAGCTGCTCATTTCTGGTAAAGAACTGACCACACACATGCCTGGTGGGAGCTGGGGACCCGCAGATCTGAGGGATGTTCTCTAGAGGTTTCATTTCTCCCCTGAGGTCAGAAAGAAGTGTGAGTTTGAGAGAAAGAAAGCAATGGAGGTGGGCAGGGGCCCAGGGCCCTTGGATCCCTAGAGCCCTGGCTTGTGAGGAAATTCTCTCTCAAAGCCCGAGGTCTGGGGTTCCTCCAGGGGGAGGAGCAGGCAGGCCAGCATCCCTGGGCCCTGGACACCTGCTGAGCAGAGAGCAAGGAACCACCTTCCCCCCCCCCCGAAGACGAGAGCCTGCACACACGCACCTGTGTCCCATCACAGAAGGGGTCGCTTGCTTTATTTAATGTTGGTTTTAAGCAGGCGTTTTTAACCTCTAGAAGTTAAAAAAAAAAAAAAAAAGAAATTTAAGAGGTTGTTGGCGGGTGGAGGAAAACTGGCAATTTTATTAGTTTAAAGCCTGTGGCCCCAACATTCTCCTTGCAGAATCACCTTTTGCATCTATAGTGTGGGTTCTCCAGAGAAACAGAACCAATAGCCTGTGTGCATGTAGTAGACACAGGTAGAGATCTATTTATAGGAAGAGATGATACAGATATAGATATATAGAGGGAGAGAGCCCAGAATCTGCAGTGCGGTCCACAGGCTAGAGGTCCCAGGAAGACAGATTTTGCAGTTTGAGTCTGGTCAGTCTGGAGGCAGAATTCCCTCTCCCTCGGGAACCTCCGTCTTTTCCTCTTCAACTGATTGGACGAGGCCCACCCACACCAGAGAGGGTGATCTGCTGGTCTACATGTTCATCACGGCTACCAAACACCCTCAAAATGACATCCAGACAGTTTGAGCAAACATCTGGGCACCGTAGTCTAGCCAAGTTGATGCATAAAATTCACCATCACACTATGTGGAAAATGTTGATGTTCTTGTCTTTTTCTGTAAAATATGAAGTGTTGAGTAAACCCAGGGCCCCAGATGAGCTGGGCAGCCTCTTCCTTAGACAGCGTTTGCACGTCCGTGCATCCCAGTGTCAGGTGGTCACCAGCCACCCTCCTGAATGTCACCAGCCACCCTCCTGAATGTCAAGACCTGAATGTCAATGTGCCCACAGGCGAGAAGGGGGCCCAGTGGGGCTGAATCGGGGCCTCCCTGCGGCCCCCTGGGAATGCACGCTGTTCAGGGAGCGGTTCCCACCAGGAGGGCCTGGGTCTGGGGGTTCGGGCCAGGGTGGGCTCTGAGGGGCGCCAGTGGTGCTGGGCATGTCCCCGGGCTCCCGTCAGCTGAGGAGGCTTTTTCTGTTTGGTTGCAGCCCCCTGGTGGCTTCCCGGCCTCACCTGGCTCCGACCTCTCTCTGTCCGAGGATGTGCAGCCTCCGTCCCAGCCCGGCTCCAGCTGCCGGCCCCCCCCGAATGCCCCCCCCATCTTCGCCCTCACCCACTTCCTCCCCGGGGAGAAACCTCCCCCCTACGCACCGTGATGCAGAGGGTGGAGACTGAAAACTAGTTTTTGGCTTGTTAGAAAACAGAGCAGCTTCTACGAACCCTGCTTCTGTGGCCAACCTCCTGGAGATGCCTGAGCCCCCCTCCCCTCCCTGGGCACATCCGGGCAAGGAGAGGCTGGACCTGCCCTGGCGGGCGGGGAGCCCTGGTGGCTGACGCCGCCTCACCCTGTGTGAAGCCACACACGAAGCTGTGCTAAAATGCCCACTGGAGCCGCCTTGCTCTGGTGGCGTCACTTACAAAACAGTTTCATTTTCCTCCTAATTCGTTAGCACTATTATGATCAAGGGGACTGCGGCAGGTGCCCCCGTGTGAGGACCACTTTCGAGGAAACGCGCTGTGTTTGTATTTATATGTGTGTCCCCGGCGAGGGCAGGGTCACCACCCTCAGCGCTGCACTCCTGGTCCCCAAGCACTCGAGTGAAAACTTGTCCCAGCTCAAATATAAGTGCTGTTTCCAAGGCCTGCGAGTGGTCTGAGGTCTGCGTGTGCTCTGTTCCAATCGCGTCCCGCAGCTGCGTGTGTCCTGTGTACGGTGTCCAGGCCCCCGACTGTCAGCCTTCGTGGAGAATCCAGGGAGCCTGGTCTGTTCTGTGGGACACCCTGTGTGGGCCCCCGCCCGCAGAGCAGGTGCCCCTAAGATGCAGCCTCTCTGCTGAGAGACCCCTGTGGGGGGGGGGGCCTCTGGCCCAGCAGCCACGGCCTGGGTGAAGCCGTACCCAGAACAGACCAATGGCTACCGACCAGGGCCCCACATGCACCTGCCCACTGCCAGACACACCTGAGGAAGCAGGCGAGCGTGGCCTTGGAGCCAATCAAATCCTGGTCGAGAGACAGACCAGAGTCTGTCTCAGAGTTACAGAGTTACAGTCGTGGATGTTTGGGGAAAAGAGATGGCGGAGGAGGGACAGGAGGGAGGAGAGGTGAGGGGAAGGGAGAAGGGAGGGAGGAGAGAGGGAGGGAGGCAAGTGGTTGAGTCTAAGCAAGGCGTGGCCCCCTCTGCCGCCGCCGGCGGGGAACGCGATTCTGTCCGACAGACAGAACACTCCCAGCCCTCACATCCAGAAACGCTTCTCACTACATGTTCTGAGCATGTGCACCGTCTCCTTAGAGAGGAGGACACGCGTGGGTGCGTCTGGCCCCTTGGCCTAGGGAAGGCTACTTGTCACAGACGAGGCAGGAAGGACCTGGTCACTGGTCAGAGCATGCAGATTGTTCCGGTCCCTGCAGCGCCCCCCGCCCCCTGCCAGTACCGCAACGAGGGGAGTCACAGAATTCTTGGCTTCCCGGCACATGAAAGCGATGTTTACACCATCCTGCAGTCTGTTGCCAGTAGCATATGGCTAAAGAAACAACCCACGACCTTAAGTAAAAACACTTCATTCCTAAAAAATACCAAAACAGTAGGGGCTTCCCTGGTGGCGCAGTGGTTGAGAGTCCGCCTGCCGATGCGGGGGACACGGGTTCGTGCCCCGGTCCGGGAAGATCCCACGTGCCGCGGAGCGGCTGGGCCCGTGAGCCATGGCCGCTGAGCCTGCGCGTCCGGAGCCTGTGCTCCGCAACGGGAGAGGCCACAGCAGTGAGAGGCCCGCGTACCGCAAAAAAAACAACAAAAAACCCCAAAACGGTGACAAGAGTAACATCAAAGACCACTGGTCACGAGTCACCATGCAAATATAATAATAATGAAAGAGTCTGAAATATCATGAGAATTATGAAGAGGTGACACAGAGACACGCAGTGAGCACACACTCCTGGGAGAATGTGCTAACAGACTTGCTTCGCACAGGGCTGCCCCAGACCTTAATTTGTAAAAAAAAAAGCAGTATTTGTAAAGCGAGATGTGACTGTGTTTTGTTAAACGTGGGCTCGCAAGCCCAGTGTTTCCAGGCTGGCCTGATCCGAGGGGCCCAGCGCAGCACGGAGGCCCTGTGGCCTCCGTGGCCAGGACGTGGCCCCACCTCCTGTTGTCCCGGAACTTCAGCTCCAAAAGCCACGAGCACAGCGAGGTCACTCCTCATCGATTTGGAATTTTAGGTCAAACTCTTAAGTGGCCAATCCTCCCTAATTGTTTGACGTGCTTTGGGCATATCGTAAAAAATAACAAAACTAGCAGAATTTAGGAGGAGTAATTCCTTTGGCTGAGATGCAGCCCGTGGCCACACCGAGAAGCAGCGTGAAGTTAGTTTTTGAAGCATCCTTTGTCTCCCTTTTAGCTCGATTTTGACCCAACGGGCTTGCTGTCCCTCCACCTGTCTGCCCCGTCACCAGACTCACTAGTCTGGGTCCCAGTTCCTCACGGCTTTGCTTGGTAGCCTCTGCGGCTAAGCTCTCCCTTTCGGGGCTTCGCCGTCACAGTGGCAGGCATTTGGGGCCTGGGGGGGTGCCTAGTGTGACCACAGGACCAGTGTCCCTGTGCCCAAAGCCAGCTCTTGCAGGACGAGTCCCACTCAGCTGTGCGACTTGGGGAGACCATCTTTCACCAAAGAAACCTAGTTTGAATGTCACGTAAAACAATGGTGTATGAAAGGAGAATTCACGCGACTGACTGTGCTCCCTGCCGGGATCGTGCGGAGAACAGGGAAGACGGTTCTTACTTCTGAGGCTCGTTAGACCCAGACGGGTCTTGTTTTGCATAAGGAGGATGATCTCTTTCCTCCGGAGGCCCCTCTACAGCCCACTCGAGACCTCAGCTCTGCTAGAGGCCCAGCAGGCATCCCTGCGGCCTGGGTGTCAGGCAGGGGCAGGAAGGGGCCCCCCGGGCGGCAGCTGGAGCCGGGTAACGGGACGAGCTCCTGCACACTCCGCCTCAACACAGGCGGTCCTCCTCACAAAGGCAAAGAGGCAAACTCGTTACTTTACAGAAGTTATGTGTATCAATGTAGGGACTTTCCATAAAATCTAAGAACTTACGAGTCACTGAGACGTTTACTTATGCTGAGAATCATGTTAGGATATTAGCGCACAGATCACAAGCCATCAGGGACCAGGGTGGGGTGAGACCAGATCCCGGCTCCCCCCTTCCAGCCTGCCTGCCGGTGCGGCAAAGCCTGGGCCTGGCTTCAGGCCCATCCGGGTGAACTCCACCAAGAGCTCCCTGTGTGGGCGCTCGACGCCACACCTGCCTCTTCCCAGCCTCATCACATCATCATCTGTTCATTTTGCTGCATCCGATAAGGTCCTGCCAGTCCCGTTTCTCCCTCGCGGCGTCTGTTGGGAGATGCGAGCTCACTGGCACAGATGTTGTCAACATTTATTGGGGACACCTGCGTGGACCCTACAGGCACTTAGGGTTCTGCGTGTGAGGCACCCAGCCCGGCCTGGTCGGGGCCAGCGCCTGCCCATCTGGCCGCCCTTCCCTGCATGCCCACCCCGAATGCGTCAAAAGATGACACGAGCCAAGCCGCACAGTATTGGATGGACAAGCGTCCCTTCCAGCCAGGGAAACCTCAGCCTAGTCTGATGGGCTCTAGGAGGGATTTTTCCTTCTCCGGGTGACTTTCCAGTGGATCCTTGGTTTTATGTTCTTGGTGTTTTCGGTTCAGTGGGCAAAGACACGTGACATTGAAATGCCCGCAGCTGTGTTGCTTGGGAACGACCTCTGGCAGCAGGGCCGTGGTTCTGACCGTGGGCTTTGCCCTCTGCCCGCAGCCAGGTCAGCCCCCCTATCGCAGCATGGAAACACCTTCACTTGTTTTATTCTTTCCACCTTTGTTGCTCCTGGAAATGTCGGTCAAGGTGGAGATGCTGTCTGATCACAGGAGCCTCTGCGGCCCCTGGGCTGGAGCCTCGGGGGAAGGACGTGCCCTCCCCGTGTCCGAGCCGGCTCTGCTGCTGCTCCGTGGGCCTTCGGCGTCCTGCCCTGTAGGGGGCGTTTAACCCAGTGCAAACCGTACCAGGCAAAAGCAGGAGAGGAGAAAGGAACTGGGGCTGGGACTTGACCGGGGCGTAGGGGCTGAGCCCCAGAGCTGCTCGTGTGGGCACGCGGCTCGGAGCTACCAGCGGGAGGGGCTCCACGCTTGCCCAGAACCCCTGCCTCCACAAGGCTGGACCGTGCTCGGGAACAAGGAGGAAATCCTCTTTCCTCCACGTCTCTGGCGCCCCCTACGGTTTCTGCACTCAGATGCGAGCCCCGGGACGGGGCCGTCCTGGAGACAGAAGCCCCTTGTCCAGCAAAGGCTCGAGGTGCCCGGCCTCCGCTTTCCTCACGTGACGGCAGGGCTCGAGGCTGCTGTCCGCTCGGTCCAAGGAGGGGAAACCAGACGCGGCCAGCAGGCACGAAGGGCTGACTGCACGCCCAACCCGCACCCCGGCCCACTGACCCGCCTGGGGTCCTGCAGCAAGTCCCTCTTCTGCCCAGAGTTTAAGAACCGTAGCGTCCAACCGAGCCAGGGGTCTGTGGTCCGAGACGTCGATCCCCTCGGTGGCTCCGGACCCACGAGCGCCCGGGCGGGGAGGGACCTTGGCTCCGGGCTGCAGGGAGTGAAGCCGCAGCCCCCGGTCCTAGCAGGCCCGTGGCTGCCTTTGGAGCAAGTGGCAGGGAAGCCGGTCGCGGGCCTGGACGCGGGATGACCTTCGACCTCCGAGCACAACCCAGGGTGGGGTCTGCAGGGCCTCAGGGTTTCCCCGGACCGTCCACACCCGCGTGGCCCAACCCAGACTGTCTGCCCTGCCAGGTCGTTTCATCTCGCTGAGTGCCGGGAGTTGATAAAAAATGTTAGACTCCAAGGCCAACAATTTTGCTCTTGCGCACAAAAATGTCTTTATCCCTCAGCCCAGCCACAAAGAATGTGAACGATTCAATTCCCAGACTGGTGGTGGCTTCCAGGCACCCCCATCCCCATCCCCAGGACCCCCCAAGTCCGCTGGCCTCAGTGTGCTCTGGGCGCCGTTCCCTGGGGACCCCTCTCTGTCATGCCCTCCCCACGGCAGAACCCGGCCAGGCTCCGCCTGCGTCCTGACGTGTGTGAGACCCCGCCCTGCAGCTCTGACGGGCACCACCAAGGGGTGGGGCTTGGTGGGGCCTCTCCCCTGGCCCCCTCCCTCTGCTGAGCGGCCCCGCCTCTTCCTCAATCGCAGACTGAGGCTGGTTGGGCGGAGGGGGTCAGGGAGGCTGCTGATGGGAACAGGGCTCCCTGCTGCCGTGGTGGAATGTTCTGGAACTGACAGTGGTGATGTTGCACAGCGCTGTGAAGGTGCTGAAACCCGCTGAGCTGCACACTGTTAGGGGGTGAACGTTATGGTATGTTACTGGATCTCGTTGGAAAAGCACTCGGGGCAGGGCCGGGCGATAGTACGCGCTTGGTTAACAAGCACGACCTTCAGCAGCAGTCTGGTCCGGTCCGAGCAGCCTGCGGCCAGCCGCACTGCCCCCCCCCCCCCCCACTCCTGGCTTCTCAGTCCTTCTGCATCCAATTCCGCCACCTCTGGGTGTAGGGAGAGAACACAAAGCCGGTGGGAGCACAGGCGCCCCCGGGATGAAGGGGACGTGCGTGCCCAGCCGAGCGTCATCCAGCCCAGACGACAGGAGCAGGGCCAGGCCTCGCGCTGCCAGCGGCTCGTGGGTGGCACCATTACATGCCTACTTCCGTTTCCCATTTGCTAAAACTTTTTAGTTATGAAATTTAATACACCTGCAGAAAGCCTGCTGGAGACCGAGGTGTAACGTGGTGACTCTTTGCAAAGCGAGGCAGTCACCTGGCCCCGGGGCTGGCCTTCCCTCCGCCCGGGGCCCACTCCCCCGCTGTTCTGTCCTCTGCAGGGACAGGTGCCCAGCCTCCGCTGAGCTTCCTGCCTGTGAGATGCACGTGTGGGGTTCTGCCGCCGAGCCCAGGACCCGTGACTGCCCCTTTGGCTGTGGGCAGGCCTCGGCTGACCTCGGTGTCCCTGTGTGTATGCGGGGCCCCTGGCTTGGATTTGGGGCACATGGCAGACCTTGACTTTGGAGGACGACGCCCGGCCAGCGTCCGTGGGGTTGGCCCAGCACAGTCTCAGCTGCGGACCTGGCGTCCTGACCCACCGAGATCTGGTCCTGCGCCATCCTGCGCGATCTGGTCCTGCGCAATCTGGGAACCTTCCACAGCTGTGGGTGCGGGGGACACTCCTTGTAAGTTTCTTCTCGTGGTGTCTGTGACCCCATTTCCTCCTTGTTAATGAAGCAGGGCCCTTTGGACGGACAAACTGACCGCTGCTGTTTCCTGTTCTGTGCAGCACCCGCCTGGTCTTCTGCCCGTTCTTCTGTTGGGTCGTTACTTTCTCTCACTGATTTGCAGGAAGAACTCATTCTCCCTTCTGGGCTAGCCCACGTTAGCGGGTTCACGTGGTTCCCAGTATCTTCTGTTCGGAGCTGGTCTCGTCACCCTCTTTATGGTACCTCGGTGAACAGATGTTCTTGATGTATCTACTGACGGATATGCTTGTTTATTTTTAATAGACTTTATTTTTTATAGCAGGTTTAGATTCACAGCAAAATGGAGAGGAAGGGCCACAGAGTTCCCACAGGCCCCTGCCCCACGCAGGCGCAGCCTCCCCCACCATCACCATCCCCCACCCGAGGGGCCGGCCGTTACCATCCGTCCCCGTCACCCAGAGTCCGTCGGCTCTATTCGGGGTCACTCAGTGTTGTACATTGTGTGGATCTGGACAAATGTTTACCGTCCCGTGTCCTCCATTACCGTCTCACGTGGAGCACCTTCACTGCCCTAAAAACCCCCCATGCTCCGCACTCTCATGCCTCCTCCCCTAACCCTCGTTAACCGCTGGTCTTTCTATCGTACTAGCTCCATAGTTTTGTCTTTGCCAGAGTGTCACATAGCTGGAATCACACACTACGTAGCCTTTCCAGATTGGCTTCTTTCACTGAGCAAATGTGCATTTAAGTTTCTTCTACGTCTTTCCATGACGGGATAGCTCATTCTTTTTATCACTGACGAATGGTCCGTCGTCTGAGTGTAACACAGTTTGTTTATCCATTCACCTACTGAAGGGCATCTTAGTTGCTTCCAAGCTTTGGTAATTATGAATAAAGTTGCTATAAACACTTGTGTGTACATTTTTATGTGGACATTAGTTTTCAGTGCCTTTGGGGAAGTACCCTGGAGCACGATTGCTGGATCACGTGGCGAGAGTATGTTTAGTTTTGTAAGAAACTGTCTCCCATGGTGGCTACACCATCCTGCGTTCCCACCAGCAGTGCTGAGAGTTCCTGCCGTCCCACGTCCTCACCAGCACTTGGTGTTGTCTGTGTTCAGGATTCTGGCTGTTCTAATAGGTGTGCCGTGGCATCTTACTATTGTTTTAATTTGCGTTTGCCCTGATGACATATGACATATGAGCCCGTTTTCATGTGCTTATTTGCTATCTGTGTATCTTTGGCAAGGTGTCTGTTAAGGTCTTTGATCCATTTTTTAATTAGGTTGTTTATTTTCTTATAGTTGAGTTTTAAGAGTTCTTTGTATATTTGGGGTAACAGTGCTTCATCAGATATGTCTTCTGCAAATTTCTTCTTCATCTGTGGCTTGTTTTTTCATCCCCTTGATGGTGTCTTTGCGGAGCAGAAAGTTTTCATTTTAATGAAGCCCAACTTATCCATTATTTCTTTCATGGATTTTGCCTTTGGTGTTGTATCTAAAAGGTTATCCCAAAGCCAAGGCCATTTAGATTTTCTCCTGTGCCGTCTTCTAGTTTTATACTTTTGTATCTTACTTTAGATCTGTGATCCATTTTGAGTTGACTTTGTGAAGGGTGTGAGGTCTGTGTCTAGACTCGTTTATTTGCACGTGGAGTCCAGGTGTTCCAGCCTTCTTTGTGAGGAGACTGTCTTTGCTCCATTGTGTTACCTTTGATCCTTTGTTGAAGATCAGGCGACTATTTTTGTGGGTCTGTTTCTGGGCTCTCTGTTCTGTTCATTTATCTCTTTGTTTATTCTTTTGGCAACACCAGGCTGTACTGACCGCTGGAGCTTCATAGCAAGACTTGAAGTCGGGTAGCTTCCTCCAACTTTGTTTTCTTGAAGTTCTTAATTTTAATGCAGCCCAATTTTTAAATATTTTTCTTTATCATGAGAGCATTTTGTTTTATTTTCTATTTTAAAGCAATATTTCTTTACCCTAGTTCATGAAAATACTCTTCTATCACAGGGGTCAGCAAAGTTTCTCTGTGAAGGAACAGATAGTACATGGTTCAGGTTTTGAGGGTCCGTAGCTGTGAAGCTACCGCTCAGCCCTGCCATTGTAGCAGGAGAGAAGCTGTAGAGAATCATAAGTTAACGGGTGTGACCGTGTGTCAATAAAGCTTTATTAACAAGAACAGGGGTGCATCACCTTAGGCCCACAGCCTACAGTTTTACATTATCTTCTAAATGCTTTATAGATTACCTTTAGATTTAAATATATGCTCTACATAGAGTTAATTTTTTCTGTCATATGAGCTGGGGTCAAATTTCCTATTTCTTTAATGCAGAGATTTCAACAGGGATGATTTGCTCCAGGGGACGTGTGGCAGTGTCTGAAGATGTTTTGACTGTCTCAAGTGTGTGTGTCTATGTGTGTGTATTTGGGGGAGTACTGGCAGCAAGGACAGAGGTTGCAGGCATGCCGCCGAATACCCTAAGGGCACAGAACGGCCCTTCACACAAAAAGCCGTTATCAATCAATCGATAGTATCTGAAAAACAAACAAAAGAATGAAATACAAACAAATATTACAGCTCTTCTATTTAAAACAAAAAAAGCAAAACTCTGAGATCAATGCAGACCACAAGTGTCAGCAGCATAATCCACCTGAGTTCCTCCTTCCTGGCGCACAGTCAGACCCATCCCAGCTCCATCTCCATGGCGCACAGTCAGACCCATCCCAGCTCCATCTCCATGGCGCACAGTCAGACCCATCCCAGCTCCATCTCCATGGCGCACAGTCAGACCCATCCCGGCTCCACGTCCATGGCGCACAGTCAGATCCATCCCGGCTCCACCTCCATGGCGCACAGTCAGACCCATCGCGGCTCCACGTCCATGGCGCACAGTCAGACCCATCGCGGCTCCACGTCCATGGCGCACAGTCAGACCCATCGCGGCTCCACGTCCATGGCGCACAGTCAGACCCATCCCGGCTCCACGTCCATGGCGCACAGTCAGACCCATCCCGGCTCCACCTCCATGGCGCACAGTCAGACCCATCCCGGCTCCATCTCCATGGCGCACAGTCAGACTCATCCCGGCTCCATCTCCATGGCGCACAGTCAGACTCATCCCGGCTCCATCTCCATGGCACATAGTCAGAAGACGTGCAACTCTGTCTGCCCCAGCCTCGTGTGCAGTCTGGCCCGGACTGGGTAGCAGCAAGGACACCAATCTGGCCAGTACAGCTGGGGAATGTCTTGCAGATTTTGGCTCTCCACTGGCCATAAACTTTTTCTTGGCAGTAGTTAGAATAACCCCTGGCGCCCAGTGGAAGTCTATGGAAACCTCAGTAGGAAACAGATGTGGCCCTCGCTCTCCCCGGAGAGAAGATGAACCCAAGGTGGTCAGAAAGCCCCTGAGAGCTGGCCTTGGCTCCGTGTGTCTGTGAGGCCAGAGTTTCCAGTCCCAGAGCTCAGCATGTGTCTTGTCTGCTCTCTGGCCATCCTGGCCTTTGTGAGCGGGTGGGGGCTGGCCTGGGGAGCATTCCGTAAGAACATTCCAGAGCTGCCTCCGGAGTGGACAAAAACCAGAGAGGATGGCGGGAATGCTGTGGTGACTGGGCTGAGAGCAGGCCCCAGGGTGGCTTTGGGCTCCTGAGGCCACATGGGGCCAGAGGGTGGGCAGCAGGTGGTCTCCTGGGGTCGTGGGCGGGACTGCGTGCCCCCATTTCTCAGAGTGGTGCTCAGCGGCTCTGGGAGACCACGGGCGGCAGGGGAGACCCCTGCTCCCTGAGCTGATGGCAACCGTGCCTGGTCCTCCTGGTCAACATCAGAGTCCCCAGGAACTGGGCTCTCAAGCCCCCAACGGACAGTGTGAGGCACGTCCTACAGCTCCAGGCCGCAGCCTGACCAGTTCAGCCCACCAGGCCAGCCCCCAACCCGGAGCTGGCACAGGGGCCTGGGCTGGGGTCCACTTAGGCTGTGAGCCAGACCACACGTCCACTCCGGTCACGGATGGAGGAGGGGGCTCCACGGTGCTCTGGGAAGAGGCTGGCTGGAGGCGGACTTTGCACGAGGACCAGGGCTCGCCGAGTCCCCTGACTGACCTCCCTGCCAGCCCTTCTGTGCAAATCACTTGAAGAACTCTCGGGCTAGTTTCCTGAAGTCCTGAGTCAGCAGAACTCTCACCCACAGCCCAGTGAGGTTCAGGGACGCCTGAAGGAGTGCACCGTGCCCACGGCTGGCCTGGCAGAGGAGGGGCCCAGACACATACATGCACGCTGATGCACACACACACAGACACACACACAGAGACACACGGTTTGAGGCAGGCCGGGGAGCAGACAAGTGGGTTCAGGCTGGCAGGAGGACATGGGTGGCCCTGGGAGGGGCTGACCCCGGCTGCACGTGCCAGCCCTGCTGGGCCCTGGGGTCCGAGCGCCTCTGCCTCTGGGGTCCTGGCCGTCACCTTGTACCTTCGGGCCTCAGTCTGGTCGTCTTAGGTGAGCTCGGCCCACGGGTCCCGCCTGATGGGCATCTGTGGTTGCCAACCCCTCCCCTGTGTCATGGAGACCCCGTCCCTTCCAGGGCACGCCAGCTGCCTCTGCCCACGGTCCCCGGGGTCACTCCACTTGCCAGTCCCGCCAGCCAGGATCGAGAGGGAGCTTCTCCTCCTGAGGTGCCGCGGCCACTCTGTGTCCCACGGGCTCCGCACGCGGCTGGGCTGGGGTCCTCGGCCCCCGCCCCTCCTTCCGCCCCTGCTTGTCTCTGGGTCAGGTTGTGACTGTAAACTCACGTTCAGCAGCGGGGCGGGGGGGAGGCGGGCGGGTGCAGAGACCCCGAAGCCGCTTTGAGGGATTAAAGCCATGAAGCTGAAATGGGGCCGTGGGACCCTGGGCTGCCTGCCTGAGAACACACTTCAGGGTTTAGTATTTAAAAAAATAGAACCTCAGTCTTGGGGTGGAGGGAAGCCCCACCGGATGCCGGAAACTCCCCTGGGACCCTCTGCTGCGACAGCGCCCACAGCCCCAGACGTGTCCGCAGCAGCTGCAAACGCCGGGCTTGCTCTCCCCCGTGACCTGGGCTGGCGGCGTGGTGTCGTTGCTGCCCCCCATGCTCCTGGAGCCAGAGCGAAAGGCCCGTGCGCTCGACCCCCGGCAGACCCGGCTCGCTCTGCAACGAGCAGGTGCCTTCCGGCACCGCGCACGGCCTCCCGAAACGAGAAGGCGGGAGAACCGAGGCTGCGGGTTTGCACGGGGAGCCGGCGGCGCTGACCTGTGGCGCCTGCCCGTGGCCGCGCAGGCAGGCGACCGGCACTGCCGCCTCCCGGAAAGCGGCTCATCCCCGTCTCGGGGACGCCGGCGGCAGGCGGAAGGGATGCCGCCTTGAGTTAAAGCCGATGGGCCTGGCGGACGCTCTCGGCCTCGGACCCCACGACGGCTGCGCCGCTGAGTGCCAAGGGGCAGAAAGCGCCGACACAGAGCTCGGAAGTTTCCGTAAACGTTTTATTTTTCCATAGTTTTAGGTCAGAGAGAAGCATCTGGTAATAAAAATAACAGAATTCTCTTCCCGGGTCCGCTCGGGTGGTGCTGAGGTGAGTCCGCTATTTACACATATGTTACACACGGGCAGGGAGGCCGTGAGGGGAGCTGGCGGACGAGGGATCAGTGTCTCGGGCAGGGGTGCGGGGGCCTCCCGCTGTCCTTCCTGGTCTGGGAAGAAAGCTAAGGCGCACGTGGCTGTGCGGGCGTCCGGCGGCAGCAGAAGCCTAGGCGGCCGGCTCAGCTGGGGGGCAGGAGTGGGCCGTGATGTCGCTGTGCTTGTAGATGGCCTCGTCCAGGTCCAGAACCTTCCGGTTGACCTCCAGCGTCATGCAGCCGCGGTAGAAGGCTGTGACCGGGGCCGAGGTCACTGGCACATCTGGGCCGCGGGGGAAGAACAAACACGTCTCAGGGGGCGAGATGCCCGGCGTCTGGGGCCTGGGCTCCCCGCTCTGCGTCTCCGGCCGCCTCGAGGGCACGGTTTCCCATCCCTGCGGAACCCCTCCGTCTGGCTCGGGCACACGCCCTAGGCAGGTGGTGAACCGCTGCCGCCAGGCTTGACGCCGCACCCCGGCCCCCAGGAGCGCACACAGATAGTCAGATCAATTAAATATTATCTTCTCGGCCCGAATGAGTCATGCCCAGGGCTTCCAGGCTTTCTCTCGTCCTCTTCAAAGCTCTGCTTATTAAAACCAAATGCACTCTGAGTCTGCCAGCCAAGACAGAGATGCCGCCGTCTGTGGCAAGTGGACACCCACCCTGAGGGGTGGGAGCGGACGGGGCCTTACGTGAGGCCCTGGCCTCGTCCTCCTGCCACCACTTCGCCCCGATTCCTGGCTCCACCTGACCAGACCTGAGCCCCGGACGCAGGAGGGGCCGGGGTCACTCTGCCTGCTGCCATGGCAACTGGACACCAGGCCTCAGGGGTGAGGCTGGCTGGGGCGCTGGGGCACCCAGCCCCCAGCGTGGCCCAGTGGGCTGAACCCTCCTCACTAGCCTTGGCCGGAGCCACCGTCTGATGCCCACGGTTGGGGGCGGGGCTCCTGGAGGGTGCGGGAGCCGGGGAGGGGAAGCTTCAGGCTGCCACTTGGCCCTGCAAGCGTGTTCTCAGCCTGAACGCCACACACAATGGCAGGCCGGGGCCGACACCCAGCGAGCACCCGATGCAGCCACGGGCCGGCTGCTTCCCTCCTCCTTTTAGTACAGAGCAGCCCAGTTCTGCTTGGGGCGAGCAAGTTGGGGCACCCTACCTGGCAGCCCCCCGACGAAGGTGAGCACGGAGCCCTGCAGGTGCCTCCCGAGGACGGCCAGCCTCTCCTGCAGCCCTGCTGGGCTCACTTCACTCTGGCCCTTCGTGCCGTCCACCTCCAGGGTGGCCTCGTCCTTGTTCACAGAAACGGTCACAACGTGCTCCTGGCCGTCACAGACCTTGATCTCCATCAGGACCAGGGTGACGCTCTCCACGGCCAGGACGACCAGCTGTGGGGAGAAGCACGCCTGAGCAGGGGCAGGGCAGGTGGGGTGGTGGCCAAGTGCCCGCGGGCCCTGTTGTCCTGCCCTGTCCTGCGGGCCTCCTGCGGGCAGGGTCGCCTGCGGCCGGGGTGTGACAGGGACTCAGTCTCTATTCGGGTGAAGGAGGGGGCCACCTGGACCCTGCAACGTGATGGAGGACGAACAAATAAAACCACACACCCTCGGGCGGGAGCTGGGGGGAAACACGCTCCAGAAACGGGAATGCACATGCATCGGCCTGGGCAGAGGTGACCCCAGTCACCAGCGTGTCCACAGCCGGGACACAGGCTAGGGCTGCCCCTCCACGTGGAGCTGCCACAAAGCACCACAGAGGGGCCCGGGCAGCAAATGCACACGCCAGGCAGAGCACGCCTCTGACAACACAGGGCAGAGGCGCTGTGATGACCGATGGCCCTCCCCTCCCTCCCTCTCCCCGCCCGGGGAGGTGGTCTCAGCTGGGTGGGCCTCGGGGCCGTTTGTCCCAAGTACCGGGACGGGGGAAAGCCGGCCTGGGCAGGGCGCGGATCCGCGCCCATCAGCTTGCAGACCCGCTAAGAGGGGAGCTGGGTGGCCCCCGCGGGCAGGCTGACTTGGTGAACACACCCCTCTTAGGACAGAGGTGAGAAAATAAACCTATTTCCGCCACCTCTTAGCTGTTCTCTGAGAAAACAGTGAGTCCAGTCAGCACGGTGTTGGCGTGGTGTCGGGAGAGTCGGGAGAGGGGGGCTGCGTGGAGGTGATGGACAGCGTGTCCAGGGGCATGTGCCCAGAGCTCCGCCTGCGTCCCCAGGGGGCCGCGTAACAAGGGTCTGGGGCACGTTTGCACATCTTTTTCAAAAGGAAGATCTGATCTATGAGCAAAGTCCTTTGGCTTACATACGAGCAATTAATTCAAACTGCTACACCACTGAGCGGGTGGGAAAGTCTCCCCACCGCACAACTGGCTTTCGGGAACGCAACACTGTCCCCGAGCCACGCGCGGCTGCTCTGACCCCGGAGAGAGACGGGGAGGGTGGGCTGGAACCTCGAGGGCCACGGTGCGGGCCGCAGCCTGGCTGGGCACTGGGCGCTGGGGCAGCAGTTTGTCCTCAGGGGTCGGGGGTGGGGTGGGGCAGTGAGTGGTACCTGCTTTTTGAGCTTCTTGGTGGAGTGGTAGTCGACCAGGGCCACGGAGAGGGCCACGGCCTGGTCATCGCCCACCAGCGCAAGCAGCATCCCCGTGTCGGCGGCGGGGCGGATCCGAGCCACGGCCTCTACTTCCCAGGTGGTCTCGGTCCCGACGTCCGGCGATGTCCGAGCTGCAATGAAGGCGGCACATCACAGGGCGATCCAGACCCGAGAGGCGGGGAGCGAGACGCGGCGAGCTCAGCTCCCCCGCGGCCCCGGGCAGCAGAGGACGCCGGGCGGCGGAGGAGGTGGGAAGCCGGTAACAGCCTCCCAGAACCCGCGGTTCGCGCCAACAGCTGGGAAGTGACGGGGGCCGGGCTCTGGACTCAGGTCTGGGCCGCAGTCCAGAGGCCCCAGGCCGCCTGAGGATGGCCATGCCGCCCGCTCCCCCGAGCGCCCCTTCGCGTGACCACCGGGCCACCTAGTCCCGCCGGGACCTCAGACGCGCCACTTGGGCCGTGCTCAGCCCCCGGGCGCCCCCGACTCCCTCCCCGCAGGGCAGTTGAATGGGGCAGGCGTCTCAGCCTTCGACCCTCTGCACCTCAGCTGCGGCCTTGTGCAGCCCCGCAAGCTGAAGGACTTTGCAAAGTTAAAGACGCGAAGAAAATGGACGCTTCCACGAGCCCCACTCAACAGCACATACGATCTTACATCCTGAGCTGCGCTTTTCTACCGTCACAGTCGACGCGTCCGCGGGTGAGGTTTTGTTCGGGTGTGTTAGACGGGCCGCAGTAGGTACCGCGTGTGGATTATAAACCATACGGTGTGTGTCACGTACACGACGCATCGGAATGAGTATACATGGTGCACGCCTCTTGCACAAACTGCTCCAAAGCACTTGTGGTAGCAGGGCTGCATTCTGGTTCTCGGAGGGCGAACGCCACCTCACGTTTCCTCCCCACGTGTGATCACCTGCTGCTGAAGAGGCCAGACAACCTCCGCCCTCTTGGTTTTTAAGTGTTTCTACCTCGTGAGGATGTCAGGCAGGGGCTGCTTCGGCAGAAGGATGCTGAGGCCACGTCTGCGAACATTTGGGCTCGGACCTTGCCGTGGGCCGGTCTCTCCCCCCAGTGGACTGTGTGCCCCTCAAGTCGTGTGTGCGTCCGCATCCCAGAGGGGCCTGTTACGGCCAGTCCCCATAATTGTTCATCGAATCGAACGCACACAGAATTGGAAAAAGGAACTGACCCAGCCTTCTCCTCTGCTGCCGAGCTCCCCCTGCACCCCTGCGGCAGGGGGAGTATGTTCCCTGCGGAGTCCCCGGACAGAGGAGGCCCGCGGCCTGGTTGCCAGCAGTGTGCTTAAGGCACCGACGCCTTGGCTCCCCTGGGGAGTTTTCTCGGGTGCACAGTGGGGTCAACCACACGCCCCTCACCGAGGGCTTCTCAGGCTTTGAGACCCAGTGAGTCCAGATCCACTGGGACCTGCTGCTGAGGACAGTATCTGTCATTTCCTAATGTGTCCTTTCTGTGTTGTAACGTGAGAACGTTGACGGTATAGTTCAAGACACATTAAAAAGCATAGAGTTCTAACTACCATTTGGCCTTTGTTGTCACAGAACTTGAAGATCAAAACCATGCAGCAAAGCGGCGAGCAGACCGCAGCAGGCACGGTGACGGGCGCAGGGACAGCACTGCAGCCAGTGGAGACCGTGCCTGCGGTGTCTGCGTTACCACAGTGTTAGTGAAAAAGGAATAAAACACTTATGCTCCATGATGTGATGTTAAACATCATAGGATGCTCTAGGTTTGCACGTACAAAAACAAAGACTGAAAGAGTGAGGTGTTTTGTGTGAGGTGGTGCGATTAGGGGTCAATGGTTCTTTTCTAAAAACCCTTCAGTGACGTGGTGATGCTTTTGACAATTAAAGACAGAAAGGGGACAGTGACACAAGGTCTTGAGAGGATGGCCCGACTTGCTAAGGAGGAGGGAGCAGGCCCCACGTCCTCCGAGCTGGACGGGCCCTCCTTGAACTTGCAGGCCACCGGGGCAGTGAGGTCTGAAGGAGGCAGCAGGCCACCTGCCCTCCTGGGCTGACAAGCAGGGCCGGGATGGGGTGGGGGGTCACGTGTGCGCCTTCAACCACGAAAGGCTCAGAGTCTAGGAACAGAGAGGGGTGGGGGTACCCCGGGGACTCTCTCAGGGTGAGAGTGTGGAGGGGGGAGCAGAGCCGGGAGCGGGGGCCTTCGCAGCAATGCCAGGAGCCTGGCAGGAGGAGTGGGCTGCGGAGAAGGGGAGGGGGGCGACCCTGGAGCCTCCCTGGACCAGGTGTCCACCTGGGACTGCCGGGCAGCCCGGGCTCTGGATGCCTTCCCGACCCTCGGAAAGAGGCGCACGGTTCTGTGCGAGCTGTCCCTGGGCCGGGACCCAGGGCTCTCCCAACATCCTCAACCTGGAAGTCACTAAGGCCCGTGAGCCCAGGCACGGTGACACCTCGGGGCTGCAGCTGGTGCCCCCTGGGAAACAGAGGCTAACTTCAACCCTGTCAGAGGGGAAGTCGGGGAAATCCTGGGTCCAGACTCAAGTGGAACCGCCACCGTCCCCGCCCCCCACCCCCGACGTCCGCACCGTCCGGGTTGACGTCCCCAGAGCAGAGGTGGCAACGGTACCGCCGGGATTTGGAACATTCACTCATTTCACATAAAGCTGACATCTAAGTGCTCACCTATCAGCACGGGAGGATTATTTGTCTTTACTGTAAAAGTTGTCACTGATGGATAATAAAAGGGAAGAGATAGCTGTGGTTTGTTCCAGGAATGAAGGGCCCTGCTTCACAGAAGCCAGAGGGACTCCGGGCCGACCCTGTGTCCCCTGCGGCAGCACGCTGGCCCCCAGCTGCCCACCCCGCCCGCTACGAGGCCTGCTCCTGTCTCCCCGGGCGTGAAGGAGAAGCTCCTTTGCTGCCTCCGTGGCGGCTGGAAAAGCCCGGCTCCCTGGGGCCTCTCTCCTTCTCGTCCTTCTGAAGCTCGAGCTCAGGGACTCCTTGAGCCGTTGCCCCCTCCCCACGGCCCACGGCGCTGTGACTGCAGTGCTGGGCGTTCCCGAGTGGCTCCGTCTACATCTACGTGGATGAGCCTGAGCCTGTCTTGTCTCGGAAGCTTCTGGGAAGCTCCCCTTAGAGCCCTGCATCCGCCTGCCCGTCTCGGCCACCAAGCACCGGCACCCTCCTCCGTCCCTTTTTTTCCAGCCCTGCGCCCTGGGAGTGGGCCTGTGCCCCGCCCGTAGCCCGGGGGCCGTGAGGCCGTCCCTTCTGCCGTCTTCCCCAGTAGGAAACTGCTTCCTGCTTCTCTGGTTTTTAGTGTATTTCGGCGTATTTTGGCTGCAAGGACAAGCACAGCCATCCCGATGCAGGAGCCAGGACTCACCATAATCCAGGCTGTAGGAGGCAAACCCTCTCCCAGGGAAGAAGGAGCCTCTCTCGGTCAAGGAGAAGCACTGCATGTTCACGTTCGCCTTGACCGTCTCCTGGACGGTGGTGTCCTCACCGTCCAGCCAGTGCCAACTCCTCAGGCAGCCGTCCAGACGGGGGTTCATCTGGAAAGACAGAGACCCCCGGTGGCTGCCTGGTGCCGCCCGCTCCCACAGTGTCCTCCCGGAGCAGGCACGTGGAAATCCACCACTAACGTGGATGAATCCTGCGGGGGGAGGTGTTTCCACTACAGGCTCCGCGCTCACGGAGGGATTCGCTGCCCGACTCCAGGTACACGGCACACGCAGCAGCACATCCGCGCCCCACCCGTCCTCCTCTGCCTGCACCCGGTCCCCACTCAGCTAACAGACACAGGGCGCTGACCGCCACCTGGAAGGACGAGGGCGAGGGGCCCCTTCCACAGCAGCTGTGCCTGCGCTCCTGCCAGGCGCCCAGAGCACCTGGGGTGTGTAGGGCGGGGGCTGGGGACCCGCAGCTGTGCACTTGCCGCGTGGCTCTGCGCACATCAGGTCGCCCCAGCCTTTGTCTGTAAAACGAGGAGGCGTGAGGCACACGGATGGGACTCTGGGGTGTGGGCCAGCCCTCTGGGGGGAAGGTGCTCCCGCCGCCACCCTCTACGCAGAACCTCAGCGTGCTGGACTCGCGTCTCGTGTTCCGTGTGGAATCAGACCCGGAACACCAGGGATTCTGGCCGTGGACATCGGCACACCGGGGGAGTGGGGTGATGAGATGGGACAGGACTTTGGGAAATGACCAATGCCAACCTCCCGTTAGGTCTTGTTTCCCCTGTGGGAATCCCGGCAGGGTTTACAACCCAATGTACTTGGGAACTGCCCAAAAGAGTTGAGTGTTCCTTTTGTTAAAGGATAATTTCTTTGTGATTTATCTCCTCTGCAAAATAGACATTTTTACCATGAATTTAGACGAGAACGCAAATGAGTTTCGTAGAGAGATGGTGCGGTGCGTGACGCAGCTGCACTGCGGCTTGTTAGGGTCTAGGGATGCTTGCCTCCCTCCGGTCCTCTCCCAGGGCCCTCAGGGTTAACCCCTGCGCTCAGCCACCTGGGCTCCGACCTCAGGGGCTAAGGACAGTACTTACAGGCTGGACGAGGTCTTTCTCCTTGAAGGGAACGCCTCCCACGGTCAGGTTCAGATGGTATAGTCCTCTGTCCAGCTGGAACAGGTCACCGGCCACGGCGATCTTCATAACAGCATCCTTGTTCACCTTGATCACCAGGTTCCGTTCGAGCTCCTCAACAGAGATCTGAAGAGCACAAGTGCTGTGAGGGTGGATGTGCACCTTCTGAAGGGGCGCCAAGCCTTGGGTACCAATTCCCATCACCACCCAGGGCCAAGAGACCCCCAGCCTCGGGGGGGCCACGTTCCCATCACCACCCAGGGCCAAGAGACCCCCAGCCTCGGGGGGGCCACGTTCCCATCACCACCCAGAGCCAAGAGACCCCCAGCCTCGGGGGGGGCCACGTTCCCATCACCACCCAGGGCCAAGAGACCCCCAGCCTCGGGGGGTCCATGCTCATCACCTGTACTGCTTCCCTGGCATCTACGGTGTGGCTCCGACCCTGCCGGTTTTGGTTTCCCTCCCAATGCTACTCCCTCCCCCTGGCCCCCCCTCCTCCTGCAGGTGAGCCCAACCTGGAGCCCCTTCCCCATCTCTGGACCCTAAATTAAGCCTCAGTCAGGGAGCTGCCTTCCGGGGGCCTGAGGTCACTGCCCCCTTGGGTCAGCCCTGACACCTCTGGCCCTTAGCTTCTCCTACCCCTCACTGAGCACTTTGAATACAAGAGGACATATGTTACCTCAGGATCTCCAGCAATAGTGCCTGGCACGGACTGAATGCTGACTGAACGTATGAATTCTTTCTAAAACTTGCCACTCTTTCCTGCTTTCCTTGTAGGAAAATTAAAAAATCTGTCACTCTATACGATGCATCTTCCTAATGACCCAGAAGCCCCTCAATTTCCTTTCTGGCTCAGATGGAGAAACATTTAGGTACTGGGTCTGAATTTGGTCAGGAGACAGCAGTGTGCACATGTGGGGAGCCTCAGGGGCAGGGAGAGTGGGCAGAGGTCGTTGTGGAACTGGCCCTGCACCTCAAGGACCAGTTTGTGCCTTGGGTGGACTGGCAGCCACGTGTATCCACTGGTCATGCCTCCTCTAGCCCCTTCCCCTCGGGCAGTGTCCCAGCCCCGCTCGGGACCCTCCTGCCCTCAACCGCGGGGCAGCGGGTTCCCACGTGTGGAGCTCCCTCAACCCCGAGACGGCTTCCCTCTAGATCGACTGTTTTATCTGTAACTTTGCGGAAGGCATCCCTCCTGCTGCTTTGGAGATGCTCGTGCTTTAAGAGTCCAGGAAAGGAGGAGCTAGACGCCACCGACAGGATGGAAATATTAGCAAACGTCTACACTGTTTTCATTCGCAGAGACCAGGGCAAATTTTTCCATTTAATCTTCACTTCTAGAGGAAAAAAGAATGCTTTTCCCATTTCTCTTTCAAGCACTTACTTCTAAAAGCCCAGTTCCAACTAAGGTTGCCTCCAAGTTTGGGGAGGGAGCCTGCGTGTCACAGGCTGCTTTGCGCCAGGCATCATGATGGAGGACAGAGCGGCCGCTCCAAAGCCACCGGCTGCAGTTCAGGCTCTGGGCGGTCAGGGCACCTCCGTCAAGAGGCTGGAGGTCAGCATGAACGGAGCAGGCCAGGGGGCCAGAGCCTGGGACGGCGTCACGAGTCACGTCTGACCCTGCCCCACACCGAGAGCCGGGCCCCGGGACCTTGGCCGGTTCTCAGCCTCGACGCGACTGGCAGTCTGAACCCGCGGGTCCTCGGTCCTCAGCCTCAATCCAGCTGCCAGGGGACCCCCATACCCCCCCACAGCTGTGATCAGCAGAAGTGTCTCCAGACACAGCCAGGTGTCCTCAGAGGAGTCACCCCACTGAGAATCACGGCCGCTGCGGCGGAAGCCCTGCTCTGCTTCTGTGAGGACATAATGCCCATCTGAGCGCAGGCTTTCTGGCGCGGGGCCGTCCTGCCGCGGCTGCACCCACTAACTGCTGAGTGGGCGAGTGCAAGTAGATGCTGGGTCCTCGGCCCAGGAGCCCCGGGCCGGCCCAGGCGGCACGGAGGGGGCCACGCTCACCGTCTGCCACGAGCCGTGGTTGATGATGGGTCCGCTGCTGGTGACGCGGCCCACGCCCTGGTAGCGGAGCTGCAGCTCCAGTCGGCCGGCCCGCAGGCCCAGGACGATCCAGGTGCTGTCCCGATGGCCTCCGGCGAAAAACAGGACGCCCTCAGGATCGAAGGTCCTGAAGTCGAACTCAGCCACCAGTCTGAGCGCCGGCAGAAACGAGTGGGTTACACGCGGGTCGTGGTGCGTGACCCCTCCCGGTGGGGCTCGCCTGGCCTCGGGAAGAGCCCAGGTGAGCGGGCCGAATGCCGCCCGCACCCCAACGCCAGCAGCGAGTCCCCAGGGAGGCGTACAGCTGGCACCAGCCCTGAGGCCCACGCGGCTGTGCTGGACTGCGGGCTCCCCGGCCGGGACGCGAGCACGGGGCTGACTTTGCCCCCCGCCGCCAGGCCCAGACGCTCGGGCCGTCCTCTCACCTCGTGGGCTGCAGCCGTTTGAAGCGCAGCCTGATCACGGGCGTCCCGCTGAACATGCGGCCCAGGTACAGCGACTTCACACTCTTGGCCACGTTGAAGGGCACACAGGGCAGGATGTCCTGTCAGGAGCGGGGAGCTGGCCTCAGGTGGGGGCCCTCGGCCGGGCTCCCAGTGGAACCCCCAGGGACCCTGCTGCCCCCAGCCCAGCCCACCATGGGGGCTTCCAGGGGAGGCTGGTCTCCGATGTTTTCAGAGGCCCCCGCTCCCTGCTGGCAGCTTCTCCAGCACTCTCCTTCCCTGTGCATTTCCCTTCTGCTTTCATATTTTAATTATGGAATATTTCAAACGTACGGAGAATAATAAAAACAACTATAAAATGTAAAACAAGCAAAAAATGGAGACCTTGAAGTTGCTTCTAGAATGTTCCCTGCTCTACGATGCGGCTTCTCCACTACCTGGAGGGCCACACGGTGGGAGCCCCGGGGGGGTCACAGGGCAGCCAGGGCAGGCCTGCCCTCACGGTCAGGGGGCGCCTTGCTGCCCACGCATCGCAGAGCCCGGGCGGGGGCTGCGGTCACGCGTGTGAGTGAGTCGCACTGGGGAGGAGCTGAGGTGGCCACAACCACACATCGGGTGGCACGGCCACGCCTCCCACCCCGCCTCTCCCCACGGGCCCGAGGACACGCTCCCAGCCAGCCCCACGCGGGGCCACAGAGCAGCCGGGAGGCCGGGCCAGGCGCTACCTCGCAGGTGTTCATGTCCCGGGACAGCTTGAGGCCCCCGCGCCCGTCACAGTGGCAGGTGTAGCTCCCAGGGGAGTTGACGCAGGCCTGCTCGCAGCGCCCCTCCGCACACTCGTCCACATCTGCCAGCCACAAGGAAGCGCCTGAGCCCACTGACGCCACCACGCACCCTGCTGCCCCATCACACCGCCACAGACGTGAGTCCCCAGCCCGAGACCCGGGAGCTCCAGGCCCGTGGCTCCCGCCCAGCTGGCCGGCTCCTTCCTGGGGACGCGGGACGGAGGCCGTCAGCATGGCCAGGTCAGCGTGGGGCACAGGGACAGCCTGGTGGGTGGGCAGGGCCAGGACTACCCCATCCCCTCCCTGGTGGAGGGGGCAGCCGCCGGCCCCAGGCAGGAAGGTGGTGGGAGGGAGCAGGGCTCTCGGCGCCCCCGGACTCGGCTGGGCTAGGCCGCACCGAGGGCAGGAGACAAGCCTGTTGCCCAGAAGCACAGGGGTCCCGCCTGGTCGGTCTCCCTGTGTCTCTGGGGAAGAGGCCCAGGTGCACAAGGGGCGCGCGCCATGTCGCAGGTGTGCAGGACCCACACGAGCGCTCAAGCACGCTGTGCTCCTGGGAGAGCAGTGCCTTGCGCACGCGTGTGTGTGCGTGTCCCGTGTGGTGTCAGGGCGGGTACCTCGGCAGGACTTCTCCTGGGAGCTGAACGCGTAGCCCTCGTCGCAGAGGCAGGAGTAGGAGCCCGGCAGGTTCTGGCACTGAGCCTCCCCGCAGGCGCCTGCGTCCGCACATTCATCCAAGTCTGCAGGAAAAACCAGCTGTGTTTCAGGTCCACCAGGCCTGCTGGCAGCCGGCCCGAAATGAGACGCCGCCAGCCAGGCTGGGAACCGCCGCTGAGAGGCATCCAGCTCTGCAGAGTGAGCACAGCCTGGCCCGGCGCTGTCATCACTGCACCCTGGGCGACGCAGCCCTCCTCCCCTCCCCTCCCCCATTCCCTCTCCCCTCCCTCCCCCTCCCTCCCCTCCCCCTCCCTCCTCTCCCCTCCTCTCCCCCTCCCCTCCCCATTCCCTCTCCCCTCCCTCCCCTCCTCCCCCTCCCTTCTCTCCCCCTCCCCTCCCCGCTCCTCTCCAGCCTCCTCCCTTCCTTCCATCCACTGGGCTTTCCAGCCCCAACCCAGGAGCAGGGGTTGGGGGGGGCACTGCTGATCAGGGGCCTGGTTGAGAAGGTTGATTCCAGATGGTGTACAGGGCACCATCTGGCCGGGCTGCACACAATTGGTGCTTAATTCCAATGACTGCAGTCCAGGAAGGTAAAAAAGGAACTCCTGGGGCCCTTTGACTAGAAGTCCCAGCCTGCGTCCTGGAGCCCTGAGCTGACCACGGAGCCCACCACTGCCTGCCAGGCCTCACTCAGGCTCCCTGGTTCCAACCCCCTCCCCTCGCACCGGGGGCTGCCCGTGGGAAGCCAACGCCACAGTCGCTGTAACTGACAATCAAGGGTCAGTCCTGAGGTTCCATCCCCTCCGCCCCTCTGGCAAACAAGTACAGAAAGCCTGCAGTTAAGAACTGGTTCCTAAAGTGACAGAGGGACTTTCTAGAAAGCGCAACCGTTACTTCAAGTAACATCGATTCCTCAGAAGGCACACAGGACCGCATGCCGCAGACTCACGACCTCATTACAAGGGCAGTTGAGCAAACACAGGCTTTCAGATGTGGAAACTAAGACTTCTCCCCGTGCTCAATCGTGGGAAGGAGACAACACAAAGGGCACCTGCTCCCCGCAGGGAGCCTGTAAACCTACACGGTTCCACATCGTCAGGACCCACCTGCACAAGGACCAGACTGCAGCCGTGATGCGGGCTGCTCCGTCCTGAGCAGAACTGAATCTCTGGCTTCACAATTCCAAGAACTGGCCTCACGAGAATGGGATTAACACTGTTGCTCATAATAATCTATATGTTTGTGGGCATCAAAATAATTGTAGCTGGCTCTGCCCCTATATGTAAGCGGACAACCAAAACCGTCAGCAGAGAGACGCTACAGGCCCACGTCAACGTCGTCCGCTCTGAGCATACGGCGCCTATGTCAGCACGAAGAAGACAGAAGACGGACCTTGACCCCTAACCCCACGGAAGTGGAACGATGTCTGACGGGGGATTCGTAAGCAGCTCTCCACAGGGAACTGCCCTCAGGAAGCCCCCTTCCTTGTCACTTTAGCAGAGACACATTGCAACCGGCTTTCGACCAGGCACCCCCACGCTCTACTCATCTCAGCCCAGGCACACCTCTCAGATCTCTTGATCACACAATACCTCGCCTAACCTGTCTCTTCTTTCTGTAGATCAAAGGAGTAGAAATGAAGAATAATGAACAGATGACCAGATCTCCCGCCAGCTTCCCCTCCAGTAATCTCCCGAACGAACTGTGTGACCAAGATCGCATCTAGAGGGAGGCCGTGAGGAGTCGACACGCCCGCACACAGTGGGGACGGCAAGGACTCTGACCCCCCATCTCAGGGATTAACTCAGATCCCTTCTCTGTCTCCCTTTAGAAGCTTTCAGGGCCGGGCGGAATCTTCGAAGGTGGTTTCTGGGGGACTCTGAGGACGCCATCTCCCCAGATCGCTGGCCTTCTTTCTGCCGGTTGTGAGCGCTGGTTTTGTAAGCAGTGAGCAGTGGGACCCTGGGCTCCCTGCCCACCCCCCCACCCCCGCCCCAGATGTCCTGGGCCCCGACTGGCACAGAAGCCTCTGCTGGCTCTGTGGCCTGGAAGGAGGCCTGGCAGCCGTCTCCCATCCTGGGGCAGTAAGCACGGCCTCCCCCGCTGGGCCGGCCCTGTCCACAGGCCCTGGTGCCTCAGCCCGTGTGGAGGTGCTGGGGCAGCTCCCCGTGGCCGCGGACATGCCCGGGCATGTGCTGTGTCTGCAGGACGCCCACAGCCTCCAGAGCCTGAGGGACCAGCCACGGCCTGCAGCCTCTCGCAGAGGAGCAAAGCGACTGTGGCTTCAGCCAACCGGCAACTTGGCAATCGCAGAAGAAAATGGGGGAGGAGGAGAGAGGACGGCAACCAGGACCCAGGGCCTCACCGTGGCAGGTCCGGCCGTCCAGGGAGAGTGCGTAGCCGCTGTAGCAGCCACACTGGAAGCTGCCCGGCTTGTTGTAGCAAATCTGGCTGCAGATCCCGCTCTCCTGGCTGCACTCATTGACATCTGGGAACAGGACACAGGGACGGAGAGAGCCAGAGGTGACCCACAACCCGCCTGGAGCACGTCGCAGCGCCTGCATCTGCGACCCCATGGGATCCCCCCTCAGATCCTGGGTGGGAGGGCACAGGGGCCCAGGGCTCCCACTGCAGCCAGGGGGCCGCCTGAGGGTTCTAACCACATCCTGGGGGTTTTCTGCAGCTCTCCGCTGACCCTGCGCACTGCAGACTCAGAGAGTCTCTTGACTCCTTTCTGACAGCTGGGGGGCCGCGCCGGGCGGGGCAGCTACAGGGCACTCTTACTGCCCTGCTCTCAGGAGGGGTCAGCGCCCTCCCCGCCCCCCCCCACCCAAGGAGGTGGCCTGGCCAGAGCACAGTTCAGGGCTCAGCACGGTGGGTTTTCAAGCTGGGTGGCGCCCCGCCCGGGGGGAGAGGCAAGACCTCCCGCGCTGTGCAAACATTCGCGCTCTTGGGAGGACCCCGCCCGCCCATCTTCTCCCGGGAGCTGGGAGGGGGCCGGCCAGTGAGGGGCCTGGACCCCTGGCCTGCCGCCCTCCCACTTCTCCTCTCTCTGCTCTCAGCCAGACGGGCCGGTGCGGCTGTGTCCCCGGCGGGGTGGCAGGCGGCCCGGCGGGGAGAGGCGGAAGAGAGAAGAACTCAGGGCCCCACCAGCCCGGGGCCCTCGGGTGGCCCTGCAGGGAGGGCCTGACGCCTATGCCCAGGTCCGCCCCCAGGCCGTGGCCTTACCTCTGTTGCAGAGCCGTCCCGCCCAGCCGTCTCTGCACTGGCAGTAGAAGGTGCCCATGAGGTCCTGGCAGACCTGGGTCCCCCCCTTATCGCAGGGGTCTGGGTAGCACTGATCCGGCAGCTCTGAGTTGGAAGGAAGGAGAAGGCGGCCCTGAGCTGTCCCTGGTCGGCTGGGAGGAAACCGAGGCAGGTCTGGGGCACTAACGTCCCCTCCACTGGCCCCAGCGGGCCGCACAGGACACCCACCTCTGGGAGGGAGGGCGTCACAGACCAGGCTGGCCAGGCCCCGCCGAGCCCAGGAAACCCAGGTCAGCTCGGAAGGAGTGGCCGCCCACCCCCTGGGCCCGAGGTCAGGGCCGCGGCCCCGGGGCAGCAGAGGAGAGGAGTGGGCCTGGCTGGGCCCCGGGAGCTTGGACCTCCCAGGGAGCAGGTCCACAGGGCCCTGGCCGGTCCACGGGCCAGCCCAGCAGACACAGAACATCCCCTGCCCCGGCGGCCGTGTCCACCCTGCCAGGCCAGGACCCCTGGCCTGTGGGGTCCAGTTCGCACAGAGGGCGCCCACAGCCTCCCCGCCCGCCCCTCGGGTGGGCCTGCTGCCTCTGCCTCCGCTTGGACACGGTCCAGGCCGTCCAGGCCCCGGACTCCGCTGCTCCCCTTTCTCTCCGACACACGCCGGCCCCACGGCCTGTCGGCTTCAGCGATGCTGGTGACCAATGGCCATCCTGCTTCTCTGATCGTCCTGCTTTCAGTGGAGGGGAACGGGGCACATTTCCCGGGGCCCTGGAGACGGCAGGGCAGCCACCCGGCCAGGCTCAGCCCTGCGATGCCGCCTTTCTGTGTGCCAGCGGCCACTACCTTCTCATACCCGGGCGTCCACCTGCAGCACCTGAGCCAGGCACTGTCGTGCGTCTATTCACCGAGTGACGGGCCCGTCTGAGCGCTGGGAAGCCCACGACAGGTGGCCACGGTGCTTCCGCCCTCCCTCTGCCCCCGCCCCGTGTGGAGCTGAGGTCACCACTCACTCCACAGCCTGGTCACTAGGAAGAGGCCAAGCCAGCACGTGACCATTGAGAGCGCCAGGCGGGCACTCACCCCCGCCTCTTCACTTCTTTCTCAGGACGCTGACGTCTCCAGCCGGACGCTGGTCTGGGGACAGTGTTTCCACCGTGGGCTTGCTCCTGGTCCCAGGAGGGCAGTGGGCCCCTGTCCCCCGGCTCAGCAGGCCTCGCGCCAGCCCCTGTCCTTGGCATGGACCCAAAACCGTGCTTTGTCCCACTGCGTCCCTGTGGGTCTGGGGGCCCGGTCACCGGGGAGCCCCTCGGGGAGGGCCCAGCATAACTGTTTGTGTGCGCAACCCCGGAACCCACGTCTCTCGCTGGGCTCTCCTTGTGGCCTTTCCACGGGACCCCCAAACCTTGCTTGTTCTGCACAACTACAGCCCACAGAACACTCGCAAGTGTGCCCCGAACACAGCACCTCCGGGTATTTGGAGACTCATGCGCAGCTGTCCTCGGCGGGCTCAGTGAGTGCCTTCCGCCCCAAGCAAGTAGGACTGGGTCTGGCGCTCGGAGAGTGAGGAAGGGGGGTCCAGCGGTCAGCCCTGTGGCCCCCGTGCCGCTGTAACGAGGGCTCCCCCGGGGGACAGGAGGGCCGGGGCGGCGGGGGTCAAGCCCAGTGCCAGGGCTAAGATGACGGACGGGTCTGCTTCCTGACACTGTCTCCGCAGGATGGGGCTCTGAGGGGGGCAGGGAGACCGGGGCGGTCGGGGGGACGTGTGCTGGGGCCCGAGGGTCCGGCTGTTCCCCCAGCAGCACTTGGCACGTCAGAGGCCCTGCAGGAGGGACGGGGAAGATGGGGTGCGTCTCCACTCGACATATTTGGTGAAAGACTTAAAGATATTTCAGAAGGACACACCTGGCCTCATTACCTTTGTCTGGAATTTGCCTAGAATGCCTACCCGCTGCCCCCCCCGCCTTTAAAAATCAACCTCCCCTGGGGTGGGACAGCCCCAGGAGATCCCCACAGGGAACCTAGCTGGAGAGCGGCTCTTATCTGTTGCCCTGTTGGGAAGCTTATCTGTAGGGCAGAGGAAGGAGAGTGTTTGCAGGTGCCCCTGAGCTTCTAGGAATTCGGTGGACGCAGGCAGCCTGCAGAGGGGCTCGGGGCTGAGTCAGACCTGAGCCCCAACCCGGGCCCCCGACAGGCGGGAGGCGAGGGCCACGATGGCTGAGAGAGGATGGAGGGAGAAGCGGCTGCTATGTGGACGGGGGTGTGAGGCACCTGCTGAGGCCAGCAGAGGCCTGTCTCAGTGGCTTTTGCTCCCACTTCCAGAAATGTGTGGGTGTGACGAGTTATAAGCTGGGAAATACATGCAAATGCGGGCCGTCGTCCTCACGGAGGAGAAAAGGCACGGAGACCCTTCCTCGTGGAGACAGTTGGCCAGGACTCCGCAGACGGCATCGCCCAAACCCTCTGGGACCCAAAGGCAGAGCCTCAGAAACCGATCCCGGACCCCCGGGGGAGGCACATCTAGAATAAATGACCTCCTCACTGTATCAGAGACGCCGAGGCAGGTTATAAGCTTAAACATGAAATATCAGACAACTTCTTATAGTCTCAGGAAAAGGACAGCCTGAAACCCAGGAAGTAAAACAAACTCATCAGTTCGAACACATAATTTAAAAAGAAGGAACGGGTATGGCAAGTTGACAGCACCAAAAATCTGCTACAAGTGAAGCGGAATGACAGGAAGCTGAACTGCTGTGATGCTCCCATGTCTGCCTAAGGCCGGTGAGGCCCCGCTCAGCCTGGGGGGCCGAGGGGCGGGCTTTGCTCACGTCAGCCGGGGTGTGTGGGCGTGGGCTCTGTTCCCTGAGTGCACACCGGCCTCTGCCCCTCACTTGCTCTTGGGAGGCTGCTGAAGGGTCCGTGGGGAGCCCGGGCCTCATAGCAGGGCCCCTGCCCTCCTTCAGTCTCTCACTTCCTTTGTGCGCCTGGGCCGGGCTGGGGTCTGTGACCCGGGGCGAGACAGGCAAGGCCAGCGGCTGGTACGTGGGAGGCTGGGTGACGGGTCACAGCCGCCGAGCCCTGCCCACCAGGCGCTGGTGCCAGTCCCGGCCTTCCACCCGCCCTGGGCGACCCCGCAGTGCAGGCCCGCGTGCAGCGCAGGGCTCCCCGTGCGGGGCTGGCTGTGCGCTCAGAGCCCGTCTCCTCACCGGTGGAGCCGGCGCAATAAGGCAGCTGACAGCCGGGCCTGGCGGGGACGAAGCGGTCACATCACAGAGCTCTCCGGCCACAGCCGGGCCTGGAGTCAGGCTCGGCTGAGACGGGCCTGGGGGTCTACGTGTGGATTAAAGTTCGTGCAAAGTGTCAGTGTTACGTATGATAATTTAAAATAATAATAAAGACGCACGATGAGCTGAAGAAAAATTTTGCTACCTTTAGTACACATGGCTAATTTGCAAAATATATCAACAGCTCCTACAAATTGAGGCAAGTAGGCAAAGACTCTGAACAAACTACCCACAGAAAAAGAAACCCAAGGTTCCTCAACATATGAAGCTCAGCTTTACTCATGAGTAAGAAAAAAAGAAACTGAATTGACTGGGGGTCTTTTTTCACTTTTTCTACTGAAAGATATAAAAAAGTAAGAAGCAATACACTGGGCTGGTGCAGGTACTGGGAGAGGCACTCCCGCCCTCCACCGGGGTGGGGGGTAACGGGGCCGGGTCTGCAGCAGAACTGAAAAAGAACACAGCTTTCCCTCTGCAAGTCCACTCTATTCTGCAGATATTCAGACAAGGAGGTCACTCTGGCTTTGCTTGTTACAGTATAAAAACTGGAAACGGCCCAGGTGTCCGCCAGTGCACACTGGTTAACAAGCACGCTGCCCACCAAGCGTGAGTGTGGACGCAGCCCCACGTGCTGGCCGTGCTCGTGCTGACACAGGAAGCGTCTGCGAAACGTGGAGGGGAAAGGGCGGTGGGGTCATGGGTTCAGGGAGCTGCCACCTGTGTGGAAATAAGAGACTCCGAGTACATTCCTACGGGTCTGAGAATATTCTTAGAACCGGTGGCCGTGGCGAAAGGGCCCCTGACTGACCAGGAGGCAGGGCCGGATGCACCTTCTCTCCACCTGTGAAAGGTTTACACTTCATACCGTGCGAATTTCCTGCCTGTTCGAAAAGCCAACACGTACTCGCTTAGAAAAGGAAGTTCAGGGCAAAGGAGAGGACCTCAGGCAGGTGCCGTGGCTCCAAAGACAATGGAAATATAGCAAAGCCCCAAGACCCCAAACGCAGGGGCTTCGAGGAAGGAGACAGACTTACTTTGCACGCAGGTGATGAAATCTGTGTTCTTTTTATACGGAGATCCATGTTTACTGATGCATTCTGCAAAACAGAGAGGGCAGGGCGTCACCTTCCGGCACGGGGCCAGCAGACGTGACACTCTGGAGGGAGACTAGTCACGCTGACACGGAACATGGAACACCGTCAGACGAGAAGACGTCTCCGCCCATGGGCAGAGCTCTGTCTCCAAGGAGCCTTGGGCCCCTGCAGCCTCCTGGTGGGGTTCTTTCTGTCGTACAGAAGGCTCTCCAGTGGCACTCAGGAAGCTTCTGACCGTGGTCAGAGGGCTGGCCTCCATTTCAACCTGACCCCCGCTTGGAAACAGTACCCTTGGTTTGATGGTCAATCTCTTTGGCGAACTAGCCCCCTCCTCCTCTGTGCTGTCTGACCGCGTGCTCCACACGGAGGCCAGGGGTGGGAGGGACCACAGCATCCGGATGATCTGAACTTGAGCTTGGGCATAATGGGTGTTGGTTGAGCCACTTCACTGGCCCTTTGGTGGGTCGCTGCTGCCCATCCGCGCCTCGGAGGATGTGGGCACAGGCAGTGGATAGCATTGGAGGTGGCCCGGGGGCCACTGTCGCCTTTGCCTCAGGATACAAAGCCATGCACCCGGGAGCAAGGCCGGCAGGGAGCCCGGATGGGGCTTCTCAAGGCCAATCACAGGTCCACTACGCTTGTTGCCAGATACACACCCACAGAAGGTACCTCTACGAGGCTATAAGGCCAATGGAAAATTTACCAAAATGCGCTTCACACAATTAAAGAGGAAAGCCCTGGAATACTTCTCTCTCATTATAAGTAGAGACATAAAAGAATCCTTGAAACAGTGTCGATTAAGGAACAGTTCGCAGGGGAACTTTCAGGTCTTCCTGAAAACACGGGACCGCCTTCGCCTTTTTCCTCTCGTTCTCCCCCAGTCCAGGCCCCCCCGCCTCCACACACAGACGTGACTGGCGCTCGGGGAGCGCCATGACTGCTCGACGGCCAAGGCTGTTAGCCTGCCCGTTCCTGTTTTCCAAGTTAAACAAAAGCACGTTTTAATGTTCTCAGCTTTAATTAATAACATGGTATCAACAACCAGAGTCCGCATAAGCAAAAGCTCTCTGGGGTCTTCAGTGATTTCACAAGGGCAGAGTCCTGAGACCAAACAGCCCGAGAACCACAAAAGCAATCATATTTCCAGTTAACGAGCTGAGCCTGGAATCAGAGTGGGGCAGAGGTCTGCAAACAATGGCATCGGCTGGAGGTGACACTAACGCGGTCACTATGGTATAAAAGACACAAACTAGGGCTTTGTCCCGTGAGCCCTGGAGAGCTCCCAACTCACTGTGCGATTAAGCAGGTCCTTCCGGGAACAACTCGGTGATGAGGTGTGAGGCCCCAAACAAAAGGAGGAAATGAGTCCAACTTACCTAAGTACCTTGGATAAAAGTACTCCTGCGGAAAAAGAAAAAGAAAAGGCAGCGGTTAACCGGCAGAGTGCCCGGCGTCTGGGCACCACCCCCTGGCGGCTGGTCCACCAAACCTCACCCCTCTCCTCCAACAGGAACGGCCAGGCCCGGGAGGCAGGTGCTTGAGGGAGGACGGCTGCCCAGAAAGCCACTTTCTGCCCTTGAGAGGGCTGGGGGAGGGGACGGAGGGAGGGGGCGTCCCTGGGGCCACGCAGCTTCTGCAGAGTGATGTCTGCACACTGAGACCAGACCTGCGGTAACCAGCAATGCTGTGCGGGTGAAGCACCTTTCAGGAAGACAGGAAACATGCAAGAAAAAGGCAAGCCTTGGACCCCGTGGCCGCAGGGGCCCCTCGGGAGATGGGAGGCCTCTGTAGGACTCCCAGCAGCTATGGTACTTGTAAAACAAACAGCTGGATGAGGGATGGAGGGTGTAGACGGGGAGTGCTTTTATCCATGACTGCAAATTAAGAGATGGGCGCTGGGCAGTGAACGTCAGGTGAGAGAACACCTGCCTGTGCCCATCCCGGCAGCAGCTCCGGGACCCACACGCTCTGATGTCCCGCTCAGGGACATCGCTCAGGGCCGATCGCGGAGCAGTTTGGCCCTGTGTCCCCTCCCTGACGGAACCAAGGAGCCGGATGCTGGGTGTCACCTGCTTGCTCACGACCACCCTCCCAGGAGGGTCTTGCTAATCAGCCCCATTATCACAGATGAGTAAACTGAGGCTCCAGCCCGGCTGTGGAGTCTGACTGAGTCCCGTCCCAGGGAGGGCGGGGGCGCCGGACCCCACGGGGCCCGTGCTTCACGCCCGCCGGTCCCCCACCGCCTCACGTGTCCCCTCCGCTCGTGCTTGGCCGGGGCGTCCCGCGAAGACGCGTTCAGGTGTGCTTTTATAAAGTAGCGTTCTGGTAAAGATGCTTCTTGTAAAACTCAACTTGTTTCAAAGAAAAGTAAGGATCAGAGCAAGCTTGGGACTCATGCAACACTTGCGAAGGTGACATTCACGCGAATGTGACAGAGGCAGGCAGGAGGCGACTGCCCTCCTCTGCGCTCCCAGGCCCCCGACAAGGCTGGCTGCGCTTCTTTCTCCTGCTTTCAGTCCCACACCGGCTGGCGCTGGGGACGGAGAGACAGACCAGTCTGGGGCCCTGTGACGAGAGCTCTCAGGGTCCCGGGGGTTGTGGCATCTTTCGGGGTTAGAGGGAGAACAGAGGCCACTGGGCTTTGCAAAGGGAGGGAATTTGGTTCTGAAATAAGATTCAGGATGGACGCAGGAAGTTCCGCTCAGGCTTAGGAAGCCGAGGATTAGACCAGGCTTGAACGTGGTGAAGAACTGCGGGGCAAGCACCCGATCACACACACGGTTACACACTGCAGCCTTCCGGAAAGGCAGGTTCCATTCTTCAAGATCGTGACTAGCTAACAGTAATGTGTAATATGTTTTAATACTGAGCCCTGCTGTTGCGAGAACTCAGGCTCCGCAGCCCTCCGTGCCGCCCTGCTTCCCGCAGGTCTGTGCACGGGAACGTGTGGCCCGAAGCTCCTTCAGGGAGCTGCGCCCAAGGGCAGCTGCGTCCACCGGGGTCTACAGTGAGGCTGCATGTGCTCTGGAGCTACAGGAGAAACTTCCCTGTGAGCCCCTCCTCTGTCTCTGCTACTTGTGACCTGCCCCCCGCACAGGAAAGGAGAGCAAATCTGCTTTACCCCTGAGCCCCTCAGAGGCCGGCCACGTCCCTGCGGGGACCGGTGAGGCGTGAGAATCCAGCCCTGATGCTGTCCCACTGTTCACCCGATGGCCTCGCTTCCTGGCCCTGCGCATGGATGGGCTGGGGACTCCCGCTCCCGGCTCTGCTGGCCAGCGTGGACGTTACCCTGCAGACACGCCCGTGTCGGTGGTGCGTGGATCTTTGTCGTGGAATGTCTGGGCTTTTATCTGGATTACACAACGTGGCCAGAGTCGCACCTCACACCACAGTGTGGTTACTTCTCAACAGTAAACTGAGAACTCATTACTTCCTTTAGGACATAACAGCGCTAAGTCGTTTCCAAACATCTCTACTCTGACAAACTAGGCTGGGACTTGGCTGTCAGGACAACTTTGCTTCCTGACATGAAACGTGTAAAGGTGTTTTCCCTGGGGAACAGTCGGGAGAGCTGACCAATCCTTTGGCCACAGCCTTGCTAGCAAATCTGTCTTCTGGCAGAAGACCGTCAAGGTCACGGCAGCCTGAACTGCCCTTGCCGAGGCTTCAGTTTCCTAAGAGCATGAAGCTCACAGCGGCCCCTGAAGACGCCCTCCTGCAGCTGGGTGCCCCGGCTCCATTGGTCCCGCCCGGGGACCCGGAAGGGCTCCTAACCCCTGGGGCTGGCGTTACACGGCTCCCCACGTGTTCTCCTAGCACGGTTCATACAAAACCCTTTCTTCCTTCCTTTCTCCCCAATTCAGCTAAGATTCTCCAAACCAGGTGCAAAAGACTCCACAAGACAGAAGGAAACACAGACACCACTTCTCAGAACACGGACCTCTGGGATCCCCCAGGCCCTGCTCCACCCAGAGAACCCAGGGCGGACCCTGCAAGGGGGGCAGTCCCCAGAGACACCCCGCGAGGGCACTGGGTCCTCTCCTTCCTCAGACACTGAAGCGCACGTTGCAGGGAGGTCCTGGAACAAAGTCCTGGGTATGACCACCCAGTGGCAGGGGTGACGCTGGGATCAGCCCCGGCCCTGACCCTGAGGCCCTGCTGCAGCTCTGCACGTCTGTGTGTGTGGTTCCCTCGGGTGCACGTACACCCTCCATCCCCATGGCTGTCCCCTCCCACCCCACCTGCATGCATGTGACAGGGACAGCGGCCCGAGCGGGGGGGCCCAGTTCTCCGGGTCCTCTTCACATCAGTGTTAGGATGATACGCGCTGCTCCGGATGCTCAGGGCCCTGGTACGGGCAGCAGCGGCTCTCGGGGGCATGGAGACCCTGGTCCCCTTACCACCGGCCCCTCCCTGCAACCTGCACCTGCCCACGGCACATCCCTCTGCACGTGCTTCCCACCTGCTCTGGGCACCCGCTGCACCCCAGCTGCTGGCAGAGCACGTGCACACAGGCCCTGGGCACCCCCGCACCCCGCCAGGGTCAGCAGGGCCGCAAGGCAGGGGGTGGCAGCCTCCGCTCACCACTCAGCTGCGGGCTGACAGGCTCAGGGGGCTGGGTGACTGCCGAGGCCCAGCGTGCGGCAAGAACCAGGGCAGCAGAGCGGGGCTGGTCCCTCCAAGCACAGGTTGTATGAGTGCAGCTAAAAAGACCCATGTGAGAGGCGTGTTGTGCAAAAACTCCGTGACGTGGCTAAGTACAGTGTCTCCGGCCAGGCATGAACGTACTCTTGGAAATGAACCTCGTAAAACAGGTTTGCTTCCAAACACCTCCCCCCACAGCAGAGATCTGCAGTTGCCATCCAGCATCCGCAATCCTCCCTCCAGCCTCAGTAACAGAACTCTGGATCTAGTTAGAGCTGCAATGCACCCAGCTACAGGACTGCACTTCCCAGCCTCCCTTGCAACTAGGGGTGGGCATGTGACTGAATTCTGGCCAATGAGATACACACAGAGAGTGAAATTGAGTAAAGAGAGTGGAGCACTTTGGTTCTCTGGCCTCCTTGCTGGAATGTAGATGTGATGGCTGGTACTCCAGCAACTTGCCCAGTGTATGAGGAGGCCTGGCAGACAAAGGCCATGCACCAGTACAGTGGAGCACAAATAGGTCATGGAGGCCCCTGGGCCCCCACGACTGAGCAGCCCCGGGCAGCCTGCCTCCCACCTTTTACATGAGAGATAAATAAAACTGTCTTGTTTAAACCACTGTTGCTTGCAGTTTCCAAATTTATGAGGCAAAAATCCCAGGCTAGCTGAATTTGAAAAGTGAGTGCAATTTTCACATTTGTAATGACCTGCAAAGTAAAGTTATAAATCTACCGTGAGTCAAGATTTCATGAGTCAGTGAGAATGTTTTGGGAAGTAACCAATGCAAAGGCACTGATAAATCAGGGTTTAGGCCAGTTAACAACGACAGAAGAGAAAGTTCGCAAGTATCACAGACTGACTGCTTCAAGACAGAATAACCTGATTGCCTAGGATTAGCAAAGGCTCGTGGGACTGTGGGTGAAGCTGTCAAACGCTTTTTGCAAAAATGTCTCCATTTATGGTAAGGAGAAAGTAGGCTTTCTAAAAATCATTATTATTTTGAAAAAATGTGCCCTGCCTCTCCCCGAAGTCTTACTTCAATCTTTCTTTGTTCTGAAAATTTAGTGCCTGATTACATTTACAATACAATTTTGTAAAGCATGAAACGGAATAAATTTGTTTTTATAATTTACGGCTTCATTCCTCAAGATGGATCGGTGCCCTCACTGTGTAATCTGATCAGTCTTCAGTGGCTCACTCGAAGTGGCCCTTCTTCCCGTCTAATGTGCTCTCCTGGCGGAGGCTTCTTGGGGCTGCTGGGCTCTCACCTTCACAGCACTGGCTGGTCATCCACAGCTTTGCCCGGAAACCCTTTGTTCTCAAGGCCAAATGCAGCGATGCTGCTCACTTGAGTGGCTGGGGTGCTCACAGGCAGGAGAGGAAACGACTAAGCCACACTGGGTACTACTAAGCCTCACCGGGTACTAAGCCTCACCGGGTACTAAGCCTTCCCTGCCAGGCCTGCCACGTTCTCTCTGGGAAATGTGATTCACGAAGGTGAACCAGCAAAACTTTATTCAAACCATGGCTATGCCGCACTGAGGGATTTCTAAGCACCGGACCCCATGCTAAGTCCTTCCTTCACCCTTGTGGTGGCACAACAATGACCCCAAAGACGTCCAGGTCCACCTCCCGGCAGCTGTGAATATGGTGGGCTCCACAGCGAAGGTCAGTGAGGTTGCTCATCGGCTGACCTTGGGAGGAGGTGATTCCCCTGGGCCATCGGGGGCTCAGGGGACCACAGGGTGTGCAAACAAGGAACAGCAAAGGCAGCAACAGATCCAGAAATGGCAACGTAGAAAGAACGCCCACCTGCCGGCCAGGAGGATGGAGGAGGGGCCCGAGCCAGGGACGCGGCGCCTGCAGAATCTGGAATAGGCAGGCGTGGGCTCCCTACTGGGGCCTCCGGAAGGGAGCGGCCCCAAGAGACGCATTTCAGACTCTGGCCTCCGGAAGGGTAAGCTTGTGCTGAAGTGTCACAGCAGTGAGGAAACGACATCTTCCCTGGAGTCAGGCAGGGACGCTCCTGTCCCCTCCGACCTGTCCCTGCCGACACGTGGCAGCTGGCCTTGCGGAGCTCAGGCAGCGCGGGACCAGGCGGAGGGACGACGCTGTCTGCCTCCCGTCCGCAAAGCCATGCCCACCAGCCCCTAGCGGGATGCCAGCCCCTAGCAGGGCGCCAGCAAGCAGCGTGTGTCCCCCAGGACCTGTGGAGCAAAGGGGCAGAGCGGGAACCAGGGGGCTCTGGGCAGGGACGCGGCCCTCGTGGTCTCCAGCGCCAGGAGGGGGCTTGCTGGGCAGCCTGGCTGGGGGCTCAGGCGTCATCCCAAAGCCACAGGGAGAGACCGTACGCGGCTGCTTGGCAGTGTGAATGGGGACCGAGGCCCAGCAGGTGGGACGGAACGTCGGCCTGTCCTGGGAGGGCCCCGAGGAGGCAGAAGTGGTAGCACCAGAGATGCTCCACGGAGGCCGCAGGACGTGTGCTGCGGGGGGGGGGGGGGGAGCGGGGGGCCGCAGGCTTTGTCCAGAGGCTGAGAGGCCGCAGCGGCACCGACAGGAGAGGGGAAGGAGGTGAGAAGCCAGAGAGAGTGAGTAGGAGGGAAGAGGAAAGTGGACATCGCCCGGGGATCAGGGAGGAGCTGGCGACCACCCGTCCCTTCGCAGGGACCCACACAGGCTGGGCTGCAGAGGACTCGTGCTGCGGGTGAGATGGGCAGGCGAGGGTGGCATGGTCAGGTCAGAAACGCAATGTTATGCTTCCCTGTTTATGTGAATTCAGGAAAACCAAAATGATGTATTTTCCCATCATGCAAAACCCACAAATAAAATGCTGGACAGAGTACAGGGTGACAAGTTATCAGGGCAAACAGCGCAGCTCCAACACAGCCTTTGTGCAAAGGTAGTGTGTCCAGGAGGCCCTGAGAGCAGGCTGTGCAGACGGGACCCAGGCTCGCCCTGGAGGCCACAGACACCTGGGCTCAGGGGTCAGCCCTGAGTTCCCCCTGGTCCTCCCACTAATGACCTGACTCCCTTGAGTCTGTCGATCCCCGGGCTGCAGCTCAGGGGCGCCTCCACGGGATGGCTCAGGCTCTCGCCCGAAGCAGCATTCTGAGGTCCCGTGACAGATTCTGTGAGTGCGCAGCTCCAGCCCGTTCCTGGCCTCTGGAAGGGGATGGAAGGGCACCTCGGCCCCTTCGGGTCCCTGCTGAACCACGGCCCCGCACACGTGAGCGTTCAATTCTGAGCAGCACAGGATGGGCTGGTGTGAACGAGGAGAGACTCAGAGGAGGCATGTGGTGGGTGCAGACCTGGGTCAGGGGTCAGGGGTCAGAGTTTGCCACACCCCACGGGAGAAGGCGCCCTGCCCCCGACAACTGCCAACAGCCACCTCCTAACACGTTTTCCATTTCAACCCGAAGCATCGCACTAAAGAAACGTGTGTCCAAACCACAGAGGCCCCTGGGGGCTGTACCTGTGGCCGTGCTGGGCAGGCGGCCCCAGCCTGGCCTCCGGCCCCGTGGCTGCAGCAGTGACCTTCCCGGACGCCCTGGGAGCTGGTCCAGCCCAGCTGTGGGATTTCCACAGGGCACAGCATTCCCAGAAGAGGTCCTCAGAGAACTGGGTTTAGGTGGTAGGGTTTGGGGACAGATGTGGAAAGAATGTATTTTATTATCATGGGCACTAACTGGAAGGAGACAAATTTCACCTAGAATTTTGGAAGAAAAACAGAAAGTCCAAGAAGATAACAAGTGTGATGGAAACACATCACTACCTCCTTTGAAGGACGTGTTTTTAATTGGTGCAAAGTGCCTTTCTCAGAGGCAGATAAAGAACTCCGTCCACTTCCAACACCTCCTTAAAACTGACTTTAAAACTTAATAAACTGCACTCTCTCAGGGTCAAAATTTACAGGTGTACACGCACCAGGATCGCAACGAAATCACTGGACTAAAACAACCACCGAAGGGGCAGAGTATTCCCAACATCAAATATCAAACCACAGCCAAGTCTGCATCACAGAAGCAGCAGCACGAAGACGCCAGACACCTGCCAGTGCAGCCAGGGCAAAGTAACCGCCTGGCCGGGTTCGCGACGTCCTGGCCCAGCACCTCAGAACCTCGAGAAACAGGCCAGAAGCATCAGCTTCTCAAAGGGCGTGTTCTTCCTAAGTCCCATAGGCAGACCTGCGGTGACTTTCAAAACGTCTTGAATTGGTTTTCCAGACGTTAAGCCCGCAGGCTGGGACGAGGTGTCTTTTAGGGGGCTGCCCTGTCATTACACTGCAGGGCCAGCTCCGGGCCGGGCAGACCCCCGGGACTAAAACAAGCACATCTGTAGGCACAGGGGCAGCCAAGGGGGTCCAGACGGAGCCTGTCTCTCCCTCAAGGCCACCCGGGGGGCGGCAGGCCCCGCGCTGGGGGCCTGAATGCGGGCCCGTCTAACCAGCCGTCCGCGGGCCTCTGAGCCGTGCCGAGCCAGCTCTGGAGAAAACATTACGACTCGGAGACCCTGCCCTGCCCGGCCAGCTTCCTTGGGCCTCCAGGGGAGGAAGCCCTGGAGGGATGGGGCCCAGTGGGGAGGCCTGGGCAGCCCCGGGGCAAGGGGCCGCCCAGGCGCACAGGAGCTGGGGCTGGATCTGCACAGGGAGGGCGCCTGGTCACACTCCTCGACGGACCCCGGTGTGGCACGGAGGAGCGGGGCGTGTGCAAGTGCGTGTCTGAGCGTCCAAGTGAGTGTTAGGGGCTGCTGTCCAGGCATGGGGGGCAGGGGGCCCGAGGCTGTCCTGGAGGTCACTGGGGGTGACGAGGGCCCCCTCCCCGCTCCTGCTGGGACCCCTGAGACCCCTTAGGCCACCCCAACAGGGGAGACTTGAGGGAGGGGCTTCCACCTCCCTCGGACTTGCCCCTCCCCAAGCTGTCCCCAGAGACTCTGGGGTCTCAGGAAGACAGGTGTCCCTGGAGGGCAGACGCAGTTCAAGACAAGGCGGCAGCCCTGCAGGGCTCTGAAACTGACTGCACCCCGAAAACCCTCCTGGGTAGGGAAGTATCACCACCACTGGGCCCCCATGTCTGAGAGAGCGGGGGTGGGGTGGGGGGAGAGAGACAGAGACAGACAGAGAGACAAGTAGACACCACCAGACAGAGACAGAGAGAGACACGGGGTGTGGGGTGAACATGCGAGGTCAGAGGTCAGGCTTGGGCTGCACTGGAGGCAGAGGGGCCCTGTGGGTGGGATGCCGGCCGAGCTGCAAACACTGTGAATATTGTTGTTTGCATCTCAAACTAACCAAGGTGATGGCGTCAAGGTCCAGGACCTGGAATTCCTCCCGACCCACAGGCCTCGGGCGGCACTGGTGCTGGGAGGTGGTGACCCATGCGGGGCCGCAGGTCGGGCTGGGTAAGTCTTTCGTCCAGAATCCTTTCTGGAGGCCACGGGCAATGGTATCGGTGTCTGGAACCCACTGGTCTTAAAGGACTTAAGCGGGAAGGTGACTGCTGGGCTGGCCCGGTGAGCTTCTGGGAGAGCTCCGGAGACCCAGCAGGGGTGCCTGGGGGCCTGGCACCCAGAGTCCTCTGGACAAGAGGCCAGAACGAGGGAAATGCCAGGAAGAGAGGGTAACAATGCGAAAGGAAAACGAGATAAGGATGGAATCTAATCGCAGGCTCTGGGGGGAGGGCAGGGCGGGGACACTCCCCCCGCGGCCCCAAAGAATGTGGAGGAGACCCTGGTCAGCAGGAGGGAGGCAGGCGACACCTGCATCAGGAAGGCCCCCAGGCTCCCGTAACCCCAGGAATCGGGAAGGTGCCCACAGCTACCTGCTCAAAGGAGAGCTCTATCCGTCAGACGCCTCCATCCCCAAAGAGGAAGACGGCCCAGGCCCAGGGTGGAACAACCCGCCCGGCAGAAAGAGCCTAGAACACACCCAGCACAGAGGGCACAGCCTCCGGATTCCAGGGGCAGCTTGCCGTCCAGAGGGCCGGCTCCAGGTGCCCCAGCCCCCAGCTCAGGGGGCAGGGCGTCCTCCCCCTTCCCCCCTCCCCGGCCCCCAGAGCCCCAGGAACTGAACAGGAAAGACAGTGCGGCCTCCTCTGCTCCAACAGGTGTGTGTGGCTGCAACGGCCAGACACACAGAGGACAGGCCAGCCCCAGAGGTGACCCTGGCAGGTAAGGACTGGCTTCTCCTACAAGCACCCCCCTGAGCAGGCGAGCGGATCACAGCCCAGCGGATGCTGTGATCACATCACACATCGGGACGCTGGCGGGAGGTCCCGTGACGGTCACAGAACCAGGTCCTGGTGACTTTTGAACTAAGGTCAGGGCGCTCATCCTGGGTCACCCCCGCGAACACTCACAAGGAACAACATTTGAAGGCGAGGAATTGATGTTTCTCAAGAGAGCCCCAAACTGTGTGGGGCAGAGGGACCCACTGGTAATGTCACAGGACGGCCTCATTCAAAAGCACTGTTTCTCCAAAGGTGTATTAGCAGTGAGCTGTGTTTGGAGGGTTTCCCAGGGATCCCAGGTCCCTGGAATCTGGGACCTCCCCAAAGTGAGGGAAAGGATGGTGTGGACACCTGGAGGGGCAGCTGGTCGACCAGAGCGGGGCCGGACATGCAGGAGCCCCTCACCACCAGCCTCAACCCACGCCTAGCTGGCCTCCTCCCAGCCCTCCACAGCACCTCCTGAGGAAAAGGACAACAAGCCAAGGGCCAGACCAGACAGAGCAAGCAGCCTGCACAGCGGTCTACACAGGAGGCAAGGTGCGGGCTGAGATGCGGGGGTTTGCATTGACTGCAAGGGAAGCTGGTAAATAAAGGGAAAGATATGATTACGATTTGGGGGTGGGGGTCAGAAAGGAGGACAGAAGTCTGGAAAGTTACAGATGGCTTTGATATGAAAGGAGTTCACAAATTCCCGATGGGGTAGACGGGGTGGATGTGAGAGAGGACGCCCCCAGCGTCACAGCAACTCCACCTCGGCAGGGAGGGAAGTCAGGACGCTGAGGGAAGTACAAAGTCCCTGCACAGAAATGGCGGCGTCTCATTAAAGTCATGGGCTGTGAGCACGGCTTCCGTGTCTCGTCTTCATTTCATCCATTGTAGACAAAGTTATAATTAAAACGTAAGTCACAGGGGGGATGGCTCTGGGAAGGGTGGCGCAGCGATTAGTGCGCAGTGTGCCCAGGCCCAAGGCCTTTCCATCCTGGAAAGCAGGGACGGGGGCAGGGCAGGGGCAGGCCGGCGTGGGTGGTGGCCTTGTTGCCCTCAAGTCTCGTCACCCGCAAGCCCATCCCACACTCTGTACAAGCCAGCGCTCCAGGCTGGGCCTGGGGCTGGTGGGACTGCAGCTGGCACACAATCCCGCAGCAGGGCAGGGACACAGCCCACTGCGGGACCTTCAGAACTCCTCCGCAGGTGCCATGCCAGCTCCTCTGGGCCACCGGGACTCACCATCAAAGAAACGGGCAAACAGGCCAGAAGAGACCGGTGGCAAAACAAACGGCGTGGCTGCGGACACTGAGGACAGAGTCGCAGCAGAAGCGCCTGTCACGGCTCAGCCACCGCCGCCGCGCGCTGGGCCAGAGGGAAGGTGGGCACAGCTGGGCCATCCCTGTATAAAGCTTGTTTCGGAAAGGGGACTGAAGGGATGGTCAAACCAACCGGTCAGAAACGGGAGTCAAAGTAAAAGCCCACGGGCCTCACAGCCATTTGTTTATTACACGAGACATTTATTTCATCCCAGAAGAATCCTTTAGAAGAAAATTTCCCGTAGAACCAAAACCAGCTGTGAAATCACCCTGACCTCTCGGTGTGAAGCGACGCAGTGTAAGCCCACCCCATCTCCATCAGTCCTACTTCCCAAAGACAGGCGCGCGCCAGGTCCCCCAGGGCACCGCCACCCCCTCTCCCTCCCCGAAGATGGTACAGCTCCTGCGCTGACGCGGAGGCCACACCGGGGCTGCTCCCTGCGGTCGGGTGCCAGCCACCCCGCATTCTCCGAGGACATTATTAATAGAAATCTGTCCTGAGCCAGCCCGTCGGGCTCCTGAAGGCACCAGCTGCTTCGGCGAGTGCACCTTTCCGCAGGGGCTGCGCACCGGCGGGGGGACCTGGGCCCGTCCCTGCTGTCCACTCGGACCGCCCCCGACCCTCCACGGTACGTGTTCCAGCTCTACTCCCGTCCTCCTGCCGCGGGAGTCGCTGCTGCCAGCAATTCCAGCCCTCACGCCTTTGAAGCTAAAGCTCTGTCCCTCCTGCTGCGGATCAGGGCGCTGTGAGCAGCTCCCCCCGCTCCAGTCTAGCTAAGGGGGCGGGGAGGTAGGAAACTGATCTTCTTTTTAAACCATTTATTTCTTTTACATTTTAAAACGGACCCTGCGGCATCCCGGTTGAGCTGTCATATCACTGCACGGTTCTTTCAAAGCGGCTGCTTTCACAGGCTTGCGGAGGGAAGAGGACTGCAGGGCGTCCGCAGGACCTCCCGCCGACATCCGCCACCCCCCTCCAGCTAAGGCGGCACCTGGCGTCACCAGCAGAACTGGGCCTCGGAAGGAGGAGTCTTGAGGGTGGGCCCGGGTCCCGGCGCCTAAGACCCTGCCCTTCCGCCGCGCCGACCGCCCCCCTAATAAGGGTCTGGATGTGCCCTGCAGCCGAAGGACTTGCCGCAGACGCCGAGGCTCCCAGCCGTGCGCGCACGGACGGTGTCCCCGGAAATGCGGCGCCGCAGGGACGGCGCTCGAGGGGACCCGGCTGCCCTGCTCCACCTCGCGGTCCCAGGCGCCGGGCGCACACCTCCCCCGCCCGCGCGCTCACCGTCTCGGGGTCGTTCTCGAACACTTCCCGGGCCTCCTCCTGGCTGCACAGCTCCTCGATGCACTCCCTCTCCAGGTGGCCCTGCTTGGCCTCCTCGAAGACCTGGTAGGCGCGGCGCTGCCTGGGCCTCAGGAACTGCGCCGCCTCGCGCGCCCGCAGGATCACAGCTTCCCGGGCGCGGGCGGGAGAGAGCGGGGACACGCCGTCAGCGCGGCGGGGCCAGGGCGCACGGGGTCGGCGCGCACGGGGCCGGGTCTGGGCGCGGGCACCGGGGCTCCCCTCGCCCCCGGGGTGGCGGGGTGTTGGGACGGGTCCCCCGGCCCAGCCCGCGCCGCGGCCCCGCGCGGTACTCACTGTGCGCGGACTCGGAGGCCAGCAGCAGCAGCAGCAGCGCAGTGCCCAGGGTGGCGGCGGGCCCGGGCGGCATGGCGGGCGGGGACGGGGGACGACGGCCGGGACTGAGACCGGGGCCGGCAGCCGGGCGCGCGCGGTCAGAGCGCCCGCGGGGCCGTGGCGAGGCGCGGGCGCCGCGGGGCGATGGCTCCGGTCATCCCGTGCGGGCGGCTCTGAAGGTCACATCCCGGCGGCTGCACCGCGGCGCTCGCGCGGGGCTGGGCGGGGGCGGCGGCGGGGGCGGGGCGCGCGGGCAGGACCGGCCTCCGGGCCGCGCGGTGCGGGCGGGGCGCGCGGGGCGCCGCCGCCGCCGCCGCCGCCGCCGCCGCCGCCGGGCCGAGCCGGTTTTCTCCGGGAAGATCAAAGCCCGGAGGGGAAGCGGGTCGTCGGGACGAGGGAGGGGACCCGCCCCACCGCCCCACCGCCCCACCGCCGCCGCCGCCGCCGCCGCCGCCCTTGTGCAGGAGCCTCTCCCCAGTCAGTGGTTAAGTGTCTGTAATCGGGATGTAGACGCGACGAAGTCACACGGGTCCAACCTGACAGGTACAGTTTGACCATTTACCGGATTCAAACCTCTTTCCGCCGCCCCCCCCGACCCCACCCCAAATCTACTACATCCTTTTTGGAGTCTTCATTCTGGGGCACATTTTCTCAAGACTTAAAACCCACCAAAGAAAAGATGAACTGAAGTCAAACCGAGTCCCAGTGGGGTCCGGGGAGCCAGATTGAATGATGTCCATTTGTAATCTCTGTTTTCATAGTGATGACATTGGAAACCTTGAGGGTTCCCAGTAGATATTTCAGCTGAAAGCAGCATTCTGTTAGTTCTCGGAGACCAAGACTTTCTGTCTCTCGTCCCAGAATATTTCGCAAAGTCACAGGCAAAAAAAACCACACACACAAACAAGCAAAACCAAAACATAGCGGACCACTCGGGGGACCGAAGCGGACAGCGAGCCCGGCACCGCGGGGAGGGGGCCTGCGCCGCCCCCTGGGGAATCCTGCCGCGGAAACCGCGCCCCAAGGGGAAGGTGAAAGGGCAGCCTCCCCCAACTGGGCGGCCGGTGGGCTCAGCGCGGGGTCCGCACCGGTTCTTCCGCCTTCCCTTGTGGGAGGATGAACTGGCGCTTCTGGTAGATGCTTTGACGTCACAGGTTTGAAGGTGGGGTAGTGAGCATTAATATGTTAAATTCAAGGAGAAGGATGTTCTCCAGAAGGCTCTGCAAAGAGAATTAACAATTTAATAGCTGGGTCGTCTGCACCTGTGCCTGAACTAGTTCCGGGGCCTTCCTTGTCAGCCGGCGATTCCAACGCCTAGTGACTCAAAGGCTGCTTAAACACGGAGGTGCTCACACAGAATACTGACCACATTAATCTTCCTGCTCGTCCTTCTTAAGGAGAAGCCCTGGCTTCAGAAATCTGGGTGGGGTGGAAAATTCTTCAGTACGGATTTCCGCCAGATCTTTAATTAATTAGTGACACTTCTGTTGTTGGAGATCATTGAGCTTCTTGGATCTGTGAATTTACAGTTTTCATCAAATTTGGAAAAAAAAAATTGGCCATTTTTTTTCCAAATATTGCTTTATGTCTCTCCGACCTTTCCTCCCTTTTGGGAACTCCAGTGGCCCCTGCGTACAGCCACTTGAAGTTTTCCCAGAGCTCACTGAACGCTCCGGTTTACATTTTTACATCTTTTCCCGCCTCTGTATTATTTTGATAGTTTCTATTGTTATGCTTTCTTTTGCTGATCTCTAGAGGTTTGCCTGAAACCTTTTTGGGCAGAAGCAGAGCGAAATGGTTTCAGCTCAGGGCTGAAGCTCCACGGCAGAGTCCTTGTCAGTTTCTCCAGTGCCCATGAGTGTAAGGTCCCGCTCTGGCGGAAGAGACTGCAACTGTTCCCCGCCCGTGAGAACCGCGGGCTTGGGCCCTCTAACCATTTCCCAGCCTTGGGAGTCTCTGCCCAAGCTTGTGATCGTTCAGCCGAAGAGCTGAGGGGCCTCCGCAGATCCCACAAGTCCCTTCTCGGGCAGCACTCTCCTCTCGTGCTCTGCAGGGAGTCAGCAGACTGCGGTGCCCTCCACCCAAGGTAGCCGCAGCCGGAGAGATCCCGGTGGGAGGCGGGCAGTGCTAGGGCCCACCTTCACCTGTGTCCTGTCCCTCTGTTGCCTGATGTCACTGTCTGGAATACTGTCATTTCATAGATCTGTTTTTTTAGTAGTTTCAGACTCGGCCTGGTAAATCAGACAGGAAGTTGAATCTGGGCCGTGTGACTCTGTCTTGTCCAGAAGCAGAGGCCTCCAGTCATATTTTAATGAAGTTTTTAAAAGTTCAAACCATGTTTTGTACCCACTGGTAGGTACTTAGTATTTTGTTAACCTGCAGTTTTTACTGATGCAGGATAGAGGGTAGCAGAGTTTTATCAGATGGGAGTTCTTATTTCCACTGTAATTCTCTGAGGACACACTGGATCATGGTGTAAAATGTATTCATTACCGTGGGTTATGGTCTGAAAGTTTGAGAAACACTGCTTACCACCGTGAATCAGGTGGTCAGACCCCACTGAGGTGAAAGTTCTTTTGTGGAAAAGCCCTTCAGGGCCTTCCTGCGGGGGAACCAACTTGTCCCGGTTTTCTAGGGATGTTCCCAGTTTAGCCCTGGGTCCCAGGACCCCCCTCAGCCCAGGGCAGATCAGGGCCGTCGCTCCCCCTCCTCTGCCCGGTTGGGGGCCCCTTGGCGGCCTGTGACTTACAAGCGTTTTTGTGCCAAGTGTCCACGTGTAAGTGGTTTTGTGGAATGCTCTAGGGGCCCTGCTGGAGAAGCAACACCCATCTCCAGGCAGGGCTGGCTACCCAGCCTGGTTAAGCCCTCCTTTTCTGAAACGTAGAGCCTCAGCCTAGCCTGAGGCCTGGGTACCAGACCTGGGCCCGGTGAGGTTGCAGAGCTGATGGAGGGAAGGGCCGAGATGTGGTTCACCGCCCCCGGGTAGCGTGGCCTTTGGCAGCCACCTTTCTCCATGCCCAGGTTCCTAATCTATGACGTAGTGCCACACAGGTCCCGCCTCCTGGTGTGTGGGACAGTAAGACGAGGTGGTGACTGGGGACTCCGTGGAGGCACGAAGGGAGCAGGGCTGTGGCTTCCGACACGGTCTTTGTCGGGTGTGTCTATTGCTGGAGGGGCTTCCCCTGACCAGGTATTGGTTCAATCTGGAAACGTCCCCACACTCAGGCCTAGCACAGGAGGGACCTCGTGGGACTGAGAATCACGCAGAGGCTGGGGCTCCTGGACGACGGCCCCGTGCCTGGGACAGGGTCAGCTCCCTGATCTGCAGGGCTAGGGGCCGAGACAGGGGTGACGGTGTAGCGGGCTAGAGCACGGACGCTTTGCACCTGCATTTGGGACGCAGCGTGAGCCCTGGGCCGTCTCCCGGCGTAACCTCTGGGACACTTGCGGATTTCAGAGGTGTGTCCATCTGGGCCGGTGCGGCTGCACGTGGAGCCCATTGGCCCAGGCCTGCGCTGACCGCAGGGCTCCGGCGATGCCGGGACTCGCTGGCTTTCCCGCAGGTAACATGTCCTCTGGCAGTGGTGGGGATGGCACAGCTGCTCCGGGCTTGCGCTGTCCCCGCCCCCAGAGGACTCCACGCGTGTTTCTGCAGGGCCCCTGCTGGAATTCCAGGGATGAGTCCGGTCGGCCTGGTGTGGGCGGCGCGCACACCCGGGAGCGGGGGCCCCTCTCCCCCACACCGTCCTGCGCAGTCTGCTGGGCAGCCCTGCCGGCAGGGCAGCGCCCCCTCCAAAAAGGGAAAGTTGCTGGGCAGACAAAATGCAACAGATGCTCGTTATCTAGAAGAACTTTCGTGCTGGAGGTGTAGATGAATGTACCACGACAGGAAAGTTTACATTTTTAGCATTTCTAGATCAGTAGCTTTTTTTCAGAACATTTTTTCCCTTCTGGCTGATAAAATGTTTGTTTGAAAACTATGTAAGTTGGCTTAGACTATATTCTAAAGATCTGAAACCCTGACTCGATTTGCAGGGTTTGGTCTCCTTTTGCTGCAACGACCTTCAGATGGGGTCACAGTTCATGGGGCCCCTCCTCCTCCGGTGCCAGACACGACCTCTGGTGCCAGGAGATGTGGGACTCGGGGGTCAGGGCAGATCCCTGCTCATCACCCCACAAAGCTCCAGGTGGACTTTTAACTTTATCATTGTGACAAAGATAGGGCTTTTGCAAAGCCTGATAGAAAATGTCTTTTTTGTATCTACTGGCCTCCTGGGTAAATTTTGTTTTACGTCTGAACACACTCGAAGCAGATTTTAAGTTGAGGCAAAATAACGATGAACGGATTTTTCTGGGTCCTCGTCAGCCTGGCTTCCGGGAGGGTCAGTGGTGTCTTCCCTCTGGTTAGAGGCAGCCCGGCGGGGAGGGCCTGGGCCTCGGCAGGAGGGGGCCGCGGGACACTGGGCGGTGGGCCCGGGAGCCGTGGCAGCGGTGGCAGGCGTGCAGCGGCCGAGAGCAGGGCTGGGCGCTGGCAGCCCAAAGGATCCAGCAGAGCCGGTGGATAATAGCCTCGTCTATCACCGCTGAGTCGACAGCACCGAAGGTACCCCGGGACCCTGTCCCGCCACGTGTGGGGATTTCTCCTCACCTTCAGTCTCCCACTCTGTTTTTGTGGTTCCCAATACCTCAGTGTGATACTGACCATCTGTTCAGTTGCCATTTGCCGAAACATCGAAGTTTTCGGGACTTTTCAGTGTGCTGGGAAGTGGGACTTGAGGTGGTGGCAGCCTAGAATGGGGGAGATGCATGGTTGCCAGACCTCTGCTTCCTGCCCCAGGTCCCGGACGCACCCCCGGATCCACGGCTGCCCGAGAGCCTGCCTGTGCGGGATGCAGTCTCCGCGCGGTCCGTGGGCTGTCACGGGTGTCTGGGGACACGCTGTTTACAGTGGCTACCTGTGGAATGGGGGGGGATGGTCCCTTTTTACTGTATTGTTGCATCTCTGCACCTGTTCTGTCTTTTACAACGAGCATGTGTTACTGATATAACAAGTCCACAAACACTGAACGTTGGCAAGCCCCTCTGAGGGGGAGGCCCTGTTGCAAAGAGGGGGGCTTTTATAGCAGCTCGGAAGGGGAGCTCTGAGCAGGTAACAGAGGACAGGCTGGCGGTGAGCCTGGGCCCCTCCGCTGGCACCAGGCTTTGCACGTGGACGAAGCACCTTCCCCGGAGCCTCTCCTGGCATCGGGGAGGCCGAGCGTGTGCGGTACGGCGTGAGCGGATGTCTGGGGCCAGACAGGCCTAGTCTCAAAGGTGATTAGGGCTGCTTGTTTGCTGGGCTGAATTATTGGATGACTTCTATCTGTAACAGCCATCAGGATCTTTGAAAAGTCATATAACTTAGTTTATTCGTATAGAAAACTATGTCGATGACCGTCTCGTCTGGCAGACTGTCTCTGAAGGCTGAGACGGCTCATTTAATTCCACACAAGGAGTTAGGAGAAGATTCAGGTTTCTCTGGGGAAAGCAGTGTGTGAGCACACAGCCAGGCGCATCAGGGGGCCCGGGGGGGCTGGAGGTGGGTGGTCACCTCCGAGGCTCTCCAGGGAGAGCAGGGCTTCTGCTGTGCCCCGGCCTGGGCCGCTGAGCCAGGGGCGGGCGCCCGGTGGGCTACCAGCTGTGTCATTTGTGGCTCAGCTGACGAAGGACGAAAGTCATGATGCTGAGGCAGCTGTGAAGTCCCTGAGGCTCGTCCTCTTTGGTGACGGGGACACACGTGTCAGGGACCAGGAAGATGGGCCTGGGCCTCCTTCATGCGTCACCCCAGCTGCTCTTCTCGTGGGGCTCCAGGCCGGTCCTCTGCGGACCAGGATGAGAGTGGCGCGCCAGCATCTGGGTCTGATCTGCCTTCCGAGGCTGGTCTCACACAGCGGGATGGGGAAGGCGGTCTGAGGACGGCAGAGTAGGGCACAGCCTCAGGTTTGAACCCACCCACCCGCCGACAGAAACTGAATCTGAGATTGTGAACTCCGGTGAAATGTAGAAGTGCTGGTCTGAGTCCTGACCTTTAAACGAACTGAAGAGCTTTGCTTTAGTTAATGCAGAAAAACCTGGTTTGGCATGAGCTTGACAAGGTCTAGAAATATTCCTCTGGGGGGGATCCAAAGCGTTTACGGCAGCTGCAGGAGCGTGGAGCTGACCCGCTATTGTAACACACGCACAGTCGGTTTCTAACCTTCAGGGACAGGCCAGGCGAGACGTGGCGGTCACAGTGCCCTCGGGAGACCTGTTAGGCCGTCCCAGCACCGCCGAGACTGCAACACATGACCTTGGGGTACATTTCCTGAGGCCCGCAGAGCCAGGTGGACTGTCTTCCCCAGGCTCCTGCCCAGAGCTGCCTTAAGTGATGGTCTGTCCTTCTGTCTGTGGGTGTGACAAAGTGTAGTTTTTAAAATTTCAAAACCTGACTGTCGTGCAGATATAGAACCAACAAGTGTCAAATATTTATTAGGTGATTAACAAGGGAACCAGAAAGGTAAGTTGGTTCAAAGAGCATCTTAAGGATCTGGATGTCCACAGCCATTGAGGGATGTGTGCGCAGGGCTGCTGGGGTGGGTGCAAAACTGGTGAGTGTCCTTCAAGGTCACTAGTATATGTAATTGCATACTGTCTACAGAACATGTCATTAAAATGTACATACAGATTCTGAAGTTACCCTTTCTGGTGGGAGGAAACTGTGTGCCCCTTCGCCCAGAAAGATCTGAGTTCACATATGACCCTGGAGCCCGACCCCGTAATCCACAGGAGGCTGGGCTCAGGTGGAGAGGCCGGCCTGGTGGGCTGGGAAAGGGGACAGAGGTCGGGATGTTCTGGGGTGAGGATGAGCTAATGATGTCCAGGGGTTTAACTTAGGCTCAGCACACGTGTGGCTCGCCAAGTGTGACACAGGCAGCCCGGGGAGCAGCTGCACTTTGGGGGCAGGGTGGCAGCGGCTGGGTGCAGGCGAGGGGCTGCTGCCCTCCAGGCCCCGGCCGAGCCCAGCTCCCCTCCCGCCGCCCAGAAAGCTCACCACGAGCGGCTGACACCCCTGCTTCCTGCCCATTTGTCGAGGACCACGGCAACGCGGAGGGATTTTACGGGCTGCAGAACTCTGCCTGTAAATCGAGTGCGTCTTTGTAAAATGGGGGAGCTCCAAGCTCTGTACGTTGCTCTAATTTTTTATGAAACTCAGGCCGAAGACATAGTCTAGTTGTTACTGTCACTGCCATTCACACGTAAGAACCCAGTCAATGCATTTCTGTGTCAGAAAAAAATTTGTTTTGCAGAGGAAAATCTTTGAGGACTTAACTGAGCCCCAGGCATCGTGTACGTGCTGGAAACCCGAGATCCGTGGGTGTCCGAGGACTGCGGTGTCACTGACGGAGGTGGTGGGACACAGCTACGTCTTAAGAGTCGATTGCATTTTGAGCACTTTCATTACATTATTTTGCTTTTATTCCCATTTTACAAACGAGGGGCGTGAGGCTCAGAGAGGGTAAGCATCTTGCCTGGTGTCAGAGGCAGAAGCACTTGAACTGAGTTTGAATCCAGTTCTGCGGAGTTCAGTGTGTCTACGGTCTTTCAGGGGTTCCAGCCCTTCCCGCCATCCATGGAAGGTGGGGATGCTGCTGTCATCTTTCACATTAAGAGACATCTCCACGTCGCCGCTGGGAAACACGTCCCATCTGACTGATCCAGGTCATCCCATCAGTGTTAACTTCATGCATTCTCTGTGTGTCACACCTTTAGGGAAAGAATCATGCATTGAGGTGAAATTCATAAGAACTTAGGCATTTCAGTGTGGCGTGTAGTGGATTCACAGTGTTGCACCACCACCACCCCCCGTGGAGTTCTAGGACATCCCGTCACTACAGGGAAACCCTCCCCCAGCCCCTGGCAGCCACAACCTTCTCTCCGTCCCCATGGATGGGCCCCTCTGGAGGTTCCACGTAGCGCGCGCGTGCGACCTGTGTCTTGTGTGACGGGCCTCTTAACATTCAGCTGGCGTTTCCAAGGTTCATCCCGCTTCGGCGCACGCTGGAGCGTCGATGGTTTCTTTGGCTGGAGAATGTTCCATTGTGTGGATGGACCACATTTTGTTTGTCTCTTCATCAGTTGAGACACTTTTGGGTTGTTTCCACTTTTTGGCTGCTGTGAACACTGGTGTGTGTTCACTGTATTTTCTTGATTTCCATACGTGTCCCCATACGTGTGGCTTTGTCTTTTTTCAGTTAATGGTTATTTTTTTTTCAGAAGTGCATTTTGAAAATATTATCAATGCCTTTATTTCCATTCCATTAAATCCAATAAAGTTAAATTATAATAACTATTCTTTTTGGTATAAATAAAATATTTAAACTTAAAATAACATTGTGAGTTTTAATGTGCCTACTTTTCAATTTTTCAACATCTTTCTCAAATACTTTTAATGTTCCAGAAAAACGATTAAAAACACCCATAAGCACGTGTACCCAGAGGCGTGCATTCTTCCTTTTGTCTCAGGCCCCTGTGTGCCTCGGCTGGCGCTGGGCACTGCCTGGTGCTAGGGGCACCGGGGGGGTTTGGAGGAAGTAAAAAGTCGTCGTCACCATCGTAACTGATAATAATCGGTGTCTGCTAAGGACGCCGGTGTTTTCTCAATTCTGATTGAAGCACCTGCAGGAAGCTTCACTGCTCGAATGCGGTGCCCGCTGGGCCAGCGGCTTTAAGCTGACGCCGCGACGATGCCCGGTTTCTGCGTCCTTCGTCTCCTCCCTCCTCGGGGCACGTGCTCCACCCATGCCTTCCAGCCACGTGGCCAAGTTTTCAGCACGACCCCAGGCCTCACACACCTTCGAACCCCGGGAAGTGGCGGGGCAGCGGGAGCTGAGGGCCCAGGTCCCTGTCCCCTGCCGGCCTCTGTGCATGTTGGCCTCCCCACTGCAGCTCAGCCTGAATGCCAGACCACACGGTGACATCGAGGTCCATGCTCTCTGGCGGTGGGGACCTCAGCAGCTCCCAGGCTGCCCACGTGGGCACGTGGCCTCCGTCCCCGTCAACAGCCCTGGCCCACGTCCAGCCACGTCTCAGGTGATCACGGCCCCTCCGGTCTCCTAGGCCCTGTGCCTCTCACCAGCCTCACCCCTGGGCCGACCTCACAGCTCAGGGGCTCTGTTTGGGGAGCTGCTGCTGGTGTTTATCTGAGGTCATGCCCGCCGTCGGGGGCTGCAGAAGTCAGGGTACCTCTACCTCACCTAAGTCTCTACTTGACGCTTCCGGTGTCTGTTTCTGAGATTTGGACCAAAGGCAACAGAGCGAGTGGATAAAGGGACCGTTTGACCTTTACTGACACTTCGGGGGCTTGGGAGAGGAAACGCTGCAATGGTGTTTAGAGCCAGGAAAATGGCTGCAAAGTCCCTCAGCCTGTCTGGCACGTGGCTGCTTCTCCTGAGGGTGATGGAGCCCCCGGACCGTCACAGGCCGCCGGCGCAGCCTCCGACGTTTCGAGGTCGCCCTGGGCTCCCCTAACCTTTCCAAAACGAGACCAGGCTCCTGGGCCTGGAATGCGGCAAAGGAAACGCTTTTGTCCAGCCCAGCTTATCTGATTTCCCAGCTTGTAGCTCTGTCTTATCAAAACAGGCTGCTTCCTGTGTTACACAAGGCGGGGAGGCAGTGAGCGTGGCGGCTGCCAGCTTTAGCAAAAGCCCGGTGTCGGTGGAGGTGACCCTCTCTGTCCCTGGCGTGGCCTGGGGTTTGGGTTGTGAAGACTCCACACGAGGGACACAGGTGAGCCAGGCGAATGGAGGCCTTCCACCTGCCGGCCTTTCCCCTCCGAGTTGTTTGGGGTACGCCGTGCCCCTTTGCCTGCCCCTAAGCTCCCCAGCGGGAAGGCCGTCCTGGAGAGGAAAGCGAAGGAAGGTGACGGCAAGGCTGGGACAGTCGTAGAGAAGATCCCCGACACGTGTGTCCCTGAGGCCCGAGGGGTCGACAGCAGATCATTGCAAGTGAGATGCCCCGTGGGTCCCCTTGTTCTCCACTTGGTGGAGGGTGTGCACCCAGCCCAGCCTCTTGGCTCAGGGGTCAGAGAGGGCCCTGCGGGGGAAGGTAAGGCACGGGGCAGTTCACGCTCACCGTGGAAGTTTCTCACGCTCGTCAGGGACCGTGCAAACCAGCCCCCGGCCCGTCACCACCGCAAGGATGCAGCCCGCGGCTGGCCTTGTTTTGTCTACACCCCACCCATTTCCTCATGGGGCTATTTTAAGCCAGTCCCAGACGTCATATTACTTTATCCATAAATTTTTCAGAAAGTATTTCTAAAAGTTAGATAAGAACTAAAAAAATCCTCATGAAACCACAATTCCATGTTTACAACGAAAATAATTGACAGTGATTCCTTAAAGTCATCAGATATCGGTGTTCAGGTTTCCCTGGTGGCTTCTCCCTGTTTTTTGTCATGATCTGGTCTCCAGGCCAGGCTCTGGACTGGGCACACAAGACATAGGTGGCACAATCCTGCCACGTGGGGCTGGAGTACAGGCGCCCAAGGGCAGCCCCAAACCGCCAGGAACTTGTTCACCCTCCAAGTGAGTGCCCGGAGGGGTCTGTGCACCCAGGAGTTGAGGTGGGGAGTGGAGAGGGTGCAGAGGCCAGGGGGAGAGGTGGGCTGAGACCCACACGGGGGTGGTGACGGCTCTGCCGGAATTCCGACTAGATTGAGCCACAGGCGTGTGAAGCGTTCCGATGGGAGCTGGCCGCCCAGAAGCCCTCCTTCCCCGGGGTCTGCGTGAGCACCAACACACCCCTCCCCCACAGCGCCGGCCCCCTCGGCCCAACCTGCTCGAGCGAGCGTCTGAAAGTGTGCGCCCGGCTGTGACCTCCACTCCGGGCGCCGAGCCCCCCGCCCGCCACCGCCAGCCCCGACCCGGCACGCAGTCCTCGTCCAGGATGGACTAGCCTTTCCAGGGTGGGGTACTTCCTGCAGCTCTGCAGGTCAGAGTCTACCGTAGGTAAAGGTGTCCCAGGCGCATCCGTCCGGGCTCCTTCCCCGCCTGCAGCCCTCCCTCCTCCCGGGGTCTCTCTGACTCGGACCCTCCCGCTTCCCTCCTTCCCTTATCAGGACGGGCGATCGGGACCATCACCCGTCTCAACGTCCTCCACATCTTCTCATCCGCAGAGTCCCCGCTGCCACTAGGGGACACATTCCCGGATCCTGGGGGTCAGTGTGAGGGTCCCTGGAGACGCGATCCCTCAAGCACACGAACCCTGTACAGCTCTGCACCACGTGAGCAGAGACATGTCCCCAAGGTGCCCGCGGGTTCAGGGCCCTCCCAGGCCTCCCTCCCGTCAGACGGCTTGGCTGGAATTCTGTGCCAGATGGGCGTCCAGATAGATCGCTGCGTCACCAACCGTAGATAAGATCCAGGGTGATGAACCCTACAAGTCCCTGTGAGAAGCGGCTTTTCAGACACAGACATGTGGGCGCTGGGGCTGCCTCGGCGTCTGTGGTCTGTCTCTCCAGAAACGGCGTTTTGCTTCAGTTCCTCAGGTCTGGGCCGGGGGAAGCCGCCCAGGTTGGGGGAACATTGGGGCTCAGGGTCACAGCGTGGCTGCCATCACCGCTCCCTGAGGGTGGGGAACACGTGAGAGAGAGTCTCGCTGTCAGCTGTGCACCGCGCTGCCCCTCCCCTTCCCCCCACTTCTCACATCCATTCGTTGATTTTTTTTTAACATCTTTAGTGGAGTATAATTGCTTTACAATGATGTCTTAGTTTCTGCTTCATAACAAAGTGAATCAGTTATACATATACATATGTTCCCATATCTCTTCCTTCTCGCATCTCCCTCCCTCCCACCCTCCCTATCCCACCCCTCTAGGTGGTCACAAAGCACCGAGCTGATCTCCCTGTGCTATGCGGCCGCTTCCCACTAGCTATCTACCTTACGTTTGGTAGTGTATATATGTCCATGCCATCTCTCACTTAGTCACAGCTTACCCTTACCCCTCCCCGTATCCTCAAGTCCATTCTCTAGTAGGTCTGTGTCTTTATTTCCGTCTTGCCCCTAGGTTCTTCATGACCTTTTTTTTCTTTTTTCTTAGATTCCATATATATGTGTTAGCATATGGTATTTGGTTTTCTCTTTCTGACTTACTTCACTCTGTATGACAGACTCTAGGTCCATCCACCTCACTACAAATATCTCAATTCCGTTTCTCTTTATGGCTGAGTAATATTCATTGTATATATGTGCCACATCTTCTTTATCCATTCATCCAATGATGGACACTTAGGTTGCTTCCATGTCCTGGCTATTGTAAATAGAGCTGCAATGAACATTTTGGTACATGACTCTTTTTGAATTATGTTTTTTTCAGGGTATATGCCCAGTAGTGGGATTGCTGGGTCATATGGTAGTTCTATTTGTAGTTTTTTAAGGAACCTCCATACTGTTCTCCATAGTGGCTGTAGCAATTTACATTCCCACCAACAGTGCAAGAGGTTCCCTTTTCTCCGCACCCTCTCCAGCATTTATTGTTTCTAAATTTTTTGATGATGGCCATTCTGACCGGTGTGAGGTGATATCTCATTGTAGTTTTGATTTGCATTTCTCTAATGATTAATGATGTTGAGCATTCTTTCGTGTGTTTGTTGGCAATCTGTATATCTTCTTTGGAGAAATGTCTAATTAGGTCTTCCGCCCATTTTTGGATTGGGTTGTTTGTTTTTTTGTTATTGAGCTGCATGAGCTGCTTGTAAATCTTGGAGATTAATCCTTTGTCAGTTGCTTCATTTGCAAATATTTTCTCCCATTCTGAGGGTTGTCTTTTGGTCTTGTTTATGGTTTCCTTTGCTGTGCAAAAGCTTTGACGTTTCATTAGTTCCCATTTGTTTATTTTTGTTTTTATTTCCATTTCTCTAGGAGGTGGGTCAAAAAGGATCTTGCTGTGATTTATGTCATAGAGTGTTCTGCGTATGTTTTCCTCTAAGAGTTTGATAGTGTCTGGCCTTACACTTAGGTCTTTAATCTATTTTGAGTTTATTTTTTTGTATGGTGTTAGGGAGTGTTCTAATTTCATGCTTTTACATGTACCTGTCCAGTTTTCCCAGCACCACTTATTGAAGAGGCTGTCTTTTCTCCACTGTATATTCTTGCCTCCTTTATCAAAGATAAGGTGACCATATGTGCATGGGTTTATCTCTGGGCTTTCTATCCTGTTCTATTGATCTATATTTCTGTTTTTGTGCCAGTACCATACTTTCTTGATTACTGTAGCTTTGTAGTATAGTCTGAAGTCTGGAAGCCTGATTCCTCCAGCTCCATTTTTCATCCTCAAGATTGCTTTGGCTATTTGGGGTCTTTTGTGTTTCCATACAAATTGTGAAATTTTTTGTTCTAGTTCTGTGAAAAATGCCAGTGGTAGTTTTATAGGGATTGCATTGAATCTGTAGATTGCTTTGGGTAGTAGAGTCATTTTCACAATATTGATTCTTCCAATCCAAGAACATGGTATATCTCTCCATCTATTTGTATCATCTTTAATTTCTTTCATCAGTGTCTTATAATTTTCTGCATACAGGTATTTTGTCTCCTTAGGTAGGTTTATTCCTAAATATTTTATCCTTTTTGTTGCAGTGGTAAATGGGAGTGTTTTCTTGATTTCACTTTCAGATTTTTCATCATTAGTGTATAGGAATGCCAGAGATTTCTGTGCATTAATCTTGTATCCTGCTACTTTACCAAATTCATTGATTAGCTTTAGTAGTTTTCTGGTAGCATCTTTAGGATTCTCTATGTAGAGTATCATGTATCTGCAAACAGTGACAGCTTTACTTCTTTTCCAATTTGGATTCCTTTTATTTCTTTTTCTTCTCTGATTGCTATGGCTAAAACTTCCAAAACTATGTTGAATAATAGTGGTGAGAGTGGGCAACCTTGTCTTGTTCCTTATTTTAGTGGAAGTAGTTTCAGTTTTTCACCATTGAGGACGATGTTGGCTGTGGGGTTGTCATATATGGCCTTTATTATGTTGAGGAAAGTTCCCTCTATGCCTACTTTCTGCAGGGTTTTTATCATAAATGGGTGTTGAATTTTGTCAAAAGCTTTCTCTGCATCTATTGAGATGATCATATGGTTTTTCTCCTTCAATTTGTTTATATGGTGTAACAGGTTGATTGATTTGCATATATTGAAGAATCCTTGCATTCCTGGAATAAACCCCACTTGATCATGGTGTATGATCCTTTTAATGTGCTGTTGGATTCTGTCTGCTAGTATTTTGTTGAGGATTTTTGCATCTATGTTCATCAGTGATATTGGCCTAAGTTTTCTCTCTTTGTGACATCTTTGTCTGGTTTTGGTATCAGGGTGATGGTGGCCTCGTAGAATGAGTTTGGGAGTGTTCCTCCCTCTGCTATATTTTGGAAGAGTCTGAGAAGGATAGGTGTTAGCTCTTCTCTAAATGTTTGATAGAATTCGCCTGTGAAGCCATCTGGTCCTGGGCTTTTGTTTGTTGGAAGATTTTTAATCACAGTTTCAACTTCAGTGCTTGTGACTGATCTGTTCATATTTTCTATTTCTTCCTGGTTCAGTCTCGGCACGTTGTGCATTTCTAAGAATTTGTCCATTTCTTCCAGGTTGTCCATTTTATTGGCATAGAGTTGCTTGTAGTAATCTCTCATGATCCTTTGTATTTCTGCAGTATCAGTTGTTACTTCTCCTTTTCCATTTCTAACTCTATTGATTTGAGTCTTCTGCCTTTTCTTCTTGATGAGTCTGGCTAATGGTTTATCAATTTTGTTTATCTTCTCAAAGAACCAGCTTTTAGTTTTATTGATCTTTGCTATCGTTTCCTTCATTTCTTTTTCATTTATTTCTGATCTGATCTTTATGATTTCTTTCCTTCTGCTAACTTTAGGGTTTTTTTGTTCTTCTTTCTCTAATTGCTTTAGGTGCAAGGTTAGGTTGTTTATTTGAGATGTTTCCTGTTTCTTAAGGTAGGATTGTATTGCTATAAACTTCCCTCTTAGAACTGCTTTTGCTGCATCCCATAGGTTTTGGGTCGTCGTGTCTCCATTGTCATTTGTTTCTAGGTATTTTTTGATTTCCTCTTTGATTTCTTCAGTGATCACTTCGTTATTAAGTAGTGTATTGTTTAGCCTCCATGTGTTTGTATTTTTTACAGATCTTTTCCTGTAATTGATATCTAGTCTCATTGCATTGTGGTCGGAAAAGATACTTGATACAATTTCAATTTTCTTAAATTTACCAAAGCTTGATTTGTGATGCAAGATATGATCTATCCTGGAGAATGTTCCATGAGCACTTGAGAAAAATGTGTATTCTGTTGTTTTTGGTTGGAATGTCCTATAAATATCAATTAAGTCCATCTTGTTTAATGTATCATTTAAAGCTTGTGTTTCCCTATTTATTTTAATTTTGGATGATCTGTCCATTGGTGAAAGTGGGATGTTAAACTCCCCTACCATGAATGTGTTACTGTCGATTTCCCCTTTTATGGCTGTCAGTATTTGCCTTATGTATTGAGGTGCTCCTATGTTGGGTGCATAAAAAATTACAATTTTTATGTCTTCTTCTTGGATCCATCCCTTGATCATTATGTAGTGTCCTTCTTTGTCTCTTCTAATAGTCTTTATTTTAAAGTCTATTTTATCTGATATGAGAATTGCTACTCCAGCTTTCTTTTGATTTCCATTTGCATGGAATATCTTTTTCCATCCCCTCACTTTCAGTATGTATGTGTCTCTAGGTCTGAAGTGGGTGTCTTGTAGACAGCATATATAGGGGTCTTGTTTTTGTATCCATTCAGCCAATCTGTGCCTTTTGGTGGGAGCATTTAATCCATTTACATTTAAGGTAATTATCAATATGTATGTTCCTATTCCCATTTTCTTAATTGTTTTGGGTTTGTTATTGTAAGTCTTTTCCTTCTCTTGTGTTTCTTGCCTAGAGAAGTTCCTTTAGCATTTATTGTAAAGCTGGTTTGGTGATGCTGAACTCTCTCAGCTTTTGCTTGTCTGTAAAGGTCTTAATTTCTCCATCAAATCTGAATGAGATCCTTGCTGGGTAGAGTAATCTTGTTTGCAGGTTTTCCTCCTTCATCACTTTAAATATGTTCTGCCACTCCCTTCTGGCTTGCAGAGTTTCTGCTGAAAGATCAGCTGTTAACCTTATGGGGATTCCCTTGTGTGTTATTTTTCCCTTGCTGCTTTTAATATGTTTTCTTTGTATTTAATTTTTGATAGTTTGATTAATATGTGTCTTGGCATGTTTCTCCTTCGATTTATCCTGTGTGGGACTCTCTGTGTTTCCTGGACTTGATTAACTATTTCCTTTCCTATATTAGGGAAGTTTTCAACTATAATCTCTTCAAATATTTTCTCAGTCCCTTTCTTTTTCTCTTCTTCTTCTTCTGGGACCCCTATAATTCGAATGTTGGTGTGTTTAATGTTGTCTCAGCGGTCTCTGAGACTGTCCTCAGTTCTTTTCATTCTTTTTTCTTTATTCTGCTCTGCAGTAGTTATTTCCACTATTTTATCTTTCAGGCCACTTATCCGTTCTTCTGCCTCAGTTATTCTGTTATTGATCCCTTCTAGAGTATTTTTAATTTCATTTATTGTGTTGTTCATCGTTGCTTGTTTCCTCTTTAGTTCTTCTAGGTCCTTGGTAAATGTTTCTTGCATTTTCTCTATTCTATTTCCAAGATTTTGGATATCTTTACTATCATTATTCTGAGTTATTTTTCAGGTAGACTGTCTATTTCCTCTTCATTTGTTAGGTCTGGTGGGTTTTTACCTTGCTCCTTCATCTACTGTGTGTTTTCTGTCTTCTCATTTTGCTTATCTTACTGTGTTTGGGGTCTCCTTTTTGCAGGCTGCGGGTTCGTAGTTCCCGTTGTTTTTGGTGTCTGTCCCCAGTGGCTAAGGTTGGTTCAGTGGGTTGTGTAGGCTTCCTGGTGGAGGGGACTAGTGCCTGTGTTCTGGTGGATGAGGCTGGATTTTTTCTTTCTGGTGGGCAGGTCCACGTCTGGTGGTGTGTTTTGGGGTGTCTGTGGCCTTATTATGATTTTAGGCAGCCTCTGTGCTAACGGATGGGGTTGTGTTCCTGTCTTGCTAGTTGTTTGGTGTAGAGTGTCCAGCACTGTAACTTGCTGGTCATTGAGTGAAGCTGGGTCTTGGTGTTGAGATGGAGATCTCTGGCAGATTTTCACTGTTTGATATTACGTGGAGCTGGGAGGTCTCTCGTGGTCCAGTGTCCTGAAGTTGGCTCTCCCACCTCAGAGGCACAGCACTGACTCCTGGCTGCAGCACCAAGAGCCTTTCATCCACATGGCTCAGAATAAAAGGGAGAAAAAGTAGAAAGAAAGAAAGAAAGAAAGAGGATAAAATAAAATAAAGATAAAATAAAATAAAGTTATTAAAATAAAAAATAATTATTAAGAAAAACTTTTTTTAAAAAGAAAAACAAAAATACGGACGGACAGAACCCTAGGACAAATGGTGGAAGCAAAGCTATACAGACAAAATCTCACACAGAAGCATACACATACACACTCTCCAAAAGAGGAAAAGGGGAAAAAAATCATAAATCTTGCTCTCAAAGTCCACCTCCTTAATTTGGGATGATTCATTGTCTATTCATGTAGTACACAGATGCAGGGAACATCAAGTTGATTGTGGAGCTTTAATCCGCTGCTCCTGAGGCTGCTGGGAGAGAATTCCCTTTCTCTTCTTTGTTCTCACAGCTCCCGGGTTCGGCTTTGGATGTGGCCCCGCCTCTGCGTGTAGGTCGCTGGAGGGCGTCTGTTTTTTTGGTCAGACAGGATGGGGTTAAAGGAGCCGCTGATTCGGGGAGGGAGGAGCCTGGAGTGCAGGGCGGGCCTGCGGCGGCAGAGGCCAGCGAGAAGTTGCGCCGCCGTGACGTTGCGCCGGCCTGAGGCGCGCCGTGTGTTCTCCCGGGGAAGTTGTCCCTGGATCCCGGGACCCTGGCAGTGGCGGGCCGCACAGGCTCCCCGGAAGGGGGGTGTGGAGAGTGACCTGTGCTCGCACACAGGCTTCCTGGTGGCGGCAGCAGCAGCCTTAGCGTCTCATGCCCGTCTCTGGGCTCCGCGCTTTTAGCCGCGGGTCGCGCCCGTCTCTGGAGCTCCTTTAAGCAGCGCTCTCAATCCCCTCTCCTCGCGCACCAGGAAACAAAGAGGTAAGAAAAAGTCTCTTGCCTCTTCGGCAGGTCCAGACTTTTCCCCGGACTCCCTCCCGGCCAGCCGTGGTGCACTAACGCCCTGCAGGCTGTGTTCACGCCGCCAACCCCAGTCCTCTCCCTGCGCTCGACCGAAGCCCGAGCCTCAGCTCCCAGCCCCGCCCGCCCCGGCGGGTGAGCAGACCAGCCTCTCGGGCTGGTGAGTGCGGGTCGGCACCGATCCTCTGTGCGGGAATCTCTCTGCTTTGCCCTCCGCACCCCTGTTGCTGCGCTGTCCTCCGCGGCTCCAAAGCTCCCCCCCTCCGACCCCCGCAGTCTCCGCCCGCGAAGGGGCTCCTAGTGTGTGGAAACCTCTCCTCCTTCACAGCTCCCTCCCGCTGGTGCTGGTCCCGTCCCTATTCTTTTGTCTCTGTTTATTCTTTTTCCTTTTGCCCTACCCAGGTACGTGGGGGGTTCTTGCCTTTTGGGAGGTCTGCGGTCTTCTGCCAGCCTTCAGTAGGTGTTCTGTAGGAGCTGTTCCACGTGTAGATGTATTTCTGATGTATTTGTGGGGAGGAAGGTGATCTCCGCGTCTTACTCCTTCGCCATCTTCTCCGACTCCCATTCATTGATTTGATGATTATTTACCAAGTGCACTTTATCCCCCAAGAACCGTGGAGATGAGGGGCACACAATAAATTAAAAATGTACACATAGCGCCTTTCTCAAAGAGCTCACCTTGTTTAATGGGGCAAATCTTAACCAATAAATTGTACAAATAAACGTGAAGGCACAGCTGGAATGCAGGCCCTGACTGTGGTGTGAGATCTGCACTCAGGGAGGTGTCCTTCCTCCCACTGGGGGGGGGGGGGGGGGGGGGGGGGGCGGGGGGGGGCGGAGAAGATCCTGGGGAAGGAGGGACTCCAACCTTCATAGGCGGGGGAGGGCGAGTGGGGGGAGGGCCTGTGCGCCGCCGCCGTGCGTGGGAACCGAGCCCCGGGGAGGCGCGTGGGCCCCGGGACGTGCTTCCTGCCCAGCGGCAGAGGGAGGCCCCTGGGTGCTGCGTGTGTGAGCGGGGAGTGGAGGGCCCCCCAGCAGGGTGGGGAGCGGGCCTCGGCTGCATGGGTGGGGGATGGACTTGGGGGCGGCACTGGCCACGGGCGGGGCCACACAGCTTCAAGGCCACCTGGGGGGTAAACCCTCGCGGTCGGTGGGGTGGAGTCCGCGAGAAGCAGGAGGGACTCTGGCCTGAGCGAGGGGAGGCAGGTTTGGGGGAGGACCAGGGAGGTTCGGGTGTGCTCATTCTGATGGGCGTCCGGTGTTCATCGTGTTTGGGGAGGGTCCTTTAAGCCCTGGGGAGCCGTTGAGGGAGCCCTCTGGTCCGGGAATGTAGAGGTGGGGGTCACCACGTGCCTACCTCTGCTGAGCACTAGGGCACAAACAGAACCCACTCTTGAGCTCTGGACTCGGTGGGAGCTCAACATCATGGCCTGGATGTTTGTGACCCTCCCCCCCCCCAGTCATATGTTGAAGCCCTTCCCCTCCCCGAGTGAAGCGTCAGGAGGGGGCCTTTGGGAGGGGACTAGGATTATCTGAGGGCATGAGGGTGGGGCCCCCAGGGTGGGATCAGTGCCCTCAGAGAGAGCTTGCTTCCCCCCCTGCTCTCTGCCGTGTATGGGCACCAGGAGGGCGTCCCCACCAGAGCCCAACCCTGCTGGCTCCCTGACCTCAGGCTTCCAGCCCCCAGGACGGTGAGAAACAAATGTCTTGTCTGTAAGCCACCAGTCTTGGTGTTCGGCTGCAGCAGCCCAGACAGACTAAGACAGGCCACAGGCATCTCCAAAGTGACTCACCCCAAACGAGGCCCCCAAGGTCCTGAGTCTGAGCCGCTCACACTGGTGAGCGGCAGACCCCCAGCCACGCCCGAGGATGCCCCTCTCATGTGGCTGAAGTAAAGGCAGCAGTGGACGACGGTCTCCTGGGCCTGAGGGCTTCAGCGGAGGACAAGGGGAGTGTCGGCAGGACACGCTTGCTGCCGGCCACGAACCAAAGGGCCAGGTTGGCACTCGGGGAGCTCTGCTCAACGAATCCTTTTACTTGTGGGGGAAAAGAAGACAGAGGAAGAGTGTTCACTGCGTTCTTCTGGCTCCAGGGAGGCCATGTTCGTCTTCTGCCCCCCTCACTAGCTGTCTTTTCTACAGCCGATGTTTATTTATTATTATTATTATGGATACAACTATTTTTACCTTTGAGTTGGTAATGTACTCACGTGGTTCAGGGTTCAAAAACTAAGACAACATAAAACCTCCACTTTTGGTCCCGTCTGCTCTGTTAGCTTCCAACCACTTTTATTATCATCAAGAATCTTTCCAAATTCTTTTACGCAGACAGATGTGAATACATTAGTTTCCACCTCTGACGTTAAATGCAGCTTACTGAACACATCTCTTCATAACAGCACCTAAGAGTTCTTCACTTTTGAAAGATTGATTTCTTTTTCAATCAATTTTTGAAAGAAAATTCAATTTCTTTCAACAGAGCTTTGTCGTTTTCCTCATATAGATGTTATACATCTATATATTTTGTTTATGTCTTTATATTTTGTTAGATTGTACCTACATATGTCTCCTTTTTATTGGTGCTAATGTAAGTAGTTTGGGTTTTTTTTAAATTAATTAATTAATTATTATTATTATTTTTTTGGCTGTATGCAGGCCTCTCACTGTTGTGGCCTCTCTTGTTGTGGAGCACAGTCTCCGAACGCGCAGGCTCAGCGGCCATGGCTCACGGGCCCAGCCGCTCCGCGGCATGTGGGATCTTCCCGGACCGGGGCGGGAACCCGTGTCCCCTGCATCGGCAGGCGGACTCTCAACCACTGCGCCACCAGGGAAACCCTGTTGTTGTTTTTTTAATCATGAATGTTTGTTGAATTTTGTCAATGCTTTCTATACATATGTTGAGATAATCATATGAATTAAGCTTTTATTCTGTAATCCTGTAAATGACAAAAAATGATTTTTAATTAATTTTTTAAAATTTTGAGATAATTGAAGATTCACACTCAGTTGTAAAAAGTAAAGCAGAGATCCCCGTACCCTTTACCCAGTTTCCCTCCAATGGTAAAACTATGGAGCAATGTTGCAGCTAGGATGCAGAGATCAGCACAGCCAGAACACGGAACCTCCACCGTCACAAGGATCCCAGCCTTTCCCTGCTTTTAGTCACACTCTGGTACCTTCAAATAGTAGTTTTTTATACTGTGTTCAGAATTTATACTTGTTATCTTTGGAAAGACTGGTCCATGGGGAGCTAGTGCCGTGAAGGGCAGCCTGCTCTTTTCTTTATCTTTTGTATGTTATGGAAATTACTGCTTTGTCAAGTGTACAGAAAACTTTCCTCAGTTTTTCTTTATTTATTATGTTTATTTCAAAAAAAAATCCATTTGCGCGGGAGAATGTTCTGTTCCTACGTACAATCCCAAACGCCAATCATTATTGTTGGGCTATACGGATATCATCTGACGAACAGAGTTTAAAAAGCATTATACCGTTAATTTTATCAGTCTTTTTCTCAGTCCTCAGGATTTTGCATCCAGAAAGGTGACCAGATTTTCCTTAGAGCAGCCTTTTCATTTCAAGATTGTAAAATTGTAAAAATATAAACAGAAAAATCTGGTTTTCATCTATTGCTTTTCTTCCTTCCATCCTTCCTTCCTTCCTCCCTCCCTCTCTCTCTCCTTCTTTCTTTCTTCCTTCCTTCCTTCCTTCCTTTTTTCTTTCAAATTTAAATACTTGCTTCATCTGAAATGTATCTTAATACATGAGATGAAGAATAAAGTCTAGGAATTTTCTTTTACTCAAATGGATAGTTGGTTGTCTTAATATCATTTATTGAATAATTTATCACTTAAATATTTTCATTTTGACTCTTCAGTGTTAACCGTTATTTGTAAGTGTTGCTATACTTATTTCACAGATGCGGTATCTGAGATCAAGTTAAGTAAGTTATTCAAGGTTGCAGGGCTAAACTTTGTAAAGCCAGAGTCCAGTCAGGTTTGCAGGCTCCAGGGCCCATCCTCTTCCCCGTTTCCGGCTAAAAACCCCCGTCTGATCTCAGAGCTCCGAGGGTCCTCGGGAACCATGTCTCCCAGGTGACTGTGGTTTAGAGGAGCTGCCGGCAGCACAGAGTCTTTGGTTTTGGGTCTAGAGCTGCCTTGTAGGAGGCATTGCTCTTATAGGAGTGTCCTCGTGGCACCAAGACAGCTCAGCTCCCTTGGGTGATCTAAGGCAGCTCAACCTACACCAAAGTTGCTTCAGGCCACGCTGACGAGCATCTGTTGTTAATTTTGGAATCCTGTGTTCCTATTTGGGACGCACCAATTGGATTCAGATGGGAAAAGTTGGCGGAAGTAGGAAGATTTCTGCTTCAGAGAGAGGAGAGATGGAGCTGGCTGGAGAGATGGAGTTCCATCCCTTTATCCCGCACTTTTGTGGTGGGAAAAGTATGCTTTGCTGAGAGGTGAGAAGGAGTGAAAGCAGCCCATTTGGCAGGTGGACCGGGAGGGATTCCTCCCGCCTGAGCCCGGAGGGAAGCCTGCTCCGCACGCCGCCCGTCACGTCCACAGAGCGGCCAGCAGGGAGGTGTGATGTCACGTCCATGTCTACGGGCAGCTGACCGACTGTGGTTCCTGACCCGTGCACAGAGCATGTAGTTAACTGGGAGGTGCAGGACCCACTGCCCGCCACACGGGGAGCAGTCAGCCCCCAGCCCCCTCACGGGTCCCGACACAGTTGAGGCGGGAATGGCCGGGCTGTGATGCGGAATCCATTGCTGTCCACTCAGCGAAGGACCCGCAAAGATGACACTAGTGGGTCTTTGCAGTGCGGGGGATGAGCCTGTCGGTTCAGTGGAGCTCGGGGTTCCGGGCTGCTGGGGCCTGTCTGCTGGGACAAAGCCAAACGGGGTCCCAGCAGGACACAAACACCCCACCCCAGTGTGCCCTGCGGGGTCCTCGCCACCGAGAGATTGTCTTCAAACAAGCAAACAACAACACTTGAAGGGTCAGAGATTTATTTGCCTGGAAAAGTTATTTTTGAGGTTGTCAGACATTTCAATTTTTAAAAGCCGGGGCTAAGTAGACCTCAGAGGCGGAGGAAAGCTGTGTGGAGGGAAATCGCCCGAAGAACAAGGCTGACGATACAGAGCTTTAAGCAGAAGCTAGTTTTGGATGAGAGAAGCCAACACCAGAGAAGAGAGTCCAGAGACCTTACCGGGTTCTCCTGGTGGTTTGGTTAAACCGCGCCACAGTCCCACTCCTGGACCGTCCGTCCTGACGGGCGTGGGGACTTGGGATGTAAAACTTACATGTAATGGATTATAAGGTGTTGATAAACTGAGCGTCCGATGTAACCTTCACCCCCTTTTCAGTGGCTGCCTTCTGCCCACCGGGGAGCCAGTGTCCTGATGCCTCCTTCGCCTGTTTGGGGTCTGCCCTCGAGCCTGCTGGACGCGGACGCGTGCTGCGCGAGCACCCCTGTCTGTGGGGCCATCCTCCTTCTGTCTCGGGAGGGAGGGTAGCGCCATCAGGTGGCTGAGTCCCTGTCACTGTCCTCGCATTTCAGAGCATCTGGAAGGAGATACTGTGCTTCTGCTGTTTGGCCACGTGTGGATGAATCCCTGATTCCCTGGGAAGGGGCTGGCGTTGGGGGTGGGAGACCCCAGCAGTGCTTGCAGAAAGGGCCACCGGGTGGTTCCCAACAAATGCAGGACACGCAGGAGCCGGAAGCTTGTTCATGAGTTCCGCCTGCGGCTGGTGGTGACCAGCGCCGAGTCACTAGATTCACCTTAACAGAAAGGCGGGGGTGCTGGTGGTGGTATCAGTGCTGGGACGTCTCCAGAAATAAACAGCAGGATGTTCAGAATTCTCATGCATTGTAGAAATAGATTCTAGATTGATCTATAGAAATAGATTGCTGAGATGTCGTTTTCCCTATGAGAAAGCAGGAATTTAGATGCTCTGAACTGTCAACAGACCGAAGGCTTTTGGCTCATGGGGGCCTGAGGTTCTTATTTCAAACTTGAAAGGGTCTGAATAAGAGTACATCATAGCTAATTGGACCTTGGGCTCCAACATGGCAAAAATAAGCTTTACCCTAACCACCCACAGGCTGGAGGAAGATGAAAGCCGTTGCTCTGAGATGAGGGACCACAGGCGAAGCTGCACCCCTCCTGCAGCCGAATGGGCCCTGAGGGTCTCAGCATCTCCGGTGACGGTGGGGCTGCTGGGAGCGCTTGTGCCAGGTCGCCGCCACCACCTTGCACCCGCACCCTCGTCTGCAGCGCCTCCCTTTTCTCCTCTTGTGGAGCCTGCAGAGTCGTTTCAGGAAACGAAATATATCAAGCTGTCCTGGAAGCAATGAAAAACCGAAAATTGGAGCCAAGCTTCCAAGAAAGAGATGAGAACGTTGTCACGTGTCCTGCGAGTGCTTTGTTTTCTAGGCAGCGTGCGCTTTTCCTGCCCTGGGACCTTGGGCTTACAGGTCCCCCCACCTCCCCACCCAGCAGGTGCCTCCTCGGGATGGATGCCCTCCTCCCTCATCACCAGCCAGGACTTCCTGGAGGGGACTTCACGCTCGCTGAGGATTCGGAACCTTCTGTGCATATGTTCCAGCACCCAGTACGGTGGCTGCAAATAATGGGTGCTCCATAAATATAGCGAAAAATTTTAACTCTCACGGTGGACTCTTCTTAAACATTAAGTAACTGTTTAACATTTTTGCACAGCTCTGCAGGGTAGAAAAGCGAACTCCCAGAACTCTCCAGCAAAATGCCAGTGTTTCAGTATTTGAGTATATTTTATTTAATTAAAAGCACCAGCTTGGTGTAAGGTCAGCCAGGTAAGACACCCAAAGTCTTAAAGACATTCATTGCCCTTGTTTCAATATTCTATTTCCGGGAGTTTGTCCAAAGGAAAGAATTCAAAATATGGAAAAATCTTTATGCCCCAAAATATTCATTATAGGATAGCATTATTTGTAATAGTGAAAAAATAAACAACTCAATTGTCCAAAAGGGAGGTTATTAGGTGGACTACGGTGGGTTCTCTCTTTTTTTTTTTAATAAACTTATTTATTTTTGGCTGCGTTGGGTCTTTGTTGCTGCACGCGGGCTTTCTCTAGTTGCGGTGCGCGGGCTTCTCATTGTGGTGGCTTCTCTTGTTGTGGAGCACGGGCTCTAGGCACCTGGGCTCAGTAGTTGTGGCTTGCGGGCTCTAGAGCGCAGGCTCAGTGGTTGTGGTGCACGGGCTTAGTTGCTCCATGGCATGTGGGATCTTCCTGGACCGGGGCTCGAACCCGTGTCCCCTGCATTGGCAGGCAGATTCTCAACCACTGCACCACCAGGGAAGTCCCATGGTGGGTTCTTTTAATGGATGATGGTAAAGCACTGAACACTGATGCTTATCAAGGGTTAACGACATTTGTTCATACATCCGTGAGTGATGGGAAAGTGTTCTGTGTAATAATAAGATCGTACGTACGACGTATGGGAACAGCTAATGTTTTCTTGAACTACAGTATCAAAGTTCTTCAAAGAAAATGTGGCAGAAAGGTTCACTGCGGTTTTCTCTGGGTGATGGGACTCTAAGTGATTTTTTTCTTTTTTCATTTGTTTTTTTTTAATTTCCAACTTTCCTGGGATGAGCATTTTACAACAGCAAACCACCCAAAAGATACTGGCTTCACGTTGTGTGTGTATTTTCTGCTCACGTGTACGTGATTTCTGTTGTTCTGGTGCCTTTTCCGCTGCACGGGAAATTCCTGGAACAAACGCAGGGCCGGGGACCTGGAGTCCAGGGCACCTGGAGGGGCCTGTGAGCAGGGCGGCCCCACCCAGGTCTCCAGAGCCCCGACCCCCATGCAGACGAGGAAACAGACGGAGAAGGCACACAGCCCTGGCAGGTTGCTCTGTCCCAGTGCAACCTTCACGGGGGAATTAATGTCTATTCATGTCATTCCTGGAAACCATGTGAATCATTCCCAAACACGCCCATTGTTTCGGCGCATACTTTCCCCGTGAGGCTGGCCCGGCGAGCTGCAGGCCACAGCCAAGGCCTCAGGAACCCTCAGCGACACCCCCCCGGCCCCCACCGAGCGTCTGCTCTCTGGCAGGAGCGTGGTCGTGGCCTTGCACTCACTTTCTTCCAAATATGCATCTTGTCAAAGACAGAGGACCTGTGGTTGACTCTGATTATCAAGGCCTTATTGGATGGAGCCGGCCACTTTTGTAGCATTTAAGAAAGAAACAGACTTCCAGAAAAATGGCCTATTTTTCTGGGCCATTTTTTGAGCATTTAGCTCAAGAAAAAGATAGCTTTTCCTGGGCTAAATGCTCCAAGGCAGGTATACCCCAAATAAAGGGCAACAAAAGTCTAGCACGGGACTCCCCCAAAATAATGAGGAATTTGGAGAAAAAGACCATCCTCGGTTCAACTACCAAGAAGTGTTCTGGTGGCAGGGGGCGCGGAGGGACGAGGGAGAGAACTGACGGGAGAGGCCGCGTGACGGGCGGGAGGCCTCCAAGCGCACACTATAGCTCAGGCTCAGCTGAACGGACACTATTTTAAAGAGAGAAAAGTCAGTGTTTGTAAACATGTGGCAGGTCACTGGTATTCAGATACTATGCTCGTAATCATAATGGGTATTTTAAGAGATCAAGCAAAGATGCAGTATTGATAACACTCCAGAAGCACCACAGAAGCACAGAAGGATGGTGATACCCAAGGGTCTGGTAGAGTCAGATTAAGTTTTCACTTGTAAATATGAGGGCAATCGCAGTGGTGGGCGTCCTAATAAGAAAAATGATCGTGATAGTAACCGCCGTCTAGGGGTCGTGATACACGTGCTGTCTTGTTTCAATCCGCAGCAGCCCCTCAGGGCAGCTTCTTGTATCAAGTGTACAAATAAGGAAACCGAGGCTCCCAGAGACTGTGTGTCTGGCACAAGATCAGATTGTTAATAAGCAGGCAGGGCCACGTGGCCACCCAGACACGACTTTCAAGCCCTTACCAGCAACGTGCAAATGAATTCAGAAGTTCATTCCAGAAACTTCCCTGACTGAAAGTGAATTGCGGCATTGATACTACAGCCAGCCTTGCCCAAAAGCAATTTTAAGAGAAAGACTCCACCCCCATCTCCAGCTCCAGGCACCTACTTGTCAAGTTTTATATTTGAAGAAAGCAGAAAGGATCACATAGACACCCACGAAGAAATGAGAGGGGCTGTGTGAATATTTCAGAAATCGCTCCTTTCGACTTCTGAGGTGAGAGTGCTTTGGGGGGAGAGGTTAAACAAGTAGCTTCGGCACACAGCTCTCTGCTGCTGTCCCAGGAGACTCAAAGGCAGCACGCCTACAGCATCGCTCCCGATTCTCGCCTGCAGACGGTCCTGGACCCTCACCTTCTCCGCTTCCGCCCAGAGGGCTCCACCCACCCAGGTGCCCAGTTTCTCCTGGTCCAGTCTGTCTGGATCAGGTAACAAAACGTTATCAGGAATTTCTGACCTGAAGTCCCAGTAACCACAAGAGTTGTCGCCTTCGATACGCAGCCAGGTGGGCCGTCACCAGGAGGGGCATCTGGTCGGTGTGGCCAGAGGCTTGTCCCGGTCACTCAGCCGAGCAGAAACGTAATCCACAGCCTGCTCGTCTGGATTCTCTGCAACCCACCTGTGTCGCGAGGTGGGGTTTTATTCTATTTCAAAACTGTAATAATTAGAAGGTGATTATAGTTGGTTCTAGGCAGTAAAGATGCATTTAATAAATTCTGTAAAACTTCAGGCGATCGTACTGCAATAACACTGAAACCAGCTAATAAAAAGAAGGAGAGAAACTACCATCGCAGAGGGAAATTAGGACTATTTTCTACATAAAACAGAAGTGGTGCATATATAGAAAGCACTAGGAAAGGTATCTGCAAGCAATGGAAACACACGTACAACATACGGCGTTTATAACATGAGGCCCAAGCATTATTTCAGACATCAGTGTTTCCCGAGTTTCAGCCTTTCGCATGCTGGTTTTAAAGTTTTGCCGTATCTATGCATCTGAATTTTTATTACTTACTTACAGATTTGTGGTACTGGCCGTAATTGTTTCTACAGTACACTGACATAAATTAAAAACTTTAAAAAGTATCCATCTCTGTACCACCTAAAACTCTTCATATAATCCCTCCACGCTTTGGGACCTAAGGAAGCGTATAATCACCTTCCCCTATGAAAGCATGTGTAGCACAGCACATAAAGAGCGCAGACAGATGGTTAACGGCAGTCGACACAGAGAAACCCACCCCTCCCCACCGCCAAAAAGGCACCCGACACACATACAAAAACCATCCTCAATCAAAAAAATACAGGCAAGGGCTTCCCTGCTGGCGCAGTGGTTGAGAGTCCGCCTGCCGATGCAGGGGACGCGGGTTCGTGCCCCGGTCCAGGAAGATCCCACATGCCGCGGAGCGGCTGGACCCGTGAGCCATGGCCGCTGAGCCTGCGCGTCCGGAGCCTGTGCTCCGCAACGGGAGAGGCCACAGCAGGGAGAGGCCCGCGTACCGCAAAAAAAAAAGAAAAAAAAAAAAAAATACAGACAAGCCCCGCTTAAAATCCTGGGAAGGAAAGCCGGATGTGACAGGTGAATTTACTCCTATCCTGAGTAAATTCTTACAATAATAGGACTTCTGATGGGGCAGATCTAAGACATGGCAAGGTGGCAGCATAATCTGCGTTAACACTGAAACATGTAAGAATAGCATAAATATTGGGACAGTCACCAAGAACGCATTCTAAAATTCCAACAATTTCTTAACCATTATGTTTTTTCTAGCTATAAAAGTAATTCATGTGTACTGCACATCATTTGAAAATGTACACAAGAAAAACACAAATAAGGAAATGAAATCATCCAGAGACAACCACTGTTAAGACTTTCACAAATTCTTGATGTCTTAATACGTATGTAAAGGCATAAATACACACGCTACATCAACATAGATCCACAGTTTCACAAGAATGTGTTCCTGCTGTCCGCTCAGTTCCGTAACAGCCTTTCTCTGCTTAGCAACATTGCTAGCATGTTCCTCCAAATAGTCACACTCTTTTTTTACGTCCCTTAGTGAAGTTTTGTGTTTTCATCGACTTTACAAATGTGTGCGCTGTGGGGTTTATATATTCTATATATTTTTTATGCACTCAGATCTACCAGTCTTCCCATCTCTGGTTCTCTTTTTGATATCATGTTTACATCTCTCAATTTGCTCAAGTTTTTCCTATAGTCCCTTACAAAATTTGTTGTTTCCTCAATATAAATGTTGTCTACATTTCTTGACCTAACTAATCCTAGAGCTGGTGTTGCTATTTTGAATGGGTCCTCTACCCTCACCATCGTCGGCTAATTGGTCATTGCTAGCATCTGGAAATACTATTGGCTTTGTATATTAATTTTATTATACATCATTGTAATTTCCTCTCTCAGTTTTACTAATTCTGAGTCCACTCTTTTGGGTGTTTGGGGAAGTTTTGTAGCTCAAAACTGATTCTGGAATCAACCAGACCTGTGTTTACATTTTAGACACAACACTTGCTGGATCCAGTCTTGGGCAAGTCCTTGTATTCTCTTTTTTCCCCAGCTCTATTGATATAACTGACACGTAACATTGTGTATGTTTAAGGTGTGCAACTTGATGATTTGATACATGTAGCTACTGCAAAATGATCACCATTAAGGTTAGTTAATACATGTATCACCTCACATAGTTACTCCATTGTTTTGAGTGTGGTGAGAACATTTCAGATCTACTCTCTCAGCAAACTTCAAGTATTCAATACAGTGTTCACTCAGTCACCAGGCTTGTTCATCTTTTAACTGAAAGTTTATATCCTTTGACCAATATCTCCCCAAATCCCCCAGCCTTCAGCAGCCACCATTCTACTCTCTGTTTCTATGAGTTGGATATTGTATTTTATTTTATCTTTTGAGTTGGACATTTTAGATTCCACATAGAAGTGAGATGACGCACACAGGTGTGTTTATCTTCCTCTGTCTGATTATTTCACTTGGCAGTAATGCCCTCAGTGTTCATCCGTGTTGTGGGAAGTGGCAGGATTTCCTTCTTCTTTTATGGCTGAATAAGTATCCATTTTACATATACGCATAATTATCCAGTATATGTATGTATGTATAGAAATGTGCATATATGATAACTATGGATGAATGGGTAAAGGAAATGTGAGTTCTATATATCCGTAAATGTGCTGGTCATCTGTCATCAGATGCTTCAGTTGTTTCCATACCTTGGCTCATGTGAACAATGCTGCAAATGAACATGAAGCTGCAGATCTTTTTTTTTTTTTTTGCCTTTTTTTGCGGTACGCGGGCCTCTCACCGTTGCGGCCTCTCCCGTTGCGGAGCACAGGCTCCGGACGCGCAGGCTCAGAGGCCATGGCTCACGGGCCCAGCCGCTCCGCGGCATGTGGGATCTTCCTGGACCGGGGCACGAACCCGTGTCCCCTGCATTAGCAGGCGGACTCCCAACCACTGCGCCACCAGGGAAGCCCGCAGATATCTCTTAAAGATAGTGATTTAACTTCCTTTGATTATATACCCAGTAGTGGGATTGCTGGATGATATGGTAGTTCTATTTTTAATCTTTTGCTATTTTCCACAGTGGCTGCATCAATTTACAGTCCCCCCAACAGTGCAGGAGGGCTCCCTTGTCTCCACACCCTCACCAACACTGTTACTTGTCTTTAGCATAACAACCATTCTGATGAGTGTGGGGAGACATCTCCTTGTGGTTGTGATGTGCATGTCACTGATGATGAGTGGTGTTTTCACGTGCCTCTTGGCCATGTGGATGTTGTCTTTGGAGAAATGTCTGTTTAGGTCCTTCGCCCATTTTTTAACTGGATTACTTGCTTTGCTATTGAGTTGGATGAGTTCCTTACAGCCATATCCCATCCCAGACGTGTAATCCGCAAATATTTCCCTCCATTCGTTTGTTAAATGATTTCTTCCGCTGCGCGGGGGCTTTTTAGTTTGACGTAGTCGCGCTTTACTTTTTGCTTTTGTCGCTCGCGCTTTAAGTGTCGAATCCAAAAACTTTGCCAACATCAGTTTCCAGGAGTTTCCCCCTGTGTTTTCTTCTAGGAGTTTTACAGTTTCGGGTTTTACATTTAAGTCTTTAATCCAATTCGGGTTAGTTTTTGTGTGTGATGTAAGTCAGGGGTCCCGTTTCGTGCTTTTGCATGTGGATATTCAGTTTTCCCCACATTATTCAGTACCTTCTGAAAGCCTTGGTTCCTCTTCTGTAAAATGTATGTGGTAAGACCTACCTCACAGGACTAGCGTGCAGGGAAATTGGACAATGTGTGTAGAACACGGATTACAGATATTCTTGGACACAGATATTCTTAGAGACATCATGTGTGAAGAGTGATAGTTTCTTTTCCTCACCCCACCCACCCCGCCCTTCTTCCGGAGGGTGTAGCTCTTCGTTTCTTTTTTGGTCTTACTGCATCGGGTCGGACTTCTAGGCTGCTGAGTACGCTGGAGATGGGGGGCTTCTTGCCGTGGCCCTGATGACGCTAGGAAAGCCGGGTGCTTCAGTCCCAGGGATTCTGCTGCCCACCAGCCCCGCTTCATGCTCCTTGTCAGGGTTCCTCTGAATTCAGCTCCACAGCCGCCTCCTGTTCTAGATCTGGGCACCTGAGCTGTCTCCTCGACTGACACAGTCCGGGAGCATGACCCGGGCTCAGTGCCGCATGGATCACATGTTCAGTTGTAAGCACCTTACCGTGACCTTGCTCGGCACAAGCCCAGGGTGGTCTCTAGGACCAGCTGGGCTCAGGGTCCGGGAGCCCTGTTTGACTCCACCACGCGAGAGCTGCCACTCTCTGCCTGAGGGTCTCCACCCTGCCGCCCCCTCTGCCACAGTGGAAAGATTTGCTCTGGGCAGCTGGCCCAATAATGCAGTAAGAGTTTCCTCCCCCCACCCAAACCACTTCTCTTTGCTTATCTCTGAGTCGACAGAAATGTTAAAATGTGTTGGGCAAAAACATCTGGGCAGCTTCCAGGTAGAGGAAGGCTGCTTCCTTTTTGTTTCCTTCAAAAGCAAAAGTTTTAAATTTTGGTGAAGTCCGATTTATCAAGTTTCTTTCATGGTTCATGCTGTCTGTATCCTAAGAAACCTTTGCCTGCTCTGAAGCTGCATGTTTTTCTCCTAGAAGTCCTACAGTTTTTCACTTAACATTTAGGGCTGTGAGCCATTTTGAGTTTAGCCCGTGTATAGTGTGAGTTAAGGGTCAGTGTTGATTTTTTTTTTTCCTCCGCGTGAATGTCCAACTGTCTTAGCATCATTTGCTGCAAAGATATTCCTTTCTTCATTGCGTTATCTTGGCCGCTTTGTTGAACATGAATTGACCATATACGTGTAGGTGCATTTCCACTGATATGTAAAAAAGACACAGTTGATTTTTTGTGTTGCCTTTCGCTCCTGCCACACTGACAAATTCGTGTTATTACTCCTGGCACTCGTCTTATCATCCATGAATAGGTGTTGATTTTTGTCAAATGTTTTTTTTTCATTTGTGCTGCACTGATAGGATCATGTAATTTTTCTTCTTTGGCCCATTAATATGGTGAATCACGCTGGATGATTTTAAAATATTGAAGCAGCTTTGCATCCCTGGAATAAAGTTCACTTGTTCCTTGTATAAATTTTTTTTCATATATGTTGCTGAATTCTGTGTACTAATGCTTTGTTAAGGATTTCTGCATCTCTGTGGGAAATATTCGTCTGTAGTTTACTTTTTTTGTATGTTTTTGCCTGGTCTTAGTATGTGGTTAATATGAGCTTCCTAAAATGTTCCCTCCTCTTCTATTTTCTAGAAGAGATTGTGTAAAGTTGGGGTTAATTACTAAACATTTGGTAGCATTCTCCATTGAAACCATCTGGGCCTGGAGATTTCTTTTTCGGGCAGTTTTAAAGTTACAAATTCAGTGTCCTTCATAGTTAAAAAGCGATTCAGATGATCTATTTCACATTGGTTGAGTTGTGGTAGTTTGTGGATTTTGAGGATTTGGTCAGTTTCATCTAAGAGCTCACACTTTTGTAGAGTTGTTCACAGCGTTCCTTTAATACCCTTCTGGTGTCTGCAGGGTCTGTGGAGGTAGCCCCCGTTCATTCCTGGCATCGGCAATCTGTGTTCCCTCTCCCCTCTCTGTGTCAGCCTTGTTGGAGGTTTGCCTGTCTTGTGGATCTTTTCAAAGAGCTGGTTCTTTGTTACATTGCTCGCCTCTTGTTTTTCTCTTTTCAGTTTCGCTGATCTCTGTTCTTTCCTTTGTCCTCTCTTTCGTTCTGTTGTTGTGGGTTCGTTTTGCTCTTCCTCTTCCGGCTCCTTGAGATGGCGGCGTGGGTTACTGATTGGAGACGTTTCTTCTTTGCTAACATATGCGTTTAGGAGCCTAACCACCTTTGTCAGCACTGCTTTAGTTTCTCTCTCTCAAATTTTGACACACATTTTCATTCATTTCGATATACTTTTAAAATTTCTCTTGAGAGTTCCTCTGTGACCGAGGGATTATTCACAAGTTTACTGTTTAGTTTTCAAGTATTTGGAGATTTTCCTGTTGTCTTTCTGTTATTGATTTCCGACTCAATCCCACTGTGTTACAGAACACCCTGGGTGTGATTTCAGTTCCTTCAGATCCGTTGAGGTTTGTTTTGTTGCCCAGGACAAGGCCCACCTTAGCTTATGTCCCGTGGGCCCTTGGGAGAAAGTGTATCCCGGTGTTCTGGGCGGGATGTTTGCTGGATGTGGGTTAGATCCTATTGGTGGTGGGGCTGATCCGTCTATCAGTTACTGAGAGAGGCACGTCGAGGTCTCCAACCAGAATCGCGGGTCCGTCTTTCTCTCCTTTCGGTCCCATCAGGTTTTGCTTTGCATATTTGTAGCCCCGTTGTCTGACGCACATGCACTCAGGGTTCCCGGGTCTGCTGGTGGACGGACGCGTTCACCGTCACACAACGTCCCTTTGTCTCCCGCAGTTTTCTTTGCTCTGAAGTCTGTTTCATCTGATGGAATGTAGTCACTTCTGCGTCTTTTGAATGTTTCCACGGTATATTTATTCCACTCTCTAACTTTCAACCTGCCTGTCCTGTTATATTTGAAGTGAGTCTCGCGGCACAGTGTTTAATCCATTCTGCCGACTTTTAGTGGCTTTAGCGTTCTCAGGCCTTCAACGTCCAGTGCAGTATTGACGTGCGAGGGCTGGCGTCTGTCATCTTACTTTTGTTTTTTCTCTCTGTTTTTCAGTTCTCTGTTTTCTTTTTCTTGACTGGATTACTTGGACAGTTTCTAGAATTCTGACTTATCTATAAAGTTTTCGATCATAATTCTTACTATAGCATTTTTAGTAGTTTCCCCAGATATTACTTTATATACAAATGGCTTATCGCAGTGGACTGATGTCGCCGTTGTACCAGTTCAGGTGAGGAATAGGCCCCTCGCCTCCCTGTATGTCTTTTTACCCTCTTCTGTCTCTGGTATAACTATCTTATTTCCTCCAAGTCAGACTGTGCGATAATTTTTCTTCGATTGTCAGACACAATTTAGAAAACTCAGGAGAAGAAAGACTGATTGCGTTTACACCATTTTGTTCACCATTTCTTTCTTCCTTCCTGACATTCAAGTCCCCCCCTTTAGGTCCGAGGAAATCCCTTTAACCATTCTTCTGGCGTAGGTGTGCTGGTGACACATTTTCTTAGTTTTCCTTCAAATGAGGTGCTTTGCTTTCCCCCTTCAATCCTGAAGGCTATTTTTGCAGGATACAGGCTTCTAGGTTGACAGTTCTTTTAGCAGCTGAAAAACGTAGGGGGACTTCCTCTGGCTTCCATGCTTTCTGATGAGAAATCTGCTGTAATTTGTTTCTAATCTGTTGGTGATCTGAGTGAGAAAAATGCCATTTTATTTTGTCTTTAGTTGTCAGAAGTTTGCGTCTGCTGGGGTTTGCTGTGGATTTATCCTGTTTGGGAAGTTTTTTCAGCTTCATTTTGTAGGTTTATGCCTTTTGGGAAATTTGAGAAGTTTTCATCCTTTATTTACTTGTTCATTTGTATTTTTTCAACCCCATGTTCTTTCTCGTATCCTTCCAGGATGCAAAGTGAGCTCTTTTGTTATAACCCCGCAGTCCCTAACGTTCTGAGTGGTTTTGTTTTCAGGTCTATTTTGTCTCCGTTGTTCAGCTTGGGTGATTTTTATTGGTCCACTTTCAGTTCACTGATTCTCTCCTCTGTCTCCTCTGTTTTTCTTTTTTTTTTATTTCATTTTATTTTTTTTTTAACATCTTTATTGGGGTATAATTACTTTACAATGGTCCTCTGTTTTTCTGAGCCAGTCCATTAAGGTTTTTTATTTCCGTTCTTTCTTCCAGCAGAGCCACCTTCCTGGCTGGTCTGCGGGGCTGCTGGGTGTCGTCTCTCTGGGCACAGATTGGAGCCCCAGAGACCTGAGCAGCTGCAGCAGGTCTCAGGGCCCAGCGTGTCTGGTTAGGTGTTGGGAGGGCAGGCCCGACGCTGGCCAGGCCACTCTGGCTCCAGAACCAAGTGGGCGTTCAGAGGGGACTGGAAACACACAAACGCGAAGGCTCTGGACGCCCCTTCTGTCTTCTGGCCCTCGGTCACCAGCGGTGGCCGCAGCTTCCCGCATGGGCCTCAGACTCAGTGTGATGCCCGTGGAGCCCGCCCCGCCCTGCTCCACCCTCCTCTGCTTCCCAAGACGCAGACAGGCCATGGGCAGCGCTGGGTGTGGTTGTGAGGCGCTGACGGCCTGCTCTGCTCGGTTTTTCTCATGTCGTCTCCTTTCTGATGCAGGATCGTCCTGTGACGATGGTGGCGCACACAGTGACGGTGACGGCACCGGCGCGTCCCGCTGACATGGTTCCCGGTGTCCTGGGTGGGCCAGCTCGTGTTCTGCCCGGGCGCGTGCGCGGTCATTTCCCTCTTCTATGGATGAGGAAACACACCCACAGGCTCTGCGGCGGCCTCACCTGGGCTCACGTCCTGGCAAGAGCACAGGATCGCACGGGGCGAGTCTGACTCGCAGCGGCCCAGCCCTGCGGCCGCTCTGCTCCGCACCGACGGGTCGGCGATGGCCTCGAGGCCTCGGGCAGAGCCCTGCCCCCGGCACCCACCCCGGCAGCAGGGTGAGCCCGCCGTCCGTGGGCAGCTCGTGAGCCAGGCTGCAGGTTCAGCCTTCCTTTCCCGCCAGCACTTGGACCCTCGGCACACAGAGGGTTAACGGCATCCGCTTTGGGGTCCGCAAAGTAAATACGGCATATTTTCTTAATCCCTTTCGCCGTGTCTGTACACGGTTCTGTGGGCTGTGTTTAATGGAAGGAGACCTCATGCTTGGTTCAAACAAATCCTGAAGTTGGAAAGAATGCTCTCCCGCGGTGGGAGGAGAAGGCAGGGCGAGGGCTGGGGGTGGGCAGCGGCGGGGCCGGAGACGCTGGCTGCCCGCACGGCCCGCCAGCGCAGACAGAGGACCGACCTTCTGTCCTGGCACCCGGCGGAACCAGCAGCGCCTGGAGCGAGCTACGTGGACGCACTGTGGGCACGCACTTCTCGGCCGATTATAAGCCAGTTACTTATTACGGTTGCGTTTCAGGAGCCGCCCGAGTCCCTGCTTGATCTGAGTCCCCGCTCCCTGGAAAGTGCAGTTCAGAACGTCTCTGGCTCAAAGTGGGTCCAGTGTGTCGTAATTACGTTCTCAGTCACGGTGCTGCTGGTGGCTCAGAGTGACAAGTAATGAAGTCCCCTACCAGTTTTGTCTTTCTCGCACTGTTTGGACGGCTGCTGATTTTTTGGCCCGTGGCTCGGTCGTAGAAAACTACAAAAGGATTTTAGAAGAGCAGCATGTCCTTGGCAAGCAGGTTAGAGAATCCTGCTGTGTTTCTGTGACTTTCCTCTGCAATTGTAGTTCCAAATCGTAAAGAGTGGTTTCCTAGGAAATAAAAACTGAGGAGAGAGAAGACCAGGGGGGCCGTCGGCGGGACGATGTGGGTGACGCTCCACCGGGAAGGTTCAGGGCGTGTGTCGAGGTTCCTGCTGGAGTCTCGAGGCCACACTCTCTGAGGCAGTTACTGGAGGGGCGGCAGTAGCCACACGGCCAGCTCTTTCAACACCCTCTTTACGGCTCAGAGAAAGAGCTTGTAAAATCCCGACACTTCGTGGCAGAGCTTCCAGACGTCTTGGCGATGCCCAGAAAGTCTCTGGTGAGCAGAGCCCAGCTGACAGCAGGATTCAGTTACCCCACGGAGGACTCAGACTCGAGGACAGTCACGCCAGAGGCCAACCGAGCTCGGTGAACTACACAGACGGAGGTTTCGTATTCAGTCTTCGTTTCCTCTTCCTCTGGACGCAGTTGTCGAAAATCGTCTCAATTAGCACTTAGCGGGCACAGTGGCCCCAGGGCCCTGTCGCTCCTGAGAGGGGACACACAAGAGGCTGCTGCTCTCCGACTTGAGGGCAGGGCAGGAAGCTTCTTAATCTGCTGCCTCTGGACGTGTCGAGGCCCAGGGCTGGCGTTTGTCCATCTCTACTCCCTGCTGCACCAAGAAACCAGACGGCCGAGGGGAAGCCTCACCCTCCAGTGACATCACCAGAGTGCGGGCTGAATGAGGAAGGGGAGAAAAGTGGGGACAGGGGCACTCAAGACAGGAGGGACACCATCGGGCCCAGGCGCCCGGTCTGGCTGGGTGTTGTCCTGCTACCTGGATGGAGGGTGGGGGGTCACAGGGGCTGGAACCCTGCCGGGGAGGAGGGAGGTTCTCACCGATGAAGCACTGGGCCCAGCACAGCAGCCACCAGCCTGCTCGGCAGAAGCCACCGTGGACGGTGCTGGGAATTCAATGACCTGGACGGCCCTGAGGCCAGGACGGGGCTGGGAGAGGGTCCCGTCGACACAGCTCAGATTCAGGCACTAAACAGGCTCTGGGAAAGCAGGAGGGTCCCGGAATCATGGTGATGAAAACCTGTCATTGGCAGAGTGCGTGTCTGTGTGGTATCAGTGTCAGAGTGAGAGGAAATGCAGTGGCAGCAGACGTCCAGCCCCTCAGAAGTGCTGCCTCACCGTCTCCCTGCCAATCCCGGGGCCAGCTGACCGGGGGAAAGTTAGAGAACGGGTTTCCCAGCGCAGGAGGCGGCTGGGTTACCGTTCAGGACTCATTGCCCACCATGGCCCCATGACACCGGCACGCTTGAGTCACTGAGATGCCAGCCCCATCTGAGCAGAGCTTGCGGGCCACCCCTCGCCCGCCTGCCCCTGCCTCTGGCCTGTGGGTGTCCACGGCCCCTGCGGTGGGGTGGTCCTTCAGCCTGGGCCCCAGCATGGAGCAGCCTGGGGCGGGCCCAGCTGACCCATCACACACGCACACACACACGCACGCGCATGCACACAGCTACGCGGAGGAGCCACTGTGCTACCACTGGGTCACCTTTGTCATCCTCAGCCCTCAGCAGGAGGGTAGAGGGGACGGTGCCCTGGGGCTGGTCACAGAGGACCCCAGCTGTGGCTGCCGGACACAGCTCCTTCAGCTCCTTCGGCTCAAGCGCCTCCGTGTGGAGACCCTGATCCTCTCCCAAGGCCAGGCTCCGGGGGAGGGAAGGGCTTCAGGAGCTCGCCGTCAAGAACATCGAGGTTAGCACCTGCGTCCTGCGTGACAGACGCTCTGCAGAAACCCATCCCTCAAACAATGCGTGGACGTACGGCTCTCGGCACAGGGGTTGAGACTGTGGCTTCTACCCAGAATTGGAGGGGCCCCAGCACGTGGCTGGCGTCTGGCCCATCACCAGTCACCTGGATGGGCGCTTTCCCCGCAGTGTGTGCCCGGGCGCCAGGGAGCCCCGAGGCTCTTCGCCGGCGGTCGTGGGTTTCGGTGCGTCATCGCTTAAACCTCACGAGGAACGTAGAGGAGCCCCGGTGTCCAGCCCCTGCCCGAGCTCACCTCGTCTTCTCCTGGCGGGTAGCCTGAGGCCCTGAGAGGTGACGGTCCCCAAGGCCACCTCGGTCAGCACCTTGGCCCCTGTTGCAGCCCCCGTGGCCAGCACTGCTCCCTCCTCCAGCCCTGCTGCAGGGCGCGGCTCGGAGGGTGGGCCTGGGGAGAGGCCGTGGGCTCTCAGCGCACCCTTTCGTGACCAGGGCCGGCTGGAGGACTCGACCTGACTTCCTGAGCGTTGCAGGGTGGTCGAGGTCCTGGCGGAGCAGCGTGTGGAATGTGCTTATTCAGTTCCCGGCTCTTAGCAAGTGCTCAATAAATTTCAGAGATCGTCCCAGATATTCCTGTCACTGCTGAGGCTGAGTATTGAGAAGTGCATCTGGTTCATATTAGCGCATCTGCAACAAATCCCACCCCCACCTTGGTTTTAAAGTCAGGCCTGGGAGCCGACTCCCGAGGGGTCTCCTGTAGGACGAGGCGTGAATCCCTTCTCCACTCCAGCGTAGGGGAGGCCTGGGGTCTTCCGGTGGAGCCGTGAGCAGCTCCAAGTGGTGGCTGGGCGCCCAGACCGAAGCGGCAGAGCTAGTGAGCGCCGGCGTCCAAGCCTCGATTGAGGCCGTCCCAGCGCCAGAATGCAGGCGTGACCATGTCCTCCCGCCAGGAAACTGTGTCGCAACATCCCTCAGCCCTTCTCTTCTGGCCCCGTGCCCCCGGCCAGTCAGCTTCAGGTAAACAGTCAGGTTGGAGGCCTGTGCTCTTGCTTGTTCAGAAGCCCTGCCCGCTGCTCCCTGCAGGGCCTGCGCCCTGTATTCCTGAAGCTCCATCAGCACTCCCACTCCCCCCATCACCCCCGCGTCGCCGCCCGTCCCCGGCCCCAGAAGCGCAAAGCTGGGTACCAAGGCGGCTTAGGAAGAGGCTGTGTCTAATTAAACTTTAAATTATGGACATGAGAGGTTTCCTCCTTTAGTTTTCACTGCTTTTTTAAGAAACCCACACCGTTTTCCAAATGCAGTGTGAACCTCCCTCCACCCCCTCGCGGGCTCCTCCTGCAGCCCTGCTGGGACAGCCCGCTGCTCGGCCGCCATCTGTGAGGGTCCCCGTGTGGCCACTTTCGTGGGACCACCACCACTCGGGGCCAGAGGTCAGCCAGCCTGCAGCTGGAGCTCACCGAGAGAGAGCAGCTTAGGGAGGAAAATCCACTTGAAATTTTGTTGCTGCCTTTATTCTTGGGTCGATGTGGAATTTCACCCAACAGATAAGTACTAACCAACTACTAGGTGGTGGGAAGGTGCTGGGTTTCTCCCCATGCAAGGGAGACGTGGGGTGATGCAGGTGTGGGGCCCGAGGGAGACAGAGGAAGGAACGGGGACCACAGGCTGGAGGCCACAACCCCTGTCCACCCCCGTCCACCCACCCGTCCATCCACCTGTCCACCCCCGTTCACTCCTGTCCACCCACCTGTCCACCTGTCCACTCCTGTCCGCCCCATCTGCAGGCCCCCTCCACTACCCCCACCCCGCCCCCGTCCCAACCCAGAGGGTGACACAGTTAAAGTTCAGTTTTTGATGCAGGAGGTGACATTGTATGACAACTGTTAAGAGTGGGTGAGGCTTTAATGACCAGGAACGTACAACTCCAGAGGCAGAACCTGATCTCAGCCGAGGAGGCCGGAGGCGGCTGTGTCTTCTGCGCCTGGTGAGTTGGGCAGGCGTTGAATTACCGCTGTGAATTTTCACTATGGCTCGGTCATTTGTGGTCTGAGCCACATGTTTCCCCTTCTAAAAAATGGGGTTATTGACAAGATGAATGAACTGTCAGCTTTAACCTTCTACAAGTCAATAAACAAGATAATTCTATCTTATTATTCAAATACTGCACGACAGCATGTTGCTTTTTTTTATGAAGCAGCCTTACGTATTTTGAGTTCTCCTTGTTTCTTGCACATGGAATCATATGTACACATATATTTACACAATTTCAATATCGCTCATACGCTAGTGTTCTGATGTTCTTCAGCTAAGGTATTTTGTAGGTATAACATCTTTACGAATGTCCACGTTCCCAGGTGTCAATGGTGATCAGCCATAGAATAGAGAAGCCTTGATTCACCGAATTGTCTGTTGGTAGCCAGTTTGGATTGTTTCCTGTTTACACACGTGTAGCTTCATAACCTGTCCTTTAAGTTAGTTCCCTATGGGTTTGATGGGTCAAAAGGCACGAGTCTTTTGTCTATTCCTCTGTACCTCTTGTCAACCTGCCTTCCCAGACCGGGAAGAAGACGCACTTTCCCGTCGTCTCCTGCTTCACTTTGCACCGCAGCTCCTGGCCCTGAGCTCACACTTTAGATCACTGGATGGAAGTACAGCAGCGCCTGGTTTTACTTGCATTTCCTTGGTCGCTGGCGACAATCTCGTGCTCGTCGTGCGATTCGTTTGTAGGCCCTGGTTCTCCCACGCAGGCCCGCTGCGTGTGCCACGGCGATTTTGCACGTAAGTCCTTTAGTAGAGGTGACATCTGTCATATAGCTATGAGTCTTTTGTGTCCTATTTTTTGCAAATATGTGCTGATTTCTGGTTTCCTTTGTGATTCTGGATGACCGTGTAGGGCCCCTCCCTCCTCTTCAGCTCGGACTTGCCAGGTGGACATTGTGTTTTCATTAAAGTAATTGTATATACAGAACACAATCATAGTGTAAAGTAAGACAGGACCAAAACGCTGACCTGGAACTGACAGTTCTATCACTAAATCATATGCTTCCCTTTTTATTTCTTGATCTGTCACTTTTAGACAGTATCTGCTTGTTTTCTGCTGTGATAATGTTTAGCTCTACCTCTCCCACTCCCATACTCCCACTGTAATTATATTGATATTTGCAGTTAAGTCCATAAATAGCATTTACATTTTCATGACAATGTAAATATTTTCTGCTGAGCCGAGAAGCACTAGGATTATTTCTCCTTCTGTAAACACTGTCCACCTGCTTTGTCCACCCTGACGGTTTTAACATTTTTTTCTTCAAATGTATTCTCATGTTTCTTCATATTCCTTTAATATAGCTTTTATTCTCCTTCACCACTATGTCAAGTGACCCTTAGTTCGTTCCCTCTGGAGCCAGACGTTGTTCTGCTCCATCAGAGCTGGTTGTTCTCTTGACCTGAAGCACAGTTGTCGTTTTCAAACTTCCCTTCACAGTTTTTCTGAGTTGGAGCCACTATTCTGTGGATCCCAGGCCTTTCTCTTTCTTTACTTTTTCCTTCATTTTTCTGGAGCACATCCTCAAGTAACTTTCTTTAAAAAAAAGTGTCGGGCAGAGGTAAATATTCTGAAAACTTGAATGCCAGAAAACACCTTTATTCTCTCTTCACAACTTGACTCATAATTTCAAAGTTTGAAGTTCAAAGAACTGATTTCAAAGTCAAAAGTAATCTTTCAGGAGCTAGGAATTGAGCCCAATCTGTCTGATGCAATAAACTTGACATGCCTGCTGGCTGAGAAATCACGTCCGCCATCATCACCATCATCAGTAAGTAGCTTGAGGGAAATCCTTTGAAAAGTAGTCTTAGATTCATAACCAAGATCATGTTTCTCTCTTTTTTTAAAACAAATTGCTTACTCTTAGGAAGTTCTAATTTCTCCATCTGTAACGTGGGAATCCTCTCTCGGTTATTTGTTCTATTTCTTAGTCTGGCGTTTTTGGAAAGCGATGAGTGAAATTTGGCTGAAAACTGTACGAGGGAGCATGTTATGAGCGCCCTCCATCCACAGGTCGTGACGCACTGGGTGCTGCCTCTGGTTCTCTCCACGCATTGGCTTAATCGGATCCCGCTTGTGCTGGGACAGGGACTTGCATGACCCTGTGAGGGCAGGGACACCACACATACCGCTCAGGGGTTAGCAAGGGTCTCGGGCAGCTTGGACTGTGTAACAGGGCGCCCCCAACCCCTGCTGGGGGGAGGCTGGATGTCCAAGATCAAGGGGCTGGCAGACGTGGTTCCTCCGCGGGCCTCTTCCTGTGTCCTCATCTGGGAGAGAGCGTGAGCTCTGGTTCCTCCTCTTCTCGTCAAGGATTAATCCCGTCGTGGGGGCTCCACCCTCACGACCTCATCTAATCACCTCCAAATCCCATCACATCGTGGGCCAGGGCTTCCGTGTATGAACTTGGGGGACACAACCCAGTCCACAGCAGCAACGTGCAAAAGTGGTTGTGTGTTTTCTTTCACTCTTTCCTGGATAAGGTTTTGAGTCAGTCTCACAGCTGGTCCGAGTGGGAGACCCATCCCAGGGCCTGCATGGCTCCCGGCCCAGGGACAAGTTGGTGAGAGCAGGTGCAGATCCCTGCGCCCGGGGTGCTGTGCCCCAGGCCCTACGGAGGTGTGTACGTGCATGTTGTCGAGTTCTCACCTGCCACCACCTGGCTTCCGTACACAGCGGTACGTCCAGCAGATTTCCTTCTAAAGGTCTTAAAATGGGCTTAGAGGCATTTCTGAAGATTCGTCATGAAATAAGTATGTAATTTCAGCCTGTATTCTCCAGTCAGGTTCAGAACATCTTATCGGACTTGCTCTGAAGATCAGTAACTGGGTTCTCCGGAGGCGAGTTACTAACCTGTGGGAAACAAATGAGTTCTTTCACAGCCTCTGGTGTCCGCTCCTGGGAGCAGTGAAAGGGCTAATTTCCTAAATGGGCGCGGGCAGGATTAACACCCCAAATTCCTTCAGGGACACTGGGCTCTTTGTTCCTGGGGTTCTTCCTGCTGCCATTACTCACCCACCCCGACTCTAAGTGGCTCTGCAGTTACAACCCACCATTTGTGCAAGCGCACGTCTCCATCCACACGACGAAGGTGCTCGCTGACCGTGAATCAGGTGCGGCCAGGACTTGGAGGCCCGTCACTTGCTGCCCTCACCCCTGCCGGTGGGGTGGGGGGACTAAAGATGGGCCCAGCTCTGAAGCAGGGAGATCGGCGAGCCAAGGAGACAGAGCAGCAGCGCGTCCAAGGAATGGCAGAGAGGGGCCCCGAGTGAGTGGAGAGCCCCTCGGAGGACACGCGTGCCCTCTGTGCTTCCACTTCTGCCGAGTGTGACAGCCCGGCCGCCCGCCCGCATCTCCAGCCATCTCGAGTCCAGAGCGGACAGCTCTGATCCGGGGCAAGCTGCTGTCCCCAGGAAGCCTGCAGTCACCCGGAACTGCTTCCGGGGTTTCCTTTGTCTCTCGCCCTGGGAAGATGCTGAGTGGCCAAGAGCAAGCGGGAGCAGCTGGGGCTTGGGCCAGGCTTTCTGGCCCCCTCGGCTGCCTTTCCCTGTGCCGCTGGTGCACCCACGCACTGTCTCTGTCTTACCGGTGTGGAGGCCATCCTCGTCCTCAGCTGAATCTGCTCACGGCCAAATAAATGACGCCCCGCTTGGGTTTGAAAGCTCTTTAAGCTTGCCGTGCTAGTTATCGGCAGCTCTCTCTCCAGCACTTGGGATCTTATGCCTTGTTGTATGGTTACCGGTAGACAGGTCTCCTCTACCCGACTAGCCTGAGCCATAGGTCATCCTTTGTTATACTTCCTGCGCAATGTATTGTGGGCAACGACAGGTATTGCTACATAAATGGATCAGTAGTTGGTCTCTGAATGTTGCAGTGACCACATGGAACCCATTGTATGTGAATTCATTTACTGGATTGATGATAACTATTGGATGAACAAACATTTATTAAATACATGAAAAAGAGTATTATTTCCTCACTTTCAGAAATAGAACATCGAAAACGGATCAAGAAGGAAAGAGAGGGCTTCACACACTGGAAACCAGTTAGACCAGTTCGACCAGACTATAAAGCACACTCAGAAAACCAGCAGAGCACACGTTCTGCACGTGAAATAGTCCTCAGAATGTTAGGCCACAAAACGGTTCTCAGAACATTTTTAGAAAATTGAACTCATACACACTATCTTCTCTCATCACAACAGAATGAAACTAGAAATCAATACCAGGGGGAAAACAGGAATATTTGCAAATACATAGAAATAACATACTCAAACAAACTATGGATCAAAGAAGAAATCACTGCGGAAATTAGAAAATTTATCTAAGAAAATACTTAGAGAAGGATGAAAATGGAAACACAATATAGCAAAACTTACGGGATGCAGCAAAAACAGTGCTCAGAGGGAAATTTATAGCTGTAAATACCTACATTTAAAAAATAAAATTAATTTGAAAGAGACACCATGTTCGTCGCAACATATTTAAGATCGCCAATACGCGAAAACAATCTCAATGTCCATCAATAGATGAATGGATAAAGAAATGCAGTGTGTGTGTGTGTGTGTGTGTATATGTGTGTGTGTGTGTGTGTGTATATGTGTGTGTGCGTGTGTGTGTATTTATACACACACAACTCTTCCTCGGCTTACAGTGGGGGTTATGTCCCCATAAACCCATCCTGAGTTGAAAATATTGTAAGTCGAAAATGCATTTAATACACCGAACTACACCATAGCTTAGCCTGGCCTACCTTAAACATGGTCAGAACACTTACGTTAGCCTACAGTTGGGCAAAACCATCTAACACAAAGCCTATTTTATAATAAAGTGTTGACTATCTCATATAATTCATTGAATACTGTACTGAAAGTGAAAAACAATGGTTGTAAGCGTATATCGGTGGTTTACCCTCGTGACCTTGGGGCTGACTGGGAGCTGCGGCAGCCACCCCTGCCCAGCCTCACAACAGCCTCATCGCCAGCCCAGGAAAGATCAAAATCCAAAATTCGAAGCACGGTTTCCACGGAACGTGCATGGCTTTCACACCATCATAAGGTAGAAAAATCGTAAGTCGAACCATCGTTAAGTCAGGGACCCTCTGTACGATGGAATATTACTGAGCCACGAAGAGAATGAAAACTATCATCTGCAACAACATAAATGGACCTGGAGGTGTTGTGCCCAAGTGAAAGAAGTCAGACGAACACCATCTGATCTCACTCGTTCGCAGAATCTTAAGAAAAAGAAGCTGGCGGATACAGAGGTGGGGTGGGCAAGATGTGTGAAGGGGGCCTAAAGTTACAAACTTCCAGTTAGAAAATACGTAAGTCACGGGGACGTATGTACAGCATGGTGACTGTGGTTACTAATACTGTATTGCATATTTGAAAGTTGCTAAGAGAGTGAAACTTAAAAGTTCTCATCACAAGAAAATAGTTTTGTAACTATGTTTGGCGATGAATGTTAACTAGGCTTATGGTGGTGACCGCTTCTCAATAGATACAAATATTGACTCATTATGTAATATACCTGAAACCAATGTAATGTTATATGTCAATTATAACTCAATAAAATTTTTTTCACCAAAAATATAGATCTCAAATCAACAACCGAACTGTACACCTTAAGGAACTAGAAAAAGAAGAGCTAACTAAACCCAAAGCCAGCAGAAAGGAGGAAATAATGAAATAATTAGAGTAGAGATGAATGCTAAGAGTACAAAACAACAGCACAATAGCACTGGGCTGTACACTTTAAAATAGTTCCATTTGTGAGTGACCCACCTTTCCATCGTGATGGTGGGTTACTGAGATGATTTCAGTTTATAGGTCAAACCCCTTTACACTTGCTTCCCCTTTCAGCCCCTCTTCCTGTTTTGCTGCCGTATCAGGGCCCTCAGGGACCAGATGGCCCCAGAGGTCGAGGTTGTTGCAGATGCTGCCTTTTGAGTCTGTCCCCGGATCTGAGGAGCATCTGGCCGTCTCTACCCGACGGCCTTCGACCTTGGGGCAGGGGCAGAGCTTGCCTCTTGTGTCACACTCGACAAAACACCACCCCAGTCACCTGTGGGGTAAAGTGCCCCCGGGGGCCTCACGCCACAAGGAGGCCGTTGAGCCCTTGACCGGGCCACAGAGGCAGCTGCTGGCTGCCCGCTGTCAAAGCTGAGAGACGGAAGGGGGGCTCCGGCTGACAACCCCGCGGCCAGGCCCACGGGACGGAGCGCCGCCCCCCGGCTGGGCCGACCCCGAGGCCTGGAGGGCAGGAGACCACAGCCGCCCCCGGCCGTGCTTCCCCCAGGCCTGCCTCCACACTCCACCCTCCTGCACCCTCCTTCCCTTCCTGGGTCCAGATTTCTTAAGTCTGGGCCTTAGACTCCAGGACAAGTACTGGGCCTTCTCCCCACCCCGGGGAGGCCTGCCTGGGAGAAGCTCTCCGCCCGTCCCTCACCCCCAGGTGGCCCTCCTGAGGCAGGATGGTCGCCCAGCTTTCGGGAGAGCACACGTACCCAGCGGCCATTCCGCTCCAGGGACACACGCAGTAATGACCGCGATGACTCAGAAGATTTGGTCACGTCTGCATCTGCATCCAGTCTCTGAGGCCAAGCTCAGCACCGCACGCGGACTCCGGCCAGCAGCCCGTGGGCACCGGGCCTCGGCCCTCGCTGCGTGGCGAGTGGCGTCCCATGGCCTCGGTGCTCGGACCACTTTCACGTCCAGCTTTGTCAGGGCTTCCTGGGCTGAGTCCCTGTGAGTGTCCCAGAGCCTGCGTCCTGGCCTGGGGGACTCCCCCGCCGTCGCGTTCACACAGACCTGTTTTCCTGGTAAAAGGCTGCTCAACTCTGCGGTAAAACCCACAAAACTCTGGAGGTTCCTGGAACAGGAAGCACCGTGTTCCTCCAGATGTTGTGAAACCTTCACTCCAGACGTGGCCCCGAGCAGTGAAAAGGGAATTGGAATTTCTGTTTATCCTTTTAAGTGCTGACTGTGTATCACGTCTTCCCAGCCAGAAGGATGCTTGGAGCAGGGGTCCTGGCCAGACCACAGGGAGGGTGATCGTACCCCTCACTGTGGGGGACGGGGGGTTGTTTCCAAGGGCTCCTTCAGGGGACTGAGCCAGGGAAGGAGGTTTGTGCAGGGGGAGCAGCCGGGGGGGGGCCATCTGTGGAGAAGAAGGGGAGTGGCCTGGGTGAGAAGAGAGGCTGGAGCTGAGGGTGGTGCCTGGAACAGAGACCCGTGGCGCTGGGGGGTGGGGACCAGGGAGACTGCAGCGGGCTCTGGGCCTCCTCACCTGGGAAGGGGGACGAGAGGGCTGCCCCATCCCGGCGGCGTCGCCATCCCAAGAAGCACTTGTGAGCTGCCGTCAGCCGTGTGCCAGGAACACTCTTCCCTCAGGAGCCCATGAGGGGTCCTGGTCCACTTCACTCCGTGACCTCTGATGCTGACGCGGAATGTCACACTCCCCAGGTCACCGTCCCCACCACCCCGCCCCTGTTTGCTCCAGGACAGGAAAAGTCCGCATGCCAAGGAGAAGGCAGTGTTTGGTTATGGAGAAGTCCGGGGCCCTACCTTGGGAGGCTGGGATTTAGGCCAAGGTCAGAGGAATCTAAGCCCTGGCCGTACTAGCAGGATGGAGGAGCTCCAACCACCAGACGGAGCCTCCGGCCCCGCCAAGCCAGAGGGTTCAAGTCCCACCCCGGCCGCACCACAGAGCTGCTGGGGCCTCCAGGCCCTCGGGCTCCACTCCCCGCCCTCCCCCGGCTACCTGCCCCTTCTGTCCCCGCAGCTGCCCCTCCCTGCCGCGGGAGCCGTGTCCTCGGGAAGGGATCCCTCCTCCCCCCACCCCCCACCGCCCCCCACCCCGGCCGTCCCTACTCCCTCGTCTGGGGCCAGCACCACCCCCAGTAGAGGGCAGCTCACAGCTCCGGCTGCCCCTGCGCCCCAGGCTGTGACCCTGGGAGGGGTCTGCCTGAGGTCCCGCCAGGCCTGTCTGGGAGCAGCACAGCCCGGCGGGCGGAGGTGGGCCGCTCCTGCCAGGCTAGGGCGTCGCGTTAGCCAAATGGATTTACAGGGCCGACTGTCAGGCCGAAAAGGAATCCTTGGCCGTCCTGAGCCTTCACAAGGATGGAACCAAACTGCATTCTTTGAAGAACATTCAAGGGAAAAGTAATGTTCAAGGGAAAAGTCTGGCTTTTCCCTTGAACATTATGTCTGTGAGACTCAGTTTGTAACGTCGACGAGAAGAATTAATCGGTAGCCAATCTAAAAAAGAAATGGAAAGATTTATCCGAGCAACCTGAGGATTATAACCCAGGAGACAGTCTTTCAGAAGCTCTGAGGACGGTTCTGCCTGGTTGAGGTCGAAGCACAGTTAGATAAGTTTTTGAGACAAAGGGTCTTACGTCAGAGTCACATACTGACAGTGTACTTCGTCTACCAGGGCGAGCGGTGGGCCACCGTGGCCTTGCAGGGCTGAGAAAGGAATGTTATCTCCTAAGGAGGCACCTGCCGGCGCCAGGAGGAACTTGCTCTGTTTTGTTTGGAGAGCAGGCATTCCTGCGTCTTCTGAGGGGCTCTAGCAAGTGTGCAGTGCGTGTGCAGTGCACACTGAAGGGCAGGGCCAGTGGCTCAAGGGCAGGGAAACTTTTATGTTAAATTTACTTGTCCTGCCTTAACAGTAATTCTATTCCATCAGTGGCTCCTGTGTCGGACAGAACTCCATTGTGCGGGTGGAACGCAGTTCGTGGCCTGAAGCTGTCCAGGTGAGGCGGGGTGAGGCCTCTGTTCTGGGAGGGGCAGTGGATGGGAGGAGAAGCCGCTCAGGAGGAAGATGCCAGGAACCCCTTAGGTCAGGAGAGGAATGTTCTTTGTAAACTGCAGAGCGCTCCAAGACAAGAAATCGCAGCTGCTCTGTTATTTCTATGTCAGTTCCCAGGAGTAGCCCATGGGTCACCGGTGTGACCGGCACCCACGCCTGTCCTCCAATGGCACCCAAGCAGGACTCACGGAGTGCGGTTGTGCCACGTCCCCAGAGACCCACGGCCTCTACTGAAGGATTCGCCCTTCTACTGACCTAAGTCCCTCCCATCACGACTGGAGCCATTCGTTGTGGGCTTCTGTTCACTTCTCAGCTTTTTGAGCTATATTTGACGTAAAATGCACACGTGTAAGATGCACACCCTGGTCAGTTTTGACATCCAGACACACCCGTAAAATCGTCACCGTAATCAAGACAGTCACGAACGCATCTGCCACCCCGGAGTCCCCCCGCCCTTCCTGCTTCTCTTGCCGGGGAATCACTAACCTTTCCGTCACTGTAGGTTAATGTGCGTGTTTTGGATTTTTCTGTGAATGGAATTACCCGTGTGTGTGTAGTTATGGCCTGACCTTGTGCACGCTGAGCAGTGCTGGGTAGCTTTCCGCTGTGTGCGTGTCTTAATCTATCCACTCGCCCTTTAGTGGGCGACTGGGTGGCTTCCAGATTTGGGCTGGTAAAAGCTATAATGGACATTCATGCACCAGTCTTTGTGTGGACAAACCTAGAAATGGAATGTCTGGGTTTAATTTTTTTAAGAAACTGCTAAACTATTTTCCAAGAGGGTTTTCCTGTCTCACACCCCTGCCTGCTGTCTACGGAGCCCAGGCGTCCCCCGCCCTCACTTCCGCTCTCACAGCCCTGCCTGCTGTCTACGGAGCCCAGGCGTCCCCCGCCCTCAATTCTGCTTGGCTTTTTAATTTTCACGATCCTAGTGGGTTTGTAGTGGTGTTTAGTTATGGTTTGAATTTGCATTTCTCTAAAGATGTTCGGTGTCTTTTTTGTGCTTCTTTGCCTTCCGTATATCTTCTTTGGTGAAGTGTTTGTTCAAATCTCTTGCCCATTTATAAATTGGATTGTTGGTCTTCTTGAGTTGTAAGACTGCTTTATATGTTCTAGATAAGAGCCTTTTGTTGGATGTATGTTTTGCAAATATTTTCTCCCACTCTATTGCTTGCCTTTTCATCTTCTTTGGTGTCTTTTGAAGGGAAAAATTCAAGATTGATGAAATTTAATTTATTGATAATTTCCACATAGTTTAAACTTTTGTGTCATATTTAAGAAATCTTTCCCAAAGGAGAGGTCACTATGATTTTGTCATATATTTCTTCTAGATGTTTCATTGTTTTAGCTCATACATTTAGGTCTAAGATCTCTTTTATGTTAATTTTTGAAATTTGTCACTTTCGGGTGAATTTTGTATCCTTTTTTTGGAGTGAGCCAAGGGTCTTGAGGGCTTTTCTCTGCTTTGTTCTGGTGCACATGAACGTCCACATGATCCAGGGTCATTTCTGGAAGGAGTCTTCTTTTCCCGTGAATTGCCCCAGCACCCTGTCAAAGTCAACTGATGGCATCTGAGTAGGTTTGTTTCTGGAATCTGTTTTGTCCTGAGCTGGTCTGTTATAACCATGACAAGTTAGTCTTGATGACTGTTGCTTAAAATAATCTTGGGATCACGTAATATAAATTCTCCAGCCTTGTTCTTTCTCGTGCTTCCTCTGGTTACTTTAAGTCTGTGCATTGCTATACAAATTTTAGAACTAGCTTGAATTTGAATTTCTACCGAAAAACCTGCTAGGATTTTGACTGGGATTGTATTGGTTCTACATGAATTTGGGGAGATTGTCATCTTGATGATTCTAATAGTATTGGATCTTCCACTCCCTGAACTCAGCGTTTCTTTATTTACTTAGGTCTTCTTTCATTTCTCTCAGCAATGTTTTTGTATTCTCAGTGTATGGGTCACGTGTGTATCTTTTGTCAAATTTATTTCTAAGTATTTGTACTTCTAACTTTGTCTTTTGAATGAATTACAGCTTCACAAGAAGTTGCAGAACAGTACGGAGAGGTCCCACGTACCCACCCCTCAGAGTCTCCAAGTGGTGGAAACTTACACAACGATCCTAAATCGTCAACACCAGGAGCTGGCTGTTGGCACAGCACAGTTAACTGGACTGTGGAGCTCCCTCGGCTGGGCTGACTTGCGCAGGTTCACATTTTCCTTCGGGTGTGTCCTCGTGCAGGGGTTCTGTGACATGTAGGTTCCACAACCACGTTCAGGACACAGAACTCCTTGGTCCCCACAGAGGACTCCTTTGTGCTGTTCTCCCCCAACCCCTGGTTTCTTCTCCGTCGTGATAATCTGTCATTTCAGGAGCATTGTGTAATTGGAAGACGCTTCCTTCCAGGATGGACCAAGGTTCTTTTAACCTGAAAGGACGCTTGGCTGTTTCCAGGCTTCAGCTGACACAGGAAAGCTGCTGTGAACATTTCTGTACAGGTTTTGTGTGAATGTAAATTTTTATTTCTCCAGGATAACCCAGGAGTGCAATTGCTGAGTCATGAGGCACATCTATGTTTAACTTTTTAGGAAACTTCGAGGCAAAGAATGGATGGAGGTGAGTCAAATGTGGGGAGTGGTAGGACAGGGACCAAATTTAGAAGAAAGAGTCTCGAATTTTCCTTCCAAAAATCTGCTTTTAAAAAGAAATAGACCTACCATATATGGTAAATCAATTTTCCACAAAGGTGCCAAGACGACTCAATGGGAAAAGAAGGTTTTTCTAACAAATAGTGTTGGATCCGCTGAATATCCTTATGGGGAGAAAAACATTGACCCTTATCTCATACAACACACACGCACACAAATCATTCAAAATTTAAAATTTTGATTCAAAATTTATTGGTAAATGTAAATTCTAAAACTATAAAACTTCTGCAAGGAAACACAGGAGAAAGATCTTTTGCTTGGGGTAGGCAAAGATTTCTTAGAACACAAAAAGCACGAAACAATTTAAAAAATGGATCAGTTGGACTTCATTGAAATTAAAAACTCCTGCTCTTAAAAAGACACCATTAAGAAAAAGAAAAGATAAATCACAGAAACACACACAACTCTACAGCCATCCCACCCCGAGATGTTACCCAGGAAAAAAAAAACATGTCCACACCAAGGTGTGAACATGAAGCTTCCTTTGGAATCACCAAAACCATGAACACACCGCATGCCTGTCGCCTGGTGAACACACACAGATCGTGCTGCCGTACAACTCAGGGCTATTTAGCAATAAAAGGAAGAAAACGTGTGATGACGGATGTGTCTCAAAATCATGACGCGGAGTGAAAGAAGCCCACGTGTGTGGTTCCGATCATATAAAATTCATAACCTGAAAACTAGTCTGTTTTGCCCAGAGGTGGCTGGCTGGCTTCTGGGGATGGGCTGGAGGGGCTGAGCTGCCACCCTTCGGGGTGATGGAAACCGTGACGGTTTCTGGGCCCAAACACATGCCCAAACCTATCAAATTACACACTTCAGGTACATACAGTTTATTGCACTTTAATTTTAATTCAATAGAGTTATACCCAAGGAAGAAATACTTTATAAAACGTAATTAGGGGAATTCCCTGGCGGTCCAGCGGTTAGGCCTCTGTGCTTCCACTACAGGGGCCGCAGCTTCAATACCTTGTTGGGGAACTAAGATCCCATATGCTTTGCGGCACAACCAAAACCAAACCAAACCAAACCAAACCTAAAAAACTAAAAGAAACCGAAAAACAAAAAAATGTGACCAGATGGCCCAGGGTCAGACCCTCCTGCCCATCTGGTTCTGGGGTCTGCCCGGGAAGGCCAATGTGCCCCCTGGAGCCGTAGGCTGGGTGCCCGGGACATGCGACGGGCTCTGCCTTCAGACGTTTTCAGCCACCAGCCCGTCTAGCGCTCCCCACAGCTTGCGGAGGTTCCCGCCTGCTTGTCTGGAAGCCGGGGCCGGCCTGGCGTTCCAGCCAAATCTCTGCCCGCTCCCCGGGCAGCCCCGAGCGTGTCCAGCACCACCTCCTGGGGCCTCGCTGGCCTGGCCCGTCTCTGGCTGCAGTGCCCGGGTCTGGATCTGACCTCCTGTCACAGCACCTGGGCCCGCCCGCTCTGCATAGCGCCCCTGCCTCGGACGGCGCAGTCTAGCTCACGGCTCCTGACGGGTCGCTCGGGAAGTGTTGACCAGTTGGTGACATGGTTGAAGGTCTCCTGCAGCCACCAGGAGGGAGTGTATGAGAAGGGGACCCACATCCTACAGTGGGACGCGGGTCACCCGGCCCTGGGCAGAGTGAGGGGTGGTGCGGCCCAGGACAGCGGCCCAGGCTGTGGGGAAGCGTCCTGGGGGCAGGCCTGGAGCCCAGCTCGCCCGTTCTCCTCTCCCCCGCTCAAAGGAGCCAGCGGTTCTTCCCTCTCCTTTTGACCTCAAACCCCCTCTCAGTCTCGCCAGAGATCCTGGGCGCGAGGGCGGGGGGCCTGTCCTCCTTGCCTCCCTGGGGTCTCGACTCCCGGATCAGGACCTGGTCCCGCAGGCGTGATGCCCCGTGATGCCTTCGCCTCGGGACCTACAGCTGCTTGGAGGAAAAGTGGAAAACAGCTCCCCAAAGCCTCTTTTGGCCCCAGGCCATTGTTTTTTCTCCTAGCAGACTTGGCCCCCATGTGCTATTTAACCAATAAAAGTTTGGCCGCTGTCCCCCTGCTGCGAAGTGGGGCCCTGGCTGAGGTCAGAACAAACACAGCCTTGGGTGGCTGGCCTTCAGCCCAGCTGCCGCCTGACTCCCCAGCCCTTGCTTTGGTTGGATTGTCCTCTTAAATCTCTCAGAAAATCCAGCTTCTTCCTCTTTAGTGGGGAAAAGGATTGGTAGCCTGCTCCCCCTGACAGCTGTCTCTCAGCAGCCAAACTGGGGGCTGTCGGCCACCGGGCATCCTGTGCTGTTGCTGTGGCAACCACTGTTTGGTGTAAACTGCGTCGTAGGCTCCGGGGCTCCTGGTTGGGCCGTGAGCTGCTGGAGGCAGGGGTGTGTGTTTTCCCAACCCCCCCCATCCCCCCCGGGCCCTGGAGAAATGCCGGGAACAGAGGGGGCTGCACCGATGCTTTGTAAGAGGGGAAGCAGCCGTGTGCCTCCCCCATGCCAGGCCCAGCGCCAAATGTCGGCTAAAACCCAGCAACTTCGCAAACTGTGATCACAGCTGAAAACTCCTGGTGCTGCAGGAAATCTGCACAAATGAATAGCATCTTAAAATCCAGCAGGGCTGTGTAGGACTGAGCTGTTGAAAGCCAGGATTCTGGCCAGCGTGAAGTTCCTCGGCACTGGCAGAAAAGACGTCCACGCACAATAGGTTTTCACCAAGTTCGAAGGGTTTTTCAAGAGCCCAGCGTCAGAAAAGACAGACGTGACTTAGGTGCCGGAAGTGCAGGCCCGTCAGGGACCGGTGGGGGCGATTGCGGACTCCGAGCAGCGGGGTCGGGGGGTGATGCGGACCCCGGTCCTGGGCTCCGGCCCTGCTGCCCGCTGAGCCCGTGCACATCCAGGCCGAGGCCAGATGTCTGCGTGTCACGGCCCCGAGCTGCCGGGCAGGCTGCAGGGTCCTGGCTCGGACTGCGGCCCCGGCCTCCGCGCAGACTCCTCGTAGACGACCGGGTCCCAAGGTGACCGCGGCAGCCCCTGGCGAGGGGCCTCCGGCTGCTCCATAAATGACCACAGGCTGCGCAGTTCAGGATTCTGCCGACTCAGCGCCTTCCCACCTGGAGCTGGGGGTCAGCCGTGGCCTCACCGGGCCCCGCGGGCTGCAAGGTTGTGTCCACCAGAGGCTCCGTGAAGGCCGGCCTCCCCTGTCAGCACTGGAGGCCAGGCCTCCGAGTCCAAATCCAGCAGTGCAGCATCTCCCAGCCTCGCCTGGCTCTGGCCCCCAGCCTCCCTCTGACCAGGACCCAGTGTGTAGACGGGGCCACCTGGATACCCTGGGACAGTCTCCCGTTGCAGGAACCCCACCTTAAACTCACCTGCCGAGTCCTCTTCACCAGTGAGGCGACGTACCCACCGGTCCCGGGGCTCGGGGCAGGGGGTCTCTGCCAGACAGGGTTATCTACGTGGCCCGCCCTGAGCTTTATGTTCCAGGAAAGGTGCTCTCCTCTCCCGTCTCCACATCTTGGCTCAGCCGTCCCCACTACTCAGCACCCCTTCCAAACGGCCCTCACCTGCCGCCCCCTTCCCTTCTGAAGATTCAGCTTAGAGCGGGGCCTTCCTGAACTCAGGGGGAGCAGCCCCCAGAACGGGGGTGGGGACACACCTGTGGGCGTGCTGGACCAGGGCCTCCATAGCCCCCCGGTGAGAAGCCTTGAGGCTGCCTCAGTTTCCCCAGCTGTGAATCGGGAACAAGCAGCAGTCCTAGCCCCTACAGGAAGGCGGTGGTCAGGCCCTGACCGACCCCTCAGTCTGGAGTCCAGGTTGCCTTGTATGTGCTGTGTGGCCCGGGCCAGCGTGCTGACCTCTCTGTGACCCAGGCTGTCATCTGCAAGCAGCGCTAACGGCAGTCCCTGCTGCAGACGCTTTACATGAGGACCAGATGGATCGCCCGTCTGAGGTGCTCATAAGTGTCCCTCCTTGTCGGGGAAGGAGCCGGGGCCTCAAGGAGCTGGTGTCGGGCAGGGGAGGTCCGCCGGGCATTCCTCAGAGGAACGTTTCCACGCCCTCAGCGTCAGGGTCTCCTTTCAGGCACGTGGCTGTGTGTTCTGGACTCACCCGGGGCACCCGTGAGCCGAGGGTGCCCCAGACTCTGGGAGCAGGCCCTGCTCTGCCCCCTGGGACGTGGGGATGGCCGTGGGCCCGCGGGGCCTGCTGGAGCCTGCGGGCTGCCTGCCCCTTCCTTCTGCAGGGCCACACCCTCCCCTCAGGCCGCGGTGGGGCCCCCGCAGAGGTGGCAGGGGGCGCATGCATGGTCCCCAACCTGGACCAGCCTCTGCCCGGCCGGCTGGCCTGAAGGACCCCCCGGCGGCAACCCGGGTGGAGAGGTTGCCCTTGGGCTCGACCAGCGTGTCAATTTTCCTATTAGAACGTCCTTTCAGCGTTTCCAATTACGCCTTTAATCTCCCCTTTGAGTGGGGTCCAGGTCCTGGGAGGTCCGCAGGGGCAGGGCAAACAGTGAGATGAGCCCGGAACACCTAGCGGGGCCAGAAAGCCAGGAAATGCTCCCGACTTTAGTTAATTAGAGAAGTAAGAGCGCGTCCCAGCCCTGGAGGCGCCGCCGGTGGCCACAGGTGGGGCCCTGTGAGCAGCGAATACGTGGTGATGGGTCCTAACCCACAGAGTAACGTGTGAGAGCCGCACCGATGGAAACGGCCGCCTGGATAAGGCGGGACAAGGGCGGCCCTCCTTTCGGGAGAGCTTCCATCAATAAGTAACAGGGAAAGAGGGAGGGACACAGAGAATTAGCTGGGCGAACTCACACCAGCCGAAGAGAGATCTCAGGGGCGTGAGGACGGACACCCCTTTGGAATCGCTTATGGGATCGGCGTGGCTCCCACGGCTAGTCCTCGAGTCCACAGTGCAGCCGGGTCTTTCTCTAAGGTGGGTGTCCAAGCACGGGGCGGTGCTGGACAGACAGCACCCCTGTGGCAAGCAGAACCCTCAGCGGGGGAGCCGCTGGTTTAGAGGAGCTGGGCAGGTGGTCAGATGGGCAGGTGGTCAGATGGGCAGGTAGCCAGATGGGTGGGTAGTCAGGTAGGCAGGTAGTCAGCTGGGTGGGTAGCCAGATGGGTGGGTAGTTAGATGGGCAGGTAGTCAGATGGGTAGGTAGTCAGGTGGGTAGGTAGTCAGATGGGTAGGTAGCCAGATGGGCAGGTAGTCAGATGGGTGGGTAGTCAGATGGTTAGGTAGTTAGCAGGGTAGGTAGACAGATGGGTAGGTATCAGCTGGGCACGTGGTCAGCTGGAAAGGTAGTGAGCTGGGTGGGAAGTCAGATGGGTGGGTAGTCATCTGGGCTAAGTAGTCAACTGGGTAAGTGGTCAGATGGATAGGTAGTTAGCTGGGCAGATAGTGAGCTGGATCCGTAGTCAACTGGGTTAAGTAGTTAGCTGGGTTAGGTAGTAGCTAACAAATGTGGTCAGCTGGGTTAGATAGTTAGTTGGGCTAAGTAGTAAGGTGGGTTAAGCAGTGAAGGGGTTAGGTAGTCATCTGGTTGTGTAGTAAACTGGGTTAGGCGGCCAGCTCCGTGTTAACTGAGCACCCCTGCAGGGACAGCCGGTGTCTGAGCTGTTCTCTCTGTCCTGTCCTGTCAGGGCAGAGGTTTAAGCCGGAGGCAGGAGTAGAGCTACTGCTTTAGCAGGAGGGCCACTGGGAAGGGTAGCGTGTGTCAGCAGCTGGGGCTGTGCAGACCCTCCTGGGACTAGTCAGATGAGACACCGAGTGCCCGTCACCGCCTGGCTGCTTGGTGACCTCAGTAACACCAGGGCTGCCTCTGTAACACCCTGAACTATTTTGCTGAAAACAGAGAAGCCAGGGTTGGCGCGCCAGGCCAGGTCAGCCCCTGGTTTGTGGGGAGGCAAAGGTGATGGGAGGAGGTAGGACAGGCTGGAGGTCCTGCGGCAGGTGGACGCAGCCCAGGGCTGTACACGAGTGCACTGTATACATGTAATATATACACCCATGCGGAAGCCGCGGGAAGCGAAGTCAGAGCTCCTTGCTTGGAGGAGGGTCTTTGTGAACCCTAACACCGAGGGCGTCCTCCGCTCTGGACAAGCGAGAGGCAGGCTTGCTTGCAGGCCTGGGGCCGGTGACCCCAGGGCACCTACCAGGGCTTGCTTACGGGCTCCTGCCTGGTCGGGGGCGGGGGCGGTCAGTGGTGCAGCCTCCAGGGCCCCTGACAAACCCAGAGCCCGCAGCCAGACGGGGCCAGGGGGGCGGGTGCCACCGGCCGTCTCGAGAAGCAGGAGGTCTTTTTCCTGCCTCGTGTGGTCACCAGGCACCAGGCAGGTGGCTCTTCGAGAAGCAGGGCGCCCAGGTCTGATGGTCTGTTCCTTCACCGAAACTGATGGAGTCCAGGACGAGTGAGGGCTTGGACAGATGTGAGGGTAGCTGACGGTAGCCCGGGCAGGGCTCGAAGGAGCGTGCAGGGGTTGGGCTCCTGAAGGACCTGCTGGAGGCCAGGCGCTCCCCGGCCCAAGCACCCGCGCACACGTGGGCTCCAGGACGTCCCGGGTCTCCCGCTGGCTGCACCCTGGCGTCCACATCTGAGTCTCCAGCTTCTACATCACGGCCCCGCGGAGGGTGTCTGTGGCTGACAAGAGCAGGCTCCAAACACAGAGTCAAGCAGATGAGTGGGGGGTGGAGGTGGGGGTGGGGGTGGGACGTCCTCCGCGGCTCTGCTACCCTGGGGGTCCCGGGTCCTTCCCCGCTGCCACAGCCCCTCGGGGGCAGCGCTGCCCCTGCTGGCTCCGTGCCTGGGGAGGGACAGCACAGAGCCCCGGGCGGGGGGTGATTTGTGCTCTCCTGGCTCGCTCCCTGCTCCATAAGTCTGGGCTGTCAGCACTGACAGCTCTTCCTGCCCTTCCCAGGAATCAACGTCGGGTCTTGGGATGCTGGACGTCCCAGAGAGCAGCTCCAGCCCCAGCGCGGGCTCAGGCTGCTCCGCTGTGGGGTCTGGGGGTACCACTGACTCCCGAGAACTGGCGTGAAGTTCTCAAAGGCCTGTCCAGATACAGTCATAGCTGGAATACCAGGCGGCCCCTCACACCGGCCCCAAGAGCAGACGAAACTTGTGGGTGGCAGGGCTGTCTGGGCCCCCTGGTTGGGATGTGCCCTGACACCGGCCAGAGCTCCCGCCTGTGGGGCAGGACGACTGCCCGGCACCCTTGGAACCTCCGTCCCTGCCTCTGTGAGCCTCAGTGCTCCTGTCTGTAGAGTGGGATCATTCCACTCCCTGGCTGGTCTCAGGCGCCATCAGAGTGGCATCCAGCTAAGCGCTGCTGTTGTCGCCCCGAGGGCGCGCTCCCCGGCTCCCGAGCACCTGCTCCCGAGCACCCGGTTTCCGAGCACTTGCTCCCGAGCACCTGCTCCCGAGCACCCGGTTTCTGAACACCTGCTCCCAAGCACCTGCTCCCGAGCACCCTTGCTCCCGAGCACCTGCTCCACACAGAAGACCCTGCTCCACAGTCATGCTTACAGGACCGGAAAGCCCTTTGCCCACAGACTGTCACAGCGGGCCGGGTCCACGGAGGAAACGTCCTGCGTGGTGAGCATCCCACTCCTCTGAAGACGCATCCCAAGTCCATGCAGATGGAGGGGGACCGAGGGGGAGCCTAGCCAGACCTCGCTGGGCTTCCTGCAGCCCAGCGCACGTAACTGTCTCTTTGATGTAAACGCTGAAGTCCCCCCACCCCCAAACCCTGCCCAGGACAGGGCTCCCCTCCTCTCCTGCCCTCAGGGCTGCCCCCTGCCTGCCCCTCTCCCAGGCAGCTGGTAGAGTCCTCAGGCAGGTTGCACTCTGGGAAGGGACAACTCATGGGACAGGAGGGGATGCTTTCCCACTGCACGGCCCGGGCTGGTCCTGACAAGCTCTGCGTGTTGCTCTGGTGAGCCTCTCACCTCCAAAGGCCTTAGCAAGTACCCCCCTCCCCCCGGCGGCCAGGCCGTCCTTACTCAGCTCCATCCTCCTACAAGTGGGCCCTCCATGCCGGATGTCACCAGGGACACCAGGGAGTCCAGAGACTCAGGGCACCTGGGGACATGGGGACCTGGGGACACGGGGGCACCTGGGGACATGGGGACACTGGAGGGATACTGGGCACAGGGGCCTCAGGATGCTGCCGTGTGAGTGACCTTTGTGTTTGTGTTTTGCTGGGTGAAGTACGTCAGGGCATCACGGGAAGCATCTATTTGGGGGGTGGGTTTCCACATGAGCCAAGTGTCGTCCACCCTCGGAGGCGCCCAGGACTCTAGACAGAGGTGCAGGTCTGTTTGTCCTACAGAGCTCGTGGGGTCATGGGTCGCGAGGTCATGGTGCAGGGAGGGTCAGTGGCCAGGACACTTGCCCGCCGGGCTGCGTGTAAGCTACATGCCTTGGACTGGAGGGCGCGGTGGCCATGCACACGGGGCCTGGGTCAGGCCTCACTCTGCCCGACAACAGACGGCCACCACCGCGTTCACATTCTGGCTGCTGCTTCAGATGGGCCGCCTCCTGGTGAAAGGTCTGGGAGGATGACGTCCCTACTGAAAAACAGAGAGAGGCTGTGAGGGCGCCATCCCGCCACCAGGTGGCGTGCGAGGCAAGCGCGGCTGCCGTTCTAGGCGGGATCAGGGAGGGCGGGGACGCCTCTCTTTCACGTCCAAGTCCTTGGAGCAGCAGGAAAAGACCAGGAATCGACGGCAGCAGCAGCAACAGCACACGCTGGTTGGCACGTGGGCACGGCGGCCTCTGAGGGCAGCAGCCGGTGGGCGGCGCCATGCTATTGACCCTTCTCCACACGCAACACCCGGCCTTCCTGCTGCCAAATCGGGACCATAATAGGGCCCACCTTGTAGAATCAGTGAAGTGAGGCTCGCCAAACGTCTCGAGGTGTCACGTGGTCACCGCTGCTCGCCGCACGCTCCCCGAGCCCCTTCCTCGCCCAGCCCGCCATCCACGTTTCACATTACTCTGCGTGCTCATTAGCAGGTGTGTACCGTGCCCTGGGAGGTGTGGCCCTGGAGCATCACTTTTCAGATGATGGAGCTAATTTTTTTTTTTTTTTTGCGGTACGCGGGCCTCTCACCGTTGTGGCCTCTCCCGCTGCGGAGCACAGGCTCCGGATGCGCAGGCTCAGCGGCCATGGCTCACGGGCCCAGCCGCTCCGTGGCATGCGGGATCTTTCCAGACCAGGGCACGAACCCTTGTCCCCTTCATCGGCAGGTGGACTCCCAACCACTGCGCCACCAGGGAAGCCCGATGGAGCGCATTTTTGTGGGGCTGCGTGCAGATAAAGCAAGACGCACCGGACGCCCACTCTCGTTTCCCCCTTGGAATGGAAGCTCCGCGAGGCCAGGATTCGTTCAACCGTCGCCATGTCCCCGGCACCTGGAACGGTGCCTGGCACGTGGTAGGCTTTCAGCAAACATTTACGGTGATATTGGGGAAAGGGCTTATGACATAAGGAAAACCTGTAAAAAAAAAAAAATGGTGCAGTGTGACGCCAATTTTGTAAAAAAGTTTTATTTACCCATCTCCATATATAGCTCTCTCTACATACATCAAGAGAGAGGAAACACTCGAGAAATAGATGGAAATTCTAACAGTGATAATCTAGAGGTAATCTGACGAGATGACAGGCTAGATGCTTTTTGCTGGTTCCCACGTTTCCCACAGTGAAAACGCATATGTGCTTTGGGGGAGAATACTAATGGGAGAGGCAAGCAGGAGGCACTGGCGTGGTGCTCCGGGGCCCAGGCAGGACGGGCGCCAGCGTGCGGCTGGCGTCCACCAGAGGTGTCGGGGCTGTCCCTGCCCCGGGTTGGGGGGGGGGCCCTGCAGCTTCTCATTCACTGGTGCCTGAGTAGCTGGGGGGCCAGCGGGGACGGAGGAGGAAGCCGGGTCAGGCGACAGGGGGCCCAGCCTCTGGTGAGCTTGCATAGGTGCCCCTGCAGGCTGAGTCGGGGGACCCTGAGGACCGGGGCCTCCGAGCAGGGGGAGGCTGGGGGGCAACGCTCCCTAAATGTAAACACCACAAAGGCCAGGCTGGCCCCCTGCCGAGCTCCAAGCAGCGCGATGGGCAGAAGCAGCTCCGACGGCCTGACGGCCACCAGGGCGGCTCAGGCTGGAGACTCCGGCTTCCCTCCTGGTCTGACATGAGCGCATTGAGTTGCCAACGGCGAGCTAATGGTTCCTACTGCCCTAGATCGTACAGCTTCCCTCCAGGTCGTCAGCTCTTTTTAAATCCGCAAGGCCCGTGTCACGCCCTCGTCACCCCTGGGACTGGCGTGCTCCCTGGCAGGATGCAGAGGTGGGCGACGCAGGGCTGTGGTCGGGCTCCATGGGTAGCGCCTGCTCTATGGGCCTCGGCGGGCCTGGGGGCGCCAGAGCGGAGGCCCCCAGGGCCGCGTCCACCTGCCGGGCTGGAGCCTGGCCCGCGGGCAGGAGACAGGAGCCGCCACCTCCACACCTGCGGCCGGCCCTGCAGGTTCCCATGGCGCTGCCCGGACCGGCTCCCCGCAGGCACCCCAGCCGACACGGGAGGTGAAAGGTCACCGCCAAGCCAGCCGGGTTGTGCACACGTGTGAGGCCGCCCTGCCCCCCCGGGGCCCCTCCATGGCCGGACAGGCGGCACGTGGCTCTGAACGAGGCCAGCTGTCCGCGGTGGCCAGAGGTGGACACGGACAGACCAGGGCGAGGGCTGGCCGGGGGCCGGTCCCCCTCCTGGCCTGCTGTGGCTGAGCCCCGGGAGCAGAGGGACCGGTAAAATGACTGCAGCCCAGACAGCCTCCTCCGCGGACTCTCTGGAAGCTCCTCTCTGCCTTACTCGGGGGCCGGTGCCGGAGCCAGGAGCTGCCACCCAGCGGGCAGGGACAGGGAGCACTTGCTCAGGAGGCTGTGCCTGCTGCTGGGGGCCTGCGGGCCACCGCGTCCTTAGTCTTGGGCTGAACCACAGGAATGGCCTGGGACAGGCTGCAGAGCCTCAGCTGGTTGAACAGAGGAGCCTCGAAGCCCGTCGGGTCTCCCTGGTGCGGCTCCCCGACCCCTGACGCCCCTCCCCGCTCCCACAAGCAGCACCTCCCTGCGGCTTCATCTCCTCCACGTGGCCCTCGAGGCTCCCAGTTCCAGCTGCAAGGACGCCTGCCCCCGGTGCTTGGGGACCAATGCCTGGGGTCCCACCGTGCTCTGGTGGCAGCCCTCGTTGGGGCTGAGTGCGGGGCTGCGCGACCACTGACCTGGGAGGTGCGGCCACCCGTGCCGTCCGTCCCTGAGCTGCATCCCCCCTAACTTACATTTCACAGGACAGCGTGTGTGGAAAGAAGGGACAGGGCCCCTGGAGAGGGACAACGTCTTCCGTTCACGCTTTACTGAGCCCTTTTTAAAGGTGGCGTCATCACTTCGCGGTGGTGGGGACGTCACACGTGGGGTGGTCACGGCACCAGGTCTGCGTGGTGTCTCTCAGGGCCGCTGGCTTCGTCCCTCGCCCCTCCCGGCCTGGCCGACCCTAGGAGACAAGTGGAGACCTCGGTTAGACCCCTGGCCAGGGGGGGCAGGGCTAGGGTGGGACCCAGGAGGCGGCCTGGTCCCCGCCCCCTTTCTACTTCCTGCCCCTCCAGGCACCCACTTCGGCCCCGGCCCATCTCTGAGTGTGAACTACCTTCTCCGGCTGCTATGAGCTCTCCTCCACCTTCTTCCTGGTGGAGTATGGGATGCAGCACACCCAGCTGGTCCCGATCCTGGAGACAGAGCGGGGCGGGGTGGGCGGGTGAGAGAACTGCCCCCGCCCCATCCTGCCAAGGCCAGCGGGGCTCCCGGCCGGTGCAGAGCCGGGCTTTGCCCTCCCACCGCCACCCCTGTGTCTCCAGCCCAGGAGGGACCCCTTGAGCACAGCAGACCTTGAAGGTCAGCAGAGCCAAGCTGCCCTCCCTCCCCTGCCCGGCTCCGAAGAGGCGTTGCAGGTGGACGGTGCCCAGCCCAGCGTTTCCCGAGCATCGCAGCCCGTGCCTGTCCCTGTGCGTGGGCTCTGGGGGTTCCGCTTGCAACCGAGGCTCTGGGACGAGGTGGCCCCCTTCCCTTCGCAGGGACCTCCACGGCTCAGTGCCAAAGCCCCCCAGCGGGCGGCTAATGGGCTGCTAGTGCCTGGGTGCCCTAGGGGGCTGGCTGGATAGAGGCGGCTTAGCTCTGAGGGAAACTGAGGCTGCAGGTGAGCAGGGCAGACAGGTGGCCCTGCCCGGCAAATGTCCAGGCCAGGCCCCTGTGGAGCAGACCCTGTCCTGCTGGCCAAGCAGCCTCCAGCAGCTGAGGCTTGGCTCCTGGGCACGGCCCGTCTGCAGGTTCTCTGGGGCAACTGAGCACGGGGGGTGGGGAGCCGGACCAAGAGGCCGAGAGGGTGGGCCTGGGCCCGCCTGGCCTGGGGCAGAAAAGGAGCTGCCAGGCTGTGGCCGGTGTGTCCGAATCCATCACCACATCTATCAAGAATTGATGAGAAAAACAGACGTCTGCTTAGGAAAGACCTTCCCATGTCAAGCATAGATTTGGTTTAATTTTTTTCTTAATTTTTAAATTTAAAAAAAAATTTTATTTTGGGCCATGCCACGCACCTCGCAGGATCTTAGTTCCCCAACCAGATATTGAACCTGAGCCCTTGGCAGTGAAAGCGCGGATACCTAACCGCTGGACCACCAGGGAATTCCCCAAGCATAGATTTGGGGGCGTGCCAGCCAGTCCTGACATCTTGGTGAAAGCCACACGGCCGGCTGTGTGAGCAGAGATCAGGAGAGACGTGGGGTGACACTTCCTAACAGGAACGCTCTCCCCCAGAACATACAACCTGGGGAAAGGCAGTAACAGCGACTGCCAAGTAAGCAAAGGGCTGTGATGCTATACACGTTCACAGCTGGCAACCCACAATGGCCCGAAGGCCCTGCTCTCCCGCGGTCCAGATCTTCCTTTGGGGCCACGTGCTCCCATGAAGTCCCCACTGTTTCCGAGGTGGCGCTCGCAGATTTAAAAGTTTTCCTCTGTGTTGGGCTATCTCACATTTTCATTTATTTTAAATGACCGCGTATCGGTTTTACAAAGTAAATAGAGAAATTTTTCTTTTAAAAACCGTGCAAGAAAATTAGCCAAGACACTGACGTGGTTGTTAATTCCGACTCTGCTGGAAAGGGGACAAATTGCTGTTTTCTCCTTTGTGTTTCTCTGTATTGTTTAAAATACCACAGAGCCACTGCCCTGGGCGAGTGTCTCACCTGCTCCCAGGCGCTCGCAGCCTCACAATCTCTGCCCACAGGGTGGAGGCGGTCAGGACAAATGTCTCCCGCCCCCGCCCCCAGGTCCCTCTGCCCTGCTGAGCCAGCAGCCACGTGTGACGGGTCCCCCCACTGCCTGCAGGACCAAGGGCTGCAACCTCGGAGCTGCACAGAGAGGAGACCCTCCCACTCTCACCCCCTCTTCTGTTTCCCACCTTTCCCTCCCTCCTACTCTGGCCCTTTTGTTGGCTGACAGGGTGGGGAGAGGGGTCTAGCTAGGGGTGAGGTGGGACTCAAGGGGATCCTGCCTCACCCCCCCAGCTGCAGTAAACGCCTGGGTCTCTGCGTGTGCCCAGGAGGAATCGAAAGCCCGGGGCTCGCTCTGCCCACCAGAAACCCTGATGGAGGAAAAGCCTCCCACCTTCCCCAGTGTGAACCCCTCACTCACTCGTCCTCTGACAAATCCCCCATGTCCATCTGGGACTGCTTCTCTTCTTTCATGGCACATGTGATCACCTGTGGGATGTGGTGGGAGTAGTTGAGGGGACAGGCGAGGGGGTCATGACAGGGACCAGGGCCGGACCTGCTGAACCTGCCCAAGGACGAGGTGGGGCGTGGAGACTGCACTGAGCATCCTCCCACGAGACGGGGCACCGTCAAGTGGGAATTTCTAACTAGGGGACCCTGACCAAGGAACTGTGCCTGGATGTGAGCTACCATGACCCCTGGACTGTAGGTCAGAAGACCTGGACCCTAAGTCCCAGCTCTGCCCCTGACTGATTCTTCATGAGTCCTTGAAGCCTGTGGTGCCCCGCGGTAGCCTTGTGTGTGGAGGCGGTCAATAACCAGCTCTCTTCATCGTACAGCATGTTCTGAGGGCAGATATAGAAGGTGCGATCTGGAAAAAAGCAACCCCCGGGTAGGGGCTTACATTTGCCAGGAGAGAATTTCAAAAAACTTCCAAAGAGATGGCTGCTCACTATAGCAGAGAAATGGAGAATATTTGTGTTGGAAAGGCCCAATCAGGCCATGGGGTTACCCACTTCCTTTTACAGAAAATGGTGATAATGGTGATGATGATGTGACAATGGTGATGGTGATAATGGTGATGATGATGGTGATGGTGGTGTAGGTGGTGACAGTGGTGGTGATGATGGTGATGATGGTGGTGATGATGGTGAAGATGTGATGATGGTGACGATGATGGTGAAGATGTGATGATGGTGGTGATGATGATGGTGGTGATGATGGTGATGATGGTGATGATGATGGTGGTGATGTGATGATGGTGGTGATGGTGATGGTGATGATGATGGTGATGGTGGTGTAGGTGGTGACAGTGGTGGTGATGATGGTGAAGACGTGATGATGGTGGTGATGGTGACGATGATGGTGACGATGATGGTGAAGATGTGATGATGGTGACGATGATGGTGAAGATGTGATGATGGTGGTGATGATGGTGATGGTGATGATGGTGGTGATGATGGTGGTGATGATGGTGATGGTGATGATGATGGTGGTGATGGTGATGATGGTGATGATGATGGTGGTGATGTGATAATGTGATGATGATGTGATGATGGTGGTGATGATGGTGACGATGATGGTGAAGATGATGGTGAAGATGTGATGATGGTGGTGACGATGATGGTGAAGATGTGATGATGGTGGTGATGATGGTGATGGTGGTGTAGGTGGTGACAGTGGTGGTGATGATGGTGAAGACGTGATGATGATGATGGTGATGATGGTGATGATGGTGGTGATGATGGTGGTGATGATGGTGATGATGGTGAAGATGTGATGATGGTGGTGATGATGATGGTGATGGTGATGGTGGTGACAATGATGGTGATGGTGATGATGGTGGTGACGATAATGGTGAAGATGTGATGATGGTGGTGATGATGGTGATGATGGTGATGATGATGGTGGTGATGTGATGATGGTGAAGATGTGATGATGGCGGTGATGATGGTGATGATGACCGTGGTGGTGTAGGCGTGGGGATAGTGATGAAGATTATGGGGATAGTGATGCTGATGGCGATGAAGATGATGATTGGGGTGGTAGTTTTGATGACGCTGATGGTGATGAAGATAGTGATGATGGTGGTGGTGGTGTAGGTGGTGAAGATGATATCTAATGCTGGGACTTCCTGGGTACCAGGCAGTGTTCTGAGGGTGTCACAAAACAATGCTGGACTGTGGGTGCTACTAAGATCCCCATTTTGCAGATGAGAAAACTGAGGCATGGAGAGGTATGGTGACTTGTTTGAGCATTCACTGGAGAGCTGTGGAGGCTGGGTCTCCCAGCTCCTCAGCTTGTGCCCTTTCTCATAAGGGCACAATCTCATAAGAGGTTCTCAGGGCCCCTGGGTACCTCGAGGGTTGACCCAGGCCCTGGAATCTATGGAGGTGCAGGAATGTGTGTGGGTTGGCGTGAGGGAAAATGAGAAAGAAGCGAGGTGCTCTCTGGTCCCCTGGCCAGTCTCCAAACCCTGGGCCCCATCTCTGCCTCAGCCTCCAGCACACCCGTGCTTGTGGTGATGGTGACGGGGCAAGCTCCTGGGAACGCCGCATGGCTCCAAGCAAGGCGTTTCCCGGTGGCTGGTTTGGCTTTGTGAACTTTGGGTTTTTTTTACCTCCTCTGATCCGTCTCCCAGATCAACCTCCACAAACACAGATGGCTTCTGTGGATGGAAACCAAAGAGGCGTGGCTGGTGGGCTTGGGGGAGCCAGGAAGGCACACAGATTCCTGGGAGGGAGCGTGGGCTCTGGGCCAGTGGTGGCCAGGGTCTGGGCGTTACACTGAGCCCACCAGACACCGGCAGTGTGTGGTGGGACCTGCTGACACTGTGGTTGCTAAGGTGCCCTCGGGCACAGGGAGAGGAGGGATGTGGCCTCCCAACCCTCCCTGCTCACCTCCCAGCAGGTCCCTGAGAACTCAGAGGGTCTCCCCCGGCTTTGCCCCCTGAGAATCAGGGCCGGTGATGCCCAGAGCTGGGTGGACCCTCCAGGCCCACTGCAGGCCTGCTCATCTGGGCAGCGCCTGAGCTCTGCCTCTGTAGACCCCCTGCCCCGCTGCCCGAGCTGCAGAGACACACAGTGAGCTGGGAAGGCCTGGGGGGCTCAGGTGCAGCGGCCCCCAGGTCTCTGACCAGGCACCTTGGCTTGGCCCAGTGGTAGCAGTTTAGTCAACAATGGGAGAAGTGTTTTGGGGAGTGGAGGGGACCCCAGGGGCCCTGGATGCAGGCCAAGCCCAGCTCCCCTCCACCCCTGCACGTGGATGGGGAAGGGGAAGGAAAGCCTCTCTTGGACAGGGTCCTGTGAGCACCGCTGCCCCTGGGCTGCGGCGGGCCGGGGCTGGGGCTCCCTGACAAGGGCAAGCTGAGGGTCACCTCCTGTCGGGACCCCCGCTCCCTCAGCAGCTGTGCTGTTTGGCAAGCCGGGGTTAAGGTGCCCCGGCGCCAGCCAGGAGCACAGACTGGGCGCTGAGGCAGCTCAGGTGGGGCCTGGCCCAGCCCGCGTGTCCTCGGCAGGACTGTGCCTGACAGGCCTCCCCTCTGACTTCTGTTACTAAAGTGAAAAGCTCTTGCCTCTTTTTCCAGGAGGTCACCCAGCTGTACGGACTCTGGCTCCCCTTCCTGTAAGAAGACACCGAACGGATAAACAGAGGCAGGACTCCAAGGCGCAGGGCCGGCAGCGCGTGCACATGAAAGGACCACGGCCTGACCTTGGCCTCCAGGGCAGGCTTGTCTGCGCCCTCCCTGCCGTCAGGCTCCTCCTGGCCGCTGGCCTCGGGCTCCGCCTCCTTCCAACGCCCCCGCACCTGCCCAGCGGCGTCCTGGCGCTGCTCCTCCGGGCTTGCCTGGCTGCAGCGGGAGCAAGCGGGGCTTTGAGAAGACACCTTCCTCCCTCCTGGGCACCGGCGCCCCTGGGTCAGCAGGGCGGGGCTGGCGGGCGGTGGGCGAGGCAGACCCGGGTAGAGGGGTGGGCAGAGCAGAGAAGGACGCGGCAGTGCTGCTGAGCTGACCTCCCTGAGGAGCCGTCACCCCAACCTGCCCCAACACAAGGGACGCCGGCAGCCCTGGCAGGCTCTCGGGCGAGATGCCCGGGGATCCGAGGGGGAAGGTCTGCAGCGATAGGCGCCAGCCCCAGGATGCTGGGCCGGGGGGTTGCCGGTGGGGGGCTGCTTGAGGCCCTGCGAGCCCCCTGGGTCACCGGCCCCCGACCCTCCCGTCTGAGCCTCGAGGTCTTCTCCGGACGCCCTGGCCTTCCTCAGCACCCCCCTCCCCCGCCAGGTCTTTACCCTGGCGCCCACTCCCACCCCAGCCTGCCGTGTTCTCCGCACGTCTCTGCACAGCTGCCTCCGCTGGACAAGGCCACTCACCAGCGGGCATCTTCCGTGTCGCTTCTGAGGTCCTTCCCATGACCTTCAGGCTCTGAGGAGGAAGCAGCGGGTCTGTCGTCAGCCTGCGAGGATGCTGACGGGCCACCTGCGGGGTATGGGCGCTGCCGCCCCAGTTCTGAGCAGCGTTCTCACGCATCCCCGGCCCAGGAGGCCTCCCGCCCCGACTCTTCACATCAGCCCTCTGCAGGCCGGTGCAGGGTGTCGAAGGCCCCCTGCCCCCCACAGGTTCCCCGCAGGGCCTCTGCCCGCTCCGTGGCACGTGGCGGGAGGCCTTGGCGTTGCCACTACTGTCACTGTGCCAGGCGCAGGGACCCCTTGCGTCCTCCTGGTGGCAGCAGGTGGGGTTGGAAGCAGCAGGAACTGAGGGCCGGTGGGGGGGGGGGGCGGCGACCCAGCCCCGGAGGTGAGATCTGAACCACACCACACCCTCCAGGACGCTCCTCCTGGCTCCTCTGAGGGGCGTTGCCAGCGGTGGGAGTCCTCTGGCTGGGAAAGGTCTTTGTCTGGTGAGGAGAAAGGGGCACAGGATCCAGCCCCGGGCTCATGCATGGAGCGGTTGTCAGTAAACAATTACGGGAAGCTGCATTTTGGTGACCTCGGCGAGATAGCGTGAGCCTCGGGAGCTGTGAGCTCTGAGCTTTAAATAAAGTTTTTGACAGGAGACCCAGCAGGATGCCTCTGCAAGCCGCCATCCCAGAGGACTTCCTACAGAATTTGGCGGCCAGATCAGCTACTCGGGATCCTTTCAGCTCACAGGCCTCGGGGCCGGGGATACCTGCTGGACAGAGGGGGCGAGGGCCCGGCTCCGGCAGGTGCCCTGCTTTCTGTTCCTGCTTTTTCGCTGGTCCTCGCTGTCTTGCACGCTGTCCCTCCCCTGGACCGTGTCCCCCGACCCCTGCCGTCCTCCAGCGCCATCCTTCATGGGGACCTGGGCCCCCTGCCCAGTGTTAAGCAACCTTCCTTGGAGGGAGCTTTCCGTCACGCCCATTCTCCCCGGCACTCGGCCCCCGCCCTGGGCCGGGTCGTCCGCACACTTTCCTTGTCTCTGGTCTGAGTTCCCTGTGGGTGAGAATTAGGTGCTGTGCATCCTCTTCGCACACGGGCTCCGGGACGTCTGCTGACCTGCGGCTGTGCCGCCACCCCCAGGCTGGCCCTGGCCACCTAGAGACAAAGCCCTGAAGGCCAAGGCTGAGGCGACCCTGGGTCTTCAGAGACTACTTCAGAACTTGGCAGCTCTCAGAGGGAAGGGCGCTGCGTCGACCTCAGATGGAAGGGCCCGGATGGTTCGGCTCAGTGGTTTTCTGGCAGGGATCTACGGTGGGCTTCTTCCGGAAAATCTTCAGCAGCCCCTACGTGTGTGCACACGTGTGTGCTTGTGCATGTCTGTGTATGTGTGCAAGTGTATCCGTTTTTAGAAGACACAGGGCCGCTCCAGATAGATCTTCAAACCTGCTCCTTCCTGTAACGTGTATTTGGCAGGAAGGAAAGAATCAGTAAAAAGAGAGCCTGGTTTTTCTTTGCTCCAAAGCAGCTGTGGAATGAGAAACACACACCTGCCCCCCGTGCCTCGTTATCATAAAGTAAAAATATCAGTGTGTTCGCGGGTTCCCCCTTTGTCCGCTTTCTAAGAAAGGCCCTGCTTTCTTCGGGGTTCTGGGCGCACCTGCAGGGCTCAGCCAGTAAGGCTCCAGGCTGGGCTCGTGCGTGGCTCCGGGAGGAGTAGCAGGCCGGGCAGAAGCTGCCCCCGCACGCGAAGAGACTATTTCCTTTGCTGCCTTTCTTCAGCTGGCCTCTAAGTGATCGCCAAACACTCACAGGTCACTGTCTGGACCGCGAGCCGCCCCCGGAAGTCGGGGTTCGCGCCGGTGGGAGCGGAGGGCGGGACAGGCGCGGGCCGGGGCGGGGCCGACACGGGCGGGAACCCGCTGCACGACCGGCCTGACGCCACCTCGCGGCCAGGGCGCCCCTCGCCCCCTCCTCCGCCTTGCGGATTTCAGCAGGCCCAGTTCGCCGATGCCTGGAGCCCCTCCGGGGAACAGCCCCCTCCTTGCCCTGGACGCACCCCTGCAGTGGGGGCGTCGTTGGGGCGCCTGGCCCGGAGGCTCTGCGGCAGCGAGGCCGGCGGCTGCGGTCTGGCGTCCCAGGCAAAGGCTCAGGGCCCGGGCGCGAGCTCAGCCGCAGATCCGCGGGTTCGCGCGGGCCCTCCGTGCGCGGACTCCTCTCCCGCCCGGCTGGGGGGCGTGTCCCACAGGCGCTCGGCCCCGCCTCCTGTGTCCACGTCACCTTGGCGCTTGCGGGCCCGGCGGCACCAGCCTCCTGGCTCTTGCTTCCAAGTGTGGGCGCCCAGGCCTGGCGGGTGCCCCGCCCTCACTCGGGAGGCCGCACCTCGTCTCATTTTACCCTGTAGACAGCGAGCTGTGTTCCACGTGGCTCCGGCTCCGGGCGGCGCATCCCCTCCATGCTGTCCGGGAGCCCCACCGGGCCTGGCGCCTGGGGCGGGTGTGTGCACGGCGGCTGGCAGTGCAGCGCTCGGTGCGTCCCTGCCCTCCATCCTGCCTCGGCAAACCCATCGGTGCTGGGTGGGAAGGTCCGTGGCCGGCACTACTGGGGACACACTGTGGCTACTTGCAATATTTCCTGAGCAGGTTATAGGTTGGTTTCCTCTCTGGGGAGCTCGGCCCTCCTGAGAGCCTGAGAAGGAGTGGCTGTAATCGGACTTTTTTTTTTTTTTTTTTTTTTGTGGTACACAGGCCTCTCACCGCTGTGGCCTCTCCCGTTGCGGAGCACAGGCTCCGGACGCGCAGGCTCAGCGGCCATGGCTCACGGGCCCAGCCGCTCCGCGGCACGTGGGATCTTTCCGGACCGGGGCACGAACCCGTGTCCCCTGCATCGGCAGGCGGACTCTCACTGCGCCAGCAGGGAAGCCCTGTGCGCGGACTTTTATCGGTCGGAGGTAGTGGAGATGCAGCGGCCCCTGTGCTGTGGCCGCCGGCTCCCCCTTCCCCTCCTCCTCCAAAGATAACACAGCTTTGGGTTTTTAAGCTGAGAGAAGAACAAATATTTTTATACAATGACCTCTTAAAATCGCTCCTAGGGCTTGAACAAGCAAACCGCATTTCCCGCCTACTGTGTTTCGCCTCCTAAGAGCGTCACTTAGGCTTCCTACACGACGGCCATAGCACAGGGCGCTTGCTGGTGTGAACCACAACTGCTGGGGTCCTGCCGACGACTGGCAGTCACCCCGTCTCTCCGCCAACTCGGGCCCGCTGCCCTGGGGTAGCTGACCTTCCGGGGGCAGGTCCACGTAAGGACCAGGGCGTTTCGGGCACCCATCCCCATTTCGGCCACACCATGGCCCGCTCGCAGGGTTAGAAACGTGGGACACGTGGCTGACACAGGTGTAAGTTTGCACACTTTACAACGTAAAGGCCACGTTAGTGACGAGCAGACGGGCGGCCCCCAGCCCCGTGGGTTCACTGCTGCCCCTGGCCGCGAGGGCCCTGGCTCTGGCAGCGGGACTGGGGCTCACCCCAGGGCCTCCTCATCAACCTGAGACCCTTCCCGTGCTGGACCCTGGCGTGTCCCCACACAGTCCCAGGCTGGCTCTGCCCCCTCAGACCTCAGTGCCCGACACGCCCCACCCTGGCCTTCAGGATCTTAGGCAGGGGCAGTGGGTCCGGGGTGGGGGGTGGGTGTGTGGCCCTCGCTGGCCCGGGGAGAGCGGTCTGCCCCGCCCTAACCCCGGCCCTACCTAGCTCCTTGCACAGCGTCTTGATGCAGCTCGGGGGGTCCCCTTTCTGGTGCAGGCCGCCCACACATCGGCTCCTCTGGAGCTCAGCCATCCCGCTGGCCGCCTTGAGGTGTCCGGGGCTCACGGCCGAGGGAGGGGCCCCGGGGCCCAGCTGGTGCCTCCTGTGTGCAGCCGTGGTGTCCTTCTCCAACCTCCCTGCCTTCGGGCCACGGGAAAGAAGGACGCTGGCTCTCACGCAGCCCTCAGACGGAGCGCATGGCTTCCACCCCCTCCACGGGGAGCTGCCCTTGTGTTCCTGGGCCCTGTTGCTAGGTGGCCCCTGTGACATCACTGCAGAGGCAGAGGCCAGCCCGCTGGCCCTTCCCGCGGCCCTAGGTCGGAGTGGCCTCCTCCCAGGGCCTCCTGCCTCTCAGCAGAGACGGCAAAGGGCCAGGCGGCCGGGGGCCTTCATGCGGCTCTGCAGACGCTTCTGGTGTTGGGTCTGCTGAGCCTTCAGGCGAATCTCTCGATTCCTAGCAGGGACGAAGGACTCGGCGGTTGCGGCGGGGAGTCCACTTGGCGGCCTGGGCCCTGGGTGGCGTCCTGCGTCCTCCCCTCCAGACGAGGGAGAGTCACGCAAACGCAGCTTCGGAAGGCAGCCGTCTGCGGACAGGCACCTCTGCCTGTGCCGAGGAAACTCTTCTCTGCGTTTTCAGTTGAGCTGTTTGCTGACACTGCCGTGACCAAAGGCTCACTCGGGCGGCTTCCACAGTAGACATTCGCTTTCTGGGTCAGGAGCCTGGAGGTCTGAGGTCCAGGCGTGGGCAGGGCTGGCCTCCTGAGGCTTCTCTCCTCGGTGCGTAGATGCCCGTCTCCTCCCTGTGTCCTCACGGGGTCGTCCTCTGTGTGTGTCTGTGTCCTGACCTCCTCTTCTTAAAAGGACAGCAGTCAGACTGGATCAGGGCCACCCTAGTGACCTCATGTAACCTTAATCACCTCTTTAAAGGCCCATCTCCAAAGGCAGTCACTTTCTGAGGTCCTGGGGACCAGGACTTCACACATGAATTTTGGGGTGACACAGTTCAGCCTATAACACAGCCTAACAGAAAGTTTCTGATAATCTATTCAACACAATTTTTTCTTCTCACCTGGGACCACGGGGGAAAATCAGAGCAGGTGTTTCCTGAGGACCCAGCCGACAGCACTAGGTGTGTCCTAATGTTCCGAATGAAGTACAAGTGACGAGCTCCCTTTTTCCACGTGCACTTCCATTCCCTAAACAAGCTCACGCATCTTAGCTCCCGGGAGGCCTCGGGTCCGCCAGCCGGGGGCCGGTGCAGGGGCCGCCCTGGAGGCTGCTCAGAGGCTCTGTGCCTCGGGGGGACACGGATGGAGGCGGGCAGCTGAACCAGCTCCCTCTTGGGGTAACAGGTGGGCTGGAGAAAGTCAGTGGGCACAGACTGGGGTCGCAAAAGATTGGGGTCCTCGGAGCGGGGCTTTGGGTCCTCATTCTCCCAGGTGTTCTCTTTTCAGTCCTCCCACATACCCCGACATGGGCAGAGCTCGTTCCCTGCCCCCGCCAGCCCCAACTCTCTCCGCTGGGCCTGGTCCTGCGTGTGAATCTGCATTGCACAGGCCCCTGGGAGCCGCCCTGCGGCCCTGCCGTGGACGCTCGTGTTCGGGGCGTCTGAACCCCTTGGCCCCCACCCAGAGCAGACAGGGGGAGCCGGAGAGCAGCAGAACAGCGCTTTCCTCCCCAGTCCACGTGCACCTGGGAAGGACGCTCATCGCCACTGTCCTCGGCTCAGGGCCGTGGCACCCCTGAAGGCCTGACCCGGCTTCCCCAGAGCCAGATCCCACCCCCTCCCCCCCACGACTCTCTCATACCAGGCGGCCGACCGGGGCTGGAAGTAAAAAGACAACTGAGTGGAAACCAAATGGAGAAGACAGGAGAAAGGAGAAGGGGGCGGGGCGGGTCCCCCATGTTGTGCACCCAGCTCCTCCCCCCCTTTCGAAGGGGAGCAGCCATATCTGCTCAACGGCACTGAGCTCCCTCTGTCTCCCCTCGGGCCACCGGCCTCCTGTCCCCCCTCCCTCGGAACACTGACCTGTGTCTGGCCCTCGAGCACACACCCCGCTGCTGAGTCCTCGGAGACACGAGGGGCCCTGCCTTTCCCACCCTCCTTGAGCTTGACGCCGTCTCTGTCCGCCCTGAGGTCCCCATGGCCCTCACAGGGCCCCACTCCACACCTTTCCATCCCAGAATCATTGTGGTTTCCAGCACAACCCAAAGCCCCACAACTAGACCTCACCTGTCACTAGAGGGATCTCACCTGTCATCCAAGGAGCCTCACCTGTCGTCCTGAGGGCCTCACCTATCATCATAGGGACCTCACCTGTCATCAGAAGCACCTCACCTGTCATCACGGGGACCCCACCTGTCATTAAGGGGGATCTCATCTGTCATCAGGGGGTGCCACCTGTCGTCAAATGGACATCTGTCATCAGGGGTACCACACCTGTTGTCAGAGGGAACTCACCTGTCGTCAGGGGGACCACAGCTGTCATCAGGGGGATCACACCTGTCGTCAGAGGGACCTCACCTGTCATCTGAGGGACCTCACCTGTTGTCAGAGGGACCTCACCTGTCATCTGAGGGACCTCACCTGTCATCAAGGGGACTACACCTGTCATCAGGGGGATCACATCTGTCATCAGAGGGACCTCACCTGTCGTTAGGGGGACCCCACCTGTCGTCAGGGGAACCTTACCTGTTGTCAGGGGACCAAACCTGTTGTCAGGTGGATCCCACATGTCATCAAAGGGACCCTGTCGCTAGGGGGACCTCACCTGTTGCTAGGGGGACCTCACCTGTCATCAGGGGGATCACACTTGTCGTAAGGGGGACCTGTCCTATCATCAGGGGGACACCCTCTATCATCAGAGGGACCATATTTGTTGTCAAGGTACCTCACCTGTCATCACAGGCATGTCGTCCAGCTCCCTCCTGCCCCACTCCACCACACCCCCCATCTCCACGTGTGCCTTATCAGCGGGCGCTCCTGTGAAACCACGCCAGTCTCAGAAAGAATAAAAGGGCTGTTTTAATTGGCCAGTAAAATGCATCCCGATCATTAGTATCGTACAGAGACACTGTTACAAATCCACGTTGAAAACTGCGGTTTGGAGCAGCCTCAGAGCTGCGGGTACGGAGCTTTTTTTTTGCAACACTTTCCTCCACCATTTTTGCGACAACAGGCAATGTTACCATCTGCCGTCTAGATCTCGAGTCTGAACACAGCCGAGGCCTTCGGGGGAGTCAGCAGAAGGTCGTCAGGACCCCCAGCCCCAGACGCACGGCAGCCCTGGCAGCCCCCAGGGCCTCAGAGACGGCGAGCTCTGCCGCTGGCCCGGCGTCCGCTCCCAAGCCTCCAGCGCGGGTCCAGGTTTCCCCCTGCCTCCCTCCCCGTTCTCCCTCGGGGACCTTTACTTGGCTGCCATGAGACACAACCACTCCCTTTTCTGTCGTCTGGAGGCACATAGAGGCCTGGATGTTCTGAGTTACTTGATATCAAAGAGCTAATTAAAAACAGTCCTTTAAAAACATTAAGAAAAACAGCTTGAAAATAATGCACATTTCTATTTTTACAACCTTCCCCCAACTCCCACCAGGGTGGCAAACGTGGATTCTACTTTTAGCCCCACTGACAGCAAACAACACAACTTCGCTTGACGTGGCGGCTGCGTGGACGCGTATCAGCAGCAGGCAGGGGGGCTCCCACCCCGGGAACGAAGGCTGGGACCCCTAGGAAATCTCTCTGCAAAAGGACCCCGTGTCCCCAAAGAGCGAGGGCATCCTCAAACTGGGATCTCCGTGCGGTTCCGACCCTCTGGCCAGGACCGATACAAACGTCAAAAGCTGAAACCAGGAGGCTTCGTGCTGGTGGCCGCCTGGACGTCTGGCTCATAGGAGAAGAATAACGCTCGCAACACCCCCGCTGAGTCGAAGCAGAACGTTAGTGCCGGAGGCTCCACGGTGCGGGCGTCACAGACCAGCAGAGACAAACGTGCACGCGGCACAGGGCACACGCTCCGCAGGCCGCGGTGTCGCCGGCACCCTGTTCCCGAAAGGCCAGCTCAGGTTGCCTGCCACTGGCGTGATCAAGTGCACAGCCACCCGGAAATGGCCCGGGAGCCTCAGAAGTTCACAAGCTCGACCCCTGTTGGCTTGCAAGCTGAGGAGCTGCCCTCTGGTCTGGTGTTCTCTCCTTCCTGGACACGGGCTCACCCGGCGCAGCTCAGGGCACCATCCTGGGACAGGGGGTCCCGCGGGCTTCACATGGAATGGGCGGGGGTCTCAGACTGCTGCCTGATGTAGCTCTGGAAGCTCTTGTCTCCGATGGGGTGCTCCCTGCGGGGGTGTAGGGGGAGCAGCGTGAGCGTGGGCCGCCCTGTGGCTGGTGCGCCTCTGAACTGCCATCGCCTGTTTTTTGTTTTTTGTTTTTAATTTTTATTGGGGTAGAATTGCTTTAAAATGCTGTGTTAGTTGCTGCCGTATAACAAAGTGAATCAGCTATACGTATACATATATCCCCATAGTCCCTCCCTCTTGCATCTCCCTCCCACTCTCCCTATCCTACCCCTCTAGGTGGTCACAGAGCACCGAGCTGATCTCCCTGTGCTATGTGCCTGGTTCCCACTAGCTAGCTATTTTACGTTTGGGAGTGGATATATGTCCATGCCACTCTCTCACTTTGTCCCAGCTTACCCTTCCCCCTCCCTGTGGCCTCAAGTCCATTCTCTACATCTGCGTGTTTATTCTTCCTGTCCTGCCCCTAGGTTCTTCAGAACCATTTTTTTTTTTTAAGATACCATATATGTGTGTTAGCATATGGTATTGTTTTTCTCTTTCTGACTTACTTCACTCTGTATGACAGACTCTAGGTGCATCCACCTCACTACAAATAACTCAATTTCGTTCTTTTTTATGGCTGAGTAATATTCCACTATATATATGTGACACACCTTCTTTACCCATTCATCTGTCAATGGGCATTTAGGTTGCTTCCATGACATGGCTACTGTAAATAGTGCTGCAGTGAACATTGTGGTACATGACCCTTTTGAATTATGGTTTTCTCAGGGTATATGCCCAGTAGTGGGATTGCTGGGTCGTATGGTAGTTCTATTTGTAGTTTTTTAAGGAACCTCCATACTGTTCTCCATAGTGGCTGTATCGATTTACATTCCCACCAACAGTGCAGGAGGGTTCCCTTTTCGCCACACCCTCTCCAGCATTTATTGTTTGTAGATTTTCTGACGGTGGCCGTTCTGACTGCTGTGAGGTGGTACCTCACCGTAGTGGTGAGATCTGCATTTCTCTGTAATAATTAGTGACGCTGAGCACCCTTTCCTGTGTGTGTTGTTCTCATCACCTTTCCCTACCTTTGCTTGTGATGCGTGTTCATCGTAATACGCATGAGAAGTATGGACCAGCAAAGGAAGAAGTTAGCCCAAAACTGCCTGTGGAAGCACAGCCCGTGACCCCGGCCTCAACGTGCGGGGCGCGTGTGCTCATGCGTGGGGAGACCGTGGCCTCCTGGAGTGAGCACCGTGGCGCTGCGCCCTGTTAGCTGATAGACGCTGGCACAGCCGTGAGTCACGGGCTCTGCCGTGTCTAAGAAAAGGCGTTTTTAGACGGTCGGCGTGGGTTCTGACAGAGGGTGTTAAAGGGTCTAGAATGTGACGTGAACGTCTGTGGAGCCGGCAGCAGGCACGGTCGGCATCCCCAGGGGTGCTGGGCACCCTTGCAGCCTGGCCAGAGTCGGGGTCTCTCCCAGAGCCCCCCTTCCCTTCCCAGACCCAAGCCACGTCTTCCCTGGAAGGAAGCAGCCAGCAGGGAGGGGGCTGGGCCCACGCAGGGCTCCCGCCTCAGGTGTCGGGGCGGGCTCTGCCGTGGGTCCGTGGGCTCCAAGTACTCATAGGCTCTCGTCACCCACACCCTTCGTGCAGGAGGAGGGCGCCGCCTGGTTGCCTGCCCGGAGCCGGAGCTGCAGCCCCTGGCACAGAGCGCAGGTGGCCCGGCTGCGCCTGCCCCTCTGCGGCCGACCCCTCCCTCCCAGGATGCGGGGGGCGGGGGGCGGGGGGGGGTCCAGAGCCAGCCTGGAGAGGCAAAACGTGCTTCCCAGGGGCAGGGCCGCTGGCCCACGATGGAAGCCTAATTTCAGAAGCACATGGGTCGCGAGGCGGGAGCAGGAGGCGCCTCTGGGGACCCGGTGCAGAGGGCGCTGGGGGTGAAGCCAGATGGGGGCCCGCCGCGCCCCACAGGCAGGCAGCCCGAGGCGGCCCCTCCCCGGCTCCCCACGCCTCCAAGACCCCGGACTCACTGGCTCCCGTACTTGGTCCTCTTGAACTTGTCCCTTCTGTGCTGGGCGTGCTCCAGCTCCAGGGCCCCGACCCCGGTGATGACCTGCTTCAGCGTCTTGTAGGTCTCCTGGGGGTCGTCGATGACGAACGTGGAGTACTCCTCGCGCTCTGGACCATCGTACACAGACCTGCTCCCGCAGGCCTCTGCAGCATCGGGGGCAGGGGCTGAGGTCAGCTTGGGGCGAGCGGACAGGCTGCCCCCCGAGCGCACGGGAAGGGCCGACCGCTCACGCAAACGCACACGAACCAGAAGCTGCTAAGAGTGGGGCCAACCCTGAACCCCGAAGAAGCCTGCGGCGCCGGAACCACAGACCCGAGGGTCCAACGCCGAGCACGAGGGCCCAACCCCTCTCCAGGGTGACCGGGCTCTGTGCAGCCTGGCCCGGGCTCCCAGACGGCTGCTCCTGGGACGTGCCACGGCAGGGACCTGCAGGGTGCAGGGCGGACGAGAAGCCATCCTCTCGGCCGTCACCTGTCGGCCAGTCTGTGCTAGCAGCTTCTTAGAGCCTCCATCGCCCCACCTGCTCAACAGGTACCTTTCTCATCCGACCACCGCACTCCTGCTGAAGACCACGCTGTGGCCTCCGGGCCCCCCACCTGCCCACAAACACCCGAGCTGCGTCCTGCACTCCAGGGCCACAGAGAGACGGGTGCCCGGCCCAGGTGAGCTGGCAGCAGGCCCCTTCGGCGCGGCCTGTGATGTGCTGCCGGCTCACCGTCACGGAAAGATTTACTGCCTTCACTCCCAACTCAAGGGAAACCTCTTAATTCTTACTGAAAAACCACAAGTCTGTGCAAAGGGAACCTGGGAAGATTCAAAATTTCAAAGGAAATGGGAACATGACGTGAGAAAGACATAAGGGCTGCGCACGCGAGGGATAAAGGGGCAGAGACGCGGGCGGGAGCGCCCAGGGCGCGGTGAGCCGCACTGATGAGTCCCTGGAGCCCGGCTGCCTGCACGTCCCCCCCGAGTCCCCTCTGGCTGTGCCTGCTTGGCCTCGAGCGAGTCCCTCAGGCTCCCGAGCCTCAGTGAACCCTTCTGGGAAACAGGGCAGCTTAGGAGTAGGATGGGAATCACCGAAGGACCACGATCCCACGCGGGGGGCCGGGCGGTGGCAGGGTCGGGACACAGGCAGGGACGCCCAGCCGCCTCAGCTCGGGGGCTGCGTGAACCGCTTCACAGGGGTTGTTCCACACGGCCCCTGGGCCAGCCTGGCGGGTGGGGCCCGTCGCTGCCATTTCCCAGAGGAGGGGGCTGTGTGCCCAGCTGGTCTCGCAGCGGATGCCAAGGCAGCTCTGCACTGAGGCCTGTGCGTCGCGGGGAATCTCCTGCTAGGGCGCCAACGAGTGTGGCTGCAGTGGCGGGAGCTGGGACAGACCCGGGAGGAGGTCCCGGGACCGGGCTGGGGAGCAGCTCTTAATTCGGGGCCCAACGTCAGACGCGAGATTTGTGACTGGACCCAAAACAGACCCGGAGCATCCACGGGGCCGGGCGGCAAGCTCGCCCTCCGCTCCTCTTTGACGGGGCTCCCCAAACCCCGTCTGGGCAACGCTGGAGCGCGTGCTGGGGCCGGCTGGCGGCGGGTACACGTTTCTAAAACGGCCCTAGGAACGAGGAAGAGCACAGGGCAGACGCAGGACAGTGCAAAGGTGGACTTGCTGACCGACAAGGACAGGAGGACAGCAAGCACGGCCCCTGCCGGTGACACTGGGGGGCAGATATCTACGTCGGGAGGACACCCAACAGCCAGGTGACACAGGACACAGAGGCCCTGACAGTGAGCCCAATGTCCGTGCCCCGAGGTGGGAAGGGCGAGACTAAAAGTGCATCCTGGTCCCTTCTAAGGGCAGACGGTGGCCCGTAGCTGATGGGCTGCACCGAGGTGCTGGCTGAGCTGCGGGGGAAGGGGGGGGGAGGGCGAAAAGCCTTCATGCTGATTTAACGGGCTCGCGTGCAGCACGGCTCCGTGTCTGTGGAAGTCACCCCGAGACCTTCCCAGGCCCCCTCGCCATGCCTGCGGGAAGGTGTGCGTGCAGGCTGCCTTCCAGGGCGCAGACGGGGTGGCCGGCCACCATCACCGAGACCTTGGCCGCGTGACCTCGGTCCGGCAGCCCTTCCGCACACGATCCCACCCAGCCCTGCACTGGCCCTGCGCCACCTGCAGCACTGGGCACCGAACTCCAGGGGGACACCGCCGTGAGGGAGGTGGGGGGACAGACTCACAGGCGACCGGGACACAGCCGCCTCCCAGCACGGAAAGGCTGCTGTGCCCGGAGGAGAGGCCTTGGTATGTCGTCAGCCCACGGGCTGAGCGCTCAGGGCAGTTTGACCGACGTAAACGAGGGTCTCAAGGAGATGAGAGCCCCTGACAGCAGAGTATCGGCCTCAAGAAAGTGCTGAGGTTCCAGGCAGAGGCCTGAAGACTGTGGAAAGTGACTCAGTGCTTTGGTGCCTCCGTGAAGTGAGCAGTAAGGCCTCCAATCCGGCTGACCTTCTGTGAACCCTTGTTGTCAAGATCACTGCTATCCTGGGAGGGAGGCTGGGTGTTCAAGACCCCTTTCCATTTGACTGTCCATCCATCTACCCATGCACCCACCCACCCACCCACCCATCCATCCACGCATCCAGCAAACAGGTACTGAGTCCCTCCTGTGTGCTAGGCACTGGGATGAATGACACCTGCCTCTCCTCGCAAGGTCATGTGTGTCGCTGGTGAACAGATCTGAGAGGGCATCATCGTAATGGCAGAGATCAGCACAGGCTGTCCGCAGGGGGGCAGGATAAGCTCGGGAGGGGCCCCCCCAGGACACACGGCGTCAGCCAGATGAGGGGCGCATCGGGGGCAAAGGCACAGGGGTCTGCCGCGTGGTGCCGGGGCAGAGAGGGAGGCGGGGGTCTGGAGAACATGGGCGGGCAGCTGCGTGCTCACCAAGGCATGGCTAAAGTACCCTCCAGGCTGCGGCCCACAACTGACCAGGAGACGAACAGGAAAAGAGTCCAACAGGCTTGTGTCCGGGCACCTTCTGAGGGGGCTGCAGGGCCCACCACAGAATCTCTAACAGCAGCTCTGAGGAGTGCCAGCCCCAGTGCAGGGTCACACAGCTCACCGCCCCCAGCTCGCCTTGCATCTGCCTCTCCTGCTACAGCCCAAGCGCCCCCCTGGTCTCCCGACTTGCCCCACCTACACTGCTTCATTCTGCAGGGCACGGAGAGCAACGGAATGCAGGAAAACACCTGGAGCTGCCGGCAGGGGCACGAGCACACGCACACTCACACACGGGTCCACACACACACACACGTGCACACACACACACGTGCACACGTCCCTCTGGAAAACACACAAGATTGAAACTCCTTGTTTGGAGGCATGGGAGGTTATTAAGACACAGGATCTTCTCAAGAATCTGGCAGTTTCAGAGGCTGCAAGCTAAATTCCATCTTAAAATTATCCATAGAACCTGTTATCTAAGTAACTGCCCCCCAATAGCCACTCAACCTGCAGAACGTTTTCCCCGTCGGCGCCATAAACGATGACACCGCGCGCAGCCCCTGGCGGCCCCCAGGGCTCACCCCCATCCGCCCTGCCTCACCTTGCATCTTCTCGAGTTTGCTCATGTACGAGCTGAAGAGAGAGTAGATGCGCTCGGTCTCTCGGTCCCCGTCGATGTCCAGCTGGATGTTTGCTGGGAGGCCGCTGCCCAGACACCGCGCGAGCGGGCGGAGAGGAGGAGGGGTCAGTTGTGGCGGTGGTCATTTAAAGGTCACTAAACACGGGGGCCCCACCCCGCACTTATCCCCGCCCCGGGCTGGGGTACCAGGCACAACCTACCTGGTGCAGGGGGAGCAGCCGGCGGCCGTGTCCGAGGAGGCCCTGCAGCACAGCCAGTGGCCGTTCAGGTAGGCGGACGGGTGGTAGACGGCCAGGCGCTTCTGGTTGCACTGGCTCACCTTGGTGAGGATGTCGATCCAGGCCTTGGCCTCCACGCAGTTGTTGGCCTGGATGTACAGTGCCCGCTCGGGCTGGATGACCTGGAACATCTGAGGGGCAAGGGCGGGCTCAGGGGGCTCCACGGCAGGGCCTCCTGCCTGAACCGCGAGGGCCACTCTTGTCCACGCCAACCAGCCTGGGGCCGAGTGGGGGCAGAGCGGGGACACAGGAGGCTGCGCGGCTCGGCGGGGTCAGCCCCGGTCACCCGGGCCAGGGCGCTGCCTTTCGGGGGCCTTGGGGTCCCCCTGGAAAAGCAAAGGCGCTGCACCACTTGCACCAGGACACGTGAACTGGGACGTGGCCGTCACACAGACGCGCTGGCTCCTCAGCCTCCTTCGTCTCTGGGCGGGATGGGCTTCGTACAAGACGCCACAGCACACCCTGCCCTCTCTCCCGTCCGCTTCCCCAGACTTGTCTCGGGGCCTTTGCATGTGCTGTTGTCCATCTGAAATGTACTCCCGCTGCAAGACTGACCACTCCAGGGACCCCTCCTTCTTCCAGGCAGAAGTTACTTCCCCCGTGAGGCTTCTCGGAGCCTCCACTGCCTTTCCTATTTATTATTCACTCAACCAACATTCCTGAGTACCAGGCACTGTCCTAGGTCCTGGGGACACAGTGGCCCAAACATAGTTTCTGCTCTCGTGAGCTCCCGGCCAGCAAGAAAGACAAGAGCGAACACAAAGCACGGGGGCTGTGAGGGGGGAGGAGGAGGCCAAAAGGAGGGTCAGGAGGGAGCCCTCGAGACAGACGATCCCCCAGCTGCGATCAGACGGGCGACGCAGAGTTAATTAAGCTCAGTGGGGAAAGCAGGCAGCAGGGGACGGGAGGTGCAAAGGCCCTGGGGGCAGCGAGGGGCAGGTGCTCCCAGCAGACGCAGGCCCGGCTGCACACAGAAGGGCAGGGAGGTCGGCAGCCCTGAGCCCTGGGAGGCTGTCAGGCTGGACTTGGCAGAGGGCATGTGGGAGGCCAGGAGTCGGGACGTCAAAGTCCACGGAGGCCTTCTGCAAGGTGGGGCGGTGTGCCCGGAGGACGAACAGGATTCGAAGGATTCTGGGAGGGGCCTGGGCCCAAGTTCCAGAGTGAACAGCCACGGCTCCCCCCAGCCCCACCCCACCCACACGTGCACCGTCGCACAGGCCTCAGACTGCATGCTCTGTACGTGGCTGCGATCCCCGATGGAGGGAAGGCCCTGGAGGGAGCGCTCTGCTCCGATCGTCCTCACAGGCGGGCCCCTCCGCCAGGGCCCGGCACACCACAGGCCTTCAAAGACGTCTCACAAATGGAAGAGGACGTTGGCCTGGTAGTTAGCGCGTGGAAGCCGCCTCTGGGGAAGGCAGCGGGAAAGCACGGGCCGATGAGAAAAGGATCCTGAAATTGTAGCCCTGACGGAACGAAGCAGCTCACGGCTGCTTCCAGGGTATTTTCCACACTCTGTCCCTCTGTGGTCGTCGGGAAGGCCACCGGCTGAGAGCACAGCATCCCCAGCCCCATCCAGGGGAGGGGTGGGAGGTGCCGTGCAGACACACACGGCAGGACGCTGCCCACCAAGGGGGCAGGTCGAGGGTGCTAACCTCCCTCAGGCCCAGAAACCCGCCCGCACCTGCCACGGGGCCATCTGCGGCCCAAAACATGGCCTCAAGTTGTCCTGGGGCAGGACCAGGCGCCAAGGTCGGGAGCCAGCGCAGGGCGAGCGCAGCTGCCGTCTCCGACCACCCGTCCAGCGAGCAGCCTAACCCTCTGAGGCCGTGGGGCCGGCCTCAGACCAGACGGAGGCCGGACAGACAGACCCAGTGCGGCCGTGGGCACCTACTGAAACCGGAAGCGCAAGGCAGATGGACGCGAGGACGGGGAAGGAGGCTGGCGGCCAGTCGGGTCCCGGGGGCAAGCCCGACTCTTCGGGGGTCCGTGAGCCGGGAGCGCGTGACCCACAGAGACACCGGGGCTCCCGGGGCCCGGAGGGGGCTCGAGGGCAGCAGGGCGGGGTGGCGACGTGAAACACAGGAGGGGAGGCCGGGTCTGTGGCTGCGTGGAGCACGTCCAGGCTCTGGGGCCGCACGGTCTGGGCCGGGCTCTGCCCCCACGCACGGGTGTGAGCTCTGGGTCAGCATCGTGACCCCTCCTCAGGACGGCCATGGGGGGAGACGGCTCTCAGTGACCTCGGGAGAGCGCGGACGCCCAGGGCCTGGACCCCGCTAAGGCCCCCAGCCGCAGCTCTTAAGAGTAAGGGCAGTAATTTGTCTGAACGTTGAAGTGAAGAGCCTTAAACAGGGTTGATCTCCCGAGAACACCTCCCTCCTCCTTAAAGCAAGGTGTCCCTTTGGGCAAAGGATTCCAAATTATTACCCTCGGTTAGGCTTCTGCAGGGTTCTGCCCGACTGGACCTTCCCCCCGAATAAAACATTCCAAGTCAACGCGTCACGAGGGGAATGAACCGCGTGGAGCCTCATCTGCCGTTTGCCTCGCCCGGCAACCACCCCGGGGACTGCCGTCGTCTGCAGCGGAGGGCTTGAAGGGCTGACCGCCCAGCCGCGAGGGTCCCACCTGCTCTGCCTATCTGTGGAAGGGACGTCCCCGCCACCATCACCCTCAGGGAGACCCCGGCCGGTGGGGCCATCCCTCCAACCACTGCAGCCTCAGGACAGGAGGGAGAGCCACAGAGAAGAGGTGCCCAGTCTGGGACGCTGGGGAGCTGCCCGCACTCCTGAGGGAGGCTCCGCCCACGGCCCCTGGGCGTGGCGCCCATGCCGCCAGTCACCCTCGGCGCCGGCCACAGGCTGGGGTCTCTTTAAAGCTGGAAGACTAGGGAAGAATTTGGAGGATTTGAAGTTTTAACTCTTAGTTATTATTTACAGCCCCACCTTCCTTCAAAAAAGACCGCGTGTGACTCATACAAAATATATCTAACGAAACTGAAAAATATAAAAAATATTTAGAAAATTAGGAGCAGAGAAAGAGAAATGGGAACAGACTTGGGAGAAACAGGACCTAAGCGCGCAGATTTTCTAATGAAAACAGACAACCCAGAAAAGCCCTCAGATCGGGCTACGGGCTGGTGGCCTGGGGAGGTGGGACGCAAGGCCATCGCCCCCCAGTGGCCGCGCGAGGCTGCAGGGGACTTCCCCACGAGAGCACCCCTTGGAGAGCAGAGTCGTCCTGGCACCCGGTGGGAACCCCGTGCTCCCCCTCGGAGGGGACAGGAGGGGACACGGCGGTGATGGCGGGGGATGGGCAGGAGTGTTTTCTCCTCCCCAGCGTTCGGAGGTGTTCGGCGACGAGAACTCAGGCACCGTCCCCCCAGCCCCCCTCCACCATGGTGCCCACAGTGTTGGGAAGTGAACGCAAAGCGGGGGTTCCCCAAGCTGTCTGCAAGCACCTGGATGGTCAGCAGAGGCGGACCTCATGGGAGGGTCCCCCAGAGCCTCCGCCCAAAGTCTGGCTTCGAAATGACCAGTGGCAGCTGCTCACTCCTGCCGGTCAGGCCATGCGTGGGCTCCTGCAGACGCGGACACCTCCGTGGGGCCCGACGGCATGGACGGCATGTACCCGGAGGGGGGAGCTACAGGGGCAGCAAAAACCGTGCCATTCCCACGGCCAGATCCGGGCCACGTGAGCACCCACGTGGTCTCACCAATGAGGGGCTCCGGCCTGAATGAAACGGGGCCCTGCGGGGCCGCACAGCCCAAAACACACCAGGGAGAGAGAAAGGCCCTCGGCAGAAGGAAGCGACAGGATGCAGCAAAGGGACAAGAGAAGCAAAAAGCGTGAGGCCGAGCAAGACGGGGCAGAGCTAATGCGTCCAGTGGGGCCACGTGTCCCCGACCGACCCCGGCCACGGGCTGCCAGCCGACCCCGGGCCACATGTCCCCGACCGACCCCTGGCCATGGGCCCCCAGCTGACCCCGGGCCACATGTCCCTGACTCACCCTGGGCCACATGTCCCCGACTGACCCCAGGCCACAGGTCCCCGACCGACCCCGGGCCACGAGTCCCCAACAGACCCCGGGCCATGGGTCCCTGATACAAGTCACCAGCACTTGTGCCACATCCGAGGGAGTCCCTACAAAACGCATCACCTGAAGCTGCCACACTGACCCCCGACACACCCAAACCAAGGGCCGCCTCCAAACACTGGCCTTTTTGCTTCAGAAATGCCGAGGCCACAGAACACAGAGAAAGGCTGAGCAATGTCCCGGATTAAGGAGACAGCAGAGAACCAAGTACCGGTGTTGGCCTGGGACACACAACGGCTTAGAGAATGTCACTGGGCAGCTGGGCGGCGGTTTAGCAGTGACGCTGCGCGCGGGTTGGGTGTCCTGATGCTGGCTGCAGAGTTACATAAAGGATGTCCTTGTTTTTAAGAAACACACTGAAGATACACATGCTTCAGAAGCCATACGCACATGTACACGGAGAGAGACGGGAGGAGGTCGGGGGCTCAGCCAGCCGACAGGACAAGTGCAGACGAGCAACTGCTCGCGGTGAGGGGCTCGCGGTGAGGGGCTGCAGCCCTCACTCTATGTTTGGAGCTTGTAGACGCAAGACTCAATCTAAACCGAAAGTCTTAGAGAAACCCCGCGGGTCCTGCCAACCCAGCGGGCAGGGTCGGGCTCTCTGCCCCGCGGCAGCGCCTTGCGGCTGCCAGCTCACAAGGGTCTGGGAGCAGGTGCGGGACGCGGACGGCGGCGAGGTCGAGGGGATGGGGTGGCACTCACGTTCTTCATCTTGAAGGACTCCTCTTCCAGAGGCTCCACCGCCAGGATATTCTCGATGGGGATGCTGTAGAGAGGCGGGTCCCCTGTGGCAGAGTGTGCCCGTGAGCTGCCAGGAGGGGCCGGTCTCCCCTCGAAGGCAGGTGACGCCGGCCTCACGCGCTCAGCCCCCACAGGACCCGGGTCCCTGAGAAGCCAACCCCACGTTTCCATGGGGACATCCTGTGATCTAGATCAGAGCCACCCACGCAGGACAAGAGCGTCCACCCCGAGACCCTGCTCTCCACGATGCCCAGGCCGCCCTCTCGGTGCCCGCCTCCCGGGTAAGGACCCGCCCACCCCAGAAAAGCGACCGGTACCGCCACGGGGGCTGAGGCAAGGCTCTGGTCCCTCGGAATACACTATGTGAGAACAAATAAAAAGCGCACTGTTCTTGGTACCTTTGCTTTTCTGGTAGGTAAATTCATGGTTTGTCAGGCGAAACCATCTCTTCTTAAAATTCTTCATCCCAAAGCGTTTTCGCCCTTGTGCTCTCTTAATCATGAACCTGTCGTGAACGGCACAGGCTGGTGGGTGAGCGGCTTAGGGCGGGGTGCATGTCCCCCCTGCCCGCCAGCTCCGGCAGCCCAAAGTCACAAAGTCAAAGCCTGCAGAATCACAACAGGTCGCCGCTGCCGTACCTGTGGTACTCGAAGCAGACTGTGGGATTTCAGTATCTCATAATTTTATTTCCAAGGGACAGGATTTAAAAATCAAAAGGCAAAGGTCTCTACTTTGGAAAAGTTTAGCTCCTGTGCTGGTGTCAACTTCAAGTTACAAGCTGGTGATGACCACGGGTCTATCTGAGCTCCAGCAAAGGGCACCCCCCTCACCCCCACCCTGAAAACATGGGCAAGAGATGCTCCCACAGTGCCGGCGGCAGGCTCCCAGCCCGCAGGTGTGCTCTGGGAGCAAAGACGGGAGGCGAGAGGCAGCTGCTCTCCGCTGCGTCCTGTATTCTGAGCCCCTGACGGGGGGCACTTCTGAGCGAGGGGCTGATGGAGGGCAGGGGGGCCTTGGACTCGGGTGAGGGGGCCACCCGGGCAGAAGCCTCTGATTATCTGGGGGCTGTTCAGTCTCCCCCGCCTTCAAACTCCACTCCCAGATGGGCATTCCTCCACTTGCAGCCTCAGCAGAGAACAGGCACAGGACTGAAGACACGCCGTGGCGCAGCCCTGGGGCATCTCTCCCAGACGGACCAAGGCCCCAGACGGGTCTGGATGCCCTCTGGCCCCGCGGGCAGGGATGCCTGCTTGGCGCTGAGCCAGCCTGGGAGCCCCACCCTGCCTCTCTCCCGCCAGCCCTACCCTTCCTTAAGCAGGATGGGCTGCTGCACACTCTTGGGGTCTCTTCTCCCGGAGGACGAGATCAAATCTAAGAACTGAAGTGGAAAGAAACCGGATGGTTAAAAGGCAAACCTTCGTAGGAACAGTGCCTGGGTGCCCTGCATCTCCTTCTGGAACCAGAGGAGAGAGGAGACTCTGAGAAGCAAGTTGTCGGGCGAGGGTCCCTCTGAGAGGACCATGGGGTCTTGACTCTGTTGAGACTGAGCCGCTTCCAGCCCTAGCTGAATCCCGGCCCCTCCCGGGAAGGGCTGGCCGCACCCACAGCTGTTACTGCTCCTGAGAGGCCGCCAGGCCTCAGGTAACACCTGGAGGTCCACCTGCTCCCCTCGTGGAGCTGGAAGCCATCGCGGATCCCCTCCCTGGCCCCCGCCCCGGGTTTTGCCCCCACGGGGCCTCCCCGCTCAGTTCAACCACCCACGACCGTCCGGATCCCTCCCACCGAGTCAGCCGCCTCTGCTGCCGCGAGTCTGCGTTCATCGACGCCGATGCTTACATTTTTCACTGCATCAGCGTACTTCTGCTCGTTGAAAAATTCATAGAATGCAGCCATGTAGGATTCCTTAAAGCTGGCCTAAAATGAAACAGGTCACTTAATGGAGGCCTAAGGTCTCCCGGCCCGAACCTGAAAGATCTGGAGTGCGGCCACGGGCGCTGAACAGCAAAACACGCAGGGGTGGATGCTGTCCCGGGTGCCGAGTACCCCGGCCCCAGTCGCAGGGAGGGGCCCCAGCCGCAGGGCGGATTCCACGCAAGCCGTGTTCAAAACGCGAACCGCACGGGGTCCTTGGTGAGATCTGCGTCATGCACGACTCAACAGCTTTTGCGGGCGCGTGGCTCCCAGACGCGGTTGCTGGGACGGGAGGGGTCCTCACCTCCAGGAGCTGGGGCAGCGGCAAGAGGGACCCGGGGGGACCTGTGTCCGCATGACGGCACTTTGCTACCCTGGGTGTGAAAACGAGCGAGTCTGTGCAGACCTCAGCCCAGCAGGTGCCTGTTTATCTGGGCTTCCAGCCGACAAACGCTGGGGCTGACGGATGGAGGAGAGCGTTGGCCCACGGCTTTGTGTCCCTCGGATTCAGAGAAAGCCGAACGTTTGCCCTGCAGGGGGCTGCTTGTCTGCAGTGCTGAGAGCCTGGGTCACTCCGCCCCACAAAGAACAGAATGGGGAGAGCTGGGGTGATCCTGTAGGTCATGGCTCAACCCTTTCCAGACAGAGCCTGACAGGCCCGTCCCTGAGGAACAGGCCACGTCACCGCCTGTGTGCGGGGAACCCAGAGCCCACACTGCTGCTGCTGTCACGGGGTGGACCCCCGGGGCCCTGGCACGTCATCAGTCTCCAGGACGCCCCCGTGAAGGGGAGACGCAGATTTGTCACCAAATGGGGTAAAATGAGCTCAGACCCAGGGAAGGAGGGGCTCTCGCTGGCCCCACGTAGACGAGCCCTCGGTCACCAGGCAGCACCCCGACTTCCTTAAGGTGCTCAGGCCGAGGACGCCCGGCTGTGTGGCAGGGCTACGCAGTCCCTAGAGCCAAGGGGACATGGTTTGTGGATCCAGACATGGCAGCGGGAGTGTTAGCTGCCCACGGGGGACGCACAGGGGACGGTCACTGACCACAGGGGACATCACCGCCCACAGGGGATGGTCATCGCCCACAGGGGACGGTCACCGCCCACAGGGGATGGTCACTGCCCACAGGGGACGCCTCCGCCCACAGGGGACAGTCATCGCCCACGGGGGACAGTCATCGCCCACAGGGGACGGTCACCACCCACAGGGGACGGTCACCGCCCACGGGGGACGCCTCCACGCGGTGAGCCCCCCCCCCCCCACGGCCCGCGGGGACTCTGGGCAATGCCTGCTCCTCGTCCTACTACTCCTTCCTCCTCCTTCATGTTGAAAAGAGAACTCAAGTCAGTGACTCACGGACTTGGACTTGGACAGGCTGCCGAGAGTCTGAATGGTCTTTGAGACAAGCGTCAGCGTCCTCGATGTCTGCGGGTCCTGCCGGAGACGGGAAGGGGACGGTCTCACAGTTGAGTCGTGAATGAGCCCAGAACCGCCGCCGACAGAACGAACGACACCCCTAACAGCTGCACGGAGCGAGCGTCGTCCGTGAGTGAGCAGGTGAACCGCTGGCGCTGGAGTCGGAGGTCCCTGTGGGCCCTCCAACCCAGGTGGCTGCGAGCTGCTGACATGCGGGCTCTCGGGCCACCCCTGACCCCAGACCCCACGTTTCCAGCAAAGGAGCGGATCCCCCTGGCGACCCTGGGCCTGAGTCTCCGGGGAACCCAGCCTGGGGGCCTCTCACCCTCCACACGGTTCGCAGGCTTAATTTAAAACCAGCAAAACCAGGAATGGGCCCATCACCCTGGGCTTTCCGCCTGGCACTGTGGCCCCCTGGCACTCTCTCTGCAAGGGCTCGGGCCTCGGGCCTTTTCACGGTGGGAGCTCAGAAATCATCTGCGGACCACATGGCCTGAATGATGACTGATATCCACGCTCCGTCCTCCTGTGTGTGGGCAGTGGGTAACGTCATAACAAAAGCCCAGAGGAAGCCCTGGTCACACCATCCAGCGGTTTTAACAACACAACTTTGATTAGAACGTCTTGAAACCTTCCTGAGACAAAGACGTAAGGGCATGTGCACGTCCACAACCCAGCCACCACCTGGGGCTACCTCTGCACCTCCCCGGCTCGGCTCACGGGAGCTGCCCCGGCCACCTGCTGGCCCAGGGGGCCGGACGGTCAGGAGGTCCGGTTGACTAGTTTCCGGGACAGGGGCTCACTTACCGTGTGGTGGGGTGTGAGCTGGAAGAGGTTGGGGGACAGGATGGCTGGAGCAAAGAACCTCAGGAAGATGAAGCTGCTGACGGCCGTGTACCTCACGTCCAGGTCATCTGTGGCCAGGACACAGAGACAGGACTCACCGGGGCTGCTGGAGCCGCAGGGAATAACCGGGGGCAGGAAGAAACTGGGAACCACTGGGACAGAGCTCGGCTGTGGCCTCCGGGTGGGGCTGGGGCCCAACTCACACAGGGGCGAGTGCAGACAGGAGCCAGGGGCCCTGCCCGCCGTGCAGCCCCCATGCTGGTGCCTGACGCTGCCCACTGGCTACGGGGTCAGAACCCTCGCTACGGGGCCCTGAGCGTCCGTCTCTGCCTGGAGGCCTCCGTCCAGTGAGGGGTGCGGGTGTCCCCACGGTGTGGGGGTCAGAACCCTCGTTACGGGGCCCTGAACGTCCGTCTCTGCCTGGAGGCCTCCGTCCAGTGAGGGGTGCGGGTGTCCCCACGGTGTGGGCGCCACGAGCACTCGCCTTGGAAGCGCTTGGCGGCCGCTTCTCGCAGGGAGAAGAAGATGTCACACATGACGGTGGGGCAGCTCAGCCCCGACGTGGTGATGACGCTGAAGACGCGGTCCACGTACTGCCGTAGGTTCTCCTGCAAGGGGGGGGCTCAGCCGTCTGCTCCAGACTCCCCTGGGCTGCCGTGCCCCGCGGCCGCCAGGAGGGGCAAGGGCGAGGCTGGGGTCCCAGAGCAGCAAAGACAGACTTCCCGCCGTGGGCCAGGAGCAGCACGCTGCAATCACAGTGACCCACGCAACCAGCCAGGGGCGCGGGTGGAGGGAGCACGCTGTGTGCCCACATCGACCGGCAGCCTAGAGGCCGTGCCCGCGGCGACGTGGCCTCCCGAGCGCCAGGACCGGGCTCTGCTCTTTAGAGGCAAAGACTTGGCGGAAAGATGGAAACAGGGACTTGGCTGTTTTAAAAACTGGGGCAGAGCTCCAGGAGCAGCCACAGGTGGCCCAGGCTGGGGAGCCGCGTTTGCTGAGCTGAGGGAGACGCCCCCAACCATGGAGGCTCCCGGGTATGGGTGGCGGGAGGCGCAGGCCGGGCACAGAGCAGGGGAGGTGGTGGCTGACGCCGGGGGCGGGGGGGGGGGTGGTCCCCCGAGGCCGCTGCAGCTCAGGCGCCTGCCACCGCCCACCATCCGGGGGTCGCAGCGTCCAAGGCGCTGGAGGGCGAGCCGGGCCTCACCGTGTTGCTCTCCAGGCTCTCACCGTCCTTCAGCCTCACGGGGTCGATCTCACAGGACTTGTGACTCTGGCAGATCTGCGGAGAGCGTTGGAGACACGCAGTGCGTGAGCCGAGCCTGGAGCCCAGGTGGGCGGGGTCACGGCGGGCGAGGCGGGCCTGGGCCAGGAGGGGCAGCTTGAGGCCTGGCCTAGGCGGGGCGGTCCTTCTCGAGACTGCAGCGCGGCGGCTGACACGGGATGAGGCTTCACCAGCTTATTAACGTTTTACCTCAAAGTGCTCTCAGGGTTTGGCTCACAGATCAAACCAGAATCTACTCTCAATTCCCTCAAAGGACCGCAAGGACCGCAAAGGACCTGCTTTTTGGTGAAACTGTTCTGGGGGAAACACCCCCTCCCAGGAAGGTGTCAGTAAGAGATGGAGGGTCACTCCTCCCAGGGTGTCTGACCGGGGCAGGGGTTTGGGGTGGGGGGGACAGCAGCAGGGCTGTCTCTCTGGCCTCGTGGATTCGGGGGAGGAGGCGTCCTCGGAAGAACCAGTTTTTCTCTTGCGTGTCATTCTGTCTTAGCGGAATGATGGACTTGCTTAAGTATTTTTCTAATTTGAGAAAACAAGGAAGCTTCTGGGATGCTCAGAAGGTCCCCTTGGGAAGCCGGAGAGAAGCTGACATGGAAGCCACAGTTCTGGGCTTAGGCGGGGCCCGGGGCTGCGGGCTCTGTGTCACCTGCCCTTCCCTCGGGACTCTCTGGCCCGCCAGCAGCGCCCCCCTCACCTCCTCTATGGTGGGCTTCAGGGTGACGTGCAGGTAGTGCATCCCCGCCAGCTTCATCGTCTCGTCGATGCACTTGGACGTTAGCGAGTTTCCTCGGAAGATGGTATTGGGATCCCTGGAAAACAGTGTCGGATAGGGAGGCATCCAGGGGGCAGGGAGGCCACCTGACCGAAGCCTCGCAGTGGGGCCTGAGCCCTGGGCCTGCCTGCCGTGTAACAAACCCACCGCGGCCACCGCCGGGTCCCCAGGGCGCAGCAGCCGTGCGCCCCCCACCCTGCGCTTTGAGGGCCTCCTCCGCTCCTCAGGGCCTGGGGTCAGCACGGGAGGCGAGGCCCAACGACACCTCCAGCAGGGCACGCTCTGGATCCTTCTGAGCCAACGGTCCCAGGGAGCCACTCCCAGCAGAACCCACCTCCCCGGAAGGCCCGCGGGCCCAGCCTCAGGAACGGAGCCGCCCCCGAGGCACCCGGTGCCCCGCTCACCGCTCCGTGCCACGTGCCTCCCAGTTCCCAGGAGAAAAGGCGCATTTTTAGAAGCGCAAGTGTGTCTCTGAAGGAACCCTGACCGTGTGGCTTCCTCTGGCTGCCCGGACCCCCGTCCAGCCCCTGAACAGGCCGGACCCCCGGAGGGTCTCGGGGCGCGCTTGGCACTCACTGGGTCCTCTGGACCTCGGCACTGGCGATGGCACTGATGAAGGGCACCACCCGGCCGTAGTGCAGGAAGAGCCGCACCAGCGGGACGGCCGCCTCCTGCTTCTCCCTGCAGACCTCGCCCAGGATGTGGGCCGCAGACGCTGAGACGGGCTGGGGAGACAGGGCATGAAGGAGGCGAGCCCCAGGCCCAGCCCCCCACTTTGCGTGCGCCCGGCGGGTCTGCGCCTCCCCCCCGCACCCCCACACAGCACCGGGGCCAGTGAGCAGAGGGCCATGACCCTGGGGTCACTGTCAGACAGAGCGCCAGGCGTGGGCCATGCCGGGTGCTGTGGCTCTCGCTGCGGGGGACGTGAGGGCTCCCTTCCCCAGCAGAGGGAGGCCCAGATGGTCCCAAGCGCACGGCAGGCCCAAGGTGGGGGCTACGGTGCGCGAGCCACGCGGGTACCTCCGCGTCCGCCGACCGCAGAAGCAGGTCCCGCAGGGGGCTGTAGTAGTCGGAGGAGAAGACGTGGTCTTCCGTGTAAACCACGTTCAAGCGCAGCGACCCCAGGTCTTCCGGCTTCAGGCTCTTACTGCCGTTGTCCCGGGGCTGAAGGAAGTACCTGGTGCAGGACACGCAGACAAACGAGGCAGTCTGAGGCAGCAGCTCCCCCAGGGACCCCGCTTGGGTGGTCCTCCCGTCACAGGCAAGGGGACTCGGGAGATTCTGCAGGACACCCTGCTTAAGTCCCTCTGCCTCAGTGGCCCCAACCTGACACCCCCGCAGGGTCCCTGCACCTGGGGGGGTCCCCCATCTGATACCCCCGCAGGGTCCCTGCACCTGGGGGGTCCACCATCTGATCCCCCCGCAGGGTCCCTGCACCTGGGGGGTCCCCCATCTGACACCCCCGCAGGGTCCCTGCACCTGGGGGTCCCCCACATTGTGTACTTCGCGCTGGTCACACTGAGCCACAGACTCAGACGCTGGGGTGGGGGGAACAGGTAGGACAGGGGAGGGGGTCACGAGCAGTTTAGGAAACTGCGGTGAAATAATTTACCCCTGAAGACTGACACCCGACAGCGGCCAGCCCTGAGCAGAGCCCGGGTGGAATCACCCTAAGTGCACGCCGGGGGCTGGGCTTGTGCTGCAGGGCGGGCGGCCCCGGGCACACAGGCACCCAGCGGTCCTCCTGACGGAGGCGCAGCCGGCTGCTCTGAGCGCACGTGCCGGGCGGCGCACTGCGGGCTGAGGCACTGGCCACTGGGGCCGCCCGGCACAGCCCCGTCACGAGGCCAGGCTGCTGGCTGAGCAGGGTCGCCTGGGGCACTGAATCGAGAATTCCAGTTTCCCCAGGGCACAACCCAAATTTTACCCACCCGGGTCTGCAGGCGTTCAGGGCTCTGCTGTGTGGCGTGGGGTGCGGGCACCTGCCCCGCCCAAGCGTCTGCTGCGGGGCCGTGGGGAGTGAAGCCAGCCTGGGGCCGGAGCGGCCGAGACTGGCACCTGCTCCCTGTCACGCGATGTGACCTGGAAGCCCTGGTGAAAGGGAACCGGGCGCCCTGGAGACCAGGGAGGGAGACGGGGCGCAGGACGGTGGTCTCCGGGACACGCGAGGGCTTTGAGTGCGGCGGGCACGGCTGGCACGGCCCCCTTCCGTGCGGAGGCCGCTGCGGGGCCCCGGGTGCCCTCACCAGGCCTCGTGGGGGCTGGACTGCCGCAGCACCTTTAGCGGGACCCTCAGCTCCCCCAGAAACTCGTCCCCAAACTTCAGGTTGCTGGCGTTCCAGAGGTCCACCCTAGAAAACAGCAGTTATGCGGGGTCTCTTACCTGGCGGCGAGGAGGGGCGGGGTCCCTGCGCCCCCGAGCTCTCCCCAGAGAACCCGGGGCAGGACGGGACGGGGCATGAAGGCCACGCTGAGCACAGCTGGAGCATGAGGTCGGGCAGTTCAGGCCCTTGGAGGGACAAGCCCGCCTGCCCGGAGCCCCACCCCCATGCCTGTCACTGCTCGAGGCCGGGCTTGCGGGAGGGACCCGATTCTGCCCCCTCTGAGCTTCCGAACCTCAGGCGCCTCGGGAAACCCTGACCCACAGGAAAGCGGATTTTAAGTGATGTCAAATCCGGAGAATCCCTAGGGTTCTCGTGAGCAGGGCCCATCGGACCTAATGCGGTCACCCCAGCCTCAGGCTCATGACCTGTCCCTGACATGGGGGCGGTGCTGCGGCCAGCGCGGCAAGAGGGCTGGTGAGTCCCCCAGCGGACGCTGCGACCTGGCACAGCGAGGCCCCCCACAGCAGCGGGACCGCGAGCCAGGCCGGGCCTTGCACACGCAGAGGGGCTCGGAGCCTCCGCCCTTCAAGCCGGCGGAAGATACTGCAAAGCGAACACACGCCACCTTTGCCCTTTCGCCACCACCCAACATCCTCGCGTTAAAATAATCCAGAAAACGGAAGTTCCTTTCCATCCACTCCCCAGTGTTGGAGGAAGTCAGGCCGCCCCGCCGAGCCGGAGCCTCGACCCCGAGCGCCTCCCGCGCTCACCGGATTTCCAGCTTGTCCACGTCCTCGTCCTCGAAGTCGAAGTGGGACTTGCGGTTGTAGCTGCAGGGCCTGGTCACCTGGGGGCCGGAGGGAGAGCGTCAGGCCTCTGCTGCCCCTGGCTGCCCGTTCTCCCTGCACTGGGAGCCAGGCCCCCTCGCGCTCATCTGTGCCGGCCCTTGCGGGGCGAGAACGGCCACCTGCGCGTCACCGGGGCCGCGGCCCCCACGCCGCCGTCCTGCTGGTGGTTCGCGTTCTGAGGGGCAGCCGGGGGCTCTCATCTGCATGCACTTCCCCTTCTGCCTTAAGACCCTCACTACTTCCGGTGAAACAAGCCTCCCTCCACTGCTCAGGGAAGACTGGGTGGGGCGGGCAAAACGCAAGAAACCCCAAACCAAACCAACCAAACAAAAAATCAACGTCTTGATAATCTGGCAAGTATTAATCTGTCAGCATTCAACTCAAAACCGGGTCATGCTGGAAGCAACAAACAGCCTTTCTGCCCAGGGAAGGAAGGACAGTTCCTAGGAATTCGAGCTGCAGGGCAGGAGGGGGTCTTCACGTGGGGGGACAGCACCCCAGAACTCTCAGAAGCGACTGGTCTTTGTGCCAAAGACCCTGGGGTATGCGCTTCAACTGCATTTGTGCCACTGAAACACCAACCTCAAAGTAAAACACTTCGTCAAACTGGGGGTTGTTTGTCTTCTTTTTCACTTTTGTCTTCTTTGCTTCCGACCTGTAATCGAGGGGGAAAGATCGGGGTGGAAAACAAACACTGTTGACGCCGAATCTCTCCTCTGCGGCTGGGCCACCCAGCACGCACGTCACGTGGCCTACGGGCGTGTCTGTTTGTCTCTAACCCCAGATGGTATGCAAATCAGGGCCCTTTACTGAGCCAAAGATACCCCACGGGGTGGGGGGGGGATCCGACCTCACCCTCCCCCCCCAGCCGAGGCTGTACTTGCCTGCACGGTCCCGCCAGCGTCACCGTGGCGTAGGGGTCACACTGCCCATTCACGATGGGGAGGCCCTGGCACTCGAGGATGCTGAGGAAAGAAGTGGGAGGTCAGGAGGGGACCCAAGGCCAGCGGGCCATCTCTCGAGGCCACCCTGGGGTCCGGGAGGGCAGCTGTCTCAACAGCTCTCAGGCCAAAAGCTCTGAGTCCCTGCAAAGTGCTTCCCAGGGGCTCCCGTCTAATAAACAGAGATGGACGCGCTGGTCAGCAGTCATGAGACATCTGGAGGCAGGAGAAGGTGTGCGTGCAACCAGGGAAAAGGGAAAAGCAGCCCGGCTGCGGAGGACACGTTGCTGGTGTCGACTGCAAAAAAACGCACAACAAATAATGTTGAGACTTGTTTTATTTGGTGGACTTTCTGAGGATTCAAGCCCGGGACGCAGCCTCTCAGAAGGCTCGGAGGGACTCCGCTGAAGAAGTCGGGGGGAAGCCAGGATATACAGGAGCTTCTGCAACAAAGACCAGGTAGTCGGAACATCAAAAGATTACTGTTAATGAAAGAAAACCCGACATCTCCAGTTAAGGAATGTAGCGCTTCTCTATGTGCGGTGAGGTACGGGAGTCTGGGCTCACTGGAATCGTTCCTTTGACGTGCACCTCAGCTCTCTGGGGCCGCGTCCTGTGCTTTCCCAGCCGGAGTCCCCTCAGGGGCGCCGTGGAGGCAGCTGCAGTGGCTGCAGGCTTGGGGGCCGCAACACCCTGCCTCCTGATCCCGCAGCTGACATTCTTCGTCCACAGTGGAGATTTCCTGAGCGAAGCCCCTGCCCTCCCTTCCTGGGAGCTCGAGAGAGGTCCGCCCGGCCCGGCCTGCCAGGTAGGAACTGTGGTGAAGTCTGTGTTATCGGTGGGGACCTGAGGGCCTGGCACCCCAGGGGCTTAGAGCCCTAGGCCGGGCGTTGCCTGCAACGCACCTCTCGGGCCGGGAGACCCCGTCTCAGGCTTCACTCTGCCGACCGCCCCGGCGCCTGGCCCCCTTTGGGTTCTGGACCGCAGTTACTCCAGCTCTTGGACCGCCCTCGTCACTCCTGCGCCTGTCACCCTGGGCTGTCGCTGGACAGCTCCTGCTCCTGCTTCGGCTGGACACTGGGCGCTGTGAACTTCACGTCGCTGGTGCCCGGATTCTGGGCTCATCCGTGCCGTCAGTGGTCGGGGTCTCTTGTCTGGAGAGCAATTCTCGTCTGCGGCTCTGTCCGGGAGGCGTCAGCAGCCTTGTTCGGGGACAGCGCGGCCCGACCGCCCGGTGTGGCCCCTGGAGTCCGTGCTGAGGGTCGGAGTGAGTGCAGGCGCTCCACTGGGCTGGTGGAAACTCGAATGACCCCCAGCTCTATGGCCCCGTCGCCCCTTTGCCCCCTCGCCTGCCCGGCCCTGAGGGACTCCACCTTGCTCGTTGGCGCAGGTCTGGGGAGTGCCACGAGGTCCCCTCCCCTGCAGAACGTGCCCACGGTGGCCTTGACGCCCCAGCTCCCATTGCCTAACCCGCCTTGGGCCCTGCTGGGGACGCCCTGCTGGCCATGTCGCCGATGCACCTCCACGACGAAAGCTGGCCTGCGGCGACCTTGTTTGTTTCCCCACTTGGGGGCCAATCGCCCTCCGCCCGCACGGCTGGCTCACACGGCGTCGGCTCCTTAGTCCTTTGTGGCGGGAGAGGGGTGAGGCCCCCTGTCCCGTCCTGGCCGGAAGCAGAGCCCTAACCCACACTCGGATGCGAGGATCTGCGTGCCCTGCCTCCTCGCTCACTCCTGCACGCCAGCTGGCCCGGGCGGCTGCCGCCCCTTGGGAGCCTGGTGGTCCTGACGCGTTACGGGGCCTCTTCTCTCGGGCCGAGGGCCCGTCTCCTCCGTTCCTGCTCCCTGGAGTGTGGGGCCCCTTCTCTCTCCATTTCTCCACCACTGTGTTCCGCCCCGCTACACAGGCTGGCCCTCAGGGACTTTAGTGAATCTTTTCAACTCTTTCTCCTTTCACTCTTCTTTCTGGAGTTTCTGCACTTCTCTCCCTGCTATAACCTGGTCTTGGGTCATCTTCCTCCCTCTGTGAACTAACTCGTCACTAAACAAGTATCTTCAGGCACATTTCCAGGGACAGGCACAGAACCCTGAGCCAGCCGAGAGCTTGTACAAGGGGCTGACACCCTGAGAAGCCCCCGGGGGCTCGGGGTCCTGGCAGCCAGAGGGACAGCGGTGGGTCACGCATGGGAGGAACACACAGGGCGACCCGTCGGGTGGGCAGGTGGGAGGAGGTCTCAGGACGAGACCGACTCGCCCTCAGTTGGGGGGCTGCTGCCTCTGGGGCTGGAAGCATGAGAAGGGGCTCACTCGTCCCCTCCCTGCACCAAAGCCCAGAGTTCAAGGCAAATGCATTTTTATCACATTCAGCTGTTGATCAGGAAGGTTGGGACAGTGGTGCATTTTGGACCCGCAGAGATAACGGTTTTCCCGGCAGCAGCTCAGACAGGGGGAGCAGTTCTTCCCGCAGCTGGCGTCTTGGGGAAGCGCTGCCAGAGGAAGGGCAGCAGCCGCCCGTCAACGTCATGCCGCTCCTCACAGACCGCCGTGAGGAAGGCGCTAACCAACACGCTGACTGGCCCCAACCGCAGTTACACATCCCGGAGAAAAAGAAAAACTGACACGCTGACACCCGGATGCAAAACGCACAACAGGAAAACAGGGGTCATGGGCACATCGCACCCTCCTCCCTCAGACGTCACTTCACCAGCTGCACAACCTGGGGGTCACGGCTCAGCTGCACAATCTGGGGGTCACGGCTGCTTGCATCACATCCGACCAGAGCCTATTTCACTGGAAAAGGTATGTTCACACCCCAGGCATTTGTCTACGCCGATCCCATACACACGTGCACACTCACACTCACGCCTGCACACACTCACACGTGCACACGCAGCAAGCATACAGGGTAGCAGGAGCCCCGATTTCGGGGTCGAGGTCTGAGGTCAGGCCCCAGCTCGGCCCCCATCTCACCGTTTCCACAACCCCAACCTCTTTGCCTAAACGTCGCCCTGAGTAACTGGTTATTTGCAAAAGCCAAACGCGTCACCTCCAGGGTGAGCAAGGATGTTAAGACAGTCGTCTGGGGAATGCCCAAGTCTGGGACTCCTGAGTCATTTGTTTATAAAGCATGGGCCGCCCCGCGCCCTGGGGTTAGACAGCCCTGGGCAGACAGGCCGTGGCGGCCGTCCCGCGTCTTACCGCGTGGCTAGCTTGTGGCAGACGACACCCGAGTCGGTGATGACCTCACTCAGCCTCAGCGCCAGGTGGACCTTGCCCTGAAAGTGACAATGACAGGGGGTCACGGGGGGCCACAAGCGGCGGGAGCTCTTGGGCTCCGATCACAGGCTGGTGACACGTGACCCTGCGTGGCATCCACACGTGTCCAGCCGCCCGGCTCAGATCCCAGAGAGTTAAAGAAGCTTCCAGCCCATCGCGCACGACGCTGACAGCAGGCACTGTTTCAGAAGAAAGAAAAGGAAAAGGTACTGGAGGGAGCAGTGTCCCAAATGGGCCTGACTGTCTGCTCTGGGCTGTGTTCACTCATGGCGCGCAGGCCCCGGGCAGGCGTGGGCAGCTCTGCCCAGGCGTCTCAGTGCTTCTGCGTCTGCGACAGGCAGGGTCGGAGGCCAGGAACCTCAGCCCCGCTCTTTAGGAAGGAAGCGGACGCTCACGCGCGCTCTGGGAGGAGGGGCAGAGCAGCTGGGGTAATGGAGCAGCTGCGGCTGTGCTTCCACCCGTCTGGCTGTGCAAAGGGCGCCGGCTGAGGACGGCGAGTGGGCGGGGCGGACATGGCCAGGGCATCATGAGGGCCACGAGGAGCAGCGGGGAGACGAGCTCCCGAAAAGTCCACCAGGAAGATGCATGATGCGCGTGTTTCCGTGAGCGAGCGTTCGGTTAAACTAAACTGACTTTCCTTAGACACGGAGGTGAACTGGATCCATTGTCTCTAAGGTCCTTTCCAGTTGAAACCCCCGGACCCTGCAGCCTGGGAAGAGCCTGTGAGGGCCGCCACATCTCAGGAGAGCCCAGGACGCGGTGGGGACGGCTCACCAGCTGGGGGGTCGGTGTGGGGCGCTCAGCCCCGACAGTCGCCCACTGCAGCGCGGGACCCCGAGCCCACGCAGGAGCATCCGGCGCTCCGGGCCGTCGGCACGGGGCGTGTGCAGACCTGGCCAGCAGCTCCTGGGCCCGGGATCCTTGCTGCTCCTTCCGCCCCAGGGAAGCCCGCTCCAACCGCGGCCAGACCTTCCCACCTGCTGCTTCTAAGCTTGACCGGAGCCACCAGAGAAGTGTTTCGACAAAATGCCGGCAGCACCGATTGTGAGAAAGGGCGAGGCTGGACCCGGACACGCAGCCTGAGGATGGGGGCGCGGGGAGCACCCCCAGCTAGAGCCCCGCCGCCAGACAAGAGAAAATAAACAAGAAACCAGGGTCTGGCCATGAGAAGGGTCAAGGGCGATACCTCCATCACCCCAGGCCCTCTTGTCTCCTACACACCTCTCGGGCCCCGCACTGGCAGGTGACACGAGCTCCCCATGATAGCGTCTCCCACTCAGAGCAAACCAGCTCCGGGATCGCGAGCTTGGAAGCGAGCAGGTGCCCCGGGCCGCAGCAGCGTGGTGGTGGTGGGGGGGGGCCGGCCTCACGCACCAGACACCTCGCCTACGACACTGACACGGGCTCCCGACGACACGGACGCCGCCCTGTGGGAGCCCAGGCCGCGGGCGGCGCTCACGGCCGCACACGCGTCCAGGCCCCCCGGCCGCGGGCAGGGCTAGGTGCCGCCTTCCCGGCCTTGCCCTCACCTGCGGGCAGGCAACCCGCGACAAGTCCAGCGAGGTGGGACGAGCCCGCAGGCGTCACAGCCGCGCGGCCCGGGTGACACCAGCATCCCGACCCGGAGTCACGTCTGTATCTGCGGAGGCTCCGACAGGTCCCGCCCCTCGCGGGGACGCACTCGCCTAGAGCAGCAGCTCTTCCCACAGCGGCTCGGGGCGTCCGCCCGAGCGCCCTTCACCCGCCAGGCACGGACACAGGGTCCACGGCACACCGCAACCCTCGCACGCGGCAGGCTGGTCCGACAGCGAATCCTTGAGGCCGGTAACTGGGGTGGCAGTGGCGGGGGGTGGGTGGCCTCCCTGTGCGGGTGGAAGAAACAAAGTCCCCAAAGGCCAGTGGCGCATCCTGAGCGACCCCACCCTCAGCACTGTCCCCCAGCGGGCACCGCCGTCCTTACAATCGAACAAGAAAGATTGACGGCCTGGAAACCAGCCCCGCAGGAAGCTCAGCTGTCACTGGTGGCCCGGTCAGCCTGCTGTCCTTCGTCGCACCCCAGGTGCACGGGCGCCCGCTCTGAGGCCGACGGTGGGCCACGGCCCCTCAGACCGACGCACCCCCAGTGGGGGACGGGCGCGGGCTGTGACCGTTGGCGCTCCTCTCCTGGGGCAGCGCGTCCTCCAGGAGGGGCAGTGCTGTCAGCCGACTCGTGCTGTTACAGTTCGGGGGCTTTGGGGGAGGGGGGTATGAGGTAAATAAAACACAAACACACACATCTCGGAGAGAAACCCCTGCAGAACCACCCAGGATCTGCAGCTCGGAAGTTCACACCCATCCTCACTGCACAAACAATCCCACCGCAAACACCAACGCCCGGGGTGGTGCGGGCCACACCCTGCACAGGGCAGGCAGGAAGTGTGGTTTCCCAGGCTCGGCCTCTGCAGGGCACGCGACCTTCCATGGACGCACAGCTACACACACAACTTCCCCTCCGCTTGTTCTGACCCCAGCGGGAGCCCTCTCCCCAGGGAGGCGGTCACAGGCCCACCTGGCAGGCTGAGGGCAGAGGTGGCCATGCCTCCCATAGGGGCTGGAACCCCGGAGGGGGGTCCAGCTGAATCGTGCTCGTTAACAGTTAGCCCAGGCAGGACGTGCTGAGACTTGGCCGGAGTTCTCGCATTAACGTTGGTGTATGAGATGAGAAGAGAAACCTTAGGACAGAGCACTGAGAATGCTGACTTCATAGTCGTTCCCAGTCTCATTTAAGGAGAGTAAGGATAAGAAGTTGTTTAAAAAAACAGCTGGGACTGAACAGCATCACCCACCCTCACGGAACATCCACTGGGATCGACCGACCTGGCCTTAAACACGTCAGCAAGTCTAGGAAAATAAAAATTACATCACAGCTGCTCTCAGACCACAGTGGAAATTAAACTAGAACTCAGTGACAGAGAGATAGCTAGAAAACCCCCAAATGCGTGGAGGTTACAGAACACACTTCCAAGTAACAAGCAGGCCGCAGAAGAAGTTCCAGGAGAAACTGAAAAATACTTTGAATTCATTTCTTTTCATAAGTGAAAATGAAATAAAACATCAAAATTTGTGACATGCAGCAAAAGCAATGCTTAGAGGGAAATTTAAAGCAGTGAATGCATATATTGGGAAAGACGAAAGGCAAAAATCAATAATGTAAGTTTCTAACCTTAGGAAGCTAGAAAAAGAAGAGCAAATTAAATCCAAAGTGAGCAGGAAAGAAATAATAAAAGCTAGAGCAGAAATCAATGAAAATGGAAACTGGAAATCAATACAGAAAATAAACAAACCAAATCTGCTTTCTTGAAAAGATCAATAAAATTGGTAAAGTTCTAGCTAAGAAAAAACAGAAATGAAAGCAGGGCCGTCACTCCTGGCTGCAGAAAACCAGCAGTGGTTCCGACAGGGGATCCGAAACGTCACCCACCTGTCGGCCAGGGGGGCCCAGAGCCCAAGGTGGACCCCACTGTAAGCCGGGGGCTTCAGCGAATATAAGGTGTCAGCCATAGCAAATGCACCCAGGACGCTAGCAATGGTTGGGGGAGGAGTACACGGGGTTCTTCATACACTCCCCTCAACTGTTCTGCAGAGATAAAACTGCTCGAAAAATAAAGTTTATTAATTACGAGAGAAAAGCACTGGTGTTTCCTGTGCAATTTTCTCAGGAAGGCGTCGGTCCCTGGTCTGCAGGGCCCGTGGCTGCAGGCAGGGGCCCAGCAGCACACAAGCCATCACTGCCCCGTCCTCATTCTGCACAGGGCCTGCGAGGCCGGGCGGAGGTCCGCGCAGAGCAAACGCAGGCGCAGGCGACTGAGTGCTGGACCTGCAGCCCCGCTGGAGCTGAGAGCATCGGGAAGGGGCAGGGACGCGAGGGCGACCAAGGGAAGCAGCCACGTCCTCGAGGGGAGGCGCGGGCCACCCCATCCTCTCCTTCTGACACCCCCGAACCTTAGAAAGACTCGGGTCCTCGCAGGTGTATGGCTGCAGGCGCTGACTGTTGGGGAGATCCTCAGACAGGACGGCAGACACACAGAGGACGTTCCCAGGGCGTCCACTACGAGGCCAAAGTTACTGCCCTGTCGCTAAAGGTGCAAGAGGAGGCCACGGGCTGGGGGGCTGCGGCTCTGCTGGGGCAGCCCCCCTGCCTCTGCCTTTTCGGAACATGTGCTCCAAGAACAAGTTTCACAGAAGCCGCTCAATGCAGAGCTCGCGGCTGCTGGCGTCCTTGGAGGATCGGCAGGGGCCCTCGTGGACGTGAGCGTGCATCTGGCCACCCTGCCTGGCGCGGACCACGGGTAGGGCCGTGCCTGCCGACTGCCTCATCCAGAAGGTGCCCGGCCGGGGACGGGGAAGGAGCAGAGCGACGGGTCCTTTTTAATGAGGTGACTGAGCAGAGGCCTTTACAAGCATCAGCTCCAGAGGGAAGCCAGACGTCCCTTCACGCCTCTCTTCCCCCAATGCCATGACTTGCTGGTCTCTCGTGGGCCCTGGCTTTGTGACATTCCCTTTCTGCTGTCTTTGTGAATCGCTGAGCAGATAGCTGGAGAAACCGTATGTGTCCCCTGACCTTCGTGGCTGCAGGTGTGTAACTGCCCCTTTAAAGGCTGCTGCCCTGGCACCTGACAGGTCCCCTCTGGAGAGCACTTGCTCGGTGCCTGGAACTCAGCGGCCGCCACCGCCCAGTCCCGCTTCCGTGGAATCACCAGTGGGTCGGGACCCATGTCACGGGGACCATCAGGGAATGGCCCGGACGTCCTCAGGCTGCAGGTGGACACACGCGTCACGTTCCCAAGGCTGCGGTGACCCAGCGGCTCTGGATCTGGACAGTGGTGGTTACACAGCCACACGCGTGAAACGCACCCATGGGGACATGCAGGCACACGTGGGGCTGGTGAGACCTGAATGGAGTCGGGGACCCTGTACCAGTTACGCGGATGTCACTGTGCGGGACCCGGGAAGGGACGTGGCCCTGCTCCTATTTTCAGTCTTTGAGTGTAAACAGCAGAACACACGGCTTGCTAACCATCACTCCCTGTGCAGGGTTTCCTGTGGCTTCCTATGACTCTGTAACCATTTCAAAATTAAAAGTTGGTTTTTTTTTTTTTTTAAAGGCAAGAAAAAGGAAAAGCTACACTTGCCAACAAAACAGAACTTAAATCTGGGCTCATCGCGGCCACAGGCAGAATTTCTCAAGAACGACAGCGATGGAGGCAGGCGGGGCCCAGGCGTAAAGCACACACGGCACAGGGGGCCGGAAACTTCTTCCTAAGGAGGCGATTTCCTGAGCAGCAGTGGCCGCCGTCCTCCTGGATCTGGGGCTCCGTGACTAGTTCTGAGCAGCCCCCCAATTTCCACAGCACGTGTGGGCCCCTCGGTCGGAATTAACTGAGCGTGAAGCACCCTTACGATGCCCCTCGGGCTGGGCCTCTCAAGGCGTCCCTCTGGCTGCCTCTTTGTCGCAGTTTGAGCATCGGGCCCGGCGGCCACCAGGGGCCTCGGCAGTGGACACCCTGAGCCGCTGGTGTGCAGTTCCAAGCCCGGCCAAGGCCCCGGGTCCACGAGGAGGCGTGCTGACGCTGGGCTGGGAGCCCGGGGAAGGCCTCGCGAGGTGCCCACTTGGGGATTTTGTCTGCGACACCTGCTGTTTGACCCTGCTGTTCACAAAACCCCGCTTTACAGGGGAGGAAACCGAGGCTCAGAGAGCACCAGAGCCACACACTCTGCTGAGCTCAGAGCAGGCCTGGCTCGGCGCTGGCCCCGGAATTCCAGGCATGGCCCGGGCTCGGGGACGGGCTTGACCGGAAACTCATGCCAGGGTCACCAGAGAAGAGAAGATGCAGGCGGCCCCCCCGACAGGCGTCTCCTGGACCCTGGGCATGGGGAGCGGCCCAGCTGGGGGAGAAACCCCCAGTCCCGGGGGGGGGGGGCACCTTGCACCGGTCAAGGGGTCACTTCCAGTTAACACATCGCCAGGGCGCTGGGCGAGCCCCAGGGACGCTCAGGCCAGGGGCCGTCATCACTCCGGTCACTCCCTTCAGCTCCAGCCCCGCCTTGCTGAGGGCAGGGAGCCCGGAACACACATGGGCACCTCCAGTGGGCAAGGCCCACAGCCTTACGTCTTCTCACCTATTCTCTCTTTACCTTCAGTTACGCGTTGCATTCTTTCGCGTGTTACATTTTTTAAGCTGCACGACTAAGTCCGACAGTAACCGATGGAACCAACCTAATGCCTAAGCCCAGGAAGACAGATGCAGGGGACAGCTTGCTACGCCTCACTCCCTCTGAAGACCAGAGTCCAGCGTCTATGTCTCTAGCCACAATCAGGCCTCCTCCGCCAAGGCCCCCATGTCCCACGGGCCCCGCAAGGCCTCACCTGCACCTCGGAGTCGGCGTCCACGTGCTGCAGCTGGAACCACGTGTCCCGGTTGTGGTACTTCTGCAGGTCTTCCTTCCGGATGGCCACCTTCCCTGGAAGATCAATGCAGAGGAGACCAGTCACAAGGGCACCAACCCACCCACCCAGCAGGGCTGGGAGCAGTCTCCACTACCTCTGCCAGTCACTCCAGATGGGAAATCCAGAACAGATCATCGGGAAAGAGACGACGCAGTAAGAGCAACAGATGCCACTTTGCATCTCGGAGGTGCCACGTCCACCCTGAGCAGAGCCCGTCCCGAGGTCACTGCCACGGTGTCCACAGCCTGGGCGTGGACGGGAGCCTCTCCCCGCCACCCAGGCTGCAGGAGATGAGGGCACCTGGCGCAGACCCTACAGATCAGGGAGCGGCTACGCCAGGTGCACTGCTCAGGGCCCGGAGGGCGGCGTGTGGGATGGGGTGAGGCAGCAGGCGCCCCGGGCAGCCACGTCCCGGCCATCCCCTGCCCCGATGCCCGAGCTGCAGAGCGAGGCAGGGCGGCGTCTGCCGGGAGGGCTTTGCTGCAGAGTCCCTGGAAGTGCGCGTGCGCCCGTATGAGCTGTGGCTTAGAATTCACGTGCGCGCGTCTAGCTCACAGGCAACGCGCACAGCCGGCTCACACAGAGTGTGCACATGCGTGTGCGTGCACATCTAGCTGACGCAGCATGTGTGCACACGTGTTCCTGTCGGGCCCGTGGAATGAGCCGGGCTGTCGCCTGCTTGGGTCTATGAATCAGTGTCTCTCAAAGTGTAATCACAGGCCACCTGCCTCAAAACAGCCGGAGAGTTTCCTGAATGCAAGTTCCCCGGCCCCATCCTGCGTGAGAAAACAATCTCTGGGGTGGGGCCCTGGAATCTTCGTTTTCGCGAGGTCCCCAGGGAACTTCTGTGGGTCCCAAAGTTTAAGGACGTCTGCTCGCAATAGTTTTACATTCCTGACATAGGCTGGGTACTTAGGAGCTAGAATTTCAACGAAAATACACATGTAAACATACGTGTGTGATGTACATCACTGACATAGATTTACAGTATTTAAATATCCATCTGCCACCGCCATGCATCGTTCATTCACCTTGTTTATTCCAAAGACGTACGTGGCGGCCAGCAAGCACCCACCCCACCGCTCGGGAGGACGGAGGGCGCCGGGCACTGGCTGTCCTCCTGTCCCCACACCCCGTGGCCTCGGGCCCGGGGACCACGCTGTCCACCAGGATAGGGGAGTCGGGTGCTTGCCCACGCGAGCAACCCTGCGTACACGTGTATATGCATGCAGTACACACGTACACACACATAATGTCTTACGTACACTGTAAATCACACACGGAAATAGGAACGATAAAGGACAACATAAAAGTAAACATTTTTGAAGTTCAGGTGTTCCTGGCGTACAGCCCAGGACACACTGCCTAACTCGGGATTGCAGTCCAGTTACCAAAGGAGACGTTTTAGGCCCCTGGCGCCGTCTCACCCCGCGTCATCTGCTGCTTGGGACGCTCCCCAGGCCCCTGCGGCCACCCTGCAGAGCCCCGAGCTGGCTGGCCCACCCTGCCCTCACCCAGGACGCAGAGTCCTCTCCGCAAAGGGACTGCTTTCCGTTTCCTGTTTCTTCAAAGACTTGTGCTTCTGAGGAGAAGCACCCGGCGGCCTCACAGCGGGGCCGGACGCCCCAGCTGATCCTGGGGTTGCCCACACATGCTGCCCGCCAGCCCCTTGCACCCTCCCCTCACGTCGCCCTGTAGCAACCCCGGCACGAGACGGCGGGTGCTGGTCACAGATGTGGCAGGCGTCCCGCTCATGGGCTTCGGGCCTCGTCGCTGCAGCTCTGCCCTCTGCTTCTCCTACCACTCCTTCTCCCCAAACGCCCCCGTCCCACGAGGCCCTCCTGTGACGTCACCTCCTCTCCGGCCTCCCCTGGGGCCCGCAGGGCAGCCTCCACTCTGCTCCCAGGGGCTCACACGAGGCCTTGCTGGGGCCCAGCCACCTGCTGGTTGGTAGGCTTAAGGGAAAGGACACTCTGCAGTTGGCTCCTGGGGGAGCTCAGACCATCACCCAACGTACACGCGGCGCGTCTCGAGGTGAGCGAGAGGTGAGGGCGGCTCAGACGTGAGGAGGGGGCGTCGGCCCAGAGGCCCGTGCACGCACCCCACCAGGCAGCCTCCATGGTCCCTTCCAGCGCACGGTGCCCCAGGAGCCTGCACCCCTTGCCTCCTCTGAATGTGCTGGCCCTTTGCTAAGATGCACTGCGGGCCCACGTGTCGCCAGCGCCCAGCTACTCGACGCCGAGGTTCCTCCCGAGACGTGCGTTTGAAAGGCGTTAGAAATGCCTGCTTCTCTCGTTAGCCCATCTTCCGTCTAGTTTTGTAGGGGTCCAGCCGGGGAACCCAGGTGGGTGAGAGAAGGGTCTCGCCCTGCAGTCTTCACGCCTGGTCTCCAGACCCGACAGGCACACCCGCCGGGCACAGACGGGAAACTGGAAATGAAGCAGGGACACGCCGGCCCGAGCACCACGGGCTGAGCGCGGCGGACTCGGGTCTGTTTACTCCCCACCATCACCCGCGGCAGCCCCGTCTCCCTGCCCACTGTCCCCGCAGCACCTCAGCACGCTCACCTCCCACCGTCACACAGCCTCGGGAAAGGCCAGCCCCTCTGTCCACTTGCAAGGTGGGCGCAGCACAGCTGGCTGCAAGGGTCAACACGCTGCCCACATCAACCTCGCTGGCTCAGCTCTGGCCACGCAGACCCGTCTGCGGCCAAGTCCTACCCAGCCATAGGCCTCACAGGGCACCGAGGCCACGGCACGCAGAGTCCGTAGGTGCTGGGCAGGGGCAGAGGACAGAAGACAGAGTGCACAGGCTGCAGAAAGAGGGGCTCACAGGGATTCAGAGAACCGGAGCTACCGGGCACACAGGCCTCTCTCCAGCCAGCATCAAGTCACAAGGACTAACCCCGGCCCGGGCCGGCCCAGCCCAGCCCCTCCCACCGCTCCTGGCCTTGGGGGCACCCCGCCACCTCCAACCACCTGTCACCAGGCAGAGCCCCTGGCTTTCTCTCTGCTTGGCTCCTGCAAAACTCCACCCCCTTCCCTGATGGGAATACAATTTTGAGTCTTGCAGGAATAAAGCCACAAGAAAAAAACATTTCTTGGAACTAAATTGGGCAATAATATTCTACTAAAAAGGGATAAAGAAACTTGCAGACTCCACGATTAGTTCAGCTGGATAGGAGGTTACGTTTGAAGTCTGAAATTTTAAGTAACTACAATGTTTTTATGAGCTTTGGCTGGAATAGGAGGAGACACGTATTTAATGCTCATATGACCCCTACAACTTACACATCATCATTATTCTTTATTTCTGGAAGTACTTAATTTTAAACGGGTAATACCAGAACATAGAACAAAGTCTGAAACATTAGAAAGGATATAAAATACAGCCAAGAATAACTTTCTCTCTCCCCTGCTACTAGGGTCCCACCTCAGGGTCACCTCTGTCACCAGCTGCCAGTCTGTCCTTCTAGAGACCGACCACATCAAGAACACATGAACATGCACTCTTTACACGTGAGAGGTAGGTGTTTGCACAGGCTGTCTTGGGGAGCACCTGAGCTGCAGACCACAATTCCCACTTAAACGTGCCTGATGTGTCATAATCCACAGCTGTCCCCATCGATCTGAGTGACATCAGGTCACTATGCCCCCTGGGCCTCACCCTCTGATGAGGACAGAGGTGGTGTGGCAGCCTTTCCGCCACTAAAAGCCCCAGGTATTACTTCCTCTGGTGGGTGCTGTACCTGCCAGGGTCTGTTCAGAAGAGAGAAGCACGTCAGGTAGTTCAAGAGGCAGCATGTGACGTGGGGAACCAGGTACGGTAGGTCAGAGGGTGCGGGAAGGTGGGCAGCCAGGGGTGACCCCTGCAGGGTGGCGACTAAGGAGGGACAGCCGGATGCCCCCCGCTGCCCGGGCCTGGCAGGGGGCAGAGGTGTCTTTCTCATCGCGCCTGTTCACCCTGGTGCCCAGCAAGTGCACAGAGGCAAGAGAGAGAGACAAGGCCTGGAGACTTGAAGTGAAGAAATAAGTCTTTATTCACAGAATCTATAGGAAAAGCTACAAGAAAAGCTGGCAGAGTAGGTGTGTTTAGAACAAAGGTCAATACATAAAATCAATTGTATTTGTACACACGAGCAATGACGATGGAAGCTGAAACTGAAAAGATACCAACAGCACATCCACAAAATGATGCCTTTACGCCTTCAGCTTGTGGTGTACTAGCCCAGAAGTCTTTGTCTACTCTATCAAAATCACAAAATATAGGGACAAATTGTATGTACACACACACACACACACACACACACACACACACACACACGTGTGTGTGTGCTGAAAACACGTCACAAAACCCTGATGAGAGAAATTAAAGACCCAAGTACGTGGAGAGACAAGCCACGCTGGAGGGTCTGAAGACTCAGTTTCGTTAAGACGCTAATTCTCCCCAAATTAATCTATAGATCAGTGTAATCTCAGTCATTTTGGAAACTGAGAAGATGACTGAAGATGTAAATGACAATTCAAAGGACCTAGAATGGCAAAACAAGTTTGGAAAAGAATAAAGTTGGTGAGCTCACACGACTGACTTAAGACTTGCTGTGAAGATACAGGAATTAAGACAGTTTGGTGTCGGTGTGAGGAGAGGAATACAGGTCAGTGGAACAGAACACAGAAGCCATAGACAGACCCATGCATATGAAGTCAGTTGACTTTCAGAAGGTGCTAAGGTAATTCAACTGGACACCTGTAAGGAGAAAAACGAAGCCTGTCATATGTAAAATTCACTTGAAATGGATCGCAACATGAGAGCTAAAACCAAAAGCTTTCTAGAAGAAAAGAGAGAAGAAAATCTTCACAACCCTGTGGTAGGCAAAGATTTCTTAGACATGACATCAAAAATACAAACTATAAAAGAAAAAAATGGGGGGCTTCCCTGGTGGCGCAGTGGTTGAGAGTCTGCCTGCCGATGCAGGGGACGCGGGTTCGTGCCCCGGTCTGGGAAGATCCCACACGCCGCGGAGCGGCTGGGCCCGTGAGCCATGGCCGCTGAGCCTGCGCGTCCAGAGCCTGTGCTCCGCAACGGGAGAGGCCACAACAGGGAGAGGCCCGCGTACCGCAAAAAAAAAAAAAACAATGTTTGATGAATTGGACTTCATCAAAATTAAAAACTTCTGCTCTTCAAAAGACACTCATAAGAAAATGAAAAGACGAGCCACAAGCTAGAAGAAAATATTTGCAAAACATACATCTGATAAAGGACTTGTATCCAGAATATATTTTAAAAACTTCAAAAACTCAATAAGAAAATCCAATTAAAAGGGCAGAAGATTTGAATGATTTACCAAAGAAGAGATACAGATGGTAAACAAACACATGAAAAGGTGCCCAACATCATTCTTCATCATGAAAAAGCAGTGAAGCTACAATAAAACACTGCACACATATTAGAAGGGCAAAAATGAATCAAAAATGAAAGTTGATGATACAAGTGCCGGAGAGAATTCAAAATGCTGCACTCAGGAAAGCAGCTTGTCAGTTTCTAATAAAGGTAAACACACTGCAGGGGAGGAAAACTTTTTCCTTCTACTCTTTTAGGTTCTCTGGACAAAGAGAACTGTAACAAAAGAAAGATTAACAAGAGAAAAACAAACAGAAGTTTATCAACATGTGTATCTCAGATATACGTGGGGGAAACTCGGGTGATGAGTATCGCAAGGCGGTGGGTGGCTGGAACTCGTAGCATCTTAACCTAAAACAACCACCACCAATTTTCAGAGAAGTGACAAGACCAAGGAAAGGACTCTGAGTTTCGAGGAAGGCAAATGTATGTGGGAACCAATGGCCCGGAAGGCTCGTTGTGTGGGTTCCTCGGTGTAGCCTCTGGGCCGCCAAGGGTCTAGGGTCGTCTCGGATTTGGACAAATTTATGTTCTGCTTCTAGGGTAGAGAGATTTCCTTGTGTCTGCTTCTTCCCAGCTGCCTGCAGCTCAAACAAATCGTTATGCCACAGTGGCCTATTTGGGGTGGCAAATTCTGCCGTCCTTTAAAACCTACAGTACGCCCCAGCAATCTCACTCTTAGGTATTTTCTAAGAGAAATGAACACATTTGCCAACACAGAGACCTAGGCAAGAATGCTTACGGCAGCTTTGCTCACGATCACTAAAAGCAGGACACAACCCCACCTCCGTCGAATGACGAGCCCCCGCAGTGGGCAGTGGGCGCACTGTGCAAATTACACCTCGATGACCCTGGCTTATCAACGAAAGCACCACGGTCTCACTTCACACCCCCACCCTTCAATAGAGAACCTGCAGGAAGCCCCTGCCAGCGGGGCTGGACGGACCAAGCGGGGAGATGCTGGGATGACAGGCCCACAGCCGGAGTGGGGCAGAGGGGGAGGCCTGGCTGGGCCCCCAGAGCCCCAGCAGCCCACGCCCCGCACTGGAAGTGGAGCCGGTGGCCCTGAGCCAGCACTGCCTCGACCACACCCGCACTGCACCGCCACACCCTCCCTGGGACAAACCCCACCCCTGGACTCGGCCCGGGGGGGCCCACGCGCTGCTGCACCGGAGAACCTGGCGCGGCGCCGTCAGATCACATGGCAGACGTGAGAAGCCGGTGACACTACGCTCGTTTCCGCGACATAAATTTATACCCTAGAACTTGGTTTCTCATCCTGGTAACAACATAATTGCTAGTCATAACTTCAAATTATCCTTGGAGATCCAGACAGCCTCTTATTTTTACGGCTGTGAGAACAATGTTGGAAACATCTAAATCTGGTTGCACCCTGACACATCCCCATTTTAAAGTCACCAGGAATTGCTAAACCATGGTTCTGCTGGTTCCGCTGGTTCTCTTTAAAAACAGCAGGCGCCTTAAACAGAATGATCGATAAACATCTTCTTTGGTCTTTATGAGCGGAAATAACCCCAAACCAGCTAGATCAGGTTCTCTGATTCAAATGGGCAGATATTTTAAAATTTCTTTTTCCTGAGGATTACCACTCAAAGAAGCTCCCGTGTAGCTCCACGGATTAGTCAAACTCCTCTTCATTCTGGTATAATCTGAGCCAACTGCCCTGGTGGTACTGCATCTCCCTGTGGGTCGCACCTGTCGCCCAGGTGAGCTCCATCAAGTAACGTGTAAACTTCCGACCCACCACTCTGCCCCCCTCCTTTCCTCCTTGAACAAACCTTGGTGCACCCAGCAGGCGCTAGACGGAGACACCCCCGGGCCCTGCTCCGACAGCCCCAGGCCACAGGAAGTACGGGCCAGTGGACACAAAAGAAATGCTCCCACAGGCGACGGTGAGAATAACACACACCGAGGGGCAGCCTCCAGCTGACCAGGGTCTCGGCCGACAGCGGCAGCCACGAGGGCATCGGAGAAGGGCCTGAGGTGGGCGTCAGGCTGCGAGGCACCGGGAGAGGGGCCGGGAGGGCCAGAGCCTATGTCTGGGCTGGAGGAGGAATCCCCGGAGCGTGACGCCAAGCTAAGGTTCGGGCGCCATCCTGAGGGCAAAGCGGGCAGGCCCACAGGCCCAGCACAGAAGTGGTCCCGCAAACGCGAACATCCTCGCTTCAGAGGTAAAGGGCTGCTGAGGGGCCCCATCACGGCTCCATCTTAAATGAAGTCAAGTGTGAATTATCTGAGTTGCTGTGTCATCTAGGCCGTGTGCTTCCTGAACAAACTGGTGATTTCTACGTAAAACACAGCAGTCTCCAAGAACGCTATTTGTTGGAAATGCAGACCCTGGGCCCTGCCCCAGACCCGATACCCAGCATCTGCATTTTGACAGTGTGGGAAGCTCTGATCCATGTGCTGGAAACACTGCCAGATGCTTCTTCAAAGGACCTCAGCTCCAGAGCTGCCTTCAGACTTTTTTTTTCTTTCTTTTCTTTCTGGCGGTACGTGGGCCTCTCTGCTGTGGCCTCTCCCGTTGCGGAGCACAGGCTCCGGACGCGCAGGCTCGGCGGCCGTGGCTCACGGGCCCAGCCGCTCCGCGGCATGTGGGATCCTCCTGGACCGGGGCACGAACTTGCGTCCCCTGCATCGGCAGGCGGACTCTCAACCATTGAGCCACCAGGGAAGCCCCAGACTTTTTTTTTTTTGAGGGCTGCTGGCCTGGGCGCAAACACCCCTGACCAGTCACGTATGGGCAGTGCGTGGAGCTGGTCAGACGCCCCAGGAGCGGGCGGGAGACTGCAGTGTCACGGGCCCGCCAGATTCAACTGCTCTGTCCAGGAGCAAAGCACCGAGACGCCTCCTGCCAGGAGCAGCCGGGCCAGCGACGATCAGCTGGGGTCCCATGGCCACAGCTGAGCCCACGTTGGGCAGCTCGGGTCTAATTCTGGTGCCACGGGGAGCTGATAGGTTTCCCGGGACAGAGGCGCCCACCAAACGGGCGGCTCTGGGCTCCACGTTCAAGGTGGGTCTCACTCTCTCCAGGACGCTGGTGCCTCTGGGACCCTCAATACCTGAGACCCCCAGTACCTCTGACAGCATCCCAGTGCCTCTGAGAGCCCCTAATACTTATGAGTGCACCCCAATACCTCTGAGCACCCCAATACCATCCCAGTCCCCCATACATGGGTGCTGGGTTCAGGGATGGGCAAGGTCTGGGGTGGTGGGATGGTTGGAGAAGGCTTCGGGAGTCGTTTGGGGGGACGCCACTCTCGCCTTGAAGGATGGTTTGCCTTTGCCGCGTGTCCCCGTGTCCCCGCGTGAGCTCGTGGTGTGTCGCCCCAGAACACAGTGACAGGGCAGCTCCGGGACGGCCAGCAAGGGCAGGCGAGATGCTGGTGTGGCTCACCGGCTCAGACGGCGTGCCCGGGAGTTCTGCCAGAATGAGCCCCGCTCAGAAGAGGCGGAGAAAATGAAGAAAACCCTGGTCGGTCGGTACCTACCTATGATTGAATCCCTCCGGAAAACGTCTCTATCGAAAATGTAAAAGGACAGGTGACGGAAACTCCGCGGAATCTCGCAGTAGAAGTCCTCTCCGTAGAAGGGGCTGGACACAGACAGAAGGGGCACCGTTAGATTCTACGAGGCGGCGTCCCCTGCCCTGGGGGCAATCAGTCCTGGGGGGATCCGTCCTAGGGGGATCCGTCCTGGGGGGATCAGTCCTGGGGGATCTGTTCTGGGGGGATCGGTCCTGGGGGGATCAGTCCTGAGGGGATCGGTCCTGAGGGGGATCGGTCCTGGGGGGATCGGTCCTGGGGCGGGGATCAGTCCTGTGGGGAATCAGACCTGAGGCGGGGGTCAGTCCTGGGGGGTGATCAGTCCTGAGGGTGGTTCAGTCCTGGGGGGTCAGTCCTGGGGGGAATCAGTCCTGAGGGGGGACTCAGTCCTGGGGTGGGGATCAGTCCTGTGGGGTGGTCAGTCCTGGGGGGGGATCAGTCCTGAGGGGGGGTCAGTCCTGGGGGGGTGATCAGTCCTGAGGGGGGGTCAGTCCTGGGGGGTCATCAGTCCTGAGGGGGGGTCAGTCCTGGGGGCGATCCGTCCTGTGGGGAATCAGTCCTGTGGGGATCATTCTTTAGGGGGGGTCAGTCCTGGGGGGTCATCAGTCCTGAGGGGAGGTCAGTCCTGGGGGGGGCCGGCTTCCAAGCGCCTGCCTCAGGCATGCACCTGTGACCTCACGTGGGGGACACGAAATTGGGAACTGGTGGTCCCGGCGGGCCGAGGGAGGCGGGGGGGGGGGGGGCGGCGGGAGGCGATGGCAGGTGACAGACACGGAAGGACCTGTACGCAGGAGCTGCCTCAGAGCCTCCCCTCGGGAGGGGGACGAGCCCACCTGTGGTGCTGCCGTCAGAAGCACCCAACAGGTATCGCTTGTTTTACTGACCAGCTCAGATCCAGAGCAGGAAGAGGGACCGCGCTGGCCTGAGGTCCAGGCGTGCAGAGAAGGCAGCTGCTCTCCCCCCGCCACGTCCTGGGGGCCAGAGCCCAGAAGGCACGTCCCCCAGGAGTCAGCGCTGCGGCCGAGGCCTCGCGAGAAGGCGCACGCGTACGGCAGGTGTTTCCAGGGCTGCCCCCGAGACGGCCACACACGCGAGTCCTGACTCCAGTGTCCCTGCCCACGGCCTGGCCCCCATCCCGGCTTTATCTCGGGGGACTGTCCCCACTCTCGGCTGCAAATCAGGATCACCTGGAGAGGTTTCTAGAAAACACACTGCCCAGGCCCCACTCAGAGGACCCTCTTCATGGGTGGCTCACAGGGTAGCACCTTCAGTCCCACACCTGCCACCTCCTGACACAGAGCCGTGACACCAGCCGGTTACACATGGGGGACACAAATCTCACCCCCGGCCCCTGAAGGCACAGGAGCCCCGGGACAGGGCCCGGGACAAGGGCACCCAGAATGCACTTTCCCAGGTGAGGACGTGCAGAAACTGAGCTGCTCGTAGGAATGTAAAACGAGGCCATCGCTCTTCCAAAACGGTAAACCCGGAGTAACCATTATAGCCCAACAGCCCACCCCCAGGGGTATGTCCGGGAGCAATGAAAACACATCCACACAAAAACCGGTACGTGCAAGGTTACAGCAGAAACAACCCAAGCGTCCATCAACAGAGGACGGACACACCGAACGGAGCCCCTGACCCACTGGCGCCTTCAGCTCTGACGCTGAGGCTCAACGAGAGAAGCCAACGCAAGTGGCCACACAGGGTGCCGTTCCCTGTACGTGAAATGACCAGAACTGGCTCATCTGTGGAGACAAAGTGGATTCCTGGTGGCCAGGGGCTGGGGAGCAGGGGAAGGGAATGGCTTTCTCTTTAGGGAGATGAAAATGTTCTAACAGTGACTGTGGTGATGGCCACACAACTCTGAATATAATAAAAACCACAGAACTGCACATCTTAAATGGGTAAATTATATGCTATGTGAATTATATCTCAGCGAAGCTATTTTTCAAAACCCCAAAATTTAAAAAATACATAAAGATGTCAGCACGTGAGTAACAGAATTAACATCCTAGGGTATATCATGCTTAAGGTTTTTTTCTCTAAAGATACATGGATATAGAATAAAAATAAAGACATGTTTTTAAATAAAAGTGGGGCTACATTCTTCAACCTGATACACAGTCGGCTTCTTCCTTTAACATGAGGCCATGGACCACTTCCCAAGTAAATAAAGGCCAAACGGCACCTGAGGTCTGAGTGACCACAACCGCAGGACTCACACCTTCCAACACGCGGACAGCAAGTCCTCCCCCACGTCCACCACCGGGAGCGTCCCTAGCCCTGGTGTCCTCAGGACAGTCCCCGAGGTGGCCTGCTTGGTGGGAGGGCGTCCTCCATCCTGGGCTCTGGGACCACGGACCTTCCAGGAAGGTCTCCATCAATGTTTACAAACTCTGCTAAGCTGGTGACCAAAACTACTGCTTTCATTTGAAAAGTTTACATTATTGGTGAGGCTGAATGTCTGTCATGTGTGTGTGTGTACGCACTTTTTGTTTCGTTTTGTGCTGAAATGTCTGGCTCATTTTCTGTCAAATGACCATCTTTTCACATTCTTTTCAAGTTCAGGATACTAATCCACTGAGAACTTTTAAATTTATGTTGCAAAGTAAAAGACAAGTACCTGACGCCCAACAGACAAGGAATATGTTTGTCGTCCACGAACAGGGACAGGCAGGCGACCCGGCTGTCCCCACCAGAAGCCCAGGGGGTCCCTGCACAAAGGCCTCCTCAGCCCAATCGTGGCATCTCTCAGGTCGGGGCTGGCATCAGCAGGGCCCACAGGGGCGTGAGGGAGCAGGGCAGACATCCGGGGGTGGGACAGGCGTGCCCCCTGGTGCCCGCATGCGGCCAGGCCACCCCCTTCTTGGTCGATGGGAAAGCCTGCAGTGTTTCTTCAAGGGGGCAGAGTTGGAAGCATATTTCCAAAAGAAAAGGAAGCTGTGGGTGGTGGGGAGTGGGGTGAGGTCCCCCCACATGCCTGCAACACAGACTCTCCTTTCTGGGGCACTGAGAGGGGCTGCACAACCCCAGCTCCCCCAGCTGGCGCCTCTGCCTGGGCATCTCTGCACACAGCTCAGCAGCAGCAGAGGCAGGACTCATGCCCTGCACGGTTGCAGGCTTGTCCAGGGAAAGGGAAAATGCCACCCAAAGGACTGGACGGCCTTAACTACCACTATCTGACAAGGGAATTAAAACGCGGCCTCTGGCGTCTGAGGCCGGCCAGAGCGCTTTCCTCGCTAATTACAGGGAGAAGTTTAAATGCAGTTTCACAGAATTGGGAAAAGAGAAAAAGCCTCCGACAGGAAGCTGTTGGCCTCTGGCTCCGCGAGCCCAGATGTGCAGCGGAGAGGTCCCGGCAGGGCGCCCCCCGCAGGACCGCAGAGTCCTTCCCCGGCCCCCCAGAGCCCGGCTGGCACTGCCCTGCCCCCGCCGCCGCCAGACGCGAGGTTCTCCCCGGTTTCGCGCTGTGTGCTGTGTCCTATGTTGCAAACACCAGCATCCGTTTCCCAGCATCTGGGGGAGGGGAGCGCGGGAGCCACGGGGACAGAGGGGAGCCTCCCCGCAAGCCCCGGATGCGCCACAGGGCAGCCCTGGCGGAGCCCGGGTGCCCAGAAGCGGGGACCCGGGGCCCACGCCGAGGCCCAGAGAGAGCTGGAAGCCAGGCAGGCAGGGCCCGTTCTCCGAAAAGGGTGCCGGCCGGCTCTGAACAGCTCTGCGTTCGGCTAATAAGCGTGCAGGTGGTTAAACCAGTCACTAACCTGGGTTGAAATTCACGAGACCGAATGCTGCGTTCAGACGCCCGCAGAGGAGTCGGGAAGGGAGGGGACCCTGCAGCCTGCACCCCGCGCGGCTGGCGCTCGCGGGACCCGGCACCGGCAGGGCCCGCGCCCCAGGCGCCAACCGCCCATGGCGTCCAGAAGCAGGAGGAACCCTGTCTGCTTTCTCCCTCACTTCCTCTAAATGGTGATTTTAAAGCAGCGCGGCCCTCGGCACCCGAGAGCCTGTCTCTGAGGCTCCGATAAGCTACTGCATCTCACTGGGAGGCCGGGTGCTCAGCTGAAGCCTCCCCCCAAGCCGTGGGTCACGGCCTGAACACGGGGAGGGGCGGCTCCCAGGAGAGAAAGGCGCTCCGTCCACGTGAAGGACGGATGGAGAAATGAGGGCCTGCCCCCAGCTTCATGCAGATGTGGACGGAGGGATGCAGCTGACCCTCCCGGGGAAGGAGCCTTGGAGGTCAGATCACAGTTTCCTCCAACTGCTGGGGAAGAGGCACCCCACCTGGACCCCACCTGGGCCAGTCTTGGCCCACAGGACACGAGGGCACCCAGGGCGCCCGCCTACAGGGCCAGCCACACGCTCTTCCAGAAGCACAGCCGGGTGTCTGTGCCGGAGCCCGGCCTCATGGGTGACCTGCAGCCCGTTGTCCTGGCCTAAGCAGCCCAAGGCGGACGGCCACGTGGCCTTGGCGGGTTCCTCACTTCTTCCAGACTCAGTTTCCCCATCTGCTCACATGGGGTGCACCCCACACGGGACTCCCACATGCAGCCCCTCCCCTCCCTGCACCCTCCCCAGAGAAATCACGTGTCCTCACCAAAAACTCACACCCAGACTGTCCTTTTAAGGCCTGGCCACGCTTCTTAAGGTAACTGAAGCCCCCGGACTCCAGAACCTTCAGAAAGGCCCCAAGGGAAGGAGGGTGTCAGGGAGAAGCCTGGAGGCGTGAGGGGGCCGGCAGCCTGGGGAGCTTTTGGGGACCCCAGAGGAACCCATTAACCACAGCATTCTGACACCCAAACTGCCCAGCCCACAGCTCCACGGGGACTGACTGTCTACTCAGGGAGAGTGGACAGGGTGGGCCCAGGGTCTCTCCCTGCAGGGTGGTCTCTCCCTGCAGGGTCCCAGCCTTACCTGGGCCTGGGCACGGCGGTCAGCTGGGCATCTGGGAAGCCCTGTGAGAAGCCCCACATCCTGAGATTCAGGGGCTCAGTGAGGACTGGAGCCCGACGTCGGGGGGATGCTCTGAGCTGAAGGCCCACCCTGGACCAGAGAGCTCCCCAGGACCGGGGGGAAGGGTCCCCGCCTGGAGCTCCCCAGGACCGAGGGGAAGGGTCCCCACCTGGAGCTCCCCAGGACCGAGGGGAAGGGTCCCCACCTGGAGCTCCCCAGGACCGGGGGGAAGGGTCCCCGCCTGGAGCTCCCCAGGACCGGGGGGGAAGGGTCCCCGCCTGGAGCTCCCCAGGACCAGGGGCGTGGAACGGTCCCCACCTGGAGCTCCCCAGGACTGGGGGGGTGGAAGGGTCCCGCCTGGAGTGCCCCAGGACTGAGGGGAAGGGTCCCCCGGACTGGAGCTCCCCATGACCGGGGGAGTGGAAGGGTCCCCGCCTGGAGCTCCCCAGGACCGGTGGGGTGGAAGGGTCCCCACCTGGAGCTCCCCAGGACCGGAGGTAAGGGTCCCCGCCTGGAGCTCCCCAGGACCGTTGGGGCGAAGGGTGGTGTGGAACGTCTGGGCCTGAGACCTGCATTTATGTCAAAAAGACTTCCTTTTTAAGCTTTAACTTGAGAAATTAGAGAGAAAAGAAACATAAGGAGAGATGATGCTATCTGTACAGTCTCATAATCTCAAAGTTGGTGTTTTCTAGTCAACAACTTGGTTTTCATTAAGAACATCTGAGAAAATGACGTCTTTCGTCCCAAACCACAGACTCCCTCTTGTGCTGTCACACCCTAACCCCAAACAACTTCTCCCTCCCGGAGACGGAGACCGCGGAGGCCACCACACAAAGCTCTATTTTCTGAGCAATTTGCATCTCTCGGAGGAACAGAGAGACCCTCTCAAGTCACTGACCCACAGGCTCCTTCTGATTCCAAACCGGAAGCTCGCGCCCACCCGCAGGGGAACAGCCTTTCATTCGGGAAAATTCTTGGCGAGAATGACGGGATTAGAGATTCTGTAATGACACGCAAATCGATAAGCGTGGTGATGAGCTAGCTCCTTCCTCACTGTGCTCTAAAAGCGGTTATTTTACTAACTTCTAATGTTACGTAAAATACAAAAACAAACAAACAAAAAACCTACCAACAAAAGAACAAAAATACTGCCCATAATCCCACTACCCAGAAAAAATAACCACATTGGCGTTTAAGTCCTCACGTGCCAGACCATTTTTAGAGCTATGCCAGTTTTTTAAACAAAAAGGAATCTTACTGTGAACACAACTTTCTAACTTGCCTTTATCGCTTGACAGACACAACCAAACTCTGCGGGAGGCAAGGAGGCACAGTCGCAGGGTCAGGGCCGTCTGGTCCAGAGGCCCACGGGGGCGGGAGGGAGGGGCTTCTGGGCTGGATATGGGGGGGCGGGCGTCCAGGCAGGAGGCTCAGCACAGCCTCAACAGAGCTGCCCTGGGGGAAAGTGAGGGTCAGAGTAGGAGCCGCTTCCTGCCTGTCGAGGGGAGAGGCGGGCAATGTCATCCTCAAAATAATCACTTACATGGACAAAAGGAAATGAAAAACTAGCACTTCATGGGATACGCCTGCAAACGATTGGGCCAACCCAGCTCCTAAGAGTTCCTTTTTTTAACTGTAGCACGAACGTGCTCCCTTTACTGGATAGGACGGTGGCTTTCTCCACAGGCAGCCTTCAGCTCCGCTTTGCCCTCCCGGGGACCCCAGGATGCCCTCCACAGATGCACTGTGGCCCCAGGCAGGCAGCTAACCCGTCCGGACCCTGACAACACAGTTTCATAGAGCCTTTCTGTTTAAATAAATGGTAAAGAAATGATGACTTGCCATTTAAATGATTAAAAATTATAGCTGTAAAAAGTTAAATGTGAACACCGTCCACTTGCACCATCAGGAAGATACCGTTCTCAGGAGGACAGAACTTTCCCCGAATCACCGTCCTGCAGGAGAGACGGTCCGGAAAAGCCTCCTTCTCCCCGAAGGGTCTGACCAGGGGGGTTCCCCCAGTAAATTTGCAACAGCAGTCCCCTCTCAGTGCCCACTGTCCCACACCAGACATGCAGGAAAGGAAGGCAGGGACGGTGACACCTGCTCACGGGTGAGCGGCGTTCTGCAGACCCAGGGCGTGGGGACACCCACAGAGCCAGGCCGCAGCCCGATTCCTGGACCCCCTTCCCCTGGAGAAAGGAGGGAAGGGGGTGTGTGTCCTCCCTCTCACCCTCACGCTCCATCTGCACTCCAGCCTGAGGGAGGACAGACCACGCTGGGTGGCACTGACCCTCTGTGGCCACCGAGGCCCCTCTGGCTACGAGCCCCAGACAGGGCACCAGGTCCTGCCGGCTCCCTCAGGTCCAGAGATCAGACGTAGGCTCTTTGTTTCCTACAGCAACGTTGCCAAACAGATGGTCAACCCTCACAGGCGATGCTGAGCCTGGAGGACGATGCGGGAGTTAGGGCCATAACACAGCAAGGCGTGCAGCTGCTCTGTGCGGGCAACACTGAACCCTGACGGCTGCCGGTGCCGGTGGCCTGTCCAGGGCGCAGTGCCCTCCTTGTCACCCAGGCATGCCCCCTTCCCTCCACCCTCGCAGCTGCCATCTGGGTCTGGGTCTTGTGCCGCTGGGCTCTGCCCCCCAGGTTCGGCCCCTCAAGAACTGAGCTGCATTAAGACACCACCTCCTGTGACCTCCACCCGTGGTCTCTGGCCTTAGGAATTCCCACAGGACGTGTTCAGACATCCCTCTACCTTCTGTGTCTCTAAACCTCTCTCACACTTTCCATTCCTTTGTGTCTCTGGGGTAGATTTCGGGTTTTTTTTAAGATTTTTTTTGATGTGGACCATTTTTAAAATCTTTATTGAATTTGTTACAATATTGCTTCTGTTTTATGTTTTGGTTTTATGGCCACGAGGCATGTGGGATCTTAACTCCCTGACCAGGGATTGAACCTGCACCTCCTGCATTGGAAGGCAAAGTCTTAACCACTGGACCACCAGGGAAGTCCCTCTGGGGTATATTTCAAATGTACCTTCCACTTTACCAATTTTCCTTTCAGCTATGTCTAATCAACTATTTAGTTCATTCACTGAGTTTTTCATCTAAATTCTTGTGATCTGCACTTTTAGAAATTCTGTTAGATTCTTTTTCAAATTGGTGCAGGCATTCTTCATCGTTCCTTATCCTGCTCATGTTTTCAATCTTGTCTCATTACTTTTAAGTTCACTAAACTTTGTTAGCTGACATTCTGCAAACACTGCAGGCCTGATTCTGCTGTCTGTTGTTTCTCTTGGAAAATGCACATGACGCTTTATTTCTGTGTTCTCTGTGCATTTTCTCCTCTGAGCTCAAGCTCCCTGAAACGTTATACTGGAGAATCCTGAGACCTAGATTGAAGGAGAGGAGTGGATTTGCTTTCGACTGCCCTGTCACTGCCTCAGCAGGAGGTACAAACTACCAACCCAAGACTGCATTAACGTATGTGTGTGGATTGTGGTTTCTGAACCACAGATGTGGTGCGGATTCAGGCTACACACTCCAAGAGCCAGCCTGTGATTTCAAGTACTCAGCACCAAGTGGAGGCACAATTTCCTCGCTAACTTCTTTTATGCAGCAGGTTATTTGCTTTTGCCCTTACACTGCAGAGTCAAGGTCTGGGGCTACCAGCTTGCCCCTCACCAGTATAAATAGGGGTTTTGCCTCAATACTAAATGGTCACATACACCCATATTTTTAAATCATTTTTAAAATTAAAGTATAGTTAATTTACAATGTGTATTAGTTTCAGGTGTACAGCAAAGTGATCCAGGAATATATATTCAGAATATATATATATGTTCTTTTTTTCCATTATAGGTTCTTGCAAGATATTGAATATAGTTCCCTGTGCTATACAGTAGGGCTTTGCTGTTTATCTATTTTATATATAGTATTGTGTATGGTTAATCCCAAACTCCTAATTTATCCCTCTCCCCTCCCCTGCTATGCCCTTTGGTAACTGTGTTTGTTTTCTATGTCTGAGTCTGTTTCTGTTTTGTAAATAAGTTCATTCATATCATTTTTTTAGATTCCACATATAAGCGATATCGTATATTTGTCCTTCTCTGTCTGACTTACTTCATTTAAGTCTGATCATCTCTAGGTCCATCTGTGTTGCTGCAAATGGCACTATTTCATCTTTTTTATGGCTGAGTAATATTCCATTATATTTATATGTACCACATCTTCTTTATCCATTCAGCTGGTGATGGACATCTAGGTTGCTTCCATGTCTTGGCTATTGTCAATAGTGCTGCTGTGAGCACTGGCGTGCATGCATCTTTACAAATTATGGTTTTCTCTGGATATACACCCAGGAATGGGACTAGTGGATCATATGGTAGCTCTGTTTTTAGTTTTTTAAGGAAGCTCCATACTGTTCTCCATAGTGGCTGCACCAGTTTACATTCCCACCAATCACGTAGGAGGGTTCCATTTTCTCCACACCCGCTCCAGCATTTATTATTTGTAGACTTTTTAATGATGGCCATTCTGACCTGTGTAAGGTGGTACCTCATTACAGTGAGGTTTGGATTTGCATTTCTCTAATAATTAGCGATGTTGAACATCTTTTCATGTGTTTGTTGGCCATTTGTACGTCTTCTTTGGAGAAATGTCTATTTAGGTTTTCTGCCCATTTTTTTATTGGGTTGTTTGAGTTTTTGTTATTAAGCTGTATGAGCTGTTTGTATATTTTGGAAATTAATCCCTTGTCAGTAGTATCATTTATAAATACTTTCCCCCATTCCGTAGGTTGTCTTTTCACTTTGTTTACGGTTTCCTTTGCTGTGCAAAGCTTTTAGGTTTAATTAGGTCCCATTTGTTTCTTGTCTCATATTTTTTTAACCTCTTGGAATTATTTCATGTAGGTTTGTCTCTTTATTTGCTGTCAGCTTTAACTTTCTGCTTACAGCGCTCCCTGACTTATCTGGCATATTAGATAAGCACTCAATAAATATTAATTGAGCTAATGAATAAATTAACCTTTCAAAAACTAAGCTTATTAAAACTGTCTGAGGAAAGCAGGAATGGTCTGTGAAGGGTTAGGCGCTCTGACGAGTTGGGAGAATCACCTCGGCATACTCACTAGAGTTAACTGGCTCCTGGTGACAGTGTTTGGGGGCTGCCCGATTCCGGCTGTATCACAGGTAGCCGACTTCCCAGAAGAGACAGTATTACTACACCACTCTTTTTATTTCGCTCTCAGCCTCCCTTTTCTGCTCCAAAAGCTCATTTTCTTATGCCATCAAAACCAGAAACTATGATTTCTACCTCTAAACGTGTAAGAAATATTTTCAGGAATGGTCCCTATTTCTCGGCCTCAACTAAAGCAGAGGTTCCCAAATTCCCTTCCCAGAGACCCTCACCCGGCAGGTCTGCGGGGAGCCCAGCTCTGCAGAGACCCTCTAACGTGGACTCTTCTCCTGGGGAGCTCACGGAAATGGCCCTGAGGGCGACGGTAGCACCTTCAACATCAGCGCCAAAGCCACACGCGACTCCTGACAAACTCCTCAGTCTTCTCGTTCTCCTTCAACAAATTACTTCAGAGAATCCGGAGGGCGCATTCAAGTAACACAGGGCCTCAGGAGCAGCCCTGCCGGTCTGGGTGACAACAGGGCACACGGAGAAGGGAAGTGTCTGCATGTTTCGGGGGCAGGAGATCTTAACAGTTTCTAAAAGTTAAATTCATTAAGTCACCAGAACGTGCTGTTTGTTCCCACTTAGAAGCAGCAATATGCAAGGATATGATTCATCTGCTAAAAATGTTCTCAAGCCCAAGACAGCTCTTTGGATGGACCCATACAGCCCACAGTTCTAAGCCCGAGGGTGGCCCACTGTCAGCACGGGCTCCAGAACCACTTACTCTGGTTGGGACTCCACCGGCTTTGCTGTGCTTCCCCCAGGCTCACACCACCGTCCCCGCCCGCCTGCCAGGGCAGCAGAGGCCCCCCTCACCTACCCACTCCCTCTCCCGGAGACATACTGTGACCACAGGTGCCACCACTTCCTACCCCAGGGCGGGGTCCGGGGCCAGCAGGCCTGGAGCTGGTGGGAAATGCAAATCACCGCCCTACCCTACCCGCCTGGGGCGACACCCGGGCCTTAACAGGCTCTCCGAACGGTTCCTACACAAGCTGGGGGTGAGGGGCACGGACGTGTTTCTTAGGTTGAAAACCTCTCAGTCTTAAGGCTTCAATGCTAGCCTCTCTCACCTGACCCCTCTGTTCCTCAAGTCTAGCAACAATGCTTTCTAGGTCTCTGATCTCTGTGAACAGTTACCTCCACCCCCGTCTTGAGCCTCTTCAGAAAAAGGAAGATGGTTAAAAAAAGCTCCCCAAGTATTTATGCTCTGAAATCCTTGCTTTGTACTCTTTCGTTGCACTATATACTGCCCAGCTCATCTCGACTTAGAAAGTCCTCACCCACCTCTCAGCCGACTAATAAGTCTACGCGCTCTGTCCTTCCCGCTCTGCCCCGGTCATTACGGGCATTTAGGGACCATGAGCCCGTCACCGCCCCGGGAGCCCGTTCCTCTCTCAGGCAGAGAGAGAGGATAAGGATGGAGTGAGGACACCCTCCGCACAGAAGCAACTGTCAGCAGCAAATAAAGCGGCAGCAGACGTTACCAGAGTGATTTCTCCACGATCTGGGTCCTGAAAACCTCCTCCTGGTCTAGGTTCACGGTGCAGTAACAGTCTCGCATCTTGTTTGGCCCCGGGTAAGTGGGAAGATTTTTGGCTTCACCTAAAAAGCAAACGTAAATCTATCATCAGTTTAGCATGGAATTATTCAGTCTCCTTGATAACCACAGACACCTTCCCAATGATGGATTTCTCTCACAGCAAGGCACCCGCTCACTTCTGTACGTTCATTAGCTCTTCACGAGGTCTCGGTTTTCTTGCCACCAAAGTGTTGATGAGAAAACCATCTGTACTGTTACAGTGTAAGGTAACATATACATTAACCTCTAAAGCAATGGTTCCTATAACAGTAGTAATCCATTGGCCTAGGAATTAAGGATTGTTTCGCTTTACCCACATTGGTCCCTTTAATATTTTTAATGTTTAAATTATGGTAAGATACACAGAAATTAAAATGTATCCTCTCACCCACCTTCACACATACAGCTCAGCGGCACTGCAGTTAACTCTATGCACACTGCTGCACAGTCAACCTACAGAACTGCTTCACCTCGCGAAGCTGAAACTGCCCCCACTAAACAACAAGCCCCGTGTCCCCGCCACCGCCCAGCCCCTGCCGCCCACCTGCTGCCCAGGCACCTCGCAGAAGTGGAACCACACACTGCCTGTCCTTCTGGGCCTGGTTGATGTCACTGAGCACAATGTCCTCAAGGCTCATCCACGTCATGGCCCGAGACAGGATTCGCTTCTTTTCCAAGGCTAACGTTTTGCTTGTCTATTCATCCCCCGGGTCCCTTTTCATTTTGAATTTAATTTGATAGTATTGGGTCAAAGTTGGGGCAATATTAAGGAGAAGGACTCTTTTTTTACTGATGAGTAAGCTACGAACTCCAGCTGTTTAGAAGCCGGTGAGGAGAAGTCTGGGGTGGGGAGACCAGCCACGGGCCATGCCTCCCCGACACACGCTGGAGAAAAGGGAGGAGCTGCCAACGGCCCCGTGGAATCTTGGACGCCATGTCGCCTTTGATCTTGGGTCTGACCGAAGACCATTAGTGAAGCCGCAGCCGCTGGACCCTCTGCCAGAAGCTGGGAGTGCACCTGGGCTGCAAATGTGAGCAGCCCCTTTGCTTGTGGACTGATAGGGAGCAGAGGGGCTTGCAACCAGGGAGGAGAAGCCCCCTCCCTGGAAGGAACCCCCACTGACGAGCTCCCGCCTCCCAGGGGCCTCCTGTCCCCCAGCTGGGCGTTTTCAGGCACCAGACCCAGGGCCAGGAAGGGGGCCGGGGCCGAGCACCCAGCACCCACCAACGCAGCCCAGGCCCGGCCGACACCTGTTAGTACCACCCAGGGCCGCGCTACCTCGCGGCCGACACCTGTTAGTACCACCCAGGGCCGCGCTACCGCTTCTGGTTAAAACCGAAGGAAAAGCAGCAACAACAGAAAGCAAACCAAAACCTCAGAGCTCAGCCCCCAGAGGAGCCGCGCCCGCACCCCACAAACACACTTGACGCCGCTCTCGGGGAAACACGCAGGTGGCAACTTCCTGCTGCCCAGGGTGGAGGTGAGCTTGACAGGCCGAAGTCTTTCTCTCAAACTTCTGATTGGCCTTATTGCTCGGGACGGAGGAGAGCAGCAATGAACAGAAGTGGCTCAGTAACTGGGCCAATAAATCGAGTGTTCTGAGGCTTCCTAGCAGCCCCAGCTGTACTCTGCACAGGCGGGTCTGCCGCACACGCGGCCGGGACACCAGGCCTTTCCTCCGGGCCTCGGCTTCCCCGACCGTAAAAGCAAGACAGCACACGTCTCCCAGCCTCCTCTAACTCAAAAGGTTCTAGGAAGTTTTCTTTTGGGAATCGTCAGTGACTCTCAGATGGTGAAGAAAAAGAAATAACCAATGAATGTTTTCCTAGGGGTGCGGCTATCCTCACGGTACCTCACGCCGCAAGGCTCCGGGAAGCGTGTCCACAAGCGTCAGGCACAGAACCACGGACCATCTGAGAAGAGGCGCGTGATCCCGCCCGGCTTCGAGCCCGCTGTTAAGTGTCCAAAGACAGACTTTCCGACGGCTCCTGGCAGATGTGAGCAGTCAGGTGGGCACACACAGGTGCGTGCGGGGGGCGTGACGACCCACATCCGAAGGGGCCCAGCGGCTTCCCACCCACTTTCCAAACTGATTTACGTTCACAAATCATCCCCCTAACACAGCCCGGCTCTGCTGACTTTCCAGTTGACACCTCTAGGATGTTGACCCTATTTCCTGCTGGAACTTTTTGGGCAACAAATGAGATATTTAGCTGCAAATTCCTGTGTTTCTTAAAAGTAGGAAAAAAATCCTTTTTTTTTGAAAGTCTTATTGGAGATGGCCATTGGTGGAAAACACAGAACTGGGATTTTTTTTCTGTTTATTCTCGGAAGAACCTCAGAACACAAGCAGCGGCAGCTGACACTTCTCTTCAAGGACAGAAGAGACGGACGCGCCTCCCCTGAACGATCGGGTTAACAGCTGCAAGATACCGAACTACCTTGTGTGGCTGTGAACGTGGCCTGGCTCCCCGCCTCCCAGCCCTGGCCCTGCCCAACCCCACCGGTTACAGAAACATCCCGGTTGCTATGACAGTGGCGACACCAGAGCACCGGCAGGCAGAGCGGAGCCAACATTAAGGAGCGGCTCAGGCCAGGAGGGTTGGGAGTGGGCCGGCACCCGGTCCTGGCCGTGTCGTCTGCCCAGGGTCCTCCAGCTGCGGACCCCACCGTGGCCCAGGGGGCTGGGCGGGGCGTGTCCCAGCCACACTCAGAGCAGATGACGTGTCCTCCATGCGTGTTACTTGTGCCAAAGGCCGGAGGCCGCTCCCCTCCCTGGAGGCAGATTAGGGGCCTTTCGTCTCCGTCAAAGGAGAAGAGCCATGACCCTTTCTCCAGCGTGTGGAGGCATTTGCCTAAGAAGGTAAAGCCACGCCTCGTATACATTTGTTGAACGACTGGATGGATAAACGCCTGCAAGGAAAAAGGAAAGTAAACTCTGGTTTCAGTCTACAGCCAAGTCACGTTTCATACGCCTCCCTCCCGTTATCCACGTCTCCAAAACGTACACTGTCCACCCACCAGAACTGTCTGCTGGTGGATTTGATAAAGACGGTAAATTGGCGCCCGGTGCCGCCTCTGAACCCTGAATTTACACGGAAGCAAAAGGCAGCACTTAAAAATCGGTGATGAAACAGCACTGAAACAGCAAACCTGTTCCTGATCACAGGCGCCACACTCGGGGTGATCACGGCCAGAGAGCCCCAGACCCACAGGCACCTGACCCGGTGGAGGGAAGGGCCACGTGTGGCTGTCCACGCCTCCCGCAGGGCTGTGGGCGGTCTTCGCGGCACCGCTAGGTCCTGCCCTGACGAGGAAGCCCACTGCCCTTGTGGGGCAACAACGCTGTCTGCACCCCAAGAGGGGTGTTGGACGTCTAACCGGCCTGGGCACCGCACGTCAGCCAGCTCACCTCCAAGGGGCTCTGTCTGTCTGCTGCCCTCGAGAAGAGTGTCCTCAGCCACCCCAAGAGAGACTCCCAGCCGTGAGCTGGGGCCTCGAGTCTGCCACATCCACGGAGTGTCGGAACTTGGCTCTTTCCTACTCAGTGTGTTGGTTTTCACCTCAACTACAGGCCAACCTCTGCAAATAACACCTAAACAGGTACTCGAGCCCAGTGCACTAGTCCTGTAAAAGCGAACCTCCCCGGCCCAGGGCCTCTGTGCACAGAGGCAGGACACGTGGAGGAATTAGAGCCCCCGGCGCTCCCGTCTTTCTGGTCATTCTAAACACCTAACGGGTCTACAAATTCTGGCAGCCAGCACAGCTCATGATACCTACGTAGAAGCCTATTGGTCTCAGAAGATCACTTTCATGACTAAAACATCCTATTTCCATGAATATGTTGTTGACGGCCTTGCTAGGTGACTCTAGCACTAGATATTAAATAGAACAAAAGTCCGTAAAACCTGACGAGATTGGACTTTATAGTCAAGTTACCAACAGCCTCCTCTACTGCACGCTGAGTTACAAGTCAGGAGACCTCCAGGCTGAGCTGCCAGACCCCGCAGGGCTCGGCTGATGTCTGCGCCCGGGGAGGGGCATGACCAGGACACGGGAAGATTTACTAACATGCATCGCAGGTTTCCTCCAATTTCCAGAAGGAATAGGTGACACCATGAAAGACAAGTTTAAAATAAGGCTGTTAAAATGGAAATTAAACGTTTAACATATGGTGAGAGGGAGGAAAGTTACACCTATCCAACCCCACCATGAGTGGTCCCGAGTTTCCCGGTAGCTGAGGAACAAATGGAAATATGGCGGGACACACACTTCTCGCGATTTACCTAAAAATGAAACACACCAGCTCTCCAGGAGGAAACACCATGAAAAGAGGGGCTGGCACGGCTTCCGAGAAAATCTGACAAAAGATGCAGAAGCATGCTCAAGGCTCTTTTCTGTCCTCAGCAGGTGGGGACTCGAGTGACAACCTGTGAGAATCGCTTGGCACAGGGGGGCACGCCGACGGGGGCCGAGGACGCTGGGCGGCCAGGAGTCCCAGGAAGAGCCCGGTGAGGCCCCATTCCGCACGCAGACACGACAGGGTCGCCCCTCAGGCCCGGGGACCACGGGGCGGAGGGACCCTGGAGGAGCCTCTGGTCACCCCCTCCTCTCTGTGGACCCCACGGCCGCGCCTGGTCTCGTTTCCTCTCTGCGTCCAGCACCCCAGCAGCGCCGGGCAGATGACGAGCGTCCCTGAAATGTTGGTTCCAGGGATTAAAGGAGAAAGTCTGTGATGAAATGACCACGCACGGCAGCTTCTGAAGACAGTCGCCAGAGACACGACGTGGGGGCGGTCACAGCTCCTACTCTGCTCCTCCGAGGGGGACTCCCGTGTCCCTCCCTTTGGTCTGGGCTGGCCTCAGGGCCCTGACTGACCAGCAGTGACTGCCGGCTCCCTGGGAGATGTCAGAGCCATGTGCTTCCACCCTGGCCACTGGACACCCTCTGTCCCTGAGCCACAGGCCAGGCCCCGGAGGCCACCGCTGGGGGGGCAGTGCAGCTGCCTGGACAACCCGGGCCAGCCTAGCTTCCCAGCGCTCCACACTGGTGACGGACGCGTCTCGTGCCTGCGGGGCAGCCCGCCCACCAGCTGCCCCCCATGGCTCCAACCAGGCCTCACGTCCAGCCCGAATCCCTTGGCCCCAACGTTGTGAGATGTGATAGCACAGCTGTCAGACGCTCACGGGGCTCTAGGCGAAGCAGCTCTTCACCGGTCCCCTCCCTGCACGCGGTGAGGACTTAAAGGTGTGACTAACCCAGCAGTGGAGAGCCCAGGAGACACCCAGAGTCCCTCCAGATAAGGAGGCCCTGCCCTGCACCCCTGCTGCCTTCTGACTCTGACTCAAAGTACCTCCAACTCTAGTGAGAGTAATGATGAAGTGCGGCAGCCGTGCAGCCGGGGGACACCCGGGCTCCAGCAGCACCGTCGACAGCTGGGCGAGTGCGGCGATGACCGAGGGCCTTCCGGGCTGGGAGCTGCCCCTCAGGTCTCAGCTGGGGGCTGGCGGCGAAGGCAGTGCTCTCCCTACACGGGGAGTTTTCAATTCTGAATAAGTTGACGCCATTTAAAACTGGTGATTTCACGTTTTCCTAAGCCAGGACTGCCGCTCCCTGAGAAAACTCAGAAGATCCAGCGGTGCTGGGCCACGGCCCCGTCTTAACAGTCCCTGGCCGGGTCGGGGCAGCCCCTCCCAGGGGCACCTGTCTGCCCTCCTCATGTGCTGTGACTGTCAGATTCTATCTTGTCACCGCCCAGAAGACTTGTGGAAAGAAGTACTGACGGGACCCCCAGCTACATGAGGGTCTCCTCCTCCCGCCTGAGGCCTCCACCCGCCCCTGGAAGCTTCCGTCTCTCCCCGTGGCCCGAGCACCGGTCACCTGGAGGGACGGGAATTTCTGGCTGGCTGGACGGCCCTGCACGGCTTGCGGGGGTCCTCTGGGGCACAGATCTGTGGCACTCCTGCAATCATAAAATGCAGGGCTGGCAACACCTGCCGGGCTGCTCGGCCCGGTGCCCCGACACCCGTGGGAACCCCCCAGCTTCCGAGCCGGTGGAAAATGTCGGGGCTGCAGGGGGCGGGTGGGCGCCTCCTCCACCCTGGGCTGTCCCCCCGCCCTCAGAGCTCCTTCATGCAGAGCCCGGCAGACCCCCTAAGGCAAGGGGGCGTGGAGAACCCTACACACTTCTCTGCTTGAACTGAGAAGGCCTTAGAATCTAAAGAAAAGTGCAGTTTAGGCTCCTGGGCAAGAAAGAACGCCTATGGCACGAAGAACAGCAGGTGGAAAGTTGTCCATTTCCCCACGTTCCGGCGGATTTTGTGGACGACGGCGCAGCCCCAGGATCGTTTAGATCTTCCATCTGAACTGAACTCAACCTATTCAGCACCTAAAAACGCACAAAATATTAGCTAACTTTGCTTTTACTTAGAGGCTGGTCTCTTCCCATCGGGAAAAAAAAGCAAGTGCTATTCTCTTGTGCTTTTCCAATTAAGCTAGAAATGAAAATAGTGCTCTTGGACAACAACCCAATCCTGAAATAAAAGCTGTACAATTAAGCCCAGGGAAAAAGAAACCACTTGTTTCCTTTAATTTCCGAATGCTGTGGTGAATGGGGATTTCCGATTCCTTGGGACCTGAAACTTTGTGCCTCTGTTTAGGACATCTTTCTTCCCCTAATGCTGCATTCCTAAGGGCTGCTAAGGCCAGAAAAGAACAAGCGGCACTTACTCTGCCCCCCTAACCCTGGGGACACACCTGAGGGGCCTCGGGGACACTGGAAACGGGGCAGCGGGCGCCCCAGCGGGCACTCGGGGGCACACGGCCCCCCCTCCAGGGCTCCCTCTGGGGCAGGACAGGAGGGAGGAGTGCTACGTGACACACGCTCACTCCATCAACAGCACGGTCAAAGGCCCCACGACTGAGACACAGCATCTGACCAACGTGCCGGTCGCCACTGCCCCGTGTGCCGGGTACCCCGAGCAGCTGTGCCTCTGCTCTCGCCCCCGGCCTGCGACCGGCCTCGGGACCCTCCCCACCCGAGCTCCGGGCACCCGCGCCTCGTCCGGGTGGAAGTTCCCGCCCGTCTCTCCTCTTGACTGCGAGCCCCTCGAGAACAGGAGCAGAGTCTGAGGAAGCCGGGGTCCTCCCGAGAACCGCCGTTTGACACATTTGCATACATTTGTAAACTGCAAATCTCCCGATTGACTTTCACACGAGAAGATGTTGGTTAGCTGGTTACTAAGATCAATGAAGAAGCTTCTGGAAAACAAAGTAGGGAAAACACCTAAGAAATAAACAGGGACCAAGAATATCATTACGTGCGGCATCGTTACGACTAAAGCAGCAGCTGAAGGCTGTCGGCAAGGCCCCCCACCCCCCGCTCGGCTGCGCGACCCCGTCCTCTGCTCCTCTGTGCTTTGCTTTTACTAACTGCACAGGAATCTCTAGGAGGTCATCAGTAAAAGGGTGGGGTGAGAATTTCAAGGTAGCTGAGAGGGTGAAGGAGAAAAAGGAAACAGAGGTGGCAGGGATATGACTAGATTTTTTCTTTTTAATGAAACAAACTAAGGTGAGGATATTGTGGAAACTTCGGGAAGAGTGAGGACCCCTGGATACGAGCTCCGCAAGGGCAGGGAGGCCACCCCTAGCGTCCCTGCACATGTGGGCAGCGATCCGGAGGTGCCCGTGAGCACAGACGACACAGAACAGAACACAACCCTTGGGACGTTTCCGCGCTACGAGACCCAGATGTGAGGGGTGAGGGAGGGACCCAGAAGAGAGCCAGGAGAGGTGGGGACACCCGGGCCGACACCTGGCAGTGGGCATATGGCCAGACAGCCATGCTGCACGTGCCTGGCATGGACAGGTGTGTACGTGCATGGTTTTTTTTTTTTTTTTTGCGGTACGCGGGCCTCTCGCTGTTGTGGCCTCTCCCGTTGCGGAGCACAGGCTCCGGACGCGCAGGCTCAGCGGCCATGGCTCACGGGCCCAGCCGCTCCGCGGCATGTGGGATCCTCCCGGACCGGGGCACGAACCCGTGTCCCCTGCCTCGGCAGGCGGACTCTCAACCGCTGCGCCCCCAGGGAAGCCCCACGTGCATGTCTTGGTCTCTGTTTTTAACAGATTTCTGGCGAGAGGATCGGGGCACCATGAAGTTCACCCATTTCAAGTGCACAGCTCAGTGCTTTTAGCACATTCACAGCGTGTGCAACTCACCCCTCACACCCCACACCCACTCCCAGGCCCTGGCAGCTTCGTTCCGCCCGAGGGGCCTCGTGGTTTGACCGCGTGTCAATTCAGGGTTCAAGCTGCTTCCCCTCACGCCTGCAGGGCCCCATCCCAGCCGCGGAGCAGCTCGCGCGCATTGAATGGTCCGCATTTCAGTCCCACCCTCGGCCTCCTCCACGGGCGGCAACGTGCCGGGTCCTGCTCCCGCTGGAGATCCAGGGTGAACAGGAGCTAGCGCAGCACCCGGGCAGCAGCGACCACCAGGCCGCGTGAGCGCCGCGCGTGAGGACCGGGCAGAACCCCCTCTGCCGGGGGGGGGGGGGGGGCTGCTCTGCCTCCCACTGAGTGACAGGTCCCTTCCTGGGACTGAGAGGGCAGCAACAACGAGTGCCCGGACTCAGACTTTCTGGCAGAAGGGCAGCTTGTAACTTTCATACGCATGTACCGCGTTGCCAAACAGCTCTCGTCGGGAGCACCGATTCGCAGGCCCACCACCGCGTTTGAAAACACTCTTTCCCAGATCCTTGCTAGAACTGAGTCGTCGAAATCATGCATCTCTGCGTCTGAGAGGTAAAAGTGCTGTGTGTGCTTTGCCCTCCGTTTGCTAAGAAGGGCTCTTTTTGAAGGACCTGATTCCATTCCATTTATTTGGGAGTTGAAGCCGCTCCCAGCCTCTCCTGTCCCTCTTCTCTGTCCTCCGAGGACAAGGGCCCCAAAACCAGTCCTGACAAGGGTTAGCACACCCAGCTCTGACGGAGGCTGTGAAAGCAAGGGTTAGGGAGCCAAGACCTCCTTTGCTGTCACATTCTGATTTTCCAGCTGTGTCTAGATCCACCCTCCCGACTAGCCCTACAGTATCCTGTGGTGCACTGACTGGAGGGGCTGGGACCCCCGCACGGCCCGACGCGGCAGGGCAGCCGCCCGCCCTCCAGCAGGTCCCCCGGTGAAGGCCAAGGACCCTCACCCCGGGCGAAGGGCTGCCTGGCTCCGCTGCAGCCCGGGTTTCTGGATTCTGACAGCAAGACATTCTTCACAGCTTGCATTAGTGTTATTTTGAATTCAAGGAGGAAAGACAATCTGGGAAACATGAATCTGGGAAAAGTCGCCAAGTGCGGCGCAGCCACGAGCCCCGCTGGTCTCGATGCGCAAAGGAAGACGCTGGCCTCCAAAGACCCCACTCCACTGGCAGAAAGACCCAGGTTCATTTTCCAGAAGCAATCCACACACGACCCCACCCTGTATATTTTGGGACTATTTTTGCTTTTCTTTCTCCCACACCTTTCTCTGAAAGAGTCCTGTCTTGAACTTGAGGAAGAAAACACAAAGCGGTGCAGCCAGGGTGGGAAGAAAAACTTAAGCACAGAGTCACCAACCAGCCCAGCAATTCCGCTGGAAAGAAGTGAAAACAGGTGCTCAGACAAATACTTGGGGACTTCCCTCGTGGCGCAGCGGTTAAGAATCCACCTGCCAACGCAGGGGACACGGGTTCGAGCCCTGGTCCGGGAAGATCCCACATGCCGCGGAGCAACTAAGCCCGTGCGCCACAGCTACTGAGCCTGCGCTCTAGAGCCCGTGAGCCACAACTACTGAGCCCGCGTGCCTAGAGCCCGTGCTCTGCAACAAGAGAAGCCACCGCAATGAGAAGCCCGTGCACCACAACGAAGAGTAGGCCCCGCTCGCCGCAACTAGAGAAAGCCCGTGCGCAGCAACGAAGACCCAACGCAGCCAAAAATAAATAAATAAATTTATTTTTAAAAAAACAAAAAAACACACGTGTACGTGAATGTCCACAACAACTCTATTCATGCTGATAACACATGGTGTATCCTCCGTGTTGCCAGGGGGGTGGGATGAGACACGTCCTTACAGGCGACTCAGAAGCTCTAGAACTAGACCACGTAGTGGCACCACATGTAAACGTACCAAATGCCCTGAACTGTGCACTTAGGAACGGCTGGACTGCTGAATTCTACGTTATGTGCATTTTACCACATTTTAAGCAAAACGAAGAAAAGCTGGTTACGGGTGTGGACAGAGCACTGGTTGTTCAGTGTGACCGTGTGTCATTCACGGCCACGCACCTCCCCAGACCCTTTTCTGGAGAGAGAAAGGGTGGGAATAAATAAATACCTCTTTTGGAGTATGCATTTGATTCGGTTGTTTTTCACTTGTACTTTTTTGTTGGGGTACAACGCACACTCGGTAAACAGAGCTCCACGAGTTTCCCTACGTGCACGGCCGGGTACGATGGGGAACATCTCCGGCGCTCAGCACATCCTCAGGCCCCTCCCCATCCAGAGCCTGGCCCTCTCGGAATTCCACAGAATCATCGGTTTTGCCCACTCTGTACCTCATAAAAATGGAGCCAAATCCACTAACCCACTCGGGGTTGCAAATGGTAATAGTCTTTGATTCTGGTTTATAAGCTGAAGTAATTTTATGAGAGAGCGCCCCTCTTCTGCCGTTTGCTGACCCACTGCTGAGGTCACACACCAAGGGCAAACACTCGGTAACTGCCTTTTATTTACCAAGTTTCCAAAGAATGAATTAGCTCCCTGTTGCCCTCAGAAGGTGGATAATTTGAGTTTTTTGTAATTTTTTTGCAACCTTTGTTTTTTATTGAGATGTAATTTATACAGCATAAAATGCAACCTTTGGAAACGTACGATTCAGTGCTTTTTAGTACAGAGTTGCACGGCCATCAGCACTAATGCCCAGGACCTTCATCACCTGAAGCAGAAGCGCAGTCCCGTGAGCACTCCTGCCCCAGACCCATGTCCACGCGCCCACCAGGCCTGCCTTCCCTGGGCGTCTCGTGCGACGGCAGCGTGGCCCTGACCTCGGCTCCAGGCTCCCCCGTGTGTGGCCCGTGTCAGGCGGCATCTCTAGGGTGTGGGCACGGCTTCACCGGGACACCCGCCAGGTGACCGGTGCGCGGCTGGTTGTCAGGACGAGCGGCTCCCCGTGTCCGTCCACCCGGCAGCTCTGAGCCGGGGGCCAGACCGGCAGCAGTGGCATCACTGGGCGCCTGGTTGGAAAGGTAGACTCCCAGGCCCACCGGTCCCGCGGCCTCAGGAGCCGGCCCACGTTTGAGAACCGCTTACGGTCCCAAAGCCGGCGCCTCCCTGCCCATGCCTCGCGCTGTATTCCAGGACATTCCACAGCGTTCTAGCTGTCCCGGGAAGCACGCTTCTTCCGGTCACGGATGCTCAGGGGCCTCCCCGGTGGCTCACGTGGGCGTGCCTGTCACCTCCCTGACAACCCCTCCCGCCCCACCCCTCCAAAGCCGCCTACTCCCCCTGAACGAGGCACAGCCCTCAGCTGGGCCCCTGAGGCCCCCACGGTTCCCGCTGCCAGTGCGTCCCTGCGTCCAGACCCCCGCGTCGCCCACCTCCCCACCCCGAGGCCCACCCCCTGCCCCCAGCGCTCTGCCATTTCCGCGGAGGCCATGGTGCTTCCTTTCCGTCCCACGCGGTCCCACAGGAGGGTCGCGCCTGCAGGGGCCAGGCCTCCCCGTTCAAGTCGCTGGGCGGTTCTCGGCAAACGCGGGAACAAGGAGCGCGCTTGGCGCTAACGGGGACCTGCCCAGAGGGGAGGATGACCTTGGCTCGTCACCCGCCTTCTCTCAGCGGAGTAGCAGCCATGCGGCTGACCACACGCACCACCACGCAGAGGAAGCCAGGGCCAGGCGAGGGCGCCCGCAAAAGCGAAGGGGGTGACAAGGGGACGCGGGAAGGGCAGGCCCCGTGGAGGCAGAAAGGTGGGCAGGAGTCTGGAAGGTGGAGGCTGGGGGTGACCGCCCCTGGGGGTGACAAGGCGACGCGGGAAGGGCAGGCACAGTGGAGGCTGGCTTGAGTCAGAGAAGGCGTCACGCCCCAGGAACATTCCGGAACACAGGCTTCCTTGAGCCCGGGGCCCAGGAGAGAGGCAGCTGGAAGGCACGCGGGTGGGGTGGGGGGAGGTGGGACCCTGCCAGGGGTTCGGCGAGTGAAGTAATAAAAGCTTCAGAACGATTTCTAAAGGGCTGTGGGCTGTGCTCAGCTGTGATTCATATGCACGAGTGTCTCTGGGTGGGAAGGATCTCAGGCCCACCCAGCAGGCCAGGACCATGTGTCCCCGGGTGACTCAGGCCTCCGCCGCCTGCACTCCCCACCCTCGGGGCCTGAATATGGCTGCAGACCCAGCCCCACGGCAGCCCCCGGGGCTCTGCATCTCAAGAGCTGTTTAAAACTCCAAAGTCATTTTCAACACCGCTGTCTGTCTAAGGAGGCACGAAACACCACCAAGTTTACCGCCTCCGCCGCTAGACACACCTCCTGTTGTGTGGAGGAGGAGGGAGGGGCCCCTAGGACCTGCAGCAGCGAAGGGCTCGACAGCTGGGCCTCGCCAGGCACAGCCCCCAGCACCCACTCCACGGGGAACTGAGGCCCGGAGGCACCCGGCAGATGCGAACCAGGGGGCGCCTGGGCTGCCCCCACACTGCGGGCGCGGCTCGGTCAGAGGACACAGGCTGAGCCTGCCTCTGCCCGAGCCCGAGGGCTGTGTGCACGGCGTCCGCCCAGAAACAGCTGCCGCGCCCCAGGCTTCGCGACTCGACTCCACCGTCCGTGGCAACGGCCTGCTCTCTGGCTGCTGGAGGACCGCGCCAAGGAAGAGCCCAGGACCCGCCCGGGCACGAGATGCTGCAATCCCGGCGGCCGCGTGGGCGCAGCATCGCTGCGGCCCTTCTCCCCGCGGCCACCACCCCGACCGGCCAGCGGGGGGACCTCCACGCCAGGACGTGGGCCTCCAGGGTTGGGCTCCTGCCCAGCCATTCCCGCTGCAGACTCGTCAGGTCGCAGGGAGCAGACGGGCACCGGCCTGAGTGGGGACCAAAGCGTGCCAGAGATGCCCACGCTGGTCGCAGCCTCACCCCTCACCCGCAGGGCTCCACGCAGCGCACAGGCCGCGCCCTGGAGGCCGGAGACAGGGACCCACCCCCGAGGGAGCCCCGCCGTCATCCCTTCCGGGTCTGGGGGCAGAGTCTCGGTGAGTGACCAGAGGTCACGTAGAACAAGCAAACAGCAGAGGGTCAGTCTGCGGACTGGCTTCCCCAGAAGGTGTGCGCAGCTCCAGGGTCTTGAGGGGTAGACGGCCCGGCCCAGAGCAGCGAGCGGCCGAGGCAGGGCCCCTCTGAGCTCGCCAGCTCGGCGGTGCCCACACTCTGGGGGGTCCGGCAGGAGGAGAGGCAGGCTGACCAGCTCAGACGCGGCAAGACCCCAGGCCTCAGATCTTGGCACGCGCGCCGTCGCCTGGCGCCGACTGTACTGCGGTCCGCCACTCGGGACCCCCTCAGGGCAATCCCGGCCCCATCAAAGCACGAGGGTCTGAGAGGCTCGGAGATGCCAGCAAACACAGAATCTCAGGATCCCAGGCACGCTGGGTCTGTGCCCAGCACCCCAGACTTCGGCGCCCCAAAGGGAGCCCCGTTTCACGGGGCACGGACCCAGGCCTGGGGGGCTCCTGCCACGAGGTGACCAACTGCCAGGTGCAGCCACACTGGAAGCTGGGCCCAGGGCCCGCACAAGCCAGCCACAGCACGGCCCCTGGGGTCCGCGAGCATAGGCCGTGAGCCCACCAGGAGCGCCGCCTGAGGCCTGGTCATCGGGCGTGGGTGACCGCGGAGAGCATCAGCCCGCTTCCGTGCACCCGCTGCAAGGACGGTCTCTAATCCGCTGTCCCTGCAGAGAACCGCAGCCTAAAGGCCGCGCTGGCCTCTGGATCTGAGTCTTCGTGGCAACTTTAGGACAGGAGGAAACGGCAAAATTAAGACTTTGGTTTTTCCTTCCTCATTCATTACTGAAAAGAGCGGCCAGGAGCGAGATCAGGTTCCACGTCAGAGACACGGTGCTGTGTTTGTCCCTTCGCTCCTGAATCACAGCCGCGGCAAACCTGCGGCCCACCCGGGTGCACGCGGGTGGCCCACCTTCTCCCAACCCAAGGCTTCCCGCCGCCCCGGGGCAGGAGGCCCCGCCCACAGTGCGCAGAGAGGAGGCAGTGGGTGGTCCTGGGCGGGGCAGAGGGACCCCCGCTGCCTGACAGGCCTGCGCCCCAAGCTGTGTGAACCACGAGGGGCAGGTCCGTTCACAAGAGCAGCAGAAGCTCGGGGCGCAGGGAGCAGGTGCCGGCCCTCCGACACCTGCGCTGAAGCTCCTTACCCCTGGGTCTGGCCAGCAGCACGGGCTCCGCGGAGGGCGCCCAGGGCGAGGGCCTGCGGGGAAGGGGACTCTGGGGCCACCCGGCCGAGGGCAGAGCAGCCCCGCCACCGCGGCCCCTGCGTGGGACCTGCCCCCCACTGGCCACCCACCTCCCCCAAAGCCACTGTCACATCAAGGGCCACGGCTGACAAAGCAGAAATCCACCTCCGCCTCTTCACCGGCCTGAGGTGGGGACGCCTCACTGCAGAGGCCCCGTGTCCAGGAAGCAGGGCACACGTGCCCGCAGCCCCACGGCCTCCCCTGACGCCTGGCTACCATGCCCATAGCTGCCGTTTCTTCTCAAACTTTCAAAACCATGTTTTAAAGGCCATGAATACATCTACATCTACGTCTCCTGAGGCAGGGGTCCCCAACCCCCGGGGCCACAGACCGGTACCGGTCCGTGGCCTGTTAGGAACCGGGCCGCACAGCAGGAGGTGAGCGGCGGGCGAGCATCTGCCGCCCCCCATCACTCGCGTTACCGCCTGAACCACCACCCTCACCCCCTGTCTTCTGAGAAACCGGTCCCTGGTGCCAAAAAGGTTGGGGACTGCTGCCCTAATAAAATAATCCATAAAACAAAGATTTATGAAGGATCGATGTTTATTATAACAATATTTATGTTGGCCAAAAGAAAGGGAACAGTTAAATGTCCAAAAACAGGAGATTCCAACGGCCTGGGCCCGGCCTCCAGAGCCGACGGCAGGACCCCCGGTGTCCAGAGCGCAGGAGAGGCGAGGGCCGGGGGCTGCAGGAGGGAAGCGGGCTGCGACACAGCAACCAGAGTGGAGGTTACGAAGAACTTCCAGTAACACACAGAAATGTCTGAAGGGGAAATTTAAGGGGCAAACGTAATGCACACGTATGTATGTGTGTATTTAATATCTAGTAAGTATATGTGCCCACACAATATATCTGCATATGAAAAACAAAAATGGAAACAACTGAGCAGAAGGACCAACATGCTAACAGGGGCACAGCTCTCAGCGGGGAGATGAGTCACCTTTCTCTCAACCCTGAAAACTTAAGAACTAGGTTTTCTAAAATTTCTGTAGAGCCTGCACTGTTTGAACAGAAATGCTTCGAAATTCAACCGCATCTGAGATTTATTTTAAATATAAATTTTAGGTCTAATCTCTCTTTCGCCAGCTATTCCTTCCTTCTACATTAAACACTGAGTCAATTTATTATGTGTCGTGCTAACAGCCATTGCTGATAAGTAAGTTTAAAGGTAAAATGACAGAGTGTAATTCAGGGCTTTGTGAACAAATGCCCCCTTTATTTACTCTAAACTAGAAATTCACTCACAAACCCCACTGAGGCCGAGAGCTTCCAGCTCCAGAGGCTGAGTCCCTGGCAGATGGTAAATTAATCACTTAATCTTATTAAGTGTTTTCTGCTTAAGTCCTGAACCAGCTGGGTCCAAACTGTGACACATGCCAGGAAGTCACCTGTCCCGTCTCAGGGCACACGGGGGGCACACAGTCCATGGCCACCGAAGGACAGGCACAGGCTCTTTTAGAAGCTCTATGTTTGAAACTGAGTTTTATAGAGAAACTCTTTTTTCGTCCTCTTTTTGAACACTTTTTATTACAAAAGAAATACATATTCATTGTAACCGGTAATGCTGCGTAAACACCTACAGATAAGGTTCGTCACCAGCCTCCCTCTGCCCGCCCCACAGCCCTGAGCTACACCAGCCCTGCTGGTTCACTTCCAGACCCTGCGCTGCACCCTCACAGCCCCACAGGGAGGAAATGTCAGGGGTGGGGGGAGAGCCTCAACTTGGTCACTGAAACAGGATCACGGATCACGGCTTGGCGAGAGCGATTTTCTCTTTACCACGAGACACGTCTGCTTCCACCCATGGATCCAGGGACGAGCCAGCCACCCTCAGGACGTGGCACCAACACGGAGTGTCCACCCGCTACCTCGTGCAGGCAGGGCTGAGGGCGAGGCCGAGCCACCAGGGAAAGTGTCTGCGAGCACGTGGCCTGGGCCCCGCCCGCCTGTCCCCCACCTCCCGGCCAGCCTGTCCCGGGCATGAGCGCTCGGCCGCTATGAGGTCATCCTTAGACAGAAATGTTTATTCTTATATAATCAGATCGGTCTATCTTTTTAGTTTACTGACTGCTTAGAAGTTCTCCCACATTCCAGAGGTTATTCACAATATTCTCCAAAATGTTTCTGATATCTGGCTTTAGTTTTTCACTTTGTAACCTTTAATCCATTCGGCATTTGTTTTACATGGTGTGAGTTAGGATGTAACTTTTTTCAAGCCGGATGCCAAAGAAGGCAGCTCCCACATTCTCCAGGGACTAAAACGCATCTTCATTGTGGACCAGGTGCCCATATACGTTTTGATCTGCTTCCGTATCCTCTGTGATATTTTCTGTCTATTAGGAATCTAAGAATATCTACCTAACGTTTTTGAGTCGACCGTGTCTGCCTACTAAAAGATGACTGACATATATGCAAGCTGACAACCCCATCACTTGTCACCCTCCAAGTGGTAATCACATTTCCCACACTAACTTATACACCAGCTAATAAGCCAACACTGAACGCTCCACCCTTACTCTTTAATTTATTCTAATCTGAATGTAACCATCCTCTTCCTGCTTAACAGTCTACAGTGCCTGAGCAAAACACAAAACTACAGAAACTCCTCCGGCCGCGTGCCCTGCCGGCCGTGTGCCGTCTGGGCCCCAGCACCTCACCTGGGGACACTCGCCCTCCCCAGAGCACCTCTATTTCAGCTCCCACAATCTGAGCCCTTGGCTGGCCTGGCCTGGCCTAGCCTGCCCGTTCGTTAATCAACCAAGGGCCAATTCGCCATTTTCCATGAATTAAAATAAACTGCACTCGTAGAAGAGCCCAGTCCTAACGCCACCACCACGTCTAAGAAATGAAAAGTGCTTCCAGCTGCAGCGGCCGTCTGGCGGCCCCTCCCCAGGGCAGTGACGGAGGAGCAGCCCCGATGGCCAGGTCAGGGGACCGGGGGCGAGAGGACGGGAGAGGGCCGAGGTCAGGCAGGGAGCCGGGGACGAAGGCCAAAGGGCAGGGCGGGGCGTCAGGGAAGGTGGAGGCCCAAGGGCAGAGGGAACGCTCCCTGAATTAGCAACACGGGAAGCAGCTACCACTGTGTGTGTGTTACAACAGTGGAACAACGGCCCAGGACATCTGAAACCCAGAAGAAAGGAGGGAGGAGAAGCAGAAGCCTACGGCCCTCGCACATCCCGAGCGCCCTGGGTGTCTTTCCCGCGTTTTCTGTTCCACTGGCTGGTGATGGGAGATGTAACGTTTCGTCCCCACCTCCCTCAAGCGCGGCCCAGCGGTGCCACTTCCCACCCCCGTTACCCGCCCTTCGAAGGTCTGCGGTCCTGCCCCTCACGCCCCGCTCCCAACGCGGGCGTCCCCCCATCCTCCCGGGGCGCTCCAAGCCTCCGGGGTCAGGGCTCACGGCGCGGCTGTGCTCTCCAGGACAGAGCCAGCACGACGCTCCGAACCAGCGGCCTCCCCGCTGTCACCTGAGATCGGCAGCTGCCTGTGTCCCCGTCGGTAAAAAGGGGACACACCGCCTGCGAGATGCCCGGCTCCTGGCACTCTCCCAGGGCAGGCGCTCCCCTGGGACCATCGGAGCCCTCGTCTTCCCGCTCCCGCCACAACACAGGGGCCGTTGCTGTCACCACCTTGCTCGGCTCTCTTGGTGCCAGACCAGCGGGGAGAGGCTCCTGCTGCGCGTCCAGACCCACCGGGTCCACAGCCTCACACTGGAGGCCGGCTCCACGGCGGGGTGTCACGCCCCCAATCACACCGACAGCGCTTCAGCCTGCGTGTTTCTGAGCCGAGCCAAACGTCCCGTGTAAGTCAGAGTCCTTCCACGGAACTCTGGTTCCACAGTTATCACCGTGAAGGTCCAGTTCGTCACAGAGAGGCGTCCAGAATGACAGAGGCAGCAGCGAGCAGACGGGTGACCACTCCCTTCAGAGCTGCAGGAAGGAGGCTCGGGCTGCGTGGACGGTCAGTGCAGATCCAGATCCAGACGCAGGGACGCGGTGCCCACAGCCTTCAACGGGGTCAGCATCCCAGGCGTTTCCCAGGGAGACTCTTCCGAGGAGCCGTCAGGCCCTCGGGTCTGACCACAGGCCACGCGGGCCGGCCAGACTCCTGGGCTCTGAGAGCCTCCCCACGGCCGCAGGACGTTCGGCTGCCTATTTTAGTCCAAAGCTCTCGTCTAGAGAAAAGCTTTAGGCAGGCAGCAGGCACTCTGCAGCGCTGGGCACCGAGCTCTTGGTCCCCTTCACGGCTCTGCTTTGTCACAGAGCTCTTCCCACCAACCCAGAAGTCCAGCCAGGTCCTCGGGGCCCGTTGCTGGCTGCCTCTCTCTCGACGCCCCTCCAGAGCCCGGCCCAGGTACAGCCGGGTCTCGTCACGACTCCCAACCACCGACAGCTCCAGACGCGGGGCCGGCCACTGCGCGGCACGGGCTGAGAGGCCGAGCCACGTTCTCCCAAGCCGAGGCCACCTCTAAGCCTGCGCCACTCGCCGGGCACCAGGGTCACGCACCCACGCGGGTGAAACAAAGGCCCTCGGCCTCTGACCGCCACCCGCAGGCCCCTCTCCGCTCCGGCTCCCAGAGCAGAGGCTGCAGCTGGCCCTGGGTGCGGGACCGCCCTTTGATTCGGGGGCCTCCCAGCTTTGAAACGGGCCGATAGGTCGGAACCCACACGGACGTGTGCATGTGGAGTGCAAACGTGCCCCGCTTCGCGGCTGCCGGCTGATGGGCTGGGGTGACCCAGGCCCGAGGCACCCGACGTGCAATTACAGCTGTTCACGTTCTCACTTTGCTTTTCTATGTTCCCCACACCTTCTTCAGGGAAGATGTTTACTTCTGAACACACACACACACACACACACACACACACACACACACACACACACACACACGGCATCCAGAGGGCGCTTGCTTCAGTCCTCAGGGGACGAGCCTGGGGAGCGGGCAGCCGAGACCCCGAGACGGAAGCGCGAGGGGAGAGGCGAGGGCAACGCAGCAGGAGGCCCCCGCCCCCCGCCCCCGCCCCTCGCTGCACTCCCCTTGTTCTCTGTCTCCAACCCTGGGCTCTGGAAGTGGACGGCGCCTGGCCCAGCCCCCGGAAGCAGGTCCTGGGGGGGACCCGGCACTGCTGTTGTCCTAGAGCTCTCTAGGGCCGCCTGGGCACAGCTGCCTGACTGCCTGTGGGCGTCAGGGGGACACAGAGGTAGGCCCCGGCCCCGTGGGCGTCTCCTATGGGTTGGGGGATGCCTCCACCCACTCGGTCATCAGCCCGCATGCACCTCACTGCACAGGGACACACTGCTCTGGAAACTAAGAAGCTGAGCCCTGGTTCACGCCTGTCTGGGGCCCGTGGAGACCGGTCGGCACGCAGGACGGCGCTGAGACCCTGACCTGGGCCTGCAAGCTGCCGGCGTGGCAGCCCAGAGGACGTGGGACCAGCACCGCCGCCACTCAGGGCTGCTCCAGGTGAACCAGGTAGAACTACAGAACGGAACACTGCTGATACCACCAACGAGCAGAGAGAAAGTTCCAGGGGGCTGGCGGCTCCAGGGAAGAAGCACCAGGTCCCACACCCCATGCTCGCACGCAGGGCCAGCCTCTCAACAGCACCGTGAAAAGCCTCGGTGCTCCAAGTACATTCGTGACAATCGCCTTCCAGAACAGGCTCTAGCCACACGAGCTGCTCAGAGCAGCTCAGAAGTAAGAGCAGAGCGTGTGGAGTCTCCGTGCCCGGCCGGCGATCGGGGCCTCCCTGGTGCAACCTGAGCGAAACCGGCGCTTCCGGGGCCCGTGCGCCCCCGAGCTGTGGCCGGGGTCACCACGCACAGAACGCAACCACCCTAAACCTGTCCCGCTGACAGGTTCCACCCTCCGTCTAATTCCAAAGAACGGGGGAGGGGGTGGATTTTAGTGGAAGCAGCAGGAGCCAAAGCAGATCAGACCGTGGGGTCCCACCCTCTCCTGCAGACGCGGGGTGGGGGGGGGGCGTCCTTCCGGAGCTGCCAAAGCCGCTGGCCCCCGTGGGAGCCGGAACCTGGCCGCAGGGCAGGGAGGATTTCCCCGCCCGCCGGGAAAGCCAGGCCCAGGGCCAAGCGCAGCCTTGCCGATGACAGTGCAGGATGACAACGCAGGAAGCACGTGGGTGCCCAGCTCAGCTGTAAGGGAGCAGACCTTGGACCTGGGCCCTCGGACCCCCTTCGCGTGGGACGCTTAAGCAACACCACCAGGCCCCGCCCCAGAGGACCCCCCAGGGAGAGCCCTCAGCGGGTCGAGGGGGAGAAACTCAGGAGGGGGAGGGTCCTGTCCTCTCCCACGTCCAGGTGGGCCTGGCAGCCTCTTCATCAAGCTTATTCATCGTCAGGCCTCTGGTCCCGAGAGTCTCCCCCAGGACAGGCCCCGCCCCCTGCACACCACACCCTAACCAGCAGCTGTGGCTCGGGGCGTTCCTGCCACCTCCGAACAAACAAAAGGAACATCAAAGAAACATATGTGAAAAGGCTGTGCGGATCCCCGTCACCCCACGGGGAATAACCACCATTGCTTTCAGCAAACTTCTAAGAAGGAGAGAAACGTGCGAGTAAGGAAACCAGTCCGGTAGCCTTCGTTACCCGAACTCAGGACTGAGACCTGTTAGCTCGCACACGCTTCCTTAATTTACCCCAGTTTACGCCGAGGGCCCCGGCGCCCCTGCCCTTTGCCGTGATGTGAGGAGGCCAAACCGCATTTATCTGCAGAGCTTAAAAGTGAACTTCCCTTGTCACGTGCTACTGTGTATTCTGGACTTCCTGGGGTTTCCTTTATTAGACTCGAGTCCAAGTCTATCTCAGAAAGGACTCTGGGTCATGTCGGCCTCGCACTTGTAAGGGGGTGAGGAGGACAGTTAACCTGCGGAGGGGCGTGGAAGTGGGCGCATCCCTGCTCTGGGGCCCTCAGGGACCAGCCACAACACTGCTCAGGCTGCCAAAGGGCCAGCACCTCATCCTGCCTTTAAAAATGCCTTATTCTCGGCTGGTCTTTACGGTGCATGGGCCAAAATGAGTGGAACATTATTATGTGTATGATTTTACTTATAAAAGCAACGTGTCTTTCTTCACGAACCTTTGTTTACTCTTTTTTTTTTTTTTGGCTGTGTTGGGTCTTAGTCGCGGCACGCAGGACCTTTGTTGAGGCATGCGGGATCTTTCGTTGTGGCATACGGGCTCTTCACCGCAGCGTGTGGGCCTGCAGCTGTGGCGCGGGCTCCAGAGCGCATGGGCTCTGTAGTTTGCGGCACGAAGGCTCTCTAGTCGGGCGTGGGAGCTCAGTAGTTGTGGCTCGCGGGCTTAGTTGCCCTCGACATGTGGGATCTTAGTTCCCTGACCAGAGATCGAACCCGCGTCCCCTGCATTGGAAGGCGGATTCTTTACCACTGGACTACCAGGGAAGTCCCGAACCTTTGTTCACTCTTATCCATTAATAAAATTGGGACAAGTTTTTTGGACGAGCCTGAGAGTGGGTTAAACACATCCTCCAAACTTGTTTGGTGTTGGTTTCTCAGCGGCCTCATTTCCATGTGTGGGGAGAAGCAGACTCTCTAAATCACTGGTGAAATGATCCACGTCACCCGAGCAGGGGACACGGGAGCTAGATTCTCCCCCCACCACCACCCCTGGCTAATGTCTGCGTGCTGAGAGCACCCCCGGCCATGGAGAGGTCACCGCTGCAGGGGGGCACGGCGACAGTGCAGTATTCCCAGCCCACAGAGGTGGGTAAATATTTACACCCTTGTCCCACTGTGACAGGCTGAGCAGTTTCCCCAAGCATCTCCCGGGCGAGGTTAGCACAGGGCGGTCAGGGCAGCTGTCCCTACCCACCTGTGCAAGTCCTGCCCGTGGCGCCTGTGTTTGGGGGCTACAAAGACATCATAAGACAGCACCCTAGATTTACAAAATAGTTAACTGATTCATTAATACGCACCTCCTGCCATGAAAGCATTGCGCCACAGAGATAAAAGCACAGAATGATCCAGAAAACAGTTACAGCATTCAGAACATGGTAGATAAGCAACTGTCCCCTGACGCCCACAGTATCTAAAGGGGGACTGCTCTTCCCGTTTCTTCCCAGACCCATGCAGCCCTGTGCGAGCTTTTTAGCCGGGCTAAGTGCTCTGTGCTAGCCCGGGAGCCAGAAGCACCTGCCGCCCCCCCTCCCCGCCTCTCTCGGGGAACACAGCCCCTAATTACGCGGCTACAGGTCCCTGCTCCCGCAAAGCCACACCCGAATGCGAGATCATGCTTCTTGGTTAACCCTTCACCTTTAAGTCATCGGCGGCTGCCCAGAGGAGCACCGACACTCCGAAGAGAACGGGCTCGGAAGCAGCCCGCGGCGGAGCTGGTACCATCCCGGGGTCCCCTCGTGGGGTCGGGTAGCGCAGCTCAGACCGCACGGCCAGGGAGGGTGCCGCCAGACCCCAGGGGCGGCCACACAAGCCCACGCCCTCCCAGCCCAGCCCTTCCGCACAGACACATCCTCCCCGGGAGTCCGCGGCGCGGTCCTGCTTCCCACCGCTCGTGAAAGCAGCTTCGGCTCACGGACCCAACCTGGCGACCCGAGCAGGTCCAGACCCTCTGAGGCTCACTCTCCTCCAGCGTGAAGTGAGAGCTGGCAGGACGGCGACAGTTGCACTCAGCCCTCTAACAGTCCTGCGAAGCAGCTATCAGTATCCTCACTTTACAGCCACTAAAACTAAGGCACAGAGAGGTTAAGCGACTTGCCACAAGCTAGCTGCAGAGCGGGAGGTCGCCAGCGGACTGGCCACCGTGCCGCTGCCCCAGGGTCCTGCCGGCCCGTCCACGCCCTAAACCGTCAGGCAGTGTGGTGGGTCCACACCGCAGGCGTCTCTCCCCGAGGCGAGCATGGGGTCTAGCTGCTCCCTGCCCGCACGCTCCTGAGGAGAGGCAGAGAGCAGAGGACACACGCGCGGGTCTCACCGGGGTCCGATGCCGCCCGCACAGCCCCCTCTCCCGGGCACGCCCCGTGCACAGTCAGGCACTGAGCTGCGGGGGGGTGGGGGGGGTGTTCCGCCCACTAGGTCCGCACTCCCCACCCCCAGCGTGACAAACAACAAGTCCCAGAGCAGGGCCACCTGTCCCCGGGGGGCGGTTCCCTGGCTAGAACCGGGGCACTGGAGGAAAGTGGAGACGCCTTCCGCAGCGGTAGGGAGCTCAGGACGGGTCTTTCGGAGCCCGATGGGGAGACTGTCCCCCCCGCAGGACGTCTGCTCTCAAGGCAGGAACTACGCTCACTGGTCACCCAGGAACAAGCGCATCTTAGAGAACCCACGGGCCGTCCTGCTGTTTTCCGCTCTGCTCCTCGGGGGCAGAGCCCAGCAAGCTCCCCGGGGCCAGGGGGACCTTGCAGAAGGGGGCCTGCTGCGCCCTCACTTCTCAATGGTGCTCCTCCTCTGTGCCCTGCTCTGCACCTTCTCTACAGGGACCCCACAGGTTACAAAAACCCTGAAAAGGAAGAGACAGAGGACCAAACCGCGAGCTGGGGCACAGCCCAAGAGCCTGGCCCAAGGGGGCGGCCAGGTCCCCGGAGCAGGCCCGCCCTGCCCAGGGCCCTGCTTTACCTAAGGTGGTTTGCGACCCAGAAATTCAGACACACTAAAACAGACGTACAGTGTCCTGTCCGCCACCCTCCCGGCCTCTGCTTTCCAAGGAAGACGGCACGTTTCAAGGACCCCAAGACACCTTCATAACAAGACAGACTATTGTCATCTGCTACTAAAAGCGGGAAGCAGTGACCATCAAGGGGCCGCTGTAGAGGCGTCCCCTCCCCAGAGCTGTTAACCAGGGCGCAGGTACACCTTGGGACAGACTAAGCCTTAGAGTAGAAAACGGTAAGTTAATGTTTAGTTTAGTTTTAATGATAAGAGTAAGTGCTGCCCTTGTTCAATGGGGGTCACTTTACATATTCAGAAATTAATTCTGCACATACAGTTTCTATTACTTCTAAGAACTCTCCAGGTTTGGAAAATACACCGTGTGCAGAGTGTGTGCGTGCACACGTGTGCACACATAGGTTCCCGTTCCTGGGAGAACAGGAAGAGCGCAGGGAGACCCCTTCCAGTCTTCCTTAGCGCCTCCCCAAGACCTGAAAATCTCAGTTATTATTATTCCCATAAAAGCGTGACTATGTTGACGGTTTGTCTTATTTATCCTTTGATCTGTAGTCTTGGAAGGCAAGGCCAACGTTTCCCATGCATCCTGTGAAATGCCCAATTTATGGCCCCACGGGCCCACGTGCAGCAACTGCAGGTGGCGTCCAACTGCCGTGGGACAACCAGGGAGGCAAAGGTCACCCCCCACCCCACCCCCGGGCCGACTTCACCTAAAGGTCAGCCCATGCGAGGCAGAATCGCCCCCCAGACGACGCCGGAGCACTTTTTGCAAGGAGGAGAGCTTTTGGAAACTAGCTTTTCCCAAACGGTCTTTGTGATTCACACGTTAGGTCAGGCTCAGAGTTCCTGCCGCTGCCTCAGGGTGGCCCTTACACTGACCTCCACGGGCCCCGATACACAAAATCAACACGTGTGTACACGCCCCCAACACGTCCCAGGTCAGATGCACAGAGCCCTCCCACACTCTTCGGAAATATTCTGTCGAAAAGGGTGCCTCCACCGCTTTCAGGCCCCGGTGACAGGAAACCTGGGCTGGCCTCCTGCACGTGAAGGGCTGAAGAGATCTGTGTGCTGGGGGCCAACACCCACTGCCCCCCAGCCAGCTCCTTCCGGCCACAGAAATTCCTGCTAAAGAAAACCCAACACTCGGGGCTTCCCTGGTGGCGCAGTGGTTGAGAGTCCGCCTGCCGATGCAGGTGACGCGGGTTCGTGCCCCGGGCCGGGAGGATCCCACATGCCGCGGAGCGGCTGGGCCCGTGAGCCATGGCCGCTGAGCCTGCGCGTCCGGAGCCTGTGCTCCACAATGGGAGAGGCCACAGCGGTGAGAGGCCCGCGTACCACAAAAAAAAAAAAAAAGAAAGAAAAAGAAAACCCAACACTCTTATATTATTCACCAAACTGGTGGGTCCTCACACAGATACTGATAGGGAAGCGGGCTGGGCTGGGGAGAGGCAGGAGAAGGTCTAGTAACAATTAGAACTACATTGCTACTAACTATAGTGAATCCTGTGTGGGCGAAAAAGAGGTGGAAGCGTCTCGTTCAGGACCCAGGCTCTGCCCTCCTGACTGGACAGCCTGCCCGTCCGGGAAGGACACCGGCAGCGAGGGAAAGGCCCTCGAAGAGAAGGCCAGAACACCCTCCGCAAAACCAATAAACAGAAAGTCAGGAGACTGAGCAACACCGTAGCGACCAGGGGTTTTCTGTCCCCGAGACCCTTCCTTCTGGCCAGGATGTGCACAAACACATCCTCGGGTCCAAACGCTGAGAAATCCTTTCTCCAAATACGGAGGCGGAGCTGAGTGGAGCAGGAAATGATGAACAGAGAAAGGAACGCCACGGACTCCAGATGGACGGGGCCAGCTGGGGCTCAGGAAGCACAGGGTCCTCTGCCCTTCCCCTCCCAACACCCCAGGAAGCATCGCCCAGGAGCTACAAGGTCTCCGGGAGCACGGCCAGGAGAGCCAGGGGGCCATGGGGCATCTGCAGCCCACCTGGCTCGGGCGGCTCGGGTCCCACCAGGCAGGGCGCCCACTTCCAGGGAGCTGGGCTCTCTCACCAGTACAGCCGGGCAGGAAACAAGAGCCTCACACCTCGGGGGGCGAGGAGGCCCCCCGGCAGCCCCCACCCACTATGGCTCATGCACCCCCGTTTGCAGTACTTCCCTGTTCACCTTCACGTCCTCTCGCTCCATCCCAGCATACTCTCCCAGGCAGCCCCGCCCTGCCCGGGGTCCTCGGAGCTTCTCAAAGTCTGGGGGCTCCCACCTGAGCGCAGCCAGGAGAGAGAACGGGCCAGAAACGCACAGGAAAAGAAGCTACAGGAAAAACCCGGCTGTGGGCCTAAAATGTGAAAGGTGTCTGATGCACGTACAAAATATTAAAGAATCAAAAAGTGCAGAAAAGACGCTGGAGTCACAGAAAGCGCAAAGGCAGGCGTCCCAGCAGCGAGGCCCCAGGGCGGGGCGGGGACCCGGCCAAGCCGCCCTCAGGGCTCTCAGACGGCAGGTGCCGCCCAACGCACACCCCCAGACCCCCGGGTCGGGCCCACGCGGGCCACGTGACTCTGCAGCCTCCGCCACGACGGGCAGAAGAAAGGACAGCAAGAATGCCTGAGACACAGGAAGCTCTTCTAAACTCCGCGCGCCTTGCTGCGCAGACGAGGCCGGTTCCCTGGCACCACGGGTCCCGCCAACGGGAAAGAGCCAGCAGGAGCCGCCGTGGGCCTCCCGGCCTCCCCCGCCATCACCGCGCGGTGACACGACACCACGCACCTCTGCCCCGAGACAGGCCGGGGGCGTGTGTGTGCGTGTGCGCGCACACCCGTACTAGGACGTGAGGCGCCCCCGTGAGAAGGTCAGGGCGAACCACCCCTCCCTCAACTGAACGCTCTGCCTCGTGGGGTGCAGGCCTTTCTCAGGGGAGCCCGGGGACACCTCGCTCCTCCAGAAGGTCCTGGACACACCACACGCGGGTGGGGTGTGCCCTCCATGGGAACATCGCATACACGGTGTCTTCTGCCCTTGAAACTCACTCCTAGTAGATAAAAAAAGTAGATAAAACACCCAGTCGTCAGATCCTAAGCTAAAAACTGCTTGTGGCCGTCAGCCCCAGGACGGGCCAGCAGGGCCCCCTGAGAAGGGTGAGCTCGCCAAGCCGCAGCCCAGAACAATCTGGAATTCCCCAGCCCGCGCTCACCCCAAAGGCCATGGGAAAAGCAGTCCCGGCACAGCAGCCCACTGCAGACCTCTGCAACAAGGCACTCGGCCAGGCCCCCTGGGATCTGCACACCGATGGGATTTCTGGAACCAGCTCGGGTTCCAGGATCTCTGCAAGCAGCTCTGTACCACCATCTGAGCCCGGCTCTGGGAAGTCCCCAGTCGGCTGGGTCCAAACAAGCAAAGGCCCAGAGGCTCCGGGCCTGGGGCTGAACCACCTCCGGCTGGAGTTTAACTGCCCCACTTCACCCCTCCCCGCTGTTGCCTGCCTGGCCCGGGGGCTTTTCCTGCGTAAGGCAACCTCTGGGCCTGGGTCCCACCCCAGCAGGAGGAAGAGATGGTCAGAAGCCAGACGGCAGCGTCAGGAAGAAACAGGGCTGCTCCCGCCCCCAGGGCAGCCTGCAGTCTGTCCACTCGGAGGCTGGCCCCCTGTGGAAAGCATGGTCTCGGGTGAAATTGCTCAGGTGTCCAGCAGCTCAAGACACTCAGCTGGGAGGTGGTCAGCAGGCCCTGAGCCCTGGGTGTCCTGGCCTCTCAGGACCACACGTTCAGGCGCAGGTGTCACTCTCCTGAGACTCTCCCAGAAATGCTCGTTCAAAGATTCTCAGGGAAGGAGAGGCCTTGGTGGGAAGTGAGCTGTCTACTGAGGAAGTGACTTGATAACACACCCAAGAAGGCCGTTCCTCACTGACCACAGGAGGAGTGCCTGGGCCTTGGTAATTTTGAGTTCATTACAGGACAACTGAGACAGTCACAACCTCTCCTGCTGTGTGACTTCGGGAAAGTGACCTGGCTTCTCTGGGCCTCGGGGGGGTGGGGGGCAGTTAAGACACGTGCCTGCACAAGGCACAGAGTCGTTGCCAGACTCTGACAAGACCACGTTCTGCAGGGGCACCTGCTGCTCCCCGGCGTGTCCAGGGCTCCGCGGGCAACGATGGATCCGGCATCGTGGAAACGGACAGAGTGCACAAAATCAGACCAGTCCCACAGAGCAAAAAAGGAAAACGACAACTTTTTCCTCAGAGGAAAAACCACACAAGACAAAGCCCCAGAGAAGATCCAGGGGCACGTGTAGCTGCCCTCAACCACGGGGGGCTGGCCACGGGGGCTCCTGGGAGGGCCAAGGGGCGTCACAGGAAGGAGAGACAGGCCTGACTCCACACACGGGTCACACCCGACGGGACCCACTGTCGAGTCCAAATCAAAGCTCCAGAGAAAGGCGGGCTGGTTACCAGCCCCCTAGTCGGCTAAACGTCCCGAAAACCCAGAAGCCCAGGCCCACTCCTGGGCTCCCGACGCCCTGGGGGGCGCGAAGGGGGAGCCGGTCCCAGGAGAGGCCGGCGACCAGGCCCTGGTCCTGGCGCTGCCGCAGGCCCCAACAGCACTGGTGGCCGCCAAGTCGAGAGCGAGGCTGTGTCCGGAGCACCAACGGGGCGGCCTGGCTGGGGAAGCGGCTGCCGACCGAGGCTCCAGGCTCTGAGTCACCCTGAGTCCGAGAGAGACGCGGCGACTTTGCCGGCCTCTGGATTTCATCCCGTTGGCAATGGGGGCCGAGACAGAGCACTCCTTCACACTTTGGAAATTATTCAGACAACAGGAAGAGAAACTATGCGAAGAGGGAAACAGGCACTGGTCTGACTTAGGAGTGAAGGGCACAGCGTTCGGCTCAAACCCTGAGCGGGGGCGGTCCAGCCTCCCCCAGGCCTCCACGGCAGGTCACAGGCGTAGACACGTGGCCTCACCAACAGGGCCCTTGCCCAGATGCTGACTGGCCCTGCCACGGGCTGCAGGCTTGTTTGAAAATGCAAACGAGCGAGGCCAAACCTCAGGACGGGCCGGGCCGGCCCGGGATCTGCCCTGCGTGCAGAAACACAACCCGTGTTTGCAGACACTCGGAGGACCAGGGTCACGACCTGTGGCCCCACGGTCCACTCGTCGATCCCTCACTTCCGGCGAAGAAGCTTCCGATAACGAGCAGCTCTGAGTCTGACCCAAGAGCCGTCGTGCGGAAACGACACGTGGGTCCCGGGCCACGGCGAGCTGGGACGCGCGGTCGGGACGCTCGTCCGCTTTTCTCTAAGGAGGGTCACGAAACGTGCATTTACACCGCAACTCGAATGTGTTCACTGTTAATTTTGGAAGTTGCCTCACACTTAAAGAGAAGCACAGGGTCATTTGTGTGGATGGTGGGACTTCAAATCCCCTCTCATCCGGGTCAGCGTTTCCTGAACACGGCTGCAGCCCGCGCCGCCCGCGTGTCTGGGTCCGTTCGAGGTCCCCTCCCGGGCCAGCCCTCAGCCCGCTACTCACTCGCTCCTGGACCTGATGGCAGCCCCGCACTTCTCCTGCACCGAGTGAGCCTTGTGTGTGTCTAGGAGATCATTTTATCTTTCTGGGCCTCAGTGTCCCCTACAGAACGTGTTCATTCCATTTTTTAAGTGGTTGTGATTTCTAAACTCCTTACTGACCTATCTTATACATCCCAGTAATATTCTTGCTTTTTCAAACAGACCTTTTATTCCCTCTTCCTACTAAACCATTTCCACTCTCCCCAGCCCCGGGGTCCAAGTGACAGACGTGTGTGGGTCTCACCCCCACACCTGCACACCCGTAGCTGTTGCCTTGCGCTTCTCCGGGACCTTTGGAGACACGCTCCGCATGCTGCTTTCTTTCCAGTCACACCCCACGGGCTTCCTGCCTGTCACATGGCCGGGCCGGGCTCCAACTTATTTCTCTGAAAGCTGCATAGTATTCCAGGCTGTGGAAGCTCCATAATGTAACTGCCCCTTCATCTGGCGTTTATCAATACTCTGTCTCCCCATTTTGCTATCTGAACGTCCCACCGACTGGGCACAGCTGGAACACAGACCCCCATGCTGACACTGGGTGCAGGGGACAGACAACCGGCGAGCCCTCCCCACTGCTGCCTCACCAACTCCTCCTGACTTGCTGAGCTGATCTCTAACCCGTTACAAGATTAAGAGAACAAGAAGCTTCAAACTGTACCAGCAGTCACACCTTGCCATCAGGACCGGAGCAATGCAAGTGCCTGTGTCCACACGAGCTCGCTGAGCTGCACAGAAAGGGCCTTACTCTCCCCTATTGCAGAGGAAGAAACTGAAGCAGAGTGGGCTCCGATGAACCTGAAGTTGCAGAGTTAGCGAGAAAGGTGGCCGGGACTCAGTCTCAGGTCCCAGCCTCCCCTCCTGAGCCGCCTGGGCCCAGCATGGACCCTCCTCGCTCGGAAGCAGCTGGGGCACCTGCAGCCTCCACCTTCCAGTGTGACTTGCAAACCTCACTTCTCGGGCTTCGCTGCTCCCCCTGTGGTTGTTTCTAAAGCGCGCTGCTCCGATGTCCTGATTTCCCAAATACTCTCCGCAAGGTGTGAGTGTTGACGCACACAAGTGCCTCGTTAGCTTCAGAGAAACAAATCCAGACGTTTCCTGCCAAATGGTGTTTTGCAGCCCCATGACCCATCCACGGGGCCCCACCACCTGCAGACCCTTTTCCCTGCGTGCCCGGGGCTCCGTGGGCTGCAGGTGGCCCCGCTCGAGGGGTCGCCTCTGGATCTCGTGCCCTGTTCAATCGCACCTTCATGAGTTCTGTCCCCTCCAGCTTCCGGCCAGCACCTGCACTACGGGCCGTGTGCGCACGCCCCGGTCCTCCCACAGGCGCCAGTGGCCCGGGCCCTCCCCTCAGGGGCACCAGGGGCCCCTCCTGTCCATGCGCATTACCGGGTAGGAGGCAGCACGCGAGGCGAGCTCCCGCCCCCTGCAGGCCAAGACCCTGGGCAGGTGACTCCACGCGGGCTTGTGAGAGCTTAGGTGCAATGAGAGAAGGCGCACGCCAGACCCTTAAGTCTGCACCCTCCCCACCTCACACGTCAGCACACGCCGCTGCCCGGAGGAGCCCAGATCCGCGGGCTGCGGCCAGGTGGCCGACCTCGCGGCCCCGTGGGCAGCGCCAGTCTGCACGCCGGTCCTCGGGGGCCAAAAATAGCTCACGAGCTGCGCTCCCAGGTTAATAGAGTATCCAGGCTAATTTTAGCATCAGAGAGCTCTGGAGAACACGCAGCCCCTGATACCAAGAACCGTGCGTGGCCGGCGCAGCTCCCCACTCCCCGACTCACGCGCAGCCTTGCGCAGACGTCGGCCATCGTGTGCACAGAGCGTGTCCTCTAACGGAGCCTGTGACGCCCGGCTGCTGACAACCACTGCCACTTATACGCTGGACCACCCCGCCTGAGTCTTAGAGACCCCGGAGCTGGTGCGCCACTGCCTCCCACATTGGACATTGGGTTAAAAACATCACAGTCTCGGCAGCGTGGCCCTGGAACCCTGAGCTCCCAGCCCCTGTGGTCTGGGGCTTCTTCTCCAGGCCGCCCAGGGGCCCTGCCTGCTCCCCGCTTCCCCGACCTGAGGGGCCTCCTGCTTCCACGGGGGTGACGTTTGGGGGGCAGACGGGCCGACAGCCAGCTGCTGCGTGGCCACGTCTGGCTGAGTGGGGGGCGCCGCTTCCCCCGTGCTCGCGCTGCACAGACCGCCCTGGCCCTTCTTGGTGACGGGTTCTAATCTGAATGAGAAGGGACGGGAGTGGGTGCTCTGCGCCCGGGGAGAGCAGGGGGGCCGCTGCTCTGGGTCCAAGAAGGAAGGTCTGCCCTGTGGCCTCGCCACGCATCCCCAAGCTGCCCTCGAACCTGACAACGACGAGACCCACTCACAGCCCAAGAGGGCTTTTCTCACCCTCAAGGGCAAGGCCAGGATTTTCTCTTTTTTTAGCTTGAGAGAAGTACCTTTGTACATTGCTCTTAATTGGACATATTTATCAAGACGACACTTTTAAAAACAAGGAAAACGGGAAATATCACCAGAAAGTAAAGCTCTGTTGCAAGGCCTACAGGAGTGCTGAGTCCAAAACAACCCTGCTGGGCAGAGGTGCTCTCGCCAGGCGTCTTCACCCGTCGCCGCCTACAAATCTTCACGTCGCTTCCCTTCCAGGGCTGAAGCCCTGACTCATGGAAAGCCAGAGGAGCACACTTCCTCAAGCAGCCTCACAGGAAGTGTGTTCAGTCTTACGTGACATGAGATACTGCTGTTACCAAAGATAGACCGCGGGTAAGATTTTCAAGTGTGCAGCAGAACGGCCCAAAATAACTGCGAGATTTAAGTGGGGAAAGACACAAGCTCTTCAGGACGAGGACTTGAAATGGTTACAATAAAAATACCCCCCTTTTATTTGGCACTTAAGGTGGAAGGAAGAAGGAGAAGAGGGAAAAAAGGAAGAGATTCTTCTCATTTTCCCCAGCGTTAGCCTCTCAGTGACCACGTACTACCACCACACGCTCCAGACTTTCGAAGGACTTAACGGCCAAGGCCCCCCCACTAAAAACTCTTCAGCCCCCCAAAATGTTCCGCCTTTCCCCTCAGCAACAGGAATGGTGACACTGCTGAGGGTATAACTGGAGGGAGAATTTCTCTCTGTCTCTTTCTGGGATGAGGGGCTCCCACCGGATGCTGCAGACAATGACTGCTGGCATTTCGCAAATGGAAAAACGAGGCCATGAAAGGGGGGCGGGGGGCGGGGGCGCCTGCCCTGGGTCTTCCAGCCGGCAGGCCGGCAGGCCACCAGCAGACACGGGCACGCTGCCAGCCGCCCAGAGACAGGGCTCAGCGTGAATGGCCAGCCAGCCAGGGTCTCCCGGAACAAGGAGGCGAGCATGCCTGTGATTCCTGCACAGCCGCCCCTCCTCCAGGTCATCTCTGGTGTCCTTCCTCGTCATTGTACCTTCACGGCTGGGGCACTCAGGCAAGTCAGAGTCAAGACTGGCCACAGCAGAGGACTAAGGAGAGAAACGGAGAGCTCGGGGCACCACCCACCAGGCCCTGTCTACTCACAGCGGAACAAGATGAAGCCCCAGGCCAGTCCCCACAGCTCACCTCTGGGGCCGGCCCCGCCTCTAAGTCGGCAGCACAGCCCAGGACACCTCTTTGCTCCAATGCCTGTGCTGTGCGCAGGCCCTTGCTCCCTGCAAGCCCCAGCAGCCAGGGTGGGACACAGATGTCTCCCTCCTGCAGCCCCGAGCTGCAGGTGAAGACCCTTGGAGAGGGGAGAAGACAGGGGCTTCTGAGAGCTGGAGCCGCGTCCAGGGAGGTGGACCACTGCGCACAGACGTTTCTGCTCATCCGCTCTGCCACAGCCCCCAGACGTGGGGGCGGGGCTCCAAAGGTTCTAATAATACCCCGTGCCCACATGGAGTTAGACCAGCAGATGTTCAGTCGCTGCACTAATCCTCAGCTGAGCTGGGCATTTCTCTCACTTGTTTAAACTGAAGCACAAAAGAGGGAAAGCCTAACCGAGCAGCATCTTCAAAGCCCTTCCTTCCACACGTGGCCCCCGTGTGTGAGGTCCAGAACCTCCCGTGAGGGCGCCCTGCCAGGCCAGCAGATCTCGGTGCCATTCTCGCAAGAAGTCAATCCACTCTGCTTAACAGACCCCCATTCCAGAGCCCTCCTGAGTGGAGTCCAGGCTGGCCGTGCAGGGCCTGAGCCCCGAAGTCCCCAGACCCCTTCCTGCCTGCTGCACCCAGAAGCCTGGCCCAGGCCTCACAGCCGTGCCCCACCCCTTCCTGTACCCCGATTAAGGAAGCACCTCAAGGCCTCTGGGTTGGCATCCCCCTCATGCTCACTGGACCCTGGCACTGAGAGGCACTTTCCCTGTGCCTTCAGGTGGAGTGCCATGTTGAACCTCTCAGCAGAAGTGGCAGCAGATTTCAACCAAGTGAACAAGAGAGACCCTCTCCAGGCAGGCTCCTCGAGGTGAAGCGCGACCACATCCTATCTGCAGCGCTTCTGAGCCAGATATCAACAGCGTCTCAGCGATGATCCATAAACCAAAATAAAGCAGACGGGAAACAACACGCTGACTTGGGGTAGCTGGAATTCCTAAGCAGCATCGAATGTCACCAGCAACTGACGCTCCAGCAGTCACTGGGCGCCTGGCTTGGTTCCCGGAGCCCCTTTTTCACATGGGAGTGTGGAGGACCCAGGCATTCAGTGGGCAAGAAGGGCCCCGAGGACGGGCAACACACCAGGTCTCAGCAGCCCTCTCCAAGGGGAGCTGTCCCCTCAGCTGGCGCATTTACGGCATTAACGTGCAACAGTCACTCCAGGAACCGATCTTGTTTTGGGGGGAAGAAACTTGCACATCACCCTCCCAAGTTAAAACCGAACCCAGGAAGTCCTGATACAGCCTTCCAGCCACTCCAGAGTCTGCACTTCCCTCCCCCAGCTCCTGGGTCCAGTGAGAAAGGCGGACTGCTCTGGGGACACGACCTGAATGGCAGGCCCTGGTGGCCAAAAGCTCCCGCAGCCAGTTCTCAATGGAAGGGGGAGGGGTGGCTCTTGTGGCGACCTGCCCGGAGGGAGCCCTGGGCCAGAGCGTTCCACAGAGTCACAGGCAGACACACACACACACAAACACGCAGGAACACACACATGCCCACACATCCACCTACACAGTCGCGTGCACACCCAGGCTCTATTCAGCCGCCCGCTCGGCCCCTCGCCCCTGGGGGAATGTGAAAGAGCTTCCACGTCCCCAGCGAAGGAAGCGTCTGGGTACCGCACTCAGCGAGGCTCGGAACCCCGGGGTTGGTCTTTTTGGCACCTGAAGTGCACTCATCCGGAGAGCACCCGCGCGCGCGCTCATGCACACGCAGATACACACTCCCAACGGGGACCCGACCCAAGACCGGCACCGCACCTCCCTCTGCTGCAGGCGACCCCACCTCCGGGGACCTGGGGCCGCTAGTGGCGTGGAGGCAGCGCAGGGAGCTGCGTCCCCCGGAGCCGCCAGCCCGGCTCGGCCCAGTCCGTCCTTGGGGGAGGTGGGGAGAGGGCAGCGGCCGGGCATCTCCTGGAGATGAGGAGGGAGCCGCGGCCCATCATCTCCCTGTGATGGGGAGGGGGCCGAGGCCCGCGGCCTCCGGGGTGGTGGGGAGGGGCCGCGGCTGGGGAGGGGCCGCAACCGGGGAGCACACATGGCCAGGAGGCGTCAGGGCCTTGGTCCCCAGGAAAGGGGTCGGGGGCCTGGGGGCGCCCGCCGCGAGCCCCCTCGAAGACCCCAGCGCCCCCGCCAGCTCCCGGGAGCTCACCGATCTTGATCTTCACGCTCTGGAAAACCCGGAGCCCCTCTTCCTCCACCGCCATGCTGGGTCTGCCCGGAATTCGCGCGCCGAGCCCCGCGGAGCAGCAGAGCCCGAGCGGCGGCGCAGTCCCGGAGCTCTGTGCCCTACCCCGTGCCCGCGCGTCCGCTGCACCTCCACCTCCGGCTCCGCCCACACGCCCGCTCATTGGCCGAGGACGCGGGTGGGGGCGGGGAGGCCCCGCCCACGGCCCTGCCCAGTTCCCGATTGTCCAAGGCCCGCAGAGGGGCGGGAGCGTTACGGTTCCGCCAACAGCGCGTCCCCAACTGCCCATTGGCTGAGGGCTAGGAGGCGGGAGCAAGACGGCTCCGCCCACATCCCAAGGCCCGCAGCGGGGCGGGGTTGGCCTCCGAGGAGGCATCGAAGGGACCCGGAGGGGGCGTCTCGCCTCACGGGGAGGATCCGGCCGGGAGTGCCGGTGTACCTAGTCGGGCGGCGGGGGCGACCGGGCGAGATTTGCGGGGGGGGGGGGGGGGGGGGGGGGCGACCGGGCTAGGGTTGGTGGTGGTGGGGACCGGGCGGGGGCGGTGGAACCTGGCCGGGAGGCTTGGGAGGGGGGCACATGCACAGGGTTTTAAGAAACTCAGACCTACAGGTATCAAAGGAAAAGAATTCCCTGGCCCAGCTCAGCCCCCTCAGAGTAGGGGCTGCCGGCCACCTGGGGTCAGGGGGGGTGCGCAGTCCGGGTGAGATCCTGACCAGGCTCCAAAGCTGTCCAGTCCCTCCTGCTGCCCTCCTGCCCCTCTGCTGTCTCCGGGCCTCCCTCGGGCCACCCTGGCTCCTAGCTTCTCACACAGGCCAAGTGCACTCTTGTCTGCCCTTGCTGACCCGCAGGCCACCAACCTCAGCTCATTTTCTGTGTCTCCTGATTTCCTGTCCACTTCCTACTCCTCTGGCTTCATAGCGCCCAACACCACTCTCTCTCTCTCTCTCTCTCTCTCTCTCTCTCACACACACACACACACACACAGCACGTGTAGACCACACTACAAGCTTAATAAAGAGAAAGGCCTGTTCTTCTCATTGCTTTACCTCACTTCCTAAAAAAAATGCTTAGGTACGTGTTAAAAAAGCTTAATGACCCTTCTTCACCCAGACTACCCGCGCCTCCTTCCAGGTCCTCAGTCCTCTGCTTGAGTCTATCTTCTCGAGACCTTCATAGGAGGTGTTTACTCAGGTTTAACACGGAGGGTAGAAAAGCAGCCAGTTAGAGCTGCTGTCTCCAAGCCTGGACCTCAGGCGGCTTCTGTAGCGAGTGCCGCCATCCCTCTGCATGACCAAGGCTTTGCCTCCATCAACGTAACTGAAAAGCACTCCCAGCTCCCGAGCTTCTCAGAGGATCGGCCGGAGCCCCGGGAGCAGCAGCCTTGTTGGCAACCTGCTTCTCTGTCCAGCCCACCTTCCCTCACACCCTCACAGGACTTCCCTTCTGAGAACACTGCCAATAAAAGCCCGCACACGGACGTCTCTTCGGAGTCTGTTTCCAAAGGAACCCGGCATAAGATGGTTGGGGCCGGGAGTGTTCTAGGAGCAGCCTCTGTTTGAGAGCAGGACACCCGCTGGTGGACGCAGCAGTGCTGAGCGTGGGGGGCACACAGTGGGGTGCAGCGTCTCAGGCATGGGGAGGCTGGGAAGCAGGAATCACCTCGACTTTGGGATCAGGTGGTTCTTGCTGAGGGCAAGGCAGTGAAAAGATCACCCATGTAAAGAAAAGTGTGACAAAAAGGTTTTCTTGCTACCATATAAAGACAGCCTCATCTCCTACCCCAGAGAACCAAAACAGGTGCAGATCAGAGCGAGAACTTAATCACGAAGGTAGTGGTGCTCCAGGGCTGCCTGCAGGCTCAACCCAAGGAAGGTTGCTGTAACCCTGCAGCTTGGGGGAGCATCATCTGAATTAATGCACTCAAAACCTTGACTCCCAGCTTTCCGTAAACCTTCTGGACCGGAAGAGGTGTCCCCCTTCCCCTGCGCTTGGAGATGATTGCGGGACGGTACCAGCGCTGTGTCCAGCTCCACTCCCAGCCAGGGAAGCGCTGGGTCTGCAAACAGACCCGGGAAGCATGCCAGTGGGGGTGGGTGAGCAAAGGCAGAAGCAGAGCCAGAGAATGCTGGACCCAGGAGAGGCAGCACGCAAGGGGGACCAGGTTAGAGTTCACTGGTACGGCATCATTCAACCACGATGCAGGATTTGGCACACTGGCCAGGACCCCAGGCCCCTAGTGTGGCCTTTGAAAGCTTGTAAAAAGCATCATCCCACACTAAGTGAAGTGGAAATGCCCTGTGGTCACGGCAGACAGCGAGGAAGGCATCCCAGTGCTTAGAGGTGGCACGGGAGAGTAAATACGCTCCACGAGACCAGGAAACCTCGTCAGCGCCTGGGATGAGGAATGTGCCGGAGAGAGCTCGACCGCGGCTGGACATGCAGGACTGGGCCGAGGGCGGAGACGCTGTCACAGGGAGCGCTGGGCCTCCTAAGAGCGTGAGGATGATGGGGTGGTGACATGATAGAGGCCAGAGGTGACACTTAACATCAGAAGCCAGGCAGGGGCAGTTACTGTGCAGCAAGGCTGCAGCGGCAGCCCCGGCGCCCTGACCTGCAGAGGCTGTAGTGATGGTCAGTCGAGCACAGTGTCAGGGCAGGACGGAGAGCCGGCCGGCAGCGGTATAAGTCAGTTTATGCTGCCAAAGGAAATCGTAGATGGGGTCGGGGGTGCTGAAGAAAGTTGCTTCAATAAAACGTCACAACCCTTTACCCAGTTTCCAGGCGGGAGCCAGTTCTCAGCCCTGGAGCCTGCTGACTGGAGGAGAGGACCCGGCTGCACGTGTTGACAGTGAGGATGCCCCTGGGATGTCCCCAGAGGGGCCTGTGGCCATTCACTCATGTAATTCCACATGGAAAGGGAAACACCTAGACGTTTGAAGGGCTGCCGGGCTGAGGTCTGAGTCGAGGGCTCGTCACGCCCCTGTTAAAGCAAAACTTGTGAGGCCCAAGAAACACATGGAACTCTGCTAGGAGCGGCTCACAGGGAACCCCCAAGTGATCATTTCTCCTTGCACCACAGGTGAGGGACCGGTAGGGATGCATGTGACAGTTGTCAAAACACCCACCTTGGTTCCTTGGTATGTGGGTTAACAGCCATACCAGCAGGGAAGGCTCAAAAGCAATGACACATCCTGGAGGAACCATGGAGATCAAGACCGCCCTTAAAGACCTAAAGGATCATATAATTCGCCAGTCCCATGTCTGATGCCGGATAGGTTCTGGAGGATGACACTGAACCACCAAAAACTCAACCACACAGTAGCCCCCATTGCAGCTGCCACGCCAGAGGTGGTGCCACTTCCAGGCCACACCAGCATGGCCTCTGATCCATGGTATATGGCCATGGAACTGGGAAATGCCCTCTGCTCCGTCCCGAATAAGGAGGAGAAGCAGAAGCCGTTTACATCACATGCCATAGACTCTAGCACACACTTGGAATCTCACTGCACCCTTAGGCTTTCCTGCCCTCTGTTATAATGCAGCCCAAAGAGACCTGGGCAGTCTGGACAGTCTGCAGAACATCAGTCTGGTTTGCCATATCGATGACATCATTTTAATCTGACCAAATGAGCACGAGGTTGGCAGCTCATCAGAGGGTTTGATAAGACGCATGTGCTCAGAGGGTAGGAAATAAGTTTATGAGGATGCGGGGCCACACATCAGTGGGGCCAGATGTGGGTGAGCACCTCGCTTTCCCCCCACGCAACACGGAGACCCACACAGCACCCTTCCTCTGTTCCTTCCCTAAGAAGACTCACCTCCGTAGCCCTGTGCGGGCACCGTGCCTTCTTAAATCTGTGTTCTGCCCAAAGGGACTGATCCTTCTTTTCTAAATTAGAATCTGTTCCCTTAGAGTTGTGATTATAAGAGACAGGAAGATCTGAGGGATTAAAGGAAAAGGTGATCTATACTCTCTTTGTTTATAACTCGCTGTTGTCTTTTTCTCTCTGATAGAATCCTCTTCTGCAACCCCCCCAAAGAATATTTATTGAGAAGCGTCAATCTATCAACCAGTGGATATTTATGTATTGGCTAAAACAGCATAATTAGATAGTTTATTATTCATATCTGCTCAGTCTACTTTCAAAGGATCTGAAGTGACATAAAATAAATGACCAGTATACAATGAACTCAAAAAATTTTTGAAGGAAGAAATTATTGTATCAAACATCTGCAGTGAAAACAGCTACTGCAATGAATGTAGAGCTCAGCTCTGAGTTTCCTGATAGTCAAGGTGAAAAGGGCAATATGGAAACATATTTCCATATATGTTATATATTACTTCATAAAAGGAAGTGTATCCACTTTTTCAGAAAAGAATATTTTGGCCAACTAAGCAACAGGAGGAATTTTTTAGACAAATTTTTTCATATGGATATTCAACAAGTCAGGGAAGGATTTTTCCATCAAATGACTGACCTGTGCTGCTCTGCTCACAACACTGCCTGGCACATGGTAGAAGTCCAACTAATATTCTCTGAATGAACATAGTGGTTTCTCCTACTGTCACATGGAAAAGTTGGGAACGTAACGTTCAATCCTAATTCTCTGATAGTTTACTCAGGCCCGTAGGAGTCAAGGAATGTGGCCCTGGTGACCTGATAGTCTAGGACAGAAAGCATTTGGAGAATCCAGAGAGATGAGTAATAACACCCTCAAATAATCTTTCTCCAATATTTGTCGTTTGGGCCACACTGGGGAGAAAAGCCATAGAGGGGAGACGCCTGCACTGAAGTTCCCGTTGGATGCTCGAAGCCCAGAGGTTCTGTGCTGCTGGTGGAAAGGAGGCCCGGCTCGGCCCGCCTACAAGGAGACAGCGCCAGAGCCACTGCCAGCACCAGGAGCTCCTCCTGGGATGGGCTGGGGGGCGGGGGGGAGCAGGGACCACGCCGCCTCCCTCCTGGCAGCTCGCCGAGGGACCGGGTGCCTAGGAAGTGAGTGCATCTGGTTGGAAGCTAGGAAAAGCCACCGTGTAGCTTCGTCTCTCTCTTCTCCATCGACGGCGACTGGGAGGCCTCGCTTCAAAGTTCAGAGCTAAGTGGACCCCTGAGTCCCTGTGGAGAGACAGCTGCCCTGGAACCGTCTTGATGAACAAACGTGAGAAATGGCCCCTGTTGTGTAAAGCCAACGAGATGTAGGGATCCCGGGCCCAGCCCACGCCTGGCCCGGCCTCACTAACGGAGCCCTAACCGCTGATGTGCGACGCCGTTGATCCGTATCAGTATACCTGTCAGGTGGAGTTACTAGTGAAATATAACCTTAGGTACCTAATGGCGCCACCTGTTGATACACTCGCATATGCCCTGACCGCTTATTATCAAGAACATTTGCTCAAAATATCTACGTTCTCATCATAGTAAAGTTTAACTTGTTATTTTTGACCATAATTAGCCAAATATCAAGTAGCTCCTTGAAGACACCCCTGAAATCAGCAATTAACTAGCCTCCAAGTCTTGCCTTCTTAGCTATGGACGGATGGTGTGTTTTTTCTTCTAAAATCTCCATCGAAGGATCCCAGAAGCTAAAAGGAGCGGAGGAGGTAACTGATCCCCACCACGGGAGATGGGGATTTGCTGTCAGTCAGTCCTCACAACAGAATCACAGCACAAGCTGCAAAGGACAAAACCCAGGAGCTCTGACCGCAGACACTTCCTGTCCAGGGAGTCAGGCTCCAGAGACCCAGCGACAAAGGCAGCCGCGGTGGCAAACTGCTCGGCAGGCTGTTACAACCGCGCAGCAGATTCTATCAGTGGCCAGTAGGAGCTGCCGCTTTTGTGAAACATTAGGTTGGGAGATGCAACGTAATAGTAAAGAAACTGGAAAAGGGCAAAATGATACCTGTGCGCCCACCATTACATTGTATTTCCTCCAGGGTTTTATTAATATCTATAGACAATCTTGCACAGTGGCCGGACAAGGTGTTTGAATGAGTGTGTACTCTTGTTTAGCAATTCGTTTACTGAGCACGGGGCACATGTCCAGAAGCCGCGAGACCCCGTGGGAAGAGCAGGAAATCACTGTCTACCCCGCGGCCTGCAGTTAGTTCCACCTGGAATGGTGCAGGGAAACAAACAGAGGAGACAACCCCAGAAGCCGACGTGGTCTCGAAGCTATGAACACAGTGGCAGCACTGAGGAAGAATGGAAAGACCATTTCTTTCTTTTTTGTTGTTACGTCTTTATTGGAGTATAATTGCTTTGCAATGGTGGGAAAGCCCATTTCTGAGGTTGTGCTGACTCTGGGGACGGGGGAGCTGCCTCGGGACGGCCTGGCCGGGACTTCCCCTCACCCCTTCACGGGAGCTGTGTGGCCGTCACTCCCAGCTTCAGGGCCGTGGGTGGCACAGGAGGGAGTGGACGGTGGCAGCTGGCAGACTGTACAAGCACAGCACCTGGGGGTGTGAACACGTGGCAATCAACTTTGAGTGTGAAAGTGACGGGCTGACACGGCTTTTACTACAGACGTAGCCCACGACACCCCACTTAAATTACCTCTCTTCCTTCCACATGGTTTGAGGTGAACAGAACTCTTCCCCCCGATTGTCTCTAAGTGTCTTGGCCTGTGAAATGGGCCAGCAGCAGTGCCACCCACCCGGCTGCCGCGGGGCCCGGGTGCTGTGCGGCGCTCAGCACCCGGGCCGGCTTGGCGGTTTCATCAGCCCCAGGGTGAGGGCGGGGTGCTTCCCCCCCGCCAGTGCCCAGGAGACACTGGCTGTCCTGCAGCACCTGTGCTGGGCCTGGGAGACGCTGGGGGGTGGGCGACGGCGACTCTGCCCTGGGACCTTGGGATGCGGTCCCCGCAGGTCCCTCCAGACCTCCACCTCCTCCCAGGAGTCAGTCCCCCCCGCCCGCCCCCGGTGAGCCTGTAGCCAGTGCAGAGGGAGGCCTTACGCTCTCCCCAGACCCTCCGCCTGGAGGAAGAAAGTCTCCTTCGAAAGACAGGACACTCACAAAACCACGCTGCTCACTGACGCCGCAAACCAGAGGCGACCTCCACCCACCCTTCCGCAGGTAGGAGCGGAAGCCGACTCTGCTCTGCAACAGAAAGGAACAGACGACTGACGCAGTAACCCCGGCGACCTTGAGGCCGAGGAGAGCCTGCCGCGCTCATGCGTGATGCCACTTACACAACTTCTTTTCTTTCTTCTTTTTTTTGGCCGTGAGGCTTGCGGGATCTCAGTTCCCCGACCGGGGATTGAACCTGGGCCCTGGCAGTGAGAGTCTGGAATCCTAACCACTAGGCCACCAGGAACTTCCTACACAAATTTCTTAGAATGACAAACTGCAGAGTCGGGGAAGGGACAGTGGGGGTCAGGGCCCAGGGAAGGGGGAGGCGATGGCTGCGGACATAACAAGGCAGCAGGAGGGACCCTGGGGGGTGGACGCGTTCTGTGCCCTGACAGTGGTGGTGGCCACACGCGTGTGCACGTGTGACAGAATGACACAGATCTACACACACACATGCGCGCGTGCCTGTGCCCCAGTGCACCCCGAGCGGGCAGCGGGCTGTATCTCTCCCAGCTCCTGCTGAGATCTGTGGAATCACCATGGTCACGCAGGACGTCGCCACACGAGGCCTTGGGGACGGCGACGCGGGGTCTCTGTCCTACGCCTTATAATCACACGAGAACCTACGATGACCTCAAAATAACAAAAATTTTTTTCTTTGCGGTACGTGGGCCTCTCACTGCCGCGGCCTCTCCCGTTGCGGAGCACAGACTCCGGACACGCAGGCTCAGCGGCCATGGCTCACGGGCCCAGCCGCTCCGGGGCATGTGGGATCCTCCCGGACCGGGGCACGAACCTGCATCCCCTGCATCGGCAGGCGGACTCTCAACCACTGCGCCACCAGGGAAGCCCCAAATAATTTTTCTGCAAAGGACAAGACGGTGGTAGGTGAGCACTCACCGTCCCTCCTGTGCTCCTGCTGCAGCCCCGCAGGACCCAGGTCCCTCCTGCGGGGAGTTTGAGACCCGGCGCCCCGGGAGGGGTCCCCTCACGACCGCTCACCTTGCCCTTGGTGTCACGAGACGGTGACGTGTGGGTCCCTGTCCACACCTAGGACGGCGACTGGCGCCCGCGGCTCTGGGGCCCGAGGAGAAACCCGGCTCTGCATCTTCTTTCCCCTCCAGGGTCTCCTTTCGCAGAGTCTGTCTCCTCAAGCTCTCGGGGCATCTCCCTCAGGCAGCAGGTCATGGGCGCGGCCCTCCCGACGGTCACTCTGAAGCTGGACGGAAAGGCAGCTGGAGTCCCGATTCCAGAACTGCTCACACTTCTTGTTAAAAGACCCACAAAAGTAAATACACTTTAGGTCACAACCTGACGCACTCACACAAGTACTTGACATCCTGACTAGATATAATCTGCTCTAAAATTTCGTATTCTATTCCAGCTTCACTTAACCTCGTCTGGTTTACATAAGTTTGAAATTGCTTTCAGGACCTCAATGAGCCAGCGAGCCACTGGTGGCCTGGAGGGAGCAGCTCACGAGATCAACCGCTACATTTTCGGGAGTTCTGCCAGCTCGTTGTTAAACAGGACCATTATTTTAAATTAAATTATAGAAGCTTTATATAAGTTTATAAAACTGTACAAACCCCTGCTCTTGAAGTCCTCACTGGCTGTTACACGGTGGAAACACCGCATATGATGGGCCCCTTTCGTCTCTTCCCGGCCAGAGGGTTGATGCCATGGAAATGGACAAGCCCTGCACGCACCCCTCTCCCCGCTCCCCGGCAGCTGTCGAGCTCTTACCTGCCCGTCGCTGGCCATGACCCACTGCTTGAAACGCCCTATTCCAGGCAGGTCCCCTCGCCTGCCCAGCTCTGTTTTATGTGGAGGGACTGACGGGGGTGTGGGAGGGCCCAGCGCCCAGGACTGGCTGGTGTTTGAGCTGGGGGTGCAGTGCTGTCACACCCACAATCGTGCCGTGGAGACCGGGCATCAGCTTCGGGGAGGTGTGGGCCCTGGCTTTCTGCCGTCCTGCTGACTCGGGGGGCGTCTTCACTGTCCCTGTCAAGACACCTGGCGGAGGAGGCGTGGGGAGAGGCCAGTGACCGAGTGAGAACGCCCAGCCTTCCGGAGGGCCGTCCTCCAAGCCGCCCCTCTGGACAGCACACGGCGGGAGCTGCATGTGGCCGTGTGTTGCTTACGCACTCCGTCCAACTCCAGCGCCCAGAGCACTTCTCTGCGTGTCCGCTGCCAGTTGCTGAACGAGCAGTGCTACGGGAAACCTGAGAGCCCACGCGTGCCCCCCTCCCGTCTGCAGCAGTCCTGTCCCTGAGCGCCTGTATTTTCACAAGGTCCTGGACAGCCGGACCCCTGCACCACACCAGCGGAGCGCGCACTACGGCCTGAGGGTTTCCCTGGCATGGACGGCGAAACTGGGCTCTGCGCGTCGGAAGGGGATGAGGTAAGTGAGGCCACGATTTCCCTCTCCCACCACAACTCTCTCCCTGCCTTTTCCAGCTTTGATTAAGGACAGATGCAATTAGCGGGGCCTCTTTTCCTCTGGACGAAGAAAGCGGCAAACGCCGTGTGCCCCTAACGAGATCATGACCCTGGACCCCAACCACCCAAAGGTCCCGCCTTCAGTGTCCCGCGCCCACCCCCATCGTGTAGAGCAGCTTCCTGAAGCAGAAGGAGGGAGAGGCCCCTGGAGGAGCCCCGGGATAGACGGGGCCAGAGGGGGCCAGACGGGGCCTCCGGGCTGAGGTGCCAGGTTTGGGGGCCGGGGTAGCAGGAAGCCTCGTGGCTCCCAGCTGAATTGTCTTTGTAATTCCAGCTCACACAGTGGACGGGACTCAGAACGTAAATGTATGAGTCTGCTGGATGGAAGAGCCGGAGGCCGGTGGCCAGAGCAGTGCCTGGTCACACAGGGCCTGAGACTCGACGGAGGCCGCCGGCCTGGGGTCTGCACAGAGCGGCAGCGGCTGTCAGGTTCCTGAGGGTCGCCTTTTCGCTGCGAGGCGAGGAAAAGATGTTTATCCCTGTGCTGGCTGGGTCGCAGTGACTGTGCTCTAATTCATCCCAAATTTCTAAGCCAGTGAAAGAGAAATTTACTTTTAAAAGTCTACCACAGTGACACCGAGGCTCCTCCTGAGACTCACGTGTTTACTTGAAAGGTGATTCCCAGTGGGAAGAGGGCCAGGCCGCACCCCCAGGCGTCAGTCAATCTGCCCCCCATGTTTATGTCAGGCATTCCGTCTCTAAACCGTGGTGAGTGTACATCTGAAGGCGGGAGGGACTGAGCCTCAGGGATGCTCGCGGCCGTCTGGCCTACAGAGCTAATCAGGGCCTGAACATTCCGCATGCCCTCACCGGAGGATTCTCAGCCGGAGTCTGGTGACTCACGGCCCTCCAGTCACTTCCTTCCTGCTCCCTGGAGGAGAGCTTCCTGCCAGGGAGACGAGAAGCATTGCCGCCCCGGCCTCCCGTGGCCCAGAAGCCCGCGAGCAGGTCTCCCACTGTGTGCGTGGCCTGTGCCCTGGTCTGACCTCCCTCCACACACGTGGCACTCGGCCCACAGGGAATTTAGACGGTGGATTAAGATGTGTGGCATCATCGTCTTTGTCGTTGCGATTGACGATGTTTTCTGATTTAGCAGCTGTCTGACCCCCAAGCAGCCAGGAGTTAAGGTTTGGTGGGTCCCATCAGGTGTCGAGATGGGAAACCCCCGGCGCGATTTCTGGACCGCTAAGCAAACCAGAGCACCTCGCTGGCGGATTTCCCCGAATTCCTTTCTAGCCCTCAGTGCTGAGTTTAAAAAGGCAACTGAGAAGTCCCAGGGCCGGAAACACATACAGATTTAATTTCTTTAACTCTTAAGTGGGGTTAAGCCAGAACTGAGAAAAGGAAGCAGAAACAACTGCTCCAGCTCGAGATGAGAATCTGGCATTGACATAAGCCACTCCTGGCTCTGTCCTCAGCTGCTGGTGTGTGTTAGCGTCATCTGTGTCTCAGTCTCCCCATAAAATAATCAGAAATACGAAAAAGGTGGTTGCATGGTATTTTGAAATTCTTATTCAAAAGGGCTGTATTTGGTTCATTTTGGAGAGGATCTGGTACTTCTGTTTCATCTTTGTTTTCATTTTTTTTGTGTGCTCTAAACTAAACACCAACATCTAAACTATATATAGATAGGCATCATTGTGTAATTACCAGTATGAGACTCTCCTAAGATGGACTTAGATATTCAAAGGCTTTTGTACTAACAGATTTTTAAAAAACTCCCAACCATGTTCATAGTGCCCTTAACGGCTTGATCTCTGTATGAGACTTTCAGAGCTGGTTGGCAAAGCCCAGCTCAACCCAGAGCGTCAAGGATAACCAGCCATATTTACCTACTCGACACTGTGCTGAAATGCTTAATCCCTGGTTAAGTTACAAGACTCTCTATTCAAAACTCAGAGAGGCCCATGTCACTGCTGATCTCAAAGCTAACTTTTCTCCCAAAATCTGGCCAGTGATGAGGGCAGCCGAGGCTCTGTGCACACCTGTCGCTGCGGTTCTCAGCTATGTCTCCACTGTGGCCCCGACGGGCTACTGGGACCTGCCAAGTTTTCCGCACCAGCCGTGGCCGGGCTGGGAGCTCAGGTATCGCGTTGCATCGGCTCTGCTGCTCTCAGCTCACGTCCTGCTCAGAGCAGCCCCATGATCACGTCCTCTGCTGCCATTGCAGGAGATTCCAACGCCAAGACAGTAGACAGTCACTCGTGGAAGTCAGTCACCAGAAGTCGCTGTGATGTGGGCAATTTCTCAGGTAACAGAAATAACCTATACTATGTGTGTTTTATTTTAAGCCAACTGTGAAGTAACGGGAATACTACAAAAATTTATACAGCTACTGTCTTTACTTTGTCTCAAATTTCCTCCTTAAGAAATAAAAAAGAGATTGCATTTTTGGCCACACTCGTCACTAAACCATCTTACTTTCTTCTCTGTCCTGGTGAAGGTACCCCATAGGTCTTTACCAGGACCGGGCAACATTGGCGCATCACCTCCAAAGCAAAGTAAAAGCTAAAATGTGATTGAGTAAATGGGCTGAATTTCAGAATATCCTCCTTTATTCTTTTTCCTCAAAAATCTGTGCTTACCAGTTTCAGCCTGACTGGAGCCGGAGAGAGTTCTTTGTGATTACACACGACCGCGCTGCAGCGCTAATTACGCCAATTATACGTTTCTCTTCATCACCGCTGATGGCGCGATTGACCGCGTGTGCTTTGCCAATAGAGACACCTGATGCTTCAGCAACCAAGTCAACCACTGGGTTTACTCAGATTTCTGACGGGGTGATTAGCATGGGCCACCTGCTGGAAACGTTGACAATGTCCCCACGTGAAAAGGAAGCCTGGAAGGTGGCCTGGAGCCAGCCGGGAAAACCCAGCTTCCTGAGTCTTGGCTGCTTAGGGCTGAGAGCCGGTGGTCAGACCACAGGTCTGCCGGCTTGCCCAGCCACTGGGCTCCTGAGGTGCTTCTGCTAAACTCCAGCCCTCCCTGGGCCCCTGCCAGACGCGCCTGGACCCCAGCCCCTCCTGGAGCCAGCGCACAACCCTTAGCTGCACAGCACGGCCTGAGGTTCTGACTCAGCAGGTCCAAGGCAGGCCCAGAATTGGCATTTCTGTCAGGTCCCAAAGGATTCTTCACTGTTGTTCCTGGAAAGGTATGACCAGCAGTCCTGGTCTGCCAGGGACAAAGGGGGTTCTCAGGACATGGGACTTCAGTTTTAAAACTGGAGCATCCTGGGGCAAACCTGGGAGGGCACTTTGAGACCCTGACCTGAGCACCCACCCCAGTGATGGAGTTCTACCTGTAGTACCAATGAATCGTCCAGAACGTTGTTGCGTTCATGGCAGACATTCTCCTGAGATATAAACGCACCAGGAAGACAGCAGAACAAGCCCCAACACCTAACCTGGATTTGTTTACAAGAAAGTTTCTCTTACAAAGAGGAATTTTGAAAGAGGTAACCATTCAAACGGGGGTAAAAAACCTTTCAGAGACCATTGTGCATCTAAGCTAAAGATGTATTTTATACACTTCACTTCTTTAGGTCTTAGCTCTGCACTTTATAAAGTGTTATGTTCTTTTCTAACGTCCACGCATAGAATCATTCCACATCTTCATTTTATGCACTAAGCAACTGTAGCTTCAACCACTAACTTTTTAACAAAATCTCTCTGCCGGTTATAAAACAACCGCCACACACCTTGTGGCTTAAAGCGGCGTCGCTCTCTCATTCTGGGGTTGGTGGGCAGTTCTCCTGGTGGCCAGGCTGGTGGCCTAGGAGGGCCTCACTCACCAGTGCAGGGCTGGCCCCACCATTTGGTCACTCGTTCTCAGGCCAGCAAAGTGGGCTTGCTAACTCGGTACCAAGGGGTTCCCCACAGCACAGGTGGCAAACCCCAAGATCCATGCACGTTTCAAGCATCTGCTTTTGTCCCATCGGCCGAACCAAGTCACCTGGCCGAGCCCAGAAACAGCATGGAAAGGGACCACCTGTGCTCAGCCACAAACCCTTAAGCAGTTTGCCACAATTTCTGAACAAAAACTTCATGGTTTCTGAATTGTCTTTCAAAGCAACTTGTGAGAAAGGAGAGGCTCACCAGCAGAGCTCTAACCAGCAGGGCACTCACCAGCATGGCACTCACCAGCAGGACACTCACCAGCAGAGCTCTAACCAGCAGAGCTCTAACCAGCAGGGCACTCACCAGCAGGGCACTCACCAGCAGAGCTCTAACCAGCAGAGCTCTAACCAGCAGGGCACTCACCAGCAGGGCTCTAACCAGCAGGGCTCTAACCAGCAGAGCTCTAACCAGCAGAGCACTCACCAGCAGGGCACTCACCAGCAGAGTGCCCCCCAAATCCGTGCCGAGAGGCACGTCCAGTTCTAGTTCCTTGGGGCCGATCAGACAGTCCCCCAGCACAGCCCCCATCTAGTGTCCAAGGACACCCCTCAGCCTGGGCAAACTGAGACAGCAGTCACCCTGTAATCACCCCGTGACTCCCACCCACTGTTACCCCATCTTGCAGGGGAGGAAACGGGGCCTGGGGGCATGAAGGGATTGTCCCAGATGCTCTTGTGAGTAAGCCACAGGCTGAGGCTGGACCCGTCCAGCGGCGGAGCCCAGAGCCGTAGCCGCCACGGCATCTCCTGGAACCACTGCGCGGCACCTTCAGCTCTGGGAAGTGCTGCTGCCTTGTCCTCGACACTCGCGTCACTTAAAGTCATGATTCCAAATTACTGTGGTCTGTGTTGAAAAATAAAATTCACACTTACCTTCAATGACAGAGATTTGCCATATATAAGGATACTCCAAAGAAGGCACGGCTGGCTCTGAAGAAGTGTAAAAATGCTTTGAGGAACGGGGGCACAGAGGCACTCGGCCACACGCCCAGCAGGACCACAGCAGACCCCACCCCACACTCCTCGTAACGTTTGTGTGTGTTTCTTGGGGTCGTGAATCTTTTCACAGTTTTAAGGCCAACGCATTTCCTTTGCTGTGGAATGTCTGTCCGTAGTTGTTGCTCACTTTTCTGTTGGGTCTGCGGTCTTTTGTACTGATTTGTTGGTATCCTCATTTGTTAAAGAAATTAACCTTTTGTTTATGCTTATAGGTTGCAATTTTTGTCTTTGGCTTGTGTTTTGTTGAAGATATATTTTATTTTTATGTGATAAAATTTATTGATATTTTATGTTAAAAATTATTTTTATTAATCTTTATCTTCTGGAGTTCTGTATCATACTTTAGAAAGAAATTCCCCTCTCATATTATTTTAAAAGTCATTCATATTTTCATTTACTACTTTCATGCTTTCATTTCCTCCAGTTAAATTCTGATTCCTCTAGGATTTATTTTGGTGTGGACTGAAGTTGATTTTTCAGATGGCTATTTACTTCTCTCAGGACCACATGAGGACTAATCCTTTCCCTGGTTATTTGAAGCGCCATTTTTATTATAGATTCTTGTATAAACTTGAGGGTAGCTCTGGGTTTTCTAACTTGTTAATGGGTCTATTTATAGACCTGCACCACCCCACCACCATGATTCTTTTTCCTCACATATTTTTTGCGGCTATCTTTGGTTCTTTACCTTGTCTATAGTTAAAAAAATATGCAACCCCGTTCTGATGTTCTTTTCGGGATCATTTGCCTGGCATGCCTCTGCCCGTCCTCTCATTGCAAACCCTGAATCCCTCTGCTTTAGGCAGGTTCCTGCTTTGTGATTCGACCTGACGGCCTTCTTCTTTTAAAAGGCGAGCTGAGCTGAACTAAGGACATTTGTTGCTATCAAGGACACGGTTAGTCTTAGTTTTGTCATCATATTTCTTGTTGTAGCTTCTGGTTATAATTAATTCTCCTTAAGAAACTTCACGCTGTGCCTCTCATTTGCTGCGTGTTCTCGTTTGGAAGGGCAATCTTTTTGTTCCCGAAGGGGTGTCTGCTCAGTTTTCACCCCCTTCACGGCCATTTTTTCTGCTCCTTCTGCTGTGTTTTGCTTGCTCTCTTCCCTTTATTTTGTGTGTTTTATTCTCACCGTGTCTTTGCACAGGTCCTGTGCTGGTTCCTTTCTGATGATGACTCACCTGTGCGTAGCAAGTCCTCCCTGGATCAGCTATTTACAGGGGGCTCCATCGGGGGTGGGGCCTGTCCAGCTGGCAGCACCCGCCCCAGACCAGGGCTGGGCCCGGGTGACCCCCAGCCCGCTGGCAGGCGCGAGGCGCGAGGCCTGGTCTGGTGGCTCTAACCGCTGCTTTTTCGCGCCGCGAGCCCTGACGCCCACGCTCTGTTCCTCGCTGGGGGCCTGGCGTTGACTCCGAAGGTTCGTGGCCCGCAGTCTCCTGCCCCTCGCATGTCTCCAGTCCGCGTAGTTCAGACTCTCGGCTGGCTCCTTGTCTCGCTGGAGGTGGAATGTGTTTCTTCTCCTTTTCTGTGTGTATTTTTGTTCCCAGAAGTGGGGGTGGACATCATCTCCCCTCTGCTGTTTCACCCTGTGTGGCTTGATGGCTCGCGTCCTGTGAACTGGCGTTGACGGGTCCGGTGTCCCCAGATCCCCTCGGGCCGGGTCTGGGTAGCCCGTCCCACTCCTGACGTCCTCAGCCTCCATGGGGTCAGTCTCCTTAGCCACGGCTTCTTCCTGCTTGGGAAGTTTTCTCTGTTACGTGCTAGTGAGTACTCACCCTTCTTTTTTCTCTCTGACACCCTAGTAGTCAGGCATATCGCTCCCAGGCTGATCATCGATCGCCCTTCCTCTCCTTGTGTGTTTCCCCATCTCTCCCCATTTGAGCTCCATCCTGGCCGCCAGCTTTTCCGTGGGATTTAAGTTCAGCAGTCATTCTTTAATTTCTTTCCTGTTCTCTGCCTGTTTGAAAAGAGCATCCTGTTCTTGCGTTATGGACATGCAATATTTTCTGGAACGTTTCTGAGGACAATAATTGGACTTTTAATTCTCTTTTGTTTTCTACTTAGCTGTCTGCTCCAAGGTCAGCGTCTCTGTGGAGATTCATGTCTCTCCTCTGTGTTGACTTTCTTCTGGAAGGCTCTAGGTTAAGAATCAGGCTGTTTCTGGAGAGCAGCTGTGGGTTCCCCTGGGTGCTCAAAGTGGAGAGGTTAGCTGGGGTTGTGCGTCCACAGATGGGTTTTGCTGCTTTATTTGGGTAGATGGGCGAGGAGTCAGCTGGGAAGTAGACGGGCCATCCCCCTCCCCCACCCCCACCATATCCCAACCCAAGCGGAATAAGGAAGCCTTTACTCGGGGGTCCACAGACACGGTTAGAAGCTGCAGCCCAACCCAGGTCTTTGAAGGAGGGCCCTCTGGTGTCTGCTCCACGGGCGAGCCGAGGGGCTGGGGTGGCAGGGGGCAGGCGCGGGAGCTCGTGCACAAAACCACGCCCCGTGATGCCCACACCTCGGGCCTAGGGCCCTTCCCACGGGTGAGCGCAGCCTCCGCAGCGCTGGGGTCATCCTGCCTGCGTGTGTCTCCTTCCCCGCTGGTGAGGCCTGAGGCGGGGGGAGGCCCAGATGTCTGGGGGCGTCCTGCCACTTCACGACCCCCGGTGTGGAGCGAAACTGACCTGTCACTCTTCTAGGAGCTCGAGAAGTGCTGAGACGGGGTAGTTACTGTCTCTGGTCTTTCCCTGGAAACAGCACTGGGCAGCAGGTTATCATCTTTTCAAAATCGCCTCTGTTGCTGATCTGCCTTCAACACAACAGGACCCTCGCTCGTCTTTCCTTTGTCCTGTTGTCTGGTCATTAAGGTTCAGCTTGTGCGGAAGTGCTTGGACACTTGGGGTCTTCAGACGCCGCTCTGTCACTATTGACTGTCGACCTTTTGGGTGAATCGGTTTTCTAGTAAAGGCCAGGCTCGGAGCGGGGGGCCTAACATACCTGTGGGGTTACGGGGAAGGGCTCTGCCTGCTCCGTTCTGAATTGGTCTGTGTGGCGCTCCCAGAAGACCCGTCACGCTCTCCTGGACGGCCTGCAGGATGTCGCAGGTCCCATCAACCCTCCCTGTGCCACTCATCTCTGTGAGGGTGCCTTGTGGCATGGGTAAAAATCTCCTGGCCTCACTAATAGGCCAAATCCCTATACTCGAGGACAGAGAGGGGAAAACAGTATCTACGACCGTGTCTTCTACTTACCTGCATGTGTCAGCTCAGCAGCTCCACTGAATTGGGAAGAATTGTGCTGATTCATTGCCCAATTCACTGACATCTTTTAAAATTAGACATCACAGCAAATTACTATTCCTTGTTTATGGGCAAATATCACATGTCACACGCACCAGTTATTACCCTGAACACTTGATATTCCAGCTACGGATCACTTAGTTTTTCATAGTTCCTGTGAGCGTCAGGACGTTTTCTTCCAACAAAAGCACAGAACCAACATATTTAAGCGTGTTCAGGAGGAGTTGCTCTGCTTGGGTTTGGAAGGCGCCCGGGGTCCTGCCGTGTCAGCCTCACCCCCTCTGGTGGCTCAGGGGCCACCTCAGGAGACGTCTACCCGGCAGAGAACACGGGAACAGGAAGCATTTTGCAGAGAAGGAAAAGGTAGGGGCAGACCCTGAAGCCGATATGATTTGACATTGGGAGAGGTTGTCTGTCAAAAAGAAAAGGGGTTAAAGTTACAAAGAGAAAATGGCAGCCTCTTCCCAAGGCCTCGGGGTTGGGGTCTGGGGGGTGCAGTGTAGGCTCCGGACGTCAGCTTCCTCAGCTTCAGGGTGAACTTGCATTTTTCCTGCGGAGGGACCAGTGGTACAGAAGCAGGTGGGAGAGAAGCGAGGCGACGTCAGGGGCGGGACAGGAACCTTCGGGCTGGGCAGTGAGCAGGTCAGATTTTGGAGATTTTCATTGGTGTGGTCTCCGTGGAGACTCACGGTCAGAAGCCTGACTGAAAGGGCCCTGGAAGCTCACACAGCAGAGGAAACAGCTTGTAGCAGCTGGTGAGCCAGGGGAAGGAGCGGGGGAAACCACAGCCCAGCCCTGCCCTCCCCTTTCCAGGCCACTGTCAGTGACACTGCAGAGTGAACACACTTCGCCTGCACATCATGGCCTCAAGGAAAGCAACAGCTCATCTTCAACGAGAGACCTGGTCAGACCTTCTAACTTGTATGTCCTTGACACCAAGATAGCTACTGTGATGTCTGTAGAAGAAGGTAAGCTATTACCAGTGACACATCTGGCTTATTTCACCAAGACATGACAGACACCGAGATCTAGGCAGAGGGAGACATCACTGGACCAAGAGTCAGAGCCCCTGGGCCCAGCTCTGTCTCCACCGGAGCCGGGCCTACTGTGTAAGGTTGGAACCCTTGTTATTATTACTGCTAACTGGATCTGCTGCCACTTTGACAGCAATCACTGCCATTTTTAAAAATTAAGTAGCTCACGAGTGCCTCTGGCCCGAGGACAAGATGACAACACGACACTTTTCTGGCATTTAACCTCAATTTTGTCCTAGAGGAAACAAGCTTTAAGAACTCATCCACTCACTGTTGGGGGAGAGTGTGGAAGGAGGGAGACCATACACATAACTACTTAAACTGGCTTCGCCAGCTGCGCTGAGATGCGGCCTCCCCCGGCCGAGCCAGCCGCCCCCCAGGGTGGCCGCACAGAGGTGCGGACGGGGCAGCAGATGCCCCCAGAACTGCTTTCCCACACGGAGGCCGAGGCCCTTTGTTACGGCGTGGGTGAACGGCACTCTTCTCACATCTCCTTTTTCTTCTAGCTGGGGGGGTGCAGTTTTCTTTCCAGGTACATTTTCTCCTTTTCCTCAACGTGCTGCCAAGACTACTGGTCAACCGCTTCCTTGTCTCCTTGTTTCCATGAGGGAGGAAATGGCTTCTTATCGTACAGTGGCATCTACGTTAAAATGGCAGCAAGGGACAGTGGGATTGAGACCTGGGACCCGCTCCTTCCCTGGGCTCCCGACGAGCTCACGAGCATCTGGAGGGTCCCCTGGACGCAGCCCTGGGGCCCAGAACACACACATCCTGTTCAGCCTGCGCCCCTGCAGAGCCCGAACTTCAGGGCTATTGAGACAGTGTCTGCGGCCGCCGGTGGGTCAAAGGCTCTCCCGGGGGCCTCCCGGCAGGTGGTCCTACAGGTCCCGCCAGCATCCGCATCCCTGCCCTGCAGAGGCAGGGCTTTGCCAGAGGCCACACCGCAGGACCCATAACTGGCGACAAAATTATCTAGCTGCACAAAAGCCTTCTCGAGCCAGATGGAAAAGTGAACCGGGGTAGAGGCCCTGCAGGACTGGTTCCTGGTGCAAACCCGGGCACCCGGCCTGGCCTTGGAGGAGCCCACTGGGAGCCGCTCACGTGTCACTTCTTTGCCTTTTTCCCAGTTGCCTGAAAATTCAAATCCACTCTCACTCAGCCTGGCTTGGAAGAGGCAGGAAGGCACAGAAGGGAGGTGCCCCTCACATCCTTCCAGACACTCTTCCCGGGAATGCTCTGTGGCCTGAAAACTTCTCCGTGTTTGGTTCTTCCTCCATACGTGGGCTCCCCGCTGCAGGGCCCGGGGCAGCCGAATGCCCTGAAAGCAGCGGGAGGCCGCGTGACCGGAAAACAGGAGACCCCAGGGAGGCCCTGTTCAGATGGGAGGCCCCGGGGATTCTGTGCGCTTCACCAGAGGCTCTGTCATGGGGGGTGGCCCGCGGTTGGAACTCTCCAGGCTCAGTGGATGAGAGCAGGGGTTAGGGAGCCGGGTGGGCTGCAGATGGTGTCAACAAGGCCCACTCTGCACCCCAAGGAGACTTTTTAAGTACTCACATCCATATGATAGGTCCATTTTAAAGATCAACACCTGCTTCATTCCCACCTATAACAAATCAGCCTTTCCAGGACGTCCTCTAGGCTCTGTGAGCTCTCCTGACGCCTATGTGCTGGAAGAGGAACAATTGTGTATCTGCTTTAGTGGGTTTACAATCTTTGTAATCGTAGTAGTTCGGCTGCACTATATCCCATCATGTGATGTGCACAGGTGACCTTCCCCCACAGAGGACACTGCAGGCGCATCGCTCCGCTAGCAGTAAAATTAGAAACACTGAAGTTCGTCGTCCGTGTATATTTAGCTTTTCTTTTTTTTCTGGATTAACTCCCTGTAAGACCATCTTCAGAGTAGGATTAACAGACCTAAGTGAATCTTTCTGGGACTAATATTCTTGAGAAGTGGTTGCATAACTGAGGCTACAAATAAGCCCAACATCACTAATTACTGGCAACTAAAATTCCTTGGTTTCAAAACACCCAACAAATACATCCAGTTTATCCTAAAAGCACACGAAGGTCACAGGAACACCCCTGTTCCTGACCTTAGAGCTCATCCAAATACACGCGATTCCTAGCGATCTCTGTCGTTAATTCTTAGCGCAATCTCACTTTAATGTTATCTGTATGATTGTGGTCCTTTGAAACTTGTGGAGATATTTTTATAGCTCAGCATATGGTCAAATTTTGCAAATTCTGTAAATGGTCTTCCTGTATTGAAAAGTTTTGTGGTTTCCTGTATCCTGCAGGTATTTCAGATTTCGGCTTTTTTTCCCCCTTAAAACACAGTAAGCACCGTTGTCCCATAATCGTCTCATGATTTCGGTAGCTGTCATCTCTGGGCGTCGGTTCTGAGGCTTCTGCTGGCTCTACTCACATCGACTCACTTTGTAAGACAGTCGTGCCCTGGAGACACTGGGAAAGTTCGGGGCCTTGGAGGGAGGCCATCGCTTTTTCTCGGCATCTTGGGACGTCTCCGTCCAGGGCTGTTTCAGCCCGTGCCCCAGGTGAGGGTGTGTGGCTGCCAGGCACTCGAGATGGGCTGCAGGGTCTCCCCCTCTCTGGCCTGCTCTGCAGGAACCTGCCAGTTGCTTTTGGAGATTGTTTCTTTTGTTTTTTGGCTGCGTTGGGTCTTCGTTGCTGTGTGCGGGGTTTCTCTAGTTGCGGCGAGTGGGGGCTACTCTTCGTTGCGGTGCGCGGGCTTCTCATTGCGGTGGCTTCTCTTGTTGCGGAGCATGGGCTCTAGGGCGTGGGGCTTCAGTAGTCGTGGCTCGCGGGCTCAGTAGTTGTGGCGCACGGGCTTAGTCGCTCTGTGGCATGTGGGATCTTCCCGGACCAGGGATTGAACCCATGTCCCCTGCACTGGCAGGCGGATTCTTAACCACTGTGCCACCAGGGAAGTCCTGGAGATTGTTTCTGATTCACCTTTTCCCAAGGGTGCAGCCGTGGTCTCCTATTGGGCTCCCCATGTCTCTCACTTGCAGAGACCCCAATTTTGGGGACCGTGAGTGCCCCCAGGAAGAGCTCCCCATGGGCTGGCTCAGGACTCTGGTTTCTTTGACTGTAGCCTCGAAACTCCTGACACCTAAGTCAGCTCCTTGGTGCAATTAAGACGCTATCCATGTTTTCAGGTGTTCTCAGTGCTGGGGGAACAGCCAACCCCTTACTGGATGTAGGTGCCCAGTGGCTTCACCAAGGCCTCCCAGTGACCTGCACTCATCAGTGGCCACTGGGGCCACCTCCTTGTTTCTGAGAACAAACATCTGTGGGCCAGTTTCCCTCCAAAAGTGAATGAGTCTGAGGCAATTTGAGATTGTTCCTAAACTACTGTGTCCTGTGAAATAAGAACGAAGCCCGTTGCTCTGCGTGGCTCTCGCCGCCCCTGTGGGAGGGCAAAGGAACAGAAAAACCAATTACAGTCATAGGACACAAGCAAGGAATTATGACTATTAAGGATTTAATTAACACATATTATAGCACAAATGCTTGATCCCGTGTATACATCATAACCAATCACGTGCAAGGGCTTCACGCAGTCATCGTATCACTGGGTAACGTTTCAAGGCATTATTAATAAACTCAATTTTCAGGTCAATATTGGGCCAAAACGCTGATTACGGCTGAGCCGAACACACAGGTGTCATGTGAAAAATCAAATCGAAATCAGGCTTTGGTGTTTATTTTCTGCAGAGCATAGGAGGAAACTGTATACTATTCAACATTCAAACCTAGGACCATATAAAAAAATTCTCTACTTAAAAGTTCACAAAATGCAAAGTGGTGTCACGGATTGGGTCTTGGGCAGAAAAGGACCATCAGTGGAAGCTAACGTGGGCTCTTGCGACTAATTAAACTCCAGGCCTTCTAATCTCCCACTTTTATGAGTAATTCTTTGATGTGTGTAAATCCTTGTCAGTGTTTCAGAGTCTTTCCTCGGGACAAACCCCAAGGGGCTCCTGGCTAACTGTCTTTTCTGTCTGATCTTGTTGAAAACGTGTTGAAAACTAAAACTTAGCTCGAGCCTGGGTGGGCAGGCACATGGGAGCCAGGCCAGGTAGCTTGATGGTGGCCTTTCTGGTTCATGGGGCCACATCTACCTTCTCCAGGTCCTCTGCCCTGGGTCCCGCCTTCCAGTCAAATCAAACAGCAAACGTGAATCGAGGGGCTGGTCAGTCGAGAGCAAGCCCAGGTGGACGGTCAGCACACAGCTGGACGGGCGAATCCGTACCAACGTGTGCAGCAAAAGCACATATTCAAAAGCCCTCAAACATCCTTTATCCTGTCCCGTTTCTGCTTTGTCCTCAATCCCCAGGCTGTCCACACGACCTCGAGCAAACTGGACAGAGTGGCCTCCACCCCCAGGCACCTGGCAGGACTCTGAGGTCGTCAAATATCTCTCAGCCTGTGAGGCCAACGGGCTTCAGGAAACGAAAGACAAGAGTGATGTGACGGTGGAACAAGAAGTCTCGGCTTCCCAACTGGGGACTCAGCGACTACCATCAGTCCCATCTTCCATCATCATTAATGGCAGATATCGGGTTTGATCGATGACTGTAACTGGGTAAAGACAATGAACTACTTTAACAGAATTCCTCTGACTGTGACGTGCAGGTTTTATAGGCTAAGAAGTCTTAACGAAGCCTATGTCTTAAGGTGCCGCCTGTATTTTTTAGGCAGTAATTCTTACATCTGTCTTCTACTGTATGTGTATAGTTTTCTAAAGTTAATACTTGTGAACAATCCTGAACTAAAATAAATTAGTTCTTTTAATAATTTATTCTACTCAGATAACTTTTAAGTACGTTGCAGCTCAGGCGCCTGGAGCAGGACAGGAGAGAGTCATATTCAGATTTTATTCTCATCTTACTTTTCCCAAATCTGATTCAACTTAAGCTTGGCTAATTCTCTCTCAGACTGACAGCCGCTGAGTCATGTTAATATGCAGAACTCGATTCCTCATAAAATGCCTCTTTTCGACACTTTACTTACACATAGCTGAACAGTGAGCTCCCATTTGCTAATGCCACACCGCAAAGTGTTTGTAGTGGATTCTGTAATGTAATGAAGACCAGAATTCTGAAAACGATACTGCTACTTTGTCATTAGCCAATTCCTCTAATCATGCCATCTCCAAAATGAAGCATATGATTTTGACAAAGATGAATGGCTCAACAGATATGCTCCCATCGCTTTACTTCATTTGTCTCACGGAAAACCCACCCCAACCAGAAAAAAGCCAGAGAGAGAGGAACGGCCTAAAATGGCTAAAGCTTTCTATAGCTAATCTTCAAGTCCATTGCCAAAACGTTTAACGAAGGGGCTTCCCTGGTGGCGCGGTGGTTAAGAATCTGTCTGCCAACGCAGGGGACACGGGTTCGATCCCTGGTGCGGGAAGATCCCACATGCCGCAGAGCAACTGAGCCCGCGAGCCACAACTACTGAAACCTGCGTGCCTAGAGCCCGTGCTCTGCAACAAGAGAAGCCACGACAATGAGAAGCCCGCGCACCGCAATGAGGAGTAGCCCCCGCTCGCCGCAACTAGAGAAAGCCCGCGCACAGCCACGAAGACCCAACGCAGCCAAAAATAAAAACAAACAAATTTAATGAAGACCTGCCACCTAAGCTGCAAATAAAAATATCTGGAGTTGTCCAAATTATTATCAAATTCAAAGACAGAAGAGGAAGGGGCTAAGGAAGGGGAGGATAATGTGGGGAAGGAGGAGAGGAAAAGATGGGGTGGGGAGAGGTTAGCTGGGGGAGAAATTCTTTACCTTATTCGTGAGTGTGCGGTGGTGAGGGGTGCTCCTCAAAATGGCATCTCTGAGAAAATGCCCACTGGAGGGAAGGACGTTCAGCTCTTCCTGCCAAGTGCACAGGCCACCCTCTGCTCTCTTGCCCTCCCCAGAGCTTGGAAGCCATGACGACTGTCATGTGACCCAGCAAACACAGTCCCTCCAGGGCTGCACGGCCGGGGGCTCCTCTCTGCTGTGGGAGATACCCAGAGCCCCCCGGCTGACTCTTCCCCATGGCAGGGGCTGCCTTCAGGGCACGTGGGAGAAAGCCTACCCGGATCTCAGGAGGAAGGTAGGGGCCAGGTGCGCAGAGCAGGTCCCCGGATGCCAGGGCTCCCCTGGAAGCCAAAGGCGAATTTTCTTTTCAGAGATGGAATAGTTGAAATGGCATTTCCTTAAAAGCTTGGTCATGTATGTTGCCATACAATAAAAATTCCATTAAACAGACTACGGTTTTCAAGTGCTACGTTTTAGGACCATCCTTTCTCAAACGTGGCACGTGTTTATAAAGTACTTAGCTTTTCCTAAATGACCCAAAAGGCAAAGAGATCCCAGGGACCCTTTCCCCTATCCAAACAGCACACCCCAGTGGGGACTGCAAGCTGACTTTTGTCTCTGTTAGGACACATGTTATTCTTTCCACTTACCTGATGCAAACTTGGAACTCGTCTGAGAAGGCGGCTCTGTGGTCCCAAACAGCCCGGCGGTCTTCTGCCCCCGAGACCTCGCGGAGTCGTCCAAGTGCAGGGTGCGGGCTGGCCGTCAAGCCTGAGAAATGCTCTGAAGAAGCGGCCGTTCTGGGAACTGGGGTGCCCTGGGATGATCTGGGGGGCCCCCCAGGAGTGAACCCAAGATTCCCGCTCCTCCCGGGGTGCTGCGTGCCTGGGTGCAAGGCTGGCCCAGGGCCCCCTCACGTGGCCCTGCACCCGTGTCCCCATGGGAGCCCCGTGGAGCCTCTTGGCCACGTCCTGGGCTCACTGCGACCTCCGGTTCTGCAGCCTCCCCGCCAGCTCTCTGAGAACAGGGACGGGCGCGCAGCCTCTCACTCTGCATCTTGCTCTCCTGCTTCACGTCGCTGCGTAGCGGATGGAAAGCGTTCGCTCGGTTCTCTTGTTTGTGTCCCCCAGTCTGGGAGGGCGGTGGCCTGGTCCTGTCACCCAGAGTATGTCATGCGCGCTCAGCAGAGAGCTGTCGGTGGGGAAGGGTTCACCACCTGATATCTCCCCGGTTCTTCTTCCATATCAGCATGGATGCGGATGGAAGGGACTTTGGTGCAACTTGTAGGAGGGCGGCGCCCACAGCACCTGCAGATTCAGACCCCTCCCCCAGCCCCGCGTCTCAGCAGGGCCTCAGCCTCGGAACCTCAACACTCATTCATGCCAAAGATAAACAATAAATAACAAAACAGAAATTGCTATTGATGTTTCCTTAACGTAAGCCTGGGGCCGTCTCCACCCCTCCCCTCCCCCTCCCCCCCCAGCAGGCTCGCACCCCGAGCCTGGGTCACTCCCCTGGTCCCCATGGTGACCGGGCGCGTGAGGCCTTGTCCCGCTCCGCAGCAGTGGCAGAGGACCTCTCCCTTGCCTCTGCTCTCCAGGGGCCCCCTTACTTCAGGACACAAGTGCTGCTTCCTGAGCACGGTAGCCAAACCCTCTGGCCATCTCCTGGCTCTCTGCGCGCGTGCCTGCTCCGTCGCCACGCGGCTCTGTGGGTTCGGGTCCCGGCTGCCTGGTACTCAGCCGGCACGTTGGACAGATGCGGGGGGAGCTGCCGCTTCCAGGTCAGCCGGTGATTTGGGAGCTCGTGTCTAGAATGTGGGGGCGCCTTCTTATTGGAAGCGGTAATACCTACGGCCCTTGCGCGTTTAGTCCACCACATTTTACAGTATAAATTCTTCCCTTGTTTGTACACTTTCTGATGGGAAACTCCGCATGGATCGTTTTGCACTTAATCAATGGCTAAGGTTCTCATTCTGAAAACACTGCCAGAGGCTCAGAAATTGGAGTCAGGTGGGTTCAGGGACATGATGCACTGTCTCAGAGCGCTTTGGCCACAGAGTGCAGAGCAGAAGGTCAGCTGCCCTCCACATGCACCTGATTCTCTACTTGAAAATGACCACGTAGGCTCGTTCCCGAGGGCTGCCCGGCTGCCTCCAGGGCTGCTCAGGCTCTGAATCAAGGCCTGAGCCTCATTCAGAACTTTCTGCCCAGGCCAACTTGAAAGCTCTGGTGCCGTGAATGACGATCTATACACGTTCCCAGTGCCTGCCGCCAAGGAGCTGCCCGATCAAAGCTACGTTAATTGCCTGGTAAGAGTGTGCCTGGGTCACACTGCCTGCTCGGCACAGGTGCAGGAGGCCCGGCCGCTGGTGGACCCCTACGCCCCGCGGACCCTTAGCCACCTCCGCCTGAAGCTCGGGAAGTCAAGGTAACTTGCGGTTCTGCTCCAGTTACTGTTGCGGCTTAACTAACACAACACTGAAGATGTCAGCTTAAAACCCAGGAAAATGGAAAAGGCAGGTTTCTCATAAGGAAGAAACAAGTCACGTATCAAAAATAAAATACCTCTAAGTAACCAGTTAAGCCTGTCTCACCTGGAAAGGAGTGGTGGTAACTGCACCAGAAATCCTCTCTAGTCTCCCTGCTGACCTGGCAGGAAGCCGGGAACAGGGGGCGTGGCAATGTATTCAGTGCAGATCTCGAGTAATTAATTAGCGTCGTTCCGTTAAACCAGACCATTCTGTGCCCACCTCCGAATATTTATTTCTTGACGTGTAAGCCGTTTGATGAGAGCAGGAATCACATGGTTGTACTGGTGGTCAAGCCTCCAGAAGCAGAATGCTGTGTGTTCTTTATGTGCCGCCGGGTGCCTGCCTAACTGGGCAGAACAAAAGAGAAGGAGACCAACAGATCAATCAGTTTAAACCCTAGAGCAAGAGGACATTTCGTTCCTCTGGCCTCAAATCTCTTCTTCTGGACAGTGTAAAATCTATCTCTTAAAATACAAAGTGATTTCCTTTATATTTCACTGACACAGCTCAGAGTTTCTGAGGATGACCTAATTTCACGAAGAATCACGTCATCCTCACCGTTACTTCCACTCCGAGCATGTGGAGTTTGGCCCCATCCTAATGGGTCCCAGTTCCGAAACACAGGAACCCACGGCGTCACACAGGAAGCTGCTGCGGCAGCGCTGGCTGGCGCGTGAGGAGGCGGCCTAAGGCCCAGGAACGGTGGGGTCGAAGGGATCCTCCAGATAGACCTGTGCACAGGGTGGCCCGGGCACAGCCCCCGTGGGTCTGCACAGCTGGAGGAGGGCCGGCTGCCCGCCATCGACAGGGACAACCGTCTGCTGCTGTGGAGGGGCTCCTGCAGCATGAGGACTGGGGTGCAGACCTGTGGCAGAGACGCCTGCGTGCATGGGAGATCAGGGGCCCCCATCCACAGGCAGCACCAGAGCCGGGTGGGCACGGAGCCTGGGTGCAGGGCGAGCAGGTTCTGCCCACGAGCCAGAGCCAGGCGCCTCTGCCCTCTCCAGAGAGACCTGCACCCTGTCTGTGAATCGAGGTCTTACCCGGACCCGGGCTGTTTCCCCACCTACGGCAAACCCGGGACCCGCGCAATAGGTCTTGTGGCCAGGGGTTGCCGGTCCACATGGACCCTTACGAGCCCGTTAAAGCCGGGACTCTTTAATCCTCACAGTGACCCAGAGACGGAGAGACCACTGCATTCCCAGTTTACAGATGAGGAAACTGAGGCCCAGCGGCCACAGAACGCGGCGGGGCGGCAGCTAGAAGGTGGGGGAGCACAGCTTCCTGGCGGAGTGGCCGTGCCCCAGGGCCTGTGCCAGGCGGTTCTCAAAAGTTCCATTTCCAGGAGGTTTTCCAGAATAGGGTTTCGTTTTTCTGCTGGCAGACCCCTGGGCCCAGGATCTGGGAAGAGCGTGGAGGGTCATGTCCTCCTGTGTCCTGCATCCTCTGCTTCTGCTGGTCACACCCCCAGCCAGGTGCTGCTGCCTTCTAAGAGCCCCGAGTTTGTACCCAAAGCAGAGTTCTCTGTGGACATGGAGGACGGCAGGCCGCCACAGTCTTTCAAATCACCCTGCAAATGCTTAGAGACAGTCGCGAATCCTAAAAGCCCGTCTTTCCAAGGTAAATAACCTCTGTGCCCTGCACCCTACACACCCCAGAATGTGCTCACTGGCTCCATCACAGTCCTTTAACGTGGTGACCGTGACGGATTATTGTAATGAAGGCGGCTTTTTTCAGAAGTGCTCGATCCTTTTATAGCCTGTAGCCTCTAAAATGTTTTCTTGAACATTATTTAGAGGGTTTGTCACATGTTCTAATACAATGGCATCATTTATTTGCTCGATCAGTTCCTTCTTATTAGGCCACTAGATTAACTGAGAATTTCCACTGTCATAAGTGATGTGGAAACGGACGTCTTTATGCACGAATTTTCATGCAGACTCTTTCAGCTCTACTCTGTGTGTGTTGAATGAAATTGCTGATTTTTCATTGTGTTTGACCTACAAAAATGTCAGTTTAACATCAGTGCCCTCTCCTGCTAGCTCCAGCTCTTTCTCCCGTCTTACAGCTCCTTTCTGCCTCATCATCTTCGTCTGCCCTGGTTTGCCCTCTGGTCTCCCTAACCTCCCCACGCAGCGGTGCCCTTTCTGCCTCCACGTCAGTGCCACTCCAAGCTGCCCATCCTTTCACACCCACAGCTTCAGCTGAACAGGTGACTCCATCTCGACGTTCCACACGACTCACACCCAGGGGGGCACGTGCTGCAGCTCCATCACCGATTCGCTCTGTGACCCCGGACACGTCTTCCACCTCAGCAGGGCTAACGACAGTGCCTGCTTCTAAGGGTTGAGTGAGATAATCCCATTTCACAGATTCTAAGACACACTCGCGCCCCTACACACACACACACGCGCGCGCGTGCGCACACACACGCACACACACACACACACTCTGTAACAGCTCTGGAGACGGAATACGTCTTACAGAGCACGGCATGGTTTCGCTGGCCGCAATTTTCTTTCTGGTGGTACATACAGCAGTGGATGGCATCTGTCGTCAATGGAACGGTGTGTCTGAAGTATTTAGGATGGTACTCAGTAAACGTTCTGACGGTGGTGCGCGTAGCACCCCACTGTCACTCCCTACGTCAGCAACTCTCCCCGTGTTCAGCCGGTCACCCTGTCCCAGGACCTGTGCAGCCCTAACCCCCTCTCCTCCGCCTTCCCCCAGCCAGCCAGGGCCAGCTGTTCCTCTCGGGCAGCACCCCCACCCCGCAGCAGGATGCAGCCGCCTGACTCTGGCCCTCGTATTCTCACCTGGACTGCAGCAGTGGGCTCCCAGTCGGTGCCCCTCCAGTGTCACTCTGGTTCCTCCTCTGCCCTCTCTCCAGCCATCTTTCTTACGCACGTGTGAGTGTGATTTAAAACCATTGACGGCTCACCACTGCCTTCAGGACAGGTCAGAACTCCTTGAGCTGCATGTACCCCAAGTCCTGCCTCTGTGGACCTCCTGCTCACCTCTCCAGACACGCCAGACCACCTGAAACATCCTTCCTCTCCGTCTGGCCTGTGACAACTGCTCTGCCTTCAGGCTCGGTCCCAGCATCGCTTGCCCTGGTCACCGCCTCCTCCCACTGCCCTCAGGAGGCTCTGAGTGTCCCCCGCCTCGGCCCCCAGTGCATCAGCACCACCGTCTGCATGGTCTCCTCTACACGTCACCTCCCCAATGGGGCCACAAGGCCCCCGAGTTCAGGGCTGCGTTTGTTCATCTCCAAAGCCCAGCACCTCCCAACCAGGCACCTAGAGAGGGGTGGGCGTCCAAATGTTTGTGAAACAAAGGAACGAGGGGGACACTCCCGCTCTGGGAACCCTTCCTGCCCAGATGGCATTCAGCTCATTCTCTTGAAATGAGGACTCTGTCGCAGGCTATAACCCTCTGCACGTTTCAACGTCAACGCTGTTCTTTGGAGTCTAAACGGGGAGAAAGGAGAACAAGAGCTTCGTAGAGTGCAGAGAGAAAACAAAATCATTCTGGAAAGGATCACAAACCCAGGGTCATCCTGTCGAGCTCAGAGCCAGGACACTGTCGCCAGGTGCCCTAGGAGGGGCAGACCCGCCGCCCGAGAAGGTGCTGCACATTCCCTTTTCTTTCCAACCCATAGTTGCTTGAGACTTCCACTCCCTTCATCAGATTCATCAAACATACGGACTTACTGATTCTTTGCTATTTTAGGGCATTTTATTCTATTGTCAGCAAGCGTATGCCAAGTGGTCGTATCCTAATAACAGAAGACACAGAACAATGACTCAACTCATGAATTCATCCGCTATTTCCTCACCGAAAAAGATTTAAGGAGATAAAAATGAGCTCAGCTGACTGATTATAGGTCGTAGCAGAAAGATTTGGTGAAAACCTTTCTGAGTAGGATAGATAAACCTCAGTGGGAAATTATGTGATAATCCTGAAATGGCAGCCACACACTGTGTCCAGAAAGGCGAAGAAAATAATCTGAACATGTGTAGCAGAGAATTTAAACTCTAAACTCTCCCTCTTCATCTTGTCCTTGTTGCTGGAAAAACAATAATTCCGAATGAAAAAAAAGATACTTTCATTTTGTCATTAATTATCCTGTTTATGACTGTCCCGATGAGTCAGACTGAAGAGCTGTAACATCTTCACTCACCACGGCCCCGATCTGTATGCATATCAGCCATTACGTTTCAGGGACTTGCTTTCCCTTGAAATCTAGTCCATCACAGGCAACAATGCAGAGACATCAAAGTCTGAATAAACGCTCGGTGCCCAACCCTCACCCCGAGACGGACCCAATGTTTTGGTTTCCCAGCACACCTAAAAGTTATGTTTCCACTATACTGTAATCTATTAAGTGTGCAGTAGCATCATGGCTTTAAAAAGTACATTCCTTAATAAAAAAAAAACACTTTATTGCTAGAAAATGCTAACCACCATCTAAGCCTTCAGTGAGTCATAGTAGTAACACCAGAGATCACCTAACAGATACGATAATAACGACAAAGTTGGAAATATTGCGCGAATTACCAAAATGTGACACAGAGACACAAAGTGAGCAAATGCTGTTGGAAAAATGGAGCCAATGGACTCGCTTCATGCAGAGTTGCCCCAAACCTTCAATTTGTAAAAAAACGCAGTGTCTGTGGAGTACAATAAAACAAGGTGCTAAGGCATTCAGAAGCTCTAGTTTGCAAATTACATTGAAAACTTGAACAATTCGTTACAAATCTTTATTTATTTATTTATTTATTTATTTATTTATTTATTTTTTTGCGGTACGCGGGCCTCTCACTGCTGTGGCCTCTCCCGTCGCGGAGCACGGGCTCCGGACGCGCAGGCTCAGCGGCCATGGCTCACGGGCCCAGCCGCTCCGCGGCATGTGGGATCTTCCCAGACCGGGGCACGAACCCGTGTCCCCTGCATCGGCAGGCGGACTCTCAACCACTGCGCCACCAGGGAAGCCCACAAATCTTTATTTTTAATTATAAAACTAATATTTGTTTATTGTAAAAAATAAAGTATAAAACAGTACAGAGTGCGTAAGAGGCGCGCTTCTCTTGGTCTGGACCCCCTGGAAGTGATCACTGCCAACAACTTGTCTGTGAGCTCTGACTTTTCTCCTTACATAGATTCGCTTGTTTAAACAAAAACGGGGTCACATTCTACACAGTTTTCTGGAAGTTGCTCATTTCATTCAATCACGTGTCATGGACAGAGTTCCGTGTCAGCATGTGAAGATCTTTTCCATTCCTTTTTAGCAGTTACAGAGTACTTGTTCTCAGATGTGCCCTGATTTGTGTAATCAGCCCCCTAACTATAGAAATTTAGGTTGTTTCCAGTTTTTCACTATTCCTCATGAAACTATGATAATCACCCTAGCCCGTAGGGACCTTTACACATATTATTTCTGCAACTTATATTCCTAGAAGTGAAACTGTTCCCTCCAAAGGTACGCATGTAATTTTCCGACGCTACCACACTGCCCTCGAAGAGGGTCCAGCGATTTGCACGTCCCCGTGCAATGGCTTCACCTGAAATCCGTTTCCTCACACTCTTTCCTTCCTATCTCTTCTGTGGATTAACTGTTCATACCTTTGATCAACTTCCTACTGGTGTGTCTATTTTAGTTTTTAGTATGTATCGTTAGTATTTACTTTTTCCTATTATCAATGTCACAAATCTTTTTCCCACGTTATTATTTATCATTTCACCTAGTTTATTTTTAGGTCGTCAAATCTGTCACTATTTTCCCTTATGGCATCTGGTTCTTGTGACATACAGAGGAAGGGCTCTCAAGCTAATATTAGAAAAATATTCTCTTATATTTTCCCTTAATTCTCTCACAGTTTTCTTGATTCACTTTAAATCTTTAATTAATATAGAATTTCATAAATATGGAATTTTTGTACGTTGTGTAAGTCTGAGATATGAGTTCATTTTCCCCAAATTTATTGCTTAAAAAACACCAGTTTGTAATATCAAAAGCTTTTCCTATTCTTTACACTTGATACAAACTGCTTTCCAGAGATTTACAGTGGCTCACACCCCCAGCAGCACAAAAGGCTTCTCCCAGGTCCTCCCTGATAGAGGGAGGAATGTGCCCATCACATGGGGTCTCCTCACTGACTTCTCTGGGTCCTAGGGCCCTTTCCTATTGGGATCTCATGTGTTTATTCCTCTGAAGCCCTCCTTTGGTTTATATCTGTCTGATTTGTTTTTTGACATAATTTTATTTTTAATATTTCTGTGTCTTTTTATTTCCGGTTTGTGTCTTCTAAGCAGAACACTGTAATTTTAATATTTCTGTCTTTTTATTTCCGGTTTGTGTCTTCTAAGCAGAACACTGTAATTTTGTTTCCTAATCTAGTCTGAGAGGCTTTTTCCCAGTTGTATCCATTTATATTTATTGACCTAAGTATCATATCATGTTTGCTCTCATTTCTAGTTTTTTGCTTATTTTTCTTTCCTTACTTTTTTTCCCCATTTATTGTTTTCTTTAGCAAATGTCAAGAAAATGCTTGGAATCTGTGCTTCAAATCCATCCTTCATTTATTTACTTTGACTCTCTTGAAATCCCCCTTTTACAAAACAGGAAACGGATAAAGCCCAAGAGTAAAGGGAGATGTTAAGATAAAGTAAAACAAAGAAAAGGGAAAACAGAAGCTCCTAGTAATAGGGTTTCCTGCACTTTATTTGAAGGGTCACCAGCTCTGCTAAGTGTTTAAGTGTAGGGCCAGGAGCTGCCGGGGGACTAGGACAGGGGCCTTAGGGGAGAAGCATTCACAGCTCTGACAAAGACCAGACCCTAGGGAGCGGGGCAGGCAGGTTTCCCAGGGCTGGGCCTCCTGGCCAGGTTATCACCGCTCTGTGCTTTCCTTTTTCATGGAAAAACAGACGGGGAAAGCATAAGGAAACAACTCCCAGCTCATTGCCTCTGGATCCCCAGTCGAAATTGTGATCTGAGTGTCAGAATCAAACTCCAAAGACAGCTCTCTCACGAGTTGCCTTCATGCCCTGTTGGAAGTTTCCAGGGCCTCAGCTTCTGTGTGCCGGACGAGGGTGGTGACAGGCACAGGGCAGAGGGACAGACACCCAGCTATGGATTTCCTCAGTGAGAGACCCCTTCCTGGCCTTGAACTAGCAGGACTTGCTCTGAACTGTGTCCCTGAACTTTTCCTTGACAAGCTCCTGCCTTCCATCCTTGGAAACACAGGGATCTGGTGAGCATTCAGGTGGGAGCAGGGGTAGCAGGACAAAACCAAGCTATTTGAAAACTGCAGGTTTAGGGAGGAAAGAACTCTGGTTTCTAGGACCAGAAGGTTGGAAGATGGTCCAAAGAAATCTCAGTAGCCACCCTTGACCAGATGTCACCTACCCAGTGTCCAGTCAGCTGGGCCTGGGGCCTCTGCTGGTCTGGCACAGACAGGATATGCTGCAGTTTATGTTTTAAATTCCAGAAAATATGGGTTTCATTGACTTGGCAGAGAAAATGGACGTTCCCCACTAGAGCCCTGATTCCTTCTCCTCCAGAGCAGCGTCTCCATGGAAACACTGGACATTCCTTAAGTTGCCGAAGGGCTGAACCACCAGCTCGTCTAGATGTCTCTTCAATCTTTCTTTCTTTCTTTTTTTTTGCTAGTTTAAATGTTAACTTGCAAAATATCTCAAATATTTTGAAGGAAGGATTTCAACTTTTCATCCTCCTTTCTCCCCCCTCGAATCATCCTCATTTATCCCTAACTCTAAACTTATAAATTACTTAACTGATGGATAACTTTTCACCGAGGGAGGATCAGGTTTCTATAAGATCAACCAGTAAACCCCATGAGCCACCCTGGAAGAGCTGGAGCCCTCAGTTCCTGGAGCTGTGTATTATTCTAGGCTAGCACCCCAACCCCAAATAACCCACATACGTGAGAAGGAAACAAAAACAGAACAAACACAAGTGACCTCGAGGAGCAACGGTTCAGTGTTTTTGTAACCAGTGCAGGGGGCTTGGTGGAGACACAGTGTATGTGAGGCTGACCCCAAGCTCGCCCGGCCCCCGTGAGCCTCCATGGCTCATTTGTAAGAGAGAATATGGACCCTCTCCCAGAACTCACGTCAGGGTTAAACATTTGCAAGACTGACTACAAAAGTGCCTGGCATTTACTTGGCAAGCAATGAAATATTATTTCTTTCTTCCTTTACTGTATGCATCTGCCACACAGAATAAAAACACTAACCAAAAAACTCACTAACTTGAAAGGTATATGCACTCGCCCTGTTCACAGCAGCACTATTTACAACAGCCGAGATATGGAAGCAACCCAAGTGCCCATCAATGGACGAATGGATGAAGAAATTGTGAGATACATAGTTATAGATATCATTCAGCCATCAAAAAGGATTAAATCTTGCCATTTGTGACAACATGGATGGATCTCTAGGGCATTATGCTGAGTGAAAGAAGTCAGACAGAGAAAAACAAATACTGTATGCTCTCTCTTATATGTCAAGTCTAATAATAATGATAATAATAACAAGCTCATAGATACAGAGAACAGATTGGTGGTTGCCAGAGGCGGGGGTGGGTGGTGGGAGACATGGGTGAAGGAGGTCAAAAAGTTAAAAAAAAGTAAAGACAGAGCCTTTAACATTTATGCAAACCCTAAATTTTGTTTATCTAAAATCCTTTATTAAGAACACATGGTGGGGGGCTTCCCTGGTGGTGCAGTGGTTGGGAGTCTGCCTGCCGATGCAGGGCATGCGGGTTCGTGCCCCGGTCCGGGAAGATCCCACGTGCCGCGGAGCGGCTGGGCCCGTGAGCCATGGCCGCTGAGCCTGCGCGTCCGGAGCCTGTGCTCCGCAACGGGAGAGGCCACAACAGTGAGAGGCCCGCATACCACAAAAAAAGAAAAAAAAGAGCACATGGTGGGCAAGTGGTACCTTAAGATATTTGCCCACCTCAAGGATTTTATAATCTTGGTGTGTATGGTGTGTGTGTGTGTATGGTGTGTGTATGTATGTGTGTGTATGGTGTGTGTGTGTATGTGTGTGTGTGTGTGGTGTGTGTATGTGTGTGTGATGTGTATGTGTGGTGTGTGTGTATGCGTATATGTTGTGTGTGTGTGTGTACGGTATGTGTGTGTGTGTGTGTATCGTGTGTGTGTATGTATCGTGTGTGTGTGTGTATCGTGTGTGTGGGTGTATCGTGTGTGTGTGTATCGTGTGTGTGTGTGTATCGTGTGTGTGTGTGTATGTGTGTGTATGTATCGTGTGTGTGTGTGTGTGTGTGTGTATCGTGTGTGTGTGTGTGTGTGTGTGTGTATGTATCGTGTGTGTGTGTGTGTGTGTGTGTGTATCGTGTGTGTGTGTGTGTGTGTGTGTGTGTATGTATCGTGTGTGTGTGTTGGAAATCAATGGATGATGAACGACCAGGGACGCCATTAAGGTTATTTCGATTCTTACTTGAGAATATTGCATGAGGAACAGGGTGACATTTTTCCATAGGTAACTGAATTTGATTATGAAATATCTTGTATTATCATTTAATGTGCTTTTTGAGAGCCTACTACTTACCAAGTATTCAGCATCCAACAGGGATTTGTTATTTTAGGCTTATAGTTAAAACTGAAAGAGAATCCAATAGGTTCTATTTACAGGTTTTAGCCATTTAAGATCATGGAGAAAACTAATGTGGCTTATTTTAACCCGTGGGAGTCCATCAGTATGTTTACTGAGGTGGCTTTCCAACCTACCCCTCGAGCTATATATAAGTTTTGAGAATATTTTGTGATCACATAGGCCGTCCCTTGATGGGCTGTTTGCCTGATTATATCTTAACTATGTTGTTCAAATAAATAAAACTGTAAGAATTCAACTCCTAGCATTTCATGTGAAACACTGATCTGTGCTGTGTAGTCCCCCTGACACACACGCTGTGGAAGGTCAGGGTAAGCGGACACTCTCCAGGGCAGGACACAGCAGGGAGCCTTCATTCTCCCCTCTTCCAGGTCCTGATGAGTCCATACCCTTTCCCTGAGAGTCCTGGGCAGCTAGGTCCCATTACCCCAGACTCTATCCACAGACAGTTCCCAGCACAGCCTTTCAGGGAAATAAAAGCAAAAATAAAAACTCTGGGGTTTGGCTGATGTCCTAAAGGCCCAGCAAAACATCCAACACCAACAAGCCAACAGGTTCAAAGTGCAATCGTGGAAGCACCAATCTAGTGTAAAAGTACTTTGACCCATTTTAGAAAGATTTTCAACAATGAAATTGAAATAGCAAAAGATGATCTGATTATTTAAATAGATATTTCTCCAGAGAAGATGTACAAATGGCCAATAAGCCCATGAGAAGATGCTCTCTGTTATTAGGGAAATGCAAATCAAACCCACAATGAGACCTCCCTTCACACCCACCAGCTGACTAGAATCAAAAGACAGAAGATGAGTGTTGAGGATGTGGGGTGTGGTGCCAGGATGTGGCAACAGGACCCTCTTCTTCTGCCAGTGGGGATGTGAAATAGCCACTTTGGAAAACGGTCTGGCTTTTCCTCAAAAAGTGAAACATAAAGTTACCATGGAACCTAACAATTCCACTCCTTGGTATACACCCAAGAGAACTGAAAACACATGTGCTCACAAGAACTTGTACAAGAATGTTCCATCAACTGATGAACAAATAAACAGAATGTGATATAACCACACACCGGAATATTATGCAAGCATGAAAAGGAATAACGTTCTGTACGTGCCGCATTGTAGCCGGACATCGAAGACGTTGTGCTCAGTGAAATAGGCCGGATACAAACAGCCACGTAGCGCATGAGTCCCTTTTCGTGAAACGTCCAGGAGAGGCCTATCCACAGCGACACAAAGCAGATTGGTGGTTACCAAGAGCTGCGGAGGACAGCCGTCAGCCACAGCGGGTTTGCAGGGGTGACTCAGGCCTTCTAAAACTGGATTCGGAGATGACTGCACAGCGTCGAATACACCCAAACCACCGAAGTACACACTTTGAAAGGATGAATTTTATGTTGTAGAGTTATGTCTCCACAAGACTGTTATTTTTTAAACGGATATGATGAATTCTAAATAAAGTAGAATTGTGAATGAGTTTAATTATATACTCCGCTTCCCATGCATTCTAGTAAATTGGTATTTTACTGTCCTTACCTAAGGAAAGTAAAATTTGTTTCCAACATGTATTTTTGATCCAACAGGAACTGAAACTGAAGTTTAGCAAAGACAAATCCTGGACCTGAGAAGCGAAGTGCAGGGACGGGCTCGGAGCACAGCGCTGGAAAAGAAGACGTGTGACAGAACGAAGCAGCATGCGGGACAGGCGAGGAAGCGGGAGCAGGGAGGAGCGGTGGGGCCGCCTGGAGGCTGAGGGGCCCTCCTGTACCGTCCTTCCTGCTGCTCTAGGGGTTGTGCTGGGCCGTGGAGGCCGCGCCATCGGTCACATGCTGCTGCCCTTCCTCCTGGGCCTGGGGGCTCCCATCGGCTCGGGCCACCAGTTCTTCCCCTGGATCCACATCAGAGACTTGGCAGGAATCCTAGCCCATGCCCTTGAAGCAAGCCACGTGCAAGGGGTCCTGACCGAGTGGCTCCAGCCTCCTCCACTACCAGCGCTGAGCTTGCCCGGGCCTTGGGCGCAGCCCTGGGCCGCCCATTCATCCCTCTCCCCAGCACAGTGGCACAAGCTGGCTTTGGGCGAGAACGTGCCGTCATGCTGCTGGAGGGCCAGAAGGTGGTCCCCAGGCGGACGCTGGCTGCCAGTATTCCTTCCCAGAGCCAGGGGCCGCCTTGAAGGAAGTCCTAGCCTAGGTGGGGGAGGCTCGGGGAAGGGCCTGAGGCCTGTCCCGCAGCAGGGGCTTCCTAATGAGAAGCTAGAGCTCAGGCTCTCCTCTGCTTGAAGCCTGAAGCCATCTGGTTCTCAGGGATTCCTCTGTCCTTCTCATTGTCCTGTTGTCTCCCCTTATTTAACTGAGAGACTGTCCGCTGTTTCAAGGTTGCAATCTCATCAGCTTGGGACCTTAACCTCTTCAACTGCTGCTAAATAAATTCCCAGGTTTGGTTTCCCTGCATGTCCTGTTCCTGGCCCATTTCTCCTTTATTGCCGTGTAGAGAATGTTCCGCAGTTTAGGCAATAAAGATAAATTATCTCACTAAAAAAAAAAAAAAAGAAGACGACGTGTGAGAAGTGGTGATGGGAAGATGGCAAGGCCATCGTGGCCAGCCTGGTCCTCAGAGTGCCGGCGCTGACCTCGGCCAGGGCAGGCCCCCTCGATTATCACACGAGGACAGCTTAAATGCACGTGAGTCAGCACTCCGAAACCGTGTGTTCACAGGATGTATTTGACCAGATGATGCAGCAAAACTATTTTTTGTGCTTCTTAGGCTGATAGCTGGAAACAAATTATGCAGAGTAATATTGGGAGTTAAGGGCTTTTGGACTGGATTGTTTTCTAGTTATTAATTCGTACTTTGTTACCATATTTTGTGCTGTTGTGGATTTGCTTATAATTCTCAGGTGTATTTGTGTAATTTGCCTTAAAAATCTGTGATTATTACTTTAACAAATATCTAAATAAATCAGATTAAAACTCCTCAGTGTGATGAAAGTACACCCTGATCCCAAAATGCACAACATAAGATGTAAAAGGAATCAGTAGGTCTTGGATAGAGCGACTAAGCACCGCTGAGAGGCTCTCAGAATCTGCTTCCTTCCTCTGCACGCCCAGGTAAGATCGTGCTTTCCACAACCACGAACATCTATCCTGTAGTTAAGGTCTCAAAAATAAAATTAAAAAGATGAAAAGACTCATTCATTTATCAACAAACACTGTGCATGTGCCAGGCCCTGGGGCAGGCCCGGGGTTCAAGACAAGAAGGACTGAGCGGTCCCCGCTTCGCGGAGCTGGACCCTCGGCAGCGTCACAGCACCTAGTGCTCTAGGCTATACTGAACTCGTGCTGCAGGTTTAGTTTAGGCTGAATTCTCTACTAAAGCAAAAGGGGGGAACCAGCAGCTTACGTCACTCCTTCCTGCTCAAACCCTGACGGCACCCCTGGAGGTCAAGGGCCCGTCTCCTCTCAGATGTCCACGTCTATGTGGAATCACCCAGGTTCCTCCCTGCTCCTGACAGGGAGGTCCTTCAATGACGGTGTTTTTGTTTGTTTGTTTGTTTGAAAGAGTGTTTATTATTTATTTAATTTATTTTTGGCTGCATTGGGTCTTCTTTGCTGTGCACAACGAAGTGGGGGTGAACGGGGACTACTCTTCGTTGCGGTGCGCGGGCTTCTCATTGCGGTGGCTTCTCTTGATTCAGAGCACAGGTTCTAGGCATGCGGGCTTCAGTAGTTGTTGCTCACGGGCTCAGTAGTTGTGGCTCACGGGCTCAGTAGTTGTGGCGCACAGGCTTAGTTGCTCCACAGCCTGTGGGATCTTCCCGGCCAGGGATTGAACCCGTGTTCCCTGCCTTGGCAGGCGGATTCTTAACCAGGGCGCCACCAGGGAAACCCCAATGACAGTGTTTAAAATCACGGGCCTGGAGTCAGACAGACCTGCATGTGAGTTTTGACCCTTCAGAGGATTCTCTGAGTGGCGTGAGAAGATTGCTCAGCCTCTCTGAACCCCCGTCCGTAGAGCGAGCTTGCGCTAGAACCTGGCTCTTGACTGCGTGCTCGGCATTCAGTGTGCTGTGGGGCGGCGGATCCCAGAGCCCCTGCAGGCTGTCCACATCCCTTTCCTGTCAGGAAGCCTCAAACTGGGCACAGTACTGTGTTAAGAGTCTTGCGCTCAGTGATAAATTTGATAGAAAAACCCTCCGAGTAGCAGCTGAATGCTGGTTTACAAGCGCTCGTGTGCGTCCCTCCTTTGTAACCGTGGCACTTTAGGGCCAACACCAGCACTTCCTGCTGGCAGTCAGTATCCGTCTTGCCTGACCCTCACCCCAGTGACCACGTTACTCCCAGAGTTGAGTTTTAGAAGCTGGGTTTCTGCAGCTTAGTCCTGAAAAACCCAAAGGCAATGAATTTAGACAATATATTTTTGACGTTTGAGTCTCCATGGCGCTCAACTCCAAAATCCAAAAAGCAGCTTGGAAGAACACAAGGGAATAAAAAAAGATTTGTTATACCTGATAAGGTTGTCAAGAAATGTCCTGTTTCTAGAAAAGAAATGTGTTACCTGTTGAGCTTTTGAAACAATTACTCAACTACCTGTATTCGCTAAAGAGACTATTAAAAGTTCAACAAAAGAAGCACAAAAGATTCTGTAACTGGAAACGTTGCTATTTGGTCATGAGAACGTAGTTCTTTTTCCACCTGCCGCTTCCCAGAGAGTCAACAGCTCATAAAGCTGCTGAATTGCTCCATGGGGTCAAGGAGCGGCTCTCCTTTGCTGGGAGCCTCCTCTGGCTTTGGCTTCTCCTCTCTGGCCTCTGCCCACGGAGTCTCTGCCAGGCAAGTGGTGTTAGCCCATACAGGCCCCTCAGGGTGAAAACTGGCCATCCAGGAGCTCTTATTTTGAAGATAACTTGAGAAATAAAGAACCGGGTGTGTTTTCAGGTGTTTGTCCCATATTACCCTGTGCATCAAATTAGTTTAAATATGTAGAATTTTGGAATGCTTTTAAATCCCCATAAACGTATTGACCGTAATGACCGGGGACGGCGACAGGGGAGGGGAGGAAGAGGAGAGAGGGCAGGGGACTGGGGAGGGAGGGGGCTGCACAGGGCTCTGGGGCCCAGACTGACCCCGGGTAAGACAAGGAGGCACTGCCCCCGGGGCCTGCAGGGCCCGACTCTGCACTTGGGGGGCTGGGTGTGAGCACCCCTCCATCTCGGCCCCAGGGCCCCAGCTCCCCGGAAAGCTCCACATCGCCACAGCCATGCTCTCACTCTCAATGGCAGCTTGGGCCGATTTTGTCGAGTTTTACACGACTCGCTTGCTTCGTCCTCTTGCTTGCTGCTAGATCAGCTAAAGGCCCCAGAAAGGCCACCTAAGGCCGCCCTCAGGGCTCCTGGATCCCTGGATCCCAGACGGAGAAGGAGGTCTCTGCAAGGGCGGCCTCCTTTCCTCCGGCTCGGAGGGCACGCAGGCCCCTCCTCCGGTTGCCGAGCAGAGTCCTGAATGTGAGGGAATGTTCTGGAAATGCAGACGTGGGCGCTGGATAGAGTGTCTGGTGCTGAAGGTCTGTAACTTCTAACTTCCAGAAACAGTGGTGTGGCCTGGGGGTCAGACATGCCCAGCAGAGAAAGCAAACTCCTGTGAGAAATTCGCGTCCACTGGCCGGGTGGGTGGAACCTAGGGTGCACATTGAAATGATGAAAAGTGGAAACTGTGACATGGGCTTGAACCGCTGGGAAAGAAGAGCAGCTGACTTTGAAGATGACTTGAAAGAAACAAACTGCAGTGTGTTCTCAGGCCGTGGTGCCCGTCCAGTCAGGCAGCTCAGGAAGCCGCCACAGCCCTGGTGCCCGTCAGCTGGGACGGTCGCCGTGCAGCGTCTGTCTCCTCTTCCCAACATCAACTACGAAGTCCTAAAAACACGCCGTAGAAGCTGAACAACACTTCTTGGTTAGTTACTTAGAAAACAGGTTCACTTCCACATAATCCAGGAATAGGTTGGGGAAACCACATAGCAAACTGACCCTGGAATCAGTGGCTGAAACAGACAGGGCCTCGCTGGTCCTCAGGGCCTTTGACCCGGCCCTCCCGCCGGCCTCCCGAGGCCCCTCGCAAGACCCGGCCCAAGGCGTCCACGAAACCGACCGCTCGGCACCCTGGGACCGCGGGCCTTGGAGAAGCCAGTAGAGGCGCGCCCTCTGCTGGTGGCCCCGGGGCCGCAGCCCAGCTCGGAGGGCTGCCGCACGGGGTGGGACCGCAGAGCCCCCAGTTCTCTCCCTTCCTACTGTTTGATGAGAACCGTCCAGGAGCCCACAGTTCCAATCCCCCTAATTAGCACTCTTTTTCTCATGTTTTTTCCAATATCTTCATCAACGTGTGAATTGTAGCAAAATAATCAATTGTTCTCAACCAAAATGTACTAAGGCACCCGGAATACTGTGGCCTGGTAGAGAAGGATGGATGTGCCCCATCACCACGCGCGATCTGCGCTCGGGTGAGCAGCTCTTCAGCACGGTTGCGTGGCTGTTGATTTATAATAAGGGTCTCCAAGTCATGAAGTCCAATTTGGGAAAACATTAGAGTCCCCAGGAATTTTAACAGAACTGCGTTTAGAAGCAGCGGGAATAGGATCTGTAGGGAGGAAAAAGCTTCCTTTTACCCTCCGAGGATCTGTGGGCGGCCGAAGAACTGAACTGACAGATACAATACGGAGGGAACCATAAAGCTTGTTTAATATTTTAAGTGAACATGGGAGTCTTCAAAAGGAAAATGAAAACATGAAGAAACCAATAGACTCAAGACCTTACTTACCTTTTTAAACCAAGAATGCTAAGTTGTGGGGGTGTGACAAGGAAGAGGGGCTTGGGCTGCAGAGTGCCCTGTGGAGCCATGACTGGGGGATGCACGGGTTAGTGGAAGATAAGGGCTGTTTCGCAGGTTTGCTTGTAGACCCGTTTCTGCAGACTCCGGTCTCTGGCGCTGAGAGCGGTGTCCTCTGCTTGGTGCAGGAGGGCATCCTTCTCGAGGTAAATTTATGCCCTGCTTTTAGGCAGAAAGGGGGAGGGCAGAGAGCCCTCCTGCATCTGCTGTTTCTCCAAATAATCAGTAAGCCAAAGTGGTGTATTTTGGTGTGGCATGTTCTGATCCCCTTCAGATCCTTATGAAAACCCACTCAAAATAACACTTCCACGTGAATCACAGCTTGCCACGTGCTGTCAGAAGAGAATTCAGACAGTGGTGTGCACACTGTTGTGTCTCTTCCTCCCGGCGTTTTCCTTTTTCACATGGTAGTGTCCTCTGCTGGCACAAGGCGCATTTTCTCCGAAGGTGCACGGGGGGATAACGCCTGACCTCCGTCACTGATGTGAAAGATCATTGCTTCTTCTCCTTCTCCTCTGGAACACCATGGCTTTTGATGTTTATTGAACCCCTTCCCTGCTGCCTAAAGCATCTACGTTTCCCTTTTTCCAATAGCGTGGGCCCCACCCAGCCCCAGTGGCCCCCAGGGCATCCTACTCTTTCCTTGCAGGCCTCTGGCAGCACTGGACGAGACTTCCTGCACACACACACTTGACATAAGCGTAGAGTCACCAACAGCTTCATGGAATGAGAGAAATGCTGGTGTAGATGGAGCCCCACACAGTCAGCCTCCTTCGAAGTTCTTGTTAAATGTCTCTGTTCCCCTGACTCTGTACTCTGAGTTCCACTGCCTCTCCTCCTTTCTCTGCTTCCTTCTTTCCCTGTGTAGCTTAGATGTCCCTTCTTCCCTGGCAACTCCACTCCAGCCCTCAGTTTGCACCTCACATTCAACAAAACCAGGACCTCTTCATCAAGCTGGACCTACTGCCCTTATCAGAAGTTCAGCAACCATCCTTTTATTCCCTAAATAGGACTCTTGTGGAACTTCTATCCCACGCTGAGTAGCTAAAAAGTATTTGCCCAACAAAATCTAGATATCTGAGGACCAGGTGTGGAGGAAGGTTCGGCTGCTAATAAGACCACGTGCACGTAGGTATGTACAAGGATGTGTGTGTATCTCTAGCTTAAACGCTTTCACACCTTTTTTCAGTGATGTACTGCTGTTATTTTTAAAAAATTGTACTTCTAATTAAATGTAAAAGCTTTGCACAGCAAAGGAAACCATAAACAAGATGAAAAGACAATGCTCAGAATGGGAGAAAATATTTGCAAACGAAGCAACTGACAGGAGATTAATCTCCAAAATATACAAACAGCTCATACAGCTCAATATAAAAAAAAAATGTTTTTCTGATGTTTGGATAGAGGTTAATCCCAAATTTGTAGAGTTGTCATTGTAAAATGACAACAGAATATTTGCAAATCACTGTCTTAGGAATTATCTGTGTCCTTTCCACTTTAGCCAATAGGAGTCAGGCAATTACTCTCCCGCAGTGGCCTGATCACATCACTCCTCACTCCAGTGAACAAGATTGTTCTCTATTCTTTTCTGAGTAATTTAAATTCATGAGAAACCCCTTGAGATGTTTAATATTCTGGTCAGACTGAAAATCTGTGTCCTGTTTTCCTGACTGTATTTCATGGACTGTTTAAGGAAGGACTCATTAAAAGAAACAGCAAAACAGAGACTTATACATATGCAATTTCACAGAACTTAGTACTTCATAAAATATCAACGTGCAGCTGTTCCCCAGTATTCGGCTGACTTCAGACAAGTTAACGCGCGAGAAGGGCGGTGGGGAAGGGGTTTAGAAACTCCTGGATGAAGTTGTACGACTGTCCAACGTAATTCACGATTCGACAGCTGATATCGGGGTCCTGTTCTCTTTCCGTGTGTCATTCTTCATTGTCCCGCTTCGAAGACAGTGGAAGTGACCCCTGCTGAAGAACAGGCGATTTGAGGGATGTAAGGGAAGCACCCTGCCCGCTGTCCCGCGTCCCTCGCTGGCCCTTGGTCTTTACCACCCCTCAGACACCTGAGCTGTGACCTCTAACTGGTGCATTCAGGTCACAGCTGTAGGTGTGCGGGGGCAAGCGGAGGGGGCGTCTTTCCCACCACACGCACAGGTGCCCACCTGGTGGCGCATCTTTTTAACTCGCTGCTGCCTGCCGGAAATGCCGGGAGCAGCCCCATGCGCGGTGAGTCCAGTGAGCCCTGTGGACACGGGCTGCTGTTTCATGTCACATCCTTGGTTAAAGCCCTGAAGGCAACCGCAGCGGTTGCAAAGTCCGCAGAAACGTGAAGCGCAGGGAAGGCAGATCCAGCTCAGGTTGTTATTCCCGAAGGAAAAAGTGCCGTTCCGTCTGAGGCGGAGGCCAGGGAAGCCAGCCTGGCCTGCGGTAGCCGGTGGGGCCTCGGCACCCAGGACCCCTGAGGACGCAGGGCTGGCCGCCTGGGTACCAAGCAACTGACCGTCCAAGGGGAGGGAGACCCTGCCACCTTCCCACTGCCACCGTGGCCACGGAAGGGGGAGGATGGAGTTGTGGCGGGGGATGGTTCTGGATGGCCGAGGAGTTTGCCCTTTGACCAGGCCGACACTGGCCTGGAGCTGCTGGGCAAACAGCAGGCCACAGTCCCGAGGGAGGTGAGGGGCAGGTGTTAGTAACTCCTAAGTCTTTGTCAGGTTTCAGCATGTGCATTTTGGGAGGACACAAATATTCCACAGCAGGCTCCTGCTTTATTCTTGCCCTTTTTTCCCTCCTGTACCCGTTGCCACCTGCAGCCACATCGTCATCACTGATCTTAGAATGACACACCTGGAGCTGAACCTTGCATCACTATGGTTCCCCTACCACACTCACTAACTCACTAACGTGGGCTAATATGGTTTATAAATATTTCCAGCAACAGCATTTGATAAAGAAATGGTCTTAACTAGATGCTGTGGGCTCATTAGCAAAAATCCTCCGGTAGCCAAGGGTCCTGCTTGCCCCTTCAGAGCAGTGGCCAGAAAGGGCACAAGCCCCTTCAGTAAATCCCTGGGACTCAGACCCCTGTCCTGCAAGGAGGTGACTCTGCCACAGCCCCCGAGGTGGTGAGGTGAGTGATGTGCTACATGGGAGGCTACTGTGAAAGTGGAGAAGTCTCGTTTGGGTATTGGCTACTGCTTAAAGGTTCTTGGGCCTTTGAAATTAAACTTCTCCAAGGTTTAGATTCTTCACATAGTCAAGTGTCAAGAGAGCACCTTGATTTGCTTGCGGTGGAGAAGTTTCCGTAGCTGCCATCAAGCACAGCAAAGAACGAACTGGAAAAACGTGATAAGCTGTGCTTTCAAGGGTGTGTTTACTTTATTAAATCCTTTTGCAATAAAACTTTTTTTTTTTTTTTTGCGGTACGCGGGCCTCTCATTGTTGTGGCCTCTCCCGGCGCAGGCTCCGGGCGCACAGGCTCAGCGGTCATGGCTCACGGGCCCAGCCGCTCCGCGGCATGTGGAATCTTCCTGGACTGGGGCACGAACCCGTATCCCCTGCATCAGCAGGCGGACTCTCAACCACGGCGCCACTAGGGAAGCCCTGCAGCAAAGCTTTTAATACCTGAAGACGTTTGAAGAGCCTGGCCTCATGGAATGAAATAAAAGATGTATGGCCCTCAAACACATCTGGAAAATGTCAGTATGATTCAGTTCCTGAGGGCTGTAATCCAAACTGAATTCACTGTTTTATTTTGTCTTTTTAAAAATGAGTTTGATGGAAAGAAAATTTTAGATTATATTTGTGATTTTACTAATTATTCATCTCAAATTATGACTTTAACACAGACATATAAGTTAATAAAGAAAAAAGTTCAATGAAGACGCTAAACATGAAATTGGGTATGACAAGTCGCCTGGCCAGCCTTAGCACGACAGAGAAACTCCGGGCCTACCTGAGATTCCAGAAACTTTGTTTGGCAGCCTGGTCACTGCTTTTTAGCCATTCCATGGAGCTGAGTGGGGCAGGAGATAAACAAGAGCTGTCTTGGTGCAGAGACGTCAAGCGGAGTGGAGCAAACTGTCCGGCCTTGAGATGGACCCAGAAACGGCTGAGATAGATTTTCACGCTGCCGTTTGTGCCGCCCAGGCTTCTTAGCAAGACTTCTGCTACATCTATTGCCACTAGTAACAAATGCCACGCATAACATAATATAATGTCGTCTAATGCAATGCAATATATCCTGATATTCACGTTAACATGATCACAGGAAGATGTTCAGCGTTATTCTAAGCACTTTACATGAATGATCTCATTAAGGCCTCACACACCTCAATCATACGAAGTAAGCGCTATTTGATAGATGAGGAAAATGACACACCAAGAGGTCGAGGAACCTCTGCTCCGGGTCTGAACTGAGGCAGTCTCACTTCAGAGACTCTTTCCCACCAGACAGCACACTTGCTGCCTCCCACGGTGTGGCTCTGAGGTTTTCACAGGACCTTCACGTCTGCCTCTGGCTGCCCTCCCCACCCCACGACTACCCTCCAGTAACAGTGGGTAAAGCACTTGCCTACGGTGCTGGAAAGAAAATATGGTCCTGGCAACGGCGGTCCATGCACTTGGAGTTGGCCTCCAGCAGAAAGGATGGCTTTTGTCTGATTCATTTATATTTTCTTACCCTGGTGTAATAAAGGCATGCCTCTGGGTGGCCGACGTGGTGAGCAGAGTAACAGCTCCCAAGATGTCCATGCCTAACTCCTGAACTTGTGAATATGGTACCCAAAGTGGCAAAAAGGACTTTTTGGAGGTGACTAAGTTAAGGGTTTTAAATACGGCAGTTTTCCTGGGTAATTGGGGTGGAAGCATTATTATCACAAGGATCTTTATAAGTGAGAGAGAAGCAAGAGGGTCCGAATCAGATGGAGGCTTGAAGATGCTGCGCTGCTGGCTTTAAAGCCCAGGAGCCAAGGGTGTCTGCAGGTGTCTCAGGTGCTGGAGAAGTCAAGGGGTCGGATTCTCCCCTAGAGCCTCTGGAAGGAGCACAGCCCTGCCCACACTTTGACATCAGTCACGACCCACTTCAGGTAGCGCTTGGAGCCCTTGGAAACAATATTAGAGCCCTACCAGGAGTGGCTGACTATTTATTTCCTCTCCTTACCTTCTCCACCAGCATTTGCTCCCAAGGGACATATAGACTACAGGGCAATGTGAAACCATGAACTGGCAATCACAATGGTGTTACTAAAAAGTATAGGAGGGACACGTAAGCCCAACTTGGGACTTGGGGGCGCTCAAAGGTTTCCTGGAGGAAACGGTTGCTATCTTAAGATACATGTCTCTCTGCAACTACACGCACGCCAACCTACTGTAAGGAACTGGCTCACGCAGTTGCGGAGGCTGAGCTGTGCCAGGGTCTGAGGCAGCGAGCCGGAGACCTGGGGAGCTGACGCTGTGGGTTCCAGTCCGAGTCCAAAGGCGGGAGAAGGTCAATACCCAGCAGTTAGGCAGAGAGAACAACCTCTGTCTGGCTGCACCTTCTTTTCTTTTCTTAAATCACGTTTTTCTCCATTATTTTGTTAACTGGTGATTGTATCAAATGGATTTTGAACCAAGTTGTGTCTCTGATAAGCAACATGTGTCTTTTTTATTTGTTTGTTTGCTTTTATCATTTTATCATCATTTTACCATGCGGCCTGTGGGATCTCAGTTCCCCAACCGGGGATTGAACCTGTGCCCCCTGCAGTGCAAGCGTGGAGTCTTAACCACTGGACGGCCAGGGAAGCCCCTGGCTGTACCTTTTTGTTCTATTCAGCTCCTTAATGGGTTGGATGAGGCTGCTCCACATGGGGGAGGGCAATCTTTACTCAGTCTACTGATTCAAACGTTAATTTCATCTAAAACACCTTCACAAACACACCCAGAATAATGTTTAACCAGAGATCTCGGCATTCTGTGCTCTAGTCAAGTTCATACATGAAATCAACCACCACAGCCACTGAGGTATGACCTGGAGTGTTAGTTTGTAAAGCGTCATCACTCCGCCTAGTCTGATGAATAGAACGTGAAACGTTTTTCAGTCATCAGGAAGAACAAAGCAGGTTCTGACTGGGAACTTCTCCAAGGTATACCAGTGAACAAGGCAATTCTCAGAATAATCACATACTGTGTCCCTCATTTTTGTAGAAAAGAAAAAGATATATTTGTAAATGTGCATATGTGCATTCAAAGCACAGAAAGGAGAGAAGAAAACGCACAACAATTGACAGTGATAGTTTTTGAGAAGAGGGGGGACGGGTCGGGGGAACGTCTACAGTCTGTACACACCGTCATCACGGGAGTCTTTTATAGAGCGCATCCATGCGAAACTTAAGTGACAGAAAAAGACAAAATCTGAGGAGGTAATGCACACATAATTATATATAATATCATTAAATGAAAGAAGCAATTGAGAATATGGCTTGAACTATAACCTGCCATATGCCTACCCCAAGTTAATGAGCATGGAGCTGATTATGACCTGCTGGCATGGAAGGGGTGGGAAAGGAAGAGAAGGAAAGGGAAAGACACAGGAGAAGAAATTTAAAGGGACTGTTTCAAAATATTATCCAGTGTATGTGTATGCATAGAAAAAGGACACGGCAGGCAACTCACAAAAGTAGTGAGAGAAGAGTTTTTGAGTACACGGAATCTTTGTGGGAAGCTTTATGTTCTTTTGGCTTCTCTGCATTTTCTTTCTTTCCTAGGATTTTATATCGATAAAGGTTGTATCTACTTTTAAAAGGCAATACAGTACATGGTCTGAAAGGCAAAAAGCTCAAAGGCATACCCAGGGAAAAGTCTCTCCCACGTCCACCATCGTTTAACTTCCAGCACTTCTCCCAGAGGCATGGCACTGCTGCCAATGGCCTAATTGGTCCTCCCAGGGATTGTTTAATGATCTTTCTACCCATTCTTTAGTTTTCTATTTTACCCAAACGGTCACATATGATAAACACTTCCCTATCCCTTGTTTTTTCCCCCTTAATATATCTTGGAGGTTTTTCCATATCCACATGTAGAATTGCCTGTTCTTTTAAACAGCTGCATGGTATTCCACTACGTGAGTATGCTGTGGCTTCTTTTATCAGTTTCCTACCTGATGGGTTGTGAAATTGTCCCTAATTTTTTGCTTTTGCAGACAATGTTGTAATGACTATCCGTATGGGGCAGGTCACTCTGCACACATGCAGTATGCATCTCTATGAGAGGTTTCCCAGAATTGGAAGCGTTAGGGCAGAGTATATACATGTTTAGGCATGGAAGACATGCCAACTTGTTCACCACAGAGAGTATATCAACATCACTCACAAAAACAATATATGAGGAGGCCTGTTTCCCCTACTCTTGCCACAAAGTGTTGCCAAACTTTTTGATCTTTGCTGCTGTATATAAAGTGATACCTCACTATTTTAATTTTTCTTATTATGAGTGAAGTTGAGCTTTCTTTCATATGTTTATTATTCTCTTGCATTTCTTTTCCTATGAACTGTAGTTTCATGTCATTTACCCCCTTTTTTCTCTTGAGCCATCAGTCTCTTTATATTGGCTTATTACATCTAAAGGAAATTAGCATCTTATGGTAGATTTCAAATTTCTCCCTAGCTTGTCTTTTGACTTCATTTGCTGTTTGCCTGTCTACATTAAATTGTTTTTAGGTAATGAGAATGCATTGCCTTTATTTTAAAAGTTGAACTTCATTATGGGGAAGGAAAAGTTCAGATTATGTCATCTCCATTTCAATTGCTTACATGTCACTTGATTTCTCACTTGGGTAGTACTGACTGTTCCCTGCTAGTCGCTCCACTCCTTCATGAGTCTTGCATCTTTGCATCTACATAGTTACACACGTTTCCTTCTACTAGACTGAACATTTTACATGAGCAGAGATTGCTCTCAGGTGCCTAACTTTCTCATCTTTGCACAGCTAACTGCTGGCACCATGCTGTGCAGATTAAGTTGAGTGAAACATATTTGGCAAATGATGTTTCTTTCTGCATTCAACTTGTCAAAAAAGGGGTTTTTAACAGCTTTATTGAGATATATTTCACATACCATAAAGTTTAAAGTGTAGAGTTCGTGGCTTTTAGTTTATTCATGGAGCCACGCAGCAACCATTACAATCCATTTTAGAGCATTGTCATAACCCTGAAAGAAGTCCCGGACCTTTTAGCGGTCACTTGTCATCCGCCCAACCCCATCCCTCACTCCAGCCCCTGACAACTACTACTCAACTATCTGTCTATACTGACTTGCCTATTTTGGATATTTCATTTAAATGGTGTTAAAGAAAAAAATATTCAAATGATCTTTGTTAAAGCACTGTAAGATTTTATTCAAAGGTGGAGAACTACCAACACAATTATAGGGACCATTGAGGTGGAAATCCGCACTGAGGGAGAGATTGCGGTCAGCTCAGAACGCAGCATAGGCAAGTGGGAATGTATAGCCAAGGGGCCGGGTGGGGGCCCACCAGTAGGAAGTGGCTAAGAGGAAGCATCAGGGTTCGGAGGATTCTCCCTGAAGGTGGGCCAGGGTGATCAGATATCACCTGGGAGATTGTAGTGGATAAGGAAGGTACAGGGTGGGGGATTCTGGCTAAACTGACATCAGAATTCTTGCAAAAATTGTACACGGCAGAAAGGAACATGGAAGTCCAAAAGCCAGGCCTAGCTGTAAAAAGTTCGGGGGGAGCCTGGGCAGACTTTGGTCAATGAGAGAATCTGTCAACGGAATCATACAACATGAGGTCCTTTGCGGTTGGTCTCTCTCACTCAGCATAAGGTTCATACATGTGTCAACAGCTCATTCACTGTTGCTGCTGAATAATGTTCCACTGTATGGATCCAATGTTTTAATAGACCCGCTTTTCCAGTTCTTACTCGTTTTTGATCACAGGTTCCTCTACCTCAGGTTGAGGAATGAGCCTTTGGGTTTTGCCAAAAGACAATCTGAAAGGGACACTTGGCCATGGCGACCACAGGCAGAACTTCTACATCACGTGCCGGGACGGCGTGTGCACCCACCGGTCCGCACAACCAGCCTCCGAGGTGGTTACCGCCGTTTTTACACGGGAAATGCGAGTCACACTTGGAACCACGGAACCCGCGGGGCGTAGCTGCCAAGCTCCCGCCTCCGAACGAGCTAATCAGCGAATCGCGCACGGACACGTCATTGGCTGCGCGTCCGCGGCGGCTTGAGTTGCAGAGGAAAGGCGTCCAAGGCCGCACGAGAACCCCGGCCACCCGAGGGCCAAGAGAGAGCCTCGGCACTAACGGCGCGCAGCCCGTTTCCGTCTCCAGGAGGGACGCAGTTGCGGAGGACTTCCGGGGCGGGGCCGGGCCGGGAGCGGTAGTTTCCGGGCGGCGCGCGCGGCCGGGTGGGGTCGGTCCCGGGCTTGGGGCTTGGGGCGGTGGCGGCGCGGGGGCCGGGTCTGCCCGGCGGGCAGCAGGAGGGAGGGTGCGCGCCGGACCCCGGCCACGCAGCCATGAACCTGGAGCGGCTGCGGAAGCGCGTCCGGCAGTACCTGGACCAGGTGGGCGGCCCGATCCGGGGAGCGCGGGCCGGGGCTCGGGAGGCAGCAGGGGCGGCTGCTGTCGGGGTCTTGGCGGCGCGCGGTCCTAAGGGCCTGGGCTTTGGTTCGTGGTAGAGCCCCCGAAGGGAGGGGTCGAGCCCCCCGCCCTGTGCAGCCGGGAGGCTGAGGAACGCTGAGCGTGAAGCCACTAATGCGCGCGGCGAGCCTTACACGTGTTCAAGCCCCGCTCCGCAGCCGGCCCACCCCGGACACAGAGGTGCTCAGTACATACTCCGTGCTAGGTGGAAGTTGAAGGATTATTTTAGGATGAAAGTTGCGGGGTGGCCTTTGAATTTAGCTAGCTAATAGAAAATTTTTGAAAAGTTCCTGTTAACTACACTCTCATTCCCTGTAGTCCTCTTGAATGAACAGCAGACAGTGTTTAAGGGAAAGAAATGTTTCCAGAATCAGCAGCATCAGTTTAATCTGCGATGTCACTTAGTTTTTGTAAAATGTGTGCTCTCCCAATAATGGAAACCGAGAAGGGGAGAGAAAAGCGTGTTCACGGTGAACTGTTCGATGTGAAATGTAGCAGCTGAATGTTTGGCAGCACGCTGAAGGGCTGTATTTTTGCTTTGCCGTGAGTCAGCTGAATTGAATAAATGCTTCCTGCGCCTTTTTTCTCTGGTTCTGGGGATACAGTGAGGAAGGAGACAGGCCTGGTTCCACGCTCCAGGCACTAACATTGAGCAGATTTGTAACCGTCCCAGAAGCATTCCTCCTCCCCAATTGACTGGCAACAGAGTTGCTGGTTTGCATCCAGGAGGACTGAGGCAAAGACTGCGAACCTTACTAATGGCTAGATGTTGCAAAATGATCACTTAAGTTATCTACTTCTTTAGATACCTGCTGATACAATTTTGCAATGTATAAGTTAAAAAAAACTACCTTCTTCAACTGTATATATCAAAGGTCTTCCAATAATATTTTTATTGCACCATTGAACTAAAACTCACCTACCTGAGATATAAGATAGAGATATGACTGATAGACCCTTTACTACACATAAAAAATTATTGTACTGAGGTGCTGATTTATTATATAGCATTCTAATAATACCTATCTGTGTAAAGCTATTGAAGTAACAGGGCAATTACCACTTTTTTGTTTGTTTTTGGATACAGCAGCAGTATCAGAGTGCTCTATTTTGGGCAGATAAAGTAGCCTCACTCTCTCATGGTAAGTGATAGATTCTGATTTTTTTTCTGATTTCTCTATCCTTAAAAAACTTTCTAGTTTACTTTGCACCTCTGACCATTTATGTAATTTTCCCTCCAGAGGAACCCCAGGACATTTACTGGTTGGCTCAGTGTCTTTACCTGACAGCCCAGTATCATAGAGCAGCTCACGCGCTTCGGTCACGAAAACTGGACAAAGTAAGTGATTGTATGAACCTTAAAGCTTTTTAAAAATGTTATTAGATTAGTCTTTTAGGTATATGTTCTTTTTATGTCAAAATATTTTTAAGGATTCAATTTTTCATATTAAATGTAAAGAGAAGATTTCTTGTGTACGTTTATTTTTTCTTTGGCCGCGCCGCGCGGCATAAGGGATCTTAGTTCCCTGACCAGGGATTGAACCCGCGCCCCCTGCATTAGAAGCGCAGAGTCTTAACCACTGGACCACCAGGGAAGTCCAAGAGAAAATTTCTTATTCCTAATCTCGGTCACTTTGTTTTTCCCTCCCCCCACCCCCATCTAGTCACTAAGTTTTGAAACTTCTGTTCCCTAAATAGCTCTGAAAGCACGGATAGTCCTTTCTATCTCATTACCATTCATACGTGTCAGGCCTGTCATTTGTCTGTTTTGTTGCTTTAGCCTCTCTCCTTTCTCTTTTCTCCAGTAACATCTTTCCCACACCCCACCTCCCTTGTCTCCAGTTCATCTTTTAAACTGTCAGAGGGTGGTCTTCCTAAAACAGATCTGATCACATCACTCACAGTGTAACTCAGTGATTTCCTGTTGCCTACAGGATAAAGTCAGATGCATTCATAGGCACCCCAGGTGCTTCTTGATTTCTCTCCAGTCTGTGTCTGACCCAGCACCACCATCAGTGCATGGAATGTGTATCCAGTCATGCTGACTGCTTGCAGTTCCTTAGATGTGTGACAGTTATTCAGACTCAGTGCTGGAATGCTGACCAACTCCTAAGTTACCCTCTCCCCTGGAGATGTTTTCTTATGCAACTGGTTAGTATTTTTTATGCGATTCTTTCATAGTTTATGAAAGAAACTATGTGCTGTGTTTATGTCTCCCCTGCCACAACCTCCTTGAGGGCAGGTCCCTATTCCTTTTTGAATCCTTGGTGACTGGTAAACAGTAGGTTCATGATGAATATGGGTTAAAAAGACTTTTTTTTTCTCTGCGAGAGTAAAAGAGGAATTATGAAAATGGCTTTCTTCACTTCGTGGTTATAGTTTTCTTTTTGATTGAAGATGCATATTATCTTGATCACTTTTTTAATAGATTAATTTCTTTCCTAGTTGTATGAAGCATGTCGCTACCTTGCAGCTAGATGCCATGTAAGTATGCTCTCAGTTTGTTTTATTCGATAAAGGTTTAATGATATGAATGTTACACATCCCTCCCATGAGTGTGAGAATTCAAAATACTGACTCTCCATTTACTAAAAGCTCATATGCCTGAAGAAAATTCTACTTTAGACATTTTAAATTTAAGTAATGAGTGGGTGTAATATTTATTACCCTTTTAAAATCTACTGTGATTGTGTGTGTATCTAGCGTCAGAAGTCATGGTTGACAAACGCTATTTCTGTTTTCTGCAGTTTGCTGCAAAAGAACACCAGCAGGCTCTTGACATTCTTGATCTGGAGGAGCCGATCAGCAAAAGACTGTTTGGGAAATGCTTGAAGGATGAAAGTAGCTTGAAAGACCCCTCCAGTGACTGGGAAATGTCACAGTCCTCAGTAAGTAACGCTGTAATAGCCATGCTTCCGTAACATCAGTAAGAATTGCCCACATGGTAGGGCAAATGTAAATCGCCTTCTTTTACTTGAGTACAATCACGTTAAAATAGTTTGATTGCCAACTTACTTAATTTTCCCAACCCACGAAGATGCTGAGACATTTCTGAGCCATCAGTTAGAAGTTGTAATTGTGTCCTCAGATGCTTGAATCTGAAACAGGCAGACTTAAGCTCTTTCTTCTTACATTTGATACCTTAAACTCCTCCCCACAGGTGGAATAATATTTTCCCTTCTTACTGTATTTCAACAGTGTTTTGTACTTACCCCAAGAAACCTTGATCACCTTAGACTGTTTCTTTCCAGGGAGTGGTGTGGTGTTACTGTTTATGTTATTTTGTGTATTTCAGTTTGTATACTTCATGCCTGCATAGAATTGCAAATTCCTTGCTGGCAGAGATTATACTGATACAGTGTAACATGGTAAATACCACCCAGGGTCAGATTGCTAATCTGGACTGTTAACTTTTTTTTTAACAGCTTTCTTGAGATGTAATTCACATAGCATGCAATTCATGCATTTGAAGTGCATAGTACCTCGGTTTTCAATATGTTCGCTGAGCTGTACAACCCTTACCACAGTCCGTTAGAGAACATTTTTTTTTTTACTTCAGCGAGAAACCCTGTACCCTTTAGCTGTTACCCACCAATCCCCCATTTCCCAGTTGTTCTTTATAACATGTCTATGAAGGAACTTGGTTACTCTACTGTTCATCTCAAGAAGGTGGGAATACCATACATTATTAGGGTTTTTTTTCTTTTTAAGAAGCACATTTTTTTGTGAAGAAATACATTTATGAGGGAGTTGAGGATTATCATTATTCTTGGACCTCTTATCCATTAACTGCTAAGAAATGCGTGATTTATTTGTAATGCGTTATTTATTTTATGAGTTTACTTTTTTTAATAACTCATAGGATACTGCATAGGTCTAAGATTCTCTCATAATGTCGTCTACTATTTTTGAATTGTGATTTTATGATGAATCCCATTACCATTTTTATTTATTTATTTTTTTAGTGGTTTGAGAGACGGCAATTTTTATTTATTTATTTGTTTGTTTATTTTTGGCTGCGTTGGGTCTTCGTTGCTGCGTGCAGGCTTTCTCTAGTTGTGGCGAGCGGGGGCTACACTTGGTTGCGGTGCACGGGCCTCTCGTTGCGGTGGCTTCTCTTGTTGCGGAGCATGGGCTCTAGGCGCGAGGGCTTCGGTAATTGTGGCTCTCGGGCTCTTGAGCGCAGGCTCAGTAGTTGTGGCGCACGGGCTTAGTTTGCTCCGTGGCATGTGGGATCTTCCCGGACCAGGGCTCGAACCCGTGTCCCCTGCATTGGCAGGCGGATTCTTAACCACTGTGCCACCAGGGAAGTCCCCATTACCAATTTTAGCTGCATCTCTGGACCATCTTTAAGCTCACTTATTTGTTTTTTGAGGTTCAGAATCTGGAACACAAATCAGATTTCTGCATCCTCCTGTTAATGGTAGTAGTGAGGTGGCTGCCGTGTGAGCAGCTTACCATGTGCTGGCTACCGATGGTACCACCTCTGATCCTTACAGAGCCTGTGAGTTAGATGAGGGGAGGAAACCGAGTCGCGAGAGGTTAGAGCATTGTCCAGGGTCACTCGTAAGTGTCACAGCTGGGATTTGAGCTCAGGTCTGTCCAGTTCCCAAAGGCCACGCTCCTAACCCTGTGCTGCATTGCTGCCGGTTTTCTAATATTTACTAAGATTCGTTCATTGAGATCTACCTATCAAACGGTCTTCGTGTTTGATTTAATATACGTATGCTCTGTATGCTGTCTCTAAATCATTACCCTATTTGAGACAGAACAAGTAATGAACAAAGTAGCAGTAACGTGTAAGCTGGTTATAAAGGTTTGTTGAAGTGAGGAGAGCCTAAGGAAGATAGATGAGAGAAGTTTTACTTTGCTTTTATGTTTCTATTAATTTATATTGTGTCTGACATTGGATGGAGCACATCCTTTTAGATGTAAAAAAACAAAGTCTTAGCCTTCAGACAATATATGATTTTTGATAAAAAATTAATTTCAGTAGTGCTGACTTAGTATGTCACTCATCATTTTTCCAACAGATAAAGAGTTCTATTTGTCTTTTACGAGGAAAAATCTATGATGCTCTAGATAACCGAACCCTCGCTACTTACAGCTATAAAGAAGCTTTGAAGCTTGACGTCTACTGCTTTGAAGCATTTGATCTTTTAACGTCGCACCACATGTTGACAGCCCAAGAAGGTTTGGAAACCCAGGTGTCTTTGTGTTTAGCACAATTAATACTGTTTGGATTTTTTTGTTTTTCTGAAATCTATAGAATCAAGAGCAGGCTATTATGTACAGGTTTAAACTTCCTTCACATCTTCAAACATGAAGCACGTTGCAAAATACAGTATTGTGCGGTGCTTCTTGCCGTCAGAATCTTCAGGGATTGTGAAGTGATGAGTGATTTAAAGTTGTAAAGAATTCAGGATCTGATTCAGTAATTTCCAACATGGCTGCTCTTCAAACCCCCAGGAGTTTTAAAAACATCACGGTGCAGGTCCTAACTCCAGACCAGTCGAATCAGAATCTGGTGGTGGGGCCCTGGCCTCAGATGGTTTACAGCTCCCAGATGATCCTGAGATCCGTCAGGGGCTGAGGACCATTGACCTAGTATGTTGCCAGTGGTGTGAGGTGGATGAACGAGAGAAACAGAGAGTGGAGATCTTGTATTAGTGGCATTCAGACACTTCAGCCTAATGCGTGGTTCTCAGCCAGGGTGGTTTTGCCCCCTAGAGGACATTTGGCGGTGTCTGGGCAGTTTCATTGTCACAGCTTGCAGGTGGGTGGGGCGTGGGCGGTTGCTGCTGGCATCTAGCGGGTAGAGGCCAGAGGTCCTGCACACATCCTACAGTGCGTAGGACAGCCAGCACGGCAGAGAATTGTCCCCACAGTGTCCGTAGTGCTGAGGGTGGGTAAGTGGCTTGGTGGTTCTTAAGTCTGGTGATGACTAGAATTGCCTGGCAGGTTCATGCAGAGCCCTCAAGGTGATTCTTATTACCTGGGTCTGGAACCACTGGCTTGGTTTTCTCCAGTTCATTCTATCTTGTTATTTTCTCTTTTGAGCTCAATTTACTTAAACCAAGAACTATAGAAGAATATTTTTCATTGCTGATTTTTCTTCCCCATAAATACTGTGAGGATGTTCCTTTTTTCTCAACATTTTTTAGAAAAAGAACTTCTTGAATCACTACCTCTTAGCAAGCTCTGTACTGAAGAACAGGAATTGCTACGTTTTCTATTTGAGAACAAATTGAAAAAGGTAAGTAAAAACACAAAGTTAGTATTTGCTTTGTATAAGCATCTTATTTCATTAAATTTGTCCTCTGTTCTTTCACAGGTTAAGAATTTAGAAATTAATTTTTATCAGTTTAGCACATTTGCAAGGACAGATTTAGATTATTTAAAATATATGATGTGATTCCTGAAAAAGCTTCCCAAAGTATCTGTCTTCCTCCCGGGAACAACTCATACTTTTAAAAGATTGAACTATCAGATAATCAATGATGTGTGAAAATGAGGATTTTTTCCTCGTGCTTCCTAAACTACTATTTTGTAAAATACTTCCTACCATGGAATTCTGTGATAAAATTGAGAAGAGAATTAGACTTGCTGAGAGGAGTACTGGTGATACTTGAAGTTAGAAAAGTTTCGAGCACAGGTGTTATTGTGTTAAACCTTGAAACACTCGGGCCACGTTGAGTCTGCCTTTTGATTCGGTGCTGCACACTGAGTCATGTTTGCATTTCTCTGTTTCAGTATAATAAACCTAGTGAAACTGTTATCCCCGAGTCTGTAGATGGTTTGCAGGAGAATCTGGATGTGGTCGTGTCTTTAGCTGAAAGACATTATTATAACTGTGATTTTAAAATGTGCTACAAGCTGACTTCTGTGTAAGTACATCCACTTATTTTTGTGCAGGAACGTAGAGTTTAGTCCATTTTACATGAGAAATATATGGGACCTGCTTTCTGAATAATGTCAAACTGATGGATGATCATTTAAGCTGCCTTTTCCATTTGCAGAGTACGGGGGGGCGGTGGGAGTGGGGGGGGCGTGTCATCTCAAAAGAGCAATATACTGACACAGGTGTATGCACGTTCGTTGCTTTATTCTATTAACTAGGGAGTATCCTGTCCCTCCCAGGAGATAATTTACAAGTTTGAGAATACCGTCTGGCACATAGTTTTATGAAGTCCGTTCTTTCTTAAAGCAGAGGCTAATAAAATCCTATAGGTTCTGGGTGTCAGGCTCACTACCTGGCCAGGCCTCCTCCCCCAGCACCAGTCTTTCCTTGTGCATAGTTCACACTTGTCCTTTACATGTACTGTTTTTAATGGATCTTTCGGGTTGCTTAAAATCCTTGAATTCACTAAAATTTTAATTGACAGATAGTTAGGATTCGTTTAATATTTCATATTATTTTTGATCCTTCTAAATAATTAGACCACTTATTTTATGTGGTACAGTTCTGTTAGCTTAAAGTAAATGTATGTGGTGATGTTTATTTTTATTGATTCTGAATAAATCAGGATTTTCCCTTTCATTTAAAACTTAATCATTGCCTTAACTGAACAAGTCTGAAGATAGTGGAGTTAAGAAAGTAAAAATGTATTCTAGCCCACAGTATTGTATGTAATGTGGTAATGACTGTTTGGATAAGCATAGCTAATTGCAGTGAGCGCTGTTACATACTGTTTGTACGTGTGTACATAGTGTGTTTCTTTAACTTTCAGAGTAATGGAAAAAGATCCTTTCCATGCAAATTGTTTACCTGTACATATAGGGACACTTGTGGAGCTGAATAAAGCAAATGGTAAGAATTTCTTTAAATTAAAATAATAATTTTTAAGACAGAAAATATTCTGTAGCTCTGGAAATTCTGTCTCACAAATCCTGGACAATTCAGATTGCAGGTTAACACCTGGGGGAGGAAATGCTTATCCAAGTAACCAGCAGTCTCTTCTGTTATCCCAGCAGAGCACACTGTTTCTATATCCCTAACTCCTGCTTCCTTTTCTCAAATGTAATTCGTGCTCCAAGGTGTGTTAGCTTTAGAGCATTGGGTGCCAGGTGTGCCTTTTCCCTTTTTCTTGTAAAATCCATAAGAAAGCTGGTATGGCAGGAGTCAGTAACTGTTTAGAAACGGGAAGGGGGCAGAGTTTTTGCTCACATTTTCCATATTCTGGAAGCATTTACAGGGTTTGGACTGTATTTGCCCTTAAATCTTCTAAACTGACTCGTCAGCTCGGTCAGGAGGAAAACTAGCCAGGCACCCCAGCTCTGGGCCCCTGCTGTTCCAGGCATGGCCTGTGGGCCAGCAGCATCGCGCCTCCGGGGAGTTTGCTGGAAGTGCAGGCTCTCTAGCCGCCCTGGGCTGTTGAGCCCTAGGAGAGTCGTCGTGACATGCCGGGACTTTGTGTTACCCAGGAGCACATCATCTTGCTGGTTCCATAAACGGGAGGCTTTGGTCAACCAGATTGGCTGTGGGTGGTCAAGACGGTCTGTACTAGGCCCGTGGAGTAAGAAACCTGGGCTTTAAGACAGGCGAGGCCCCTTGAAATAGCCTCTTAAGCACGTGGAGTGCTTTGTCGTGTGCCTCTCATCCAGGCTGCTAGTCACTCGATAAGCGCCCAGCGCCCACTTAGGGCCTGGAGTGGGCTGAGGGATTGGAGGTGGGGGTACGTGAAACAGCCGTAGTGTCTGCTCCGTGGAGTTTCTATATGGCATTAGGTAAATGGATTTTGTATCCAGGAAGAAAGAAAAGTATGAAATCATTGCTGCGAGAACAAGATTTATATGATTGTGAAGAGCTGTAACTGGGGGAAACTCATATCTTAAAGTTCATTTGCTGTGAATAATTTTATTCTTTTTTTTTCTTTTTCTCTAATGTAGAACTTTTCTATCTTTCTCATAAATTGGTGGATTTATATCCTAGTAATCCTGTAAGTAAATATAAACTTTTTCCCTTATAGTGTCTTTTTTCTTACCTGAACTTTAAGAAAATACTTAACAGGTGTTTAGACAGAGGCTAAATTTAAATTCAAGCAAATAATGTTTTATTTTAAGGTGTTGGAGCAGAATCTCCTAGTGCTTATGATAATTAGAAGCAGCATTCACTTTTTCAATTCATGAAAGTATATATTTTTTTAGTATATAACTTAAAAATCTTTATTTTTTATGATTACAGAAATTGTATCTGCATATTATTTTGAAATAGCTAACATACAGAAAAATTAAATATTGAAAGTGAAAGTCATACTCATAAGCAATGCTAATAACTGCTTGGTAGCTTTCTCACATTACATGTATGATAACTTACTGAATTATGCACTGAATTGAATCATTGTGTCTTCCAAACTGCCATGGATCAGAATGAAGACCTAGAAATTGAAAATGGAATCAGGAACCATGTCCTTAAAGACAAAAGTCAGGGGTCAGGGTTTAAGTCTCAGACAAGAATCTGCACCCCAGACCAGTGTGAAAACAATTTATAAAGAGGCGAAACCAGTGCAAGAGAAGTCAGCTGAAGAGGTGGAATCTGTAGAACCAAGGTGGGGTGGGGAAGACACAGTGCAGGTGGGAGGCTGGGACTCAGGCTGGCTTTGCCACAGGAGGAGATTCAGATGCTGCAGGGGTGCGATGGGAAGCGCCTGGAGCAAGAGCTGTAGAGAGTCTGGCCTCGTGTCGCCCAGGACCCTTAGTAGACAGCCTGTCTCAGTGACGTTTCTGACTTGAACTAGAGTATATGCTGGGACCTCTGACTTGTTACAGATGCCCGGTTCAAGGTTAAGCGTCTTTGGTCATGGTACGTTTTAAACTTTTTAGGTGTCTTGGTTTGCAGTGGGGTGCTATTATCTCATGGTCGGTCATAAAAATGAACATGCCAGAAGATATCTCAGGTATGAACTTACTGTCTTCCTCCCTCTGTAGTGAACCCACAGGAAGTGATTTCTTGGTCATCTGCTTTAATGCAGTAATTAGTAGTCCTTTTAAAAGCAGTATGAAAGAATAAAGGTTTTCTTCAGATTCCATTCGGTTGTGTCCATTATTTACCCTGCTCTTTATAAGATGCCATGAGGGGAGATAAAAGTAGTCAGTGGTGTAGACCTTGTCCTCAAGGAGCTTATGATGTATTTAAACTTTTATTTATAAATGAGAATAAATATGAAAAAATAGGGAATAATACAAAGTATTTCGAAAGTTTTTTAATTCATAGAGATACTATTAACCTCTTACTCTTAGGACTTCTTCTGTTAATAGTTGTGAAATTACATGACGCTTTAGTGAGGTTGGGGTCACTAAATGTGACTAAATGTGACTATAAAACAGAACTCTTGGCACCGTGAGCTGGTTTACGTAAGGGTCTGCTGTGGATTTAGCTTGAGGAGCTCCATGCAGCCCAGTCAGACTACTTAACCAGTGCTATTCAACTACACAAGCACAGAAATATGTCTAGTAATACCTGTGACTTCCTCCATGTGAACGAAATAGAAAATGGATCTGTGGTGAAGTTCATAAACTTTGGACACACACTTGAATTCTGATCCAGATTCTGCCACTTACTAGCTATAATTCCTTGGGAGAGTTCATTTCTCCTACCTTCCCTTTCTTCTGTGAAAATGGGAATGATGTCGTTGTATGTCAGCATTGTTAGGAAAATTGCTAAGATGACAGGAGAGGATCCTGCACTAGGAAAGCATTAGGGCGAGCTCTCTGATTGGTGGGCAGCTAAGCATTTTAGAAGAAGGGTGCTCGTGTTCTTTTCGGGAGCGGTGCGCTTCATGTTATGATGGTTCCTTTGAACTATGCTTCTCTGACTTAGTGTGCTTATTCAGTGATGAATTCTACATGAAACAGGGAACATTTGGGTAAAAGAAAACTTAGAAAATAAAATGCTGAGAAGTGGGAATCTCACCTTTTGTATTTTCTGTGTTTGTTTTGTGATGTGTTCTCTTTATTATTGTGGGTCACCTAGTTGAAGACTATTTAAGACTATGTAGATAGTCCAGTCCACAGAACCAGCAGGACTCTCTTAATCATCTGTAGGACGTCACTTAATCTTCCCAGCCTCAGTATACTTATCGTTAAAATATAAATAGTAATTTATCTTGAAGGTTATGAGGATTAGGTGATGCGTATAAGGCACACTTCCTTAAGTGGTTGCTGCTACCACCGTTTATCTACTAGGTTTTGAAATGAAGCTCCTGGATTAAGTAATATTTGTAAATTCTATACAGAAAGCTAATGGGCTCCACTATAGTACCTAAGAAGTTGTGGACCTCTCCTAAAATTACTTAAAAATTTGCTTGTACTATTAAACATTTTATTTCAAGTGAATTAACATAAATGTTACATTAGTGTTTAATATGTTGACAACTCATTCATTAGTTCTGATGTCCTTGAAACCATGAACTTACATAAAATTAACCTAACAATCTAAGCATAAATATTACACACTCGAGTGAAATCTCTTGTTTTAGCAAAGCTACGACGCTGGAGAAGACCTACGGGCCGGCATGGATCGCTTACGGGCATTCGTTCGCAGTTGAGAGTGAACATGACCAAGCGATGGCTGCTTACTTCACGGCAGCGCAGCTGATGAAAGGGTGCGCAGAGCAGGTTGCTTAAGCAAAGCGAAATTTTATTATTACTATCTCTGCCATTGGTTGTGAAACTGAACAAAAGAATAATGTATCATGTTAGTAGCTTGTGATTGTGAAATAAGCATGGAAGTGAGAGGGAAAGAAGCTGGTGGTGATTTTGCCTCGCAGTTTACCTTAACCAATACAAAAGGGGACTCACAAGTTAGGCTCAGGGAACAGCATAGGGTGGAAGCTGTTTTTCACATGCTCATGTAAGAAAGAGTATTCGTGAGCAAAGTTATTATTTACATCCTGCTTATGTCCAGAGGGTGTTTACGTGGCTCAGTGCAGTACTCAGGTTCAGGACTGAGTTTGCCGGTGTTGTAGATTTATATCAGTGTTAGATGCGTTGGTAGTGGCCGGTGTGCCCTGAGAGCATATGGTACTTTGGGGAGCAGGAATTGCTGCTGTTCCTGTTGACTCTTTGGATTTGCCATCGGTTTTACTGTGCCTCGTTCTCCTGTGCGGCTGCTTCTGCTGTCTGCCGCCCCACCTCTGCGTGGAGAGGTAGTGGGAGTGCCGGGGTGCAGAGGGCTGGTCTGGAGCCAGACTGCCTGGTGATCTCGGCCAGCCGTGTACCTCTTAAAGAAAAGGAATCATGGCAACACTTAACACCTAGGCTTGCTGTGAGGGATAGTTGAGGTAATTCCAGTTTCAGACACATAGAAAGCACTCAGTGAAAGTTAGCTGCCTTAACTTGTCTGATTGAATTTCATCTGGTTAGGTTTGCTTTACCTTTCCAGACTGTCAGACTCATTTTGGCACCCAGTTCTGCATCTATATTATTTATGGCCCCAGCTTTTTTAGTTATGTTAAATTTGATATGTATGACTTTGATATCTAACTAGCTGTCCATGAAAATATTGTAAAGGACATAGCTCCCTGACTGCGTTCGTCAGCTCAGGCTGCCACAACAAAACGCCATACACTGGGGGGTTTAAGCAGAAGCAGTTTATTTTCTCCCGGTTCTAAGGCTGGCTGGCCGGCTGGCTGATTGGGTTCCGGGGAGGGTGGGGTGGGGGGGGCTCTTCCCGGCTGCCTTCTCACTGTGTCCTCACAGGGCAGAGAGCTAGGTCTAGTGTCTCGTACAAGGGCACCAGCCCCGCCATATTAGGGCCTCACCTTCATGCCCTCACATAACCTTTATTATTTCCTCACAGGCCCTCTCTCCGAATATAGTCACTGGGGGTTAGGGTGTAACATACGAATTTGGGGGCAGACATACATTCAGTCCATAAGTCCATGATACTAACATATTACTAGAGTAATCCTCCAGATTAAAGTTGTTCAGCCAGTTACTGATCCATCTAAACGGTCCTCGTACCCAGTCCATCCTAGTCACCAAGACACGCGAGACCCTTTCCAGTGCCCTGCTGAAGCTTGGCTCCGGTGTCTGCCCATACCCCCGATCCATCAATCTGGCGAACTGGCAGCAAATGATAACTTCCCGTGGGTTGTTTCTTGTGAGGAAATGCTAGTCTGCTAATTTCACTTCGCTACTCTGGGTGCTCACAAGCCCAGGAACAGTTATTACTAGTTATTAGTTAGTTACTAGCTAAGAGTCAAAACCAGTGATAATTAATGACATGATTAATGTTTTAATGTTTCCCAGTCTGACACTTTTCTAATTAAATTTTCAAATCAGCTCATCAGGATAAACATTTTTCTCTCAGTTTCACTTTTTCACCAGAACAGCTTTTATCCAATCTAGTTTGGATTAATACTGACTGGGGTACTTTCCAACACTAACAACCAGTTCTCTGCTTCTCCAGACACCAGCTGGGTCCTACAAGTCCATTCAGTTCTGACACTAACTACCCAGCGTTAGTGCAGACCTCACAGCTTAAGGGCCCAGTCCCACAAGACTGCCCCTCCCCACTCCAGATGCCAATCGCAAGTCCTGGGTCACTGGTACTTCTGACTGGCCACAAACCAGGGGTTTCCGCAACCCCCTCCTAAGGTTTTGCTTCTTATAAGTGATACAACTCAGGAAGAGCCAAAGGGAAGAGATGCATAGGGCAGGGCACGTGAGTAGGGATGCGTGGAGCCTCCGCTCCTCTGGGCGCCACCCTCCCAGCACCGCAGCATGTTCACCAACCCGGAATTCTTCTGAAGCTGACTGTTCAAGAGTTCTTATAGAGCTTAGGCTGCAGCCTCCCTTCCAGGAGGTCTGTGAGTGGGCCTGAAAGTTGCAGTCCTCTCATCACTCGGTCTTCCTGGTAACCAGCCCCACTCTGAGTCACTCCAGTAGCATAAATTGGGTGTGATCAGAAGGGGCTCATTAACAAAAGACGCTCCTCTCACTCAGGAGATCCCAGGGCTCTTAGGAGCCCTGTGCCAGCAACCAGAGACAAAAACCAAATGTAATTCTTACTTTACGGCACCAACTCAATTTCAGTAGAGCAAGTAGAAGAAGGGTTGCAGACAAAAATACATTGGTACTGTCTTATCCTAACCTATGTGGTTACTTCGCCTAAACTCTATTTTTTCCTGTGGATTTGAGTTACTATCTTGTGTCCTTTCATTTCAGATTGAGGACTCCTACTAGTATTTCTTGTTGGGCAGGTCTGCTAACAACAAGTTCTCTCAGTTATACGTTGTTATGATTATTTCCGCGTGTAATGTTGTTTTTCAAAGAAGCTGTGAGAAGAAACGCAAGCAGGTGTATGTTTATGTCGTTTGTTATGTTGACCTTTTTTTCCATTTCAAGTTCTCTTCATTTGTCCTTGTGGATTTGAGATACTGTCTGGTGTCGCTTCCTTACCCCAGTACAGCTTTGCTCCTGCCACTTCCTTTGTGCCGTTAGTGGTAAACATTACATTTCTACATACGTTAGGCCTAATCACACTGTTTCACACAATTGCTTTCTAAGTCAGTCCAGAGAAGAAAGATGAAATGTAATCACCTCTACTGGTGCTGTGTTTTTCATGTGGATTTGAATTACTGTCTGGGGTCACTTCTTTCACCCTTAAGAACTTCCTTCAGTATTTCTTGTAAGGTGAGTCTGCAACAAAATTTCTCAGTTTTTGTGTCCCTGAAAATGTCTTAATTTCACCTTCATTTTCAAGGGATAGTTTTGCTGGATATAAAATTCTTGGTTGTCCTTTTTCTTTCAGTATTTTGAGTGTCATCCATTGCCTTCTTGGCCTCCGGGTATTTGGTTAGAAGTCAGGTGATCAGGGATCTCACGTGTTATATTTTGTTACTGCTTTAAAGATGTTTATCTACATATTTATTTAGTGTTTTCCAGTGGTTTGACTATGGTTTGTCTAGGTGGGGATTACTTGGGAGTTTTCTGAGCTTTGGGGTGTGTTTGGCCTACATGTTCTTTGGTGTCAAATATTTTCTTTACCCCTTACTTTCTCCCTTCGCCTCCAGGGCTCTCTTTACACACATGTTGGGATGCTTGGTGGTGTCTCCCAACTCGATGCGACTGTTGTTTTCCGCCATTCTTTTATCTTTCTGTTCCTCAGACTGGGTAATCTCATTTGACCTTATTCATGTTTGATGATTTCCTCTGCCTGTTCAAACTGCTGATGAACCCTTCTAGTGAATTTTTTATTTATTTTGTTTTTCAACTCCAGGTTTTCTGATCGTTTGTTATAATTTTTACCTTTTGTTGTTCTGTTTGGTGAGACATTGTTCTCATAGTTTAGTTTTGTAGACATAATTTCCTTTAGTTCTTTGGATATTTAAAATAGCTAATTTAAAGTGTTTTTCTAGTAAACCCAGTGTATGGTCTTCCTCCAGGGTAGTTTCTATTGCCTGCTTTTATCCCCTTATGTATTGCCATACTTTCTTGTTTCTTTCCATGTCTCTTTATTTTTTGTTGAAACTGGACGTTTAAAGTAATATAATGTGGCAATTCTGGAAATCACATTTACCCTACACCACCCCAGGGTTTGTTGTTGTTGCTGTTTGTTGTGGCTGTTTGGTGACTTTGCTGGGCTTTTAAAAATTTTGTAAAGTCTGTGTCCTTTGTCATCTGAGGCCAGTGAAGCCTCTGCTCAGTTAGCTCAGGGCTTCTTTTCATATCTTGAGCCGAGTTTCCCCCCCTCTTCTGAAGGACCCTGTACGTGTATAGGGGCATGTCTTCAGTGTTCCCATGGTTGGTAATTCTGCCTTAGCCCTCTTCAATTCCTGCTTGCACTGAGCCTCAGGGGCATCCAGAGATGAGAGATTGGGGCCTTCTCCAGCCTTTCCTATGCGTGCATATGGTCCTGTGTGTGCATATGGTCCTGTGTGTGGCCTTCTGGTGTAGCTGCCTCAGGTTAATGTTAAACATTGTTTTCAACAAATGCCTTGGGGGTAGACATTTCTCTGCATGAGCTCTGAGTCAGGTCAAATAAGACAGCTGTGAATGGGGCTTTTCCAGGGAGCTGCTAGATATGTCAAATAGTGACAGGTCTCTGTGGGGTATTTCAGAAGCTCCAAACTAATTTTTGTCCCCTCCAGTGGCTGTCAGACTGCTGATTTTCTAGGCTAATGTGGAGCTGGGGAAAGGGAGATGGGAATCAGACAAGTTAAATGTCATAGAGTTTGCTGTTCTTACTGAGATTCAGCTGTTTTTCTAGAATAAATACCCCTCAGATTGTTGTAAGCCTTTGGTTAACTTGCAAAGTTCTAGAAATGTTTATTTTGACAATTGTTGGCAGTGTTCTTGCTGCTCCTATGGAGGAATAGATTTTTTTTTTTTTTTGCGGTACGCGGGCCTCTCACTGTTGTGGCCTCTCCCGTTGCGGAGCGCAGGCTCCGGACGCGCAGGCTCAGCGGCCATGGCTCACGGGCCCAGCCGCTCCACGGCATGTGGGATCTTCCTGGACCGGGGCACGAACCCGTGTCCCCTGCATCGGCAGGCGGACTCTCAACCACTGCACCACCAGGGAAGCCCGAGGAATAGATTTTTGGAGCTCCTTCCTGTGCATTTCATATTTCCTCCAGGTACATCCATAAAGGTTCTTCATGACCCTTCTGTAGATGCTACGGTTGTAACTTCAGTCATGATTCTAGATTAGAGCCCGGGCACCTCCCAGCCAGGCAGTCAGTATTCACTGACATTGTCAGATCCATCTCTGGGGAAAGGTTATCTTACTGTGATCACTGGTCTGACAGGGTGAAGAGAGGGAAGTTCAATTAAAACTAGTTACTCTGCCTACAACTGTTTTCAGAGGGTATGAGAGTAGAATACACATGACATAATTCAGAGCTCTGCAGCATAGAACTGATAATAACCGATAGTGGAGACTCACACGAGGGGTGGGGGGTGGTCTAGCTGGAAGTCCGAAGCAGCTGCATAGAGGCAAGTGGAATTGAGCACAGCCATGAGGGTCTGTGTTGCTGAGTCAGTGAGGGAGGAAGGCGGTCTTGGCTGGGCCTGGGTGCTGGCACAGTGGGGCCTACCCTTCTGCTTTGCAGGGGTTTTGTTTTGTCTCTTTACTGTAGAATAATGAAAAGTAAGGGTGAATAGGTTGCTGGTAGATTTTAGAAGTGGCAGCTGATAAAGAGCCTATTAGATATTCATTAAATATTAGTAAATGAAGTGTCAGAAAACAAGTAAGCGCCCTACTTTTGGCTATGTTAAAATTATTTTGCAGACAGGATTTGAAATCTGCTGAACTATAAAGTTTTGAGTGTTGAATATGTGAAATTTTCCAATATTTTTAGGTGTCATTTGCCAATGCTTTATATTGGATTAGAATATGGATTGACCAATAACTCAAAATTGGCTGAAAGATTCTTTGGCCAAGCTCTAAGCATCGCACCAGAAGACCCTTTTGTTATGCATGAGGTTGGCGTGGTCGCATTTCAAAATGGAGAGTAAGTACTGAAAGGCCAGAGGCCCCTCTGTTTCCTTTTTGTACAGAGAGCAAAACCTCAGTCACCAGAGTTTAGCCCATCAGAGTGGCTCTTCACAGACATTTCATTTTAGGAGAAGGAGGCGAACAGGTAAAAAACGAAAATAGCGAGTGTTATCTTGGAATTCTTTAAAAATACTAAACCTGGGTTTTGGTCCTCTGTGCTGTGGGCTGTCACAAGCTCTTAGGTCCTGGACTGGACAGTTGTTGCCAACTCTGTTAAGTCACTGGACCCCTCAGGGTGGCCTGGAGACACTGCAGAATCCCTAGTCGTCTCTTTGTTGACTAGGAATTGGATTCATACATTTGAGAAAGATTTCTTACAATTTTGGAACAAAAATGTTTCCTTTGCAGATAATCCAAAAATTAAGCCAATTAGAATGGCCCAGTCTCTGAGTTTCCTGGTCAGTAGTTGAGGTTACTGTAGTCTTGGATATTTATAGAATAAGCAATTCAGTGTTGTACTCAAAGAGGGGACTCTGTAGTCCTTTGCACTGAACTATACTTAAATTTTAAAACAGTAAATTAGTACTACTGTAGTGTTTTTGTGGCATTTGTGTGTATTCTAAAAATTCGATTATCTAATATTTATAAAAGAGTTTGGAGCCTTTTAAAATAATCTATAGTAACAATCTCATATACAATCAATTTATTTGTAGTCTATTTTATGCCCTTTTCCCTTTTTTGTGCCTTATGTTGGTTATTTTACAGTTTAAAATGATCCCCAAGCGGAATGCCAAAGTGCTGTCTAGTGTCCTAAGCTCAGGAAGGCTGAGATATGCCTCGGTCAGGATACAGGTGTTAGATAAGCTTTGTTCAGGCATCAGTTACAGTGCTTTTGGCTGTGAGTTCAGTGTTAACAGATCAACAATATACGTCAAGTAAGGTGTTGCCAAACAGAAGCACGTGTGAAACCAGGTACACTGAACAGTTGGTGAGCGTGTGAGCAGAGGATTGTAGCTTCTCCCCTGGGAGCAGTGGTTTGGTGTTGGCTAAAGCAGTGTTAACAGTGCCTTTATGGAACCTGATTCCTGAGAAGATGCTGTGTCTCCTGAAATCTTGAACTCTTGTGATGTTGACGCCATAAAAGTCATCATTTATCTCACTTACATTTGCCTTTTAAAAAACTGTTCACGGAAGTTTGCCTCATTTCATTTTAATATTACTGGAAAGAGATATTCATATTTTTCTTAAAATGTTTATACATGCTAATTTTGAATAAACTGCAACTTTTTCCCCCTCTATTTTAGATGGAAAACAGCGGAAAAATGGTTTCTCGATGCTTTGGAAAAAATTAAAGCAATTGGGAATGAGGTATTCTATATAATATCTGTAATACACACACACACTCATAAGTGTGTTTAGTACTGAATGAGGAAGATAATATTAGACCGTCTGTCTTACCTAGAATATAATAACCTAATATTTATCATAGCAGATGTTTGTTAATGTTTGACTTGTCATGGTATGAAGTGTTTTGTTACATGGTACAAAATGAGTCTTTCTAATTGGGAGGGTAGGTGTTGGCTCTTTGCTTCTTAAGAGGCTCTAGTTTTGATCTGTGGGCGTAATCAGAGTATATTCCATGATTATTTGATACAGGGAATGTGTGATGATACATGGAAGCTGGTAGGCACTGTAGCATCTGACTTGTCCTTGTCTAGAACCTCTTTGACCAATGGGTACATGTAGCAGCAGATCCCACTTCTGCAGGAATGGGGCCACATGTCATTAAAATTAGACCTATCATTGCTCTTCCTTACCTGATACTTAGTATATATTTAGATCTTTAACCAGGTTCTGTCACATGAGAGGTGCGTGAATTTGTGCTCATGAATTAACCTTCCAGCTATCATGGATGTGTAAACACTGGTATTATATTAAATGCTGACAGTTTGAGACGCTGTAAACTTCTGTAGGTCAGAGATTTGCATGTTGTTGCTCTTTGGTTCCTGATTCTTTTATTCACGCCTGTGTTGTCTTACTCTGTTCTGATTATCACTTCCCAGTGTCCTTCTGTTCCTGCCCCCAGGAACACTTGCCCACAGCATACATCTTCCTTGGCTATAAGTTCCTCTTTACTGAGACAGACGCAGCTCCCCTGGGCTCCCTGCCAGGTGGCGGTTTATTTGTCCCTGTAGACACAGCTTTGTTTATTTTGGTCTCTTCTTAATTGTCATGTGAACCTAAAAACACTATATATCTGTGTGTTTGCACACGTATGTGTATAAAGCAGGTCTTCCACAGCTCAGTCTTGGGTGGTCGGGATAATGCATGTGTTTCTGTTGATACAGGGTGGCCACTTATCACCTTGCCCATTTTCAAAGAATTGAATCCCTTAGGACCTTGCTCCTTGGACTGCAGCAGCCGCATCAGCGTCACCTGGGAGCTCGTTAGAAGTGCAGAACTTCATATCTGCTGAACCAAAATCTGCAGTTTTAGCAAGATCCCCGGGTGATTCTCATGCACAGAAAAGTTTGAGATGCACTGTCAAAAACCACATTTGAAGTTGAAATTATATACATCTTTGATGATCAGAAGACACTTTGGATTCTTGCAGACACTTAAAGTAATGGTTTAAATACAAAAGCACAATACTATTAAACTTTCAAAATGCTCATTAAACAGTTACATGAGGAGGGGAAGATATTGTGTGATTGAGTTGTAAACTGCAGCAAATGTCAGAGTAGCCCAGGAAAGCAGGTGTGCCTAAGAATCGTAGAGGGTTTGTTTCATTCACATGGGCAGTGCCTTCCAGAGCTGGGCTCAGGGGAGTTAGAGGGTGTGACCAGGTCTGTTTATTCCCTTAGTTCTGACTTACTGCTGCGTGTCGACTGTGTCCTAAGCTCTGAGCTAGGGGTTGGGAGGCAACAGAAAACTGGTTTGATGTTGATGCCCTCAGATCAGTGCAGATAAATAAATCGCCAGTAATAATACAGTGCACAGAAAGGGCTGTGATTGAGGAAGTAAAGGACTCCACACAGACTTGATGGCCGGTCAAGAAGGCCTTCTGGGTTCAAGGAAATACACCTCGGTCCTAAAGGATGGATGCTAGCCAGGCAAAAGTAAGGAAGAGGGTATTTCAGATGTAGAGAATGGTATGTGCAAAACTGGAGCCAACTCAGTATGGCTTGGATTTTCAGTTCACAGAGAACGTCAAGAAATGGGGCAGGAGGGGTAAGTGTGGGTCTTCAAGGGCCTTGAAGATGATGTTAGAGTTTGCACCTTGTCGAGGGGTGGCAGGACAGTAGGAGCTTTAAGACAGGTGGCGTGGTCAGACTCATATGATGGGGCCCAGACAAGACGTGTTAGTGATGGGGGTGGCGTTCTGATGAGGGGGCTGATACGCCATCCCCGGAGGGGTCAGGGGTGACGTGGTGCTGTGTGCTGAGTGGCAGAGCACCAGAGGGGTGAGGTCGGGGAGCTGGGCTGACAGGGGAGAGGGGATAAGACGTTAGCATGTGGTGTGCTGGACTTGAAGTGCTTGTGAGTTGCTAAGTAGCAACGTTACTGGGCAGATGGAAAGCTCTGGGCTGGAGGTGCAAAATCTGAAGTTCTTTGGCATAGGTGGGCTCTTTGACAGAATAGTGCTAATAAAATGACGCTCAGGAAGTGGCTTCTAGTAGGAACGCTGGAAAAGCAACTCAACAGTCTTGCCTAGTGCTGTGCAAGCACCAGGAGAGAGCCCCTCTCGCACAGAGGAGTGAAGTCATGCAGTGCAAACGGGTAGGATGAAAAGTAGCTTGTAATCATGGGTCTGATGTGCTTTGTTTTAGGTAACAGTTGACAAATGGGAACCTTTGTTGAACAACTTGGGCCATGTCTGCAGAAAACTTAAGTAAGTGAAGTAAAGCATTTTCAGAAATATTCTTTGTGAGTAAAAGTTTACTTAATTTTGTGTAGCTCTTTTCCATATTTTTATTTAGCTTTCTTGTACTTGGCTACTCAGATGTAACAAGCACAAAACAAATGTTTTTATTACCTCTGTTGGTATAATTTTATTTTAGAAATATATTGAGAATTATAATAACTTCAATTTTCTAGGATTAAAAAATTCTAGTGTTCAAAATTAATTTAGAAGAATTAGGACAGTAGGAGCTAATTAAAGCCATATCCATATCCTAACTCACCCTTCTCCTCCAGATGCCAGTTTTATGGTGTGATGATTGATGTGATAATAGATGCCAATTGAAAAAGAGATTCTTTGGTTAAATAAGTTTGGGAACCTCGAGGTTACTCAAAATTTAGCAGCTTTTTCAGGATTTCTTGCAGTCTTTACTATGCGTTATGAACTGCAGCATTTCCCAAACATTATTAAGCACAAAACCTTTCTTCACAAGAGCTTTTACGGAGCAAGTATTGCAGAGGATTTGGGGAAATGCTGCTCCAACTCCTGTAGACCTTAAAGCAAAACAGTTTGGTTGCTTTTAACCATCCCTGGTGTAGGAGGCTTGTCTTCACATAAAAGAGGTCTTGCTGTGCGATGGGGCATAGGCCCAAGGGTCAAGAATGGCATTCAGCTGGTAGCCCTGCAGGAGTGCCCACCCTCAGCTGGAAGGCAGGAAGACCCACTGAAGATACGCAGTGGATGCGAAGGACCGTTGCCATCTAGACTGTTTCTCTGATACAGGAAAGTGGTTCTTACGTGGCTACATCAAGGAGTACCCACTGCGCCCACTGACTGCTTTCTCTCTTTCTTCCTGTTCTCCTCTCCTCCCTCGTCTTCTCTCCCAGGAAGTATGCTGAAGCCTTGGACTACCACCGGCAGGCACTGGTGTTGATTCCTCAGAATGCGTCCACCTATTCTGCCATAGGGTATATCCATAGTCTGATGGGCAACTTTGAAAATGCCGTGGACTATTTCCACACAGTACGTCTTTCGTCTTTTGCTTGTACCTAACTTTAAATCTGGTTAACAGTTACCACTTTTTTAAAAGATGTTTTCTAGGCAATGTTTTGTTACTTTAGAGAAGTGCAGTTTAAAATTTACATTTTAAAACTCCTCAGGCAACCTTGTATTTTATTCTTGTCTTTGCAGAGAAAAGTCCGTGACTGTCGTGTAGTAACTCCTCACATTAGAGCAGATGTGAACCTTGTCCTGAGTGTCAGTGAGAAACACAAGTGTCCAGGAGTGTTTGTCAGCACAGCTGAGCTGGGTGTACATCTGAGGAGCCCTTTGGGAACTCCATTCTTTCTATTTATGACTTAAAAGTAATTCCCTCAGATCATGTTTGTAGATGAACAAAGCCTGTGCATTCATCACTGGGAAAGACTCTGCCCTTAATCCACATGCAGTATTTCATCAGCTCTAAGCCACCGTTAATAAGCGAGGTGACCACACACAAAAATACGCTGCCGTTTACACTTTATCGTAATTCCTTCCTGTCACTTAGTTTTTCTGTACTTAGAAAAAGTGCTCTTTTGGACATATTAGGACATAGATTTTTATCAGGGATCACTTTACTACCTACATAAAAAAGAAGGTGTAAGTGAAATAAATAGTTAAGATGTTCATTTCTTCCCATTCAGAGTTTGCTCCTTCTAAATCACTTTTGTACCAGGTGGTCATTCCTGTTTTCCCAAAATTGTGTCCGTGTGCCAGTGCACACGCCCCATTTCACTCAGGTTCCTCCCGGCCAGAGACGTTGGCTCTGTCAGAAAGTGTCACCAAAAGGTTGTTAGACAACAACCGCAAGTCCAGTATCTTCTGTAGGTGTTCTTCAGGGGGTTGTGGTCTAGTCTGTGCTCTTGGTGTGGCCGCCAAGCCCACATTGCTGTCACAGACTCCCGTATCATGGCTGTGCCTGGCGGACAGCAGTAGTAAGAATCCACCTGTTGAAAGACTTCCCAAGTTCAGAAATGCTAGAATTTGAAAAAATGTGCGTCTTAGAATCGATGAAACAACTGTTTTTGGAGAAAGAGATAAAATTTGAGAAAATGCAATATTTCAAAGATAAATTTGTGAGTGATAGATTCGTAACTGATTTTCAAAGGTTGGTTAGAGATTTTCAGGTAGAGTGAAGTCCTGAAGTGCCGCTGAGATAACCAGAATACTTTGTGAGCAGCAGAAGTGTTTAGAAGTGTTAATAGTTTTTGTGATCTTTCAAATGTCTGTATTTGAACATTGTGCAATTTACCTCTCTTCTATGATTTAATTAAAACAGAAGTCTTTGAAGGCTTTTTGTGGAGATACAGGTTTTAAAATCTTTTTGGAGGAGGGGATTTCGAACGTAAACAATAACATAGTGTAATGACCCTCCGCATGCCCATCGCCCAATTTCAACAGTCATCAACTATTGGCTACTCATGTTAACTGTATCCTCACTAACAGCCTCCCTCTACCTCTACCCTGGGTTCCCTGGAGTATTTAGAAACGAGTCCTGTGAGAATGTTTTACACCAAAGAGAAGGAGACAAATTTTCTTGTAATAACCGTGCTGAATCTTTTCTGGCAGGCCCTTGGTCTTAGGCGAGATGATACATTTTCTGTTACAATGCTTGGTCATTGCATTGAAATGTACATTGGTGATTCTGAAGCTTATATTGGTAAGATTATAATTATTCTTCTTGACGTTGTATTCCATTTTTCAGATTGTTGTATATCTCTTTAGGTTTCTCAAATGCTCATGTAAAGTTCTAAGTTCATCTTTCTAATGATTCTAGCTACATTAATGTTAAGAAACTCCATTTATTTCAGTGGAACAACGTGTGGGAATTAATGATTCATTAAGTGTCCATTCAGTTTAAAGTTGAGTACTTGCTGTGTGCAAAGTACAGTTACAGGGTATGTGCAAAGCACTGTGGCATACAACAATCGATCTAATTGCATAATTGAAAAAATCTTAAGACAGATTTTTCTAATAAGTAAATGAAAGGGCTCTTGCCTGAATATTTTACAATGCAGAGCATAGCATGTAAATCTTTGCACTTCAGTGGACTGTTAAGTCGGCTTACATTCACGTTACAATGCTATGTGATTCTTTAAATCTTTTTTAATGATTAGCAAGTCATAAGGTAAGTTGGTATGGAGTTGCTGTACTTGGGTGCCCACTTAGTTATGAACATTGTGAGGGAAAGAGCATCGCAGTGAGGTTACATCTTGAGAGCCGGACTTTGGGGTAGGCAAAGACTTCTTTAACAGGGTGTAAAAGCAGAAGAGGAAACAGTGCTAAATTAGGCTTCAATAAAAGTAAAAACTTGAGAGCAAGCTGGCACATTAGAGACCGAGAGGAGTCCCCCACAACACATAAACTCATCAAAGAACTTGCGTACAAAAAGTCCTATGCATGATCCTACAATGAGTAGAAATTCCATCAAAAATGGACAAAGTACTTGAACAGGAATTTCACCAAAGAGGTTATTCAGGTAACTACAAAATAAATGAAGGGGCTCAGTATCATTACTTATCAGTAAAGTGAAATAAACACCATAACGAGGGCTTCCCTGGTGGCGCAGTGGTTGAGAGTCCGCCTGCCAATGCAGGGGACACGGGTTCGAGCCCTGGTCCGGGAAGATCCCACATGCCGCGGAGCAACTAAGCCCGTGCACCACAACTACTGAGCCTGTGCTCTAGAGCCCGCGAGCCACAACTACTGAGCCCACGCGCCTAGAGCTCGTGCTGCACAACAAGAGGAGCCACCGCAGTAGGAAGCCCGCGCACCGCAGCCAAGTGTAGCCCCCGCTCGCCGCAGCTAGAGAAAGCCTGCGCGCAGCAGCAAAGACCCAACGCAGCCAAAAACAAATAAATTAATTAAATTAAATTAAAACAAAAAAACACACCGTAATGAGGCACCACTATAAACCTGCCAGAATGGCTAAAAGTGAAAAATGCTGACTGGTAGTACCTAGTGTTGGCAGTGGCACGGAGCAGCTGGAATCCTCGTACATTATTGATTATTGTCGGGGTTATAAACGGGTCAGAGCTCTTTGGGAAACTGTTTAACAGCACATCTGCTAAAGTTAAATAGGCCTTTGCTGCCTAACACACCACTCCGGCCAGTTTCCCACAGTCCTGTGGGTCGGTTCATGGCTCTTCTGCTGGTCTTCACTTGGAGGGGCTGATGGTCCAAGATGGCCTCATACACAGGGGGACCTCAGTGACACAGCTGGGCTTCTCCATGGGTCTTTAACCCAGGCTTCTTCATAGCCTGGTCGTCTCAGGGTCCTGAGGGACAAGAACTAAAGCATCAGGACCCCTTGGAAGCTGGAAGTTGCACAAATCACTTCCATCACATTCTGTTCATCAGAATGAGTCGTGATTAAGTGCACCGTCAACACAGGAGGGCTTATTCAAGGGCGTGGGTGCTGGGACGTGTGATTCATTGGGGGCGATGGGGGCAGTGACTTTCCGTGCTGATCTTACAGCGTAGCAGCTCTGCTCCCAGGTTTATGCGCAAGAGAAGCAAGAGCCTCGGTAAGCCGGAAGTCACACGCGGGATTGTTCATAGCGGCTTCTTTCCCCCAGCAGCTCACTGGAGACAACCGAGGTCCAGCAATAGCAGAGTGGGGAACACTGCACAGTTAGAAGAGCTAACGACTGAATCGTGTTGCAACATACATGAGTCTCACCAGTTTTGACCAGAAAAGAATATATACTGATTGATTCCATTTATACAAAGATTAGTAATAAGCAGAACTAATCAGTGGTGATAGAAGAATGAGAGCAGCGATTAAAAGGGAAGGTTCACTAGAGGGCCCTGAGGTGGTTTTCTAGGAGCTGGAAATGCTCGCTTTTGGTCTGGTGGTGGTGATGTGGATGTGTACATATGTGGAAATTCATCCAGCTGTGCACAGTTCACAGTTTGTATGTTACGGCTCAATTTTTAAAACTTAAAAAAAAACACCTTGGGTTGAAATCTCAGGTCTGCCACCCAGTAGCCCTGTGGCTTTGGGGCAAGTGTGAGCCTCAGTTTCCACATTTGTCCAAGGAGGAGTTGTGAAGCTTAAACGCAAAAGTCCTATAAGGCTAAGAAAGGTGTGGAGATACAGTACTGAATAGGACGGACGTTTTGCCTGTCCTCACAAAGGTAATGGTCTTAGAAAGGAGATTTCCAAGTGTATTGTTCATTACATATTAGTTTATTTTATTGAGGTAAAATTGACATATAATGTATTAAATTCAGGTGTACAACATAATTTAATACTCGTAAGCATTGTGAAATGACCACCACAGTTAGTCTAATTAACATCTGTCACAAAACATAGTTAGAAAAAATTTTTTCTTGCAATGAGAACTTTTAAGGTCTATTCTCTTAGCAACTTTTGAATATGTAATACAGTATTATTAACTGTAATCGCCATGCTGTACTATTTTTATCTTAAGAAGACTTGGATGTTATTATCTGTTAAAACATCTATTACTGAAAGCTATTAGTTTGAACTTTGTAAAATTGTCATTTTGTTTATGTCGGGAATGATTGGACCTAATACATCCATTGTTCTCACGATTTTGATTTGTAGACAATGTATTTCCCTTCACTGTTGTTTCTGTATACCTGAGGCTTGTGACTGCACCAGGGCCAAGCGCCAGCCGGCAGCTCTCCGTGTGCAGCAGCTGAGGGAGCACCGCGCACAGGCTTCTGTCGGTGCCAGACTCGCTTTGGAGATGGGGCGGCTGCTGAGCCCAGTGGAGCTGAGCCTGCACGTGCTTCTGGGAGTCTCCCCACAATCTCCCTTCGTCCCCAAGATCATGATGGGAACGCTTCTCCTCCTTAGCTATGCGTGTGCTCTTACAAGGACATCTGACCTAAACGATAGAGCGGTGCCATGTATTGGTGGAAATGACAGGTAAAAGGAATTTCTTATTTTGTTCTTACTGTGGCATTTCTCTCTTTTTAGGAGCAGACATCAAAGACAAATTAAAATGTTATGACTTTGATGTGCATACAATGAAGACATTAAAGAACATTATTTCACCTCCGTGGGATTTCAGGGAATTTGAAGTAGAAAAACAGACAGTGGAAGAAGCAGGGCTTGCACCATTAGAAACCTCAAGGAAAACTCCAGATTCCAGACCTTCCTTGGAAGAAACCTTTGAAATTGAAATGAATGAAAGTGACATGATGTTAGAGACGCCTATGTCAGACCACAGTACGTGATTCCAGACGGGTCCCAGTTCCCCTGTGTCCTAGAGTAGGTCAGTGTTTCCTCTCATCCTTGTCTTTAAAATGTCCCATTTCTCAACATGCATCCAGACCCCACCTCTGCATTTAGGAATGGAGACCTGCCTTAAGAGCCTGGATCGCACACCTTTGCAACAGCTGTTTTCTGATCCTACGGAGCAGTTATACAAAGTGAAATAAAGAAAGTAAACCATGTCTTAGGTGGTTTTTTCTTTTTCAATAGACTTTTATTTGGGGCTAATTTTGAACTTACAGAAAATCTGCACAGGTAGTACTGAGAGCTTCCGTGCACCCTCACCCAGTTTCCCCCATTGTGAACATCTTATGTGACTGTGGGACTTTTATCATAACTAAGAAATCCATGTTGGTCTCTAGTAACCGAACCGCAGACTTCTTTGCATTTCACCAGTTTTCCCGTGAATGTCCTCTTTCCGCTCCTGCATCCGGGGGCCACGCTGCAACTAGCTGTCAGATTGCCTAGGCTCCTCTTGACTCAGACTTTTCTTATCTTTCGTGACCTGGACAGCTTTGAGAGGACTTGTCAGATATTTTGTAGAATGTTCCTCAGTTTGAGTTGTTTCAAGTGTTTCTCATGATTGGACTGGGGTTTTGGGTGTGAAGTACCTTTCTCACCACATTGTGTCAGGGTTACATGTTATCAGCATGACTTACACAGGAGGTGTGGACCTGATCACTTGGTGGCAATGGTGTCTGCCAGGTTTCCCCACTGCAAAGTCACTGTTTCCCTCTTCCCACACTTTAGAAGCAAATCACTAAGTCCAGCCTACCCTCCGTTTGTCGAGGGGTTTAAGTTAAGCTCCATCCCCTGACAGTTTCATCTGTTCTCTCCCATTTGTTCATTTTATTTATTTATCCCATTTATTTATCAGCATAAACTCATGTATACATATTTTCTATTTTAGGTGATAATTTTATGCTAACGTTATTTATTTTGTGGCGTCAGTTGTTTCAGCTTTGGCCATTGGAAGTCTTCAGCTTGGCTCTTATGTCCTTGTGACATGCCTTCATCTTATGTCCTTGTGACGTGCCTCCATTTTTTCTTCTCATTTTTCCTTTATTTTGGTAAAACGTATGTATACAACATAAACTATGGACTTTAGTTAATACTAATGCATCACTCTTGGTAACAACTGTACCGCATCAATGCAAGATAGGGATATGGGGACACGGTTAGTATATGGGAACTCTTCTGTCCCGTTTTTCTGTAAGTGAAGAAATAAAGTGTGTGCATGTGTGGATAGGGAGCCATTTTAATCATTTTCAAGTGTCTAATTCAGTGGCATTTATTTCCAACTTTTTTTTTTTCACTCCAAACAGAAACTTTGTACCCACTAAGCAGAAAGTCCCTCAGTTCTGGTAGCCTCTAATCTAATTTCTGTCTCTGAATTTGCCTATTCTAGATAATTTCGTGTAAGTGGTATCACACAATATTTGTCCTTTTGTGTCTGGTTTATTTTACTTAGAATAATATTTTCAAGCTTTATCCACGTTGTAGCTTTTATCAGAACTCCGTTCCTTTTTATGGCTGAATACTATTCCAAAATGTATATATTTACCACATTCGTCTGTTGACAGACACTTGGGTTGTTTTCACCTTTTGGCTGTTGTGAATAATGTTGCTGTGAACATGGCTGCCTGATTATCTGGGTCCCTGTTTTCAATCCTTTGGATATATACCTAGGAGTGGAATTGCTGGGTCATATGATGATACTGTGGTTAACTTTTTGAGGAGCCAGCAAACCTTTCTCACAGTGCCTGTACCATTTTACATTCCCATCACCAGTGCACGAGGGTTCCAATTTCTCTGCATCCTCACCAATGCTTTTTACTGTTTTTCTGTTTTTTGTTTTGTTTTTTACTGTAACCATTATAGTAGGTGGAACTGGTATCTCATTTTGGTTGATTTGCCTTTCCCTAATCACTAGTGATGTTGAGCATCTTATCCTGCGCTTATTGGCCATCTGTATATCTTCTTTGGAGAAATGTCTATTCAAATCGTTTGCTTACTTTAAAATTGGGTTGTTTATCTTATTGTTGTTGAGTTGTTGGATTTCTTTATAGATTTTTGATATTAAACCCTTATCAGATACATGATTTGCACACACTTTCTCCCATTCTTTGGGGTGTCCTTTCACTCCCTTGATAGTGTCCTTCAATATGCAAAAGTTCTAATTTAATGAAATCCAATTTATCTATTTTTCTTTTGTTTTTGACTTTTGTAGACTGTATTTTTGGTGTCATTTAAGAAACTATTGCTAAATCCAAGGTTATGCAGAGTTTCACTTCTGATATTCTGAGATTTTTATTGTTTTAGCTCTTAAATTTAGGTCTTTGATCCATTTTAATTTTTTTAAATGTTGTAAGTTAAGGGTCTAACTTCATTGTTTTGCATGTGGATATTCAGTTTTCCTAGCACCATTTCTTGAAGAAACTGTTCTTTTCCCATTGAATAGTCTTGGCATCCATGTTGAATTGATGATAAATATGAGGGTTTATTTATGGGCTCTGAGGTCTATTCCATTGGTCCATATGTATATGCTTATGCTAGTACCACACTGTTTTGTCAACTGTAGCTTTGTAGTAAGTTTTGAAATTGGGATGTGTGAGTCCTCCAACTTTGTTCTTTTTCAGGATTGTTTTGCCTACTGTAGTCCCTTGAATTTCCATATGAATTTTAGATTTTTTTTTCCATTTCTGAAAATAAAGCCACTGGGATTTTGATAGGGATTTAGTTGAATATGTATGTCTTCTTAGTATATGTCTAATCCATAAACATAGGATGTCTTTTCATTTATATGTCTTTAATGTGTTTCAGCAATGTTTTCCAGTTTTCGTTGTACAAGTCTTTCACCTCCTTGATTAAATTCATTCCTAAGTGTTTTATTCTTTATGATACTATTGTGAATGGAATTGTTTTCTTAGTTTCCTTTTTGGATTGTCTCATTCCTAGTGTATAGAAATACAACTGATTTTTGTTTGTTGACTTTGTATCCTGAACGTGTTCATTAGCTGTAACAATTTGTGTGTGTGTGTTCGTTCTTCAGAATTTTCTGTGCAATAGGATCATGTCATCTGCAAGTTGAGATAGTTTTACTTTTTCTTTTCCAATTTAGATTCCTTTTATTTCTTTTCCTTACATAACTGCTTTGGTTAGAATTGCAGTATTTTATTGAAAAGAAGTGGCAAAAGTAGGCATTCCTGATCTTAAAAGAAAAGCTTTTAGTCTTTCATAGATGTCCTTTTTAGTGTTGGAGAGGTTCTCTTCTATTCCTGGTTTATTGAATGTTTTGTTTAATCAGGAACGGGTGCTGATTTTGTCAAATGCTTTCTTTGGATCAGTTGAGATGTTCAGGTTTAATGAGTTCTAGGATTTTGGAACTGTTCAAGGAAAAGACACAACCATAAATGGCAGTCGCACGCTTTATTTGGGGTAGCTTTATTTGAGCCCTGTTTTGACAGGTTGCAAGAGGGGATAGCCCCTTCCAGAGACAGCAGCATGAGGTCACCACCCAGAAGGGGAAGAGGGCAATGGAACTCCTGGGGCAGAGGGAAGTTCCAGAGGGGCTCACATGTCTCCATGATGGAGTAGCAGCATGCAGGGGGTCTCTGGGTTACAGAAGTACAAAGTGCAGCAGCACCTTGGGGTCTTTTTTGTCTTATTTACAGCTACCAGACACTGGGTGTAGTTTTGATGAGTATGCAAAACAGGCAGGCTCTGAATGGCTGAAGATATGCTTGTCTGGGCTACATATAAACAGGTGCATGTGAAAATTTTGATTTGGCTCTGGTGGACTTAAGCTAACCATCCTAGCCTGCTGTGAAGAAGTAAACAACATGAGGATCAATATGCAGGGGCCTATTTGACTCATTTGTGCAACATCTTTTAGGTTTCTTTCCCTTCATTTCTATTGATTTTCATATACTGTACCACCCTTGCAGTCCTGAGATAAGTCTTCAATTTTTTTGAAATGTTTGAGAATAGATGTTAATTCTTTAAATGTTTGGTAGAATTCTTTAGTGAAGCCCTCTGGTCCTGGGCCTTTCTGTGTTGGAGGGTTTTTGATTACTGATTCAGTCTCCTTACTTGTTATAGCTGTTTCTTGAGTCAGTTTTCATACTTTGTATGTTTCTAGGAATTTTTTTTATCTGGGTTATTCAGTTTGTTGGTGTACAGTTGTTCATAGTATCCTGTTATAATCCTTTTTATTTTTGTAAAGTGAGTAATAATTTCCTCTCTTCCGTTTTATGATTTAGAAATTTGAGTCTTCTCTTTTTTTTCTTTGTAAATCTGGTAAAGATTTGTCAATTTTTTATGGCTTTTCAAAAAACTAACTTTGAATTTTGTTTACATTCTCTGTTGTTTTTCTCAAGTATATCTTATTTGCACTCTAATGTATTGTTTCCTTATTTCTGCTAGCTGTTACATTCTCTGTTGTTTTTCTCAAGTATGTCTTATTTCCACTCTAATGTATTGTTTCCGTATTTCTGCTAGCTGTTACATTCTCTGTTGTTCTTCTCAAGTATATCTTATTTCCACTCTAATGTATTGTTTCCTTATTTCTGCTAGCTGTTACATTCTCTGTTGTTTTTCTCAAGTATGTCTTATTTCCACTCTAATGTATTGTTTCCTTATTTCTGCTAGCTGTTACATTCTCTTGTTGTTCTTCTCAAGTATGTCTTATTTCCACTCTAATGTATTGTTTCCGTATTTCTGCTAGCTGTTACATTCTCTGTTGTTCTTCTCAAGTATATCTTATTTCCACTCTAATGTATTGTTTCCTTACTTCTGCTAGCTGTGGTTTTAGGTTGCTCTTCTTTTTCTGGTTCCTTAAAGTGTACAGACCATTGAATTGGCACTTTTTTTTGAATGTAGGCATTTATAGCTATAAATTTCCCTCTGAGCACCATTTTTGCTGATCCCATAACTTTTCCTGTTTTTGTTTCTGTCTTAAGGTACTTTCTAGTTTTCCATGTGATTTCTTTTTTGACCCATTGGTTGTTTAAGAATGTGTTTAATTTCCACATGTGTGTGAGTTTTCCAGTTTCCCTTCTGTTATTGATTTCTAGTTTCATTCCATTGTGCTTATTAAAAGGATATTTTGTGTGATTTTAGTCTAAGTGTATTAAGACTCTTCTTGTGGCCTAATTTATGGTCCCTCTGGAGAATGTACCCTGTTCACTTGAGAAGATTGTATGTTCTGCTTTTGTTGGGTGGCGTGTTCTGTATATGTGTGTTAGGTCTAATTGGTTTATGGTGTTGTTCAAGTCTTCTATTTCCTTGTTGATCTTCTGCCTCGTTGTTCTTTTATTAAAAGTGGGCTGTTAGAAGTCTCCAAATATTACTGTAGAACTGTCTATTTCTCCCTTCAATTCTGTTCATTTTTGCTTCATATATTTGGGACTCCTATCAGATGCATATATATTTATACCTGTTACAGCTTCTGAATTCATATGAAATAAGCAGGTGATCATTAATATGTCTTTTTAAAATTTTTTTTATAAAAGTATAGCTTATGTACAATATTACATACGTTACAGGTGTACAACATAGTCAAAATTTTTAAAGGTTACATTCCATTTATAGTTAAAATTCTGGCTATATTCCCTGTGTGCACAATACATCCTTGTAGCTTATTTATTTTGTACATAATAGTTTTTACCTTATACTCCCTTAGTCCTATCTTGCACCTCCTCCTTCCCTCTCCCCACTGGTAACCACTGGTTTGTTCTCTGTATATGTGAGTCTGTTTCTTTTTTGTTGCATTCACTATTTGGTTGTATTTTTTAGATTCCACATATAAATGGTATCATACAGTATTTGTCTTCCTCTAATTTATTTCACTTAGCCATAATATGCTTGAAGTTTGTCCATGTTGTTGTACATGGCAAAATTTCATTCTTTTTTATGGCTGAGTAGTACTCCATTGTGTGTGTATATCTATCTATCTATCTGTCTATCTATATATATACCACTTCTTTATCCATTCTTCTGTTGACAGACAGGTTGCTTCCATATCTTGACAATTGTAAATAATGATGCTATGAATGTTGGGGTGTGCGTATCTTTTTGAATTAATGTTGGGGTTTTTTTGGATATATACTCAGGAGTGGGATTGCTGGGTCATACGGTAGTTCTATTTTTAGTTTTTTGAGGAACTTCCATACTGTTTTCAATAGTGGCTGCATCAATTTACATTCCCATCAACAGTGTACAAGGGTTCCCTTTTCTCCATATCCTCACCAATGTTTGTTATTTGTGTTCTTTTTGATGATAGCCATTCTGACCAGTGGGAGGTGATATCTCATTGTGGTTTTAATTTGCATTTCTCTGATGATTAATAATGTTGAGCATCTTTTCATGTGCCTGTTGACTGTCTGCAGTCTTCTTTGGAAAAATGTCTGTTCAGGTCTTCTATCCATTTTTTACTTGGGTTTGTTTTTTAGATATTAAGTTGTGTGAGCTGTGTATATATTTTGATATTAACCCCTTATCAGTCATCATTTGCAAGTATTTTCTCCCATTCAGCAGGTTGTCTTTCTATTTTGATGATGGTTTCCTTTGCTGTGCAAAAGCTTTTAAGTTTAATTAGGTCCCATTTGTTTATTTTTGTTTTTATTTCCTTTGCTTTAGGAGACATCCAAAAATATTGCTACGATTTATGTCAAAGAGTGTTCTAATTATGTTTTTATCTAGGAATTTTGGGGTTTCTGGTCTTAACATTTAGGTCTTTAATCCATTTTGAGTTTTTTTTTTAATATAGTATCAGAGAATGTTCTAATTTTATTGTTTTATATGTGTCTGTCCAGTTTGCCAAGCACCACTTATTGAAGAGATTGTCTTTTTGCCATTGTATATTCTTGCCTCCTTTGTCACAGATTAATTGACTATAAGTGTGTGGATTTATTTCTGGGCTTTCTATTCTGTTCCATTGATCTGTGTGTCTTGTTTTTTTGCCAGTATGATGTTTTTTGATTACCATAGCTTTGTAGTGTAGTCTGAAGTTAGGGAGCATGATTCCTCCAGATCTGTTCTTAAGATTGCTTTGGCTATTTGGGGTCTTCTGTGTTTCCATACAAATTTTAGGATTATTTATTTTAGTTCTGTGAAAAATGCCCTTGGTATGTTGATGGGATTGCATTGAATTTGTAGATTGCTTTGGGTAGTATGGTCACTTTATCAATATCAATTCTTCCATCCATGAACATAGTGTATCTTTCCATCTGTTTCACCTTCAGTTTCCTTCATCAGTATCTTTTAATTTTCCAAGTACAGGTGTTTTACCTCCTTAGGTAGGTTTCTTCCTAGGTACTTTTTTAATGTGATCGTAGATGGGATTAATTCCTTAATTGCCCTTTCTGATAACTTGAAGTTAGTGTATAGAAATGCACAGATTTCTGTATATTAATTTTGTATCCTGAAACTTTATTGAATTCATTGATGAGCTCTAGTAGTTTTTTGGTGGCGTCTTTAGGATTTTCTATGTGTAGTGTCATGTCATCTGCAAGCAGTGACAGTTTTACTTCTTCCTTTCCAATTTGGATTCCATGTATTTATTTATTTATTTATTTTCTTGTCCGATTGCTGTGGCTAGGACTTCCAGTACTGTGTTGAATAAAAGTGGTGAGAGCGGGCATCCTTGTCTTGTTACTGATCTTAGAAGAAATGCTTTTAGCTTTTCACCATTTTGTATGATGTTAGGTATGGGTTTGTCATATATGGCCTTTATTATGTTGAGTTATGTTCCCTCTATGCCACTTTCTGGAAAACATATCATAAATGGATGTTGAATTTTGTGAAAAGCTTTTTCTGCATCTTTTGAGATGATCATATGATTTCAGTTCTTCACCTTGTTAATGTGGTATATATCACATCGATCAGTTTGGGGATATTGAAAAATCCTTGCATCCCTGGGATAAATCCCACTTGATCATGGTATATGATCCTTTTAATGTATTGTTGGATTCAATTTGCTAATATTTTGTTGAGGATTTTTGCATCTATGCTCATCATTGAGCCTATTTTCTTTTTGGGGGGATGTCTTTGTCTGGTTTGGGTATCAGGGTGATACTGGCCTCATAGAATGAGTTCAGAAGCGTTCCTTCCTCTGCAGTTTTTTGGAATAGTTTGAGAAGAATAGGTGTTAACTCATCTCTAAATGTTTGGTAGAATTCACCTGTGAAGCCATCTGGTTCTGGACTTTTGTTTCTTGAGCGTTAAAATTACTGATTCAGTTTCATTGCTGGTAATTGGTCTGTTCATATTTTCTGTTCCTCCTGGTTCAACCTTTGGAGATTGTACATTTCTAAGAATTTGTCCATTTCTTCTAGGTTATCCATTTATGGGCATTTAGTTGTTTTTAGTAGTCTCTTATGATCTTTTGTATCTCTGTGGTGTTGGTTGTAAATTCTCCTTTTTCATTTCTGATTTTATTCATTTGGGCCCTCTTTTTTTCTTGATGAGTCTGGCTAAAGGTTTATCAATTTTGTTTATCTTTTCAAAGAACTAGCTCTTGCTTTTATTTATCTTTTCTATTTTTTTTAATTCTCTTTCATTTATTTCTGCTCTGATCTTTATGATTTCTTTCCTTCTACTAATTTTGGATATTGTTTGTTCTTTTTTCATTTCCTTTAGGTGTAAGGTTAGGTTATTCACTTGAGATTTTTATTGTTTCCTGAGATAAGTTTGTACCTCTAGAAGCTTCCCTTTCAGGCCTGTGTTTGCTGTGTCCCCTAGATTTTGGGTGGTTGTGTTTTCATTTTCATTAGTCTTGAAGTATTTTTTTATTTCCTCTTTGATTTCTTCAGTGACCCATTGGTTGTTTAGTAGCATGTTGTTTAGCCTCCAAGTGTTTGTATTTATTGCACCTTTTTTCTTGTAATTGATTTCTAGTCTCATAGCATTGTGGTCAGAACAGATACTTAGTATGATTTCAATTTTCTTAAATTTACCAAGGCTTGTTCTGTGACCTAGCATATGACTTATCCTGGAGACTGTTTCATGTGTACTTGAAAAGAATGTGTCATTCTGCTGCTTTTTGATGGAATGTTCTTTATATATCTATTAAATCCATTTGGTCTAATGTGTCATTTAAGGCCAGTGTTTCCTTATTGATTTTCTGCTTGGGTGATCTGTCCATTGATGTAGGTGGAGTGTTAAAGTCCCCTGCTGTTATTGCGTTACTGTCTTTTTCTCCCTTTATGTCTGCTAATATTTGCTCTATGTATTTAGGTGCTCCTATGATGGGTGCGTGTATCTACAATTGTTATGTATTCTTGGATTGATCCCTTGATCATTATGTAGTGTCCTTCTTTGTCTCTTGTAACAGTCTTTATTTTAAAGTCTATTTTTTCTGATATAAGTATTGCTACCCCAGCTGTCCCTTGATTTCCATTTGCATGGAATATCTTTTTGTTGTTGTTGTTGTTGTTGTTGTTGTTTTTGCGGTACGCAGGCCTCTCACTGCTGTGGCCTATCCTGCTGCGGAGCACAGGCTCCGGACGCGCAGGCTCAGCGGCCATGGCTCATGGACCCAGCTGCTCCGCGGCATGTGGGATCCTCCCGGACCGGGGCACGAACCCATCCCCTCACTTTCAGTCTGTGTGTGTCTTTAGATCTGAAGTGAGTCTCTTGTAGGCAGCATATATATGGGTCTTGTTTTCGTGTTGATTTCAGCCGCTCTGTGTCTTTTGATTGTAGCATTTAGGCCATTTACATTTAAAGTATTTATTGATATTATGTTCTTATTACCATCTTGTTAATTGTTTTGTGTTTGTTTGTAGGTCTGTTACATTCCTTTCTTCTTCTGTTCTCTTCTGCTTTGATTTGATGACTACCTGTAGTGTTATATTTGGATTCCTTTTTCTTTTTTGTGTGTATCTATTACAAATTTTTGGTTTGTGGTTACCATCAGGTTTTTATATAGCAATCTGTACGTATACGTGATTGAATTAAGTTGCTGATCTTTTAATTTCAAATGCATTTTAACATCCCTGCTTTGGACACTCCTCCTCTCACGATTACTATGTTTGATATCATATTTTGCATCTGATTGTCTTCCGTATCCCGTAACTGCTTATTGTGGATATAGATGATTTTCACTTCTCTTATCGTTTAACCTTCCTACTAGCTTTGTGCTTTAGATGGTTTCCTACCTCTCCTTTATGTTTGCCTTTACTGATTAGCTTTTTCCTTTCGTAATTTTCATGTTTCTAGGTGTGGCCTTTTCTTTTTCGCTTAGAGAAGCTTTACATTTCTTGTAAAGCTGATTTGGTGGTGCTGTACTCTTTTAGGTTTTTATTGTCTATAAAGCTTTTGATCTCCATCAAATCTAAATAAGAGCCCTGCCAGGGAGAATATTCTTGGTTGTAGGTTTTCCCTTTCATCACTTTAAATATATCATGTCACTTCCTTCTGGCTTGTAGGGTTTCTGCCGAAATGTCAGCTGATAGCCTTATGGGAGTTACCTTGTATGTTATTTGCGGCTTTTAATGTTCTCTCTTCATTTTCAACTTTTGCCATTTTAATTACTGTGTGTCTTGGTGTGTATCTCTTTGGGTTTGTCCTGTATGGGACTCTGTGCTTCCTGGACTTGGGTGACTGTTTACTTTCCCAGGTTAGGGAAGTTTTTAGCTATTATGTCTTCAAATATGTTCTCAGCCCCTTTCTCTTTCTCTTCTCTTTCTGGGACCCTTATAATGTGAATATTAGTGCACTTGATGTGGTCTCAGTGGTCTCTTAAACGGTCATTTCTTTTCATTTTTCTTTTTTTCAGCATCAGTGATTTCCACTACTCTGTTTTCCAGTTCACTGATCTGTTCCTCTATATCATTTAGTCCATGGTTGATTCCTTCTAGTGTATTTTTCATTTAAGTTATTGTATTCTTCATCTCTGTTTTGTTGTTCTTTATATTTTCTAGTTCTTTGTTAAATATTTCTAATTTCCTGCTCTGTGCATCCATTCTTCTCCTGAGTTCCTGGGTCCTCTTTACAGTCACTGCCCTGAACTCTTTCTTGGGTGGGGAGCCTATCTCCACTTCACTTAGCTCTTCTGGGGTTTTATTTTGTACCTTCGTCTGGAACACGTTCCTCTGTTGCCTCATTTCACTTAAGCTGCGGTTTGTAATTTTAGGTATCTGGTAGGTTGGTTATGTTTCACAACCTTAGAAAAGTGGCCCTCTGTAGGAGACGTCCTCTGCAGCAGTGCACTCCCCTCTCGTCTCCCAAGCTGTATGCTCTAGGTGTTCCCCCTGTGAGGACTGTGTGGGTCCTTCTGTTGTGGCAGGCTGACTATGTGGGCAGTCTGGTGGGCTTGGTTGGCACCTGGTTGGGGTGGTTGCCAAGCTCTGCCTTGAGTGGAGGCTGCTAGCTGCTGCTTGGTGGGGCCTGGTCAGGAGGCAGCTAGCTGCAGAATCCCCAGGGGCTCCAGGGCTAGTGCTGGCTCACTGGTGGGTGGAGTCACGGTCCAGAAGAGTTCGGGGCTATTGCCTGCCCACTGGTGGGTGAACCCAGGTCTTGGGGTTAGTGCCAGCCTACTGGTGGGCAGAGCCAGGTGCTGGGGTCTGGTTGCAGAGCCCAGGGGTCCCAGAGCTGGTGTTGGATCTCTGGTTGGGGGGACTAGTTCTGACACAGTTGGGTCCAGGGTCCAGGGTGTCCTGAAGCTTGTGTTGGCCTTCTAGTGGCCAGGGCTGGGGCCCAGCTGGTCCCAGGGTAGGTCTGGCTGGCTGCGGGAGGCTGGGTTTGCAGGCTGTGGAGCTGTGGTTCTCTTGCGTCTGGCGTTTGCCCCCTGGTGGATGAGGCTGGTCTGGATGCTAGAGCCGGCTTCCTGAAGGGCAGGGTTGAGGCCCAGGGGATTCTGGGGCTGGTGCCTGCCGACTGGTGGCTGAGCTGGTTCCTGGGCACTCTGGTGGGAGGGCCTTATCCAGGGGTGGCTCTGGGCTCGGGAGGTCTCAAGGCAGCCTCTCTGCTGATGGGTGGGCCTGTGTCCCCACTCAGTTAGTTGCTTGAGGCATCTCAGCAGTGGTGCCTACAAGCTATTGGGCCAGGGCAGGGCTGTGTCCTGGGGCTAATAAGCTAGAGGAAGGGTTCCACAGTGGCCCTTCCCAGCACCAGTGTCCATGTGGTAGAAGGAGCGAGCTTCCAAGAATGGCTGCCGCCAGCGCCCGTGTCCCCAGGGTGAGCTGCAGTGGCTTCTTGCCTCTCCAAGATCAGCAGGCCAGTCTGACCCAGGCTCCTGTCAAATTACTGCCCCTGCCCTGGGTCCTGGAGCGTGTAAGGTTCTGTGTGTGCCCTTTAAGCATGAAGTCTATTTCCCTCAGCCCTCTGGCCCCCCCAAAAGTAAGTCCTTGTGGCCTTCCAAGCCAAGTGCTCTGGGGGCTTGTCTTCCCAGTTCAGGACCCCTGGGCTGGGGAGCCTGACATGGGGCTCAAACCCCTCCCTCCTTTGAGAGAACCTCTGCAATGTAATTATTCTCAAGTTTTTGGGCCCTGGAGGTATGGGACTTGACTATATCGCAAGTTTGTCCCTCCAACCTATCTCGTGGTTCCTTCTTTGTCGTCAATTGTGGAAGATCTTTTCTGGAAAGTTCCAGCCTTCTTCACGGATGGTTGTTCTGCCAATAGTTGTGATTTTGGTGTGCTCGTAAGAGGAGGTGAGTTCAGGCGCTTTCTGCTCCACCATCTTGGCCAATCCAGGAGTTTTGTAATGCTGAGCCAGCATCCTTCCAGAGCCATTTCCCAGGCAGGTAAATACAGCCACGCCCAGTCCTCTGGGCTGGAGCCTGAGCTGATTAGGGAGTCTTAGTTTTGGAGCTGCTTTTCTCCCATAATATGTCATTTTTAATATGTCATAGCTTAGGTAATTGTCCAAGCATCTGGATCAGTTGTGGCAGAACTTACTGAAATGATGTAGCACATTTTTGGGGGGCAAGAAAGAAAATTTCTTATAGTTTCACCCATTGGCAGGTGGTTTATTCCATGAAAGACATGTTAAAATTGTCTTTAAAAAGTTTATACAGGGCTTCCCTGGTGGTGCAGCGGTTAAGAATCTGCCTGCCAACACAGGGAACACGGGTTTGATCCCTGGTCCGGGAAGATCCCATGTGCCGCGGAGCAACTAAGACCGTGCGCCACAACTACTGAGCCTGCGCTCTAGAGCCCTTACTCCGCAACAAGAGAAGCCATCGCGATGAGAAGCCCCCACTCACGGCAACTAGAGAAAAGCTAGCGCAGCAACAAACACCCAACGCAGCCAAAAATAAATAAATTAATTTATAATAAAAAAAGAACAACTCGGGGCTTCCCTGGTGGCGCAGTGGTTGGGGGTCCGCCTGCCGATGCAGGGGACGCGGGTTTGTGCCCCGGTGTGGGAAGGTCCCACATGCCGCGGAGCGGCTGGGCCCGTGAGCCATGGCCGCTAAGCCTGCGCGTCCGGAGCCTGTGCTTCGCAACGGGAGAGGCCACAGCAGTGAGAGGCCCGCGTACCGCAAAAAAAAAAAAAAAAAAAAAAAAAAAAAAGAACAACTCTTAGTCATTCTAATAAAAAGATGGGATTAGGTCCTTCATTTGTTCAAATCTTTTCTTTCAAGCTCTTATCCTCATATTAGACACATTATCCTATTTTTTCATAGAAAAATGTTTTATTCCAAGGCATTTATTTACAGCATCATTAACAAATAAGGTATTGTATAGAAATGAATTTTCCAAGCACCTAATATTCTCTCTTAAACACTAAAACTTTTTATCTTAGCCTAAAATGTATCTTATATATTTGTACCTTTTTAAGGGTTAGAAATATAATAGCTAAGGCAGAAAAATACGATTTATAAGGTAGAAGAATAATAGCTGTCATTTCTTGAGGTCCCCATGTGCTAATAACTCCCGTAAGTCTTTGGAGTAAGACCTGTACAGATGAGGAATCTGAGCCCAGCTAGCGATGCATCCAAGGCAGCGCACAGGCCCCATTTCCTGTCTCAGCCCCTCACACTACACATGGGCTGTGTGCAGTGAGGCGCTTAGAGTCCCTGATAGCCTACTGCTATTTAGACTCAAATAGTGTGTTCCTGAGTTTTCATTTTTCTTTTAAAATGGCTTCTCTGTCTCTTCTCTGTCAAGCATCACATGTGCCTATTTTTATGCCTCTCCTCTCTTTAGCTGGGCTAGAAAATCAAATTATGGAACGGAAAATAATCACTTTTAAAATAAATTAAAATGAAGGTATTAATACTCTTCCACACTTATTTTACCCACCAGACAATAACATTGCTTCATTTAGTTTTTTCATCGATCACGTGGTGTGATTTTTTTTCATGTTCTGGAAAAGTGAACGCCTGATAATTAACCCATGACCTTGTTGACAGTGCTTTAAGACATAAAAGAACAAGAACTTCAAGACATTTGACTAAGCTGTTTTTCACATTAACAAGTTTAATATCAATGTTTAGTCTTCAGAAAGTGTCAAAAAAAAGGGAGGGTAGTGTGTAATTGTAGTGCCAAGTATTTTTCTGATATGACTCTAGTATCTCATAATAATGCCTAGTTTCCTAAGAAGTCAGCCTTCTTGCCACCTTTAAAGTGACTGTGCTGTCATCTTTGAAGAAAAACAGAGTGTAACGGTCACCAGTTGCTTTAGGTCATGGTCATCCATCAATTAGACCCGTGCTCTGGAGCAAAATGTAACCCTTCCTATGACCAGGAGGTGGAGTGTTCAGTTAGGGTTAGGTTCACTGACATGTGGAGATTAGTTAATACGGCTTTGTTTTGGATGTAGTTCTATGTGTATTTTAAACAAAACATGCTGGGTAATGTGTAGGAAGGTAGATATTCTTTACGCTGTACTTTTCTTTCATATAAAATCATGAGCGATTTAACAAGTGTATGTCATTCACTGTCTTGAAATTGGTATTATAAAATTGTATTTAAAGAATAATTCCATCCGCCGCGAATTCTGAAGTTCTGCCATTTCTCACCATCAGCCCCTTGTGCCCCTCCCTCCCACCCTCGGGATATAATAAACCATCTTCTCCGACAACCACATTTTCCTTTTCTTTGTCACAATAAGAGCTTTTGATCAGCAGAACTAGGCTTTCGATACCGAGTTGATTGGAGGCAGGAAAGGAAACTGGATCTAGTGTGTGTGCAACTTCAGCATAGTTTGTTCCTATAGGATTCCTTTAGACTTGATTTGAAATAATGAAAACTGCTCCTGGCCTCCTTTGTGGGGTTTTAGAGAACTCAGGTTTGGAACTGCTCTTTTGAGTCTTTCAGCCCATTTAAAATGACACATTTCAATTGTGTTCATAGGTAGTGAGTGGTTCAGGGATAAAGGACTGGCTTGAGTTAAACCTGGATTTACTCCCAGCGGCTGCCAGCGATTCCCTTAATCTCTTAATGCCTCAGTTACTCTATTCTCCAGTTTCTTTGTTTGTTGGTACTTAAAGTTCTGGGAAGAAAGGTGCTACGAATGAAAAACATAGCCAACACGAATAAGTTGAAAATACGAAAAAACGTGGCATTTAAAAATTAACCTCTATATGAATTATTCTAACCAAAAGTGTTTCTGCCTGAATGTTTGTAAAAGAAAAACATGGCTGCTGTCCCATTGAGCGCTTCAAAAAGTTGAGCGAAAATTATATTGGAAAACATTAAGGCCCTGTTTTTTTCTTTTACATCTTTATTGGAGTATAATTGATTTACAATGATGTGTTAGTTTCTGCTTATAACAAAGTGAATCAGTTATACATATACATATGTTTCCATATCTCTTCCCTCTTGCGTCTCCCTCCCACCCTCCCTATCCCACCCCTCTAGGTGGTCACTAAAGCACCGAGCTGATCTCCCTGCGCTATGCGGCTGCTTCCCACTAGCTATCTGTTTTATGTTTGGTAGTGTATATATGTCCATGCCATAAATGCTGGAGAATGTGTGGAGATAAGGCCCTATTTTGAGTGCCGTGAGTCTGAGCTACTCCAGTCCTTGCCACCTGAGTCCTAGGGACCGTCGAAGTGAGCCTTCTTTCTCTGCGGCCAATTTCTTCTCTCAACTCTGGGGCATTTATTCTACTCCGCAGAGGAAAGCCATGTACTGATTTGTGCTGTTTGTCAATCGCTTGCTTTTTCCTGAATGTAATTGCTACTCTCTGATGAAACGTTCAGATTTCCTTGGAAAAGACTAAATAGCTGTAAACACTTTATTAAGCATGTGTATGTCATTCTCTGGGATGTTTAGCCAAACGGCCAGCTCTTCTCGGTGGGAAAGAGATCCAGCCCTGCACAGCCCAATTCAAGGCTCCCGCTTGAGCCAAGTCCTCAGGTCCCGAATTTCCCGCTGACCCGCTCCTGAGCGAGGCCGCCAAGCCCCCGTCCACCCCCAGACCCTTCTAAGTCGGGCTGCAAGGAGACCAGGGCATCGGCCCCGAGCTGACCGCTGCTCTCGGGGCCGCCCCCGCAGGGCCAGGGCCCGCCCTCGGCAGCCCAGCTCCAGCTGCAGGTCCTGGCCCCGCATACGCCCCCCCACCCCCGCCCCCTCGTCCAGGAGCCGAACGTCCCTCCCCACGCGCGTCCCCGGGCCCCGGACGGGCGCGGCAACGGAAGTCGGAGTACGGGAGAGGGATGCGGAACTGCAGCCAGGGACGGGGGAGGGGGCGTGCGGCCTCTGAATAGTGGGGACTGGGTGGGGCGGCCCAGTCCTCGCGAGATTTCGGCCCTGACGAGAGGCTGAAGCGGCTCGGCGGCGGGTCTGGGATGCGCTCGCAGAAGGAGGGAGAGGGGGGCCCAGGGTTGCCCGTTACTACGCGGGGTCCGAGCGGGAAGGAGAAGCCGTCGCCCCCAGAAAGCCACTTCCGCCGGGAGTCTCAGCGGCGGGAGCCTGAAGCGCCAGTAGCCTGGTCCTCCGGCTGTGGGGGCGGTGCAGTCGAACCTCGCGAGGAAAAGAGGACGGTCCTCAGCAAGGTGGGGGCGGGGCGATGTGAGGGGCGGGGCCGAAGGTGCGGTATCCCTGCGCTCCGGGGCGGAGCCGCGGGCGCTTCAGCACCGCGGACAGCGGCCGGGCCGCGCTGCCCCCGCGGCGTCTGGGCTGCTAGGGCGCCCTTGACGCGATCTTTTCTGGCTTTGGAGGAAGAAAAGTCACTTCAGCCTGTATGTGTTTCCCGTCGAGGCTGGGACGCTGGGCTTACCAGTGCCGGGCAGTAGCCTTCCACGTTGCCGAGGGTCCGGTCCGGTCCAGGGGAGACGGCGCAGCCGGGAGAGCAGAGCCCGTGGCGCTGGAGTGGACGCGGGTGGACCCTGCGGGCGGGAGGCGGAAGGTGCTGCTGTGGATGTTGCCCTGCATGTACCTTACCTCCTGGTAGGGAGCGTGGAGGCGGGCACATACCAACAGTTATCTGGTTTTAATGAAAAGATTTTATGAAAAACGGCTGCTATGCCCAGCCTTTTCTGACCTCACCGATCCCTTTTACATTATTCAGCCCTTGTTATTCTTTTGACAGCCATGTTCTCCATGCATATGTTTCTTAATCTTTACTAAAATGCGTGTTTCTGCTGGACTCCTGAGTTAGATTTTACTCTGAGCATAAACACAGGTGACCAAGCTTTCAGGTAAGCTTCATACAGTACTAGCGAAAGGAAACCCAGCCAGCGTTTCTCCCCAGGTGGTCATCCGGCGGCTTCCTCCCAGCCTCACCAAGGAGCAGCTGGAACAGCAGCTTCACCCCCTTCCTGCACACGATTACTTCGGGCTCTTTACTGCTGATCTCAGGTGAGAAGATTTTACCAACGTTAAGAGGCTGAGAGGGAATTCCCTGGTGGCCTAATGGTTAGGACTCGGAGCCCGGGTTCAACCCCTGGTCGGGGAACTAAGGTCTCACCAGCTGTGCGGCATGGCCAAAAAAAAAAAAGGCTGAGAGGTTTTGTCAGTTGATGGTAAAGGAATGTAGATAATAGAAGCCATCTCTGTTTCCATCTTCGTTCCCACATATATGCGGAAATCAGTGCAGGCCTTTATTTCTGCACGTTATTTCTAAGTAGGCAGATAATTAAATTTACCTAAAATAGATTTGAAGATCTCCGTACCACCACCATAGCCTAAAAAGGAAAGCAGTGTAACAACGTATTAATTTTTTTATTTTGGATATCACTAAACCTTACTTCATATAACCTTTTAAAGTAAATTGTATTAAGATATAAGAAAGAAAAGTGAATAAATAATAGATGTATAACCTAATGAATTTTTACAAGTGAACACACCCATGTAACTAAGACCAGATAAAGAGGCAGAATATTCCAGACCCCAGCAGCCCCTAGTGTTCCCTTCTATCACTGACATCCCCACCCTCAACCCACGCCCACTAAGTTATATCTTTTTCAGTTACCTTTTACAGCTTGGTAGGAAGATGTTTCTGACAATAATTTAACACTTCAAAATCTCCTTTTTATTAAAAAAGAGAGCAGACCTCAAGTTAGCCCAACAGATGACAGTTCAGCTAGAATTTGGTGATTTTCACTATGTGATTTCTTATTATCTTTATTATTCTTTTTCTCTTCAATATCATGAGTTCTCATTTATGGTAGCCATTATAAACTTTCCTTTTGAATAAATACATTTAAGTAAAAAAATGTCAGTTCGGTCAAAGAAAAATATCACAGGTAAATGTAGATTTGGTTAAAAAAAACACAACATAAACATGATTTTTTGAAATGACTAAAGTTTAGGAAAACTAGTACAGTTACAGGAGGTCAGGCACTGGACTCAGAGTGACTCAGATTGGAATCCCAGTCCCACCATTTTACTAACTGCTCCCTCTGTGAGCACCTAATTTCTCTGAGCCTCAGTGTTCTCATCTGTGAAATGGGGTTGAAAGTTCCCACCTATGAAGGACATTGGTAGCTGTGAGCTAGAGGGGAAAGGCTTAGTTCTTCTGTAGATCCTATGCCATGTGCTACAATAAATACCCTTTTAAGATACCTAAATGTGTTCTCTAAATCAGTAAAGGAGCTCATTTACAATACAACATTTCCTTCTCTGAATGAATCGTGACTAGGTTGTATTGCAGTCATGATATGTGATTAGGGATGATCTTTGAATAACCTTGCCTTTGATTTTCTACCTCTGAGCACCAGTATTTTAACCCTGGCTCTGTGCAGTAGAAAAACCAACCTAAAGTGTCTCTCCCAAATCATTAAAAAGATCTCGGTTAATATTTTGTTCGTTTTTGGTTTATTTGCTAAAGAATATCCAGATTGCTGTAATTAACTGACAAATGGTTCTTTGGCGTAAAGGTTTTATCTGAAGTAGTTTGTTGTATCCAGAAAAGAAGAAAAAAAAAAAAAAGACAAAATTAAAAGAAGTCTTAAGTTTTTTACTGTTTTCATTGTTATCTCTTCTTTCAGTCTTTATCCTCATCTCTATTCAAGAGCATACATTAATTTTAGAAATCCTGATGACATCCTGCTTTTTAGAGATCGTTTTGATGGATATATCTTCATTGACAGTAAAGGTTGGGTCATTGGCTTTTTAAACTCTTTATTGTAATATCTAAGTACTTTAATTAAGTTTTGCTGGATGTTTGTGAATTTTAATTGAGTCCTTAGATGCTAATCTAAAATAAATTCATAAATTTTGAGTATGTTATTGTGATTATGGGTTTATGTTAAAAATTAAAATTACATATAAACCAAAGAATTAATAGCAATTTTGTGTAGTAGTGACAACCTAGTTAGGTATCATCGTCAGAGAATGAAGTTTTTCACATAAATGAGTTTTCTGGAAAAGTGAACTTTTTACTCTTTTACGTTCCCAAAGTAAATTATTTTATCCTGGTACTATGTACTAGGCATCATGGATGCAGCGCTGAAAATGCAGCAGACATTGTCCCTGTCTGTCTGAAGCCCTGCTCTCCTCCTGGTTCTTGACTTTATTCTGAGTAGTTGAGGATAAAATAAATACTCAAAAGTGTCTTCCAGATACATGAGAGTTAAAGTATCATAGCCCTCTGGCAAATGTGAAAGTGATCACTCAGCGGGTTTGGCAGCAGGGTGGAAGTGTTCCCTCTCTCCGTGAGGCAGATGCTGTCCGCGAGCGTTTCTGTGTGTCTGTTCCCCGCCACCCCTACATAACAACAGAGTCAGCTTCAAGTGACTTTCATTCTAGATTTTTCTATATGAAGCAAATCTTACCTGGATATCATGAACACCCTTTGAAACCCTCTCTTTTAGCTGAGTGTCTCTTGTAAACAGAGTCATTTCCTTGAACTCATATACCAGATTGATAATTAAATTAACCTTTTAAAATTAGAAACTGTAAGATGTTACTAGGACACCTATTGAAAGGTATTCCAAAATAAACTCTTTGGTGGGAGAGCGATAAGGTTTATTGAGGTAGAAATTACATATGGTAAAAAAAACCACTTTAAGGTATACAGTTGAAAGAATTTTGAATGTATTCAGTCATGTAACCACAACTACAATATGAGGAATTGTGTTATTTAGTAAATAAGTGCTCATCCTTTGTTTAAATCTGGAGTTTGATGTGCTAAGATTACTGTTACTTGAAAGTATAATTATATTTTAAACAATAATATTGTCAATGCTATGCTCAGTGCTTAAGTAAGCTAGACTATTGTTTTAAAATGAATACAGAATTTCAGAATGGCTTTTGTAATTTGTTTCCTGTTAAAGGCCTAGAATATCCTGCAGTGGTAGAATTTGCTCCATTCCAGAAGACAGCCAAAAAGAAGCTAAAGAAAAACGACACCCAAGCTGGAAGCATTGAAGACGGTGAGTCCTTTTTCAAATGCTGGATTGTGAAACTGCATTAAACACATTGGTCAAATATAATTTCTCTCCCTATATGGGGAAGAATATATTGATTTTCTTTCTATCTTAATATACAGATCCAGAATATAAGAAGTTTTTAGAAACTTACTGTGTGGAGGAGGAGAAAACTAATGCCAATGCTGAAGCTCTTCTGGGGGACATAGAGGCAAAGACAAGAGGACTTATTGGTCTGTTTTGCTCATTGTTTTCCTCTTTATTGAGATATGTATTTATAGAGTATATATTTGTGTTTCCTTTTTCATGATTATTATAGAAAATTGACACATGTGACAGGCTTGGCAGAAATACAGAGTATTTCCCAGTTTTGACAAAAGGAAAAGGGTAGCAGGATGGTAACTTGGGAAAATATTTCTGAGCATCTGTTGATGGAGGGAGAACACCTGAGTTTTCAGTTACAGTCACTTTGTTTCAAAGTTATGACGCTTCTGAATGAGCAGTAGAGAAGACATTGGAGTGCTGTGTGCCGGGCTGCATCAGGTAAGCTTATGTCTCAAAGTTGAAGTCAGTCATCTTTGCAAAGAGCAGTCATAGAAAGGAGATGCTTTGCTTAAGTATGAGGTCATCTTGCTGTTGTTCAAAAAACTATCAAGGCCCCTGAGCGAGTGAGGCAGATGAGTGGATAAGCCCAGCCAGAGCACAGAATCTGGTTTGAATCAGGCCTTCAACCCTCTAGCCCCAAGTGGAATATTTTGGAAACGGCTCTCTCCTAGCAGCATTCCCCCAGAACTCAAGAGTAGACGTGAAACTCCTTTCTCTATCAGGCAACCTGTTTGTCTCTCCCAAACATGCTTGTGAGTGTCTCCCTTCCTGCCTCTGCCGGGGCTGGGGCCTCACCGTGCAGCCCGGTGCCCCTCCCACCTGTTCTGCCCTCCCTTCCCCATGCCTACCTCCTGCTCACCCACCAAGACTTACAGGACAGAACGGTTACGCTGTTGATAATTTATCTTCTTATTTGTCTGTCTCTCTCTGCATTAACTCTCCTCTCACTTTGTCTCTCCACCCCCCAAGAGAACTGTATTTTTGTCTTTGTAGTCTAGGCATGTAATTGCTTGAACAAGTTTAGGTATTTGAGTAAATGAATAAAACAAGGTTAACATCAGTGAAGCGTTCTTCGTTAGTCTAATAGTGAAGTTCTGTATCTTATAAGAGGCGATTCAATGTGAGGCTCGAAGGATCTTTAATCACTGAAGTATTTATGGAGGTGTGCTTAGCACATGTGGACTGGGTACCGACTCCGAGCCTGGGCACGGGGACAGCACTGGAACAGGACACACAGGCTTCTGCCCTCGTGCAGCTGCCCTCCTACTGGGGTGACTGCAGCAAGCACATGCAGAAATGCTCAAGCCAGAGTATTTCCACTTGTGATAAGTGCCACAGACGTAATGGAATAGAATAATGGGATAGAGAGAGAGGCCCTCTGAGACTGTATTTGAGCCGAGACCAGCTGGGCCAAGAGATGGAAGAAGGGGGAACTGCAAACACAAGGGCTGGAGGCTGGAGCTCTGGGCCTGCAGGAGCGGGGCGCACGCCTGTGTGCTTGGCACGTGGTGGGCAAGGAGCAGAGTAGCTGGAGAGGTGGGACCACAGCATGATGGGCTGGATTTTATTTGAGGGACAGCTGGGGACCGAGGGAGTGATGTGGTCTGATTGATTTTTTTTCCCCGTCACTCTGGTTGCTCCATAAGATGGAGAAGCTGGGCTCTGGTTAGGAGGCCCTCGCTGTCGTCAGAGAAGGCTGCTTGAACGAGGGCGGCAGAGTCAGCATGTGTTCTGGAGGTTGAACTGACCAGACCGGCTGAGGATTGGGTGTGAGGGTAAGAAAGCAGAAAGGATCAAAGCCTCCGGGAGCCTGACTTGAGGAGATCAGTGGGTTATGGCACCAGGACTGACGTGGGGAGGAAACAGTATTGAGGGCAAATCGTGATTTCACTGTAGAACATGATAAATTTCAGAAGAGTTAAACGAAGCAGCAAATTAGAAATTATTTACAGAACTCACCCTCCTCGTCCTGTTTCTTTACTGCTTCTTCTTAAATGCCTTTGTACAGGGCCGCTGCAGGGAAGTAGCAAGATCTTCCACTTCTGGGCAGTTGTTAGATATCCACTTGCTGATCACACACACATCCCCCACCAGAGTCCAGCCACCCTCCTGCAGAGGAGGGACGAGCCTGTCCTCTCCCGTTCCCAGCATCTCGCCCAGTGCTTGGTGCACAGTAGGTGCACCGTAATTGTTTACTGAATGAATGAATGTGACTTAGAATCCACTAGCCCAGGACGAGCCTGTAGAACTGTGACTCCTCTTTCTGCCTATTTAAATTTAGTCTTAATCAGGCAATTCGTGCCAAATGCCTTTTTCTTTTCTTAGATTTTGACCTTTAGTGGATTCTTATGGTCAAGGCTGAGCAGTGTGGGTTAAATGCAAATGTTAGTTCACTCTGAAGTTGCAGATTAGTGCAGGCATATCAGGGTCTTCAGAGCGCGGACAGACCTGGGCTCAGGTCCCAGCTCTGAGACTTAGCAGCCGTGGGACCGGCTTCCTCATACGTGGTTGTCGCCAAGCCTAGTAAGCGAGAACGGTTCTACTGTTGGTTAAATCAGTGTTGTACTGCGTGGTTGTGCATCTTGTATTTAGTAAATGATACACTTTTATGGCTTGTAAAGCACTTTCTTATACAGGGTCCTATTTACCCACCACATCAGTCCTTTGGGGGAGCAAGGCGGGTGTTTGTAAGGAAGGAGGGAAGGCGGGTGGAGCCTCAGCATCGGCTCCCCAGCCCCACCCGGGTAGGTCTCAGCTCTGCCCTAGTTGACAAGCCCAGAACCACCGCCGTACAGGGCAGAGTCCTCACGCCTCTCCAGCCCCGCCCTGACCCCATGGGTGCCAACATCTGTGGGTGCTTAAGTCCCCTCTGTAAAACGGCATTATATTTGCACGCAGCTTACCCACATCCTACTGTGTACGGTAAGTCATGTCCAGATTACTTGTAATACCTGATACACTGTGAATGCTATGGAAATAGTTGCCACTGAGTTGCAAAGTCAAAGTTTTGCTTTTTAGAACTTTCTGGAATTTTTTTTCCCATATATTTTTGATCCACAATTGGTTGAATCTGCGGATGTGGAACCAGTGGATACGGAGGGCCGTCTGTATATAAATACGTTATAACGTTTGGGAAGTTTAATGTATTGTTTTCATTTTGCTTTTTTGCTTTATACATTTTTGTGAGTAATGTATGGGACTCCCTTAAGACTCAGGAATTAAATGCCTAGTGTGTATAAGTCTGTCAGTGCCTCCAAATTACTTGACTTTATAGTGATAGAGTAGGAAAGTTTTAAAATGATACAGTCTTCCCTTAATTATTTTAAAGATTAAATTGAAAGCAAGTATTTAAAATAAAGAAATCTTATTTTAGAGTTAAACACTACATTGCAATTTTTGTATTTTAGCTAGAAGAACCACACCTCTTTTGGAGTATATTAAAAGTAGAAAATTAGAAAAGCAGGTAGGTCTGGCCTTTTACCCAGTGAATAGCCTTCTTGTTCCCATCATGTCTGTGCAGACAGTTTATACACATACTTTCCACATCTTTAGAGAATTCGAGAAGAAAAGCGAGAAGAACGGAGGAGGAGGGAGTTGGAAAGGAAGCGCTTACGGGAAGAAGAGACAAGAAGGAGAAGGGAAGAGGAGAGATGTAAGAGGAGAGCAGCGGAAAAACAGCAGAAAACTGCTGAGAAAGAAGTAAGGAGGAAGGTAATTTTGAGGAGACATTTCATTTCTTTTTTCCAAAAATGGTTCAACCTTTTCGGTATTTTAGCTCTTCAGAACTTGCAGAACATTTTCATTAGTGTAGTCTTTCACTATTATAGTTCTTTTTCTCTGTTCTATGACAGTGGTTCTCAGATGGTGTTCCCTGAGCCCCAGGCTTTCTTGAGCTTGCTGTGTTTGGGGGACCACATGGGTGGAAGAGTGGGCGAGGACCAGGTTCCTGGGTGTGACAGAAGCACTTCACCCAGAGGAGCCCACATTTAAATGTCCTAGGCTGGGCTTCTGCTTATATTTGCCTTTCAAGAGAGATTTCCTAACTAAAACACGACACATTTGAAACCCGCTGGCTTTGTGTCTACTGGCCTTTCTTTATGCTGACGGACTCATAGAACTGGGTTGTATCATTTCTTTTGTGGTAGCAGCAATGGTTTCTACATCTCTTGCCCGTTTTTCCTTTGACTGATGCATTCATTTATGAGGGTGGTTTAATTCCCACAGAGGGAATTATCCTCTATGTAAAATTTATTGCCTAAACTGGGGTCAGCCCCTACCTTCTTAGTATTCTGCTCAGATGACTTTAAGCCTAGATTTCAACCGCATGTGAATCTTACCTCTTCCACAAAGGGTTTAAGGTGCCTTTTAGGGATTCGTTAACATTGTATAATATAAAGGAAAAAAATGGAAGGTCAGGACTTGAGGGAACGGAGGCAGAAAGGAAAGGATAGGGAAGAGACCACAGTTGCCGTAGTTGAGCCCTAGATTCGTTTCTGATATGCTCGGCAGTCAAAAACAGAAGAGTTGATCAGAAACGTAGTTTTCACTATTCATGAGGAGAAAACATGTCATATCTTCAAGGAAAGCAAAGCTTTTTCTAGGCCTTTGCTTCTAAAACAGTGTCTCCCGTAGGTGGTCCTGTGGGGTTCACTAGCAATGGGGGGGATTTCTTAACCATATTCCTGTGACACACACAGCCATCTGTATCGATCAGAACTGACTGGGCTATGCTGCAGTAAAAATAGTCTCAAGGTCTCATTGGTTTCGTGCAGCTAAGGTTCTCTTCTTGTTCACATTACGTGTCCATTGTGCATTGCTCATCGTAGCCATTCAGTGAGCCAAGCTGACGAGGCTCCATCTTGCATTTGCTTCCGCAGTCGTTATGAAGTGGAAGGAGGTGTGTAACACAGCAGGTTGCACACTGGTTCTTAAACCTTCCACACAGAAGGGACAGGTCCCATGTGCCCACATTCCACTGGCCAAAACGCGGTGCACGTCCCCACCTACTCTCAAGCTGAGGGACATTGCAAGTGCCTGGAGGAAAACCTGGAACAGCTGATGAACAGCACTAATGAATAACATAACCTCTGAAGACTGTTGCTTGAAGTGGCTCTTTTTAAGTTCAAGGATTTGCTGAAAAACTCAACCTGATGGAAGGTGTGGGCCAGGTCATGCTGCTGCAGCACATTTACTGCAAAGATAAAACCTCAGTGGGCAAGATGAGTAGGTAGCCGTTTGACCCGCAAGAAATCAGCCAGAGTGGTTTCCTTCATTTTGGCTTTGATGACAATTGTTACAGATCCATGTAGTTTTAAAATCTCATAATCTGTTAGTACCATTGATGAAATTGAGGAGCCCAGTCAAGATTATTAAATGAAGATCGTCCATCCCACCTCTGCCAGGACATGGACCTAATAATGGGCGTAGCCAGGGTGTCCCTCTGGAAATAACTCTGAGACTGTTCTCTGTTTGTCCATGTGGTTTAAGTATGAACACAGTTCTTCATAACAAAAGTGTAGCAGATATACTTCCTATAACAATCATATGTAGTCTCAACAGTATAAACTAACAGCCCTTGAAAGATAATAAAATGAAACCTTAATATTATGGGAAGGCCTTTGTCATCTTGGAAAGACAGCTCTGTCATGACCAGGGGGCAAGTAGGTATCCATCTACAGGTATGCAAATATTGTCTAACCTTTTCCTTTACCTTTCTCAGCAAAGAATAATAGCACCTAATGCTTTATATTCTGAAAAGCATTTTTGTCAATAGCTTTGAGAGTTTTTCAAGAAGAATCATTAAAACGTGTAGCCTACAATTTTGCCTATAATTTTAAGTAAGACTTACAGTATTTGGAATATAGCATTTTATTTTTACACGTTTGAATATGGAATTAGAATCCAAAATAAACCAAAGACATAAAAGCAAATGATGTCAAAAAGTAACTGTGGGGCTCTTCATACAGAAACAAAGAAACCAACACAAACTGTGGGGCTCTTCATACAGAAACAAAGAAACCAACACAAACTGTGGGGCTCTTCATACAGAAACAAAGAAACCAACACAGGCACAGCAAGAGAAAGGCTTAGTCTTACTGAATCTGGTAAAACAGAATCCTGGTGGCAGGTTAGACCCCAGTGACGTGGGCCACCCACATCTCTGTCCTTCGAGTGTCTGGTGTTCTGACCTGACAGTACATATTTGACTCCCAGGGTGGCCTTTAGTGAGCGTCTGTGCTCAATTTGGGGATCTCTGACCTAAGATTCATCTAGAGAATTCAAATTAAAAAAAAAAAAAAGAAAACCTAAAAAATAAAACCTGTAAAAAAAACCCAAAAGAATTTGTATTAATACCCTAAAAGTAAAGAGGCAGAGAGAGGTCCTCGTGGCTGTTGTTAACAGTAAAGAAGAATATGATTCAAGGAGAGCCACCCAGTGGTTTATTTTCCTCTGAGACTTGAGAACTAAGCAGTGAGCTCAAGTTGAAGTAGGAAGTCAGGTTACCAAAGTCACAAGTAAAATTCCCGAATACTGTATATAAATTGTAGGCTACAAATACTGTATCTGAAAGAGTTGTGCGATCCTTTCCACGAAGCTCTTTAGAAACAGATGTGTGTGTGAGATAGGTTACACGCATGTAGAACAAGCATAGATGTGGGCTGCACGGGGACACTTGGCCTGACCGCCCCCCACCACCGGCTCCCCTCGCAGGGAGCTTCCCCCCCACCAGACTCAGGCCCTCTCATGAGTAGCCCCCCCCCCCACTGTCTGGTCCCTGCCTTCCCTGACCCCCTTGAGAAACCATTCCCCCTCCTCCCCTGCCCCACACCTCATTGTCCTTTTAGTCTGTTTATCATGTGTTTGTAGCGTTTCATACCACCTGAGATTATCTGGTTCACGGTTTTCTATTTTTGTCACTGTGTATACCGTCCTCCCACCCCCATGGCCACCACCGCCTTGGCAAGACTATCAAGTGTGAGTCCTTAATTGTGGGCACTTGTCTCTTACCCACAACTGCATTCCTAGCCCTGAGCCCAGGGACTTTACCCCAGTTCATGGCACACAGCTGCTAAAACCCGTGTAAACACAGGAGTGTCCTCTGTATGCTAATGAGCTGACAGGTGGCTGGGACCCTGGAGAGCTTCAGGATGGGAGCTGCTCATCAGAAAGACCAGGCGTGATTATAGCATTGGAACCTCCAGCCCCATCCCCACCTCTAAAGAGGGAAAGGGTTGGAGATTGAGTTCAGTCACCCATGGCCAGAGGTTTAATCAATGATGCCTGTGTAACGGCGTCTCCATAAAAGTCCCTGAAGCGTGGGGTTTGAAGAGCATCCCAGCTGGTGAACACACGTATCCCACTGCCACGGGGGTGGAGCCGAGAGAGCCCTGTGCATCTCTCCCATCGGGCTGTGCCTGATTTGTATCCTTTATAATAAACCAGTAATAGTAAGTAAAGCACTTCCCTAAGTTCCATGAGTCAGTCTCATTCAAGAGCTCCCTGAATTTATAGCCGGCCAGTCAGAAGTACTGGTGACAACCTGGGACTTGCAACTGGCCTCTGAAGTGGGGACAGTCCTGTGGGATCTGACATTAATTCCAGGTGGATAGTGTCAGAACTGGGTTGAGTCATGGGACACCCAGCCTGTGCTGGACAGCTGGGGAGGTGGTGTTGGAAAAAGCTTTGGCTTCAGAAATATTGTAAAAACAGTTCATAGGTGCACAAAATTATTTGTTGGATGGATGGAGACTTATACTGTTGCACTGCCCTGTGGTTTGCATATATTAATTTTTTAATTAAAAAAAGATACACTGTTGTCTGAAAGGATCCCCCACAGGCAGGGAACATAGTCCACTGATGAGAAGCAGCTGGCAGCGTTTGCCTGACGGTCTATGTTTCATCCTTAAATGGACTCGTTTAGTCTAGGTGTATCTGTGTGTAGTTTTTGTCTCCCACAACTTACATAAGTTCACTTTTATAAGTGAGAACAAAATTCTCACAAGTAGACTTCGGTTCATATTCTACAAACTGACTGTACCTGTGGTACTTAAAGTTCAAAGAGCAGGAACAGGGAGGAAGAGGCCTAATTTCATACCTAAACGAACGTATCATAGGAACCTTATAAATCTGTTTCAAGAAAGAGAGTAATAGGTGTTTTTAAAACTATTCTCAGTCATTAATATAAAGCCATCCTTTAAAAAAATTTTTTTCCTTATTACTGAAGTAATACATGTTCATTTTAGAAAAACTGGAACCTGTAGATGAAAGAAAATAATTTCATTTCTGCCAACTAAAAATAATAACTCTTAACACAGTGTTGCAAGCCTTTTAGAGGTTTTTCTATGTGTGTGAATGAACATGCAAATAGAAATTGGATCATTCCACTTTGTAACATTCTTTTCTTCGTTAATGTAATATCTTTTTTATCACATTATCCTAAATTGTTTTTCATAACTAGAAAGTATTTCATTGAAAGAATGTTCCCCTGTGTATTTAACCAAAAACCTGTTCATTGGACCTTTAGCTTATGTTTTTTTGCTATTCAAACGTTTGGGCTCAATATTGGTGTATATTTTAAATTATTTATTAAATACCTTCTTTTATAATATATTCCTAAAGTGATATTTTACTATCATTATAATTTCTCAGCTTCTCAAGAAATCAGAAAAGGGAGAGGAGTCAAGCACTGAGAAGCCAAAAGAAAGAGGAGAGGAAATTGACACCAGAGGTGGGAAACAGGAACTCGGTCCCAGCTGTGTAGTCGTGAAGCCCAGGCCCTTGGAGAGCTCGCTGCAGGAGCTCAGGGAAAAGTGAGCCGTGCTTTTGTTTCTCTGACCACGTTAAGCACCCGAGGTTGTCATCGAGTTGTGGTTGTACATCCTTTGTCAGTATGAGTGCTTGTATTTCATAATCTACCTGGAATTCAGGAGTTTGCTGGGCTGCTCTTGCCCACACCTTTGTCTCTCCTTGGCCAGCAGTCACGCTGATGGTGGACTGCTCAGTCTGCATCCTCGAGGCTGTCTTCAAACAGGGAAGTGTCCTGGTATTGTTTCCTCCATATCTCCTCTCCTGGTTATTCTCTTGGATTCCTGCCTCTGCACTTCCATCTTCAAGATCTCCTTCCCACTCTCTTTACTTGGTGATTTTATCAGTTTGTAATTTTCCTCTGTCTTTTGAGATATCTTGCCCTTTTGATCTTCCAGACCTCCTTCAGTGTAGCTGCAGAATTGTAAATTGGAGAGCCCAGCCTTTTAGGTGCTGGAGATCTTCTGTGATACAGAAATAGAGTCCCAAGTGCTGCCCTTTCTCTGTTGGAGTGGTCAGTCCTCTGGTCCCGCCAGGATCTGCCCAGCAGCCGTGGATGCTGGTGTCCACGGGCCCCGCCTCTACGCGGCGGGGGTGTCCCCCGCCTGCTCACGCACAGCGGCTCATGAGAGGAGTTTGAGCAGAGTGCTCTGGGGACGGGATGCACGGCAGCCTCTGAGCAGGGAGCCCCTCCCTCCTGGGTCCACAGTCAGGGGGCCGTGTGCAGCTGGGATTCTTGTTCCCCTGACCCAGGGCTCCTCCCCATGTCCTGCACGTGGGTGCCTGCAGAGCTTCCTGGAGCCCAGGACCACTCTGCTCAGAGGGGTGGCTAGGGGTGAGTTTGGAGGGGAAATGGCAAGGTCGTGGGATGAGGCTGCTTTTCGCCCAGAATCACAGTACTCGGAATGACTTCCTACTACCTTTCTTGCACGGTTGTGATAAAGGTTTCCTTTCTTCTTTATAGGGATTCTGGTTAATTGGTTTGTTTATAAGATTAATTTGTGCATGACTGTCAAATCTGTGATCATTCTGGTTTATGTTACGGGCATATCTCTTATTATTGCTTATGATACAGCAGCGCCTTTGGCATGTTTCTGGCACAGATTTGTGCTTGTAGCTCTTTTTGTTCCCATCAGCCCTGCTGCCATTGCGTGCGGGGAGCCACAGACGTACGTATATGAGGCTCGTGGAGAGAAGGACTTTAAGAACCAGATGAGCTAAGCAGCAACTTATTTACTTACTGTTCCTTTAATTCAGTTTGATATATGCATGCATTAATTTTTTTAGTTAATTTTAGCTCTGCTTGGAACAGAAACTCAGCTGTAAATACCAGCTCTGTGTCACGACGGATGTGCACCTGGGCTGCTAGGAAAGTCCCTTGAGTACTTTTAGTCTCATTTATTTTATCTGTAAAAAAAGGGAGGATTATATTTACTAAGAACTATAAAAATATGTGTATATGGTACCTTAGCATAGTGCCTATTACATATGTGTGACTCAAGTGTAACAGTAAATATTGTTATTACTATTGTTTATTCATGTTTTCAAAAGTTTCTTATTGAATGCCTGTCGTGTGCCCGTCATGTGCAAACTTGGCACTGCAGTGATGAGCAGACTTACACATCCCCTGTCTGCTTTTGAACTTGTAGTCTGGAGGGGAAGACGGGTAATTGACAAGCAGTTTATGGAAGGTTATTGATAATTTGTGTTGAATCACAGGTCAGAAAATGACAGTGATAAAGAGCAAAGGGACGTGGAGAGAAGATTCCGAGAAAAAGAACTTGAAGCACAAAGATGCCACTTGGATGACAGCAGAAAACATAGAGCTCGCTATGAGTTGGATAAGTTTTCAGGAAGAAGCAGAGAAGAGCTGAAAAGGGGGAAAGGATTCACCCCAGACCGAGGGAAGAAGGGGAGCCAGGATGGGGGCGGCCCTGTGGGGGCAGCAGAGACACCAGGAAGGGAGAAGAGTGAAGATGAGCTGGCACCCCAGAAGGAGGACGCGGGAAGCAAGGTTCTTTTATTCACTGGGGATAACCTTTCACTTCATTTTCGTCTGCTCAGAGTATCAGCTGTAATCCTGCAGGCTTACAACTGCTTTTCCAGACAGAAATGTTTTATCTAACCAAGAGTCTTGAGGTGTCTTGAGGTGCAGGATCGTAGCTTCTGACAGCGTCCTAGGGAGCTCACTGCCCTGAGAGTCTGTATTTGCAGAGCAGTTATTCTTGTCCAGTGAGAGGCACCAAGTGCTGAAATGAAACCAGCATCATCTTTTCTCAGAGAATCAATTGTTTTTTTAACCAGGAAAGAAAAAGAACCTTTTATTTAGTATAAAACTGGCACATTCACACTATTTGCTTGAGAATAAGTAATGGAAAGATTATACATTTTACCCCTAAGACAGTAAGGAAAATATTAATGACATGTCATGGTGCTTTCTTTTACATCATTAACAGAGTTACGATTTTTTTAAATTGAAGTTTAGTTGATTTACAATATTGTGTTAGTTTCAGGTGTACAGCAAACTGATTCAGACATTTTTTCCAGATTATATCCCAATATAGGTTATTACAAGATATTGAATATAGTTCCCTGTGCTGTACAGTAAATCCTTGTTGCTTATCTATTTTATGTATAGTAGTGTCTATCTGCTAATCCCATACTCCTAATTTGTCCCTCCCTCCTTCCCTCTCTCCTTTGGTAATTATAAGTTTGTTTTATGTGTCTGTGAGCCTGTTTCTGTTTTGTATATACATTCATTTGTATTATTTTTAGATTCCATATATAAGTGATATCATATAGCATTTGTCTTTCTCTGTCTGACTTAACTTCACCTAGTATGACAATCTGTAGGTCGATCCATGTTGCTGCAAATGGCAGAATTTCATTCTTTTTTATGACTGAGTAATATTCCATTGTATATATACCACATCTTCTTTATCCATTCATCTGTTGATGAGCATTGAGGTTACTTCCATATCTTGACTACAGTTCTTTTACCTCAGGATTGCTTTGGCACTTCTGGGCCTTTTGTGGTTCTATATATATTTTAGGATTATTTGTTATAGTTCTGTGACAAATGTCATGGGTATTTTGATAGGCATTGCATAAAATCTGTAGATTGCTTTGGGTAGTGTGGCCATTTTAACAGTATGAATTATTCTGATCCAAGAGCATGGGAAATCTTTCTATTTCTTTTTCTTTTTTTTGAGGTACGCGGGCCTCTCACTGTTGTGGCCTCTCCCGTTGTGGAGCACAGGCTCCAGACGCGCAGGCTCAGTGGCCATGGCTCACGGGCCTAGCTGCTCCGCGGCATGTAGGGGCTTCCCGGACCGGGGCACGAACCCGTGTCCCCTGCATCGGCAGGCGGACTCTCAACCACTGCGCCACCAGGGAAGCCCTCTATATCTTTGTATCATCTTCAATTTCTTTTATCAGTGTTTTATAGTTTTCAGCATATAGATCTTTCACCTCCTTGGTTAAATTTATTCCTGGGTATTTTATTTTTTGACATGATTTTAAATGGGATTCTTTCTTTACTTTCTCTTTCTGATATTTCATTGCTGGTGTAAAGAAACAACAGATTTCTGTGTATTAATTTTGTATCCTGCTACCTTGCTGAATTCATTTATTAGTTCTAATAGTTATGTGTGGAGATTTTAGGTTTCTCTATAGAAAGTATCATGCCATCTGCAAATAATGACAGTATACTTCTTCCCTTCCAATTTGGATACATTTTATTTCTTTTTCTTGTCTGATTGCTGTGGCTAGGACTTCCAATACTATGTTGAATAGAAGTGGTGAGAGTGGGCATCCTTGTCTTGTTCCTGAATTTAGCAAGAAGGTTTTTAGGTTTTCACCGCTGAGTATTATGTTGGCTGTGGGTTTGCCATAAATTGCTTTTATTATGTTGAGATATGTTTCCTCTATACCCACTTTGGTGAGAGTTTTTATCATGAATGGATGTTGAATTTTTTTTTTTTAATTTACTTTATTATTTATTTTTGGCTGCATTGGGTCTTCGTTGCTGCATGCTGGCTTTCTCTAGTTGTAGAGAGCGGGGGCTAGACTTCGTTGTGGTGTGCGGGCTTCTCATTGCAGTGGCTTCTCATTGCGGAGCACGAGGTCTAGGCGCGCGGACTCTATAGCACAGGCTCAGTAGTTGTGGCACACGGGTTTTAGTTGATCCGCGGCATGTGGGATCTTCCTGGACCAGGGCTCGAACCCGTGTCCCCTGCATTGGCAGGCGGATTCTTAACCACTGCGCCACCAGGGAAGTCCGGATGTTGAATTTTGTCAGATGCTTTTTGTGCATCTACTGAGATAATCCTGTGGTTTTTCTCTTTCTTTTTGTTAATGTGGTGTATCACATTGATGGATATGTATATGTTGAAACATCCCTGCAAGCCTGGAATGAATCCAACTTGATCATGGTGTAATGATTCTTTTTATGTGTTATTGGATTTGATTTGCTAATATTTTGTTGAGGATTTTAACATCTATATTCATCAAAGATATTGGCATGTAATTTTCTTTTTTTGTAGTGTCTTTGTATGGTTTTGGTATCAAGGTGAGGGTGGCTGCATAGAATGAATTTGGGAGTGTTCCCTCCTCTTCAATTTTTTGGAATAGTTTTAAAAGGATAGGTATAAGTTCTTCTTGTATGTGTGGTAGAATTCCCCACTGAAGCTGTCTGGTCCTGGACTTCTGTTTGTAGGGAGTTATTTTTTATTACAGATTCTATTTCACATCCAGTGATTCGTCTGTTAAAATTATATGTTTCTTCTTGACTCAGTTTTGTTAGGCTGTATATTTCTGGAAATTTGTCCATTTCTTCTAGATTGTCCAATTTGTTGGCATATAACTGTTCATAGTGTTCTCTTATGACTTGTATTTCTGTGGTATTAGTTTTTATTTTCATGTCTTTCATTTCTTATTTTATTTATTTGGGTCCTCGCTCTTTTCTTGGTGAGCCTGGCTAGAGGCTTGTCAATTTTATTGATCTTTTAAAAAAAACAGCTCTTGGGCTTCCCTGGTGGCGCAAGTGGTTGAGAGTCCGCCTGCCGATGCAGGGGACACGGGTTCGTGCCCCGGTCCAAGAAGATCCCACATGCCGCGGAGCGGCTAGGCCCATGAGCCATGGCTGCTGAGCCTGTGCGTCCGGAGCCTGTGCTCTGCAATGGGAGAGGCCACAACAGCGAGAGGCCTACGTACTGAAAAAAAAAAAACAAAAACAAAAAAAAACAGCTCTTGGTTTTATTGATCTTTTCTGTTGTTTTTTTAATCTCTATTTCATTTATTTCCTCTCTGATCTTTAGTATTTCCTTCCTTCTGCTAGCTTTGGGTTTTTTTTGTTCTTGTTTTTCTAATTCTTTTAGGTGGTAGGTTAGGTTGTTTATTTGAAATTTTTCTTGTTTCTTGAAGAAGGCCTGTATCGCTATGAACTTGCCTCTTAGAACTGCTTTTTCTGCATCCCGTAGATTTTTGTAAGGTTGTGTCTTCATTTTTGACTCAAGGTATTTTCTGATATCTTCTGTGATTTTATCGTTGACCCATTGGTTTTTTAGTAGCATGTTGTTTAGTCTCCATGGGTTCATTCTTTTCCCATTGTCCTTTCTGTGGTTGACTTCTAGTTTCATACCACTGAAGTCACAAAAGATGCTTGAAGTAATTTCTGTCCTCTTAAATTTGTTAGGCTTGTTTTGTCAGCTAACACATGGTTTGTCCTAGAGAACGTAACATGCGCACTTGAAAAGATGTGTATTCTGGGTTTTTTTGGATGCAGTGTCCTGTAGATATCAGTTAAGTCCAACTGGTCTATTGTGTCATTTAGGATTTCTGTTGCTTGATTTTCTGTCTGGATGATTGGTCCAGGGATCTGATGTCAGTGGGGTGTTACAGTCTCCTGCTATTATTATATTATTGTCAATTTCACACTTTATGTCTGTTAGTATTTGTTTTACATATTTAGGTGCTCCTCTGTTGGGTACATGTATGTTAACAAGTATAATATCCTCTTCTTGTATTGATCCCTTTATCATTTTATAATACCCTTCGTTGTCTTTCTTTATGGCCTTTGTTTTAAAGTCGAATTTGTCTGATATGAGTATTGCTACTCCCGCTTTCTTGTCATTTCCATTTGCATGAAATATCTTTTCCCATCCCCTCACTTTGTCTGTGTGTGTCTTTCACCCTGAAGTGAGTCTCTTGTAGGCAGTATATTGTAGGTTCTTGTTTTTTTATCCAATCTACCACTCTTTTGATTGGAGCATTTAGACCATTGACATTTAAAGTAATTATCAATAAATATGTACTTACTGACATTTTAATCCTTGTTTTCCCGTTGCTTTTTGTAGTTCTTTGTTCATTTCTTCTTTTTCTTCTTTTTGTTTTTCTTTCTGTGGCTTGATGATTTTCTTTTGTGGTATGCTTGAGTTTCTTTCTTTTTGGTTTTTTTGAATCTATTGTATATTTTATTTGTGGTTACCATGGAGTTTGAGTATGTTAACCCATCACTATATCTATTTTCTTTACACTGATAGTAATTCAAGTTCAAAAACATTCCAAAATACTTACATTTTAAAACTCTCCTCCCCCACATTTTGTGACTTGTAATGTCCTGTTTTACATGTTCATGCTTATCCTTTTACTGTTAATTGTAGTTATAATTGCTTTTACAGTTTTTTTTATTGTTTTTTAACCTATGTACTGGCTTATTTAAGTGATCTCCAATCATTTTATATACTTGCCTTTCCTGTAGATCCTTGCTTCCTTTCTATTTAGAGAAGACCCTTCAATATTTCTTTAAGGGTAGGTTTAGTATTGCTGAATTCTTTTAGTTTTTGCTTGTCTGAGAAATTCTTTATCTCTTCTTCTATTCTAAATGATAATCTTGCTGTGTAGAGTATCCTAGCTGCAGGTTTTTCCCTTTCAGGACTTTGAGTATATCATGCCACTCCCTTCTGGCCTGAAAGTTTCTGCAGAGAAATCAGCTCATAGCCTTCTGGGGGTTCCCTTGTAACTAACTCCTTGTTTTTCTCTTGCTACCTTTAGAATTCTCTCTTTATCTTTCACTTTTGTCATCTTAATTCTGTGTCTTGGTGTGGGTCTGTTTGGATTCATCTTGTGTGGGACCCTCTGTGCTTCCTATACCTGGATATGTGTGTCCTTCTTTAGGTTTGGGAAGTTTTCAGCCATAATTTCTTCAAATACATTTTCAATCCCCTTCTTTCTCTCTTCTCCTTCTGGAATCCCTATTATGTGTAGGTTGGCACATTTGATATTATCCCATAGATCTCATATTTTGTTTTCATTTTTTTAAAATTTGTCTTTCTGTCTTCTTCTCTGATTGGGTGATTTCCATTATTCCATCTTCCAGATCACTTACACATTCTTCTGTGCCACTTAGTCTGCTGTTCATTGCTTGATTGTTTTTTCTCTCAGAAATTGTCTATTTTTGGTTGCTTCATCTTTATAGTTTCTAGTTCCTTGTTACAGTGATCTACATTTCTATCAATAATCTTTCTTAATTCAGGTAGCACCTTTATTACCTCCTTTTTGAACTTGGGGTCCAGTAGACTGATGAGCTCTGTTTCATTATTTGTTCTTTCAGGAGATTTCTCTTGTTCTTTTAATTGGGAGTTCCTCTGCCTTTTCACTCTACTTAATTTTCTCTGTCTCTGAGAATTTAGGAGAAAGAGTTATCTACTGAGGTCTTGAAAGTGTGTTTTTATGTGGGACTGTCCCTGTGCAGACGGTGTGTATTCAGTGTTTTTAGTGCCAGGGCTGGTTTTGGTATGCCCACCAGCCACGTCATTCCTCAGGTGTGCTGTCCGTAAGCCCCGTGATAGGGGTGTGGTCAGTGTTGTACTATCCAGAGCCTGGGCTGGCTGTGAGGTGGGGCCTCCTCTCTGCTCCGTGGCTGTCACTGCCCTGTCGGGGGTGGGGGCTCTGCTCCCCAGTTGTTGGAGTAGAAGCCCTGAGGGTCGAGTTCAATCAGGCTCCGTTGCTCTTGAGTGTCTGCCCCAAAGGAGGTGAGTGCTGAAGCAGCTGAGGCCACAGAGGACCTAGGCGTCACCTGTGTAGGTGTCCACAGTTCTGCTCAGAAGCAGCTCGGGGTCGCATCCCTTTCTCTGTTGTGTTCATCCCAGATCTCACGCAAGGCTGTGGTGTGGAGTAGGCTGGGGCTGGGGGTTGGGACGTTGTGGGTACAGGAATTGAGGTGGCTGCACTGCTGTGTGAGACCTGTCTGCCCCAGATCCAGCACTAAGCTGCCATGTGGACTGGGCGGAGCCAGGGGCTCACACTGACAATGGCTGTTGCCGCCCCACCTGGACCCCACCCGAGACACAGGTCTGTCTCTTCACTGCTAGGCCGAGTCTCTGCCCAGATCTCATGCCAGGCTGTGGCGTGCAGGGAGCCATGCCAGGGTGTTCACCCCTTCAGGTCTGGAGTGCAGAGAAGTGGCAGCTGTGACTGCAAAGCTCTCTCCACCCTGATTGTCAGCACGCTGCACAAAGGCCCTCCTTGTGAGTAGAGTCCCAGCTTCTCCAGCACCTCTGTCTGTCTCAGCGGATTTCCCAGCAGGCAGGGGGGCCGTCTCCTCCGTGCGGGACCCTAGGACTGGGATGCCCAGGGTGTTGCTCAGCCTGCCTGCTCCCCGGGGTGAGAGTCCACCCACGAGGACTTTCTCCTCCTTACAGATCTCCCCGGGGCACAGGTCCTGACCCGGTGCCTTTCTTTCTGTCCAGGCCAGTTACGTGGAGCTCTTTCTTGCAGCTTTGGCTGTGTAGAGGGTCTTCTGCCAGTTTCTGTGAGAACCATTCCACAGGTAGATGTGTTTCTGATGTGTTTGAGGGGGGAGATGATCCCCCTCCAAGAGCGTTCTGATTATTAGTGGGTAATGAGGTGGCCGTAAACACCCAGGCCAGCTCTGCACAACCGGCATGGCATTGGGATCACAGCGTCGCAGAGGAGCACTGTAACGGGTCATCTCCCTGCCAGGCCCGGCCCCGTGGTGCTGGCCAGCCCTCACAGCCTGGCGTCCAGGTGAGCCGAGGGCACGGAGGCCTGGGCTGCAGGCCGTATCCACGTGCCCCGCCACCCCCGACCCTGGCAGCCTCCCTCTGTCCTGTGTCTGATTCTGTCATTTCAGGAAGCTGTAGAAATGGGAGCACAGCATGGAACCTTTTGAGGCTGGCTTTTTCACTCAGCATAATCCCCACAGATCCATCCAGGGGGTGGTGGGTATCAGCGATGTTGATTTTTATTTCTTTATTTATATTTTTTATAAATCTATTTATTTATTTTTGGCTGCGTTGGGTCTTTGTCGCTGCGCGCAGGCTTTCTGTAGTTGCAGTGAGCGGGGGCTACTCTGTTGCGGTGCGCGGGCTTCTCCTTGCTGTGGCTTCTCTTGTTGCGGAACGTGGGCTCTAGGCGCACGGGCTCAGTAGTGGCTCGCGGGCTCTAGAGCGCAGGCTCAGTGGTTGTGGCTCACGGGCTTAGTTGCTCCACGGCATGTGGGATCTTCCCGGACCAGGGCTCGAACCAGTGTCCCCTGCATTGGCAGGCGGATTCTTGACCACTGCGCCGCCAGGGAAGTCCCGCTATGTTGATTTTTAAAGTGTCTGCAGTGAAGGCAAGGCCAGCCCCAGCCAGAGGGAGTCTGCTCATCTTCACCCTTGACCAGCCCCGTCCATCTACTCAGAGGTTTCTGCAGTTACTGTAACCTCAGGGCTTTCTGCTGCGTTCGTTCACGCGAGCACTGGTTTCTCACCTGCCTCTTCATTTAGCAGCAGTGAGTGACGGGCATCGGCACAGCTTTGGGAGTGGGAACCCGAGGTGACTCTTCCGCTCAGTTAAAGCTGTGGTGCTGTAGTGGCGATAAGGTGCTATATGTCATAGCTCCTTTCTCACGAGGTGAGCTGCGATGTCCTTCTAGAATCCGTCTGTACACACAGACATTACCCTGCGAAAGCAGAGCCGTGCTTTTGGCCCCGGGCAGAGGTGGTGTGTGAAGCCTGTCTCTCTGTCTACATGGGATTCGGGTCTGTATGGCCTGCCAAGCCCTTTCCCACCCTTCTCATTGGCCAGGCTGATATTAAGGAAAAGAACATTCTGGTAAACCCCATGGTGGTAACTGTGGGGCCTCCACACACAGCCCAGGAGTGGGCAAAGGTGAGTGGTGAGCCCTGGAGAAACAGCATAGGACGTGCCCACCCGAGTCACACTGCCTGGCCCCTAGGTGGCCGTGGAAGGCTACGGCTGCTGCTCCGCCCACATGAGCAGACGGCTCCCTCGGGTGGGTCCACGGCAGAGCTGGCTGGCTTCCCCAAGGCTGGTCCTGGCCTGCAGAATCGCTTTGTCCTTCCCTGGCTTTGCTTTCCTCATTCCCTGAAGCAGTTTCATTTCATTTTAGGTACTGTATCCAGGAATGTTTTTATCCCACCACCTCTAAGAGATTAGTATGATGGCTGGTTAGCATTTTCCATAAAGGGGACAGTTGAGGAATAAGCTACACAGAAATTGCTAATTACAAATGTGTGTGACTGTTCAGGTCATAGCTCTAAAAAGCCACATCTCTAGAGACCATGCCTCATTATGTTCCAGACTTCGCATCCACCCTGCGTGGCGAGTTTGAGGGGCTGAGATGAGTGTGTCTGAGTTTTCACCTCTCAAAATAGGAGGGAATGCCGTGATTGTATTAATTCCACAGAGTCTTCTGGCTTTGAGCAGTAACAGTTTCCCAGACACTAACTTTACTTACAAGTTATTATTAACTGTCTTTCTTGTTCGTGGCTCTTTTTTTTTTTAATCTCAATGCCTGATTTCTGAGATAGTGCTGTGAAAAAGTCTGATTTTTAGCTTGATTTTCTTTAGATAATTAGGATTATCAGGCCCTAGAAATAGATAGACCTGTTGCCCCCTCCTGTATTGCTGGCCCTTGGAAGAGTAACACGCCCTCTGTCCTGGCAGGACCGACCAGGCTTGCAGCTGTACCAGCCCAGAGGTGGCATCCGAGCCCGTGAATGTGATGGAAGACCCCCTGAGGAGGGCCGTGACGGGAGGAGGGGTGAGGTGGAAGATTCACCAGGGGCTGGAGCTGAGAAGAGCGAAGAGGCAGAGTGAGTCAATGTGCATGTTGGTGACGTGGGTGGTCTCCCACCCACACTCTGTGGATTAGAGAGGGCATTCCTTCCGGAAGCATGTAAATTAGCCTGGAATAAAACCGACAAGGTGAAACTACTCCTTATAGAGAAACTAGAACTATGAAGGTGGCATAGAAATACCTAGAAACCATTCTCAAGCGATCTTTTAAAACTTTGAACAGAGTTATAGATTTGGCCATTTCTGATATAAACTAGTATATGTAATTTAGCCAAAGCAGAAGAAAAATAATCTCCTTCAGAAAGTAGCAAAGTATGACCAAAACCAGAAGAAAGCGAGTATTGTATCAGTGTGAATTCTGAAGCATTTCAAACATGGTGTAGGAATAACTTGGACTTTCAGTTTTACACATTTGCAAGTCAATGGTCTGTATCTCATTGTGCTTTTTGTTGGTTTTCTGTGAGCTGTAGTTTCTGGAGAGTGAGCAGCTCTCATTTCTCATAACCATTGTAATTCAGTCGTTCATGCACCTTCAGTCGTAAGGATTAGCTGAAGCCTGTCGTGCTGCATTCCCTCTGATAGGAACTTTAACACCGTATAAAGCCCAACAGCTTTAATTGTTGCCCTTTTAACAATACGACCACTGAATTAACGAAAAGAGTTCCAGTCTTTTGATGGAGTGCTCATGTTTTATAACATAAATGGCATTATTTTAGAGAGGAATAATTAGGTATGGCATCTGGAGTCTTTCTTTTTGCAGTCTGAGGCAGTTTTTTCATAACTTAGTATAGTTTTCTGCAGCTGTGCATTCTACAGTATTTTTTCCTTTTAGTGAAATTTTTAAATGTTAATGCTTTTGGCACTGTGCTTTGAACCATTTATTAAATAAAAATTTTAGTTGCTATGAATTTGAACTCCAGTTATGGTACTTTTCCTATATAGAATTATATATAACAAAATACTGCTTTTTAAAACGTAGCTTTAATCATCTGAATATTTCGCTTATTATATCTATTCCTTATAAAATATAAAATGTTTATAAAAAACTGAGATTTATTATTAAAAAAAACCTCTATGACTGTTAGACATAAGGTCAGTTTCAAGCATTGCTGTGCTCGTGTTCTTGACTTACGAGCTCCGGAAGGTGGGGGAGGGGAGAGAAGAACTTGCTGTGGATTCAGTGAGTTCCAGGTGATCCAGCAGCATCAGCTCTGGCTGAAAAGGGCTAGATAGTAAACACTTTAGACTTTATAGGCTATACGGCCTCTGTCACAACGATTAAACTCTGCCATCATAGTGAGCCTTAAAATACATTTACAATAGAAAATGAATGGGCAGGGCTGTGTTCCTATAAAACTTAATATATAAAAACAGGCAGCACACCATATTTGGCCTGTGGGCCATAGTTGGTTAGTGTTCAAGATTCATGGTTTAAAACAATGGTTGTTATACTTTTTGGTCTCAGGAACACTTTACGTTCTTAAGAATTATTAACAACCCCAAAGGACTTTTGTTTATTAGCTAGATTATATCTATTGATGTTTAATGTATTCAACATTAAAGCAAAAATGTTTAAGCACAAGAATACATAAACACATGTTCTTTTTATAGCTGTCAGAGTAATAACATCAATACACATCATTTTAGCCTCTGGAAAACTCCACTATACACCCGTGAGAAGATCACAGTAAAAAGGCGAGTAATGTCTTTTAGTCTCTTAATGAGTAATTATACCCAAGGGAGGGACCAAGATGGTGACATTGGAGGCTCCTGAACGTCCCTCCTCCCATAGACACACCAAATGTACAGCTACACACACAGAAGTTCCCTCAGAGAAAAATCCAGAAACTAGCCAAGCGACTCCTACACACCAGACAAATGAGTCAATACCCACATCGAAACAGGTGGGAAAGTCGGAGACAACCTCTCACCATAAGCCCAAACCCCAGCACAGCACCATACAATCGCAAGGGAACCCCCAGTTCCCAGCTTTTTCCTGAAGAAAAGCTAGGGCTGCCACATCTAGCACCCCGACTTTTAAGGCTCCCCATCTGAGGGATGGACCTTTAAATCACCTGGTTCTGAAAGCCAATGGGGCTTCTGTCCATGAGACCCACAAGACAGGTGTGCATGAGAGCCCTCTCTGCAGCTATCCCCCCAGGTCTCCGCACAGGAGCAGGCAAAAACGCTCATCTACCAGATTCTCCCTGGAAGGGTGGACTGCGTACTCTTCTGGTTGCTACTTGAGAGCCCAGATTCTAATCAGCCTGCACGTGCGTGGAAGTGGACTGAGACATTGATGGGTCTTGGCACACCTTCCACTACTGGAAGCCACTAAGAACAAAGACAGGAGCGTGGACAGTCATAAAGGTTTGAGAGGCAACCACATGCTCTGGCCAAGCTGATGGACAAGGTTTATCTCCTACATGAGACTAGTCTGTCCAGACTGGGAGAGGTGGCTGTTTTATCTAATGCACAGAAACCAACACAGAGGCTCAAGGAAAATAAGAAATAGGGGAATATGTTTGAAACAAAAGAACAAGGTAAATATCTCGAAACTGATCTTAATGGAGATATGTGGTTTACCCAGTAGAGTTCAAAATAATGGTCACAAAGGTACTCACTGAGGTCAGGAGAGCAATGCAGGAGCACTGTATGAATTTCAACAAAGATATAGAAAATATTAAAAAGTACCAAACAGAAATCATAGAGCTGAATCTTATAATAACTAAACTGAAAATTTCAATAGAGGAGTTCAACAGCAGACTAAATCGAGTGGAGGGAAGGATCAGTAAACTCAAAGGTAGGGCAGTAGAATTCATCCAGTCAGAGGGGCAAAAAGAAAAAAAAAAAAGAGTAAAGATAGCTTAAGGGACTTATAGGATACCACAAGAAGACCAATATGTGCATTATAGGGGGTCCCAGAAGGAGAATAGGGAGGGAAAGGGGTAGAAACGTTATTTAAAAAATAATAATAATGGCTGAAAACTTCCATAACCTGTGGAAAGAAACACCCAGATACAGGAAGCCTAAAGAATACCAAATAAGATGGATTCAAAGTGACCCACACTGAGACATATTATTATATTGTCAAAAGTTAAAGAAGACAGAATCTTAAAAGCAGCAAGAGAAAAGCAACTTGTTATGCACAAGGGAACCGTCACAAGACTGTCAGTGGATTTTTCAGCAGGAACTTTGCAAGTCAGAAGGGTGTGGGATGTTATATTCAACATACTGGAGGGGAGGGTGGGAAAACACCAACCAAGAATACCCGGCAAAGTTGTCCTTCAGAATTGAAGGAGAATAAGGAGTTTTCCAGACAAAGCTGAAGGAATTCATCACCACTAGACTAGCCTTACAAGAAATGTTAATAGGAGTTCTTCAAGCTGAAACAAAAGGCCACTGATTACCAACAGGAAAACATATGAAAGTATACAACTCAGTGGTGCAAAGGTAAATACATACTTAAATTCAAAATGTTCTAATATTGTCATGGTAGTGGGTAAATCACTTATAACTAGTATAAAGGTTAAAAGGCAAAAGTTTTAAAATAACTATAACTACAATAATTTGGTAATGGCTACACAATATAAATAGATGCAAATTGTGACACCAAGAAAAAAATGTGGGATGGGGAAGTAAAAATATAGAGCTTTTGTATGCCTTCGAAGTTAAGTTGTTATCAGCTAAAAGTGAACTGTTTTAATATGTTTTATGTAAGCCTCATGGTAACCACTAAGCAAAAACCTGATGTAGATACACAAGGCATAAAGAGGAAGGAATCAAAACATACCTTTAAAGAAAATCATCAAGTCAGAAAGCATGAGAGCAAAAGAGGAAGAAAGGAACTTCAAAACAGCCAGAAAACAATTAACAAAATGGCAATTGTAAGTTCATATCAATAATTATTTTAAATGTAAATGAACTAAATTCTCCAGTCTAAAGACAGAGTGGTTCTTTTAGTCAATGTAGTATTGGAGGTCCTAGCCACAGCAATCAGACAAGAAAAAGAAATAAAAGGAACCCAAATTGGAAAGGAAGAAGTAAAACTGTCACTGTTTGCAGATGACATGATACTATATATAGAAAACCCTAAGGACGACACCAGAAAACTACTAGAGTTCATGAATGAATTCAGTAAAGTTGCAGGATACAAATTAATACACAGAAATCTGTGCATTTCTAAACACTAACAACAAGTTATCAGAGAAATTAAGGAAACAATCCCACTTACCATGACATCAACAAGAATAAAATACCTAGGAATAAACCTATATAAGGAGGTAAAAGACTTGTACTTGGAAAACTATAAGACACATAAATTGAGGATGACACAAACAGATGGAAAGATATACTGTGTTCATGGATTGGAAGAATTAATATTGTTAAAATGATTATACAACCCAAGGCAATCTACAGGTTCAGTACAATCCCTATCAAAATACCAACAGCATTTTTCACAGAACTAAAACAATTTTAAAATTTGTGTGGAAACACCAAAGTCCCCAAATAACCAAAAGAATCTTAAGAACAGAGCTGGATGTATCATGCTCCCTGACTTCAGAATATACTACAAAGCTATAGTAATTAAAACAGTATGGTACCAGCACAACAACCAGACACACAGATCCGTGGAACAGAATAGAGAGCCCAGAAATAAACCCATGCCCTTATGGTCAATTAATCTACGAAAAAGGAGGCAAGATTATACAATGGCAAAAAGACAGTCTCTTCAATAAGTGATGCTGGCAAAACCAGAAAGATACATGTAAAGCAGTAAAATTAGAACATTCTCTAACACCATATACAAAAATAAACTCAAAATGGATTAAAGACTTAAAGGTAAGCCCAGAAACCATAAAACTCCTAGAAGAAAACATAGGCAGAACACTCTTTGACATAAATTGTAGCAATCTTTTTGTGGCTCTGTCTCCTAAAGCAAGGAGCAATAAAAGCAAAAATAAATAAATAGGACCTAATTACACTTAAAAGCTTTTGCACAGCAAAGGAAACCATCAACAAAGTGAAAAGACAATCTACTGAATGGGAGAAAATATTTGCAAATGATATGACCAATGAGGGGTTAATATCCAACATATATAAACATCTCATACAACTCAACATCAAGAAAACAACCCAATTAAAAAATGGGCAGAAGAACTGAATAGACATCTTTCCAAAGAGGAAATGCAGATGGCCAACAGGAACATGAAAAGATGCTCAAGATCGCTAATCATCAGGGAAATGCAAATCAAAACCACAATGAGATACCACCTCACACCTGTCAGAATGGCTATCACCAAAAAGAACACAAATAAAAAATGTTGGCGAGGATGTGGAGAAAAGGGAACCCTATTCATACATTGTTGGTGGGAATGTAAATTGGTGTAGGCACTCTGTAAAACAGTATGGAGGTCCTCAAAAAACTAAAACTAGAACTGTTTGACCCAGCAATTCTACTCCTGGGTATATATCTGAAAAAAAAAAACACTAATTCAAAAAGATGCTTGCACCCCAGTGTTCATAGCAGCACTATTTACAATTGCCAATGTACAGAAGCAACCTGTGTCCATCAACAGAAGAATGGATAAAGAAGAAGGAATATACATATACACACACACATACATACACACACTGGAATACTGCTGAGCCATAAAAAAGAATGAAATTTTGCCATTTGCAGCAACACGGATGGACTTCAAGGGCATTATGCTAAGTGGAATAAGTCAGACAGAGAAAGACAAATACTGTATGATATCACTTATGTGTAGAATCTAAAAAAGAAAACTAGTGAATAAAACAAAAAAGAAAGACTGACAGATATAGAGAACAAATTAGTGGTTACCAGTGGGGAGGGGCAGGAAGGAAGGGCAAGATAGGAATAGGGGATTAAGAGGTACAAGCTATCATGTACAAAATATTTACGTACAAGGATGTATTATTGTACAACACAGGGAATATAACCAGTATTTTATAGTAACTATAAATGGAATATATTAACCTTTAAAAATTGTGAATCACTATGTTGCACACCTATAACTTATGTAATATTGTACATCAACTCTACATCAATTTTAAAAAAAAGAAAAAGAAAAAAGGAGTGGCTGAATGGATGGAAAAAAAAAGATCCAACTCTATGCTGCTTCAAAGAGACTCATTTCAGCTTTAAGAGCACACACAGACTGAAAGTGAAGGGATGGAATAAGATATTCCATGCAAATGCAAACCAAAAGAAAGTAGGTTTAGCTATGCTTATATCAGACAAAATAGACTTTAAGTCAAAAATTGTAATGAGACAAAGAAGGTCATTATACAATGATAAAGGAGCTAATTCATCAAGAGGATTTAACAATTATAAATATTTATGCACCCAACATTGGAGCACCTAAGATATATAAAGCAAATATTAACAGATATGATGGGAGGAATAGACAGCAATGAGATAATAGTGGGGACTTCAAGACCCACTTTCAACAATGGCTGATCATCCAGACAGAAAATCAATAAGGAAACATTGGACTTAAACTACACATTAGACCATATGGACCTAACAGAACATGTCAACCAACAGCAGGAGAATTCACATTCTCCAAAATAGATCAAATATTAGATCACAAGACAAGTCTTAATAAATTTAAGAAGATTGAAATCATATCAAGCATCTCTTCCAACCACAATGGTATGAAACTAGAAACAATTAGAAGAAGAAGATTGGAAAATTCAAAAATGTGTGGAGATTAAACAACATGCTTCTGAAAAACCAATGGGTCAGATAAATCAAAAAATATCTGAGACAAATGAAAATGGGAACATGACACATCAAAACTTATGAGATGCAGCAAAAGCAGTTCTACGAAGGAAGTTTATAGTGATAAATGCCTACATCAAGAAAAAAGAAAGACCTCAAATAAACAACCTAACTTTACACTTCAAGGAACCAGAGAAAGAACAACAAACTAAGCCCAGAGTTAGTAGAAAGAAGGAAATCACAAAGATCAGACCAGAAAAAAAGGAAGTAGAGACTAAAAAAGAAAAATCATTTTTTTAAAGATCAATAAAACTGAGAACTGGGTTTTTGTGGTTTTTTTAATAAAGAAAATTGATAAACTTTTAGCTAGACTAAGGGGGAAAAAACAAGACAAATAAAATTAGAAATGAAAATAGGAGACATTACAACTGATAACATAGATACTGAGGCTCATGAGAAACAACTATGGACAGTTATACACCGACAAATTATATAATCTAGAAGAAGTGGATAAATTCCTAGAAACTATAACCTGCCAAGATTGAATCATGAAGAAGTAGAAAATCTAAACAATTACTAGGGAGGAGATTGAATCAGTAGTCAAAAACTTCCCAACAAACAAAAGTCCAGGACCAGATGGCTTCACTGGTGAAATCTACTAAACATTTAATGAAGAATTAATACCAGTCCTTCTCAAATTCTTCTAAAAAGTAGAACAGATCAGGATGCTTCCAAACTCATTTTATGAGACCAGCATTACTCTGATACCAAAGCCAGGCAAAGACACTACAAGAAAAGAAAATCACAAGCCAATATCCCTGATGAACATTGATGCAAAAATCCTCAACAAAATATTAGCAAGCCGATTTGACCAGTACATTAAGAGGATCATACACTATGTCAAGTGTGGTTTATCCAGGGATATCAGGATGGCTCAATATACACAAATCAGTCAATGTGTGATACACCACATTAACATAATGATGGATAAAACTCATATGATCATCTCAATAGATACAGAGAAAGCATTTGACAAAATTCAATGTCCTTTCATGGTAAAAACTCTTGAGAAACTGGGTATAGAGGGAAGGTCCCTAAACATGTTAAAGGTCATATATGCAAACACACAGCTAACATCATACTCAACAGTGAAAAGCTGCAAGTTTTTTCCATAAGATCAGGAACAAGGCAAGGATGCCCACTCTCATAACTTTTTTCAACATAGTACTGGAAGTCCTAGCCAGAGCAAATAGGCAAGAAAAAGAAATAAAAGGCATCCAAATTAAAAATAAGTCAAATATTCTGTTTGCAGATGACATACTATGTACAGAAAACACTAAACATGCCACAAAAAATCTGTTAGAAATAATAAATGGAAACAGTAAAATTGCAGGATACAAAATCTGTATACAGAAATCAGTTTGTTGTTAGTGTATAGAAATGCACCTATCAGAAAGAGAAATTAAGAAAACAATCCCATTTAAATAGCGTCAAAGAGAATTAAATACTTAGGAATAAATTTAACCAAGAAGGTAAAAGATTATACACTGAAAACTATAAAATTCATAAAAGAATTAAACACAAATAAGTGGAAAGGCATTCCATGTTCATAGGTTGGAAGAATTAATATTGTTGAAATGTCCAAAAGGGCTTCCCTGGTGGCACAGTGGTTGAGAGTCTGCCTGCCGATGCAGGGGACACAGGTTCGTGCCCCGGTCCAGGAAGATCCCACATGCCGCAGAGCGGCTGGGCCCGTGAGCCGTGGCCACTGAGCCTGCGTGTCCGGAGCCTGTGCTCCACAACAGGAGAGGCCACCACAGTGAGAGGCCCGTGTATCCAAAAAAAAAAAAAAAAAAAAAAAAAAAATCCAAAAGAAGACCAAAAAGGACTTCAAATAACCAAAGCCATCTTGAGAAAGTAGAACAAAGCTGGAGGCATCATGTTCCCTGATTTCAAATTATATTACAAAGCTGTAGTAATCAAAACAGTATGGTATTGGCAGAAAAACAGACACATGGAGCAATGGAACAGCATAGAGAGCTCTGAAATATACCCATACATATATGATCAATTAATGTTCAAGAAAGGAGCCAAGAATACAATTGGGAAAGGATAGTCTTTTCAATAAATGGTGTTGGGAAAACTGGACAGCCACATGCAAATGAAAACGGAGCAATTTCTTACACCATACACAAAAGCAACTGAAAATGTGTTAAAGACTTGACTATGAGACCTGAAACCACAAAACTCCTAGAAAAAAACATGGGGGCAATCTCCTTGACATTGGTCTTGGCAAGACTTTTTGCATTTGACACAAAAAGCAAAGGCAACAAAAGCAAAAATAAACAAATGCTACTACATGGAACTAAAAAGCTTCTTCACAGCAAAGGAAACCATCAACAAAATAGGAATTGGGAGATTGGGATTGACATATGTACACTAATATATATAAAATAGATAACTAATGAGAACCTGCTGTATAGAACAGGGAACTCTACTAAATGCTCTGTGGTGACCTAAATGGGAAGGAAATCCAAAAAAGAGGGGATATATATATACATATAGCTGATTCACTTTGTTGTACTGCAGAAACTAACACAACAATGTAAAGCAACTATACTCCAATAAAAATTAATTTGAAAAAAAATATCTGAACTAAACACCTTTTCAAATAATTGTGAAGGAAGTGATGTTTAAAAATAAATTACAGGGACTTCCCTTGTTGTCCAGTGTTAAAGAATCTGCCTTCCAATGCAGGGGACGTGGGGTCGATCCCTGGTTGGGGAAGTGAGATCCCACATGCCGTGGGGCAACTAAGCCTGCGTGCCACAACTACTGAGCCCGCGTGCCTCAATGAGAGAGCCTGCATGTGGCAAACTACAGAGCCCACGGCGCTCTGGACCCCATGCACCACAACTAGAGAGAAGCCTGCACACCACAACGAGGACCCCGTGTGCCACAAATAAGACCCGACACAGCGAAAAAAATTAAGAAAAATAAGTAAATAATAAAAAATAAATTACAATAGAAGAGGTTAAAAAAAAGCAACCTATGGAATGGGAGAAAATGTTTGCAAACCACATGTCTGGTAAGGGGTTAGTGCCCTAAATATACAAGTAACCCATACAACACAACAGCAAAGAAAAACCAAACCACTTACAGACTGTCCCCAGCTTAAAATGGTTTGACTTGCGATTTTTTAAGTTTACAGTGGTGTGAAAGCAATATACATTCAGTAGGAACTTTGAATTTTGATCTTTTCCCAGCTATCAATACGCAGTACAATACTCTCTCATGACGCTGGGCAGTGTCAGTGAGCTGCAACTCCCAGTCAGCCAGGCAATCACAAGGCTGAACAACCCATTTATACACTTACAACCATTCTGTACCCATACGACCATTCTGGCTTTGACTTTTAGTACAGTATTCAGTAAATTACACGAGATACTCAATACCATACTAAAAATAGCTTTTTATTAGATGATTTTGCCCAACCGTAGGTTAATGTAAGTGTTCTGAGCATGTTTAAGATAGGCTAAGCTAACTGCGATGTTTGGTAGATTAGGTGTATTAAATGCATTTTTGACTTAATGATATTTTCAACTTATGATGGCTTAATTGGGATATAACCCCACCATAAGTCAAGGAAGAGCTATACCCAGTTTAAAAATGGGCAAAGGACCTGAACAGACATACTGCCAAAGAAGAAATACAGATGACCAACAGGTACATGAAAAGGTGCTCTTCAATATCACTAGTTACCAGGGAAAGACAAATCAAAACCACGAGATATCACCTCATGCCTGCCAGAATGGCTATTGTCAAAAAGACAAGAGATAAGTGTTGGTGAGGGTATGGAGAAAAGGGAGCCCTGGTGCACTGTTGGAGGAATGTAAACGGATACATACTATGGAAAACAGTACAGAGGTTCCTCAAGAAATTAAAAATAGCACTGCCGTATGATCCTGCAGCCCCACTTCTGGGTGTGTATCCAAAGGAAACAATCCCGATATTGAAGAGACATCTGCATCCCCATGTTCGCTGCAGTATTATTCACAATAGCCAAGGTATGGAAACAACCTAAGTGTCCATCGATGGATGACTGAATAAAGAAAATGTGAGATAGCTACATAGATATAGATATCTATAGATATATCTCTATCTATCTATATGCAACAAAATATTATTCAGCCTTAAAGAAGAAGAAAATCCTGCCATTTTCAACCATATGGATGAACCTGGAGAGCATTATGCTAAGTGAAATAAGCCAGACAGAGAAAGACAAAGACTACATGGTATCACTTATATTTGGAACCTAAAAAAAAAAGTTGAACTCATAGAAACAGAGTAGATTGGTGGCTACCAGGGACTGGGGCATGGGGAAAGTAGGGAGAGGTTGGTAAAAGGGTACAAACGTTGAGTTATCAGATGAATAAGGTCTGAGGATCTAATGTATAATATGGTGACTGTAGTTGATAACACTGTATTCTATAATTGAAATTTGCTGAGTAGAACTTGTATTCTAATCAAAAAAAAAAAGTAAATATGTGAGGCAATGAGCGTATATTGATTAACTTAGTGGGAATCCTTTCATACTGTACATACATCAAATCATCTCATTGTACACTTTAAATATATCACAATTTTTTATCTGTCAATCATATATCAATAAAGCTGAAAAATATATAAATACAAAAGTATTGAATAGTTACACCCTCTGAAAGGTGCCTAAGATACCTCTTCAGGGATTATCAGAACTCATTTTGAGACCACTGTTTTAAAACAGTAATACCTCTTTATATTGGTACACACTTCCCAATGTAGGCTTTCAGATTGGCTGGGCAGGGCACGCACAGTGTCTGAGGTTTGGGGATGTCTAGCAACCTGTGGCTGGTAAGATCAAAAGCTGTTCACATATGTGTGAAGATTTTATTACCAATTACAGAAAAACTTTGAGTTTATCATATGTCTAAGAAATGGCAAAAATGTTAAGGAAAGAATTACCGTTCGTGTGGACACATCGCGTGGAATTACAGCTGACAGTCGTGGGGAGGGACCGAGTTCTCCGTGTGACTGAGGGCTCGAGTGAGGGTTGGCCTCCTGTTTCACTTCTTCGTAATTCCTCTGCAAAACTTTCTTTTAATGTTTTCTGTTGTTTCTCATTTTGGATTTCAGTCCTTGGTTTTATTCAACTACTTAGTGATTTTAATAATTATATTCTAAACATGAACATAACAAAGGAGAGGGGCTGCCTATTGGGATTTTCATTGCTCTCAGCCTTTGCTAGTAAATCATAGACACCAACTGAAGTAATTCCTCAAATCTGACATGAAATATAGGCCCTTTGAAGGATCTCATTTACCATCTTTGGAAACAAGTTTTTACTTGCTAAATAATAGTAGTACTTACTGAGTAATCGTCTCCCATTTCATAAATCCCAAGGCAGTGAAACACCTGCAGATGTTTCTGCAGCAAATCCAGCAAATCCAAGGAAGGAGAGTGGCTGCTCCAGCCACTTCCCAGCAGCCCACTGTTTCTTCCCCAACCGCATTCCTCGTGGGGTGAGTGAATTCTGCACATGGGGAAGATCCACGCGGACAAGGGCGCGAATTTTTTCACAACACACTATGAGAAAGGATCATTTACTTTCATCTCTTTCACTGAATTCTCATTTTTGTGTCTGTCTTAACTCTGATGAAAAGACAGATAATCATCTATACTTTAAGCAGATTTGCTTTCTATTCTGTTCTTCCTATCTTTAAAATTAAGGACATGTATTAGGTTAAAGAGGAGAATTAAGTAGGTATTTGATCCTCTTGATCTGTTCATAGATTAATAGCAGTAAAGAAAAAGAAAAAAGAGAAGTTTATTTTCAGAACACTATTCAGAGTCAAGAGGTTTTTTAAAAAACAGATTTTCCCACTTAAATCTACCAGATAATTGCTTCAACCCAATCTTAGCTATAGGCAAGGTCTACTCGTAGTTATTTTTACATGAAAATTCAGTTTTAATCATTATTTTTTAATTTTGTCACTTCAGTTAGGTTTAGAAAAATGCTGTCTGTCTTCTTTGTGTGAATTTCTGCCAGGCTGCATTTTGGTGGAAAGCTAGCAGTTTCTTGTAAATGGTTATCCCTATCTTCTTTGTATCAAAAGCATGTTTATCCTGTGAAGCTCTAAATCTCTCCCAGAATTCTTCGTTGCTACACATCTAAAAGAAAAATAAATACAGAAGTAGCCTTATATCACAAAAGAGATTTTTTTAAAAAAAGTCTTAGTCAAGTTAAACGTAAGCAGCCTGCCCCACAGAAAGAATGGTATTCTTCAGTAAAATAATTTAAATTATTATCATGGTAGAAAAATCAGTGTGCCAAGTTGCGAGCAGTGTGCCTACAGGTTACACACAGTGTGCCTACAGGGTACATACAATTACTCCATCACATGCTCATGGAGTAGCCATTTCCTACATCACTAGGATCATACTTTTCTGAATCAAAAAATGGAGCAGTTGATTGGACAGAGGATTCTTATGCCAGTTTGGGGTGTGAGGGCCAATGTAGGAGATGCTATTTGGACACCAAACTGCTGGCATTTCTAGGATATCTTAATAGGTGGTAGAACCCATGACGTTTGGATTCAGGCCTTGCTATGGGCTGAATTGTGTCCCCCTCCACCCCAGTATTCACTTGTTGAACCCTTAGCCCCCAGTGTGGCCGTATTGAAGTAAAGAAGCAACTAAATGAGGTCATAAGGATGGGGCCCTGATCCGATAGGAGTAGTATCCTTATAAAAGAAGACACCAGACTCACTAGCTCTCTCTGCCACATGAGCACAGAGCCAGAAGGCCGCTGTCTGCCATCTGGAAAGGCCCCCACCAGCACCAATAGGCTAGCACCTCGATCTTAGACTTCCAGCCTCCAGAACTGTGAGAAATAAATGTCTCAGTTTATGCTGCCCACTCTGTGGTATTTTGTTATGGCAGCCTGATCAGGCTGAGACAGGCCTGTCCCAGGAAACCCAAGGACTGCAAGGGAAGGAACCCAATGGTGGTGGCCTGCAGCAATGGCTCCTCTCTCCTGGACCCCCAAGTCTTCCTATTTTGGATCATTTCTGTCAGCTTTCAAATGAGATTTGTTAGTTCTTATGTTATTAAAAAATTCCTCAAGCTAAATTGCCTTATCTATCAAAACATAAAATAGAAGTATCCTTACACCCAGCATTGGAACTCCTAACACTGCGCCCTACAGATTGAACTGCTGCTACCAAGCATAGACACACCAGCCGTTAGATGCCCTTCTTTTTGGAACAGCCCAGGTGTTCCTCCTGGGACGTGGCTAAGTGGCAGCTCCACAATGCGCAACACTAACACCAGCTTCTCCACAGGGTGGGGTAAAGTCCGAAGTGCAGAATGCGCTTCAAACCCTTTACAGACTCACGGGATGTTTGCATTTGCAGAGAAAATGTTTGGGAAGATGTGTGCCAATTGCTAACATGTTTACAGTGGCTAAGAATTGGGACTACACTGTGGAAGTAGAGCTTTTATGTTTTGATACACATTTTAAATCCTGCTTTGTAAAACCTCCGCAGACTCCGTCACCCCCCACCCCATGGCCCCGTCACTCCTCCACGGCCCACCCACTGGATGACAAGCCCATGGAGGCAGAGACTGAGATGTTTACTACTGTTTATGCCAAATTGGTGGAACTCAGTATTTATTGAATAAATGCTCAAATGAGTAAAAAGACAAAATACCTTATATTGCAACTTGCTCGTTCTTAAATGAGAAAATTTATCTTTAAGCCAATATTTATCTTACAAATAACAAATTGTTTTATGACTAGAATTTCTGACTACCTGAATATTTTTATGTATGTATTTTGGTCTAGAAACCACCTAAACCTCACAGTGAAATAGCTTTAAAAGTACTCAAGCTTTTAGGACAAATACTGATAAGAAATATGCCAAAATTTAATAGCAACTGAAGGTAGGATTAAGATGATTTTTAGTTCTTTTCTTTCTAATTTTTGAACAATGATTATGTACAAAAAATAGATTTTCTTTACTTCTCTTTCCAAATGGATTCAAAGCTTATAATTACCACATGTATATAAATGCCTGAAATGAGGCATTTGAATTTGAAATGAGGAATTTGAAAACTAATTCTTTCTCCAAGGATCTCTACCAATCTGCTACTGAGTGTCCCAGGGAAGAACAATGGCAAAGTCTGCACTTAGGAATTCCTATGCAATTTCTTTTCCTGTTTTTGGTATTTGCTTAAGTTTATGCATGAGTAGGAACTATATTAGTACTATTTTCAACATTCTCTCTAATGTGTGTCTTTTTAAAAATGTCACTTACCTTGGAATGCAGCGTGATATATTTCTTCTTGCTAGAATTGCTTTGTTTGTGACCCTCACATTTCACAGATGTGACCACTTTATCATTCTCTCTTCCTGTGCTACTGTTTCCTCTTGAGCAGAGTCGCTTAGCCAGTTTTTTAGGTTATAGGTTTAAAAAAAAAGTTTTATTATTGCACAAACCCCATGTTTGTCATTATATGAAGTTAAAATTTTCTAAATCATTCCCTTTCTCTTTGAAATTCTGTGTAATATTTACCAGTAAAAATTATCTTAAGGTCTTCCTTTTGGAATTGTTTGCAGGTTTTTGACAGCTGCCCAGTGTCATCCAAATCAGGAAAGGAGAAGATCTGAAGGATTATGTTGTCAGGCCTGCGAACTAGCAAGTCAGACTGCCCCTGACACACATTCAAAGGATAATCCAGTACTTCTTTCTCAAGCACTTTCTCCATCTGCCCTAAACATCAGTGAGAAAGAGAAACTGAGAGACAGACTAAATTATGACAGGCCAGCTGAATCCCACCCCCTCACAAAAAAGTCACTTGAATTTAAAAGCACCTGTGCTTCTTAACACAGATGAACCTGTCTTTAGAATAAAGTTCTGTCCCACTGAAGAGACAGTCACCATTGAGCAGTCCTAGCTTAAGTGGAGTAGATACTCCCATTTATGAAGTTCTTTACATCGAGACAACAGCTCTTTGGAGACACAGTGATTGTCACATTCATTCGTCAAATGGTCACTGCGTGCCTCTGTGTGGCAGGCACTTTTCTAGGCGTCAAGCATTCAGTGGGGAGCAAAGCAGACCAGTTCCTGACTTCACAGGCCTCGAAACCCTTCCTTTCACTTAAAAGGGGTGGAACCCCCTAAAAGCTCACCAGTTCCCCTAAATCAGGAATTCTTTTTTTTTTTTTTTTTTTAAAGAAGATGTTGGGGGTAGGAGTTTATTAATTAATTAATTAATTTCTTTTGGCTGTGTTGGGTCTTCGTTTCTGTGCGAGGGCTTTCTCTAGTTGTGGCGAGCGGGGGCCACTCTTCATCGCGGTGCGGGGGCCTCTCACTGTCGCGGCCTCTCTTGTTGCGGAGCACAGGCTCCAGACGCGCAGGCTCAGTAGCTGTGGCTCACGGGCCTAGTCGCTCCGCGGCATGTGGGATCCTCCCAGACCAGGGCTCGAACCCGTGTGCCCTGCATTGGCAGGCAGATTCTCAACCACTGCGCCACCAGGGCAGCCCCTGGAATTCTTAACTCGAAATCCGTGTTGGCTGCTCTTGTAACATTGCCACTCTTGTGGTCATCATAGGTTCCCTAACTTAGTATCATGTTATGAATAAGCATATCATACATTTTTCTGTAGAATGGTCCATATAAGCTTTCATCAGATCCTCAAAGGAATAACTTTTAAAAAGTAAAAATTTTTATACAGTAGGCTGTCAGTAATCCAGCATTGAATTGTTTTCACAATCTTCTTGCCACAAACATAAAATGGAGCAATTCGATATTATAGGCAGAAACTATCATCTAAAGTAACAGACACTTCATAAGTATGTTCTCTCCACTGAAGAGTTGGGGGGTCATCACTGTCACCTTCTTTATACTGAACAGAACCTGCCCCTCCCCGCACTGCAGCTCTCCACCCCTCCCACCCCTCCCCAGGCCCACGTGGCTCAGGCCAGTCTGATCAGGGCAGCCCCCAGACATGGGCCGGTCTTCTCCTAGCGTGTGCCTGGGGGCTGCGCTGGCCAAGTGACGTGCGAGTCCAACGGGATGGCAGGGCAAACTCACCCTGTCGTTCTGTATGTGACCAAGGAGGCCCAAGGGGAGTCCACCTTCCCATGGAGCTGAAGTGTGCACTCAGAGCAGAGGTGAGAAGATGGTGGGCTCCTGTCGGCAGTGCTGGAGCTGCTGGACCAGCTCACCCTGGAGCCCACCTTCCTGCGGGCTTGTTGGGGGACGGGGGCGTGTCTTGTTACTAAAGCAGTGTGAGTGACTGTGTCTGTTACTCTAGTGAAATCTGATCTTAACTGGCAGCTTTGCTTTGGGTTGAACGTATGAGAAAGCTTTGACTTGGCGGAAAACCCTGCTGCTGTGGTGCTCAGGCCTCAGCTCTTCTCAAGCCCTGCCTCAGAACTACTGATATTCTAGGGACCCCCTTCCCTCCACCATGCTGCCTTGTAAGACCAGGAGGCCACACCAGCTTTCAGCCATAACCTCCACTTACAAAATAACCACAGAGAAGCACCCCAAAGGCTCAAGGTTCTAACCTAGAACTGACTGGTAGACTGCGATAAAGCTGTGCTTCGTCCTGCAACTTTGACTAGTTAAACAAGAAGCGTTCAGAAAAATTCTAAGTCGTCCAGGTGTCCTGGAGCCTAGCGTTTCCATTTAATACACATTTCAATAAACCTCTTGTGCTGCTTCTAAGAGGTAAATTACAGGTTCTACCCTCTAAGGAATAAGGGGCACAGCTGCTTCTCCACCTCTGCACACCACAGACACAAGCTCCCACTTGCCAAGGACAGCCCTACCCAAGGTCTGCTCGTCATTCGTTCAGTTCAGCTACGCTCGTCTGAGTGTGAACTTTGTGCTAGGGACTGTTGCTACACCCTCAAGACACAAAGCACAAGACTTTGCTGACAACAGTCTTTCCAGCTGGCAGGGACCCACACAAGTGAGTGGGTGATTATAATTCACTGGGATGTGCGCTGAAGTAAGGTGTGGACAGGAAATAGGATACTTCTTATTTTATCAACCATCTTCTCCCCAAGTACACTGATCTATTTGGGAGGAATAAAATTTGGGGTCCCTTGCCCTGGCAACAGGAGGCCAGAGCTCAACCAGTGAGGAGCGCCTGCCTATGACCCTGCCTCACGAGTGATGCAGAGGTGAGGTGATGGCTTGGGGCCGTTCACAGCAGCGTGTGGGGTGTTGCTAGCGGTGCCCAACAGGTGACAGCAGTGACTCCACAGGGGCCTGGCGTGTGCTCGTGCATATGCTGCCCTGCCTCTGGCTTCTGAGCCCCATCCCATTCTCCAGTCTTCCAGCTGATTCTCTGAGCTGTTTGAGATGCTCCCAATAAGTTCTCTTTCTGCTTAAGTCAGCTAGGATTGGTTTCTGTTGCTTAAAACCAAGAATTTCAAAAGAAAACTGATAAACAGGGAGATGGTTAGAGGCAACAGTAAAGACATTTGGAGAAAGGAAATTTGGGGAAATAAGTTACACTGCCCTGAGTAAAAAATCCCACTAATATTGAGGAATGAGAATCTGGCAGCCTATGTCCTATGGTGGAAAATGGCCAATTACCTGTGGTCCCCTGAAATAAACTGTTCATTATGGGTCAGGTTTGGGGAAACTGCATTGGTGCTGCCACAGAACAGTGTGGAAGGTAAGAGGGATTCAAGACTGTAGGGAAGAGAAGCAATTCCTAACAGCACTGAACATTGTCAAATGGCAAACAAAATGTCTGAAGTCGTCAAACGTAAGAATTGGGACTTGCTATGCACATGCTAAAATAATGGGTGCCTTACAGTCAGAGGGTTGAAATAGCCACAAAGTGTCTGTGTGAAAGTTGGTTCAACAATCTGGAAAGAATGAGACTCTATGTCTCAGAATGAAGGTATGCCGCAGGCCTCAGCAGACGCAGAATACGTCAGACCCACAGATACGCAGCTGATTCTCCACGCCATCCCCCCACCAAGGAAGCTGACTTCCTTAAGCTCCCCCCATGCCACAGCCTTTTCCAGATCTGAAGTCGCCAATAACAAAGTCAATGTCTGGAGGAGGCAGCTTCCAACCAAAAGAACAAGCACTTTATTACTTCACGTCAGCAAACGTGAGGGGAACAAATGTAGGAATGGATTCCGAGTGTAGGGTTCTGAACAAGAAAGAAAAGAATACAGGTTGGACTGAATTTATGGACAGTGTGGTGGTTTAAACATCAGTTCTAGTTGTTTACTCAGCTGATTAATAGCAGCCTAAACTGAGTGGCAGCCAAGTAAAGTCGAGATGCCAAAAACTTCCATCAGAATTCAGAGACTTCCCAGGATAGTAAGGCTGGAATGAACTGGTTATGGGCAACCCACCCTCTTCCTCTGAACTATGGCCCCCAAGGGGCCAATAATACTCTTTTCTACAAAACACTGAGAATGCACTGATGAGGAAACACCAGAATCTCTGAAAAGACTTTAGTGACTGCAATTAAAGTGGGCTCTGTAGTAGACTGATAGCTACATTCTCATCTCCGGAACCTGTGACTATTGCCGTATGTGGGAGAAAGGGGGGATCTTTGCAGATGCAACTAAGTTAAGGGTCTTGAGATGGGGAGCTTCTCCTGGATTGTCCGTGTGAGCCCTAAATTCAATCGTGTCCTTTTAAGAGGGAATCAGGAAAAGATTTTCCTCGCAGACATGCAGAAGAGAAGGTGACATGAAGGCCGAGCAGGAGAGACATGGGAAGATGTGGCCTTGGGGACCGGGGAGCTGCTGTCGCCAGCCTAGGGTTGCCATCAGAAGCCGGAGGAGGCAGGGAACAGACTCTCCCCCAGAGCCTCCAGAGGGAGGGGCCCCGCTGACACTGATTTCAGACCTCTGATCTCCAGAACTGTAAGAGAATACATTCTGTCCTTTGAAGCCACAAAACTCATGGTAATTGTTACAGCAGCAGTAGGAAACTCACAGGCTCCCTGACTTAAAGGGAAAATACAGGCGTTTTAGAGTCAAGGTCAGGAAGGTGACCCTAACAGTCAGAAGGGCCTGTACGGTAATCAGAATAGCCCCGCCCCCAGTCGCTCTGGGGCTGAAATGGACGAACCACCCACTAGATTCCTGCTTGGTCTGCAGAGCTAAAGCCCGTTTTGGGTCTTGTGAGCGCAGGTGTGACTTGATTCACCATGAAAGTGAGACATGGCCCTTCAACCAATTTCTAGATAAGAGTCAGTTCACAGACCCAGAGACCTTCGACTATTCGGAAAGACGGCTACGTTTGAAGAGCCTTGTGAGAACTTACGTGACTCTTCTTCCTATAGGCATTTACCTTAGATTGACCAAAATCCACAAGCTTCACACTGCATTCTGTTCGCAGGGCCTCTGCCACAAAGATGCAGGGCAAGGATGCCAGCAGGACCTCAGCTCCTGGCATCTTGTGAGCAACTGTGGAGTCGACTGTCTCAAGTAGGGGACGCAGGGGACAAGCATGGGTGCACCCGACGGGGCCAGCCTGGGGACAGCACTGCTGCAAACCTGGGTGCCCTGACGTGGTGAGCCTCAGGGACAGCTGGTACTTCCTTGTGCCCCCGCGCATCCCTGTGTCCGACATACCATGCTGCCTCGACCTCCACGTCTTTGTGGCTTTGTGTCGTCCTCATCTGGCCGTCCCCACAGCTGCTGGGAAGCCTCTCTCTCACCTCCTCACACAGGAACTTGCTTGAGGTGCAGAATCTCAGGCCCCGCCCAGACCTCCTGACCAATCAAGGCTCCCACATGCCTGGGCCTTGCTGGGAAGCTCACTCTCCCCCTAGACTCAGCACAGTGTCCGCTTGCCCCTCACAGCGCTGGTTACCTGTGGCCCCGCCCCTCCGTCTCGGAGCAGGGCTGCTTCAGCCTTTTCGCATCTGACATAGTAGGCACCTAAAAACGCCCACCAAGGGAATAAATCAATGCACCCTTCGCTGGTCTAACGCATGTCCCCACTCCTTGGATGGAATATAAGAAGAGCAGCTGACCATGTGGCCCGTGCAGGACTCCTGGCAGCCACTAGACACGGGCGGCACTGCAGCTCTGCCCTGGGCTGCTGCACACCGTGGATGCCCTGTGGGAGTTCAGCCGAGCGGGGCTGCCCCTGGGCTCCCTCACGGTTCCCAGGCAGGCTTCTAGGGCCAGCAACAAAAGGCTTTCTTTAAAGAGGGAGGAAGGGACAGCCACGGGTGCCTGGGACACTTTGAAACTGCCACACCCGCCAAAGCCCAGTACTTGCTGTGCTGCTGCTCGTTAAGCAGGAAGCCTGCAGGGGGCGCCCTCGCTGCTCTAGGGAGGGTTGTTTCTTCTTCTAGGTGGAGAGAAACCATCCACGACTTCCAGATAACCTGCCCCCAAAAGCAAACACACACAGTCTGGCCCAGAAGTTGCCCACCACGGAGGCCAGAGAGCAGAGCTCCCAAAGCATTGTGGATATGGGCAGGGTGAGTGAGGCACTGGCACAGAAACTCAGTAGTTGATGTAAATACTATTTCCATGCGGTATTTTTAAAAATCTAAATTAATGCTAAGGAATCTATGAATAGCAAAATATAAACTTTTTTTTTTTTAAAGTAAGAAGTGGATTTATTTACAGAGAAACACACTCCACAGACAGAGTATGGGCCATCTCAGAGGTCAAGAGGCCCCAGGGTACAGGGTGGTTAGTTTTTATGGGCTGGGTAATTTCTTTTTTTACTTCCTAAATTTTATTTATTTATTTATTTATTATTTATTTATACAGCAGGTTCTTATTAGTTATCTATTTTATGCATATTACTGTATATATGTCAATCCCAATCTCCCAATTCATCCCACCACCACCAATCCCCCTAAACGTTTTTAATAAAGACAGGATCTAGCCAACTCCTTTGTTGTTTTTTTTTTGTTTTTTTTTTTGACGAGCAGGCTCAGCGGCCATGGCTCACGGGCCCAGCCGCTCCGCGGCATGTGGGATCTTCCCGGACCGGGGCACGAACCCATGTCCCCTGCATCAGCAGGCGGACTGTCAACCACCGCGCCACCAGGGAAGCCGCTAGCCAACTCCTTTGGCTGGTCTGTGAGTGTTGACGTGACATGGTCCTGAAGCTCCAGTGTGGGAAGGGCTCATGCATGTGGATGTGTCATCTACATTGAAACCTTTTCATTGAGATGTACCATGAAGGAAAGCTGCTGGGCCCTTCTCCAGGCCCACTGGATCACAGTCTGCATTTATTAAACCCCCAAGCGGTACTTACAAGCTATGTCAGACTTTTTCACCTTCTCCAGTCTCTACGGGACTGGCTGATAAACAATGTGTCGGGTTTGCGTGCACCAGAAAATCACAAAACGTGCTGAGGAACCGGGGAAGACTTGGCCCAGTTTGAAACTAGTAAAGCTTTACACTTAGCCTACTATTGTTTCCTTAACAAGTGGTCCGCAAAACTTTTGCTCCTGTACCTTCCAAAAGAATTTTCATAATTTAATTTCACATACTTTTATCTTAATGAGAAGGACAAAATTCCCAGCAATAAAAATGTGCATGTTAATTAAAATTTTGGACTTCCTATCACAGGTCTTAAGTACTAAGAAATATCTCTATTACAATAGTACACAACTAATCAAAACAAATATTAAAATAGAGGTATAAACTGCTATAGCCTGAATGTTTGTGCCCCTCCCCCCAAACTCACATGTTGAAATCTAATCCCCAGTGTGAGGGCATTTGAATGTGGGACCTTTGGGAGGTCATTAAATCATGAGGGTGGAGCCCTCAGGAATGGGATTAGGGTCTTACAGAAGAGACCCCAGAGCATCCCTCACGCATTCTGCCATGTGAGGACACAGTGAGAAGATGGCCTCATCTGGACAAGGAAGCAGGCTCTCCCCAAACACTGAATCTGCCAGCCCCTTGATCTTGGACTTCCCGTGTCAAGTACTGTGAGGAATAAATTTCTGCTGCTTATAAGCCACCCAGTCGAAGGCAGTTTCCTAGAGCAGTCCAAACCAACTAAGACATAAACATAAAAGTCTGATGGCTAGAAATAACCTTCCTTGAATTAAAAACAGCAGGATGTTTATAATTCTCGAAACTGGTGAGAGCCCAGTTTCTCTCTCTACTCTCTCTACTTATGTGCGTGTTTAAAATAGTCAACAATAAAGTGTTAAAAAGAAAATTTCTCTCAGAAAGATGGGGATATTTTCCCCAATGGGTTCATATATTGACAGATGAATTTAATGAATACCTTTTGCTAGTAGAATAAGACAATGTTGGACAATTCTATTCCAGGTTTCCATTTTTATTGATCTAACTGCTGAGAAACCTTGGTGACACTGAATGGAGCAGAGGAGTTTTGTTATAAAATACCACTTAACCCTTTAAAATTCTTTCAAGTTATATACCAACTGTTCATAGTTATCTATAATCAAAAATTACTTCTAATGTCTACCATTTGATAATTCTTCTAATTTAATTGAAAGCAAAGAATTAGAAATCATCTGACTTTTGAAAGGCTTTGCAATTCAATGATTGGAGTCGTTCAGTTTCTCGGTTCCTGGGAAGTATACAAAAGTCTTTTCCAACATCTCAAAAAATTATTAATTGTACCTGCTAGTCTTTCATTCTTGGTTTATTTATTTATTTTTTGACTGCACCACACGGCATGTGGGATCTTAGTTCTCCGACCAGGGATCGAACACACACCCCCTGCAGTGGACGTGCGGAGTCCTAACCACTGGACCACCGGGGAAGTCCCTAGTCTTTCATTCTTGGAAGTGAACAGTTTAATCTGATCTACTCAAAAAGGCTTGGGGAAAAATAATCAAGGCAGTCCTTTCAGAACATCGTTGCCAGTATATTTTCATAGAGAGTTTTCTAAAGCCTTGGGTTGCAAATGTAATGAATCCAATTTATGGAAAATAGTCACCATGTAATAACCTTTGCCAGTTAGTTCTTACTATCAAGCCAGTCAGCCAAATCAGCCTTATTTATTCAGAAAAACTTCATTTTTCAATTCAAATAAACATGAAATTGATGTCTCAAAATGAGGACCTATTTATACAAAAGTTAGAAACATCTTGTAAGTAAATGCAGTAATGTCAAGATTAAAATTAAATGGAGTTAATAGTCTTTCTTATTAGCTAACTTAGAATAATGTGTAGCTAAACCAATGGGTTATTGATGAAGCAAAGAATGTGATAATGGAAGTTATATTTCTTCAGTAAATATGTGTACATGAATATATCAAACTCTAGCATTGAGCTTTTGGGAAAACTTAAATAAGATTTATTTTAAAACTCACAAATAAATCCTTTGATTCTGTTTTATACCATTTTAAAAAACAGTAAAATATACTGCTAGAAGCTACCCTGCCTGGCAACTAGCATATAAATTCACTTTTTAATCAATGGGAGGCATGAATGATAAAATATTTAATTGGATGAAGAATGATTGTAATTGGTAAATATACTTGATCAAAAGAGTTTTTTAAAACTATCTTAATGATTACTACACATCTTATCAGGAAGAAATCACATAAAATTTTACCCATAGACTTTATGGAATGTATTTTGGACATCGTCCCGTTAACCAGTTTTCTCTAACTTAGCAAGCTTATTTCAGCCTGCCTTTACTATTTAAACTGCTGTTCCCTAAATTCTCCTCTGAACTAGCTCATTCGCTCATTCCACACTCGCAAGCTCACAAGCTGATTAAACCCTGAAATGTATTCATTCTGGTGTCACTTTCTGGAAATCGTACTTGGACCTCAAGCCCACACACCCTTAACAGTTTTTCTAAATTTTCAACTCTTTTATCCCATCACGTCCCGGAACTCATCCTGCGAAGCAGGCATCATCATCTCAGGTGTGTTAAAAGACAAACCATTTAATGTGCCAAAGATCAGCAGACCCGTGAGTGAGCGGGGTCTTAGCCCAGGTCTTGTTGTACCAAATCACTGATTCTCTTTGCCATTTGTTCACTTATCCCAAAGCCTCAAATGCCATCCCTCCTCCAGCCTACTACTTAAAGGAATAATACAGGAAAATTTAGACTTCATAACAGGAAAGCTCGATTCATCATTTGGATAGATATGTAGTCTCCTGATCCTTTCTGCTTGCCTTAACTCTGTCCAGAGCGAATCCCACCGCTGGAGTGGAAGAAGCTGGTGAAGGAGAGCGACGCTGCTGTCTTCCCACCGAGCCAGGAGCCCTGGGCAGGCCTGCTCCCACCTTGGTGCTTCTCTTCCGGTGGAGGAACATGGATTCACGGATGATAGGAAGCTCCACAGGTGAAATGTGGGCCGTCGAGTTTCCCTGCTGGGAACAGTCATGTGATCTTTTAACGTGCAAGCCCCACTTAACCCCCAGGGAGACCAGGCCTCCCCTTTTCAGAGCTGGATGAAGACAAGGACAGTCTGGACTTGAGATGCACCCAGATGGTGAAAATTCTGTTCCTCAGAACTCCTCTCAGGGAGAGAAGTCCATGTGGCAGAAAGAAATACTTAGGAGAAATGATCGTTGTGGATGGGTTTCCTGAAGGAGCAGTGATTGGGCCCTCAACTGCCTTCTGAGGGTCTTTTCTGAGGCTAGAGCTGAATTGCTCAGGGCAGCAGGGAGAACCTGTGTTCTCCCCACCTGGCCCTCAGCCTCCTCTGAATGAATGTTGAGCAAATATTTTAAAACAATCAGCTTGAAGGGGAACCAACCTATTAACCACATTGGGCACCCACGTGGCTCAATCTGGCTTTGTTTCAACCCCCTTCCGTCCCTGAAGGTAGACAGACCACAGTTAAAGAGCTGAACTCCTTTGGCATCTTCTCTGCTTGTTTAGATACTGTATTTTATAACTAAAACCACAGTGTGAGCTAGGACGTTCCTGCTTCATCACAAATGTGACTCGCGATGCGAGCAGACACTTCCTCTCAGTCACTTTCTTCCTAACTGCTCCATGCAGTAGATGTCACATCACCATTTTAAAGACAAAAGAACCCGAGGTGGAAAGACGTAAGTTGCCCCCTTACTTGGAGGCTGGTCTTCTTCTTCCCACACAAGTAGTTTCTCAGAGCGTGGGCAAGCCTGTGGGCCTAACAGTCATGGCTCATAACCGTGGTTCTCAACCTTGGCTGTATTAGAAGCATGTGAGACTCTACAAAACACCCAGTCCTGTGCTCCACACCCAAAAGACTTCACTAGTCTGGGTGCGGCCCAGGAACCAGTCGTTCTTAAAGCTCTGCAGGTGATTCAAATGTGCAGCCAGATTTGAAAACAGCTGGTAGGTAATATTGTATCTATGGGAAGGTAATATTGTATCTATGGGAAGGTAATATTGTATCTATGGGAAAACGCTGGGTAGCAAAGAATGCCCCCTCCTCTGCTCTTTCAACAATTATTTGAGAAAGTACTATATTCCAGGAATAAGGCCCTCAGGGTGGGGGAGGCAGTCCGATAAAAGCCAGTAACAATAGAGGACTAGGCGTCTGTGAGTCAGAGAAGGCGTGACTTGCCCAGCCCGGGTGGCAGGAAAGCCTTCTTAGCTGAGGAGGTGGTGCCTGGGCTGTTTTCATCAGGACCTGAGGCCTCACTTCTGTGGTGACAGCAGGAAGGGTGCACAGGGAGTCAGGAACAACTTCTTGATCACTGGAGCCCCAGACCAGATGGGGGTCCACTGTAGACATTTTCAGGGTGGTGACGAGTTGGCTACGCATAACTCAGATGTTCGATAGAATGAAATCCCCAAAGGACCTAACTCACTGCCAGGACGAGGCAAGCCATAAAATCCTAGCTTTCAATCCTGACTCAGTTTCCCTGCCGGTGGCCAAGTCCTTGTTAGTATAATTCAGTCAGAGCAGTAAGTAACAATGGCATCTAACATTTATCAAGCGCTCTGTGCAATTCATTCTGTCTTGTGCCAAAACCACCTTGAGGCAGGTCTTACGAGACTGCCCCATTGTGCGTGTGAAGATACTAGGTCGCCCAAGTTCTCACACACACACACACACACACACACACACACACAGAGTGATGGAGGCACGTTCAAACATAGGTTTGTCTGACTTCATAGCTCAAGGTCTCAAAGAGTGTGCCCTTTATTCCCAGCAGGAGAGGAAGTGTGTGCTTGGCAAGCATTGAAGCTGTAACACCCAGGAAGGCAGCTCCTTAGCTTTACTGGTGCCTTACCTCAGTGTTGGCGATGGCCAGGTGATGGAAGTCCTTGCTTGGAGTGGGAGCTCGGCTTCCAGCCTCATACAGAACGCTGGGCAGGAGAGAAGTCATGGGCTCCTTCGGCAGCTCCACAAGCACAGTGTCCAAGGCCAGGTCGGTTTCTATGCTGCTCCTTATTTATTTTTTTTCACCAGCAAGAGCAGGTGACCTTCACACTTGGGGCAGCCTGCTTGAATCAAAAAGTACCCTCTGCCACTCCCTTCATTGGTGCAAAGAAGACCGTTTGGAAGAGGTTGGCTTCGCACTGTGACGATTCGTTGGCCATGCATAAAAGAACTCAGCAGACCAGTGTCAGGTTCCTGGTAACCTTTCATCGGCAGGTGTGTGAAAAACCTATTCATTCATTTATTCAATTAGTATTTATTAAGTGCCTACCATGTGCCAGGCACTGGGGAATCAGTTGATCCTGTCAGTTTCACCTGCCTCACCCTGGTTGGCTGTGTGACCCTTAGATGGTCATTCAGCAGAGCCAGTTCTGCCTGGCAGCAGAGAAAGAGCAAAGGATTCTGGGGGCCCAGGTTCACCCTGCTGGTCCCTCCTATAAGGGGACTCATGATTGGCCATCCAGTTCTTTCTTGCTGACGTGGAAAGCATCTGCACCATTCACTAGGTGAGACATTGTGCTATTTGTTTTCTGTATGCCCTATAGCACGTAGAGCGTATACAATGTTTGTCTATATTTTTGTTCCTCATTTCCTGCATTTCTGTCTTCTTTTGAATTTAGTTGACTTTTTCTGTAATGAAATGTTTAAATTCGTTCTTAATTTGCTTTTGTTTATATTCTATAGCAATTTTCTTTGTGGTACCATGAGGATTTACATCCTGAAATTATTCCTCTAATTTGAATTTACAGCAGCTTAACTTCAATAACACAAAAACTCTGCTCCTTTACAGCTCTATCCCCAGCCCTTTAGGCTATTGATGTCACAAGATTACATCTTTATACATTGTGTGCCCCAAACATTAATAATTCTTTTAAATGCACTAGTCTCCTAAATTATGCAGGAAACAAAATTTGGAGTTACAAAGTTACAGTAATATACATTAATACTAGTTATACACTAATACTTTTTTCTTTAAATGTATTAGTCTCTTAAATTATGCAGAAAACAAAAAGTACAGTTACAAACCAATGTCATAAAAATACTAGCCTCATAATTGCCCTATTTGACCTTTACTAAGATTTTTATTTCTCTACACGGCTTCAAGGTGCTGTCTAGTGTCCTTTCATTTCACCTGCAACACTCCCTGAGCATTTCTTGCAGGGCAGGTGTAGTGGCCACAAACTCCCTCAGCTTTTGTTTAACTGGGAATGTCTTAATTTCTCCTTCACGTTTGAAGGACAGTTCTGCTGAATACAGGATTCTTGGTTGACAGTAGTTTTCTTTTAGCACAGAGAATATATCAACCCAGTGTCTTCTGGCCTTCAAAACTTCTGATAATAAATCTTCAGATAATCTTATTGAGGATCCCTTGCAGGTGATGAATCTCTCCTCTTTTACTGCTTCCAAGATTTGCTCTTTATCTTTGAAAGTTTGATTATAATGTCTCAGTGTGGTTCTCTTTGAGTTCATCTTACTTGGAGTTTGTTGAGCTTCTTGGAGGTTTATGGTCATGTATTTCATCAAATTTGGGGAGTTTTCAGCCATTATCTCTTCAGATATTCTTGCTGCCCTTTCTCTCTTCCCCCTCAATGCTTGTGTTGGTCAACTTGATCATGTCCCACAAGTCCCTTAGGCTCTGCTCACTTCTCTTCGATCATTTTTCATTCTGTTCCTCAGCCTCAATAACTTCCATTGATCTGTCTTCAGTTCACTGATTCCTTCTTCCTCCTGCTCTAGTCTGCCTTGAATCCCTCTAGTGAAATTTTATTTCAGTTGTACTTTTCAGCTCCATAATTTCTTTTTGGTACCTTTTTAGGTTTTCTATCTCTTTATGGATATTCACATTTTGTTCACACACCAGTTTCTTGACTTTCTCCCCATCTTCCTTAGTTCTTTGAGCATCTTTAAGACTGTGGTTTTAAAGTCTTTGTCTAGTATGTCTGCCATTACATCTTTTTTAGGTACAGTCTGTTGAGTTTTTTCCCTTTGAACAGGCCATACTTTCCTTTTTCTTTGTATGCCTTGTGATTTTGTTGTTGTTGTTGAACACTGGACATTTGAATATAATAATGTGTAACTCTGGAAATCAGATTCTTCCCCTTCCCCAGGGTTTGCCATGTTTATTATTTATGTACTTATTTGTTTTACTGTTGTAGGCTGTCTCTGTGCCAAGGATCAGCCTGAACTGCAAATAATGTCTTTTTTTATGTCTCTTCTGAGCCTTCCCTTGGGCAGGTGCAGTCACTTTCTAATTTTCCCTGTATATGCAGTAGTATTTAACGTCTGGCTCCCAAAAGGAGAAAAGCAAAAAATGAAGTGTGTCAGGGGCAGGGGGTGGGGGTGGGGGTTGGGGAGGGTGCTGGCCCTTTAAATCACCTGAAAGCCTCTTCAGCTAGAGGTGGAAGTATTTACAGAAGGAATGGCTGCCTGCCTCTTTGTCTGCACCTCTGTGAGCAAAAGCAGCAACTAGAAATCAAAGCACAGATGCTTTGAGGTATTTGCAAGACAGGGACCTTCTTACCCACACTAGATCCTGCAAGTTGTGTGCAAGATGCTTGCGTGGCTGTGGGTAGGGAACAAGTAGCTGCTACTCTGTGAAAAGCCAAAATTGACCGAAGTTAACCACAAGTTACTGTCCAGTCCTTCCCCTGGAAGTTGCAAGCCTTCAACAGACTCCAGAGTTCCAAAATAGTTATGTCAGATGAATTCTGCCAGTACAGTTGCTGTCTAGGTGGGGAGACAGATTCCTTGGGCTTCCTACTCCACCATCTTCCCAGAATCCTTTCTGCCCGATTGCTTTGGATTTACATGCTTCCTAGGTTGAGGCAATTTTAGAGGCTTCCTACTGGCCTTTCCAACAATAATAGCCCTCACCTCACAGGTCAGGGAACCAATGTGGGGATACCGCCAGTTCCTGAGTATGTCTACTGTTAATTATGCATCCTAGGACTGGAGAAATGACCACAGGATGGTTTGAGGATACTGGACCCACTGTGAGATGAACCTGAGCTGAAACTCCATTGATTATCTGACCTCCATAAGCCCCTACTCTGACTGGAGGGCCACAGTTATGCTTGGTGTCTCCTGGAATCAGTGTCAGTTCAGAACCAGTGTCCAGGCATTCCTGAAGGGTCTGATTAGTTCCTTTTGCCCAGTGCAGCCACCCTGGTAAATGGCCATCTGTACCTTTGGGGAAGGCTGGGAAAAAGGTTAACAGTATACATTTCTGGCAGTGTACTGGGATCCTTGCTCAAGGGGACCCAGCCTCCCCTTCATTCAAGGTCTGTAAACTGGCTCAAGTCTGGGAAATGACTGAGGGGCCATGACTGTTTTTATGATTCAAGTTGGAATTTTGTTCACTTGACCTAGAACTCTTCCATTTATACAAATCTAGTAAGAATTTAGTAGGCTTCCCATCCACTTCATCTAATCCTCCGTGTGGCCCATGGCAAACATTTACAAGAGATCAGTGGGTGTTAGAAGCAAAGTTAATTGAAAGTATGCTCAATCCAACTAAGCTGGTAGTTGATCAGGATCAAAGGGGTTGAAATGTCATATTTTATTCCAACAGCATTTTCAGTTTTAGGGTTGAATGTAGCATCCAGTGTGGGGTATTTGTAATAACAAATAGCATTCCCGTGTTGCATTAACGCTAAATTAGGTCCAAATCAGTCCTATAGGGTTTTTTTTTCCTCAATTCATAAAATGAAAAAAGTAGTCTTGCAATAGTAGACTTGGAAGGTGGAGAGAACCGTGCCAGGCTTAGTAAGGGTAGGACTTTAATAGGAAGGACTGACCAAGTATTATGAGGTGGGGTGAGAAGGTTATTGAGTAAGGTGTGGTTTGCCAATGGAAGGCCTTAAGTAACTGTACCTTAAGGGGTAATTTTGTATAAAGAATGCAACATACAATCAGTATTGTGGAGACCTTATTTTGGTGTGTAAAGGGTGGGCTGGGGTTGATACTGGAAGCCCCCGGCCATGGGGCAGTCTACTGCACCAACGATGAGGGCCTAGACCAGTGAGGCGGTAGCAACAGACATGTTGCCAAAGAAACCCAACCTGGCTTGCTATAGGCTAAGCAGAGGAATCAAAACCCCAATTTTCAAGCCCAGGTGTGGAAGGCAGAATGACCCCCAAAGTACAAGATTGCCAGAATCTGTGAGTGTGGTAGTCTTTATGTCAGAGATTTAAGGTTGCTAATTAGCTGACTTTAAAATACAGATCATCCTAGATTGTCTAGGGGCCCAATGTAATAACATGGTCTTTAAGTGTATGAGGGAAAGAGTCAGAGAAACACGTGATAACAGAAGCAGGGTCAGAGATGCCATGTGCTAGCTCACAGATGCAGGAAGGGAATCATGCGGAGAGTGCAGGTGGCCTCTAGAAGCTGGAGAAGTGAAGGGGATGAATTCCCTTTTAGAGCCTCCGGGAAAGAATGCAGCCCTGCTCTCACCTTGACTTCAGCCCAGTGAACTTCGTAACTTTAACAGATCTGCATTGTTTCAAGCCACAAAATTTCATGCAATGTATAGCAGCAATAGGAAGTGAATGATCAAAATTACATGTGAACAGAAAGAGCTAGATTGAGAAAGCAGACAATTTCTGTGTTTTTTTTTTTAATCTAAGGGTGTAATTCATCTTAAAGAGGCACCCTTCATCTTGTGATGCTTGCAGATCAGATCTGATTAAGCATCAGTCTGTCTTCATCCAAGACAAAGCTATGGAATCTACACCAATATTAAAAACAAAAGCAGCATCTGCCACACAGACACATTACAATTCACGTACTCAGAGTCAAATTAATGAAAACGACATTGGCTCCCTAGAACATAACGGCATCAAGGCCATGAATGTTGTGTAAAAATGGTACGGTAATTTTTATTCCCTTTCATGTTATGTAAAATCACTGGGGAGTCATTAGAAGGTTGTAATTTCATAGGTAAATAAGAAAATGAAAAGATAGAGTGGGTCATATTGATTAGTGAGGGATGCTATTGTATAGAAGGCAAAGTTACCAACGATTAAAAAGAACGTAAACAGGTTCTAAAGTAAGGGCACAGCTAACTAACCCTTGACCTTAGAGGTAAAAGGAGAAAAAAGTGGGAAGCCACAACTGAGGTGAGCCGAGAACATCGTGCTTTGGTCTAAAATTAAGGCCTTAATGCCCAGACTACACATGCATCACCGCTGCTTACCCTAGCGTTAATATCCTCTATCTTATAAAAATATTATTAAAAACCCACCATGAGATGCCAAGTCGTAGGATCTAGTTAGCGCCCCCTCGAGCAAAGGCATAGGAAGGACTCTGTGAGAAGTCTGCACCGGAAGGTGACGTCCTAAGAACCTGTTGCATGTTGTTGCATATGCTCAGGCATGGTTGGTCTGACTGCAGGCTTCAAAAGGGGTTCTGGGCACTGGAGGCCCGTTGTTCTACCCATCATTTTAATCAAGTCAGTATGCAAGACGGATATGGCCAGGACATCTTACCTCTCTACTTGCTGGCATCATGCCTAGAGGCAAACTCCAGAACTGGAAGCTTGTTGTCAAGGTGCCCAGTATAAACCAACAATCCCATCAACCAGTACCTTGCCTGCCAGACTGTGCTCTGCAAACAAGTGACAGGTCTGAAGCTTGTAAGGTCTTCCCAGTATTATCTAAACATTGTCTTCCCAATTGGCATATGCATTTGGATGCCATGAATAAAGCGCTCCTTGTTCAGGTGTCTGGGAACACCTTGATAAAAGCCAGTATCTCAACCCCGGCCATGTATCAGAGTCCTTATGGCACTAAATGCTTCCCATTGTTTAAATGAAGCACTCAGGACTGACCTCCACTGAGATTAAATGACCTTTAATGGGCTAATGTGGATTAATGAGAATTTTCATAGAGAGCCTAATGTAGCCAGGCCTCTGTATCCTTGGTTTCCACATTCGTGGATTCAACCAATCACAGATCAGAAATATTAGAAAAAAATTTCCAGAAAGTTCCAAAAAGCAAAACTTGAACTTGCCACTTGCTGGCGACTGTTTATATAGCATTTACATTGTATCAGGTGCTATGAGTAATCTGGAGATGATTTAAAGCATATGGGAGGACATGTGTAGGTTATATGCAATCTGCAGGGGGTCCTGGAACTGATTCCCTGTGGACACCAAGGGATGACTGTACAGTGTTTCCCTTAACCTACCTGACCACAGAACTCTGAGAAAACCGAGCTTAGAAAATGCTGCTCCAGGTATGAAAATTAGTATGCTAAAAACAAGTGGAAATAGGAAAGAATAATGGAATTTGGTATCATACAATGAAAGTTACACAAAAGAAAACACACATGAATATGTTGCTAACATGAAAGCCTTTGTTTTTAATTTGATTGATACACATTTGACAAAATATTTTAGAATAAAATAATCCATTAACAGGCACAAGGTATTTACAGTAACAACTGTGAAAAACATAAAACTGATGTACTCTTAAACAGTAATGTCTATTTATAAAATTTTTTGTTGTGAATCCGGAAGACTTTCATTTCTGCTCCTTACCCTGGTCTGAAGCCCCGACAGATGGTGCGGAAGGCCCAGAAGTAGGAGGTGCAACCCTGACACATTTGGCAAATAAGGATCACCTATTGCTTTGAGCTCACGGGGAAGTGAAGGGCCAGATCTTGGGGTAAGGTCCAGAATGGAAGACTCCAAAGGAAACAACTAAAGACAAGGCCTAAAATCACACTCATGTTTCTCAGTTTCCTACAGGAGAAGGCTGCAAACTATTTTTTAAACGGACTCAATTTCCCCTCTTTTAGCAGAAAATCAGCAACCCTGAGACTCCAATCTTCCATAATATAAAAGTTAATAAACACCTAGAAGGGGTTCAAGATTTATAAATAACTTTATATGACCAAATAGAAACTTTAAAATAATTTTTATGATGTGAAAATACTTGAGAACAAAATTTCTCAAAATTTTCATGCCTAATTCTTAAACATTCTAACGAATAATTTCCAATGTCTGAAATTAGTTGCACAAAAAGATACACTTTAACTAGATGTTTTAAATTGAGTACAACTTTCTCTTGATTGTTAAATGGAATGCCTACCTCTTCATATTATTCAAATATACTGAAATTAATTTTACCCATCTGGAATATACAATATGAATTTACTGACTTACACGACAACCACATAAACAAAGATCAAGAAAAAAATAACCAAACGCTTATGCTTTGTAACACTACTGAGACACAGTATACCATACATGTCAACATCTACTGATCCAACTAGGCTATTTAACTATACTTTCAACAATGGGTTCAATAAACAACTCTGTAGAGCATATATCCACACTGTATTTAAAAATCAAATTTGCTGCTCCTCCAGTGGAGGTTCCAGAGCTTCCATTAGCTTTTTATTTGCCTCTTCATTATGCCGGCTTTGACAATGAGTTAAATGTTTCTTAAAGCCTCTTGGAAAATTTGACTCAAAATTACAACGTGGACATTTAAGTAAACTTTGCCCATGAGCTGCTACATGATTTTTAAGGAGAGATTCCAAAAGGAAAGCCTTTCCACAAATTGTACATTTGTAGGGACTGTGGACATTATGCTTGTTAACCAAATGATGCAAAACAGCACCTTTTTTCATAGCACGACAGCAACAGATTTTGCAGTAATACTTTCCTTTTCCACGCTTCATGTATTTTGCAATCTCCTCTTCAGAGATAAAAGCCTCTTTTTCTTCAGTAAACTGCAGTACATTCTTGGACTGCTCTGGACTAGTCATGTCTATTTTGTTCTCTTTACTAAAATCAATCGATTCCACGTCAACCTGCTCTTGATCACTGCTCGATTCTTGGCCCTTACTATCTATCGCATCCAGATCTGCTTTTATATACTCACTGCTACTAAGCTCAGCATCCGAGTTCTCTTGGTTGTCTTTCTTGAGCTTCTTTGAGGAAGGAAATAAAGTGTCTTCTAAGAGTTTCTTAGGTGTAGCTAGTAGTTCTTCCTGAACCAAAACATCACACTTTTGATCGTCTATGGCATCTGCCTGTAGTTCATCACCAAGCTCAACTGCCTTCTGAGATTCTGAGAAGACAGCAGCTTTGGGAAGTTCGGGGAAAAGGGCATGTTTCCGGGGCTCTGGAAAAAGGGCACGTTTTCGTGGTTCAGGAGAAGCACGAGAGGCTGTTTTGGTAGGCTCAGAAAACAGGGCAGGTTTTCTAGGCTCAGTATCAATAGAGAGAACAGGCTTCCAGATATCAGAGGAAGCTTTAGGGGACTCAGATGGCCCAGAAGGACCTGGTTTCCGGGTCTCAGGGAAGACAGGTTTCTGAGGTTCAATAAAAAAGGAAGACTTCCAGAGATCAGGGGAACCACCACGGGAACTCTTCTGGGACTCAGAAAAATCAAGTGAAGCAGGAGAAGTTTTCCGCTGATCAGGAGAAAGCTTCCAAAGCTCTGGAGACCCTGAGGGTTTTCTGAGCTCTGGAGATCCCGCTGGACTACGGATCTCTGGGGACAGTGGTGGGCCTGGTTTGCGAAGCTCAGGAGACAAGGGAGGTCCTGATTTACGGAGCTCAGGAGACACTGGAGGAACTGTCTTCCAGTGTTCAGGTGACAAGGTGGGCGCTGTCTTTCGGAGTTCTGGTGGGCCAGACTTCCATGACTCAGGAGATGCGGGGGGAGATTTCCAGGAACCAGGTGAGACTGATGAAGACTTCCAGGATGCAGGGGACATGGATGGAGTTGGTTTCCAAGGTCCAGGTGATATAGAAGGAATTGGTTTCCAAGGTCCAGGAGACACAGATGGAGCAGGTTTAGCTGGCTTCCAAGGTCCTGATGATGCTGACGGACTGGACTTCCAAGACCTGGGAGACCCAGGTGGCCCTGGCTTCCAAGAACCTGGTGACACAGCTGGGGCTGGTCTCCGAGGCTCTGGGGACACAGCAGGGAATGGCTTCCAAGGTTCAGGAGACTCCGATGGGGACAGCTTCCTTGGCTCAGGGGAGACAGTCCGGACCGGCTTCCGAGACTCTGGAGACGCTGTTGGGGAAGGTCCCCAAGGTTCAGGGGAGGCAGCCAGAACTGGTGAGTCTGGAGATGAGGCTGAAGGTGGCCCCAATGTTTCTGGGAAATGAGAGTGTTTCTGGGGTTTGGGATTAGTAAGAGTGGCCTTCACTGGCTCAGGAGATACGGGAGCAAGTTTCTGTGGTTCTGGAGAAGGAACAGGGACTGGTTTCTGAGATTCAGAAACAAGAGGGACTGGTTTTGGAAGTTCAGGAGAAGAAACAGGGGCAGGTTTCGGAGGCTCGGGAGAAGGAAGAGAAGGTGTCTGTGGCTCAGGAGAAACAACAGGGCCAGGTTTCTGAGAGTCCAGGGAAGTAAGAGGAGTAGGTTTTGGTGATTCTGGAGACATAACTGGGCCAAATTTCTGTGTTTCTATGGAAAGGGCAGGTATAGGTTTCAGGAGTTCTGCTGAATTAGAGGCCATTTTCTGGTGTTCAGGAACAGAAGGGCTTCTCACAGGATCTGCGTCTTTGTTTAACTGATTTCTTGGTTTCTCACTGCATTTCTCTGGGGCTGAATGTGTGGATGTGATGTGATAGTATACATTAGAGTACATCTTGCTGGTGAAAAAGCATTTATGGCAGTGAAACAGCTTTGCACTTTTCTGGTAAAATATCATTTTACCTAACCCACCAGCATCCATTTCATCACAAAATTCTGGATGGATGGTACCCATGTGGATTTGTACATTTTCATAATCCGTGCCTCTGAAATTGCAGTGGTCACACTCCAAACGTGCCGATGGCTTACGAAGTTCCTGGAATACTTCCATTTTTCTAACATACACGATTATATTCTTTAAAAACAGTGCTGCAATAAAGCAGAAATAAATGATTTTCAGAGAACGTTTTTGAATAAAATGCTGTTTCTAGTCCATTCTTACTTGCATAAGTCTAGAATGGCACGTGCATCTATTAGATAATATCTCTATAAAGATTTTGAAGAGATGGGAAAAATAATAATTAATTTTAAACTGAGTCCCAGGAACTCTGCTATTTTTACATACATCATCTCATTTAACACTCCTAACAATATGACTCAAATATTACTTTCATTTACAGATGAAGAAATTAATGTTCAAAGAAACGACTTACCCAGGTTACAGGACTATCAGGGACCCAAGCTTCACTCCAGAATTATCTATTGCATGTGCCTTACACTTTGACTCTAAAACCGCGAATCAACAAGCTGTCAGTACGCAAAGCTGAGTAAATATCAAAGCTAAAGCTAGGCTATTAAGGCAGAGCAAGAAACTTTAGGTCCATTTCAGAAAGCACTTGTTAAACTAAATCTAACATGAAAAGACAGCTTTAAAAAAAAGTCAACATATCTTGTAATGTTTTATCCATCCTAATATACTTTATCCATTCGTTTAATAAATTAATTATTTTGTGCCCCATGCTTTTCTAGGCGCTTGGGTTTAAAGGCGTGTCTTGCAATATGGTGCTTATATCAATTGGGGAGGTAAGAATGTGGAGGGCAGCACAGGAAGGCACCTCAAGCAGAGATCCTGAATGATGCGATGGAGTGTGCCACAAACGGCAATTCAGATGGAGGACACACTTGAGGCAACTTGCTGGCCAGAAAACAAGACTTTTAAACTTTTAAGCTAGCCTTGTTAAGGTGGTAAAAGTAACAGAAGCTCACAGTTAAAAACATACTCATTCACGCAGTACAAGGTACTCACATAGTATCACTCCCCAGGGGTAGCCACTGTACTTATGTGTCACCGAAGAGAATGTCTATGTTTACACATTCTACACAAATGAGATATTAAGCATATTTTTCTGCAACGAGCGCTCATTTAAGGAAGAGAAGGTGTCTGTGGCTCAGGAGAAACAACAGGGCCAGACTCCAGGGAAGTGAGAGGTACATGTTTTGGTGATTCTGGAAACAACTGGGCCAGGTTTCTGTGTTTCTATAGTAAGGGCAGATACAGGTTTCAGGAGTTCTGTTGAATTAGAAGGCATTTTCTAGGATATTTTTACATACAGAGTAAGCACTGAATTTCCTTTGAATGTGAGAGTATTTCTGAAAGGGAAATTCCTAGAAATGGATTACCTGGTTCAAAGGCTATTTGCAATTGAAACTGACATTTTACCAAACTCTCAAAAAGTTGTTGTACTATTACACACCAACCAAGAATGTTGATGTGAAGACTAATTCCCCAGCTCCCTCAGCATCAGAGTATCATTAAACTTCGAATCCTTTCTACTTCTTAGGTGAAAACTGATATCTCACTACTGTTTTAATGTAGTTTAATGACAAAGACTGAATATTTCCCCTTGTTTATTAGCCATGTGTATTTCTTTTTTTTTTTTTTTTTGCGGTATGCGGGCCTCTCACTGCTGTGGCCTCTCCCGTTGCAGAGCACAGGCTCTGGATGCGCAGGCTCAGCGGCCATGGCTCACGGGCCCAGCCGCTCCGCGGCATGTGGGATCTTCCCAGACCAGGGCACGAACCCATGTCCCCTGTGTCGGCAGGCGTACTCTCAACCACTGTGCCACCAGGGAAGCCCAGCCATGTGTATTTCTTTTTCTAGGATGTGCTTTGCCCATTTTTCCTAATTATTTGTAAATAGTCTTTGTATGTGAAAGAAGTCAGTCCTTTTATGGAAACTATCTTCTCACTTTATTATTTGTCTCGACTTTATGATTTTTTTTTTTGCTACATACAATTGGTTTACATAAAAATTAAAAACTTAAAAGTGCTTCCCTTATGACTGTGTTTTAAGTTATGCCTTCCATCCCATTATTTTTTTTAATCACTCAATATTTTCCCTATGACAATTTCATTCTTTTCTTACATTTGTATCTTTAATCCTCTGTGATGCAGCCTATATTTGACCCCAAATGGATAGTTCAGTCATCTCAACATTGATGACACATGTAACCAATGACATGTAATGTTCTATTTAGCAATTACTAAGTTTTGTGTATGATGCTATTCTGGGCTCTGTTCTATTCCCCACCAGCTCCATCTGGTATGCTCTTCTTAGCATGGGTATCCAACGACTGCTCAAACAGGTTCTGTACCTACCGCACTTAGCGCGCGTTCATGTCTGTACCTACCGCATTTAGCGCGCGTTCATGCATCATTATCTATGGGTGTGTGTGCTTTTACAGTTTTCCCTCAAGAACTCCAAGCACTTTTCAAAAACATACTCATCATAAAATATTCTCTTAAACGTTAGAAAGAAATGTTAAAAGCACACAAGAATACGTGCAAAGCAATGCTGGTACAATACCGTTATTAAATATTGTATATTTAATTTACAATATAAATCCAGGACAAGTACTTTTAGAATGGGGAAGAAATACAGACCAACATGCTTTTCCCCCAGTAGACTTACCAGCTGTCTTACTAGAAGTCTTAAAAGTGGTCTTCAAAGGGCAGGCAAGTCTACATGGCTTTTCGACTAAACCACAGAAGACAGTGTGTAGTACATGAAGGACAAGATGAGCAGTTGGACCTGAGAAACAAAAGGGAAGGGGAATCCAGATTACTTCTCTGTGAAAATTTGTGCCCTCTGTAACAGAATTCTGCCCATTTCCCTCACTACCCTGCCCCTTCCAATAGCAAGAGGGGTCCAATCCAAGGCCTGGACACTAACTTTAATGAAACGACACCAAAGACTACAGTAGATACCATCCACGACGCCATCCTTGTTGAATTTTATTTTAATGATCCTCTATGGAATTAATGCCTGACCCTCACCCAACCAAACCCTTCTCAAACCCATCATCTAACTTCAGCTAACATGACCAGCACTCAGAAGACTCCTGCCGTGACTACAGGCTATTCTGTCAATTAAAACTTCTTATAGTTGAGGAAACTCAAACCCAGACATTAATAACTTGCTCAAGGTTAGGCAGTCCGCGTCTGATGAAGGACCATAGCAGACCATGTTCTGCTATCTATCCAGGTTCTTCCTCAAATATCTTGACCAACCTAATACAGTGGAATTTAGTAAGATCCTGAAAAGCCAGTAAATGGGCCCAAATCAGACAGATGAAATTTATCAAACATTTAGAATCCAAATATCAATTACAAAACATAGGACTATAGTGAACTGCACTAGGCAGAGTATCCCAGTGGATCACTGTCTCCAGCTCTGGGCAGGAAGGACACTTTAAGATCTTGAGTCCAAGCAGTGGGAATATGCAAAAGAAAGCAAACAGAATGGTAGGAAGTCTTTAAAAACATGTCATTGGTGAGCACAGACACTTAACTTCAAAAGAGGAAGAATTATGGATAATACACAAGCTGTCCAAAAACAAGCGGAAGCCAGCAGGAAAAGAGATTTCAGCTCAACATAAAGTTTTACCAAGCACTCGATCATGGAGTAGAGTGAGCTGCGCTGTCAGGCAGGAGCCCTCCATAACTGGGAGCCAATGATTAGTACAGGACCAGAAGGGTCCTCAGAGGACTTAAGTCCAACCGCATCATTTTATAATTGAGAAAAGTGATGCTGAGGGAGAGAAGTGACTTGTTAAAGATCACAACAGTTAGGTCAAAGAAAGCAACAGAAGACCCTGATTTCCTCACTCTGGATCTCTGCTGTAACAATAATGATGTCTTCCCCACGGGGATGTTGCAGAATTGAGTTCAGAATTCAGCTGCTGGGTAGAGGCTAGAAACTGAGATTACTTCCAGCTTCCAGATTATAGCATTTTTTTCCCCTAAGTTTCAGAGTTCCTTAGCCTAATTATGAAAGTAACTCTACATTGTGCAGGTTAATAAAAATCTCTCATCCTACATTTCACCTCTACAGACCACATATTGTGTCTAAAAAACATAAGTTTTAATCACGAGTGTTTTGCCAGTCCACCATCCTGTATTTTTCAGAGAAGTTCTACCATATGGTATCACACCTATTTCCATTTCCCATCCAGTTTCTTTCTTAACATCTAGCACCATTGGTCTTTTAAAACATTTTGATGCACAGCTCTCCCATGTAAACTCTATGCAGAGCATGTCTATAGCTAATTTGCTCTATTAATATATATACAGTAGCACGGCTCTTCATCCTTGCTGATTTTTAAAAAATTATTAAACTTCAGAGACGTTTTAGGTTTAAAGAAAACCTGAACAGAAAGTTCTCTGCTCTCATATACCTCCCTTCCTCCCCTGCACATCCTTTGTCCTATTATTAACACCCTGTATTAGTGCGGTAGATTTGTTACAACCGATAAACAAATAACATGTTACTGTTAACTAAAGCAGAAACTCTATACCCGTTCAACAATACCCTCTTTGAGTCAAATCATACAACACTTGCTCTTTTGTGTCTGGCTTATTTCACTTAGCACGTCTAAACTGAATCATGGATCATAATTTTATTCTTTTTTAAGGATAAGCAGCATTCCAACTTTTTCCCGTTCACCTGCTGATGGTCATTTAGAGTCACCGCCTTTTGGCTGCTTCGAAGAAGGCTGCTCTGAACACTGGTGTCCAAGTACCTGGGTCCCTGCTTTCAATTCTTTGGAGTTCACACCTAGGAGGGGAAGTGCTGGACCATGGGCAACTCCATGTTGACACTTTTGAGGAACCACTGAACCATTTTTCCACAGCTGATGGCCGCTCCATTTTAATTCCCAGCCACCAGTGCAGGAGTGTTCCAATTTCTCCACTTCCGAACCAACACTCTGGGTGTGAAGCGGCATCTCGTTCTGGATTCCCTTTCCGTAACTCTGCCGGCTAAGAGCATCCTTTGATGTGCTGCCTGGCGATCTGCACATCTTCCCGGGAGAGACCCCCACGCAAGCCCTCTGCCCACTTTTACACAGCTTTTTGTTGCTGGGTTATCAGATGCACACCACATTTCTCCCACTCCGTGGGTTACCCCGCCGACTTCTGAACAGCACTGATGACAAAGCCCACGCAGCCGAGGGCGGCAGAGAAAACTGCCTCCAGGACCGGACCCTCGCCGGGCCGGGTCCCGCCTTCCCAGCGCGGTTTTAAACAAAACATTTCGTGCCTCCACGGGATGACGCAGGGCCTCCCACCCCTAGTGCCGGCAGCCCTACCCCGCCCGCGGCTCTGGGGGGAGGGGTCCTTCCGCCGGCGCCAGCGGCCGGGCCCCTCCTCGGCGGCCGCCCCAGGCTTCCTCGGGACTGCGGCCCAGACGACGCCCCTCCCTGCCCGCCCCGCTTCTCACCGGTGGGCCGCGGGCGGCGTCCAGGCGGGGAAGGACTGCGGGAGGCCGGGCTCGCGGTCCGAGGCGGCTCCGCGAGGCCCTGCGGCGCGGCGGCCTCCCGAATGGCGACGAGGCGCAGGCGCGAGCTACGGGCGCGCGAACGTGTGCGCGGCCACAGAATGGGCCGGAGGGGGCTGACGGGAAGCGAGTTTGGCGCCGCGCGCCCTCCCGCGAAGACCAATCAGATCGTTGGTCGCGGAGCGCCGCTTTGTGGAGAGAGCGCTGGTCTGTTGAGCGGCCCGCCCCGCCCCCGGAAGTGACGCGTGCTCCCACTCCGCCCCCCGGACGCGCCCGCCCCGGCTCCGCCCTAGAAGTTACAGCGAGCAGGCGGGCTTCAGGGACTGTCTCTGCTGCCGTGGACGGTGAGGGCTGGCAGGGTGGCCGTACCTGTCCTTCCCGCCGGGTCGCGGATCCGAGCCGCGGCCTGGGACCACCCGGCCGCTCTGAGTTTGGGATTTGTTTCTGTCTTTGGCCGGGTTCTTTAAAGTTAACAGCTCCGTAGCGCTTAAGTGCCCCGCCGAGACAGTGCTGCGTAGGGAGGAAAACGGCTGGCCGCCAGGTTCCCTGTGAGAGCCAACGGCATCCACTACCTCACTTGCAGGCACCTCTGGTCTATGCCTATGTTTTTTGTTTTATGCTCACTTTCACGCCAAATTTAAAACCTTGCATTCTTTTAATTTCTGGAAATAGTCTAACTTTAAATAGTAACTGGGGTGCTTTCTAGGAAATTTTCAGGTTTTTGCAGCAAAATGATCCATACTTTTGACCGGTTTTAATTTAGTTATTTATTTTTGGCTGTGTTGGGTCTTTGTTGCTGCGCGCGGGCTTTCTCTAGTTGCGGCGAGCGGGCTTCTCATTGCGTTGGCTTCTCTTGTTGCGGAGCATGGGCTCTAAGGTGCAGGCTGAGTCGTTGTGGTGCACGGGCTTAGTTGCTCCGCGGCATGTGGGATCTTCCAGGACCAGGGCTCGAACCCGTGTCCCCTGCACTGGCAGGCGGATTCTTAACCACAGCACCACCAAGGAAGCCCTAGATTTAATAGCTTTAAAAGAAGACCTTCCACATAATTAAAGGCTTTACAGTTTTCAGTTATCTTTTACCTGAGCTGCGTGGACTCCTGGAGGGAGGCATCGCCTGGGCTGAAGAGAACCTGCCCAGGTTCACTGTAACCTCACTTCTGGGAGGGGAGAGGGAGGGGGAATGGGTGACGGGACCACAAATAAATGAACACCATTCGTCTTTACCTAGGCAAACGCTTCCCATCCCCCAAGGCCCAACCCTGAAACGAACTCTTGTCTCCTAACTTATGAAAAAGTTCTGTGTCAAAAAATAAAAGTTGAAACGCCACTAGAAATACAGGCAAAGGACACAGATTATTTAGAAAAGAAGAACATAAATGTCCAATAAACAAAAAAATCTAAAGCTTTAATAATAAAAATGCAAATAAAAACACGTTTAAAGCTGTAAATTTTAAAGGTAGAAATGAGATCTTTTCTTTGAAGATCAAGTTTTATATTTTAAGAACTTTTGAGATCGTTATCTTGAATATGAAGCTATGTTGTGAAATTCAGCTTGGGAATAGATGGAGTGCTGATTTTCTTATTTTAAGTCTGTATTTTAAAAGTCTTTAATAATTTTATTGTAAGTGTTGCTGTTACGTCAGCGTTACCAAAATAACTTGCAACCCTGTGTTGTTGTTGCAGTCTTTTATTGTCACTTGTGAGGCCGCCTCCTGAAAGGTAGTTTAATTTGTCATCCATATCACACAATTTCCAGTTAAAGAGCTGGTTAGAGCCCAGAGACTGTTAGCAAGATATCAGTTTATTATTTCTGCCATTGGTGAAGATCAGTTGGAGTGACGTGTCAGTGAAATATCAATGTGTAGATGTGTACCTGTTCCTTTAGTCCATCTGCAGAAAGGAGTCCCTTCCATCTAGAGGCAGCTGTGGCGTGTGAGGACACTGCTGGAGTGCCGGAGTTCTGGATTCCTTTCCTTTAAGAAGCCTCTGGGGCCTTTTTACCTTCTGTTACGAAATTCACCTTTAGAAACAAGGCTCGTTGTGGCTGCAGGCTGTAGCTTGAACAAGTTCTTTACTTTGTTTTCTTCTGTGTTAGAATGAGTTGATTATTCCAGCTGAACTCTGCACAAGCCTCTAGCACAGGGCAACTTCTGGAAGCCAATATCTAGATTGTGCTGGGGCAGTAACTCTGCGTCTTTTTCATTGATGTTTTCTTTATGAATAGACAACAACAAAAAATAACAAAACACCAAAAAACCTGCCATTATTTTGAATTGAAATGTAAACAAAGCTATTGTAGCTCTAGAATATATAAATACTTCAAGATGAATGACACAAACGGAGCTCCCAATTATTGAAATTTTGGTATTTTAAAGCTTCTCAGAATAGTGCCCTAAACTTGAAAGTATGCAAAGAAAGCAGAAATAACTCTTACACAACCCACTAAAATGAGGACTTACAGGCTTTCAAACACAATCTAGTTTAAGGCTCCTACTTAACACATACTTTTTAATAACTAATCTGGGTGTTTTCTCAACTTACACTAGATTCCAGGTGCCAAACTTGAAGACGGGAATGAATTGGTGGAGGCAGGTGAACTAAAATTGCAGCGAGAAGTGACAACCTTAACAGTTCTGGGGATGAGGACCCAACACACAACCAAAATGGCATTGGGCTTTGTCATTTGTCATATGTGCATAAAGGATAATGACATTGAGCCTCTGCACATACTCAAAACCTACACAGAATCACGACTGCAAACCCAAACCCTGTGCACATTGTCAAATGAAGTGGTCAAAATCAGACTGACTTTTCTGTCAGAAAAAAAGACAGTTTTTCAATTCAAACTAGTGCATTAATATACATGTGACGAATTATAAAAATGACTGAGACATAAATTAAGGAATGCTTCCTGTAAGAGAAATAATAAAAGCAGCCCAGATTATAATATAGATCGAATACAATTAACTTATCCACTTTAAGAGTAATAAAAACAAGACAGATAACTCTCCCTACTTAATTTATAATAATGCAAAATAATGTTAACTAAAATGATGTTAGTATTTTAATGAGGAGTACGACTTTGGTGAATGTCAGTATACTTTCAAAGGTTAAAAACATGACTCTCACACAAATATAAAGTGAACACATATCAGAGATTTATTAGCTCAAGGGAATAAGAAGAATAAAGCTCATTCAAAGAGAATTCATAAGACTGAGAATATATAGCCATAGAAGAAAGAATGCTAGTTAGATACGAAAGTGGTTACATACAGGGCAGTGAACCTATAGCCTTTGAGTTTGTCTTTCCTGTCGGACAGAAATCATTCACATCTCTACTATACAAAAATCTACATGTTAGCATACAACTTCATGTGTGTGGGTCCAAATCAAAAAGAGATAACAGATCAAACACTCAATAATCCTTACCCAGTCAGACCTGACAGAGAAAGCTGTGAAATCACTCTTTTGCCTTAGTTCCAAGTTTTGGACAATTCTTTAAACCACAAATTAAATAAGAATCAATATAAACATGAGAATCAAGTGCATTCCTAGTTTTGATATGGTTACTGGGCTTTTCCCAATATAAAGATTGGAAATAAGGATGTATGATGCCTGTTTTTGGAAGGCTTTCATGTGCCCTGTGTGCCCGTTTGTAACAAGACTTTAACCAGTGCTGTTAACACTCTTCATGAAAATAACCCTCAGATAGTACCTCAGGGTTGAAGGTGAGAAAAATGTTCAAGGAAACACAAATACTTATTGCTGGAGTCATGAGCAGAGCCCAAGATCTTCGTTTCCTAATTCCACCTAGTGACCTGTACTCATAGAATTCACAGGTTAAATTTACATGCTTTTTTCCTCGGTATAGTTATTTGACTGCTCCCATTAGAAGCTTAACACAACAAAATATGATTAGCATCCTCCAAGTTAGTTTTGAGGACAAAGGAACCTCTTGCCTATTTACCACTTTCCTAGACTCAGCAGACAAAATGGAGAAAGCCTATTTACACGTGAAAAATCTACTCTCTGCCGATGTGCTCTTGGTTGATGGGTGTGCCTGGAACTCTGAGGTCGCTTGCTCCCAGTGTGAGTGAGCTTGGCCTTGGAAGGCTGGGGCCTGCGTGGCTAATGCCACAGGTGGAAGCCAGCAGTGGCTCGAAGCAAATGGAAGGACATTGACTCGCATCCCCGAGGTGGTGGCCAAGTCTGAGTTGCACCCCATAGGTTGGTCTGAGACAACTTGGGCCTCCAGGGACTGATGCTGTAGTAGGATGTGAATTCTGGCGATGGGGATCCTTCAGGAGGGGGCTGTTAAAGTCGGGCTCAGGCTTCACTTGGGCACAGAGCAGGGTCCAACCCCCTCTTGGTTCAGTCTGGGAGAGATTTAGTGTGGGACATTACATGTGAATAAAAGTTCTAACACAGGCTTAATAAAAGGTTTAACATAACAGTTATACACGTTTATGTCCCTAATGACAGGTCGTCAAAATATACGAAGTGAAAACTGACTGAATGAAGGGAGAAATTGTTTTACAGTAATAGTTGGAAATTTCAGTACCCCAGTCACAATGATCGGTCAAACAACCAGACAGAAGAAGAGCAAGGGAATCGAGGACTTAATAAACCAACTAGCGCCAGCAGACAGACACAGAACCCTCCAGCCCAAAACAACAGAACGTACACTCTTCTCAAGTGCACAGGGGACATTTTCCAGGATAGATCATATGTGAGCCCACAAATTAAGTTTCAATAGATTTAAAAAGTGTCTTCTCTGACCACAAAGGGATGAAGTTTATAGTTATAAATGTTTGTGGTAAAAAAAAAAAACAAGAAAGATCTCAAATCAACAGCCTAACTTTACAATTTATGGAACTGGAAAAGGAAAACAAGCTAAACACAAAGCCAGCAGAAGGAAGGAAATAATAAAGATTAAAGCAGAGATAAATGAAATAGAGAATAGAAAAACAATAGGAAAAAAACAATGAAACCAAAAGTTGGTTTTTCAAAAAGATCAACAAAATCGACAAAGCTATAGCTGGATGGGAGTAAGAAAAAAAGAGAACACCAAGTTACTAAAATCAGAAATGAAAGTGGAGACATTACTACTGGTTCTACAGAAATAAGGATTGTAAGAGAACACTATGAACAATTGTACACCAATAGATTGGATAACCTAGAAGAAATGAACAAGTTCCTAGAAACACAAAACCTGCCAAGACTAAATCACAAAGAAATAGAAAATCTGAATAGACCCATAAGTAGTAAGGAGATTGAACTAGTAATAAAAAAAATCTCCACACACACAAAAAGCCATGGCTTCACTGATGAATTCTACCAAACATTTAAAGAAAAACTAATACTCATTCTTGTCATGTTTTTCCTAAAAATTGAAGAGGAGGGAACACTTCTAACTCACCATTTTAGACCATCATAACCTTGTTACCAAAGCCAGAAAAAGATACTATGAAAAAAAAGAAAACTACTAACTAATATCCCTCATGGGTATTGATGCAAAAATACTCAAAATAGTTTTCACAGTGGTTGGTCCTGCATAGAGGGGACAATAAAAATTTAATGAATTTGAACCTGCCCATACGTTTGATGAAGGAATAGGTAGCATCTTATAGAGAGCTAAAGGAAGTTTTAAGGTTACCTTTACTGAATGAACACTGAACAGTGTTTTGTATGGTGGAGTGAAAGTTTGGTATTTGGCCCAATGTTTTCCTGTCTCCTCACTTGCCTGCCTCGTGAGTAAACCCTTTCTCTGCTGCAAACCTCAGCGTCTCGGGCTTTGGCTTGCTGCCACTGGGCAGCAGCCTTAATCAGTAAAGGCAAGTTACACGCAGAGGAGCTTCTAACAAGCTGTTCCCTTATCTGCTGCTGTGTGAGACACACTGAAGGATTTCTGTTACGGTGCCAGCTTCTGTTAATCCTACTGGGCATGGTTTCACTAACTCAAAGGTGAACATGCAGGATATTTACCAGGCAGAGGTCTTGTATCAACACCTGTGGAAGGGAAGGGATGAGAAGGAGGCAGGGTTGGGCAGAGGGAGAAATTGCGCTGTGATACGGGACCCACAGAGGCCTCAGCTGACCTCGTGGGGGCACCTGAAGCTGGAGTGACTCCTAGGATGTATTTAGCTGGAAGGTTTTAATATGAAATAAACCTTGCTGCTCTAAACAAGTTTGAATTTTTTTTTTAAATTTATTTGTCTGTGTCGGGTCTTAGTTGCAGCACATGGGATGTTTCGTTGCAGCGCATGGCCTCTTTGTTGTGGTTCATGGGCTTCTCTCTAGTTGTGGTGTGCGGGCTCTAGAGCACGTGGGCTTAGGTGCCCCGGGGCATGTGGGATCTTAGTTCCCTGACCAGGGATTGAACCTGCATCCCCTTCGTTGGAAGGCGGATTCTTAACCACTGGACCACCAGGGAAGTCCCCTGAAATCTTCTTTATAGTGCTGACAAGACAACTTAAAATCAGGTCTTGATTACAGCTTGGGCATTCTATTCTACATGGCCTGAACATGCCTGCAATATTTGAATTCAAGTCAGAGATAATTTCTCTTGAAAAAGTATCAAATATTAAGGCTTGCATCAGCCCCCTTGAAGCATCAATATGATGTGAATGCGGACAGACCCAGGAGACCTAGCACCAGATTGTCCAGGGGCAACCCATTCCCACCTGCCTCTCCCTGCTTCACTTATTTGTCTGTTTTGAAGTCCTCAATCAACACATACATTCTCATTATAAAAATTCAAACAGTGCAAACATGTACAGAGCAAACTGTGGAATCCCTCTTTCACTATGGCTGATTTGAAAAATCTGTGCTTTAGGTTTGGGTGGATCCAGTAGAGACAGCACTGCACGAGAGAAATAAGGCAAAGCAGTCTTTGGCAATAGTAACATGCGGACATAGTCGGAGAGATGGCGTTTTGTCCTGGTGAGCACAGCCGGCAGGAGGGCTGGGACCTGGTTGCCTCAACACACTCAGCTTTAATGGAGGAAAAAAAAGTGGAGAAAACTTTAATGTGTCTGCCACCCTCCCAGGCTCTCTATGCGGATTCTTTAAGAGGGTGAAGGAGCTTTGTGGTCTCCATCCACAAGGAGGTTTGGCTGGAGGGAGAAACACTGCAGGCACTGATGTGGGAAGGTTTTGATGGGCTTCCACTCCAAAGTGCTACAACTTACAGCAGCCTAATTTATACAATTGAACGTAAAATGATCAGCCACTTTTTTGGGCCAACTCTTCCTTGCTTTTCTGGCAGAAACTGGTAGGTGAGAGCTACTGAATGGCATGGTCCCATCTTTGGCAAAAGTGGAAGGAGTTGCATACAGGAAGTGACAGGAGGGACCCTGGGAACCCCTGGGCTCCCCTCCTTCTGCCGTGACCCAGGCCCTGGCACCTCTGCTTCCCCCTCTCTCTCCATCTCCCCTTCCTGTGCCCGAGACCCAGCCCTGAGCAGTCTCGTCCTCCACATCCTGCGTTTCCACTTCATCCAGTCTCAGCTCAGGCATGACACACGGATCCCACTCCTCAAGTAGTGATTAAGTTGGTCACTACTGAGGGGACTTGTTGTGACATGGCTTCCAAATTTTAAAAAATTAATATTGGAAAAAAAAATCCAGACAGTTAGTGGTCTAAATGAGCACGAGGGTGAGAGCAGTTCCCTCTGGTTCCTGTTGATGATGGAGCCCTAGTCCTGGAGGGACGGAGAAGGTGAACTTGGTGGACACATGGCCCGTGTTTAGTCCTTTCATCTATTTGGTGTTTTAATCCTCATTACATTTTTCTGAGTCCCTTCCTGCATCAGGCCCAGTCCCCTTACAGAGCTCACAGGCTGGAGAGGTAATCAGAGTGTGATCAGGTCCCAGGTGAGGGCAGAGGGGGCTGTAGGGGGTGGTGAGGATCATGAAGGGCTTCATGGAGGAGGTGACCTCTGAGCTGGGTCACCAATGACAAGTCATCATCTAGCCAGGAATTTTCAAAATGGAGAGTGTTCCATAGGATGTTTGTCTTAGGGTGAGAATCTTGAAAAAAATATCCTTGCAAATATTGTCTCATTATGTATTTGGCCAGGACAACCAGTAAATTCTCCTGGCAGTATCGAACTTTTATTTCCTTCCAGGAGGTCTCCAAAGGTATACCTATTCCATATGTGGCTCAAAACCAATAAGCCTTTTTATAGCTTAACCATGGACAAAAAGATGTCACTAAAGAAGGTGAAAAGAGAGCAGCCCCCATGATCCAGAGTCACTCCCAAAGACAGCCAAAGAAATAAAGAGTAGATGAACAGAGGAAAGGTTTATTTCTAGGCACACAGGAACCAATCAAAAAAGTAACTAACGTGTTAATGATGAAAGTTAAAGGATTATAAACCTCACTTCATAGGGGAAAGGGAGAGGGAGAATTGGCTTCTATGGGAAGAACAGATGGGTTTCTTCAGGAGAGACTAACGAGTTCTTTGGAAAACAACGTGTTATAAGAAAGTTTGTGATCATGTTTGTCTGTCTGTGTGTGAGTGTTCTCTGCATCTTCTTCAGGGTCATAAAACACTTCACAGAAGGGATTTATGGTAGGTTTATTTTGGTCTCTCTCCTGGGAATAGAAGCCACCCTGAAGAAGGAATTTATGGCCGTGGTCATTTCTCAAAAGTTTCTGCTTTTATTCAGATAAGGGGAACTCCGAGAAGGCTTTTTTTCTGTATCTGTTGAATGTCAAGTATATTCAGGTATAAATTGTCTTTATACCAATCGTGGGGTTCCGCCTGACTCTCCATACCTCCAACGTTTTCTTCTTTTTCAAGATTCCTTGATCTGTTTTGAGCCCCTTGCATTTTTCACGTGAATTTTAGATTGGTTGTCAGTTTCCGCAAAACACAACCTGGGATTTTGGTAGCAATTCTTTGACTCTTTAGATCTATTCATGGAGTAGTTCCACCTTAACAGAATTAAGCCTTCTGACCCATGACTATGGGATTATTTTCCAGAAATTTAGAAATTTTTCTTAATTTCTTTAACAAGCTATTGTTGTTTTCAGTGTGCAAGTCTTTTTGCGTTTTCTCAATGTCATCAGATCAGTGTACAAGTCTTATCCACCTTTTTCCTCACTTCTACTGAATGCTGATTCAGAACATACACAACCTCCTGGAGAAATTTGCCCCAACCCTGCCGTGTACTGCCACCTAGCTGGCCTGGAACTGAGTCACCGAAAGCCTTTGTTATTTACTTAATTCTTAATTCCTTTAGAATTCATTATTGTCATAAGTATTTATTGTCCTTGTAATAAATCTTTTAAAAATAAAAAAGAAATAATGTACTTTAGTTACTCCATAGATGAAAACAAATGGATCACACGACATACGACTTTAATCTTTGTAGAATTATTAAAGTAATACACACATTATAAAAATTGAAGTATCACCTAAGGGAGAAGAGGAGAGCTTTGCAAACCCCACCCCCAGAGGCGACTGTCACGGACGGCTTGGTGCATCTCCCTCAGGCTCTGTCTCTCTCTCTGTCTCTCTCTCTGTCTCTCTCTCTCTCTCTCACACACAAGCAGATTCATTTACATCTATGTTGATTTCACATATATGCAGTCTTACAGATGGGATCCTGGGTGCAGACGGTTGGTTTACATGCATCCCACATATAAACCCTGAAGTCTCCCCTGTCGTCAGGTAGAGACCCTGCAACCACTTTCCCAGCTGCACAGCATCCATTCATCCGTGTGGACCAGGACTGATGGATCTCACCCCCTCTCCATGAACATTAGTGTTGTTTCCGATCACCTTCTGTTTCAGCCAGTGCTGTGATGAGTATCCTTGAAATGACATCTTTGAAAAATGGTGCAGGGATTGTAGTGGGATCGACTCTAAGAGTCAGCACTGCTAGTAAAGGGTCACACCTGTGGGACTTTGATGGGTCCTGCACACTGTTCTCCCAGAGAGGAGTGTCTGGTCACTCTTCCCTCTAGGGGATCTGCTGGGGCCTCTTCTTCCTCACTTTGTCCCCTGGGCTGGTGGTCACCAGACTAGAAACCTGCCAGTGTGACGGTGACGAAAGCTGTCTCCACAGTGTTTATGTTTGCATGTGTCCTCATCTGAGAGGCTGAGCATCTCTCACATACACTGGCCATATGCACGGCCTCTCAGTGGAATTGCATGTGTTTGCTCTCTTTTTAGAACATTGATTTTCAAGAGGTATTCTCCGGCCTTGGTTATGAGGAATGCTTTTCCAGTTTGTGTGTGTTGGCTCCTGCAAATCAGTTCATTCTGGGAACCTTCTGTCGTGAGTTCTGTGGCGCTAGTCAGCTTTGTGATGACAAAGCCAGCTCCTCTCCTGCCTGTTTATGAGGAAAGGCCTGAGTCTGAGCCGCTATAGCTTCTCTAGATATCTTGGCACATGGACCGAGCCCCACCCTCCCATCCTGCCAGACCCCTTGTACAAACACCTCTACTTGAAGAGTTCTTTCGCCTCATCCAGAAAATAAACAGCACACGCCCCTCCCCCCCAATACCCAACAAACAAGCAGACAGACATCCAGCTGGCCTCCTTCCACCTCAACCTCTCCAGAGAGCCACTCTCTTAGAAATACCTTAAGCTCAATGACATACCGCTGTCTCCCTTTCTCTGGCACCATGCCAACCCCGGGTGAGCCCCGTCTTATGTGGGCACGACGGCACCACTCAGGTGAGCCGGAGACAGTACCCCAAAGTGGCCTGATGGTACCACCGTACATTGAAAATGACCTACACACCAAATCGGCCTTAAACACGGTGGTTCAGAGACCAGAGATGTGCATGCGCCTCCCATAAAATCACTGCTCAGGAGACCCCAGCGTCTGTCAGCGACCTTCTCCGTATTTCTCTGACCTTTACTCTTCCTCTTTTCAGCTGATATCTTGCTAGATCGTTCGTGGAGAAGTTAGATCCCATTTGGCAAGAGCAGAATCATCTTCCCAACACATGAGAAGAGAACAGGCACAGGCCCGCACCCATCTTATCCCTCCTTGCCTGCCCCGCCCGTCATGTCAGAAACATGTGTCCCTCCTCTTGTCAGAAGCCTAACCCCAGGTAAAGGACTTAGATGTAAAGGAAACCAGAATATTGTCTTGAGCTGCGGACACTTCAAAAAACAAAGCAAAACCAACTCCTCCTCCCTCCACAATACAGCAGGTGCAGAAGGGCGTTCTGAGCCTTCTCCTCTTTCTTCCTGGAAGCAGCAGATAACATGTCCCCCCGCCCCACCCCCAGGAAGACGCCTTCCCTCTGCTGGAAGGAGAGTGACATTGCGATTGTCAAGGGCAGAGAGTGAAGAGTGAGAGAATTCTGTACAAACAGACCTTGTTCAACCTAATTCTCAACCTCCTTAGCCTCCCCACACAGTGTGGCTCCTTTTCCACAATCACCTCTCTGTTCAACCCAACAGAAAAGAATTTAGGTTTCGCCACTTCTCTGGGTCTTTCTTCATTTCCTTAGGAGGGCGCCCTGGGTCAGGTAAAACTTGTGGGAAATAAATGTGTATGGTTCCGTCCTGTGAGTCTGTTTCACGCCCATTTAATTCTCAGGACCAGCCGTCAGCTCTAAGAGGGTGGAGGTCAGGTTCTGTCTCGGCCACATCTTCCCCGCCGGCACCTTTGAATTCTACCTCCTTCCTTGGCTTGAGTCCTCAGCATGCTGACGTGCTCTCAGCTACCATCTTCAGAAGCTCTGTGAACGTGGGCTCTGTCTTTCAAAATGAAACACATTCTTCCTCTATGATCCAGCCCTCAAACTCCTTGGTACTGATGGACCTAAACGAGTCGAATGCTTCCATCTACACAGAAACTTGCCTCTGGACGTTTACGGCAGCTTTATTCATAACTGCCAGAACTTGGAAGCAACCAAGATGTCCTTCGGGAGGTGAATGGACAGATAGACGGGGCTCCATCCATGCAGCAGAATGTTCTTCAGCACTGAAAAGAAAAATGAGAGAGAGAGGGAGCCACGGGGTGGCAGGTGGGGCACGTTAACTGCATGTCACTCACTGAAAGAAGCCAATCTGGAAAGGTGGCATAGCTTAGGGTACCAACTACCTATGACATTCAGGAAAAGGCAAACCACGGAAAGGGTGGGTTGCTAGGGGTTTGTGGCGGGGTTAAGGGGTGGGGTATGATAAACAGCTCAAGCACAGAGGACTTTCAAGGCAGTGAAACTATTCATTGTGATACATTCATGGCGAGACACATTTGTCAAAACCCATAGAATGTACAACACCAGCAGTGAACCCTAGTGTAAACTCTGGACTCTGATGACCATGATGTGTCCATGTAGATTCAGCGATAGTGACCAACACACAGAATGTTGATAGGCTAGTTGGGGAGAGGGAAACTCTGAGCACCTGTGTGGGTGGGGGGGTGAGGGGGTGGATGGAGAGAGCAGTAACAGCAGAGCAGGGGGCACGTGGCACCTCTCTGTACTCTGCCCAATTTTGCCGTGAATTCAAAACTTCTTTAAAAAAATAATAAACCCCATTTAAACAAAGAAACAAATGAACATTCCAGTAGCATCACATGACTCCTCCTCTTCAAGTCCTCAATTTGCCTGGGCCACTTGAGAGTCAAACTTCAGGAGGCACTTGGCCTTTCAATCAGCATCCTTTCAAAGTTTCATCTGACGCCCGCTCTTTATCTCACCACACTCATTTTTACACATTTTTAATTAAAAAATTTTTTTTTGCCTGCAGCGTGCAGCTTGCCGGATGTTAGTTCCCTGACCAGGGATTGAACCTGCACCCTCAGCAGTGAAAGCACAGAGTCCTAACCACTGGACCACCAGGGAATTCCCCAACACTTAAAAAATATATATTTATTTATATATTTGGTTGCAACAGGTCTTAGTTGCGGCAGGCGGGCTCCTTAGTTGCAGCATGTGGGCTACTTCGTTGCAGCAGGTGGGCTTCTTAGTTGTGGCATGTGAACTCTTAGTTGTGGCATGCATGTGGGTTCTAGTTCCCTGACCAGGGATCAAACCCCGGCCCCCTGCATTGGTAGCACAGTCTTACCCACTGCGCCACCAGGGAAGTTCCCCCTTCTCTTTTTTTTTTCTCTTTATACCTGAGGTTTTTTTTTTTTTAAATCTTTATTGGAGTATAATTGCTTTACAATGGTGTGTTAGTTTCTGCTTTATAACCCCCTCCTCTTTTTAAGATAGTGTTTTCTCTTCTTTTGTAAAATTGGTGTATACTTGACAGGCAATATTATATATTAGTTTTCTGGAACACAACATAGTGACTTGATATTTTTATACTCTACAAAATGATCACCAAGATAAGTCTAGTTACAATTTGTCACCATACAATGTTATTACAGTATTACGGACTCTATTCCCTATGCTGTAAACTACACCCCAGGACTTTTGTTTTATAACTGGAATTTGGAACTTCTCAATCTTTCTCAACTATTGCACTCATCCCTCCACTCCCTCCCATCTGGCAGCCACCAGCGTGTTCTTGGCATCTATGAGTCCATTTCTGTTTTGTGGTGTTTGTTCATTTGTTTTGTTTTGTAGATTCTACATATAAGTGATATCGTAAGGTAATTGTCTTTCTCTGTCTGCTACATCTCACTTAGCATAATGCCCTCTAGGTCCATTCATGTTGTCATATGATTTCATTCTTTTTTATGGCTGAGTAATATTCCAGTGTGTGTGTGTGTGTGTGTGTGTGTGTGTGTGTCCAGTTTTCATACATATATATGAAAACTTCTTTATCCAATCGTCTATTGATGGACACTTTGGTGGCTTCCACATCTTGACTATTGCCAATAAAGCTGCCATGAACATAAGGCTGCATGTATCTTTCTGAATTTGTGTTTTGGTTTCCTTCAGAAAGATACCCCCAAGTGTAATTCCTGCATCATATGGTAGGTCTATTTTTAATTACTTGAGGAACCTCCATACTGTTTTCCATAGTGGTTGTACCAATGAACATTCCCAACAAAAGTGCATGAGGGTTCCCCTTTCTCCACATCCTGAGCAATACTTGTTATTTGTTGTCTTTTATATGGTAGCCATTCTTTGAGGTGTGAGCTGATAATCTCACTGTGGTTTGGATGTGCATTTCCCTGATGATGAGTGATGTTGACCATCTTTTCATGTGTCTTTTGGTCAACTCTATATATTCTTTGGAAACATGTTTGGTCTTCTGCCAATATTTTATTTGGGTTTTTTTTTTGGAGGCTGACTTGTGTGAGTGAGTTCTTGGTCTATTGTGTGTATGAACCACTTACCAGACATATTGTTTGTAAATATTTCTCACATTCAGTAGGCTGCCTTTTTGTTTTGTGTATGGTTTCCTTTGCCATTGAAAAACTTTTCAGTTGGATGGAGTCCCATTGCTTTATTTTGCCTTTGTTTCCCTTTCTTGAGGCGACAGGTCCAAAAAATATTGCTAAGACTGATGTCAAAGAGTGTACTGCTAGGGCTTCCCTGGTGGCGCAGTGGTTGAGAGTCCGCCTGCCGATGCAGGGGACACGGGTTCGTGCCCCGGTCCGGGAAGGTCCCACATGCCGCGGAGCGGCTGGGCCCGTGAGCCATGGCTGCTGAGCCTGCGCGTCCGGAGCCTGTGCTCCGCAATGGGAGAGGCCACAACGGTGAGAGGCCCGCGTACCGCAAAAAAAAAAAAAAAAAAAAAGAGTGTACTGCTTATGTTTTCTTCTAGGAGTTTTATGGCTTCATGTCTTGTTCTAGTTCTCCTAAAAATTCCATTGGTATTTTGCTAGAAATGGCATTGAATCTCTAGATAGCCTTGGGGTGTGGAATCCTTTTAACAATACGAATTCTTCTAATCCATGAGCATGGTATGTCTTTCCATTTGTGTCGTCTTCAGTCTCTTTCATCAATGTCTTCCAGTTTTCTGAGTATAGGTCTTTCACCTCCTCGGTTCGATGTATTCCTAGGTATTTTATCTTTGTTAATGTCATTGTCTATGGGGTTGTTTTCTTAATTTCTCCTTCTGGCATTTTGTTGTGAGTGTATAGAGATGCAACCGATTTCTGTAGATTGATTTTGTGTGCTGCAACTTAACAGTGCTTCCTGATGAGTTCTATTTGGTTTTGGGTGTCATCTTCAAGATTTTCTGTATAGAGCACCCTGTCATCTGCAAACAGTGACAGTTTTACTTTTTCTTCTGCCATGAGATTCTTTTATTTTTATTTTTTTAAATCTAATTACTATGACTAGGACTTCTTAAACCATGTCAAATGAAAGTGGCCGGAATGGTCAGGGTTAGAGTTAGGTTTAAGCATAACTGGGCCTCTTCCCCTTCCTCTCTCTCCATGTCTCTGACACCTCCACGAAGGACAGGACTAGTCCACAGTTACAAATGGTTCAGGGAGTTGAGCTGGACCATTGTTTTTCTGCCCCCTAGTCCTGGGCATAGTTTTGTGTACTGTCTGTGTATCTTCTTTGGCCAGGTGTCCATTCAGATCTTTCCCTATTTTAATTGGGTTGTTTGTGTTAGAGTTATTTGTATGTTTTGATACAAAACGTTTATTCGATATGTGTTTGCAAATATTTTTCTCCTGGTTTGTGACTTGTCTTTTGATTTTCTGAGTAAGGTCATTCACAGAGTACAAATCTTTAATTAAGTCCATGTTATTGCTTGCTTTCATTTTTAGATTGCCTTTTTGTGTTGTGTGTTAAAACTCCAAAGTTCATGATTTACATGGGCAAACCCAAGCTCATGTCAATTTTCTTCTATAATTTTGAATAGTTTTGTATTTAAAATTTGCCTGCGGGGACTTCCCTGGTGGCGCAGTGGTTAAGAGTCCGCCTGCCAATGCAGGGAACAAGGGGTCGATCCCTGGTCCGGGAAGATCCCACATGCTGCAGAGCAACTAAGCCTGCTCGGCACAATTACTGAAGCCTGCGCGCCTAGAGCCCGTGCTCCCCAACAAGAGAAGCCACCGCAATGAGAAGCCCGTGCACCGCAACGAAGAGTAGCCCCACTCGACGCAACTAGAGAAAGCCCCCATGAAGCAACGAAGACCCAACGTAGTCAAAAATAAATAATAAAATAAAATAAAATTTGCCTCTGAATAACTTTGAATGAATTTGGTATAAGTTGTAAAGTTTGCATCTACATTCATTTCATTCCAAATGGTTTCCAGTTAATTGTTCCTTAACTAATTTTAGAAAACGTTTGGGATAGAGACTCCATTTCAGTTTGAATTTCCAGTTTAATGGATTCAGCAGTTCTGTCAGTAGGGGCCGCTGTCTCCAGTGACCTGTGAGGGAGGCGCTGCCTGCACTTCCTGCACTGACCACATGGTGGCGCCGAGCTCCCCTCTCTGACCCACAGCGTATGCCCGTTCCCTGCGGACTCGATTCTGAGCGCAGCTGAGAGGAGTTGTGCCTCCTCAGGCGCGGGGGCGGGGGCTTCGGGTGGGACGCCCGGCTCAGCGTCTCTGCTGACAGGAGCTCGGTCTCCGTCTCCTTAGGACTCGCCGGGGTTTCGGCTTCAGGACAAAGTGGGGCTGCGTCCACGCTGACTAGGGAACAGGTTTCCTGAGGACCCAGGTGATGCCTGAGGGAAAGGTGAGGAGACAGTGAGGAAAAGTGGGGAGAAGATTCCTGTGTGCGACTGACGGCTGAGGGGGTCCGTCTTCATGTGACCGAGGAAGGGCTCGGTGTGCAAAGCTGGGCTTTTGGTCAGGTTTGTGTGCAGGGTAGCCAGCATGAGTTATGGGGTGTCCAGTTTTCCCAGCACCATTTATTGTGGGGAGTGTCGTGCTCCGTGGTGTGTCCTTGGTCCCTGTGTCATAAATTAACTGACCCCGTCCGTGTGGGTTGAATTCTGGGCTCTCTGTCCTGTTCCTATGGTCCCTGTGCCTGTTTCGAGCCACTTCCACACTGTTTTGGTGACTGTAGGTTCGTAATGTAGTGTGAAGTCAGGGAGGGAGATGCCTCCAGCCTGTTCTCTTTTCTCAGGGTCGCTTTGGCTATTTGGGGTCCTTTGTGGCTCCACACAGATACTAGGAGGATTTGCTCTATTTTGGGGGAAAATACCGTGGAATTTTGGGAGGGGTTGCATTCACTGTGTCCATTGCTTTGGGTAGAATGGGTATTTTTAACAATATTAATTGTTCCATTCCCTGAGAACAGGATGTCTTTCCATTTATTCGTGTGTTTTTCAATTTCTTCATCAATGTCTTAAAGTTTTCAGTGTGCAGGTCTTTCACATCCTTGGTTAACTTTATTCTCAGGTATTTTGTTCTTTTTGATGCATTTGTAAATAGGGTTGCTTTCTTTCTCTTTCTGATGGTTATTAGTGTTTAGAAATGCAACTGATTTCTGTGTATTGATTTTGCAACTTTACTGAATTTATTTATTAGTTCTAATAGTTTTTTTTGTGGAATGAGGTGGAAAATTGGAATTCAAAAATCCCACTGTTTCTATCATATCCAGGTCGTCCACAACACGGAGGACAGTGGCTCCTAATATAACCTTCCCACAGTGCCTCTAAATGACATGTGGACTTTGGGTGAACTGGATCTGGGTAAATCTTGGCTTCTATATGGAAGTTTGATTTTTTCTCTGCTTTTCTGGCGTGCTATTGGCATACATGATATTTTGAAAAGTAATTTACTTTCCAGTAATTTCAAACATACAACTTTACATGCATAAAACAAGTCTTGTACCTTGATTAAATATACTCCTAAATATTGATGTTGACATTATTTAAAATGGAATTGTTTTCATAAATTCTTTTTCAGATTATTTTTTGCTAGCATATACATATAAGACAGATTTTCATGAATTGATATTTTGTTCTATAACTTTGCTTAATTAGTTGATTAGCTCAACTAATTTCTTTGCTGATTTTAGGTAGTTTTATATATAAGATGATGTGACCTACGTTTTTTGAAGAGACACAGTTTTAATTTTTCCATTCACCCACGGATGCCTTTAATTTTTTCCTCAAGAGTCTGGGCAGAACTTCCAGTCACTACTGAGTAACGGTGATGGGGGCCAGCTTCCTGGCCTTGCTCCTGATTTCAGGAGTAAATCTTTCAGTCTTCAGCATTGAGCATGATGTTTGCTGTGGCTTTTTGTACCACTCTTTTCCATATTGAACAAATTTCCTTTTAGTCCTGCTTTCTTGAGTGTTTATCATGAAATAACACTGGATTTTCACTGTAGTTTTTTTGCATTAATTGATATGAGTATGTGTTTTTACTTCATACCATTATTGTGATTTATTACATTGCTTACTTTTAATATGTTGAGCAACCTGAAACTTCTGGTGTAGAGATACTTGCTTATGGCATTATCCATTTAAAGTTCTGTTGGTTTCATGTTGCTATTATTTCATGATCGATTTTTGCATTCATATTTATAAGTTATATTGGGGTAGTTTTCTTTTTTGTCTTTATTTTTAAATCTTTTTTTAAATAGTGGTTTTATTTCATTTTATTTATTTATTTATTTTGGCCACATCCCATGGCTTGTGGGATCCTAGTTCCCCAGTCAGGGATCGAACCCGAGCCCTTGGCAGTGAAAACACAGAGTCCTAACCACTGGGCCACCAGAGAATTCCATAGTTTTCTTTTTTAAGATGTATTTGTATAATCTGATTAGATTTGGCTCAGTGTAAGTGGTTTGGAGGCTTAGCATTAGGGCTGGGACTGGTGTGAGGGCTGAGGCTGTGTATGGTTTATGATTGCTGTTAGGGTTTATGTTTTATGGTTATGTTTTATGGTTATGACTTATTTATGTGTATGGTTAATGAATGTATTTTATGGTTTATGGTTTGGTTATGGTTATGGTTTTGCTTATTGGTTAAGGTTTATGGTTTTGGTCTCAGGGTGCTAGCGTTCTGTGTTAGAGTGGGTGTTAGGGTATGGGTTAGAATTGAGGTACAGGTACGATACGGGTAGAGTATGGGTTAGGGTAAGGTACAGGTTTAGGGTACGGGTTAGGGCTAAGGTTAGGTCAGGACTTCGGGTCAGGACCAGAGTTTAGCGTGAGGATCCATGTCAGGATTAGCGTCAAGGTTGAGCTCGGCCGTTGTTTTCTGCTCCTCCAGTCCTGGATTCTGATTGATAGATGAATGAAATGTCTGCTCTGGTCACTCACTGTTTCAAATTGAGCTCAGCCTTAGTCAAGTGTTCTTAGGGCTTCAGAGGTCATGCAGGGTTTCCCTCCACCCTCCGTTCTGGGAAGTGTGATGCAGGCCCCACTCTGTCTGGGCAGCCCCAGGTCCAGCATGGCCCTGACATGCAGGTACTAAGTAGACGTGTGTGTGTTTATATAAGACTTGGTGCATCAATCTGCCAGCCCCCAGGTGCTGCCTTTTTTTTAAAAAATTAATTAATTAGTTTATTTTTGGCTGTGTTGGGTCTTCATTGCTGCGCGGAGGCTTTCTCTAGTTGTGGTGAGTGGGGGCTTCTCATTGCAGTGGCTGCTCTTGTTGCAGAGAACAGGCTCTAGGCACGTGGGCTTCAGCAGTTGTGGCTCGCGGGTTCTAGAGCGCAGGCTAAGTAATGGTGGCTCACAGGCTCTAGAGCTCAGGCTCAGTTGTTGTGGTGCACGGGCTTAGTTGCTCCGTGGCATGTGGGATCTTCCTCTACCAGGGCTCAAACCCATGTCCCCTGCATTGGCAGGTAGATTCTTAACCACTGCGCGACCAGGGAAGTCCGGTGCTGTGTTCTTGAGGGCTGGTGGGGCCCTCCTGGGACTGGATGGATCCTTTGTTCCATCTGCATGGGTGTATAAGCAGGTCTCAGAACACCCTTTGGCCTCTGAGCATCCAGGCAAGCATCCATGTTCCTCCAGCTCAGGTTAGCCTTGGCCCCTCAAGACCCCGTGGCCAATTACTGAGCTGATTGTGTCTTTACTCTTTAAAATTAAATCACTCTCTCCAGGAGGGCAAGAGGTTTACTTGTGGACTTGCTTAGGGTTAGGGGTAAGGGGTTAGGGTTAGGGGTTATGGGTTAGGGCTAGGGATAGGGGTTAGGGGTTAGGGTTAGGCTTAGGGTACGGGTACGGGTACGGGTTAGGGTTAGGGTTAGGGGACGGGGACGGTTTAGGGTCCAGGTGAGGGTACGGCAACGCTTTAGGGGGAGCGTGCATGTGAGGGCGCGGGTTAGTGTTAGCGTGCGGGTTAGGATTAGGGGACGGGTGAGGGTCAGGCTTCGGGGAAGGGTTAGGGTTAGGGTTTGGGCTAGGGTTAGGGTTAGGGGACGGGGACGGTTTAGGGTCCAGGTGAGGGTACGGCAACGCTTGAGGGGGAGCGTGCGTGTGAGGGCGCGGGTTAGTGTTAGCGTGCGGGTTAGGATTAGGGGACGGGTGAGGGTCAGGCTTCGGGGAAGGGTTAGGGTTAGGGTTCGGGCTAGGGTTAGGGTTAGGGGACGGGGACGGTTTAGGGTCCAGGTGAGGGTACGGCAACGCTTTAGGGGGAGCGTGCGTCTGAGGGCGCGGGTTAGTGTTAGCGTACGGGTTAGGATTAGGGGACGGGTGAGGGTCAGGCTTCGGGGAAGGGTTAGGGCTAGGGTTCGGGTTAGGGTTAGGGGACGGGGACGGTTTAGAGTCCAGGTGAGGGTACGGCAACGCTTTAGGGGGAGCGTGCGTGTGAGGGCGCGGGTTAGTGTTAGCGTACGGGTTAGGATTAGGGGACGGGTGAGGGTCAGGCTTCGGGGAAGGGTTAGGGTTAGGGTTCGGGCTAGGGTTAGGGTTAGGGGACGGGGACGGTTTAGGGTCCCGGTGAGGGTACGGCAACGCTTTAGGGGGAGCGTGCGTGTGAGGGCGCGGGTTAGTGTTAGCGTACGGGTTAGGATTAGGGCACCGGTGAGGGTCAGGCTTCGGGGAAGGGTTAGGGTTAGGGTTAGGGTTCGGGCTAGGGTTAGGGTTAGGGGACGGGGACGGTTTAGGGTCCAGGTGAGGGTACGGCAACGCTTTAGGGGGAGCGTGCGTGTGAGGGCGCGGCTTAGTGTTAGCGTACGGGTTAGGATTAGGGGACGGGTGAGGGTCAGGCTTCGGGGAAGGGTTAGGGTTAGGGTTCGGGCTAGGGTTAGGGTTAGGGGACGGGGACGGTTTAGGGTCCAGGTGAGGGTACGGCAACGCTTTAGGGGGAGCGTGCGTGTGAGGGCGCGGGTTAGTGTTAGCGTACGGGTTAGGATTAGGGGACGGGTGAGGGTCAGGCTTCGGGGAAGGGTTAGGGTTAGGGTTCGGGCTAGGGTTAGGGTTAGGGGACGGGGACGGTTTAGGGTCCAGGTGAGGGTACGGCAACGCTTTAGGGGGAGCGTGCGTGTGAGGGCGCGGGTTAGTGTTAGCGTACGGGTTAGGATTAGGGGACGGGTGAGGGTCAGGCTTCGGGGAAGGGTTAGGGTTAGGGTTCGGGCTAGGGTTAGGATTAGGGGACGGGGACGGTTTAGGGTCCAGGTGAGGGTACGGCAACACTTTAGGGGGAGTGTGCGTGTGAGGGCGCGGGTTAGTGTTAGCGTACGGGTTAGGATTAGGGGACGGGTGAGGGTCAGGCTTCGGGGAAGGGTTAGGGTTAGGGTTCGGGCTAGGGTTAGGGTTAGGGGACGGGGACGGTTTAGGGTCCAGGTGAGGGTACGGCAACGCTTTAGGGGGAGCGTGCGTGTGAGGGCGCGGGTTAGTGTTAGCGTACGGGTTAGGATTAGGGGACGGGTGAGGGTCAGGCTTCGGGGAAGGGTTAGGGTTAGGGTTCGGGCTAGGGATAGGGTTAGGGGACGGGGACGGTTTAGGGTCCAGGTGAGGGTACGGCAACGCTTTAGGGGGAGCGTGCGTGTGAGGGCGCGGGTTAGTGTTAGCGTACGGGTTAGGATTACGGGACGGGTGAGGGTCAGGCTTCGGGGAAGGGTTAGGGTTAGGGTTCGGGCTAGGGTTAGGGTTAGGGGACGGGGACGGTTTAGGGTCCCGGTGAGGGTACGGCAACGCTTTAGGGGGAGCGTGCGTGTGAGGGCGCGGGTTAGTGTTAGCGTACGGGTTAGGATTAGGGAACGGGTGAGGGTCAGGCTTCGGGGAAGGGTTAGGGTTCGGGCTAGGGTTAGGGTTAGGGGACGGGGACGGTTTAGGGTCCAGGTGAGAGTACGGCAACGCTTTAGGGGGAGCGTGCGTGTGAGGGCGCGGGTTAGTGTTAGCGTACGGGTTAGGATTAGGGGACGGGTGAGGGTCAGGCTTCGGGGAAGGGTTAGGGTTAGGGTTCGGGCTAGGGTTAGGGTTAGGGGACGGGGACGGTTTAGGGTCCAGGTGAGGGTACGGCAACGCTTTAAGGGGAACGTGCGTGTGAGGGCGCGGGTTAGTGTTAGCGTACGGGTTAGGATTAGGGGACGGGTGAGGGTCAGGCTTCGGGGAAGGGTTAGGGTTAGGGTTCGGGCTAGGGTTAGGGGACGGGGACGGGGACGGTTTAGGGTCCAGGTGAGGGTACGGCAACGCTTTAGGGGGAGCGTGCGTGTGAGGGCGCGGGTTAGTGTTAGCGTACGGGTTAGGATTAGGGGACGGGTGAGGGTCAGGCTTCGGGGAAGGGTTAGGGTTAGGGTTCGGGCTAGGGTTAGGGTTAGGGGACGGGGACGGTTTAGGGTCCAGGTGAGGGTACGGCAACGCTTTAGGGGGAGCGTGCGTGTGAGGGCGCGGGTTAGTGTTAGCGTACGGGTTAGGATTAGGGGACGGGTGAGGGTCAGGCTTCGGGGAAGGGTTAGGGTTAGGGTTCGGTCTAGGGTTAGGGTTAGGGGACGGGGACGGTTTAAGGTCCAAGTGAGGGTACGGCAGCGCTTTAGGGGGAGCGTGCGTGTGAGGGCGCGGGTTAGTGTTAGCGTACGGGTTAGGATTAGGGGACGGGTGAGGGTCAGGCTTCGGGGAAGGATTAGGGTTAGGGTTCGGGCTAGGGTTAGGGTTCGGGGACGGGGATGGTTTAGGGTCCAGGTGAGGGTACGGCAACGCTTTAGGGGGAGCGTGCGTGTGAGGGCGCGGGTTAGTGTTAGCGTACGGGTTAGGATTAGGGGACGGGTGAGGGTCAGGCTTCGGGGAAGGGTTAGGGTTAAGGTTCGGGCTAGGGTTAGGGTTAGGGGACGGGGACGGTTTAGGGTCCAGGTGAGGGTACGGCAACGCTTTAGGGGGAGCGTGCGTGTGAGGGCGCGGGTTAGTGTTAGCGTACGGGTTAGGATTAGGGGACGGGTGAGGGTCAGGCTTCGGGGAAGGGTTAGGGTTAGGGTTCGGGCTAGGGTTAGGGTTAGGGGACGGGGACGGATTAGGGTCCCGGTGAGGGTACGACAACGCTTTAGGGGGAGCGTGCGTGTGAGGGCGCGGGTTAGTGTTAGCGTACGGGTTAGGATTAGGGGACGGGTGAGGGTCAGGCTTCGGGGAAGGGTTAGGGTTAGGGTTCGGGCTAGGGTTAGGGTTAGGGGACGGGGACGGTTTTAGGGTCCAGGTGAGGGTATGGCAACGCTTTAGGGGGAGCGTGCGTGTGAGGGCGCGGGTTAGTGTTAGCGTACGGGTTAGGATTAGGGGACGGGTGAGGGTCAGGCTTCGGGGAAGGGTTAGGGTTAGGGTTCGGGCTAGGGTTAGGGTTAGGGGACGGGGACGGTTTAGGGTCCCGGTGAGGGTACGGCACCGCTTTAGGGGGAGCGTGCGTGTGAGGGCGCGGGTTAGTGTTAGCGTACGGGTTAGGATTAGGGGACGGGTGAGGGTCAGGCTTCGGGGAAGGGTTAGGGTTAGGGTTCGGGCTAGGGTTAGGGTTAGGGGACGGGGACGGTTTAGGGTCCAGGTGAGGGTACGGCAACGCTTTAGGGGGAGCGTGCGTGTGAGGGCGCGGGTTAGTGTTAGCGTACGGGTTAGGATTAGGGGACGGGTGAGGGTCAGGCTTCGGGGAAGGGTTAGGGTTAGGGTTCGGGCTAGGGTTAGGGTTAGGGGACGGGGACGGTTTAGGGTCCAGGTGAGGGTACGGCAACGCTTTAGGGGGAGCGTGCGTGTGAGGGCGCGGGCTAGTGTTAGCGTACGGGTTAGGATTAGGGGACGGGTGAGGGTCAGGCTTCGGGGAAGGGTTAGGGTTAGGGTTCGGGCTAGGGTTAGGGTTAGGGGACGGGGACGGTTTAGGGTCCAGGTGAGGGTACGGCAACGCTTTAGGGGGAGCGTGCGTGTGAGGGCGCGGGTTAGTGTTAGCGTACGGGTTAGGATTAGGGGACGGGTGAGGGTCAGGCTTCGGGGAAGGGTTAGGGTTAGGGTTCGGGCTAGGGTTAGGATTAGGGGACGGGGACGGTTTAGGGTCCAGGTGAGGGTACGGCAACGCTTTAGGGGGAGCGTGCGTGTGAGGGCGCGGGTTAGTGTTAGCGTACGGGTTAGGATTAGGGCACGGGTGAGGGTCAGGCTTCGGGGAAGGGTTAGGGTTAGGGTTCGGGCTAGGGTTAGGGTTAGGGGATGGGGACGGTTTAGGGTCCAGGTGAGGGTACGGCAACGCTTTAGGGGGAGCGTGCGTGTGAGGGCGCGGGTTAGTGTTAGCGTACGGGTTAGGATTAGGGGACGGGTGAGGGTCAGGCTTCGGGGAAGGGTTAGGGTTAGGGTTCGGGCTAGGGTTAGGGTTAGGGGATGGGGACGGTTTAGGGTCCAGAGAAGGGTACGGCAACGCTTTAGGGGGAGCGTGCGTGTGAGGGCGCGGGTTAGTGTTAGCGTACGGGTTAGGATTAGGGGACGGGTGAGGGTCAGGCTTCGGGGAAGGGTTAGGGTTAGGGTTCGGTCTAGGGTTAGGGTTAGGGGACGGGGACGGTTTAGGGTCCAAGTGAGGGTACGGCAGCGCTTTAGGGGGAGCGTGCGTGTGAGGGCGCGGGTTAGTGTTAGCGTACGGGTTAGGATTAGGGGACGGGTGAGGGTCAGGCTTCGGGGAAGGGTTAGGGTTCGGGCTAGGGTTAGGGTTAGGGGACGGGGACGGTTTAGGGTCCAGGTGAGGGTACGGCAACGCTTTAGGGGGAGCGTGCGTGTGAGGGCGCGGGTTAGTGTTAGCGTACGGGTTAGGATTAGGGGACGGGTGAGGGTCAGGCTTCGGGGAAGGGTTAGGGTTAGGGTTCGGGCTAGGGTTAGGGTTAGGGGACGGAGACGGTTTAGGGTCCAGGTGAGGGTACGGCAACGCTTTAGGGGGAGCGTGCGTGTGAGGGCGCGGGTTAGTGTTAGCGTACGGGTTAGGATTAGGGGACGGGTGAGGGTCAGGCTTCGGGGAAGGGTTAGGGTTAGGGTTCGGGCTAGGGTTAGGGTTAGGGGACGGGGACGGTTTAGGGTCCAGGTGAGGGTACGGCAACGCTTTAGGGGGAGCGTGCGTGTGAGGGCGCGGGTTAGTGTTAGCGTACGGGTTAGGATTAAGGGACGGGTGAGGGTCAGGCTTCGGGGAAGGGTTAGGGTTAGGGTTCGGGCTAGGGTTAGGGTTAGGGGAAGGGGACGGTTTAGGGTCCCGGTGAGGGTACGGCAACGCTTTAGGGGGAGCGTGCGTGTGAGGGCGCGGGTTAGTGTTAGCGTACGGGTTAGGATTAGGGGACGGGTGAGGGTCAGGCTTCGGGGAAGGGTTAGGGTTAGGGTTCGGGCTAGGGTTAGGGTTAGGGGACGGGGACGGTTTAGGGTCCAGGTGAGGGTACGGCAACGCTTTAGGGGAGCGTGCGTGTGAGGGCGCGGGTTAGTGTTAGCGTACGGGTTAGGATTAGGGGACGTGTGAGGGTCAGGCTTCGGGGAAGGGTTAGGGTGAGGGTTCGAGCTAAGGTTAGGGTTAGGGGACGGGGATGGTTTAGGGTCCAGGTGAGGGTACGGCAACGCTTTAGGGGGAGCGTGCGTGTGAGGGCGCGGGTTAGTGTTAGCGTACGGGTTAGGATTAGGGCACGGGTGAGGGTCAGGCTTCGGGGAAGGGTTAGGGTTAGGGTTCGGGCTAGGGTTAGGGTTAGGGGACGGGGACGGTTTAGGGTCCAGGTGAGGGTACGGCAACGCTTTAGGGGGAGCGTGCGTGTGAGGGCGCGGGTTAGTGTTAGCGTACGGGTTAGGATTAGGGGACGGGTGAGGGTCAGGCTTCGGGGAAGGGTTAGGGTTAGGGTTCGGGCTAGGGTTAGGGTTAGGGGACGGGGACGGTTTAGGGTCCAGGTGAGGGTACGGCAACGCTTTAGGGGGAGCGTGCGTGTGAGGGCGCGGGTTAGTGTTAGCGAACGGGTTAGGATTAGGGGACGGGTGAGGGTCAGGCTTCGGGGAAGGGTTAGGGTTAGGGTTCGGGCTAGGGTTAGGGTTAGGGGACGGGGACGGTTTAGGGTCCAGGTGAGGGTACGGCAACGCTTTAGGGGGAGCGTGCGTGTGAGGGCGCGGGTTAGTGTTAGCGTACGGGTTAGGATTAGGGGACGGGTGAGGGTCAGGCTTCGGGGAAGGGTTAGTGTTAGGGTTCGGGCTAGGGTTAGGTTTAGGGGACGGGGACGGTTTAGGGTCCAGGTGAGGGTACGGCAACGCTTTAGGGGGAGCGTGCGTGTGAGGGCGCGGGTTAGTGTTAGCGTACGGGTTAGGATTAGGGGACGGGTGAGGGTCAGGCTTCGGGGAAGGGTTAGGGTTAGGGTTCGGGCTAGGGTTAGGGTTAGGGGACGGGGACGGTTTAGGGTCCAGGTGAGGGTACGGCAACGCTTTAGGGGGAGCGTGCGTGTGAGGGCGCGGGTTAGTGTTAGCGTACGGGTTAGGATTAGGGGACGGGTGAGGGTCAGGCTTCGGGGAAGGGTTAGGGTTAGGGTTCGGGCTAGGGTTAGGGTTAGGGGACGGGGACGGTTTAGGGTCCAGGTGAGGGTACGGCAACGCTTTAGGGGGAGCGTGCGTGTGAGGGCGCGGGTTAGTGTTAGCGTACGGGTTAGGATTAGGGGACGGGTGAGGGTCAGGCTTCGGGGAAGTGTTAGGGTTAGGGTTCGGGCTAGGGTTAGGGTTAGGGGACGGGGACGGTTTAGGGTCCAGGTGAGGGTACGGCAACGCTTTAGGGGGAGCGTGCGTGTGAGGGCGCGGGTTAGTGTTAGCGTACGGGTTAGGATTAGGGGACGGGTGAGGGTCAGGCTTCGGGGAAGGTTTAGGGTTAGGGTTCGGGCTCGGATTAGGGTTAGGGGACGGGGATGGTTTAGGGTCCCGGTGAGGGTACGGCAACGCTTTAGGGGGAGCGTGCGTGTGAGGGCGCGGGTTAGTGTTAGCGTACGGGTTAGGATTAGGGGACGGGTGAGGGTCAGGCTTCGGGGAAGGGTTAGGGTTAGGGTTCGGGCTAGGGTTAGGGTTAGGGGACGGGGTCGGTTTAGGGTCCAGGTGAGGGTACGGCAACGCTTTAGGGGGAGCGTGCGTGTGAGGGCGCGGGTTAGTGTTAGCGTACGGGTTAGGATTAGGGGACGGGTGAGGGTCAGGCTTCGGGGAAGGGTTAGGGTTAGGGTTCGGGCTAGGGTTAGGGTTAGGGGACGGGGACGGTTTAGGGTCCCGGTGAGGGTACGGCAACGCTTTAGGGGGAGCGTGCGTGTGAGGGCGCGGGTTAGTGTTAGCGTACGGGTTAGGATTAGGGGACGGGTGAGGGTCAGGCTTCGGGGAAGGGTTAGGGTTAGGGTTCGGGCTAGGGTTAGGGTTAGGGGACGGGGACGGTTTAGGGTCCAGAGAAGGGTACGGCAACGCTTTAGGGGGAGCGTGCATGTGAGGGCGCGGGTTAGTGTTAGCGTACGGGTTAGGATTAGGGGAAGGGTGAGGGTCAGGCTTCGGGGAAGGGTTAGGGTTAGGGTTCGGTCTAGGGTTAGGGTTAGGGGACGGGGACGGTTTAGGGTCCAGGTGAGGGTACGGCAACGCTTTAGGGGGAGCGTGCGTGTGAGGGCGCGGGTTAGTGTTAGCGTACGGGTTAGGATTAGGGCACGGGTGAGGGTCAGGCTTCGGGGAAGGGTTAGGGTTAGGGTTCGGGCTAGGGTTAGGGTTAGGGGATGGGGACGGTTTAGGGTCCAGGTGAGGGTACGGCAACGCTTTAGGGGGAGCGTGCGTGTGAGGGCGCGGGTTAGTGTTAGCGTACGGGTTAGGATTAGGGGACGGGTGAGGGTCAGGCTTCGGGGAAGGGTTAGGGTTAGGGTTCGGGCTAGGGTTAGGGTTAGGGGAAGGGGACGGTTTAGGGTCCAGGTGAGGGTACGGCAACGCTTTAGGGGGAGCGTGCGTGTGAGGGCGCGGGTTAGTGTTAGCGTACGGGTTAGGATTAGGGGACGGGTGAGGGTCAGGCTTCGGGGAAGGGTTAGGGTTAGGGTTCGGGCTAGGGTTAGGGTTAGGGGACGGGGACGGTTTAGGGTCCAGGTGAGGGTACGGCAACGCTTTAGGGGGAGCGTGCGTGTGAGGGCGCGGGTTAGTGTTAGCGTACGGGTTAGGATTAGGGGACGGGTGAGGGTCAGGCTTCGGGGAAGGGTTAGGGTTAGGGTTCGGGCTAGGGTTAGGGTTAGGTGACAGGGACGGTTTAGGGTCCAGGTGAGGGTACGGCAACGCTTTAGGGGGAGCGTGCGTGTGAGGGCGCGGGTTAGTATTAGCGTACGGGTTAGGATTAGGGGACGGGTGAGGGTCAGGCTTCGGGGAAGGGTTAGGGTTAGGGTTCGGGCTAGGGTTAGGGTTAGGGGACGGGGACGGTTTAGGGTCCAGGTGAGGGTACGGCAACGCTTTAGGGGGAGCGTGCGTGTGAGGGCGCGGGTTAGTGTTAGCGTACGGGTTAGGATTAGGGGACGGGTGAGGGTCAGGCTTCGGGGAAGGGTTAGGGTTAGGGTTCGGGCTAGGTTTAGGGTTAGGGGACGGGGACGGATTAGGGTCCAGGTGAGGGTACGGCAACGCTTTAGGGGGAGCGTGCGTGTGAGGGCGTGGGTTAGTGTTAGCGTACGGGTTAGGATTAGGGGACGGGTGAGGGTCAGGCTTCGGGGAAGGGTTAGGGTTAGGGTTCGGGCTAGGGTTAGGGTTAGGGGACGCGGACGGTTTAGGGTCCAGGTGAGGGTACGGCAACGCTTTAGGGGGAGCGTGCGTGTGAGGGCGCGGGTTAGTGTTAGCATACGGGTTAGGATTAGGGGACGGGTGAGGGTCAGGCTTCGGGGAAGGGTTAGGGTTAGGGTTCGGGCTAGGGTTAGGGTTAGGTGACGGGGACGGTTTAGGGTCCAGGTGAGGGTATGGCAACGCTTTAGGGGGAGCGTGCGTGTGAGGGCGCGGGTTAGGTTTAGCGTACGGGTTAGGATTAGGGGACGGGTGAGGGTCAGGCTTCGGGGAAGGGTTAGGGTTAGGGTTCGGGCTAGGGTTAGGGTTAGGGGACGGGGACGGTTTAGGGTCCAGGTGAGGGTACGGCAACGCTTTAGGGGGAGCGTGCGTGTGAGGGCGCGGGTTAGTGTTAGCGTACGGGTTAGGATTAGGGGACAGGTGAGGGTCAGGCTTCGGGGAAGGGTTAGGGTTAGGGTACGGGCTAGGGTTAGGGTTAGGGGACGGGGACGGTTTAGGGTCCAGGTGAGGGTACGGCAACGCTTTAGGGGAAGCGTGCGTGTGAGGGCGCGGGTTAGTGTTAGCGTACGGGTTAGGATTAGGGGACGGGTGAGGGTCAGGCTTCGGGGAAGTGTTAGGGTTAGGTTTCGGGCTAGGGTTACGGTTAGGGGACGGGGACGGTTTAGGGTCCAGGTGAGGGTACGGCAACGCTTTAGGGGGAGCGTGCGTGTGAGGGCGCGGGTTAGTGTTAGCGTACGGGTTAGGATTAGGGGACGGGTGAGGGTCAGGCTTCGGGGAATGGTTAGGGTTAGGGTTCGGGCTAGGGTTAGGGTTAGGGGACGGGGACGGTTTAGGGTCCAGGTGAGGGTACGGCAACGATTTAAGGGGAGCGTGCATGTGAGGGCGCGGGTTAGTGTTAGCGTACGGGTTAGGATTAGGGGACGGGTGAGGGTCAGGCTTCGGGGAAGGGTTAGGGTTAGGGTTCGGGCTAGGGTTAGGGTTAGGGGACGGGGACGGTTTAGGGTCCAGGTGAGGGTACGGCAACGCTTTAGGGAAAGCGTGCGTGTGAGGGCGCGGGTTAGTGTTAGCGTACGTGGTTAGGATTAGGGGACGGGTGAGGGTCAGGCTTTCGGGGAAGGGTTAGGGTTAGGGTTCGGGCTAGGGTTAGGGTTAGGGGATGGGGACGTTTTAGGGTCCAGGTGAGGGTACGGTAACGCTTTAGGGGGAGCGTGCGTGTGAGGGCGCGGGTTAGTGTTAGCGTACGGGTTAGGATTAGGGGACGGGTGAGGGTCAGGCTTCGGGGAAGGTTAGGGTTATGGTTCGGGCTAGGGTTAGGGTTAGGGGACGGGGACGGTTTAGGGTCCAGGTGAGGGTACGGCAACGCTTTAGGGGGAGCGTGCGTGTGAGGGCGCGGGTTAGTGTTAGCGTACGGGTTAGGATTAGGGGACGGGTGAGGGTCAGGCTTCGGGGAAGGGTTAGGGTTAGGGTTCGGGCTAGGGTTAGGGTTAGGGGACGGGGACGGTTTAGGGTCCAGGTGAGGGTACGGCAACGCTTTAGGGGGAGCGTGCGTGTGAGGGCGCGGGTTAGTGTTAGCGTACGGGTTAGGATTAGGGGACGGGTGAGGGTCAGGCTTCGGGGAAGGGTTAGGGTTCGGGCTAGGGTTAGGGTTAGGGGACGGGGACGGTTTAGGGTCCAGGTGAGGGTACGGCAACGCTTTAGGGGGAGCGTGCGTGTGAGGGCGCGGGTTAGTGTTAGCGTACGGGTTAGGATTAGGGGACGGGTGAGGGTCAGGCTTCGGGGAAGGGTTAGGGTTAGGGTTCGGGCTAGGGTTAGGGTTAGGGGACGGGGACGGTTTAGGGTCCAGGTGAGGGTACGGCAACGCTTTAGGGGGAGCGTGCGTGTGAGGGCGCGGGTTAGTGTTAGCGTACGGGTTAGGATTAGGGGACGGGTGAGGGTCAGGCTTCGGGGAAGGGTTAGGGTTAGGGTTCGGGCTAGGGTTAGGGTTAGGGGACGGGGACGGTTTAGGGTCCAGGTGAGGGTACGGCAACGCTTTAGGGGGAGCGTGCGTGTGAGGGCGCGGGTTAGTGTTAGCGTACGGGTTAGGATTAGGGGACGGGTGAGGGTCAGGCTTCGGGGAAGGGTTAGGGTTAGGGTTCGGGCTAGGGTTAGGGTTAGGGGACGGGGACGGTTTAGGGTCCAGGTGAGGGTACGGCAACGCTTTAGGGGGAGCGTGCGTGTGAGGGCGCGGGTTAGTGTTAGCGTACGGGTTAGGATTAGGGGACGGGTGAGGGTCAGGCTTCGGGGAAGGGTTAGGGTTAGGGTTCGGGCTAGGGTTAGGGTTAGGGGACGGGGACGGTTTAGGGTCCAGGTGAGGGTACGGCAACGCTTTAGGGGGAGCGTGCGTGTGAGGGCGCGGGTTAGTGTTAGCGTACGGGTTAGGATTAGGGGACGGGTGAGGGTCAGGCTTCGGGGAAGGGTTAGGGTTAGGGTTCGGGCTAGGGTTAGGGTTAGGGGACGGGGACGGTTTAGGGTCCAGGTGAGGGTACGGCAACGCTTTAGGGGGAGCGTGCGTGTGAGGGCGCGGGTTAGTGTTAGCGTACGGGTTAGGATTAGGGGACGGGTGAGGGTCAGGCTTCGGGGAAGGGTTAGGGTTAGGGTTCGGGCTAGGGTTAGGGTTAGGGGACGGGGACGGTTTAGGGTCCAGGTGAGGGTACGGCAACGCTTTAGGGGGAGCGTGCGTGTGAGGGCGCGGGTTAGTGTTAGCGTACGGGTTAGGATTAGGGGACGGGTGAGGGTCAGGCTTCGGGGAAGGGTTAGGGTTAGGGTTCGGGCTAGGGTTAGGGTTAGGGGACGGGGACGGTTTAGGGTCCAGGTGAGGGTACGGCAACGCTTTAGGGGGAGCGTGCGTGTGAGGGCGCGGGTTAGTGTTAGCGTACGGGTTAGGATTAGGGGACGGGTGAGGGTCAGGCTTCGGGGAAGGGTTAGGGTTAGGGTTCGGGCTAGGGTTAGGGTTAGGGGACGGGGACGGTTTAGGGTCCAGGTGAGGGTACGGCAACGCTTTAGGGGGAGCGTGCGTGTGAGGGCGCGGGTTAGTGTTAGCGTACGGGTTAGGATTAGGGGACGGGTGAGGGTCAGGCTTCGGGGAAGGGTTAGGGTTAGGGTTCGGGCTAGGGTTAGGGTTAGGGGACGGGGACGGTTTAGGGTCCAGGTGAGGGTACGGCAACGCTTTAGGGGGAGCGTGCGTGTGAGGGCGCGGGTTAGTGTTAGCGTACGGGTTAGGATTAGGGGACGGGTGAGGGTCAGGCTTCGGGGAAGGGTTAGGGTTAGGGTTCGGGCTAGGGTTAGGGTTAGGGGACGGGGACGGTTTAGGGTCCAGGTGAGGGTACGGCAACGCTTTAGGGGGAGCGTGCGTGTGAGGGCGCGGGTTAGTGTTAGCGTACGGGTTAGGATTAGGGGACGGGTGAGGGTCAGGCTTCGGGGAAGGGTTAGGGTTAGGGTTCGGGCTAGGGTTAGGGTTAGGGGACGGGGACGGTTTAGGGTCCAGGTGAGGGTACGGCAACGCTTTAGGGGGAGCGTGCGTGTGAGGGCGCGGGTTAGTGTTAGCGTACGGGTTAGGATTAGGGGACGGGTGAGGGTCAGGCTTCGGGGAAGGGTTAGGGTTAGGGTTCGGGCTAGGGTTAGGGTTAGGGGACGGGGACGGTTTAGGGTCCAGGTGAGGGTACGGCAACGCTTTAGGGGGAGCGTGCGTGTGAGGGCGCGGGTTAGTGTTAGCGTACGGGTTAGGATTAGGGGACGGGTGAGGGTCAGGCTTCGGGGAAGGGTTAGGGTTAGGGTTCGGGCTAGGGTTAGGGTTAGGGGACGGGGACGGTTTAGGGTCCAGGTGAGGGTACGGCAACGCTTTAGGGGGAGCGTGCGTGTGAGGGCGCGGGTTAGTGTTAGCGTACGGGTTAGGATTAGGGGACGGGTGAGGGTCAGGCTTCGGGGAAGGGTTAGGGTTAGGGTTCGGGCTAGGGTTAGGGTTAGGGGACGGGGACGGTTTAGGGTCCAGGTGAGGGTACGGCAACGCTTTAGGGGGAGCGTGCGTGTGAGGGCGCGGGTTAGTGTTAGCGTACGGGTTAGGATTAGGGGACGGGTGAGGGTCAGGCTTCGGGGAAGGGTTAGGGTTAGGGTTCGGGCTAGGGTTAGGGTTAGGGGACGGGGACGGTTTAGGGTCCAGGTGAGGGTACGGCAACGCTTTAGGGGGAGCGTGCGTGTGAGGGCGCGGGTTAGTGTTAGCGTACGGGTTAGGATTAGGGGACGGGTGAGGGTCAGGCTTCGGGGAAGGGTTAGGGTTAGGGTTCGGGCTAGGGTTAGGGTTAGGGGACGGGGACGGTTTAGGGTCCAGGTGAGGGTACGGCAACGCTTTAGGGGGAGCGTGCGTGTGAGGGCGCGGGTTAGTGTTAGCGTACGGGTTAGGATTAGGGGACGGGTGAGGGTCAGGCTTCGGGGAAGGGTTAGGGTTAGGGTTCGGGCTAGGGTTAGGGTTAGGGGACGGGGACGGTTTAGGGTCCAGGTGAGGGTACGGCAACGCTTTAGGGGGAGCGTGCGTGTGAGGGCGCGGGTTAGTGTTAGCGTACGGGTTAGGATTAGGGGACGGGTGAGGGTCAGGCTTCGGGGAAGGGTTAGGGTTTCGGGCTAGGGTTAGGGTTAGGGGACGGGGACGGTTTAGGGTCCAGGTGAGGGTACGGCAACGCTTTAGGGGGAGCGTGCGTGTGAGGGCGCGGGTTAGTGTTAGCGTACGGGTTAGGATTAGGGGACGGGTGAGGGTCAGGCTTCGGGGAAGGGTTAGGGTTAGGGTTCGGGCTAGGGTTAGGGTTAGGGGACGGGGACGGTTTAGGGTCCAGGTGAGGGTACGGCAACGCTTTAGGGGGAGCGTGCGTGTGAGGGCGCGGGTTAGTGTTAGCGTACGGGTTAGGATTAGGGGACGGGTGAGGGTCAGGCTTCGGGGAAGGGTTAGGGTTAGGGTTCGGGCTAGGGTTAGGGTTAGGGGACGGGGACGGTTTAGGGTCCAGGTGAGGGTACGGCAACGCTTTAGGGGGAGCGTGCGTGTGAGGGCGCGGGTTAGTGTTAGCGTACGGGTTAGGATTAGGGGACGGGTGAGGGTCAGGCTTCGGGGAAGGGTTAGGGTTAGGGTTCGGGCTAGGGTTAGGGTTAGGGGACGGGGACGGTTTAGGGTCCAGGTGAGGGTACGGCAACGCTTTAGGGGGAGCGTGCGTGTGAGGGCGCGGGTTAGTGTTAGCGTACGGGTTAGGATTAGGGGACGGGTGAGGGTCAGGCTTCGGGGAAGGGTTAGGGTTAGGGTTCGGGCTAGGGTTAGGGTTAGGGGACGGGGACGGTTTAGGGTCCAGGTGAGGGTACGGCAACGCTTTAGGGGGAGCGTGCGTGTGAGGGCGCGGGTTAGTGTTAGCGTACGGGTTAGGATTAGGGGACGGGTGAGGGTCAGGCTTCGGGGAAGGGTTAGGGTTAGGGTTCGGGCTAGGGTTAGGGTTAGGGACGGGGACGGTTTAGGGTCCAGGTGAGGGTACGGCAACGCTTTAGGGGGAGCGTGCGTGTGAGGGCGCGGGTTAGTGTTAGCGTACGGGTTAGGATTAGGGGACGGGTGAGGGTCAGGCTTCGGGGAAGGGTTAGGGTTAGGGTTCGGGCTAGGGTTAGGGTTAGGGGACGGGGACGGTTTAGGGTCCAGGTGAGGGTACGGCAACGCTTTAGGGGGAGCGTGCGTGTGAGGGCGCGGGTTAGTGTTAGCGTACGGGTTAGGATTAGGGGACGGGTGAGGGTCAGGCTTCGGGGAAGGGTTAGGGTTAGGGTTCGGGCTAGGGTTAGGGTTAGGGGACGGGGACGGTTTAGGGTCCAGGTGAGGGTACGGCAACGCTTTAGGGGGAGCGTGCGTGTGAGGGCGCGGGTTAGTGTTAGCGTACGGGTTAGGATTAGGGGACGGGTGAGGGTCAGGCTTCGGGGAAGGGTTAGGGTTAGGGTTCGGGCTAGGGTTAGGGTTAGGGGACGGGGACGGTTTAGGGTCCAGGTGAGGGTACGGCAACGCTTTAGGGGGAGCGTGCGTGTGAGGGCGCGGGTTAGTGTTAGCGTACGGGTTAGGATTAGGGGACGGGTGAGGGTCAGGCTTCGGGGAAGGGTTAGGGTTAGGGTTCGGGCTAGGGTTAGGGTTAGGGGACGGGGACGGTTTAGGGTCCAGGTGAGGGTACGGCAACGCTTTAGGGGGAGCGTGCGTGTGAGGGCGCGGGTTAGTGTTAGCGTACGGGTTAGGATTAGGGGACGGGTGAGGGTCAGGCTTCGGGGAAGGGTTAGGGTTAGGGTTCGGGCTAGGGTTAGGGTTAGGGGACGGGGACGGTTTAGGGTCCAGGTGAGGGTACGGCAACGCTTTAGGGGGAGCGTGCGTGTGAGGGCGCGGGTTAGTGTTAGCGTACGGGTTAGGATTAGGGGACGGGTGAGGGTCAGGCTTCGGGGAAGGGTTAGGGTTAGGGTTCGGGCTAGGGTTAGGGTTAGGGGACGGGGACGGTTTAGGGTCCAGGTGAGGGTACGGCAACGCTTTAGGGGGAGCGTGCGTGTGAGGGCGCGGGTTAGTGTTAGCGTACGGGTTAGGATTAGGGGACGGGTGAGGGTCAGGCTTCGGGGAAGGGTTAGGGTTAGGGTTCGGGCTAGGGTTAGGGTTAGGGGACGGGGACGGTTTAGGGTCCAGGTGAGGGTACGGCAACGCTTTAGGGGGAGCGTGCGTGTGAGGGCGCGGGTTAGTGTTAGCGTACGGGTTAGGATTAGGGGACGGGTGAGGGTCAGGCTTCGGGGAAGGGTTAGGGTTAGGGTTCGGGCTAGGGTTAGGGTTAGGGGACGGGGACGGTTTAGGGTCCAGGTGAGGGTACGGCAACGCTTTAGGGGGAGCGTGCGTGTGAGGGCGCGGGTTAGTGTTAGCGTACGGGTTAGGATTAGGGGACGGGTGAGGGTCAGGCTTCGGGGAAGGGTTAGGGTTAGGGTTCGGGCTAGGGTTAGGGTTAGGGGACGGGGACGGTTTAGGGTCCAGGTGAGGGTACGGCAACGCTTTAGGGGGAGCGTGCGTGTGAGGGCGCGGGTTAGTGTTAGCGTACGGGTTAGGATTAGGGGACGGGTGAGGGTCAGGCTTCGGGGAAGGGTTAGGGTTAGGGTTCGGGCTAGGGTTAGGGTTAGGGGACGGGGACGGTTTAGGGTCCAGGTGAGGGTACGGCAACGCTTTAGGGGGAGCGTGCGTGTGAGGGCGCGGGTTAGTGTTAGCGTACGGGTTAGGATTAGGGGACGGGTGAGGGTCAGGCTTCGGGGAAGGGTTAGGGTTAGGGTTCGGGCTAGGGTTAGGGTTAGGGGACGGGGACGGTTTAGGGTCCAGGTGAGGGTACGGCAACGCTTTAGGGGGAGCGTGCGTGTGAGGGCGCGGGTTAGTGTTAGCGTACGGGTTAGGATTAGGGGACGGGTGAGGGTCAGGCTTCGGGGAAGGGTTAGGGTTAGGGTTCGGGCTAGGGTTAGGGTTAGGGGACGGGGACGGTTTAGGGTCCAGGTGAGGGTACGGCAACGCTTTAGGGGGAGCGTGCGTGTGAGGGCGCGGGTTAGTGTTAGCGTACGGGTTAGGATTAGGGGACGGGTGAGGGTCAGGCTTCGGGGAAGGGTTAGGGTTAGGGTTCGGGCTAGGGTTAGGGTTAGGGGACGGGGACGGTTTAGGGTCCAGGTGAGGGTACGGCAACGCTTTAGGGGGAGCGTGCGTGTGAGGGCGCGGGTTAGTGTTAGCGTACGGGTTAGGATTAGGGGACGGGTGAGGGTCAGGCTTCGGGGAAGGGTTAGGGTTAGGGTTCGGGCTAGGGTTAGGGTTAGGGGACGGGGACGGTTTAGGGTCCAGGTGAGGGTACGGCAACGCTTTAGGGGGAGCGTGCGTGTGAGGGCGCGGGTTAGTGTTAGCGTACGGGTTAGGATTAGGGGACGGGTGAGGGTCAGGCTTCGGGGAAGGGTTAGGGTTAGGGTTCGGGCTAGGGTTAGGGTTAGGGGACGGGGACGGTTTAGGGTCCAGGTGAGGGTACGGCAACGCTTTAGGGGGAGCGTGCGTGTGAGGGCGCGGGTTAGTGTTAGCGTACGGGTTAGGATTAGGGGACGGGTGAGGGTCAGGCTTCGGGAAGGGTTAGGGTTAGGGTTCGGGCTAGGGTTAGGGTTAGGGGACGGGGACGGTTTAGGGTCCAGGTGAGGGTACGGCAACGCTTTAGGGGGAGCGTGCGTGTGAGGGCGCGGGTTAGTGTTAGCGTACGGGTTAGGATTAGGGGACGGGTGAGGGTCAGGCTTCGGGGAAGGGTTAGGGTTAGGGTTCGGGCTAGGGTTAGGGTTAGGGGACGGGGACGGTTTAGGGTCCAGGTGAGGGTACGGCAACGCTTTAGGGGGAGCGTGCGTGTGAGGGCGCGGGTTAGTGTTAGCGTACGGGTTAGGATTAGGGGACGGGTGAGGGTCAGGCTTCGGGGAAGGGTTAGGGTTAGGGTTCGGGCTAGGGTTAGGGTTAGGGGACGGGGACGGTTTAGGGTCCAGGTGAGGGTACGGCAACGCTTTAGGGGGAGCGTGCGTGTGAGGGCGCGGGTTAGTGTTAGCGTACGGGTTAGGATTAGGGGACGGGTGAGGGTCAGGCTTCGGGGAAGGGTTAGGGTTAGGGTTCGGGCTAGGGTTAGGGTTAGGGGACGGGGACGGTTTAGGGTCCAGGTGAGGGTACGGCAACGCTTTAGGGGGAGCGTGCGTGTGAGGGCGCGGGTTAGTGTTAGCGTACGGGTTAGGATTAGGGGACGGGTGAGGGTCAGGCTTCGGGGAAGGGTTAGGGTTAGGGTTCGGGCTAGGGTTAGGGTTAGGGGACGGGGACGGTTTAGGGTCCAGGTGAGGGTACGGCAACGCTTTAGGGGGAGCGTGCGTGTGAGGGCGCGGGTTAGTGTTAGCGTACGGGTTAGGATTAGGGGACGGGTGAGGGTCAGGCTTCGGGGAAGGGTTAGGGTTAGGGTTCGGGCTAGGGTTAGGGTTAGGGGACGGGGACGGTTTAGGGTCCAGGTGAGGGTACGGCAACGCTTTAGGGGGAGCGTGCGTGTGAGGGCGCGGGTTAGTGTTAGCGTACGGGTTAGGATTAGGGGACGGGTGAGGGTCAGGCTTCGGGGAAGGGTTAGGGTTAGGGTTCGGGCTAGGGTTAGGGTTAGGGGACGGGGACGGTTTAGGGTCCAGGTGAGGGTACGGCAACGCTTTAGGGGGAGCGTGCGTGTGAGGGCGCGGGTTAGTGTTAGCGTACGGGTTAGGATTAGGGGACGGGTGAGGGTCAGGCTTCGGGGAAGGGTTAGGGTTAGGGTTCGGGCTAGGGTTAGGGTTAGGGGACGGGGACGGTTTAGGGTCCAGGTGAGGGTACGGCAACGCTTTAGGGGGAGCGTGCGTGTGAGGGCGCGGGTTAGTGTTAGCGTACGGGTTAGGATTAGGGGACGGGTGAGGGTCAGGCTTCGGGGAAGGGTTAGGGTTAGGGTTCGGGCTAGGGTTAGGGTTAGGGGACGGGGACGGTTTAGGGTCCAGGTGAGGGTACGGCAACGCTTTAGGGGGAGCGTGCGTGTGAGGGCGCGGGTTAGTGTTAGCGTACGGGTTAGGATTAGGGGACGGGTGAGGGTCAGGCTTCGGGGAAGGGTTAGGGTTAGGGTTCGGGCTAGGGTTAGGGTTAGGGGACGGGGACGGTTTAGGGTCCAGGTGAGGGTACGGCAACGCTTTAGGGGGAGCGTGCGTGTGAGGGCGCGGGTTAGTGTTAGCGTACGGGTTAGGATTAGGGGACGGGTGAGGGTCAGGCTTCGGGGAAGGGTTAGGGTTAGGGTTCGGGCTAGGGTTAGGGTTAGGGGACGGGGACGGTTTAGGGTCCAGGTGAGGGTACGGCAACGCTTTAGGGGGAGCGTGCGTGTGAGGGCGCGGGTTAGTGTTAGCGTACGGGTTAGGATTAGGGGACGGGTGAGGGTCAGGCTTCGGGGAAGGGTTAGGGTTAGGGTTCGGGCTAGGGTTAGGGTTAGGGGACGGGGACGGTTTAGGGTCCAGGTGAGGGTACGGCAACGCTTTAGGGGGAGCGTGCGTGTGAGGGCGCGGGTTAGTGTTAGCGTACGGGTTAGGATTAGGGGACGGGTGAGGGTCAGGCTTCGGGGAAGGGTTAGGGTTAGGGTTCGGGCTAGGGTTAGGGTTAGGGGACGGGGACGGTTTAGGGTCCAGGTGAGGGTACGGCAACGCTTTAGGGGGAGCGTGCGTGTGAGGGCGCGGGTTAGTGTTAGCGTACGGGTTAGGATTAGGGGACGGGTGAGGGTCAGGCTTCGGGGAAGGGTTAGGGTTAGGGTTCGGGCTAGGGTTAGGGTTAGGGGACGGGGACGGTTTAGGGTCCAGGTGAGGGTACGGCAACGCTTTAGGGGGAGCGTGCGTGTGAGGGCGCGGGTTAGTGTTAGCGTACGGGTTAGGATTAGGGGACGGGTGAGGGTCAGGCTTCGGGGAAGGGTTAGGGTTAGGGTTCGGGCTAGGGTTAGGGTTAGGGGACGGGGACGGTTTAGGGTCCAGGTGAGGGTACGGCAACGCTTTAGGGGGAGCGTGCGTGTGAGGGCGCGGTTAGTGTTAGCGTACGGGTTAGGATTAGGGGACGGGTGAGGGTCAGGCTTCGGGGAAGGGTTAGGGTTAGGGTTCGGGCTAGGGTTAGGGTTAGGGGACGGGGACGGTTTAGGGTCCAGGTGAGGGTACGGCAACGCTTTAGGGGGAGCGTGCGTGTGAGGGCGCGGGTTAGTGTTAGCGTACGGGTTAGGATTAGGGGACGGGTGAGGGTCAGGCTTCGGGGAAGGGTTAGGGTTAGGGTTCGGGCTAGGGTTAGGGTTAGGGGACGGGGACGGTTTAGGGTCCAGGTGAGGGTACGGCAACGCTTTAGGGGGAGCGTGCGTGTGAGGGCGCGGGTTAGTGTTAGCGTACGGGTTAGGATTAGGGGACGGGTGAGGGTCAGGCTTCGGGGAAGGGTTAGGGTTAGGGTTCGGGCTAGGGTTAGGGTTAGGGGACGGGGACGGTTTAGGGTCCAGGTGAGGGTACGGCAACGCTTTAGGGGGAGCGTGCGTGTGAGGGCGCGGGTTAGTGTTAGCGTACGGGTTAGGATTAGGGGTCGGGTGAGGGTCAGGCTTCGGGGAAGGGTTAGGGTTAGGGTTCGGGCTAGGGTTAGGGTTAGGGGACGGGGACGGTTTAGGGTCCAGGTGAGGGTACGGCAACGCTTTAGGGGGAGCGTGCGTGTGAGGGGCGGGTTAGTGTTAGCGTACGGGTTAGGATTAGGGGACGGGTGAGGGTCAGGCTTCGGGGAAGGGTTAGGGTTAGGGTTCGGGCTAGGGTTAGGGTTAGGGGACGGGGACGGTTTAGGGTCCAGGTGAGGGTACGGCAACGCTTTAGGGGGAGCGTGCGTGTGAGGGCGCGGGTTAGTGTTAGCGTACGGGTTAGGATTAGGGGACGGGTGAGGGTCAGGCTTCGGGGAAGGGTTAGGGTTAGGGTTCGGGCTAGGGTTAGGGTTAGGGGACGGGGACGGTTTAGGGTCCAGGTGAGGGTACGGCAACGCTTTAGGGGGAGCGTGCGTGTGAGGGCGCGGGTTAGTGTTAGCGTACGGGTTAGGATTAGGGGACGGGTGAGGGTCAGGCTTCGGGGAAGGGTTAGGGTTAGGGTTCGGGCTAGGGTTAGGGTTAGGGGACGGGGACGGTTTAGGGTCCAGGTGAGGGTACGGCAACGCTTTAGGGGGAGCGTGCGTGTGAGGGCGCGGGTTAGTGTTAGCGTACGGGTTAGGATTAGGGGACGGGTGAGGGTCAGGCTTCGGGGAAGGGTTAGGGTTAGGGTTCGGGCTAGGGTTAGGGTTAGGGGACGGGGACGGTTTAGGGTCCAGGTGAGGGTACGGCAACGCTTTAGGGGGAGCGTGCGTGTGAGGGCGCGGGTTAGTGTTAGCGTACGGGTTAGGATTAGGGGACGGGTGAGGGTCAGGCTTCGGGGAAGGGTTAGGGTTAGGGTTCGGGCTAGGGTTAGGGTTAGGGGACGGGGACGGTTTAGGGTCCAGGTGAGGGTACGGCAACGCTTTAGGGGGAGCGTGCGTGTGAGGGCGCGGGTTAGTGTTAGCGTACGGGTTAGGATTAGGGGACGGGTGAGGGTCAGGCTTCGGGGAAGGGTTAGGGTTAGGGTTCGGGCTAGGGTTAGGGTTAGGGGACGGGGACGGTTTAGGGTCCAGGTGAGGGTACGGCAACGCTTTAGGGGGAGCGTGCGTGTGAGGGCGCGGGTTAGTGTTAGCGTACGGGTTAGGATTAGGGGACGGGTGAGGGTCAGGCTTCGGGGAAGGGTTAGGGTTAGGGTTCGGGCTAGGGTTAGGGTTAGGGGACGGGGACGGTTTAGGGTCCAGGTGAGGGTACGGCAACGCTTTAGGGGGAGCGTGCGTGTGAGGGCGCGGGTTAGTGTTAGCGTACGGGTTAGGATTAGGGGACGGGTGAGGGTCAGGCTTCGGGGAAGGGTTAGGGTTAGGGTTCGGGCTAGGGTTAGGGTTAGGGGACGGGGACGGTTTAGGGTCCAGGTGAGGGTACGGCAACGCTTTAGGGGGAGCGTGCGTGTGAGGGCGCGGGTTAGTGTTAGCGTACGGGTTAGGATTAGGGGACGGGTGAGGGTCAGGCTTCGGGGAAGGGTTAGGGTTAGGGTTCGGGCTAGGGTTAGGGTTAGGGGACGGGGACGGTTTAGGGTCCAGGTGAGGGTACGGCAACGCTTTAGGGGGAGCGTGCGTGTGAGGGCGCGGGTTAGTGTTAGCGTACGGGTTAGGATTAGGGGACGGGTGAGGGTCAGGCTTCGGGGAAGGGTTAGGGTTAGGGTTCGGGCTAGGGTTAGGGTTAGGGGACGGGGACGGTTTAGGGTCCAGGTGAGGGTACGGCAACGCTTTAGGGGGAGCGTGCGTGTGAGGGCGCGGGTTAGTGTTAGCGTACGGGTTAGGATTAGGGGACGGGTGAGGGTCAGGCTTCGGGGAGGGTTAGGGTTAGGGTTCGGGCTAGGGTTAGGGTTAGGGGACGGGGACGGTTTAGGGTCCAGGTGAGGGTACGGCAACGCTTTAGGGGGAGCGTGCGTGTGAGGGCGCGGGTTAGTGTTAGCGTACGGGTTAGGATTAGGGGACGGGTGAGGGTCAGGCTTCGGGGAAGGGTTAGGGTTAGGGTTCGGGCTAGGGTTAGGGTTAGGGGACGGGGACGGTTTAGGGTCCAGGTGAGGGTACGGCAACGCTTTAGGGGAGCGTGCGTGTGAGGGCGCGGGTTAGTGTTAGCGTACGGGTTAGGATTAGGGGACGGGTGAGGGTCAGGCTTCGGGGAAGGGTTAGGGTTAGGGTTCGGGCTAGGGTTAGGGTTAGGGGACGGGGACGGTTTAGGGTCCAGGTGAGGGTACGGCAACGCTTTAGGGGGAGCGTGCGTGTGAGGGCGCGGGTTAGTGTTAGCGTACGGGTTAGGATTAGGGGACGGGTGAGGGTCAGGCTTCGGGGAAGGGTTAGGGTTAGGGTTCGGGCTAGGGTTAGGGTTAGGGGACGGGGACGGTTTAGGGTCCAGGTGAGGGTACGGCAACGCTTTAGGGGGAGCGTGCGTGTGAGGGCGCGGGTTAGTGTTAGCGTACGGGTTAGGATTAGGGGACGGGTGAGGGTCAGGCTTCGGGGAAGGGTTAGGGTTAGGGTTCGGGCTAGGGTTAGGGTTAGGGGACGGGGACGGTTTAGGGTCCAGGTGAGGGTACGGCAACGCTTTAGGGGGAGCGTGCGTGTGAGGGCGCGGTTAGTGTTAGCGTACGGGTTAGGATTAGGGGACGGGTGAGGGTCAGGCTTCGGGGAAGGGTTAGGGTTAGGGTTCGGGCTAGGGTTAGGGTTAGGGGACGGGGACGGTTTAGGGTCCAGGTGAGGGTACGGCAACGCTTTAGGGGGAGCGTGCGTGTGAGGGCGCGGGTTAGTGTTAGCGTACGGGTTAGGATTAGGGGACGGGTGAGGGTCAGGCTTCGGGGAAGGGTTAGGGTTAGGGTTCGGGCTAGGGTTAGGGTTAGGGGACGGGGACGGTTTAGGGTCCAGGTGAGGGTACGGCAACGCTTTAGGGGGAGCGTGCGTGTGAGGGCGCGGGTTAGTGTTAGCGTACGGGTTAGGATTAGGGGACGGGTGAGGGTCAGGCTTCGGGGAAGGGTTAGGGTTAGGGTTCGGGCTAGGGTTAGGGTTAGGGGACGGGGACGGTTTAGGGTCCAGGTGAGGGTACGGCAACGCTTTAGGGGGAGCGTGCGTGTGAGGGCGCGGGTTAGTGTTAGCGTACGGGTTAGGATTAGGGGACGGGTGAGGGTCAGGCTTCGGGAAGGGTTAGGGTTAGGGTTCGGGCTAGGGTTAGGGTTAGGGACGGGGACGGTTTAGGGTCCAGGTGAGGGTACGGCAACGCTTTAGGGGGAGCGTGCGTGTGAGGGCGCGGGTTAGTGTTAGCGTACGGGTTAGGATTAGGGGACGGGTGAGGGTCAGGCTTCGGGAAGGGTTAGGGTTAGGGTTCGGGCTAGGGTTAGGGTTAGGGGACGGGGACGGTTTAGGGTCCAGGTGAGGGTACGGCAACGCTTTAGGGGGAGCGTGCGTGTGAGGGCGCGGGTTAGTGTTAGCGTACGGGTTAGGATTAGGGGACGGGTGAGGGTCAGGCTTCGGGGAAGGGTTAGGGTTAGGGTTCGGGCTAGGGTAGGGTTAGGGGACGGGACGGTTTAGGGTCCAGGTGAGGGTACGGCAACGCTTTAGGGGGAGCGTGCGTGTGAGGGCGCGGTTAGTGTTAGCGTACGGGTTAGGATTAGGGGACGGGTGAGGGTCAGGCTTCGGGGAAGGGTTAGGGTTAGGGTTCGGGCTAGGGTTAGGGTTAGGGGACGGGGACGGTTTAGGGTCCAGGTGAGGGTACGGCAACGCTTTAGGGGGAGCGTGCGTGTGAGGGCGCGGGTTAGTGTTAGCGTACGGGTTAGGATTAGGGGACGGGTGAGGGTCAGGCTTCGGGGAAGGGTTAGGGTTAGGGTTCGGGCTAGGGTTAGGGTTAGGGGACGGGGACGGTTTAGGGTCCAGGTGAGGGTACGGCAACGCTTTAGGGGGAGCGTGCGTGTGAGGGCGCGGGTTAGTGTTAGCGTACGGGTTAGGATTAGGGGACGGGTGAGGGTCAGGCTTCGGGGAAGGGTTAGGGTTAGGGTTCGGGCTAGGGTTAGGGTTAGGGGACGGGGACGGTTTAGGGTCCAGGTGAGGGTACGGCAACGCTTTAGGGGGAGCGTGCGTGTGAGGGCGCGGGTTAGTGTTAGCGTACGGGTTAGGG